>NC_059170.1:24335871-25762505 GCF_019923935.1 Bubalus bubalis | reverse complement strand
TTCAAGAGGGAGGGTGGAGACTGAACTCTGAATGTTAATTGTAAAACGAAAAAAAAAAGAAAAAGAAGAAGGAAAGGAAAAAATATGTAAGGTCTTCTGCTTGGGCTGTGCCTTGAGCGCTTGTAAACTTCCCCCCACCCCCAAATTTCTGCCTGTTCACCGACTGTAGCTCACCTGCTCCCCAGACAACACACTGCCTCTTCTATTGATGTACCGAAGCAGCCGCAAAATCCGCACTTGGGAGGGGCCCTCTGGATGGATTTTTCAACCCCCAAACACCACCACCTTCGAGGTATTTCTATTTAAAATCAATTTGCTGCTTCCAGACTGAAATTGGAAGCAGAGGAAAGTTTACAAACAGATGCCTGTCAAAAGGCTCAAACGAAACAAGAGCTAGTCCCACTATTGGGACACGCGGCCAGGAAAGAATATGACTTTCATTGCTGGCCTCTTGTCCCCTCTCCCCGTGTGGCCCTGCACCTGACAGTTCCTTAAAGGCTGGAAAATTAAGCCAAAAGATGAAATTGGGGGATTACTGGTTTATTTAGACGTTTACATTATTAAATTTGACCACAGGTTGGAAAATACACACATAAATGGAAAAGAAAGTTGTACTGTCCCAGTGTCAGCTGGAGCTGTCCTCCTGTGGCCTCACACTGAGTGACTTTCATTTCTATCCATTCTACTTTGTATTTTCCAAGAAAATTTATTAGGAACATGTTATAATGGGAGAGAAATAACCAACTTTGTGCTTTTTAAATGCTACGTTAGGTGTATATATCAGATCAGATCAGATCAGTCGCTCAGTTGTGTCCGACTCTGCGACCCCATGAATCGCAGCACGCCAGGCCTCCCTGTCCATCACCAGCTCCCGGAGTTCACTTAGACTCATGTCCATCGAGTCAGTGATGCCATCCAGCCATCTCATCCTCTGCCGTCCCCTTCTCCTCTTGCCCCCAATCCCTCCCAGCATCAGAGTCTTTTCCAATGAGTCAGCTCTTCGCAGGAGGTGGCCAAAGTACTGGAGTTTCAGCTTTAGCATCATTCCTTCCAAAGAAATCCCAGGGCTGAAATCCCAGGTGTATATATAGATGTTTCTAATTGGGGCAATGTGGGAGACCTGGGTTCAATCCCTGGGTCGGGAAGATCCCCTAGAGAAGGGAATGCAACCCACACCCTTGTATTCTTGCCTGGAGAATCCCATGGACAGAGGAGCCTGGCAGGCTACAGCCCGTGGTGTCACAAGGAATCGGACATGACCGAGCACTACCACCACCATAACATTTGTTGTTAAAAAAAAAAAAATCAACCATCTACGGTCATGTGTGCCCCCCAACATTTTTTTATAATTTTCGTCCTCTGACAAAAGCCCCTCAAAACAGGAATCGTCACAGTAGGTTTGCCTTCTAGCCACTCGGCTGGTGGGTGGGCAGGAGGCCGATGGCTGGGGAAAGGTGAGACTCTGCTCTGGGCAGCCCTCTTGCAAACACCACAGACAGGAGAAGTTGGCACCCGCATGGTGCCCCACGGTCTAGGAGGAGAGATGAAGAGCAAAGAACCACCTGGGCGGTGCCTCCTGCCCTTGCTGCGTCTCAGTTGCCCCTGTTCAGGAAGGGGAGTCCACATTCTCCGCTCTCTTTTGTTCATCTTACTTTTCAGACTCAGAGCAGAAAGCTGCCATCACGTAACTGAGTTCATGGTGAGCTAATAACTCAGCTCTGTGTGAGGCCTCTCATGTGTTGTATTTTATCATTTTTTCCTTCTCCCACCCCATGCCCACTTCCCTCCTCTCACGCCTGAAGGCAGCCTCTCAAATCTGTCGGACGTGTTGCCTTAGATACACACACATGAAAACTTGTGGATGCGGCTTTATGCTTGGAGCTTCCATGAAGAAGCCCTTCTGCTTCCTACCTCTTTCTCAAGACACTACATTTTCTAGATCTCTCTCTTCGGTTGTGTGTGTCTCATTGGTTTCTCTGACAGCATCAGGAACCCCCGTGCAGTTTAGCTAGACAGACCCCTGGACACTAGCATGAAGCTATTCATATGGGAACACATGGCCCCACCTCTGTGAATGAGGGACTGGGATGTATCTCCACAGTATGGGGACTGGCAGCCCAAGGGTGAGTTGGTACATTAGTGAATTATTACGAATCAATTAATAAATGAGAGGATAAAATCAACAAACCAGCTTAGGGACCACCCCAGAACAACAATCATGACAACTGTAATGTTACTCATTCTATCCATCCATCCACCCATCCATCCACTCACCCGCACAAACATGTATCTATCCATCCATCCACTCACTCATTCAGCTACGTATCCATCCATCCAGCCATCCATCCACTCACCCGCACAAACATGTATCTATCCATCCATCCACTCACTCATTCAGCTACGTATCCATCCATCCAGCCATCCATCCACTCACCCGCACAAACATGTATCTATCCATCCATCCACTCACTCATTCAGCTACGTATCCATCCATCCACCCATCCATCCACTCACCTGCACAAACATGTATCTATCCATCCATCCACTCACTCATTCATCTACGTATCCATCCATCCACCCATCCATCCACTCACCTGCACAAACATGTATCTATCCATCCATCCACTCACTCATTCATCTACGTATCCATCCATCCACCCATCCATCCACTCACCTGCACAAACATGTATCTATCCATCCATCCACTCACTCATTCATCTACGTATGCATCCCCCATCCATCCATCCAAAATGTGTTCACTCAACACCTCTGTGTCAGTGTGCTGAGCTGATCCTTCCAATGTCCCCTACCCCTACTACAGCCTGATGGGGCAAGAAGACTGAGGTGTGAGGGCTGGTGGGGAGGTTTCTGGGCATCCCAGGACATTCTCACAATCTGCCTCCCCAGGAGCCGGTGAACTGGAAGTCATTCAGGACTCAGGCAGTTTAGGGTCAGGTTGAGGAGCAGGACTCTCAAGTCCCAGAGCAACTTCTCATTCAGGCTCCATCTCACATCAGCTGTGTGACCTCTGACTTCCCTTCAGGGAGTCTCAGGGCCTGAGAAGACTGGATCCTATACCCAATGTCAACTTCTGTAGACACTGTCATCTTAATCCTTCAGGGTCGCATGGGCATTATCCCCATTTTACAGAGGAGGAAACTGAGGTGGGGAGTTGTAGGCTAGGACCAGATGAGTCCAGAGAGGCACCCAGGGCTCAAAATGTAGGCGGTGCTTAGCTTCAGGCACCCACCCTGTACCTCCATAGCCTGAGAGTGAGCAGCCCCTCAGCATTTGAGCCCCAATCCCTCACCCTGGCTGTGGCCCTGGTGAGCTGCTAAGTGGTAGCATTAAGTTTTGCAACTGAGGGACTTCCCTGGTTGTCCAGTGGATAAGACTCTGTGCTCCCAGTACAGAGAGCCTGGGTTCGATCCCTGATCAGAGAACTAGATCCTGCATGCCACATCTAAGACCTGGAGCAGCCAAATAAATAAATAAAAGTCTTTTTTAAACAAGATTTGCAACAGAGTCTTCCAACAGGGCCCAGTGCTCATCCTGTGATAGTGTGTGTGATCATTTGCTCATTCATTCAACAAAACGTAGTAAGTCCCCATCACATACAAGGTGAGATGTACCAGTGCCATGGGGGACTAGACAGACAACTGCGGGGGGAGCAAGGGCTCTCCCGGGGGACAAGAACACAGGCTCCCTGCCTCAGTTTCTCCATCTGAAACAGAGGGCTGGTTGTGAGGGTCTGGGGGGCTCCAGGACAGGCAGTGTGATGCTCTGCAGGCAGAGATGGTTACCACGTGGGGGGAAGGGTGTTCAACCTGCCCCTCAATTCATTCAGAGCAGCCCCCACCTGCCTTTCCCACCAGGGAAGCTGGCCTGGATGTTTATTGGGTTATTAGATAACCAGGCCCGGGCATCGTTTCTTTGATCAGACACCCCTGATAACGAGCAGGGGAAACAGACCATTTTACAGCAAGATTTCGTGGGGTGATCTTATCTTCCCGTGGTGCTGTTAATATGCAGGAGGATGAGGAGGTAGGTGTTTGGTGGGGAGGGAAGAAAGAGGCTCATTCTGCAAAGCTCTCCTATTGCGCCAGCCTCAGGCTTTGATCTGGGGGGAGGGTGGGGTGGACGTCTGGCTCAGGGCCCCTCCCTCACACCAGCTGTGCGTGGCTTCAGAAAGCCTGCCCTGTGTCCCCCCACTCTTCCCGCAGCTCTGACCACTTGGGAAGACCCCTGCAGTGATCAACCCAGAGAAGTCAGCTCTGGAGGCCGATGGTAAAGCCCACAGACGTGACTCATGGCTAGCAGAGTCGAGGCTCAAGAAAGAACCTGCTTCTCCCCCAGACAACCTTATAATTACTAATCATTTCAAATATTCTTGGGTCTGTAGGTACGAAAGGGGTCAGGAATAGAGCAATTAACACCCTTGCTGCAGCAAAATGCAAGGTCTGGACAATACAAATTTGGGGGGTTAAAAATAAATATCTGCGTTTGAAGTCAAGTAAGTTTAGCTTTGGTTCCTTCTCTCTCTTTTGTTGGATCTTCTTATGACCAGAGGGTTGTTCAAACACTAACTGTTCATTTTCTTTCTTTCTTTTTTTTGGAGTAAAATCTGCATTGAACAGGGAACTTATCTGACCCTGTGCTTCTGTTTTCTCACCTGTAAAGCCAGGAGAGCAGCACCAGTGGGCCTTGAAGACCCCTCCTAGCTTCTCCCATCCTTCCAAGCATCACCCACTGTTCATGTTGGGCTGGGCGAGTACGATACCACCTATAATTTTCAATCTCAACAGAGGAGTTTGGCTAAGACCTAGGCAGCACTTTGCAATAGGGCTTCCCTGCCATTCCTAAGCCTCTTCGAAGAAAGGGTGTTATCATTAATAGAATGGGCTTTCTCATTTAGGAACTTGAAATTCAGAATGGAGCCAAGAGCCCGGTCAGTCGGGGAATCCCATGGAGACACACAGCATCCCAGACACAAGCAGGGACTAAGGAGTTCTGCCACCTTACAGCTGGGTGGCCTTGAGGCACTGGCCCAACCTCTCTGAACTCAGTTACCCTGCTCTGTAAAATGGGGCCAACAATACTTCTTACTTCTCATCAGGCTGTCCAGATATAAAGTCTATGCATCTAAAGCACCTGGCCCACACCAAGGTCTCAATGTGGGTGTTAGTCGCTCAGTCGTGTCCAACTCTTTGCAACCCCATGGACTGTAGCCCTCCAGGCTCCTCTATCCATGGAATTTCCCAGGCAAGAATACTGGCGTGGGTTGCCATTTCCTTCTCCAGGTTGCAATAATTATCAGCAATTCCTCTTATAAATAAGCCAATATAAATAAATAAGCCAATATAACAATTAATACATGAGCACCAGGCTTTGCAGGGAAGTTCTGTTTTCTAATAGCAGTACAGTAGGTTCTGAAAGTACTGAATCATAACCCCACGTTGCATCAGCGTAACACCCACCTCCCAAGCCAAACCATTCTTACTCAAAGCCCCATCAGTGAACTGGGACTGCAAAATGCCCTCAAGCAGGAAGCCTAGAAAGAACAGCCTCAAACAGTCACGGCCAAAAGAGCATGCAGTTTTTAAAAAACTATCCATAATTGTAAATTTTTAAAATTTAAAGGCACAAAGTTGCCACAAACAATCACCATTATGCAATTATAAATAAGCACACCCCACCCCCCACCCACGTTACCCCTTTCACCGAAACTTAATATGTGGCGCGCGGTCGCTGTCTGCCGGGGAGCTGATGGCATCTCGGCTTCAGCAAGGCCACCCCAAGCCTCATGCTGTTCTCAGCAATCCATAGAGACCAGAAAAAAATGTCATTTTCAGGAAGGGAATTGATCGCTTCTCTCACATTTCCATTTGTGTAAGATCACGCTGTGGCCTCCTTCCACACTTGTCGAGTCTGTTCCTCCAGAGAAAAGAAAATCTAAGGACATCCCGGGGACGGGGGGTCCCTGGCTAGGGGTTCCCTGGTGGAAGTTGAAGGGCTCCGGAGGCCCAGGGTAAAAAATCAAAAGACGGGGTGCTGTCTACTGACCCCCAGGGCCAAGCAACCCACAAGCGTGGACAGGTGGGTCTCTTCAGAGGGCAGGCCGGCTGCCTGGGCATGCACCCTGGGCACAGACATGTCCCCACGTGCCCAAGTCCTCCCCAAGGGACATCCTCCATCTCTCTCTCTCTCTCCCTCTTCCTCCCTCTTTTTCATTTTCTTCTTCTTCCTCCCTTTCCCATCTGCCTTTCTGTCTGCCTCTCTTCTCTTCCTTACTTCCTTGTCCCTGCCTTTCTCTCTCCCTCTCTCTGCCCTTTTCTCTTTCCTTATCTTTCTTCCCCCTCTCTCCTTCTAGGTTCTCTCTTTCACCTCTCTTTTGGTTCTATCTACTCTCTCTTCTTCTTTCACTGTTAAGGACAACACAATGAAAACGGACACCTTGATCTACACATCTCAGGCCCCCACCAACCCCGCCTTCACGACTTTACTTCTGTTCTTCTGGTGATCCCCACAGGTGGGAAGCCCTTCAACTTCCACTTCTCCAATCCAAGTGATTCTGTCGCTTCTTCATTCATAAATCCAATAACTTGGGAGGTTCCTTCCCCAGATGCTACTCCTGTCCTTCAAGGCTTCCCTACCACTGGGGAGCTGCCTGGGGGAGCCCAGGCCCTGAGGTCAGGCCCTGAGGTGGCCTGACCCATCCATCTCCCTCCTCCTTCTCCCAGCTGCCTTGCCTCTGAGCAGCCACCCTCAGCTGACTCACTCAGATGGGGATTAGGGGTGGGGGCAGGAGGAGGAGTTGGGGGTGGGGGGAACCGCCCTGGTCGGCTCCACACTGTTTGCCCAGATGCTCTTTGGAGCAGAGAAGAGCTAATTACAGGGAGCGGCTGTGGGCTGCTGGGCGCCCCAGGTTGGCCACATTCACTGCGCTCCTGCACTCCAAGTTGACGCGACTTTTCCAAAAGTGTCTGGAAGGCTTGAAGAGAAGCCTTGGGGGTCTGAGGACCCCGCGGGTACAGATGAGCTGCCCCCGACCCCCTTGCCTTTGGAGGGGACAACCTGCATAGGGGTGCGCTTTGGCGGAGGAGCGCACCGCACCGTCTGGCTTGGCCAGGACAAGAGTTTTCGGGAGGCCTCCTGGCTCACTGCAGAGACTTGGTGGGGAGAGGAAAGAACCAGGGCACGGAGGGGGGTCGACTGGGTTCTGAATGGCAGGAGGAGCTGCGCCAGAGGGCTGGGCGCGCTGCGAGGCTGTGCGAGCAAGGCCGGGGGCTGTCTCCACCTCTTCTGGAAAGTTGGACCTATGAGTGCGCTGCTCTCCTTACAACTATCAACAGCCCGGGAGGGCGAGCGCGTGCAAGCGCGGAGTGGGGCGCAGGACCCTCGTGACTTCTTCGCAGGACCCCAGCCGGGCCGCCGCTGTCCGAGGCCGCCTGAGAGCCCTGCGCCGGCGCCTCCTCTCCACACAGTGTGGAGGCGCCCCAGGGGCCGTCCTGCCACCCTCGACGGGATGCCGGCTGCCATGCTCCCCTACGCTTGCCTCCTGGTGCTGTTGGGAGGTAGGTGCCACCCTCCCCCCACTGCCTCGCCGCCTGAGGTCAGAAGGGAGGGAGCTGCCATCTGACATTCCTTGGGCTTCCTGGGGACTGCTGTGTGGGCCGGTGAGCCAGGCCGGCAGTTCTTCGTCTCGCGCGCTCTTCTCCAGCCTCACCTGGCCGGGCACCTGCCGCACCTCCAGCCTCCTCCTGGACCCTGTGCTGGGAAGCCGGGCGCGGAACCACGTGCGCACCTCTCTGTGCTCAGTGCCCGCGCAGCCTGACCTCCAGGGATCCCGAGCCCACTGGGAGGCCCTCGGCAAGGTGCAAGCTCCATGTCACTCAGACCTGGGCTGCGGAATCTGGTCTGCCCACTGAATCCTAGATGGGCTGGGACTCAGAGCTGCTGTCCTACAGCAGAGCTACAGAAGTGAGGGGAGGGCACAGTGACCCTCACCCCACCCCTCAAATTCTGGTGCACAGCAGGCTTGGGGTAGGGGGTCAGGGGACCGGACCCCCGTAGAGGGGACAGCGTCCTCTCCAGAACTAACTGCTCTCCAGCTGCCTCTTCTTAGAGGGTAGGAAGATCAAAATTCTGTCAGGCCTGCTGACCATGGGCATGTACATTGTGCTTGGTGGTACATTTTACCAATGTACACCATCGGCAAAAATGACAATAATAACCACAGTGTGCCGGGCTCACCCCCAAGCACCCTCACCTTGTGAAGGATTAAGAATTCTACCCCTGGAGTCAGATCACCTGACTCAGAAGTCCAGATCAGCTTCATATCAACCTGTGTGAACTTGGACAGGCATGTCATCAGTTCTCTTAGCCTCAACTTTCTCATCTATCAAATGGGCTCATGAGATCCTCACCTCTGTCTGGGGTTATTGTGAGGGTTACAAGAAGGAGAGCAGGAGAAGCGACTAGCGCACTGGCCAGCCCCGAGGCGTCCATCCTGCAGGAAGACACACTGCCCAGTTATCGCTGAGCACGCTTTTCTCCACTTACAGGCAAGGAGCAAAGTCAGGTCTCTCTGCAGCTCTTCAATCAGCCCCAAATTTCTCAGCTAAATATCTGAAGAAGAGATGAGCCAGGTCTGAAGGAAGGTCGAGGGAGGATGTGTAGGCAGTTTGAAGAGCTGCAGATGTATCCGCCAAAAAGGGACGTTTACCTCAGGGCTGGGGCGAGAGGTCGCACGGCTGTCCATGCCCAAGGAGTTCTCACTGGGCACCAAAATAGGCCAGGAAAGTAAGAGTGGAAGGAAGGGGACATGGAGGGGACGGCTGGGCAAAGAGTCTGTGTGCTTGCCCTATGGGCACAGAGCTGGGAGGGGGAGGAGGAGGAAGCTGTGTCTTCACCTCTCCTCCTCCTCCTCCCAGGTGGTGGGACGGGCCAGCCCAGTAGGGCACATTTCCCCAGAAACCTGCAGCCTTGGTCACAGCACAAGGCCGTTGTCCTTGGCAGGCCCCGTGCTTCTGTCACGCCAATAAAATCAGCGCCAGTGTAGCCTCGCTCCTGGCTCTCTGGAGTCCTGCTGCTTCGCTCCCAGGTGACCTCTCGCCACCCCAAGTCAGACAGACTCCACAGGAGAGAAGCCCAGAGTACCCGGAGGCCTGGGTGAACAGAAAAGGCGGCTGTGGAGCCTGCGGTTGAGACCCAGGTCTCAACCCTGGGGTGACAGACCCGTGCGGGCTGCCTTCACAGCTCCTCACTCTGAGCCGGGCCCCATTTTCCACTGAACCCTTTTCCCAAAGTCCTTCTCACCACTGGCTGCATCACCAGGCAACAAGTTCCTTGTGCTTTAGTGAAAGGAAACAGAACCCTTTTAATCCTTCAGATACTTAGATAATTGAGGTACCTGAGCAGAGGCAAGCCTGGACTTCATGTCTCCAGGTTCAAGAAACTACTGTAGGCACACCAACGGCCCCACCACGGGAATGCACCTTCACATACACACACACACACACACACACACACACACACATACACCCCACCAGGGTTTCTCAGCCTCAGCACTGTTGACACTGTGGTCCAGACCCTTTTCTGCTGGGGGCCATCCCGTGCCCTGGAGAACATGGAACACCATCTTTGGCCTCCACCCACCACACGCCAGTAGCAACACCTCCCAGCTATGAAAACCACAAACGTCCCCAGAAGCTGCCGGATGTCCCCCGGGGGCCGCGATTGTTCCCAGCTGAGACCCACTGGTGTGGGCAGATCAAATTCAACTTTCAGATGAATCTGTCAAAAATCACCAGGTTAGGTGGATTTTGTTATTCTTGCTCTGAGCAATCAGGAAATCAAAGGCACAGTGGGACCTCAAGAAAAACAACACAGTCGAAGTAGTTTCTAATCTAGACGTTGATTTTTCCCACTTGTCCACTCTCCCCTGGTCTCTGAAAATGTCCTCCCTGGGGATGACAGGAGCTGGCTGTGGGTGAGGGTGGCTAGTTCCCGGCTGCAGCAGACCCTCGTCAAAACCCTGCATCGCCAGATGTGTCTTGTGCCAGTACAGTGGCTTCCAGCTTTGGTTCACTCCTCAGCAATTTCTGGCTCTTAAAAATCTCCTTACTCAACAATTTATGCTTGAGGGGGAAAATGAAAAACCACAGCTTCTTTTTTTCCCCCTCTCATTTGTATTTCTTTTTTCTAATTTCAGCCCTGCTTTTATCTCTAGCCATATCCTTTGCAATGGCAAGTTATCATTTAGAGACAGATTAACTAGGACAAAATCACAGGCTATTCCATAATAAATTACTTGTGGATATAGGGCTCTGTTTCAAAACTGAGAGTGAAATCTGGGGAGAAAATTAACTTAGTAGATGGGTCCGAAAAATCAAAGGTGAAAGGAGATAGGTAATTGTATTCATTACGTAAAACAAAAAAAAAAGTTTTTTTGAATGAAAACTTCCTCTCACCGCTTGGATCATTGTGGCCAGCTGTTTCACTTGTATTCTGACTGACGCTGGAATCTCCAAAGTCTAAATAACCAGCTCAAGACAAACAGAACAGCTTCGTTGGTCTCCAAACCATCTGGATGGCAAACTAGTAGGAAGCTACGTGTGAAAAACTATTTGGAAATGTATTGGATGCTCACTATGTTCATGGAAGCTGAAAGCCAAAATGAGCCCCTGCTGAGTCCCTTCGCTGTTCACCTGAAATTATCACAACATTGTTAATAGGCTCTACCCCAATGCAAAGTAAAAATTTAAAAAGGCAAAAAATAAAAGACCTGGTGCAGCCAAGTAAATTAATCAATCAATTAACTAAAAAGAACCCAGTGCCAAAAGAGGCGACTGAGTTCAGTTTGAACTTGAGGGCAGTTCAGGCTGCGCTGGGGGTGATCCAGGGAAGGAACTGAATTCTGAAGCTGGCGCCAGAGGTGGCCATGAGTTGTAGCTGGGTGGTGGGCTCAAACCAGAATGGGTTTCAGAAGCTTATTGCCCAAAGCCAGCCCCCAACCCAGAGTGGGGAGTGCAAGGGTCATGGTGAACAGACGTCCCAGAGAATGTCAGACCTCACTGTGCGAAGGGCCACCAGGGGTTCAAGTGGGCTTTGGTTCACTGGGGAGGCAGGACTAGCCCCCCAGGACCTCCACCTGTGCACTGGGAGGTTGGTCGGTCTTGGCTGAGTTTAACACGTCTTGTGTGCTATGGAGAGCTTGAGAGCAGCATCTTAGGAACTGAGCAGACCCGGGTCCCATCCTGGCTTTGTCACCTTCCAGCCCTGTCACCTATGTCCCCATTAGCGAGTTGGGAATGATGATAGCCCCGCCCTCCAGGGACACTCAGTCCCAGCCAGAGCCTCTGTCCAGCTCAGCTGTGTTCATACCCGTGCCTTCTCCTTCGAACCCCTGTCAGTGGCCCCAGTTCCTGTGTGACCCTCCTCCCCGCACACTTCACAGACAAGCTTTCTTCCTCCTCAGAGAAGGTATCACCAGCCACCACCAGGATACAGAAACACTCTGTCAGCCTGTCCTTCAGGCCACACCCCTTTCCACCACAGCCTATACACACACACATGCTGTTCCTCTGCTTAGAATACTGTTCCCTGCCCCCAGCCTCCCCTTCATCTGCAGATTTGGATGTAAATCCCTAGTCATGAAATTGCTGCAGCAAAATGTGTGTGTAAATTCTCCCCAGAGCCTTCCTTTCTAATGGCTTGCACAGTCAACAACCTCCATGGATGGGCTATGAGACCCTGTTCCCCACATCCTTGCCAACCTTCATCATTACTTTTCTTTAAAAATCTTGCCAGTGGCAATGCCTGGTTATTTATACTTGCATTCCATCAGTTATGAGTAAAGAAGAAAGTCTGTATATTACCCCTTTCATTGACTTTCCTATGACACCTCCAGTAATCTCCTTTGCCCATTTTTATATCGAACTTAAAAAAAAATATTTTCTTCTTATTGACTTGTGAGTGCTTTTTATATATAGAGAAGTAGCTGTCTCCCATATACATTGCCATTTTCCCTAGCTTTCTGTCCACCCAAACTTCCTAAAAGAGAATTTACTCTTTGTTCCTGGTCTCTTTCACATTTATTCCACTGAAACATGTGAAGGCATGTGGTTTCTAAGCAAAATGTGCTTTTTTTCACCCAAGAGGAGAATAGATGGCCAGATAATCTTACTATGAATGACCACATATGGTGTCTGTGTGTGAAGGAGAAACTGACTTTCCTCGGGGGGAGAGATACAGCCCAAGCACTATGCTAACAAGCATGTCATAAATGATACCCCATGATTCTTGCAACCTCCTGTGCCATGGGCACCATTCTACAGATGACAGAAGCAAGGCCACACACCTAAGGTCGTCCAGCCGGCAAGCCCAGGGGCTGAGATTTGTGGACCACCAAGCTTCCTGCTTCAGCTGCCCTCTCCTGGGGCAGTTCAGCTCAAAGCTCAGGCAAGAGGCTCCCTGCCCTGCTGCTGCTCGAAAGAACTGGGCTTTTGAGCCAAGTTTGGGCGCCAGGAGATCCACAGGCTCTGTGGCATCTGGGCTGGTGGTTTACATAACACGACTTAATGGGGAAGATCGCAGCGCAGAGACCACAGGCATGCTAACAAGAACAGCGTTTTAAATCCCCAATTAAATGTTAATCTGAGAGTTGTTGAAGAGGGAAGGATCCTAATTGTCCATCTGCAAAGGCTGCAGAGCTGCTGGGCTCTGGAATTCGGCTTCCCACATTCAAATTCCAGCTGCTCCATTTGCTGCAGATTACCTCATCCTTCCATGCCTCAGTTTCCTCCTTCATGAAGTCGACCCCAAGGGACTACTGTGAGAAGTCGGTATTACTATCCATGTGGAGCGTTTAATACAGCACCAGGCACACAGCAGGGGCTTGGTGAGGTCACTCACATCACTGTTAAGGTGACGGACACTGCCCTGCAAGGTCCAGTCTGGGGAGTATGCTATCCTTCTCCTTGCGGGATTGTGGAGGGGGTGACTGCAAGGCAGTCTGGGATGTCAGGAGTGTGGCTGGGGAGGAGGGGTCAGAGAGGGTGATGGACAGAGTCAGAGGAGGACAGGGATGCAAAGTACGAAAAAGGAGTCAGAAGCCTGAGTTCCTGCTTTCAAAAGCATGTGGGGGCTTGGGTTGCCTTTGCCTGGTAGTAGACCTGAAGTGCCCATCCAGTGGGTGGGACGGCGCCATGCATTTCAGGAAGGAGGGATGGCGGGGGGTCTTTGTGAGGAAAGCTATGACAAACCTAGACAGCGTATTAAAAAGCAAAGACATCACTTTGCCAACAAAGGTCCAAATACTCAAAGCTATGGTTTTTCCAGTAGTCATGTATGGATTTGAGAGTTAGACCATAAAGAAGGCTGAATGCCAAAGAATTGATGCTTTTGAATTGTGGTGCTGGAGAAGACTCTTGAGAGTCCCTAGGACTGCAAGGCGATCAAACCAGTCAATCATAAAGGAAATCAACCCTGAATATTCATTGGAAGGAGTGATGCTGAAGCTGAAGCTCCAATGCGTTGGCCACCTGAGCTGACTCATTGGAAAAGACCCTGATGCTGAGAAAGAGTGAAGGCAGGAGGAGAAGGGGGCAACAGAGGATGAGCCCTGGGTTGGGAAGATCCTTTGGAGAAGGGAATGGTTACCCACTCCAGTATTCTTGCCTGGAGAACTACATGGACAGAGGAGCCTGGTGGGCTATAGTCCATGGGGTCGCAAAAAGTCGAACAAGACTGAGCAACTAACACACATACCCAGAAAACGGACTTGTGGACACAGTGGGGGAAGGAAAGAGTGGGACGAACAGAGAAAGTAACATCAACATAAATATACTACCGTGTGTAAAATGGATAGCTGGTGAAAAGCTAATGTATACACAAGAAGCTGAGCCTAGGGGTCTGCAATGAGCTAGAGGGGTGGGATGGGGGAAAGGAAGGAAGGCTCAAGAGGGAGGTGATATGTATATAATTATGGCTAATTTGCATTGTTGTATGGCAGAAACCAACACAACATTGTAAAGCAATTTTCCTCCCATTAAAAATTAAATTAAAAAAAAAGTAAAAAAGTCAACATCCGCTGGGCACCTGCTTTTGTTAAGCATTGTAGGAGCATTATATTACTTCTTTACGATTGCCTTATTGTTTGGACACTACAGTCATTGCCATTTCACACCTGAAGTAATGGAGGCCAACGGGCTAGGGTTCCTAAAAAGTTTGCAGACCAGTGAGCTCTTGGTTGCTCAGCAACCATCCACAGCATGTGAGATACCAACCCAGTAAGTCCACACAACTCACTGCTCCCTGGTGGCCCTAAGGTACTAATAGTCTGTCTACACGGTTAGCTCAGGGACCAGGAGACCCATTCCCCATCACAGAGAGGAACCAGGGAAGGTGGGATCCTTCACAAATGCCAGGGAGATCCATGGTGCTACCTGTTGGTCTCATTAGCAGTGGAGGGTTTGCCCTTGAGTAATCCTCTCCCACCACCCCCTTCTCAAGCCTTCTTCTGTTTGAAGCCAAATTGCAGTGGACAAGTGCTGGGTCTGCCTGCCTAGGTTCCTTGCTCCCTTTTTCTGCTAACAGCAAAGTTTCCCATATGACTCTAGTCCTGGAGGACTTGTGAGCCAAGGTGCCTCACCTCCTACCTGGGACATGAATCTCAGGCCTGTGCCCATAGCTATCCCAAGAGCTCAACGCGCATTACAAAATCTGAGCTGCCCTCTCCAAACCTCAATATTAAATTATACAAAAAGGGAGAAGCAAAGCAGTCAATCACACCTAACCCTCTTCTTGCCCCCAAATAGGAGTAAAAACAGAGCTCAACACAGAGATGTATTTAGCTTGGAATTACCAGTGACCACAGCAAAACAAAATTACTTGTCCTCTGAAATGTACAATTAAGAGTTGTTTTAACATGTGTTTTTGGTGGTTGGGTGTGGTTTCTAGATAGTTTGAAACTGAAGTCTACTGTTTGGTCCATCAGCTCTAACCGGGTTTAGATGGGCTCCACTTTCCTTAGCAGCAACCCCCTGTTAACTGAAATGAAGACCAACTTGCCAGGGGGTGAGAGTGCCTGGGCTTTTCCAGTTGATGTTTGCCCTTATTTTTTTTCTTACGATAGTTTTACATTTCGTCTGCCTTCTACAGGGAGGTCAACTTAAAGTAACCAATGAAACCTCAGAAAACTGTTAACCTGGTGATGGAGTAACTAGCTGCATTTTCCTGGTAAACCCCACCCCAAGCCTTCAGGGACTAGAGATGCCTGTTTGGGGCCAATTCAGAGATGTATTCATCTCTGCCACAGTGAAATGCCATCGTGTTTAGCAGTGAATTCCTGAAAACTTCCTGATGCTGACTTCCTGAAAACTTGGTGTTCCAGGTACCAGGTAAAGAGCTTAAGCCCAGTCCCATTATATCAGGCTCTCCATTATTACTGCTGGCAGGGGCCTCGGGGAATAGAGGTTAGGATTCCGAGCTTCCAGAATCCTTTAAGGGCTTCAACAAAACATGGAATCACTTGGAATTTGCATATTCATCACCACAGAGCTTCTCAGAGTGTTTGAGGCCAGAGCTGCTGGAGTTCATTATTAAGAGGGTGAAACATAGTCCCCTGTTTACACAGATAATTTGCTCAGAAAGTTCTTTTTTTTTTAAATCCCACTTAACTACAAACTTCTTTGTCTCTCTCCTCCAAATTCTAATTTAGAAGAACAAAATGAATGAGTATGCATTTACTATGTTTTTTGATAACTTGGTATAATTTCAACTCAATGATGGAAACATTTCTTCATTCAAGTATTCTTCAAGGGGTGTTCAGTGGATGCTGATAGTGTGCCAGGCACTGTTCCACGTCTTGGGGACACAGGCATAAACAAAATGGGCCTGGTATGGCCCTTGTGGGGCTCGCCTTCCAATTGAGTGGTGGGGTGGGGTGGGGGAGTGCAGACAATAAATAAGAAACAAGAGAATGACTGATGGAGTGGCACTAAGGAAAGATGGTGACTGGGGAAGTGTGGCTGCCAGAGGAGGTGAATTGAGCCAAGCGGTGGTGTGAGGAAGAAGGGGTGTGAGAGAGGACTTGACTAGGTCTGAAACCTAGGAAAGGAGGTTGAAGATCCCAGAGGTGAGACGAGCTAGAGGGAGGGGCGTCCAGGCCAGGGGACACCATGCTCCCGGGTCACATGCTCTGAGAACACGGGGGCCTGCTGTCTTGGTGGTGGGGTGGGATGTGGAGCAGAGCCTCAGGAGACCACGCCGGTGAAGGTCACAGCCAGGGACAGGGTAGAGCGGAAGGCTGGGGTCTGGAGAACTCTGCCAGACACAGCAGACACACCAGTCCCACCCGCAGACGAGAAATGAATGTCCACCCGACCTTGGTGACTGCTGCTGAGGGTCTTGACCACAGCACCCAAAAGTGGTCCTGACGCAGGTGAAGGGCATGAGCAGTCAACGGGGTCTGAAGCCAGGAGGAGGCCAGCCTCCCAGGTGGACACAGGATGGAGATGAGACTCCACAGAGGACAGGGAGATGTGAGAGTGGGGCCCATGGCCTTGGTTAGGGAAGGACAGCAGCTAGAGGTGACGTCCACTAGGAGGTGATGAAGGTCAGGGCACCCTCTGAGAATGAGAGGCTTTGGTCCGAGGGAGGAAGACCTGTGATCTCCAAGCAGTACCGGCTTAGGACCTGTCATCAGGGAGGCTGGCATTCGAGTGGAAACCAAAGTTCTTAGGGATGGGAGGTGTGGGTTTGGCTGGTCTCCACGTCCAACCTGGACTCCACGTGCAAACAGGCAGCCAGTTCAGGCAGATACCTTTGAACTTCCTCCTCCATCCCTCCCAGCCCCTTCAACCCTTTTCCTGGCCAGGTGTGTCCCATCAGCTCCCAATGGACAAATGGCCTTTCTTTGTGCACAAGGGCCACTTCAGGATAACCAAGGGTGTGAACAGAGTCCTTCTTCCCTTCAAGAAATTATATCCTTGTTAATCAGGAATGCAGTATCTGAAGCCGCACTTAAGCATCATCTAATAGGTTCCCAATTACTGAAGGGGTGCATTTCGGGGGCTGAAATTTCAGCCGCACCACCACCAGTCTGATTATCTTGCTGCTTCCCTCCCCCTACTGAAAGCATTTCATTATTGAGCAACACACTTTCGAAGCTAGTTTACATTGTCTTTGCTTGGCTGACCTTGTACGCTATTGAGTTGGAAAATGTGGTTTGTATTGTAAGGCCTCTTAATAATGTTTTTTGTTCTTTTTTTTTTGAAATGAGGGACTTTTCCATTGCAAATGAGACAACACCATATTTAGCACAAAGAACGCCTCTGTCTGTTTTGAAACATAACTTTCATTAGCTAGGTTTTTCACCATAAAGAGGATTTAAATTTTGTTTTAAAAACAGTCTGCCCCCCACCCACCCACCTGCAACACATATTTCTGTGTATCCCTCCATAACAAAGGTCTAGAAAGACAGGCAGATTGATAGTAATGGTCTGCTGGGAAAGGAAGGAGGTTGAAGGCTGATTAAAGGGAATTCTGCTGCCCTGCCTTATTTCTTCGTAATGCCAATACACTAACAGGGGGTAGATAGAGTCCTGCCTCCACCAGCCCCTCAGGCAGGGGCCCCTGTTATGGGTTGAAACATGCGCCCCACCCTACCCCCAAAATTCGTATGATGAAGTCCTAATCCCCAGAACTCCGTAATGTGCCCTTCTTTTTGGAAAGGGTCTTTACAGAGTGATGGCATTAAAGTGAGGTCATGGGAAGGGGGACTGTAATTCAAAATGACTGACGTCCTCATTAAGAGGGGAACCAATGTGAGGACAAGGGGAGGGAGTCGTCTGCAAGCCCAGGAGAGAAGCCTCAGAGGGAACCCCCCCTGCCACACCTCCACCTGGGACAGCTGGTCTCCAGAGGGAGGGAGAATCCATTTCTGTTGTTTAAGCCCCCAGTATGGGGGGCTGGGTGATGCTACCCTGGGACCTAATAGAGTGAGGCATGGGAGTGGGCGGGGGTCCAGCATCCTCCTCCATGAAGTGGGGCATCAAGATTGCCCCAAGTTGGACAACAGGCCCAGCCCCCACCCAAGCAGCTCTCACGCCGGCGCCCCCTCCCCAGTCCCTGTCTGCAGTCTGCACAGGAAGCCAGGAAATTTTGGAGGGATTGGGACCATCGCATCTCACCCACCTGGCCCCACACGGTAACCACGTTCCCCTATTCTGTCCTCGAAAGGCCCACTGAGACCTTAGCACTGCTGGCCAGGCGTCCCACGTCCCCACCAAGATCCTATGACCCCCCTCAGCTGGGTCCCCACACGGGCCCCTCCTCTTCTCCAGGGCATCCAGGCCTCCGTGGGGCTTCTCGTAGGCGTGCCCTGCCCTACGCCCTGCCTCCCCCTCCTCCCCCTCCTCCTCCTGCCTCCCCCTCTCCCCCTGCCTGCTTCCTGGCCCCCTGCCGGCCCACCCAGCCTCCCTCACTCTGACACCCCTCCCTTCTCTCTGGATATCCCTCTTCAGTCATTTCACAGGCTTCTATCCCTCAAACCAGTGCTGGCCAATGGAAATTAGATGCTGGCCACATATGTAATTTTTGGCTGCCACATATTGCACGTGAATCCTAGTTCCTTGACCAGGGGTGGAACCCATGTCCCCTGAAGTGGAAGTGGAGTCTTAACCACTGGACTGCCAGGGAAGTCCCCATATGTGTAATTTTAAATTTTCTAGTAGCCACACTTTTAAAAGGAAAAAAGAATAAAATGAAATTGTATAATTATATAGTTTGATTCAGTGACTCGATGGACATGAGTATGAACAAGCTCCAGGAGTTGGTTATGGACAGAGAAGCCTGGCATGTTGCAGTCCATGGGGTCACAAAGAATTGGACACAACTGAACTGAACTCATAGTTTGATTCATATTTAAAGACATTCTTACTTAACCCGAGATGTCCAAAATACTATCATTGCCACACACAACCAATATTTTAAAATTATTGAGAGTTGGCATTATTTTTAAAATAATGTGCGATAATATTCAAATTTTGGGGCATAAAATTTCCATCAGAAATCATCATATATTTAAGCTTTATAAAATTTATTGTTGAAAAGGAGAGGCACATGCTTACCCAAGTTGTTCCAAAGCTTAAAAGTGTTCTAATAACTGAACTGAATTTTAGTTTTGAAATATAAGCTACAATCATATTTCTCATAAAAGGGGCATTAGATAAAACTGGAGAAAATCTGAATAAAGTATGTATGGACTTTAGTTAATAATGATGCCCCAAGATTGATTATGTAATCGTAGTAAGTGTGGGCTTCCTAGGTGGCTCAGTGGTAAAGAATCCGCCTGGCAATGCAGGAGATGCAGGTTCGATCACTGAGTGGGGAAGATCCCCTGGAGAAGAAAATGGCAACCCACTCCAGTGTTCTTGCCTAGGAAATCCCATGGACAGAGGAGCCTGGCGGCTACAGTCCATGGGGTCACAAAGGGCCGGACGTGACTTAGTGACTGCAGCACAATGAGAACACGCACTGCACTCACATAAAATGCTGTTAACAGCGGAATTGGGGCTAGTGTAGATGAGGACTCTGTACTTTCTTCCCAGCTTTTCTGCAATCTGAAACTCTCCCTATACTCTCTCCTGCAGCCTCGATCCCCAGAGGGGTCCCTGAGAGCAGGTCTGAGTTCAGACCTAGCAATGAAAGTGAAAGTTGCTCAGTCGTGTCTGACTCTTTGCGACCCCATGGACTGTACGGTCCATGGAATTCTCCAGGCCAGAATACTGGAGTGGGTATAGCCTTTCCCTTCACCAGGGGATCTTCCCAATCCAGGGACTGAACCCAGGTCTCCTGTGTTTCAGGTGGATTCTTTACGAGCTGAGTCACAAGGGAAGACCTTACACGCTTGCAAATTCACACAGTGACTTTTGTTTTTCGTATAGTTTGGCTTGCCTACCTTTTTTTGTTCCACTCAAAGTAGATCAGAATCTTATTAACATCTCCTCAGTGCCACTCATAAGAAGCCCTTTCCCCTTTCCCTAGCCCCTGATCGCAGACATAGCCTCACCCATCCCTGCCTGGTGCCAGGAAGACCCCCGAGGGGTCCCCTGCTCCCCCACCCCTCTCTCCACTGCGGGCCCATGCTCCCTCAGTTGCTTCTGCCTGAAGCACCTCCAGGGCTCCTTTGCCTCCAATATGGCCCCACCTGCCCAAACCAGCCTGCTCCACCCAGGCAGTCTCTGTGCCCTGTGGGCCCCACTCTCCCTGCAGGCAGAGCAGCAGCTGCAGCAGCTTTCTGTCCTCCCCTTGCCCATTTCCAGCTCAGCCCATCCTCAGGGCCTTTGCACATGCTGTTCCCTTAGCTTGCACTTACTTTCCACATATCATTTCCCCAAACTCCCCTGGACCCCCAGCCAGGGAGCCCTCCTAGCTAGCTTTCCCCTTCACCCCCTCAAACCCATCCTCAGCATTTGTTGTGATATTTCATCCCTGAGATTATGTAAACACTATCTGTCCCCACTCACCCAGCACAGCACCCAGCATCCCACCCCCACCCTCCACTCTGGGGACCCACCTCCCTGCCCCACCGCACACTGTTGATTTATCTGGGATCTGGCTCCCAGGTGGGGCTGTGAACCCCTCCAGGGCACAATGGGTTTTATTCTTCTTCGAGTCTCTCCCACACCTGACCCAGTGTTTGGTGTAGATTATTGCTAAGTAAAAGCTGTAATTACATACACTAAAATTTCTTTTCAGGATTCAGAAAATCAACCTGAACTCATTAACCTCGGGGGTAGCAGGACTGAATAGAAATGCCCCCTTGCCCTCCTCTGCTCATAAAAATATTCATAAAGCATGAGCATGGCCGCAGCCCACCTCGTGGCAAGCCCTGTGCTCAGCTCTCCACCGCCCGAGCTCTGCGCTCTGTCCATATCTACTAAAGGCCTGCTTCTTTATCTGCCTTCTTAGTGTGTCCTCGGGGGGCTCAGGACTTTCTCTTCTTATAAGGGGGCTAATCCCATCCTGGGGGCTCCACCCTCATGACCTCATCTAAAATGAATGTCCCCAAAGGTCCCCACCTCCAAATGCCATTGCACTGGGGGGCAGGGCTTCAGCTTATGTATTTGAGGCAGGCACAAACATTGTCATAGTACTGGGTGTGATAACAAAAAAAAAATTTGTGAGTGATGGGGCTGCATGGGGTCACAAGCAGTGACCCCAGGGCTGGGGGTCCTGACTCCTGCCAAGGCTGGAGGAGAGCAAGGAGACAGCACGTGTTGTGTGGATGGTCAGGTCAGTGCCGAGGACACAGGGGACCCTTAGTAAATGCAGCACATCACAGCCTGGCGTTTGACGTTCGGGGTTACAACAGTAATCACATGCATGGATGGAACGTGGAGTACTTCACCTGTGTTACCTCTTTCTGCACAGTAAGCCTCTGAACCCATTATACAGAAGGAGAAACTGAGCTTCTCCCTCAAAGCCACTAACCTGGATTCCAGCCTGGATCTGCTGGGTCCAGTCTGGGCTCTAGCCACCATGGTCCCTGCCTTCAAGGGGCCTCAGCACAGGGGTGAAGCACAGGTGTGTACTTGGGACTAGGGAAGCACAGAAGCCCCCTCCTGCTCCCTGGGCAGAGGCATGCCTTCGGTAGGGACGTGATGCACAGCCTGGTTAGATGACACAATGTGATCCCAAGGCCCTGCCGTGCCTTCTTAAGACCACACCCCTTTCACACACTGATCTGCAAGAGGGCAGCTGTAGACATTCATACACGGGGGCTATGTGGGTGTTACGCTCTGCTCTCAGTCTTGAAATTCTTAATGCTTTCTGAACAAGGGCCCTGCTTTTTCAGCATGCACTGGGCCCCCAGTTTATGGAGCTGGTCCCGGTGGCTGATGTTCTTGCATGCATCTGTCAGGAGTGGCACGACCCTAGGCAGAAGGGTCCCAGCCATCCCTGAGCTCAGTTGGCTGAAGATGCCCATGATCCCCAAGTGCTGCACAAACAGCAGTCATCACTGGGAAGGTGGTAACCAGAACCTCCCTTGTTCCCTCTGGAGACAGTGAAGTGGGGCCGCAGGCCAAAGAGGGAACTGGAGGGCAGGCTTGAGACAGGATCATGGGGAAATTGTCACTAAAAAGGTGACATCTGAGCTGAAGGATGAGAAGGAGCTGAAAGGTCCAAAAGAGCATTCCTGGGCCAAGGAGCTGCCAGGGCAAAAGCCCTGGGGTTAGCACAAGCTGGGCGTCCACATGGCTATTACCATGGACTGGGCAGCTTCAACCACAGATGTGTTTCTCCCAGTTCTAGAGCCTGGGAGGCCCAAGATCAAGGTGCCAGCAAATTCCATATCTACTAAGGCCTGCTTCTTTATCTGCCTTCTTAGTGTGTCCTCGGGGGGCTCAGGACTTTCTCTTCTTATAAGGGGGCTAATCCCATCCTGGGGGCTCCACCCTCATGACCTCATCTAAAATGAATGTCCCCAAAGGTCCCCACCTCCAAATGCCATTGCACTGGGGGGCAGGGCTTCAGCTTATGTATTTGAGGCAGGCACAAACATTGTCATAGTACTGGGTGTGATAACAAAAAAAAATTGACAGTAAATCAGTGTGTGATGTGCCAAGTGCTGGGAGAAACTAAGAGAAAGGAATTGGAGGCAGAGGCTGGGTTTTGAAGGACTCGGAAATGGGAAGGATTTTAAATAGGTATTCGCTCACAAATATGTTTTTATGACATAATGTTTGATAATTATTAGTGCAAAAAATAAAAATAGAGCTTCCCTGGTGGCTCAGATGGTAAAGATTCTGCCTGCATGCACGAGATCCAGGTTTGATTCCTGGGTTGGGAAGATCTGCTGGAGAAGGGAATGGCAAGCCACTCCAGTATTCTTGCCTGGAGAATTCCATGGACAGAGGAGCTTTGTGGCCCACAGTCCATGGGGTCACAGATAGACACCTGTGAGCCCATCTCTTACACCAAGAACCAGAACTTTACTAGTATCTCTATCCTTGTATATTTCTTTCCTTCCTGAATTTTGTGTTCTCTGTCCCTTGCTTTTTTCAGGGTGTATGTACCCTGAATGTAAGTTTGTTACATGTGTTGCTTGTTCTTGAGCTGAATAAGTTATTACGTGCTGTGCATGGTCTTCTGCACTTTGGTCACTCCCCATTAGGTCTCTAAGTTGTGTGTGCATGCTGTTCTACGTGGCTGCCTGTCATGCTTTTTCACTGCTGTGTTATATTCCAATATGTAAAACAGTCTAGATTATCTTTCTCTTCTTCAGTCTATTACATCTGTTTTCAGTTTTAGGCTATTACAAGCAAGGCTCTTGTAGACATTCTTGTACTTGTCACGAGGTACACATGTGCAAGAGTTATAAAATCAGAGTCGTGATCTGTTAATGCATCAGGAAGCCACACTTGAGGACCCTGATCTGTGTGTTTTCTTAAAGGTTTTGTTTTGTTGCTGCTGTTTTTAGAGAAATACTGATTTTAATTCAACATAATAAAGCAAACTCTAGGCATCATTTTTCAACCTAAAAATTGACAAAACTTTTGAAACAAGGGAAAATTTCCTCCATACTTGATACATGGCTCCAGTTACCAAAAGAAAAATGATGAAAATGCTAAAACATGAAAAGAGAATCCTAAGATTTTTTAAGTATATGAAAAAACTCCCACAAAACCTGTCAACATTGTTCTACAAAACAGCACCAGTAAGAAAGGCATGGCTGTCTCATGGTAAGAACCAATATTGTTTCCTAAACCCCCCGGTTCTGTAATTTGCATGTGTGAATGCTGCTTGCTGATGTAAAATGGATTTCTGACTGTGAGCACCAGTAAACATTTGTAAAGCCCACTGGTCTCACATTGCAAACTTTCATGATGCTCATGTATGGGAGTGGTTTTATACAACACCAGGGTTCCCACTAATTTTTACCTACACTTGCTATTTGTGGAATTCCTGATTTTTGCTCATCTCTTGAGCATAAAATGTTACCTCATTGGGCCTTAATTTCCATGGCCCTGACAGTTAACGGGCTGGAATATCTCTACCGAGCTTTATTTAACATTCTGTTTTCTCTTCTGTAAGATCCTGGCTTGTGTCTTGCACCTATTTGTCTATTGGGTTGTCTTTTCCTTAAGATCTGTGGGACTTCTTCATGTTCTGCACATCAGTCCTTTGCTGGTTCTCGGTGTGGCGGGTGTCCCCTCCTAGTTGGTGGTCTTCCTTTTCACTCCCTTATTTGAGTAACGGGAGTTCCTCACTTTAATGTATTTATTCGCTTGTCTTTCAGTGTAACACTTTTTGCATCTTGTTTGAGAAATCCTTCCCTACCCTGAAGTCATAAAGATATTCTTCCATATTTTCTTCTGAGAGTTTCAGTACTTTGCAGTTTTCATTTGCCCTTCCCTGGTGGCTCAATAGCAAAGAATCCACCTGCAGTGCAGGAGACATGGGTTCAGTCTCTGGTTTGGGAAGATCCCTTGGAGATGGAAATGGCAACCCACTCCAGTATTCTTGCCTGGAGAATCCCATGGGCAGAGGAGCCTGGTGGGCTACAATCTACGGGGTGGCAAAAGAGTCAGATGTGACTTAGCGACTATACAGTAACAACAATTTACATTTAAGTTTTTTATCCATTGTAAGTTGATTTGGGGGCTTGGTGTGAGGAAAGGGAAGAATTTCTTTTTATTTTCCATGTGGATAACCAAAGGCTATGTATTGAATAGCCTTCATCCTTGCTGATCAGCAGTCCTGTCCCTTATCAATCTTCTGAATTTCATGAGTCAGTATCTGAGGGATCTATTGTATTCTTTTGGTTAATTTGTTTATCTCTTCACAGAATGTTCAATGCTACAATTAGTCTAGTTTTCCATAAATCTTGGTCTCTAATACAACACACCCCCATTTCTTGTTTTTCTTCAATTTCTGACACCTTAGCTCTTTCATATAAATTTTATAACCATCTCGTCAATATCCTAAAATAATAAAATAATATAGAATCACCTATTGGGATTCTGATCTGAATCCATTGTATCTATGGATCAGTTTTCAGAGAACAGGCATCTCAATATTTCCTACCCATGAATATATATCATTTCTATCTTCTTTAATATCTATCAATGTGTTTTTATAATTTTCTCCAAATATGTCTTGCATATCTTTATGAGACATAGTCCTAGGTACCTTATACTTCTTATTACTATTATAAATGGTATCTGCCCCCTCCATCTCTTTCTTGCTGTTATAGAATACAATCAATTTTTTTACATTGATTTATTTTATCCAGCGATCTTGCTAAACACTCTTGCTGTTTCCCATCATTTTTCTGCAGATTTTGACTTCTATTCTAAGATAATCATATCATCCACAAATAGTGACCATGTTATTTCTTATTTAACCCTTAAATCTTTTATTTCTTTTTTTATCCTACTGCTAGGACCTTCAGTAAATGTTGAGAGTAAGTGACATCCACTGTGATGTCATCTCATTTCGGATCCCAGCTGGCCAGTATTTTACTATTCAGTTCAGTTCAGTTCAGTCGCTCAGTTGTGTCCGACTCTTTGCAACCCCATGGATTGCAGCACACCAGGCTTTCCTGTCCATCACCAACTCTCGGAGCTTGCTTACTATTAAGAGATATTGGGTAATGCCCTTAATCAGCATAAGGATACCTTTTGATAAGGATTTTTTTTTAATTGTGAAGGGGTGTGGAATTTTATCAAAAGTTTTCCTGCATCTGTAAAGAAAGCTGAGTCCCGAAGAGTTGATGCTTTTGAACTGTGGTTTTGGAGAAGACTCTTGAGAGTCCCTTGGACAGCAAGGAGATCCAACTAGTCCATCCTAAAGGAAATCAGTCCTGAATATTCATTGAAAGGACTGATGCTGAAGCTGAAACTCCAATACTTTGGCCACCTGATGCGAAGAACTGACTCATTTGAAAAGACCTGATGGTGGGAAAGATTGAAGGTGGGAGGAGAAGGGGATGACAGAGGATGAGATGGTTGGATGGCATCACCGATTCAATGGACATGAGTTTGAGTAAGTTCCAGGGGTTGGTGATGGACAGGGAGGCCTGGTGTGCTGCAGTCCATGGGGTCTTAAAGAGTTGGACATGACTGAGTGACTGAACTGAACTGACTTTCCTGCATCTATGAGTCATATCACGTGGTGTTTCTGATCATATAGGAACGTGGTGAATGACATTTATAGATTTTTCTAACATTAAACACATTGCGATCGACCCCAACATGGACACAATGCATGATCTTCTTATATACTATGTATTTCAGTTGCTCATTTTTAAAAAAATATTTATTTGTCTATTTTTCCGCCTCAGGTCTTAGTTGCGTGGGATCTTTTCTGGTGGCACGTGGGCTTGGTTGCCTCTGCAGCCTCTGGGATCTTAGTTCCCTGATCGGGGATTGAACCCACATCACCTGCATTGTACGACAGATTCTTAAGCACTGGGCCACCAGGGAAGTCCCTTGCTAATAGTTAATTTAGGACTTTTGCAACCAGGTCCATCAATGAGGTTGTCCTGTAACTTTCCTTTTTCACATCATTCTTAATTTCCCTTTCTCACACTTTCCTCAAAAGGCTTCAGGGTTTCTCTCTCCTGAGTGTCCTTTCCAAAACCGGGAGGAGAAGCAGGACCCCAGGAGAAGCAAGACCCCACATGTCTTCATGTGGACATCAGTTTTTGCAGACATTGGAACTGTAAGCTATGTGAACGTAGGAGACAGTCTCCTCCTTTTCTTTTCCTGGTCGGTCCTTTTACCCCCAACTACCTTCCATCCCTGCCTCTTGCTGTAAAGTGTTGCAGTGACCATGGGCACTCAGGCATCAGCTTAAGGAGAAAGTTGAGCTGGAGATTCTTTTACTTAGTGAGATGTGTCCATGTGTCTCAAAGCCACTCCCCTGTGTAGTCATAGCTGGCTGAGCATGTAGGGGGGCTGGCTTCCAAGAAGACGTGCCTCTCACTGGACTCCCTTCCCACTGTGAGGACATGAAGGCATGTGTAAATTTGTCCTCTAGCATCAGAAGTTCAAGGGTGGAGGAGAGACAAGGCGTGAGCCGCCCAGAGCTGGGGCGAGGCTAGGAAATGTTGCTTCACATCTCCTAGCCTGTAGGTGAAAGCAGCTTAACAGAGGTTAGGGTTTTCCAAAATTTGATGACAACCTGGAAAATATTTGCTATCATAAGGAGCTGTGAAGCTAAAAAGAAACATTTCTAAACTATCAATAGCCAAAAATACACTCAACCAACAAAAGCAAAAGAAAGACTGAAAGGCCTTTCCACTCTTCCCATAAAGAATGAAAATACAAAGTCTTTGTCATATAAAGAGGGAATCAAAGCCTGTACAACCCAGAAGATGCAGGAAGAAACTGCTGTAGAAGATTCAAGTCATTGATTAGTGAAAATAGTATGTTCTGGGTTTTATAATGTGTGTTCAGTTCAGTTCAGTTCAGTCACTCAGTCGTGTCCGACTCTTTGCGACCCCATGAATTGCAGCATGCCAGGCCTCCCTGTCCATCACCAACTCCCAGAGTTTACTCAAACTCATGTCCATCGAGTTGCTGATGCCATCCAGCCATCTCATCTTCTGTCATCCCCTTCTCCTTCTGCCCCCAATCCCTCCCAGCATCAGGGTCTTTTCCAATGAGTCAACTCTTCACATGAGGTGGCCAAAGTATTGGAGTTTCAGCTTTAGCATCAGTCCTTCCAATGAACACCCAAGGACTGATCTCCTTTAGAATGGACTGGTTGGATCTCCTTGCAGTCCAAGGGACTCTCAAGAGTCTTCTCCAACACCACAGTTCAAAAGCATCAATTCTTCAGCGCTCAGCTTTCTTCACAGTCCAACTCTCACATCCATACATGACCACTGGAAAAACCATAGCCTTGACTAGACGGACCTTTGTTGGCACAGTAATGTCTCTGCTTTTGAATATGCTATCTAGGTTGGTCATAACTTTCCTTCCAAGGAGTAAGCATCTTTTAATTTCATGGCTACAATCACCATCTGCAGTGACTTTGGAGCCCCCCAAAATAAAATCTGACACTGTTTCCACTGTTTCCCCATCTATTTCCCATGAAGTGATGGGACCAGATGCCATAATCTTAGTTTAACATTTGTCAACTGTATAAAATTTGTAATCTCATATGATTTTTTTCTCATTTTCAATCAATATGTACTTTTATGCCAATTTTGAATTTTTGTATAAATTTGCAGCCCTTTTCTTTGGAGGGTCTTATAAATTGAATAAACTTCAGGCTCCACAAAACCTGGAACTGCCCTGTGTGCACAAAGGACCACAGAGGAGCTCGGGGCTGCCCTTTCCTCCTGCTCTTTGCAGGAGATTATGTAACATCAGAATGATCTGCTTCTTTAGCCTTTAGTGGAACTCTTTTGTACAAACACCCTAGCCTGGATCTTTTGTTTATTTGGGGGATGGTGGTAAATTACTGTTCAATTTCTCAGTTATAGAACTACCCCTGTATATATACCAGTATGTATAAATACTAGATCATGGACTTTTTTTAATGAGGTATAGATGATTTATATTGTTGTTGGATCAGAAGCTTCTTTTCAATATTGCTGCAGGATCTGTAGTTATGTCCCCTTTCCACTCCCAGTATTATTAATTTCCCTCTCATCTCTCCCCACCCAGCCACTATGCTGCTCTTTCTTTGTTTTTCTGATCAGTCTTACCAGAGATGATTCCCATTTATAAAGGATTTTAGAGAATGAACTTGAGCCTTGTTGATTGTCTTTCAAAGCTTTGTTTTCTACTTTATCAATGTCTGCTTTCTTTTTTATTATGATTATCTCTTTCCTTTATCTTTCTTTGGGCTTACCCTACTTTTCATGTTCTACCTTTTTCAGTTGGATAAGTATCTTTAACTTGCAGACTTTCTTCTTTTAAGTATAAGCCTATAAGCTTACTTTGAAGACTTGCTTTCTCCACATATGAAATGTGTTTTTATAGGGACTATTTTCTCTTTTTTCTCAGTTCTAAGCTCTATTTCTTTATTTTATCTGTATTTCTTAATTGATGTCTGACTGTTTTAAGTATTTTAAATTTACAAACACAGATTTTTTTAATTGTTTTTATTTCTGATTCTTATTTTATTTCGGTTATAGAAGTGTCACCTGTATGATACCAGTCCTTTGAATTTGTTGAGACATTCTGTGGCCTCGTATGGGTCAGCTTCTGTAAATGTTCCATGTGTGCTCAAAAAGAAAAAAAAGAAGGTGCATTCTCTAATTGTTTGGCACAGTAATAATGTGTATATACATTTAAACAATACATACACACGTGCACAGGTACATGTATATGTGTACTGTACACACATCTGTATAAAATGAATCATGTTTGTTGTGTCTTTTTAAGTCTTGTGTATCATTATATTACTACTCTTGTCTGCCAGACCTATACACAATTCAAAGAGCTGTGCTAAAATCTTTCATTAAGATGACAGATTTTTCACTGTCTCCCTATATCGGTAGCAATTTTTGCTTTGTGGATTTTGATGCCATTTTATAGTCATATCTTCCTGGAAGATTGGATCTTTTATGGATTGATCACTATCCTTAATAATGCTTTTTCTAGTAATCCTATTTTATCTGATATCAGTTTCCTTTTATTTTGTATTTGGTAAGGACTTTCAATCCTGTTACTTTCAACCTTTCTGTGTCTTTACACATCAAGTATATAAATAACATAAAGCAGGAGTTTTAAACATCCAATTTAATAGTGTCTGTTAACAGGTTAGTAAATGAGATTTGTTTTATCATGTTTAGTTTTCAAAATTGTGCTTTTTATTTTTATTTTTTCCTATTTTCTTGTTTTTTTTTTTTAAACAAGGGTTGTAGTTTTTTTTTTAATAAGGTTGGGTTCTGTTTATACCATTTTTTCTTTCTTCAAATTTAGAAGTTATATAATACTATTTATTATTTTAGTGGCTACTTCTGAAATTATAGCATCTTAATATCTTAATCTTTTTCCTGATAGTACAAGGAATTTAGAACATTAACCTGATCATTTCTCCTCCAAATTACATGCTACTGTTTTCCAGTAATTTTGTTGATGTCCTTTTTTTAACCCTACAAAATTACAGATCATCAGTTTATTCAGTTTTTTTTTTTAGATTTACAACATTTTCAAGTTCTTTGTTCATTATATCTTCTTAAAAATCAGACCTTCCTTCATCATAAATTCCTTTGCATAGAAGATCGTTTCATACAGTCATAAACATTCTTAGTATTGTTTATCTGAAAGTGTCTTTGTTTCATCCTTAATCTTGAAAGGTTGTTTGGCAGGGTCCAAAAAAGATCTTCACAACCAAGATAATTACAATGGTGTGATCACTCACCTAGAGCCAGACATCCTGGAATGTGAAGCCAAGTGGGCCTTAGAAAGCATCACTACAAACAAAGCTAGTGGAGGTGATGGAATTCCAGTTGAGCTATTTCCAATCCTGGAAGATGATGCTGTGAAAGTGCTGCACTCAATATGCCAGCAAATTTGGAAAACTCAGCAGTGGCCACAGGACTGGAAAAGGTCAGTTTTCATTCCAATCCCAAAGAAAAGCAATGCCAAAGAATGCTCAAACTACCGCACAATTGCACTCATCTCACACACTAGTAAAGTAATGCTCAAAATTCTCCAAGCCAGGCTTCAGCAATACGTGAACCGTGAACTTCCTGATGTTCAAGCTGGTTTTAGAAAAGGCAGAGGAACCAGAGATCAAATTGCCAACATCCGCTTGATCATGGAAAAAGCAAGAGAGTTCCAGAAAAACATCTATTTCTGCTTTATTGACTATGCCAAAGCCTTTGACTGTGTGGATCACAATCAACTGTGGAAAATTCTGAAAGAGATGGGAATACCAGACCACCTGACCTGCCTCTTGAGAAACCTATATGCAGGTCAGGAAGCAACAGTTAGAACTGGACATGGAACAACAGACTGGTTCCAAATAGGAAAAGGCTGTATATTGTCACCTTGCTTATTTAACTTCTATGCAGAGTACATCATGAGAAATGATGGGCCGGAAGAAGCACAAGCTGGATTCAAGATTGCTGGGAGAAATATCAATAACCTCAGATATGCAGATGACACCACCCTTATGGCAGAAAGTGAAGAGGAACTAAAATCCTCTTGATGAAAGTGAAAGAGGAGAGTGAAAAGTTGGCTTAAAGCTCAACATTCAGAAAACTAAGATCATGGCATCTGGTCCCATCACTTCATGGGAAATAGATGGGGAAACAGTGGAAACAGTGTCAGATTTTATTTTTTGGGGCTCCAAAATCACTGCAGATGGTGATTGCAGCCATGAAATTAAAAGATGCTTACTCCTTGGAAGGAAAGTTATGACCAACCTAGATAGCATATTCAAAAGCAGAGACATTACTGTGCCAACAAAGGTCCGTCTAGTCAAGGCTATGGTTTTTCCAGTGGTCATGTATGGATGTGAGAGTTGGACTGTGAAGAAAGCTGAGCGCTGAAGAATTGATGCTTTTGAACTGTGGTGTTGGAGAAGACTCTTGAGAGTCCCTTGGACTGCAAGGAGATCCAACCAGTCCATTCTAAAGGAGATCAGTCCTTGGGTGTTCATTGGAAGGACTGATGCTAAAGCTGAAACTCCAATACTTTGGCCACCTCATGTGAAGAGTTGACTCATTGGAAAAGACCCTGATGCTGGGAGGGATTGGGGGCAGAAGGAGAAGGGGATGACAGAGGATGAGATGGCTGGATGGCATCACTGACTCGATGGACAAGAGTTTGGGTGAACTCTGTGAGTTCGTGATAGACCGGGAAGCCTGGCATGCTGCAATTCATGGGGTCGCAAAGAGTCAGACACGACTGAGCAACTGAACTGAACTGAAACAAAAAAATCCAGATTGATGGCTCTTTTCTTCTTCTCTTCAGTGTTCTGCAGATTCAATTGTTGATTTATTTTTATTAATCCGGCTTAGTATTCACTGTCCTTCTGGGTACCAATGATTTGGTTCTTTTATCACTTCTAGAAAATATTGAGACATTTTTTCCTTCACCTATTGCTTGTTCTATAACTTTCTTTTCTCTCCTTCCAGGAGATATTATTTAGGCTTTCTCATTATAGCTGCTATGTCTATTAAAGCCTTTTAAAGTTTTTAGCCCACTCTCTTTCCTGAATTTTGGGTAATTTCTTTGCATCTATTTTCCAGTCCACTAATTCCTTTTCCAACAGCATCTAATCTACCCCATGATCTAAGTACTAAGTTTTTATACCAACAAGTACATTATTTTATTTCTTAAAGTTCCATTTGATTCTTTTTTGAATCCGTTTGGTCATTTCTATAGGTTCATGTCTGTTGTTCGTTTTTTTAATTCCATATTTTACTTCATTAAATATTTCATACATACTTTTATTATGTGATAGTAACTCCAATATCTGAAGCTCTTGGTATGTTAGCCTTTTCTTTCTGCTAACTCTTACTCCATAGTGGGTTGTTTACTATGTATTTGGTGATCTTTAACTGGGACATCATGGAAAATTTTGGGACCTAAAATGATCATGCTTTCCACAGGAGAATATTCATATTTACTTCTCCTAAGTGTCAAGGGGCACCAGCAACCCTGTAAAGTCCTGGTTCCCTGCCCCTCAATGCTGACTTTGGCTTCTGCCCTCAGTAGAGTCTCCACAGGTCCCACTTCCGCTCATTCAGGGGACCAGAGAACTCAGAGGCTTCCCTGCAATTCAGGTGAGAAATGATGGCTTTACCCAGAGTGGTGGTAATAAAAATAATCATAAGGGTATGAATCCAAGTTAGTGGAGTAACTGCTTATTAACCTGTGCCCCTTTATTTAGCAGTATTTTATAATCACACACAAAAATATGTGTTTGGCCATAAGCTTTCATTAGCCTCTAATTTCTCTTCCATTGTTCATATGTTAGATTTGCAAAAAGTGAAAAGTCTGATAATATCCAGTGTGGTCAAATGTGTAAGGACATGGATACTTTCATATACCACTGATGGAAGGTAAATTGAAATGGCATTTTTAAAGGGCAATTTGGTCAAATCCCATCAACATGTTAAATGCACATACAAATTTCTTTGTTAGGAATTTCTCTAAAAGACATCCATAAAATTTATACCAAGATATATTAAAAGGATGTCCAACATGTTGTTGTATGTTTAAAAAAATTGACCACAATCTAAATAACTATCTGCAGAGGATTGGTTAACTAAATCAAGATTCATCTATATAATGGAATACTGTTTTGTTTTTTCCACAAAGAGAGAAGGCTAAGATGGAAAGATAGCCCCAATAATCTAAGTGTAGAAAGCAAAATGCAGAACGATGTGTATAGGAAGATTGCATTCATAAAAAAAATTTAACAGCCAAATAAAAAAAACATTTACATTTATATGCAGAGATTGGCGTGAATGCATTTTCTGGGAGGATGCACAAGAAACCGTTAAAATGATTCACTTTGGAGGGAGCAACAAGGGCTTCAGGGTGGAAAGCAACTTTCGCTTTTCATTTTACATCTTTTTTATACATTTTGAAAATTCCGCTGCAAGCCACATATTGTTTTGTTTGAAGAGTTTAGCCTGTTTTTATTGGACTCTTCTTGATTAGGGCATCACTTTCCCTGGTTATTACCTCTTCTGTTTGTGCCATTTCATTATTTCCTCAGATTCTTCCTTCAAAGACTGCCTTCAAAGTCTCTCCAGTCCTAAAAGGCCAGCCTTCCTCAAAGATTTCCAAAATCCATTATTAATTTAAAAATATAGATTCCATATAATATACATAGTATGGTCCTATTTTTTTCATATATATATATATGAAAAATATGTATATATATGAAAACATATATATATATATATATATATATATATAAATGTTTCCCTGATAGCTCAGTTGATAAAGAATCCACCTGCAATGCAGGAGACCCTGGTTCAATTCCTGAGTCAAGACAATCCGCTGGAGAAGGAATAGGCTACCCACTCCAGTATTCTTGGGCTTCCCTTGTGGCTCAGATGGTAAAGAATCTGCCTGTAATTCAGGAGACCTGGGTTCGATCCCCAGATTGGGAAAATTCCCTGGAGAAGGGAAAGGATACCCACTCCAGTATTCTGGCCTGGAGAATTCCATGGACTGTATAGTCCATGGGGTCCCAAAGAGTTGGACACGATTTAGTGACTTTCATTTTCACTTCACTTTCATATATATATTTTGAATATGCATACATGTGTGTGAAAAGAAAAGTCTACGAAGATTTAGGACATGGAAGCAACCTAGATGTCCATCAGCAGATGAATGGATAAGAAAGCTATGGTACATATACACAATGGAGTATTACTCAGCCATTAAAAAGAATACATTTGAATCAGTTCTAATGAGGTGGATGAAACTGGAGCCTATTATACAGAGTGAAGTAAGCCAGAAAGAAAAACACCAATACAGTATACTAATGCATATATATGGAATTTAGAAAGATGGTAACAATAACCCTGTGTACGAGACAGCAAAATAGACACTGATGTATAGAACAGTCTAATGGACTCTGTGGGAGAGGGAAAGGGTGGAAAGATTTGGGAGAATGGCGTTGAAACATGTATAATATCATGTATGAAATGAGTCGCCAGTCCAGGTTCGATGCACGATACTAGATGCCTGGGGCTGGTGCACTGGGACGACCCAGAGGGATGGTATGGGGAGGGAGGCAGGAGGAGGGTTCAGGATGGGGAACACATGTATACCTGTGGCGGATTCATTTCGATATTTGGCAAAACCAATACAATATTGTAAAGTTTAAAAATAAAATAAAATTAAAAAAAAAAAGAAAAATGTATTGTGCGCCTGCCATGGGCCAGATATTGTGGTAGAGGATCAAAGGGGACCAGGGTCCCTGTGCTCAGCTCTCTTGACAACCCAGACTCTAGAATTCAGGGAGTCACCTGTGTACCAGCAGGGTAATGGCAGTGTGCTCTGTGTGAGGTGATGTGGGTGAGCTTGTACATCACCTTCATGCTTTTATGTATCTTCTGATTTATTTATCTATTTATTTTTTGCCCTGTGTATGGCATGGAAGAACTTATATAAAAATAATAATTAAGCCATAAAACGCAATCTATCTATCCCTTTGGTCTTGTCTCTCTTCTCCAAACCCCTACACTCGTCAGTGCAATCACTGAGACATTGATGCTAAAGCTTGTTTTGTATCTGGATATCAAATGTAAGTGGGTGTCTCGTGTTGTATCTGCCACCTTACTCACACACAACCTGCTCCCAGCGCTTCTCCATCTCCGGCAGGGATGGGTGGGGGTGGGGGCTCCTTGGCCCCTGCCTGCCCCTTCCAGCAGGGCGGCTTGCCCTGGGACTCTGCCTCTGGCTAACTTGACCTCTGTCCTCAGCCCATGTATGTGCTGTGGACAGGTGTGTGGCCAAGCCAGCTCCTCATGACTGGCTCTTCCTGGATGCCCTGTTGGCTCCTCAAATGACACACGCCCAAAATGGAACTCTCCCCAGGCCCCCTTCTCAGGAATGGACTCCCAGACCCCAGTTTCCCGGCTGAGAACCCACACAGACACACTCCCTCCTCCCTGTCTTCACCCCACATCTCAGCCACCCTGGCACCTCCTCCTGAGAACCCCTCTTCCCCAGCCTCACCTTCATGCTGGGATTTGAGGTGGTCTCCCACGGGTCACTGTGAGCCGCCCCACCACCACTGCATACACTCAACCATCCTGACCACAAGCCCACAGAGCCTTAGCTCTTCGGTCCCCAGCCGCTGTCACTGTGAGCCACCAAGAGCAGTTGGCCACATCTGATTCTCCTGTCCTATAATAGGGTCAACCTTTCTCTCCAAATCAACTAACTCATTTTCACTTATTTTAAAAATTAATCTATCCTTGTATGCTTTAGCCTTGTGCTAACAAAATTCCAGGCTGGATGTGTCAGTTATCGAGCTGAATCAAAATAAGACAGGTAGACTTCAAAGGTAAACTGTCCATCACCTACCCCTGTGCCACCCAGGTGGGCACAGTGCCCTTGGGAAAGCATGCCTTTCAGAATGCCCACTGGCTCTCCTCCTGCCCCCGCGAGGCTTCCTCACTCCCCCAGGGTGAGGGCGGGCAATCCTCCATGCAGCTCCTGCTGCTCCCTGCCTCTCCCTCTTCTGCCTGCTGGCTCCGGCTCAGCTCCGTGTGCTCTCTGCTGCTCTCTGCTTGGGGACTAATGACTTCCTGTTCAGCCGGCTTGCTTTTCACACCTCCCCACCCCTCCAGCCTCTGCCCAGGGCCCATTACGGCCCTCTCCACCCATCAAGCCGCTCCTGCTTCAAGACTCTCAAGGAGCACAGAGGCGGCAAGGCTCCTCTTGGCAGACCGGACCAGAACACCCACCTCTGTCTCCCGGGTGCAAAACATCAGGCCGTGTGCCCCCTTGTCAAAGCACCTTTGCTATCCCATGGCCGGGCACTTGGTAGGTGCAATGTGGAGCAGAGACCTGGGCCTGTGTGTGAACTTGGAAGGACCGTGGGGTTTGCATGGAACACAGTTGGTTTGGATTTGGGGCCTTTCCACCCACCGACTCGTGTGACAGAAGTTAGACACTCTCAGACACTCCTTTTTGGAACCTCTGTTTCCTCGTATGTGGAATGCGGGCAACCCCAAGACCTACCCCAAAGGCTTGCTGTGAGGACCCGACAGATAAGTAAACGTGGGTTCTGCAGTCTCTAGAGCTACAGGAAACCTGTGTCTTGTCAGTATGGTAACTAGACGCCCAAAATTTAATCCACTGTGGTCACACAGTTAGCCTCACTGTGTCCCCTGAGTGAGCTGCGAGCTCCCTCCCCGGGATGCCTCCCTGGGATGCGAACCCTTGATCCAGGGTGGCAAGGGAAGGTGAGAATTACAAGCCTGTTTACTTAACATTTAGGAAGCCAGAGCATTTCCTGCGCCTTGCCTGCAACGCTTAAGCCAATATTTACATCCTTGGGATTCTATTTGTATGGTAATTTAAAAACAGGGTTCGGACTTACAGCTCACCTTTCTCCTGAAACTCCAAAAGCACATTAATTTTCTAGACAGTAAAATAATGCAGTAATTAAATATTACCATTTCTTTAAAAAAAATAAAATCTGGTAATGCCTAACAAAATGGGTTTTTCAAAACATGATGTAGGTTTCCCCACAAAACTACACTCCTGGGAAATTCCTGATTTTGAATGTATGGAAGAGACCATGAACTCCATCTCAACACAATGTAAGAAAAATTGACTTGTTAAATTGCAATAATTTTCTTGCATTTAAAATCTTCATGCTTCCCAGCGTGGCTGACCCAAAGGCCCTCCCATGTGCGTCTTTGGGGAAAGGCCGAGAGGAGCTGGGATGGTTTGTTTGTTTATGAAGCTTCCCGGACCCCTTTCTCACGGTTCCAAATTGGAGCGTTTGCTCTGCCTTGCAAACTTCTTCCAAAGGAGGCCAAGCTTGGTGACCCCGTGACCGTCGCCCTTGGGTCTCCAAATGCGTTCTTGGTAGGAGTGGAGCCCAAGATTCCCCCACGTGTAAGAAGGCATGGGCCCCGGAGCCGGCCTTCCAAGGGCTCCTCCACCAGCGCCAAGGTGGGCGGAGAGAGCCCCTGGCCCTCGGCTGAACGCCAAGGCTGGAGGAGACGGTGCTGGGTTTCAACCGAGGCCGCCCAACCGCCCCAACCAAAGTTCAAGAGGGCCCCCTTGTGGACACTTCCAAGAACAGCCCCGTACGTGGTGTACTTCCCCAACGCCGGGGGCTGCGACCCGGGACCCCCCCACACCTCCGGACCGCTCTCAGACCCAAAGGCACTCAAGAGGCGACCAACAGTCTCCAATCCTCTCTCCTCGAAACCTAAGTATTTCCGTGAAACAAGAGGACTCTTGGCCCCTCCAGGCAAGACCTGGTGGACAACCAAGCTTCCCAAGGTGCCTCCCCAAGGTCCCTTCTGAGCCTCTTTGCTGGAGTCTCCACGGCGAGGACACAACATCTTCTTTCTTACTGAACGTGTCAAAGCCTTGTGATTGCCTTGCCAAATTCCTGTCCTATAGAACAATGGAACCTTCAGTCTTCTGCCAGGAGAGCGAACAAGGATGCAATGCAACTGGAGACTTCTAGACACACGTTCTGTTTCGCAAACACGGACTTGTAACTACAGCCCTCAGGGCAGCACTAGAATGCTCGGTGGGACCCAGGCAGGTTCAGAAGCCAGCAGAGATCTCACACTCCAGCACAGCACCCCACCCCCACGCCACTTGTTACTCCCCTCAAAGCACAGGGCTGGTATCTGTGGAGAGTATCGACCAAATTTGTTATCTGCTGCATGCATGCCCAGTCATGTCCGACTCTATGTGACCCCATAGACTGTAGCCTGCCAGGCTCCTCTATCCCTGGGATTCTCCAGGCAAGATCACCGAATTGCCATTTCTTCCTCCAGGGGATCTTCCCAAGCCAGGGATGGGATTCACATCTCTTATGTCTCCTGCATTGGCAGGTGGGTTCTTTACCATTATCGGCACCTGGGAAGACCCTTATCTCCCCACTGCAGTCACCCAGCGGTGGCTGGGACAACCCCACCCCAGAGGCTCTGGGCCAAATGTCAGGCGTTCTCCTCCTGGGGTCGTCAGCCGCTCTTCCCTGAGAGAAGGCAGGTGCTGGTGAGGCTGAAGCCGGAAATTTGGTATAAATTATGAATATCTACAGGGCCAACGTGCAGATCTGGGAACACAGACACTCAAGTTGAGCTCAGGAGGACATGTGTCCAGGACACCAGAACATCTGGGTGAAAAGGGAAAAGCTCCCATGAATCACCCGGACGCCTCGGCTGCTTGGAAGCAGCTGGACCTTGGCTGGGAATTCCTAGTTTTCATCCGGGTGGAAGACCCGGCCAGAGAGAGGAGTGATTAGCATTATCATGGGGCTCAGGGAGTTTTGATGGGAACGGTTTTAGTACTGGAACATTCCTAAGCAAACAAACAAATTAAAAAAAAAAAAAAAACCTGGCTGATGAGCCAGGCCTGGTGGGCCAGACTCTGTCTCCCAAATCCCCCCTTCCCTTCCCATCCCATAAGCCCTGCATTTTCTCTCCGCTTAGCAGGAAACGCTCAACACAGGCCTTGGGGAGAGATCTACGTGGTCAGCCAGTCCCCTCAACAACATGTTTTCAATTTTGGAAACACAAGCATAATAAAACAGTCGCCTTCTCCAAGCAGCACCTATAATGTCCACCTTTTCCACCAATCCCTTGGTCCAGCCCACGCTGGAACTTTCATGGAAAACAGGTGAGACAGTGACAAACCAAGCTACGTTCCTTCCACAGCTTTTCAACACACTGACATCTGAGTCTGAGGCCCTCCTGCATCTCAGAAGCTCAGAATCTGTTTTCCTAGGCACGCGGTCCCTCCAGAATTTCTGCTCCCTCAGGAGGGACCGTGTCCTGAGGGAGCAGAAAGTTGCTCGCTCAGGACAATTTTGAACTCTCCAAACTCACCATGCAAAGGCAGGCACACTTGTCAGTCCCGGGAAGCTGCAGGGCTGGGGAAGCAGAGTGCCCTTTTTCTAGAGCATGCCATTTCTGAGTTTCCCAAGAATACAAAGTCTGTCCTGTCCAATCCCTCCCCCGCAACGCCCCTTCCCTCTGGCCTTGAAGGCAAAGACCCTCGGATCAGATGGATAATGAGATTCAATTACAGCCAAATGAGGGCCATATGAGGGGTTTGAGGGCTGGCCGTCCACACCAGAGGGGGAAGTTTAGGCTCCTTAGAATTCAAAGTTTGTGTTCATATTTCTGTGACTTGCTGGTACCGTCACCGCATGTCAATCTGTGACCTTCTCAGGGGAGTTTAAACGGAAACCCTGCGTGGCTTTTGTGCCGTGGCCGCCTTGCAAAGCACGTCTTCTGCTGTAGCAACGCGGTGACGGCTGCCATCTCAACAGCCGGATTCGGAAGCTTGTTGGCCAAACGTCCCCTGTGTGCCGTTGCACACCAGCATTTCTCAGAGTGTAAAGGGCGGCCGCCTCTAATCAAGAGAGGTTATTTTGGGGTGGGGATTTTTATTGAAAACGTGTGTGAGCTTCCAAGTACAGACATTCTAGGTGCATTACCTCAAGCTCAGGATTTTGAAATAAACCAGAGGGTTTCAGATTTTTTTTTAAGCAAGAGAACACTTTTTTCAAAGCAGATCTTAATTAGCCTCCCAGGACATAAACCAGAGCAAAGGGTGGGGGGCCTTCGTGGGCTGAAAAAGGCCGGGGTCCCACTTACTGGGTCTCCCCTTCTCTCCTGAAAAAACATCTCTGGTTTTTGGAAACCAGCTTGAAAACCTCTGATACAGTGAAATCTGATGCAGACATCTCTGTACTATCCAGTACAGAAGGGCCCCTGAACCCCTGAAATGTGACCCGTCTAAACTGAGCTGTGCTGGAATGTATATGCACACCCGACTTCGAAGACTTGTGTGTCAAAGAGCGTATAAAATATCTCACCGCTAGTTTTCGTATTTATACATGTTGAATGTATTACAGACACTATTGGGTCTGGATAAAATATTGTTAAAATTAATTGCACCTGCTACTGTTTGGCTTTTTATAATGTGTGACTCACAGTATGTGTCTATTGAGCAGTGCTGTGGAGCCAGGCTGGAGCCTGCCCTGGGATGAAGAACCATATCAAGGTCCTAGTTTTGCGGGGCAGGCCCCAAGGATCAAAAAGGCTTTAAAGCCAAGGAGCTAGCATCAGGTGCTTATGCCAGATTTGACCCATCCTCAAAACTCTCAGCAGCACTTGAGGCTAGACTTAAATCTCCCTTTGACTACTTCTCTTTCCTTTCTCCCTGCTTGGATAAACCAGGGTTCCCTTCCTGCTGGGAACTCCCTTACTTATCCTTCTACCCTCAGCCAGATTCTTAGAGATCCCAACAGCTGCAAGCCTTCTTTTTCTTCACTTCCATTTCAAGCCTGACCCTATTAGCCACACACATGATGGAAATCACCAGCCAATTTTTGGGAGGGGAAGCCCCAAGGGATGGGCGAAGTGTCAACAAGGAATTTATGGGCATTGATCTCATGGAGCATGAGTCATTCATTCATCCATTCAACTAAAAGCAGCGACCACGACTAGCATTTACTGAGTGCTAACTATGTGAAGGCATTGTCCTAAGTGGTGTCCATGTCTTGACACAACAGATCGTTAGCATCCACTGGACACTGTCCTAAGGGGCTGGGGAGTCGGCAGGGAACAAGAGAGATAAGGGCCTGTCCACATGGAAAGGAGGGAGAAAGAAAAGAGGAAATAAAGGACGAAAAGAAAGAAAGAGGAGAGGGAGGGAGGGCAGGAGGAGAAAGAGAGAAAGAAAAGAGGGAGGGAGGGAGGGAAGGAAGGAAAAAGAAAAGAGAGACTTGGGGTGCCTAGAGTGATGCCTCACTAGCAGTGAGCACCCAGCACCCAGATCTTGGTTTCTAAATACCATTCTCCAATAAAAGGAACCAGGACACCTTGGAGGAATATGGACATAATAAGCCTAGAAGATCTAGTGCCAAAAAGTGAGGACATGCTAAAACAAATAAATAACAAATGCATTTAGAAAGGACCCAGGAAGTAAGTCGATAGTGCTCCTGAGGGCCACAGGGATAATTTGAGCTACAGACTAAATAATGATAGCAATGGATTGTAACCTGTAAAACAAATATCGCTGAGTTCACACTAATACAAATAATAATCAAATAAAGAGATAAGCAGGGAGAAGAGAGCATGCTTCTTTATAGCACAATCCCAGTTAATAGATTCAGAAAGAAGGGTGGAACTAGCAAATGACCATTTGGAAAACACCACAGTTATAACTTGTAAGTAAGAATCATCTCTGGTCATCAATAGATGCTAAAATTAGCAGGGGGAGTATAATGGCAAACAAGATATTTGCATGATCTCTAAGTATATCCCCATAAGATAATTATTAATTACAAAGAGGAAAATAGTTGTTTAGCAGATGCCTCTTTAAGTGAGTGGTCAAAGTTAATATCACCAGTGCTTCCTCAAGCAATGCACTGAGAAGGGCACAAAATCACTTCTTTGGGGTTTGGGCCCAAACCATGTAAACTGAATGTAATCATGAAGAAATATCCAAAAATCCTAAATTGAAGAACACACTTCAAAATAACTTGCCAGTACTCTTTAAAAGTGTCAAGTTTATGAAAAACAAAGACTCAAGAAGCATTTCTGATTGAAGGACTAAAAAGAGACATCACTGCGGACTGTGACTGCAGCCATGAAATTAAAAGACACTTGCTCCTTAGAAGACAAGCTATGACAAACCTAGACAGCATCTTAGAAAGCAGAGACATCACTTTGCTGACAAAGGTCCAAGTAGTCAAAGCTATGATTTTTCCCTGAGTCATGTACAGAAGTGAGATGTGAACCATAAAGAAAGTTGAGGGCTGAAGAATTGATGCTTTCAAACTGTGGTGCTGGAGAAGACTCTTGAGAGTCCCCTGGACAACAAGGAGATCAAACCAGTCAATCTTAAAGGAAATCAACTCTGCATATTCATTGGAGGGACTGAGGCTGAAGCCGAAGCTCCAATACTTTGGTCACCTGATGCGAAAAGATGACTCGTTAGAAAAGACCCTTATCCTGGGCAAGATTGAAGGCAAAAGGAGAAGGGGGTGATAGAGGATCAGATGGTTAGATAGCATCACTGACTCAATGGACATGAATCTGAGTAAATTCCAGGAGATAGTGAAGGACAGGGAAGCCTGGTGTGCTGCAGTCCGTGGGGTCGCAAAAAGTTGGACATGACTGAGCGACTGAACAACAACAAAAAGATGTAACAACTAAATGTGATGTCTGATCCTGCATTGGATTCTGAACCAGAAAGGAAACATTACTGGGACAACTGGTAATATCTGCATAGAATTTGTAGGTTAGGTCATAACATGGGATCAATGTTAATTTCTTGGTTTTGACCATTGTACTATGTCTGTGCAAGATGGTAACCTTTGGGGAAATCAGGGCTAGTAGAGCTCTTTCTACTGCTTCAGCAATATTTTTGTAAGGTATGAAATGATCTCAACTTGAAAAGTCAAAAAATAAAAGTAAATTAACAACAGTAAGCAGGTAAGTAATTGAGAGAGGTGATGAGTGCTGTACAGGTGAGAAGAGAGGTAGAAAAGAGCAAAAGGGAAGGTTTGATGTCAGCCTGCCAGGAATTCCAAATATGCTGAGGCCGCAGCAAGCAGAGAGCACCCAGCTCAAAACAGAGGGAGGGTGCTCTGGCCAAGAAATAGCTCTGCAATGGCCCCGAGGCAGGAGAGTCTTTGCTGCTCATCCCCAGGAACACACAGTGGAGAAGTATGGTGGGAGCTTATGGATGGCCTTGGAAGACAGCCAATTTTGAAGGGCCCTGGAGATCCTAAGGAAAAGCATGGAATGCTACTTCAAGTGTATTAGGAAGTTTTTGGCCATTGTGTAAATTTCCTTTGAGACACTTATGATTCTTTGAAATTACAGTCCGTAGTGGGTCTCCTTGATTAATGCCAGCCTCCCCGAGAGAACAGGAACTCTGGTCATCACGTGCTCCCTTACAAAGCATGTAACAGCCATGCAAAGTTCATGGTAGGGGAAGGGAGAGAGAAGAAAATAGACAAAGGTTATGGTCTTGGGAGGCCTGGGTGGCTTGGTATGGGCTGTGAATTGAATTATGTCCCTAAAAAGATGGTACCAGTAAATGTGACCTTATTTGGAAACAAGGTCTCTGCTGATGTAGATGCAGTCGTACTGGATAAGGGTGGACCCGAACCCAGTGACTGATGTCTTTATAAGAGAGGAGAGGGAGGTTTGGCTACAAAGACGTAGACACACAGAGAAAAGACAGCCATGTGAAGACAGGGAAAGAGTAAAATGATACACTTACAAGCCATGGATGCCCTGGGCCCCCAGAAGCTGGAAGAGGCAAGAAGGACCCTCCCTTGGAGCCTCCAGAGAGAGGCAGCCCTGCCCATACCTTGATTTCAGACTTCTGGTCTCCAGACTGTGAAAGAATAAAGTCCTGCCATTTTCAGTCCTGTAGTTTGCTGTCCTTGGTCATGAAGGCTCCAGAATGCACAGCCATGGGGGGAAGAGAGGCGATAACCTTGGCCTCTGCCATTCTGTGCACCCCTTCGGGCTATTGACCACATCTACATATTAAATAGTTGCTTATTAAATATCATTTAATTTTAAAAAAAATCCAATGCAGACCAAACCCCTTTTAAAACTCAGTCTTATCTTTGTGGGCTGTGAAACCTGATTTTGCTACAGTAACAGCCGCTGCTTTTTAACACCCTCTAAAATCGATGTATAACCACTGGAATAAGAAATACTCACCACTGCACCTAAAATCACCTGGCACACCTCCCAGAACCTCGGAACAAGCCAATTAGGATGGAAAAAAAAAGCGAGTGTTTTTCTTTTGCTTTTTGCCCCCAACAGAAAGATATCTGAAGACCTGATATTTCTCCATCTGCTCTGGCTACGAACCGCACGCCTTCTCTCCCCCGCCCCCTCCCCTATTGATCCAGACCCACGCTTTTCATGATCTTTGAAGAAAACAGGACAGTGCACCTGGGTGTAAACCAGCTCCCAAGACTCCATTTTTCATCTGGAAAATGAAGATAATCACGTCCACCTAACAGAAGTGTTGTGAACAGCAGATAAGAAAAGGGCACATATTTTTTATTTTACGAAATACCCCCGAATAGGCCAGTCCACCGAGACAGAAAGCAGATTAGTGGCTGCAAGGGTTTGAGAGGAGAGAGGCGTGGAGAGTGACTGCTAATGTGTGCAGGGCTTCCTTTTGGGGTGAGGAAAAGATTCTGCAACTCGACAGAGCTGATGTTTGCATGACCTGGTGAACATCTTAAATGCCACTGAATTTTAATCGTATGCTTTAAAGTGGTTAAAATGGTAATGTTTATGTTAGGTGTATTTACTATTTTATTTGTTAATTGAATATGAAGCACCTGCCTGGGGTAGCCAACTCTCCATCCTCTGAACCTCAGTTTCCTTGTCTGCAAAATGGGGGCACAGACGGAACCTGGGCCATAGGAGGTCTTGCAGATGGTCCATAGGAATGGCTGGCACACGTAAGCACTCCATCAGGGTGCCGACCGGCTGCCTCCTGGGTGCTTATGGGGTGAGACCACCTCTTGAGACCACAAAGTACTGGTGCTCAAGACAGGCTCCGAAGTTGTCTTCTCCCCTAAGGCCCCAGGCAGGCTCCACATGATGTCTGCGGTGCAGCCCACTGCTGGCATTCTGACTCACAATCGTACAACGGGCTGGAGCACATCAGATCTGAAACCCCAGTAGTCTGGTCTGAGCAATTGGACGCTCCGGATTTCATTCTGCAGGTAATTTCAACGACACGATCTAATTTCAAATGTCCTGCTCTTATGAGTGCAAAAGCAGCATAATTTTTAATTAGTGGGTAAACAGTAAATAATGGATGGCGGCAAGTGGACACCACTGTTAATTAAAAATCCATGGTTGATAAAAATCAATTTGGCCCACGCATTTAACTCCGTCTATCAGGTCCCTGAGAAAAGTCATGCAAGCCAGCCCATGGCACCATCTGCTTTCCACTGTGGTTTCCTGAGCCCAGACTTTTCTAGGGGAGAAGAGAGGGAGAGAGAGAAAAGAAAATCTATAAGCAGCCTCCAAAGCTGGGACTGGAAGCATTTCACGAGTTCATTTCTCATCGGTTGGTTTCATTTTTTGTAACCTTGAAGTTGAAGCTCCAGCCAGGAGGCAGTATCACGCTCCACTCTGAGTTTTTTACCAAGAAGGGCTCCATTTTGTGTTTTGTGTGTACATGTTCTGAATACGGTGAGATTCCACCATGTCTCATCATCTCCTGAATTAATTAAATCCCAAATTTTCGCAGAAAAACAGGACAAACTAAAAGACACTTAGTGGGAAGATGGTATCTTGAGGATTCATGTCAAAATACAAAACGTTTTTGGTGTCCAAAAAAAAAAAACTAAAATTTTTTTTTTAAGTTAAAAAAAAAAAAATACCATGTTGTGAAAGCAACGTCTTCTTGGGAGCTCAAGAAGAAGGTGTGAAGCGTGGATACCCTGGCGAGTGTATTTCAGCTCCAGACTCCCAATCAGCCTTGCTGGGCGTTTGGCCCAACTCAGGCGCCTCAGCGTCCTGGCTCTGGTCTCCAAAAGACTAGATGTGCCCGAGTGAGCACAGACCTACTCTTTCAAGACTCTCCTTGCATGGAGTTACTCTGAGGAGTGGCCCTGACAGCCCTTGGGGCAATCCAAGTGCCCCCTGTCCCTGGGGACACCACAGCGCTGGTGCACCAGCTGTCTGTCTCCATCTGTCTTATTTGGCTGATTGAAGTCCATAAATCAGGTGTAGGACACAGCAGGAACATACAAGGATCCAGGGCTGCAGCAGCATTTTCACTCATTCATTCCTTCAACCCCTTCCCCTGCCTGTGATTCAAAAGGAGCCACAGTTAAGCTGACAGGCCAGAGCCCACGGCCTGGCTCCAAGCCTGGCTCCATCCCCTGGGGCAGGCCAGGCCCGGGGCCAGCTGAGCCCAGTTCACTGAGCCCTTGGCTCTGCCCGTCATGGGAAGTCGAGACGAACACCGTTCCCTAGGGTCATCGCGATGGTGAGCTAACGTGTAAAAATATTTATAAAATAACAGAATACAGATGTCCAGAGCCGGCACCCAGCTAACAGGGGCTGCTGTTGCCTCGTGTCGTCACCATCAGCGTCATTCCAGCTTTCTCAGCCAGTCCCACGGGAACCCAAGAGTCTCCCAGGGAGACCCCAGACCTCCAGGAAAGTGAGGAATCCATTCTGGCAGGCCAAGGGGGAGCAGAGAGCTTGGGGGCCCCAGAAGACTGCTGCGAAGGGGCAAGGAGGGGACCCCAAGCCTCCTGGCCAGAGCACCTTTCCTGAACCTGGTGTGGTGTAGGGGGAAACACCCTAGGAAGGCTGGCGATGGTGTGGGGCCAGCGGGTTGCAGCGGCTATAACATTTGGACCCTGTTTCACCACCAACCTTACAGCCTCCCGCATCTGGGCCACATCAAGCTCGCCTCTCTGAGTGGGGATGACAGTTTCCAGGGCAATTGCTGCTCTTTAGCAGATGAAGGCCCTGGTGCTCTCACCTCCGGGCCGCTCCTAGAAGTGAAGATCTGGCCAGGCCTGTCTGGTCTCCACCAGATGATCATATCTGGTAGGGGAGGGAGGGGTCCCTGGAGAGGGTGGGGGGCCCTCTTCCATGAGGCCTCTGAGTCCCCCACCCCCAATGCCCCTCTGTTGGCCTCGTGCTTCAGCCCGGGTCCTACCACACACATCCTGAGCATCACTGTGTACCCCAGTGCCTTCCTGGTCCACCCATGGGGGGATGGACAATGCCTGGGCCTGGCACCACCAAGAGACCACGAAGGGAGTGGCCTCGAGGGGCAGGTGCAGGTCTGGCTGCTCCAGGGGGCAGAGGTCAAGCTGAACCTGGGCTCGTAGGGGAGAGGATGGCAGTCCCACTGTCCAGCTCCTCTGTCTGGGTCCTGGCTGCCTCCTGCCTCTGGTGCAGGGCCTTTCCACAGCCGCCCAGTGGCACTTGGCCACAGGAGGAGGTGCAGGTGGGCGCAGACTCTTGCCTAGCTCTCTGCTGCCCCCTGAGCCAGGAGGGGGGTGCCAGTCAGCTAGAGAACTAGGGTGTACCCAGATCGCTGACCTGGGTCTGTCTGCTTTGCAGCCCGCACTGCAGAGGCAGCTGGGATGGCAGGGGCGGGCCATCTGCACTGGGAACCACGCTGCCAGCAGCCCCTGCCCAACAGAGCCCTGGTCACTGAGCTGCTGCCCCCACGCCTGGACGGGCCCTGGATCTCCACTGGGTAAGACCCGAGGGTCATACTGAGCACAGGCCCCTGGGCCGGGAGACCTCACCCTGAACCTCCGTGTTCACATCTGTGAAATGGGCACAATTCATCCGGTTGTCCAGAGGCTGCCCAGGCATGGGCTTGCTTGTCACCCTCCCCAGAGTGAGCCTAGGAGGCCAGAAGGAGCCATCCACCCAATTCTCCCTTTCGCCTGATAGTCTCACCTGACGTTTCCGAGGCCCAACTGCTGCTCTGAGGGGTGGGCTTAGCATTCTGCCCTCACTGGTGGGGCAGCCAGGAGAGTCCTCCCCACTAGGGTCAGAGAGAAGGCAGGCAGCGTTCTCACCCACCATCCCCTTGGGCCAGTCCCACTCTGGGGTCAAGGACTAGACTTTGCACGTCCTCCATGCACCTCCTGAGGTCAGGGGGAAATTCCACTGCCAAACATCTGCTAGCAGCTCCCTGGGGTGGGTGGGGACTTGAGATCTGCAAAGTTGCTCTGGATGCATTCCCAGGCTCTGCCCCCACCTTCCACAGGCCAGGTGGGATTCAGGCATCACTGGCCAGGGTCACTGTGAGACAGAACATGGGGAGGAAGGGGGCTGGCTGCAGGCTGTTCTTGCCCTGGGAAAATAGCATTCCAGATAGTTCTAGAAGCTTCTAGTATTTTCTTCCTAGAAAGTCCTCCATTGTACCCTTCAGATAGGGTCTGCTGCTTTCTGGGAGCAGCATAGGGAAGGACCCAGAGTCTGAGAACCACGAGGACATCTACCTTCCCTTGGGCAAATCTCCCCACACTGGGGTGTGAATCACTTCTCTCTGTGTTTAACTACCACCTGTACTGATTCTTACAGGTGGTAGTTCTTCTTACGATTCTTCTTAAGAAGAATCTTTACGATTTCCTTACGATTCTTCTTCAAACCAACTTGCTTTTGTTGGTGTAAATATATTCATGTATTTTGACAGTCTTATTGAGGGATAATTGGTACACTGTACACATTTACAGTACTGTGATTATGTTTCAAAGGAAGTGTCATATCACTATGGATATGGAGAGCTGAGCCACTTGCCATAAATAGGAGGTAACCCTAAAAAGAAAGTCTGAAAACGAAACAACATCATTAAGTTCTCACCCGAGTCTCTCACTGCCTGCCTAAGGCCCCGACTCTGTTTGCTTTGGGAGAAAGGGGACGTTGGTATTAAAGACATAGGATAGAAAGAAAAGGCTGGTGAGAACATGTTTCTCCTGCTCCAGCAGCCCCAGTATGAAAAATACTGAGAAAATAACAGTCCAGGTACTGCCTGTTTGTGGGGGGACTCATCCACCGTCCACCCCAACTGAGCCCCCACAGGAAAGTCCCAGATGCTCCCTGACCCCAGCCCAGGGTGTGACAGGGTCCAGGAGTCCTGTTTTCATCACTAGCAGAATAAGGCCTGAGGACCAGGGCTGGCTTTGTAAATAAAACTTTACTGGCACACAACCACTCCCATTACATACAGTACTGTCTCTGGCCACTTTGGCTCCAAGACCACAATCTTGAGTAACTGCAACAAAGATCACCTGGCCACAAAGACAAAATAGTTATAGTCTGACCCTCTCCATGAAAAGTGTGCTGACCCCCCCAGTTTAGATCAACAAGTCTGTCACAGACTTGGATGAAACCTGGTTTGGGGTGGGGGGTGCAGTGGTGGTCAGCTTGGCAAATGGGGAGACAATGTAAGTGCTCATCATTCATGAGTCACTCAGTGAGGACCAGGGTTGGGGGATCCAGTGTGTGCCTGGTCCTGGAGCAGGTACCAGGAATCCACTGGGGAGAGAACAGGCAGGACCCTGCCTCCTGGAGCTCAGAGCACAGGGTTCCCCACACAAAGCAAAGGAGCCCCCATTTCTTAAACACCTCCCAGGTGCCGTCACTGTGCTGGTTGCTTCCTGGGAGCCCGGCCTGTGGATCTGATGCCTGAGTCCAGAGGAAGAAGCTGGGCATCATCCCGGGTCACACTTCTCATGAAGGACTGAAATGGAATTTGAACCAGGGGCCTCTGGCTGCAAAGCCTGTGTGTTTCCTGGACCAATGGGGATCTCTGGGGGACCCAGGCCAGAAAGCGGGGAGATGTCGGCTGAAAAAGGTGCTTAGGACCGAATGGAAGGAAAGCTTCTGTTGAGACCATAAGGCAAGAGGGGAAGGCCCCCAGCATGCAGGGTGGAACTGAGGGCAGCTGGGGGAACTGAGCCTGCAGGCCTGAGAGGAAGGCTGAGGGAGGTGGAGCCCGGAGCCGCCCTGGGCTTCACCATGCACGAGCCCAGCTCACTGCCCTGCACCCTTCTCCCTCTGCCCCGCAGCTGCGAGGTGCGCCCGGGACCCGAGTTCCTCACCCGCTCCTATACTTTCTACCCCAACCGCCTGTTTCGCGCCTACCAGTTCTTCTACCGGGACCCCTCGTGCAGCGAGCCCACCCACTCGCTGCTCATCAAGGGCAGGGTACGCCTGCGCCGGGCCTCCTGGGTCACCCGCGGCGCCACGGAGGCCGACTACCATCTGCACAAGGTGGGCGTCGTCTTCCACAGCCGCCGCGCCCTGCTTGACGTGGCCAGGCGCCTGGACCACAGTAAGGCGGGCCGGGACTGCGCGCACCGCCTGCCCCCGGCGCGGGCCTGGCTGCCCGGGGCCCTGTACGAGCTGCTGGGCGCCGGGGCTGAGCGTGACTGCGCGGCCGCCCTGGGCTTCACCATGCACGAGCTCAGCCTGGTGCGCGTGCAGCGCCGCTTGCAGCCCGAGCCCCGGGCCGCGCCTCGCCTGGTGGAGGAGCTCTACCTGGGGGACATCCACACCGAGCGGGCCGAGCGGCGGCACTACCGGCCCACCGGCTACCAGCGTCCGCTGCAGAGCGCCCTGGTGAGTCTGGGGCCCAGGGACGGTGAGTTCTGAGAGCCTGTGGGGCCTCTCCCTGCCTGGAGCTCTCTTTCCCCGCGACTCCAACCCCACACTGGTCTGCCAGCCTCAGGACCTTTGCACATGCTCTTCCCTCTGCTTGAGGCCTTTCCTCAGGTCTGGAGAGGACTGGCTTTTTCCAGCAGGAACTCCTGGGTTGCCTTCTTGAGTCTGGCCCTCCTGGACTCTGGAGGGTTCTTTCCTGCCCCTGCTGGGATGGTGCAGGTCCCTGTCTCTCAGGTCTCTGCTCAGCTGTCCCCTCCCATCCCCACTCTGCACACACTCAGGGCTGCACTGTATTTGCAGTTGACTGCCTTGCCCCAGCAGCACTGGATCCTCTGCAAGGGGGAAGCCCCCTGTCCCTCTGTGTCCCCACCCAGAGCCCAGGGGCTGGCACACTTGCTGGGCCCATAAACGTTGCTGTATGAACTGGGGGGTTGGGGGGCACTGAAGCCACAGGGCTACAGGGCTTTGCTGCCCGCTCTCACAATTAGAATTTTTAATTCTTTTGAGTTTACATTGAGGTTAGTAAAAATGAAGTCAAGGTTAGGATGCTGGGTTAAGAATGTCTGTAAGAGATACCCAAGGGATATTTTTCAAAAGTGAAAATCGTTCAGGTATCCTTATCAGGTGTTCTTTGAACCCACAGGCAACCCTCACACATTCAGCGTGTATTGAGTGCCTGCTGTATACTAGACACTTAAGGAAGTAAATCAAATGAGGCTAAGCATCCACTGTGTATTGGGGGGCGGGGGGTGGCGGGAGGCAGGGGCACCCTCTGCTCTCTCTCCTTCTCCCTCTTCCCTCCTCCCAACTCAGGATCTGGGAGGAAGCACAATAAGAAGTTCTCGCAATCAGAAAATTAGCCCGAGTTCTTTTCATGACCTCGAAACAATTCTCTGTTTGCCAGCCAATGTTCCAGGCTGCTCTGATGTCCATCCTTCTCAGAGCGGAGCAAGTGCTGGTGGTGGGGTGGTTACTGGCACCCATCACCTCATTAGGAGGGCAGTCTGCTCAAGACACAGAGAGGAAGGACCCCAAGGTGCAGAGGATGACACAGTCCCTGGGGCCACACACTCTTGCCCTTCTGTTGCCTGACCACCCAGGGTACCCATGCAATCTGCAGCGTGATTGCTAAGCAGGACACACGTGCATGGGAGCCTGGGCCGGCAGGCCAGATGTGCAGACATTAAATTAAATATCTTCTCACCAACTGCCCCCCCTCCCCATAGAAAAAGAAAAAGGAAGATAATTTCAAAGATGGATACACTGCAGATAGACTCCCAAGTAACGAATTAGTCATTACCTTAAGCTCTCTGGGTCCCAAGCCTTGCCCACAACCCAAACCAGATGGTAAATATGAACATTTTTAGAAGTTAATTTAAAGCCAATTTGATCCCCAAATTCATTGCCTGGATATAGAGTCCTAATCGACCAAAATCATCTAAGCCTGGTGTCACCTCTAGGGGTTAATTAGAAACTGTTCTGTGTTGTTGGTATAACTTTATGTAACAGGCTTAAATCAGAAGGCGTTTGGCTTGCACACAAGTGTGAATTCTGCTGGCCAGGGTCTTGTGTATTAACACACGCAACTCCAGACCTGTGCACAGTGATGCCCGGGAAGGCTTTTTGAGGGAGATGGGTATTTCCTTCCACCCTCTTCCAGAGCACCAGAGAAGGAAATGCTTTCTCTCTCCCTCTCTCAGCTTCCAGTCGTGCTTGTTCTCCATTTGTTTCTGCCATTGCAGAAGACTGGTTGCCCCAGATCATCAGCCAGCCTCCCCAGATAGCCTGTATGCAGAAGATATCTTTTGAGGGAGAAAGGCAGCCCAGAGATTATTTTGATATAATACATTATGTCCTATCAATACACATTAGTGTAACAACAATTGGAATGTGGGTTAAAATGCCTAAATTAGAGGAGACTCTTATCAGCCAGCACTCCAATTACCAGCACTCCAGCTAACTACCCAGCTTTCTTGCTTCTTTGTTACAAACATTTCTGTGGCCATTTATTTAGCATTGCCAAGTGCCTTCAGGTCCTCTGGGTCAAAATCCCCCAAAACAAAAAGAATATCATTTTCTATATGATAGAAGTAGAATTCTGGGCAAGTGTAGGTTCATCATAGAAATAAATAAGAAGAGCTTATAATGTAGCAATCCAAAATAGAAAAAAAAAAAAAAAGTTCTCACTCATCCAATATTTCCTTTCTAAATCAGAACTCCCAAATGCCCCTTGTTTGGCATGAGACTCACCCAGCGGCAATCTGTGGAAATATGTTTTTTTTTTGTTTGTTTTTTTTTTGGCAAGAAAAAAAAAATTGGATCTGTTTTCCCAGCTGGACCCTCAAGAAGCATTTCCCTTCCTGGCCCTGTTGTACGCCCTTGGCCCTGAGTCCCCTTCTGGAGCAGCTAAAGCTAGAGATGCTTGCTTTGACAAGAGGCTGTTCCAGGACATTTACCTTTCAGAATGATGCTCTCAACTAAATTCTGGGCAGCAGCTCCCTTTAAAAAAAAAAAGAAGTCAGTATCTTGTTTCTTCTTGGCCTGGACTGAGCTTTTTCACTCCAAAAGCAGACTGACTCCTCCCACGCAGTTTGGTTCAGCATCTGCTTCCTGTTGACGTGTTTTACTGTAAACCCAACTCATGAGAATTTATAAGGCAGAGGCAACTGTAAATAAGGCCAAAGCGAGAGGAAAACAAACCCACAGCCTCAGACAACTGAGGACCATGCCCTCACCTAACAGTGCAGCGGGGACTGGGTTTCCAGTTCTAAACAACACAGGAATGAACATCTTTGTGTCTCATCACTTCGCCAACTTTTCAGCCACACCTCAGCACAGACCCTCAACAAGCGGGTCTGGGAGCATGAGAATTTTAGTGGCTCTAAAGTAACAGCGCGTGGAATGCGCTCAGCACAGCTCTTGGCCCTTAGGAAGCACCTAACAAAGAATGAGTTGGGAGTGAAGGGAGTAACTACAGGCAAGAAGGATAGTAAATGTTAATGGTCAAATTTTAGGACCAAGCAGGCCAGGTATGGGAAAGGATACCTCCTTTCAAATCCCAGGATATAAGTTCCATCTCTCCTTCCTTCCTTCACCCAATACACTTGCTGTGAACAGAACCTTGCTCGGCTGGGGGTGGAACAGCCAGGGAGAGACGGTCTGGCTCTCTGGACCTTACTGTCCAATGAAGGGGTAGGGGCGGAGAGAAGAGGGAAGAGGGGATGGTGCATCTCTGAGGGCCACCATCCAAGGCGAGGTCAGAAGAGGTCTCTCTGAGGCCGGTCTCTGAGCTGAGACTTAGAGGTTGGGAAGAGGGCAGTCAGGCCACGTGTTGGGGCGGAGGGGAAGGTGGGGTCCAGGTGAAAGCAGCAGCAGGTGCAAAGGCCTAGAGGATGGAGGAGCTGACAGAGGTTCAAGAAGAGTAAAGTGACCATGGGGCTGGAGGCAGGAATGAAGGAAGTGATGGGTGTGGGGGGTGGGTGGGATAACGAGCCAGCCCACTCCAGGCACACCCTGGCACCCCACCTCTGACGTCACCCCCTTCCCCTTTGTCTCTGCCAGCACCATGCCCACCCCTGTCCAGCCTGCAGCCTCATCGCCCGCTCTGACGAGCACCACCCACCCATGCTGCCCCCTCAGGCGGCCCTGCCTCTGCGCCTGGGTGGCCGCTGGGTCAGCCCCGGGTGCGAGGTACGCCCCGCCGTGCTCTTCCTCACCAGGCTCTTCACCTTCCACGGTCACAACCGATCCTGGGAAGGATATTACCACCACTTCTCAGACCCCACCTGCCGGCAGCCCACCTTCACTGTCTATGCGGCCGGCCGCTATACCAAGGGCACACCATCCGTCAAGGTTCGAGGTGGCACTGAGCTGGTGTTCCAGGTCACAAGGGCCCGCGTCACCCCCATGGACCGGGTCACCACGGCCATGCTCAACTTCTCTGAACCGAGCAGCTGCGGGGGCCCAGGAGCTTGGGCCCTGGGAGCTGAGCGTGACATCACTGCCACCAATGGGTGCCTGCCACTGGGCATCAGGCTGCCCCATGTGGAGTATGAGCTGTTCAGGATGGAGCGGGACCCCCTTGGGCAAAGCCTGCTCTTCATTGGACAAAGGCCCACTGACGGTTCGAGTCCCGACACTCCGGAGAAGCGGCCCACCTCCTATCAAGCACCCCTGGTGCTCTGTGACAGCGTGACCTGGGGCTTCTCCCCACAGCACAGGGCTCGGCTGCAGACGCCTGTCCGCGGTGGGACACCATGTCCCCACGTGGCCCCTCTCCCCGTCCTACTCCTGGTCCTCAGGCCAGCCTTCCTCCAGTGGTTGTGAAATAGGTATATACTTCCAGCTGGTGCCTCAGGACACTCGTCTGGCCTGTGGACTCCCTCCTGGCCATAGACTCCTACACCCATGGCTGTCCTGGACAGTGATACAGCCTGGCTGCGTCAGCTCAGCACCTGCAGGGTCTGCCCCACTGCCAGCAACTTAAGTCACGACCACAGACTCAGGCCTGGCAGCAAAGTCACCTGCTCCGAGTTTCTCCATGCTCACTCTGATTTTCCTGGGTAGTCCGAGGAGTGGACTACGCCCATCTCCCTGCCCGATGGCGCCTCAGTTCTCTCCTGGAGCCCCAGGATTCAGTGAACTGGGAACACGGTTCTCTGCGTGCATGCTGCCACAGTTCTCCTGAGTCTGTGGGTTGCTGTTTAAAGATTATTAATTTGCATTTAGCAATACCAACTCAAAACCAAGCCATGAATTAAAGATGCTGCTTCGGGCTTTCAGCACAGCTCAGCTCGCCGGCAGGGGCTCGTCTCTCTTTGGGGGCAACTCGGCTTTCTTGAGTTGTGACTGCTGGCGTTTGTCTGCACCCGCCTGTGCTTCTGCGAGTCAGGCCTCAAGCTGTCAACAGCATGTGCAGAGAAATTGAGCCCTCCTGGGCCAGGGAGCAAATCAAGGCGGCCCCATCTGAGCCTAGAAGCTCGGCCTCCCTTGCCCACCCCGTACGCCAGCGCGTGGAGCTAGTGGCCGGGGCCAGGTCTTTGGAGGAAAGCAGTGTTTCCAGCCTTTGGAAAGTAATTAATACTAATGACAGCGGTAACACTAACGTGCTCTGTAATTAGGCCTGCACTGGCATCCTCTGTTTTCAAGATTCCCTGTGCTTGGCTGACAAGGAGGGAGAGAAACCTCTGGTGCATCTCTGGGACCATCCGAGGGTCACTGGCCTGCCCAGCAGTGTCTGGAGGATGAGTTGGAGAGCCACGCCGTGCCCAGCCTGCCCGCTGCAGTGCTGCTGTGCCCATGCTCTCAGTTCAGAGGGAGCTGTCATCACGGTGGGGACAGGCTGTGCCTCTCCAGGGACCCTGCCTGTGTTCCCAGGGCCTCGTCTGTACACCGCGAAATTAACTGGCCTCCTGGTGGGCTCAAGGGTTTCCGGGATGCTGTGCTGATGAGTCACACCCTCCTTCCTCTGCCTGAATCCTAGAATCCTATCTATCTATGGCTCTTATCGCAGATCTTGAACAATTGTCTGTGAGGCTAATGATGCTTTCAGAGGGAGGCCCTTGTCCTCTGTTCAACAGTGTGGTGTTCAATCAGTCCGCTGAAATTGCTAACTTATCTACCCATTCTTCTTTATAAAAAAAAAAAACAAAAAACCACCAAGTTAATATTCTCTATAGGTCTCAGAGAGCTATGAGTGTTCCTGGCATATTTACCAAAGTACAAGAAATAATTAGATTATTTACAGTCTCAGACTGCATCACGGTGGGGGTTGTATGTGTCTATGTTCCTGGTGGGGATGAGGGTGGGTGGCGGGAACATGTCCACGGCTGAGCAAGTCTTGTATCCGAGGCTTGAGGCAGCCATACTGCCATTTATCATCAAATTTGAATCTTTTAATAAAATTAAACAGCCTGAAAAATGTTCCTGCTGGTTATTAAAGTGAACCAAGGGGATTATGGTTCTAAAGAAAGGAAGTGAAGTATCTTGTGGAGAACATGTGAAAGAGAATAAAACCAGTGGAGGTGAACCCTGGCTCTCTCTGTGTTGCTCCTTCAGTTCACACCACTGCCCTGTGCTAATTAAAGCTCTCCAGGGGCTTGCAGCACACACAGAATAAAATCCCAGGTCTGGACATACCACTGGCTGCCCTGGCTGCCCTGGGTGTGCTTCTGTCTCCTGACCACACCAAGCTGTTTCCTGCCCCAGGACCTTTGCACGTGTCATTGTTGCCGCCTGGTGCCTCCTCCCCCAGATCACAGAGATGTGACTCCTTTCATTCACATCTCAGACTGCGTGCCACCTCCTTGGGGAAGCCACATGAATATTCCACCCCCCATCCCCAAGGCAGCCTCCATTTCCTGCTCTCCTCTCTATCCACCCCATCACTCTGCTTTATGTTCCTTATAATGCTTGCTGATCACTGTCAGATTTATCCATGTTTATTCTCTGCCTCGAGGGAAGGACTGAGTCAGTCACCGGGATCTTTTCCAACTGGTACAGCCATACCTGGTGCTCAGTAGCACCGGGATGAATATGGTTGGGTGAACCAAGGCTAGTGATCGCAGTTAACCTTCACCAGCAAAGAAGGCACTGCCACGTGCCTGGTGAGGCAACCCATGAAGGGGGCACCCCACAGTGTAGGGTGGGACTTCTGCAACTAGCAGAGAGAATCCAGGCTTGGAGGAGAGAGGGATCAGCCCCAGGCCCCCACAGCTGAGCCCCAAGAGCCTGAGTGCAGAACTTCTGACTCAGGGCGTCCTACTGGGGCACTGGATCCTGGCAGGGGTGGGAGTCATGACTGTGTTTGAAGAAAGCAGTTCAGGGCTGCTTTGGAGGACGTGACTGAGCCTCCCCTAATTAGGAAGCCTATGCTGAGGAAGAGAGAAGGTTCCTGGCCCCAGGGACGAGATGGAAGCATCCTCCCATCCTGGGCTTCCTGGTTCTGGAACATTCGATGTGTGTGTGCTAAGTTGCTTCAGTCGTGTCTGACACTTTGCGACCCTGGGGACCATAGCCCATCAGGCTCCTCTGTCCATGGGATTCTCCAGGCAAGAATACTGGAGTGGGTTGCCATGCTCTCCTCCAGGGGATCTTCCTGACCCAGGGATCCAATCCACATCTGCGTTGGCAGATGGGTTCTTTACCATTAGCATCACCTGGGAAGCCCACTCATTGCTGACAGAAAGTTCCAGGCTCTTTTCTCCAGGGCAAGAAGCCAAGCTTCCCAGACTCTGGGCTCCAGTGAGGGGTGGGTTTTGACCCAGAGGACTGAGGGGACTCTTCCAGGGCTGGGGACCCACCTTATCATTATGTCTGGACCTTCCACAGAGAACTCAAGATAGCTTTAATCAGAAGAGGGGAAAGTAAAGCCAACAGTTCTCATTCAAAACAAAACAAAATTAATGTTCTCCATTGTATGTTCAGTCACGTTTAAAAAAAAAAACCTGTGCAGTTTATAATTTCATAGCACAGGCTCCCAGGAGGGTAAATGAGCTTTTTTCTTTTTTAATAAAAAGTTTAAATTGTCTACAGCTCTCAGAGGCCTATTAACTAACAGATGCTGATTATCAACAGAAGTTATTTCTTTGCTTTCTCTAAATGAATGTGCTCAGTCTCCCAGCGGTGCAGCTGGCCTGAGCCACGCAGCTCAAGGTGACGCAGTGGCTCTGGTCCCTGGGGCCCGTGACGCAGCCGGGAGCGGGGAGGGGCAGAGCCTCCGGCCGCAGGGAGGGACTAGCATCAGTGCCAGCCCGGCCTGGACTCCCTCCCAGCCATTAGTGGAGCCGGCTGGGGAGGGGCTGCTCTGCTCAAAGAGGGTCACCTGGGCAGCAGTGTGAGACCCCCAGTCTGTTCCTTAAGGCCTTAAGTGACAGACAGCCTTTGCCTTGTCACACATAACCACCATCACACGGACGTGAGCCCGGGAGTCAATTACCTGCCAATATTCCCTAGGACTCAACTTTTCAGATTTGAGGCTGGCCCTCCTGTGACCCCCGGATTCCCCTGAGACCCCTTTGGCCACCTCCATCCTCCATCAGCCCCAGCCAGCTGCCCCCCTGCTGTCCTGAATGTGGTCCCTCTCAGGTTCTTTGCCTCTGATCCCCCCTCTGCCTGAAGCATTCTGCTCACTTCACCCCACTGTGTCACTGCCCACCAGGACATCCTTTTTATCCCACCACAGCGATTTTCAGGATCTCAAATACCCTATTTGTTGGTTTCCTTCTCTCTTGTCAGCCTCTCTCCTCTAGGGGCTTCCCTGGTGGCTCAGATGGTAAGGAATCCACCTGCAATGCAGGAGACCCAGGTTCAATCCCTGGGTTGGGAAGAGCCCCTGAAGAAGGGAATGGCAACCCACTCCAGTCTTCTTGCCTGGAGAATTCCATGGACAGAGGAGCCTGGCAGGCTACAGTCCACAGGATCGCAAAGAGTTGGACACGGCTGAGTGACTGACACTACTACTCTCTCCTCTAGAGGATGAGTTCCTTGACAGCCGACCCTTGTCTGTCTGGTTCCCCACTGTCCCCCTGGGTGTGAAACAGAGCCTGGCACAGAGTAGGGGCTCAATAAACACTGGTTAAATGAAGAAATGCTCTGAGAACTGCCTGGAAGTGCTCTGCATTCAAGCATCAAGAATAACCACATTCCTTAAATACCAGCTTGGAATTTTGTTTTTTTTTTTAATAAGATGAACAAAGCAGAACTCTGTGAACTTGAAGATACCTATTTTCTACTAGCCAGACTCTCTCTAGGAAGGACATTAGGTACAACTGCTGTCCCAGGAGAGGGGGTCACAGCACGCAACACAGGATCCCCTGAGAATCCACCTCAGGTTTCTCATACTTAAGAGAGTTCACGGAGCCTGAGGACACCCTCAGCCTCACACATGCACCTTAGACTTCATGTTCTTGCTGCTCCGGTTCCCCCACGAGCAAAATGAGCTGAAACCTGATAATAATTCCTGGAGCCACCCATCTGCAACAGGAAAGACCATAACTGGCAAGTGATTCAAGAGGAATCAACAACATAGTCTAAGAGGAATGGCTTTAAACTAGGAAACTTGGTGAGGTTGGGTCTTTTCTCAGTGATGTCACATTTATTTCCTAAAGGCTATTAATTAATAATGTACTACTCTTCCTCCTACATCTGGTATTTTTTTTAATACCTTAGGAGAAAATAAATTAAACAAAAAACTTAGGTGGTTTATTGCTTGTGTTAAAATCAGCCATGTCTGCTTAATAAGACCTATAAATATTGACTTAGCATCCACCATGAAGGTCTGCCAAGCTTCTGGCTAAAGTGGCCAGGTAGAACACATGCTTTTCCCTCTACTTTCTTCCGAAATCCCAGTAAATGTCAGGAAAAGAATAAAACAGCACAAAATCACACAGATAAAAAAGGGAAAGAGACAACAGCCAACAAGAGGAGAATTCTGGGATCTGGAACACGGATGGGCCCCTTTCTGTTGTAGGCTACGAGAAAGTCAAAGAAAAGAGCTGGCGGGTTGGCTGAGAGGTGGAGCTCAGAGGTGTGTCCACTGTGCCCTGAAGGCTAAGGAATTGGTGGGCCAAGGCAACTCAGAAGCAGGACAGCAGTAGGGCTGAAAACTGGAGGACCATTTTCAAGTCTATAAAAGGAGTTTTGCCCCCCAGGTCCTGTCCCTAACCCCTCTAACAACTAGCAGTTTAATCAGAGTATCTTTGGACGTGGAAACTATTTAGGGCAAGGACAAGGTATAAGCTAAAAATGAAGTGAAACATGAAACAGTGAAGCTGTACATTCTCTTCCTTGTTAAGGGATGATGGCCAGACTTCTGCTGCCAGGCAGGAGACTGTAAGATTCCTCTTTAGAGAATGAGCCCCAGCTAAACCAACTACAGGTACTGACGGCTAGAAATTGCACAACGAGGTATCTGTTAGGTCCCTAATGAGTTAGCTTTCATTGAAACCCACTGTTCAACAAATCCCACCTTCACCCATGCACCTTGCCATCAGCTTTTTAGTGCTTCACTAAAAATACCTGCTTCCCTGGTGGCTCAGTGGTAAAGAATCCACCTGCCAATTCAGGAGACACGGGTTTGATCCCTTGGTAGGGAAGATCCCCTGAAGAAGGAAATGACAACTCACTTTGGTATTCTTGCCTGGGAAATCCCATGGACAAAGGAGTCTGGTGGGCTACAGTCCATGGGGTCACAAAGAGTCAGACGTGACTTAGCAACTAAACAACAAAAATAAATACCTAAGGATGGTCAAGAATCACCAGGCATTTGAGAAAACCTCCAAAATGGTAGAGACACAAACCTAGTCCAAAGCAAGCAGTAGGTAGTAGATAATGCAGGGGATAGACCCATAACAAAGATTATACTTTCCTCAGTGAAAAGAATGTTAACCTTTTAAAGACCACCACCATTTTTTAGTCTCTCTTATAGAACAACAAAACAGAAGCTTCTAGAACAACAGCAAAAGAACTATAATATCCTCAATGAAAAGAAAGCAGCATATACATCTAGCAACAGCAGCTGGCCATAAACAAATAAGAATAACTGGAAAAGAAAGAAGTCTTGAAAATGATAAATACATTAACAGAAAAAAAAAAATCAAAAGAACATTGGAGATTAAAGAATTTCCACAGAAGTAGAAAAAGGATCACACATTAAAACGGCCTCTGACCTCTTATGGGCAGCACTGGAAACTGGCAATCAGTGAACGATGCTTCAAATCCTCTAAATGATTCCCAACCTTGATTACTATACCCACTACAACTATCAACCAAGTAGGAGGGCAGAATGGAGCACTTCCAGAAATGCGAAATTCTCAGAAAAATGATCTCACCCTTACTTCTCCATTAGAAATCTGCTAAAGGATACATGCTGCCACGTTCTTCAGCAGGTAGTAAAACAAGAAGGAGAAAGCAAGAGACCCAGAAAACAAGAAACCCACCCAGAAGAGAACAAAGGAAGCTCCCAAGATGAAAGGGAAGAAAGGGCCCTCCTGGGATGAGAGCTGGGCAGCAGGCCTAGAGATATCAGTCCAGAGAATAGAAAGGGATGCAGAGGTCCCAGGAGGGAGCTTTCTAATAAAACACACACACATAAAAATCACAGGCTACCCAATATGCGAAAGTACTAAAGAGAGTTATACTTCTGTCAGAGTTGGAGGCTGAATTCATTACAGATGCATAGGAGACTAAGCAAACAAAACACTAAGATGCAGTTATTCTGGGGGAGGGGGGAAAGGTCCTGGATACATATACTCGTAGAACATACAAGGCAGAGCTGTGAAGGATATTTTCCTTGGAAGGGAAGCTATGACAAACCTAGACAGCATATTAAAAAGCAGAGACATCACTTTGCCAACAAAGGTCTGTCTAATCAAAGCCATAGTTTCACCAGTAGTCATGTACAGATGTGAGAGCTGAACCATAAAGAAGGCTGAGCACTAGAGAATCGATGCTTTCGAATTGTGTTACTGGAGGAGACTCTTGAGAATCCCTTGGACAGCAAGGAGATCAAACTAGTCAATCCTAAAGGAAATCAACCCTGAATATTCCCTGGAAGGACTGATGCTGAAGCTGAAGCTCCAATACTTTGGCCACCTGATGCAAAGAGCTGACTCATTAATAAAGACCCTGATGCTGGGAAAGATTGACGGCAAGAGGAGAAGGGGGCAACAGAGGATAAGATAGTTAGATGGCATCGTTAACACAATGGACATGAGTTTGAGCACACTCCGGGAGATAGTGAAGGACAGGGAAGCCTGGTGTGCTGCAGTCCATGGGGTCACAACTTAGCAACTGAACAACAACCACCATGCATAAGGGTACTTGCATAGCCAGTATGATGGCATGACACACAGAGAGGGACAGGAGAGGAGACTGTGCTGCAGACAGGGGTGGGGAGAAAGGTTATTGGAGCTAAACCCTTATCTTCCTTAGAAGGAAATCAAGAAATAGTATCTAGACATGAAAAATCAAGAAAAAAGCAGCACATGCACACTATTCAGAAATATAGAGGTTAATTACCAGAAGAAATTAGTGCTAAAAACAGCTGCCTCTAGGCAATGGAAGCCAGGAGTGATGAGGGTCTGCTGGTTTTCATTATGAGCCTGTTAGAACTATTTGGCTGTTAATACTATTAAATGAAATGCTCGGGTTAAAAAACAAAATTAAAAATACCACAAGGCCAAATCCAATGACAGAACCTAGAATGTCCCTTCAAATTGCTTTTAATCCAATAAAGGGACAGAGAACTGGGGGCAGCGGTGGTGGGCTTGGGAAGGTGCCTTAGAGCCGACAGTCTCAGCCAATGTCTGTAAACCTCGCTTGTCCTCAATGTCTGAGACTTAGGGGAAATACTGAGGGTATGATGGGGCCACCGGCTTCCCAGGTGGCACTAGTGGTAAAGAACCCACCTGCCAATGCAGGAGACATAAGAGATGCAGTTTGATCCCTGGGTCAGGAAGATCCCCTGGAGAAGGGCATGGCAACCGACTCCAGTGTTTTTGCCTAGAGAATCCTGTGGACAGAGGAGCCTGGTGGGCTATAGTCCACAGGGCTGCAAAGAGTCAGACATGACTGAAACAACTTATCACACACATGACAGGGACACGGGGACTGGACGGCTATCCTTTGATGACCTTATCATTCCTAATGGAGTTTGGAGTCACGTTTATAACTGGCGATGTGACTGCAAGGAGAGGCTTAAAATACGACAGTGGGCCTTGGTTTGATTTTAAAGAGTCCTGCCCCCATTCACATTTTCCTAACATTTTTTAAGAAGCATAAAGGTACATTTTTCCAGAAGTCCATAACACTCATTTTGTGTTTCTCCAGTTTTGCTATTTCTTTGCTTCTTTGAAGTGACCTTAGTGGTCAAATATTGCTAAGAAAACAGAACTTCAACTTGAAAAAAAAAAGGTCAAGACTCTGGGTATGATTTCCGAGGGCATTCCGTGTCTGATGCAGCGCATCACTCCCATTTAGGACCTGGCAGGTTCTTAGGGAGCAGATTTGTCTTCTAAGCACTGACGAAAGTTAATGGCAAATTGGTGTGGTTACTTCTTCAGTACAGCACCTTCTCTTGTTTAAAAAGGCCTCACCTAGAGATTGTCATACTGAGGTGAAGTCACTCAGAGGAGAAATATGACATCCCTTATATGTGGAATCTCAAAAGAAATGATACAAATGAACTTATTTACAAAACAGAAAGAGACTCACAGACTTAGAGAAGGAACCTATAGTTGCCATGGGGGGAAGGGATAGTTAGGGAATTTGGGATGCACGTGTATACACTGCTATATTTAAAATGGATAACCAACAAGGACCTACGGTGCATCCCAGGGAACGCTGCCCTGTGTTGTGACAGGCTGGATGGGAGTGGAGTTTAGGGGAGAATGGGTAAACGTATATGCATGCCCGAGTCACTCTACTGTGCACCTGAAGCTATCACCACATTGTTAATTGGCTACACTCCAATACAAAATGAAAAGCTTAAAAAAAAAAAAAAAAAAAAGCTTCCATTTCACAGCTGGGATTTTAACCCTGTATGGATTACCACCATTTTCAGTACCGTTTATATGAGGAAGCTTCGCCCCGGACTAGGAGGCTGAAACGCATCCTCTTAGAACACCACAGTCAAAGAACCCCAGGAATGTGATGTGTGATGTTCAGACCAGTGCAGTAGTGAGGCTGCTGATTCGGGTCAACAGTCCAAGCTCCGTTTGTTGGCCACACAGGGTGATTTCCTCTCCCACCCAGTCCACTTCTGTACTCTTTGCAGCAAGTGATTTTCCTGTTAGTGAAATCACGTAGATTCGTATTTGCACATTTATAAATGTGTCCTCAGCATCTTCATTTTTGTCATTCTGTCATCAGCCCCTTGTGGGGTGTGCCTTTCAATGTCACTGCTGATCCTTTACCCCATGAAAAGCTGCTCAACCTCACACACAGAAATCCCAAATTAAAACTCGGAAACCAAGTGCATGCTTCTGATGAGCAAAGATCAAAAAGGTGGGCGAGGCAAGATGCTGGTGAAGGAACAGGAGGAAAGGAGGCAGTTCTGGGGCCACATGCCCCCATGTCCTCCGTAAGATGTGGAGTCACAGGGTCAAATTTTACACGCAGGCGTCCTTTCCCGTGGGGCTTCCCAAGTGGCACAGAGGTACAAGAATCTGCCTGCCAATGCATGAGATGCTGGAGATGCGGGTTCTATCCCTGGGTCAGGAAGATTCCCTGCAGGAGGAAATGGCAACCTACTCCAGTATTCTTCCCTGGAGAATCCCATGCACAGAGGAGCCTGGCAGGCTACAGTCCATAGGGTCACAGAGTGGGATACAACTAAGTGACTACGCATGCACACAACGCCCTTTCCCAGGTCTCTTTCAGGAACTCTCTCCTGATATTCCAGCTCACTTACAGGGGCATTTGCTGCAGCTGTGTTTGCAGCAGTGAGACTAGAAATGACTTAGGTGCACCTCTCAGAGGGCTGGTTGAGAAAAATCACCCAGGGGAGACCCACGGAGCCATTCAGATATGTGTGGCCACGAAATGATCTCTAAGACGCACTATAAAGTAGCGCTCAGAACAGGGAGGGGAGTGTGTGCTGCTGCTTGTGTGTAAGAAAACACAAGGGCTCTGCACACACAGGAGCACACAGAGGGCCTCTCTGGGGAGAGCTGAACAGGAAATGGGGTGTGGGGAGCCTGTGGAGAAGGGAAGCGGGTTTCGGACTGGAGGACACTGAAGAGGAGCTGTCTACCCTTCGCTCTTGCATGAAGCCTTACCGTTTGCATGTGTTCAGTGCAGTTCAGTTCAGTCGCTCAGTCGTGTCCGACTCTTTGCGACCCCATGAATTGCAGCACGCCAGGCCTCCCTGTCCATCACCAACTCTGGAGTTCATGCAAACCCACGTCCATCGAGTCAGTGATGCCATCCAGCCATCTCATCCTCTGTCGTCCCCTTTTCCTCCTGTCCCCAATCCCTCCCAGCATCAGTCTTTCCAGTGAGTCAACTCTTCACATGAGGTGGCCAAAGTACTGGAGTTTCAGTACTTTTGAAACTTTGCATGTGTAACTTCCTCCAAAGAGGTCAAAATGTTCTCATTAATATTTTTACATGAAAACACAGGAAGATGGAGACTATCTGCCACCGCTTAAAAGACCAACACCACCCCAGTGTGCAGGCTTGGAGAAGTTTACACCAGTGAGTAATCAGTAAGTCAACAACAAACTCCTCCCCTGACAGGGAAACACAGGGCTGCAGGCCTGGTCCCCATGCTGAAGCTCTCTGGGCAAAAAGTTTCCTCATCAGTAAAATGAGAAGTTTGACCTAAGTCATTCTGTAAGGCTGTTTTCGGGCACAAAATATCTGATTGTTCATTTAAACCAATTTTGTGTTCCCAAGCAACAGTAAGAAAGCTAGTGATGGGCTCTAGTATCTGGTCTAAAGCGTGGCTAAATGCTCTTAGGCCATCCATTCCAAATAATTTTACACTGAAGCATCCTTCAAATACATTCAGAGCACAGAATTTATTGAACATAACACGGAGACGGCTAGTACGGAAAGTTCACGCCTCGGCAGGGCAGGTTTCATCAGGCTGACATGGAACATGTGAGAACATGCTGTGAATGGCTCCTTTGATCTGGACACTGAGGAAACCCACCCCCTTCCCTTTGGGAGGTGGAAAATCAGCCATGAAACCATGCATTTATTACATATCAGATAATCAACACATACCATGGTAAAAGAGTCCTCTCCTACACCAACTTTTTAAATGCACTCCACGTCAAAACGGGTCATACAACTTAAAATACATAAAAATGATGAAAATGAAAGCATTCTAAGACATGTCTTAGAATACTCAATCCCCAAAATGTTAACATATATCGAAGTCAGGATAAAAACCCTCATCACAAACTGCAGAGATCTTTGTTTTTCAAGACAGGGAGTGAGATATAAGCTATGGAAAGAACAGCATGTGTTACTGAAACTACTTCTTTTCACAAAGAGAGAGGAGGTGAAGAGAACATTTAAATAAAAATAGATCATTTTGAGTTTCTTATAAGAAGTTCCAAATGGCAGGAGCTTATAAATTGTGTTTTTATAAGGAAACGCTAGTAAGAGAAATGAGAACCAAATGCATTTTGCGTTTTTCTCTCTACGTAGAAGAGTGAGTCAGTTCACTGAGGCTGCTTACGAATGAAAAACACAAAAAGACAATCATTCCTGTTGAGTAGTTTCTCAGCATCTCATTCAGGCTCTGACACTGAGAAGGTAAACTGACCGATGTTTGCTGAATGAGGGGTGGTGAAGAGCAAGCAGCAGTTCTTGTGCACATGGTGTCAATGGGACAGACAATAAACTCTGACCTTTAAATCCAAAGAAAATTATCAATGGAAAAAAAAGGATATTTTTAAATGAATGCTGCACTAGAGGCTCACAGATGAGTTTAGTTTACTTCTAAAATACAAAGGAAAGATGGCAGTGCAGGCACCCAGTTCATAAAAAGAACCAGACCTTTCTGTATTACGTGGAAAAATGTCGAGTCGATGTGGGAAACACACACGCTAATTTATTATCTTAAATCACAAAAACTATGCATTCTTGTTAGCACTAAGCCTTAATGAAATCGTGTTAAGATATCTGATTTGTCTCCCTTAGTCGGCAGTTGCTGAAGGGCAATGAACAGATAATGTAACCTTTTCTGTTCTCGCCAGACTTGTTGGGCGTCAGTCAAACAAAACCCTCTGGGGCTAGAGCCACACCTGCGGAAGCCAGGGCCAAGCTCCCTTGGCTCGGGACACAGGGGTGGGCAGGACAGGAAGCCAGCACCTGTCCTGCCCCCACATCCCTGAGCCCGAGGATTAAACACACATCCACCCTGCGGTATGACAGAGTAACTGTAAAAGGGCATTGTCACAGGATCAATGTTTTCTGGTTTAAAAATAAACATCAGTATTTATTCAGCAGCAGCAGACTATTCATATTACCCCACCATACTGTTTTATTCAACTGACATCTTTTAATCAAAGCAATCCATATCATGGCAACATTCCCAGGTATCATAATTCCAAGTATTTATGGCAAGTGAGATGATAATAGCTTTATTTCTGTTGCGAGTTCTTTCTTTCTTCCCTCCTGATTGGGTTTTCTAATGAGTTATTTCCATTAAGAACACCTAAAATCATTATAGTCATTGAGACGACTGCTCACCCACCTCTACCAGCGTCACTTTTAACTATTACACACAACTGTTTATGTGTGTTCATGTCTTCTAAGTTTTCCAAAATACCTCTGTAAGGACAATAAAAGTGAAATCTTTGCTTTTCATGGTGGGGTTACAGTGAACAGAGGGAGGTCGGGTCTGCCGACTTGGGGGTGGGGGACCTTGTGCACCCTGACGTTCCTGGAGGCCGAGTTTCATGTGCACCAGGTATGCTGCTGACGAAGATTCAGACGCAGGAGGAAGTGGGTTAGTGAATTTATCTTGCTGGGGGTGCACTTCCACAGCCTCCCCGGCCTGCCTGTCAGCTGATGCGCTTTAGTGGGGTCTGCTGTGGCGGCCCCCCCTTCGGTGATTTCCCGGAGGGGTCTGGGACCAGCGGCTGTGTGGCTGTAAGCCCCAGCAGGCCCCTTCTGTGATGCCGGTTTTTAATGCTGGTTTTTGCTTCACGTTTCACTTACAAGTTATGTAAAGCCTCCACAGAAGGCCTCATCATCACCTTGTGAGACAGACTAGTCATTTTCTTTCTCAAGCCCCCAAATTCATTCCCCAGGAGCATCACGCAGCAATCTTCAGGCAATGAGAAAATGGAAAATGCATGTTTCTTCACTGTCTGAAGTGTGTTTAGTTTCCAAAAGAAAAATAAAGCAGCATCTGAATGAGAGTCGTGACTCCGTTTGCTTTGTATGTAAAACCAACTGCAGAAGGGATGAAGGCAAACACAGACAAGGTGCCTGAAGGGCCCACGTTGCCGAGATGGGCCCCCGCTAATTCACCGAGGCCTTTCTTACCACCCCTCTGAGGGGTTTTTGAAGCTGAAACAGTGTCTTAGAGACTTAGGCCCTCGCAGGAGGCTTCCCAGAGACTAACTTCGTTCCAAACTAGAGGTTCTAAGAAGTTGTCCCATTTAACCTCCTGGAGGCTTCATTTCCTCTTGGGCAAAACAGAACCCTTGCTCCCCAATGTATCACAGTTGTCATGAGGATTGAGTCAATGAAGGAGCACAGAGGAAATGCTCTGCACGGGGTGGCGAGGGCATCCTAACAACAGCGACTTTCCTTGCAAGGTTACTATCAGAGAAGCTCTGAAGAAGGCTTTTAAAAAACAAGAGTTTTCTCCAAATCCAACTAGGCTGGGAACTCTGAGGGATCCCACTTCTCATGGGGCACAGGGGGTCCCGAGTGCCTTTTCTGGTCTTGTGGGACCTGCTCGCCCAGCTGGAGTCATCACTCCAACAGTGTGGCGGACCTCCTGAACACAACCCCATTCCTGCTCACATCTCAGCACCAGGGACTGCCACCCAAGGTTCACTGAGCAAGGTCTCCAGAAAGGGAACTCTGGCGAGTGAATGACTTACTTAGGGCTCCTCCTGCTCCAGCCCCACAGCCTCAACAGGAAGGGGCCATGAAACAAGCTGCTCCCGCCCCAGGGCCCCAGCGAGACGCGAATCAGTGAACTGCCATCACTCACAGGGGGTGCAGTGGCCTCTCCACCTGCCAGTGCTGATGTTACTCAAGTGTTCAAGGTGACTTTCAAGTCCACATCCACCTCTCTCGGTATTTTTTTTACCAACAATTTCACAAACTGTAAACAAAAACTTGTAAATGAGCCAGTTCTTTAGAAAAGGAACTGAAAATGATAAACGGCATTCTATATTGGCGTGGATCCTGAGTTTGCAAATATATTTTTGTGTGCAAAAAAAAATAGACACCATTTGAAAAATGTTAAGCTACTTACATATGGTATATATGCTACACACACACAGCTTGTTTGCAAATTAATTTGAAAGGCTATTTAGCTGTGAGCTATCACTGCCTTCAGTTATATCTGACTCAACACAGCCTGCGAGTCCAATAGCGATACTTTCCAATAGCAATTCTCTTCCTGGGATTCATTTGAAAGCGTTTAGGTTTTCACGGATCACTGGAGGTTCTTCATTTTTTCCCCCTTCTGTGTTATATAGGTATAAGCTGTCTCTCTAGGCATAAACTGTCCACTGGTAAAAATCAATTTTGATTTTATCAGTATTTATTACTGCTGCTGCCAGCAGTTTAGAAGACTAGAGAGAAGGAAAACATGCAAACTAGGAGGGAAAAAAAAAAAAAATTAAAGCCAGGTCCTCATGCCTACAAACAACACAGCCTGCTGATTTTTAAGAGGTATTCCCTATGGTGCCAAGGGAGCCTAAATTATCAATTATCAATCAATAAAAATTTATAGGACTCTGTTACTGCTTGTAATCTCTTTTGTATCTGTGAGCTCGGGGGTGGGTATTTCTAAACCAGGGAGGGTACTGCCCTCACAGGTGCCTATGAGCAGTAACTAGGGCTGCAGGCACTGGAGCAGCCTGACTGTGCCCGCCCAGCCTCCCTTCCCAGCCGACACGCCAACCAGCTTCAACCTAGCTTGTTCCAAGCCAGTTTATTCCAATGACTTGACTCTCACCAGCTCAGGACAGAATAGTCTACGGGCAGGACCACCATCTACCTGCCTCACCCTCAATTTCCAGAAAAGACACCCAAAATCTGCACACTCTTCCAGGCTCAAGATCTTGAGTGTCCCTGGCTCTTAAAATAATGAACCAGAGCAGTAGCTGACCACGGTCAATGACATGAGGTCCGGTCTTCCCATCACTACCTTCTCTCCCTGGTGGGGGTTCCCTTCTTCCACTCAATCAGAAAGTTCAACAAACTAACAGGTGTTCACCAAGTCCTAACCCCTAAAACAGCCAAGAGGTTTAATAAGATGACTAGTTAGAAGAGACAACCTTGGATTTTAAATTTTGATTTTTAGGTACACACAAATAGCCCACATCCTCTGAGACGTGGATTTCCTTTTTCTAGATGTACACAAAATACCAAGTCATTTTCAAATATCTGAATCACAGGCGCCCCAGGCACTCTTTTTGAGAACTTAAGACACTTGATACAGGCACCAGCAAATCTGTCTCATGGGCCAGATTCCAGCAGCTGTTCTTGTGAATAAAGTTTTACTGGCACACACGGCAACCTCCTTGAAGGAAAAGTCTTCCGACTCCTGATCTAAGGAAATGGGACTGCACTACACCCACAGGCACTACTTGCGCGTGCTCAGTCACATCCAACTCTTTGAGACCCCATGGACTGTAGCCAGCCAGGCTCCTCTGTCCATGGGATTCTCCAAGCAAGAAATTGGAGTGGGTAGCCATTTCCTCCTCCAGGGGATCTCCCTGACCCAAGGACTGAACCCGCATCTCTGGCGGCTTCCTGCATTGGCAGGTAGGCTCTTTACCGCTGAGACACCTGGGAAGTCCCAGGCATGATGTGAGGCCCTCCGAAGCACTGCCCTTTCAAGGCCAGGAGGTGCAGCAGGTTTATCACACAAAGATTAACCTGCTGCAACTGCTACACTTAACAGAAGCTGGCAGAACGCACACACTTCCCTGCTCAGTCTTCTCACCCCTTTTCTTAAGTATCTGGATCCACACGGAATGGACACTGGAGACTAACTTATAACTGCTGGCAGGGATTCCACAGCTTCATGCAACGGGTCTGTGGTTGGGAACTAGGTCTGTTCAATGTTCACCAAGAGTGCTCAGCATGTAAACATATGTATTTCTCATCCATAGGGTCATTTTTCTTTTTAGGTAGGGGTCATTTTTAAATCAACCTCCCAATGACAAAATAATAATGATAAAAATAGTAAGTACCCCCAACCCACTTAGCAAAAGTGACAAAATGACAAAAGATCTCTTAATTTGGGGGCTTTATTTTTTTTTTTTTTCTTTTTAAGATGCTACATAGTCAAACAGAATTGGATTGGTCTTTTACGGCATAAAATTAATTCACAGTCAAGCTCTCCATCACTACTTGACGGCTCATCCAAAGTTCCTCTCGAAGCCCCTCCCGCACCACCCCCCACGCCCCGGCCCCGCCTAGCTGGCTCCCTCTCCCCGGCCCTCTGCTGCCTGCCTCTCTCGCCCTGATTCCAAGTCCGGGCTGCCTGGGAAGGTCAGGACCACACTGGGGCATGGGTGCTGAGTGTGGGTGGTGCTGACGAGCAGAGAAAGACAGCACAGGGACCGGCTACCCTATCCCCCAGACAGTGGCCTCGAGCTGACCGCCGCCACTGAGAGTCCTCTCCCCACGGTGCCTATTACTTATCTACACAGAAAACATTTCCTGGCAGTTGTTCTCCAACGTTCCCACGAGCACACCTCCGTGTGTGTGTGCGCGCGTGCATGCGTGCACACAGCCCTGAACCTTTGGCAGCAACGCCAGCTTCACTCCATGGTGTTAGGTAGCACAGGTGGGTTTTAGGCCACAGAATTAATTATAATCTTGTGACAGAAGACATGAGATGAAATACATTATATAAGTTAAATATGCATTAAACATCTCTGAATAATAATTCAATCTCACTACATGAACCAATAGTTATCTAGCTTGGTCCCTTGAAGAGAACAGCATTCAATGACTTTGACTTCCAGAGCGTCGGGTCAATCAGCAACACACACTCCCCACTGCTGCTGAGCACAGCCGATGCTGCCACAGCGCCGTTCTTGGTGCCCTCAGGCCCTGCTCATCAGTCCCCAGGAACTGATGGCCGGGGTGGGCGTGGAGAGGCTGCCCGCAGTGAGTGAGTGGCACGGGGAAGGACATCGACAGGGTGGGCTCCAGCTTCCCAGAGGCCAGCACCAACAGACAGGGAAGAGTGTCATGTTTGCAGAGAGGAAATCCAGCAACGTGGACCAAGGCTATGGACGCTTAAAATGACATTTACAACATGCCATTACCATTTAATCATGGTTTCCCTTGTCATTAATAAGGTTCACTCTTTGCCCCAATCATTTACTATGCATTTTAAACTTTCTAAAAGATTGTTATATTATGTTCTATTTGTGTGTGTGTGTGCATGTGTGCACGCAGGCGCACACAAGCGGGGAGGGGTAATTTAAAGGCAAGACCTGTGAGATGTCATCATACATTAATTTCTCTTTACACATGGTTATGATAAATTTAAATCCCACACTATGGCGGACCCAACAATCCAATCCCCGGCTCGCATGCTGCCTACAAGGCGATCTTCCCTATGATCACGCCAACGATGAAGAAGAGGACGACGAGCGCCAGCAGCCGGGTGCTCAGGCCCTCCTCCTTCCCAGCCACGGCTGACGCGGGAGCGGGGCTGTTGCTCTGTGCTGTCTTCCTCATCCGAAGGCCGTCTTCCTCCTGGGGAGCAAAGACACATTTCAAAGACAGTCCAAGGCACCAGAAGCGGAAGGCAGCTGTACAGCTTAGCAGAGGTTTGGGGGGGGGGGGGGGGTGCAGGGAGTTACGCCCAGACTCCATCACACGATATGGTCCCCACCTCCTCATTTTGCAAATGGAGAAACAGCCTACAGAGAAAAGACTGGCTTGAGGTCCCTCTTCCTCCATGCATCCACCACAGTCTGCTGGTCCCTTTGTCTAAGGCAGGGCACTAATGTGGTTCTCTGAGATTTATAGAAAAAAGTTCTTCACAGAAAAGAATCCCAAGAAATGACCAAGTAGGGGACCTGGATGCTTTTAAATGTAGAGCTCCATGGTTGATACTTGGTGAGTTACATGGAGACTGCTGGACTGAAAATGGGATGTCTGCAATATCAAAGTATAACTGAACTGCATAACACATCTCAAATATTTTCTACTTAATGCATGGAATTTCTACCAAAGAAGAAACAATCTTTTTCCTACATATGAAGATAACTTGGCCACATTTTCCCCATCTACACAGACCTGTGAGAATTGACACTCTTCCTTTCTTCACAATCCCAAATAGGGCACGCATCAAGGCCTTCCTGTTCTAATTACCCTCAATCCATCCCTGACACCCTCCACAACAGCTGCACTTTCTTTTCTTCTCCTTCAGTTCGTTCACACTCATCAAGTGTCTGATAGATCTGACGACAAGAGGCAGCCAGCCCCTTGAGCCCACCTCCCATGACACTCAAGGCCACGTCTGTGGGATTATCAGTATCTGTGGCTATGTCTCCCTGGCTACTCTGGGGCTTATCTTAAGGGCAGGGACCACCCATGTCTGTATCCCACAGTGCTGGGCACACAGGAGGGTCTTAGGAAATGTGTGGCCAAATGAAAGTATGAAAGAACACAAAACAAGAAATCCTTGTTTTGCAAGATAAAGAATCTTCTAATGTCAAGACTGGTCTGATAATATTTTAAAGACACTTTGCTTGTGGGGTATGGCCAATATTGCTGTGTGCTGATAAATGACTGGTGCTATTCGATTAACTTCAAAAAAAAAAAAAAAAAAATGGGCACAGCAAAATACAGCATTTATTTTATTGGGTTTATATAGAAGCTATTTCCACCTATTTATCACTTTAAATGGCACAGAAGAGAAATACATTCAAGAAGAAGCTTTAGGCGTATCTTAGACTTTTAGCCAAAAGTAGAGTGTCAGCTTCATAATTTACTCCATACTAACAGCAGTCACTGAATGAGGCAAATCATGATTACTGCAGAGAAAGACGAGGATGCCACTTCCTAAACCCCGCTGGCCCTGCTGTGTCTCCTACCTCATCAGAGTAAGAGAAGGAAGAGTCACCTGCAGTGAATTTATGGTGTGTACCTGGTGCTATGCAGTCAGAGAGTGACAATCTATGGTGGCTGGGGACATGATCAAGATGAAAAGAACAGATCGGCCTCAAGACTTAAGCTGCAACAAAAGATCCTACAATCAGATGTTCAGAAACACTCTCTTTAATCCTGTGTATGAAAGGCATACGTTCAACACTGGAAGGGGCCTTAACAGGGTTTTGCAAACACAGGCCAGAAGCCGCTGTGACGGACAAAGTTACACAGCACGTCCAAGTCTGGCTGGTCACTTCCACACTACCGCAGGCCTCCAAAGCCAAGAGTAGCACACCTGCCTTGCTCCAGCACCAGTGCAACCTCACCCCCCAAGGCCAGGGCCACCCTCCAAAGCCAGGGCCACTCGCCAGGTCTAGGGCCACAAGCTGGAGCCCCTGGTTCTCTGTAATCTCCCCCATGGATGTGACAGCATCCCAGCTCCAGTCTCCTGACCATACTGATAGAGGATGAGACCCTACTGCTGGACCTATTTAGGATACTAAAAAATCAGAATGATGATTGCCTTGAAACAGAATACAGGTCAGTCTTTACTCTCTTCAAAAAGATTCTCATCCAATGGGGATGGAACAGGGGCTTGAAAATGTGAATTCAAGATAACCATTGTTGTTTTTTTAATTTCACTTTACACTAATGGATTTCTTGTTTGTCTGCTGTCTTTTTATGAGGGGACAAGAGTTTAAATAGTTGAAAAACTACTGCTCAAGGGACAATGGTTCTTAATTTGGTATGCATGTGGGCGTGTGTCCAAGGATTGTTTTGAGAACCTTAGGAAAGGTACAGAAACTTCAGCCTGGAGGAAAAACATGCAAATACAAGACAACTCCACAAATTCGGTGTTCAACCTCCTCACCCAAGACCATGGTAGCAAAGCCCCCATTTCCTGGAGACGATCAGGAAACAAACTGTCATTACCTTGAACTGCTTGTTCTCCTCCCGCAGCCTCTGGACTTCGCTCTGCAGCCTCTTACACTCTTCCATCACCTTCTTAACTTCAGTGTCATCCAAGGAGGAACTCAGAGCTTTAGACACCGTTGGTGTTTCTGTCTTTGATGCAGTTGTGGGTATAATTTTATTTATTTCTACATCATGCTGTTCAGAAATAAATGAAAGCCCAAGTGTCACCAACCACGTATTAAAGGACTTCTTCATGCAAAGTAAAGTAGTTCTCAGCAGACACCACCCAAGGTAGCGTTTCATCCAAACTGTACAATGTCACATTTACTTTTAAAACGGATCACTTTATCACCTAGTATCTTCATAATCTAAAACTGAGCTCCACAAATTATGGATGAGGGCAAATATTGAAGTCTGGCTGAGACTAATACTTCAAAGAAAGAGAAAAGGGCCCGTGCGCACTGCACTATCAAATTCCTGCCATGAAAAATCAGCAGAGCATAGCTGTGCAAGCTCAGGAATCATCAACCACAAATTACCATCACTACAAAGACGCGAACATCCCCCAGACTGGCTGGGCGGGAGCAGATGGCCAGAGGGGACGTGACCCACAGGGTGATCTGTCTCCTGAACTTAGACAACTGCAGAGACGGGATGAAGGTGCAACAAATTCAGTGTCGATGGTATTTCAGCCTGGGGAGGCAATGTGTTCCTCACTTCCCCAGCCACGACTGTTCTGTGACCCCCTCTGGAGACCCACTGGGGATGAGTGAGTACATGGGGGCAGGGGAAGCACGGAAGCCCTCGGGGGTCCATGCGGCAAACGGAGAACAGCGAGCTCTACCCTTAGTCTCCCAGGGGAGAGGAGTGAGGCCCTGGCAGGCAAGACCTCAACACACAGAGCTAACCTCCAAGTGCACAGCTGGGGCCAGAATACAGTCCTCAACTATACACAACTAACAGAACATGCTGTGGCAAGAGGGAAGGGAAAAAGGAAAGACGACCACCACTCTTTCAAAGAAACGGGATAGTGATGGTGGTCAATTAGTGAGCCGGAAAAAAATGCTAAGTAGTTCTGACACAAAGCATCAGCATTCCTGGAGATCGTTATGGATAACGTTGAGAGCTTCAACATTTCTATTCCCACCACCAGCTATTAACAGCCAGGGTGGTTTAATATTCTGCATGGGTTTTAAACTGTGTTAACACAGTTTAAGTTTTTTGACTAGGGTGAAGGGAGGTCCATGCCAACCAGGCTCATGCTTTGGTTTCACAGAGAAAAGTGAGCCAGCAGCTGGGAGGGAGTCACTTCTTACCCTCAGTGCTCAGGCAGCAAAGGGGGTGATTCTCAACGGGAACTGACTCTGCCTCAGGAAGGGCATACCGGGCGACATCTGGAGACACTTCAGGTTGTCACAACCGGGGATGCTACTGGGGTGAGGTCAAGGGTGCCGCAGCACACCCTGCAAGGCACAGGACAGTCCCACAGCGAAGGGCTCCTGGCCCGAAAGTCGGCAGGGCTGAGGGTGAGAAATCCTCATCTAAAAGCACATTTTGACTGAAGAGAATCTGGGGTTCAAGAGGTAGACAGTTGGTGCTCAGTGCAGACAGGGAAGCCTGCAGACAGCACTGAACAAGAGGAGCTGAGCGCTCACCACCGCCTGTTCATCAAGCACCAGGATAAATGGCAAATTATTCCGTTTTTGTCTTTCCCACTGTTAAATATTACAGCAACCTAGAACTTTGCCCAAGTCAAAGAAGCTCTTCGGACTTTATGACATTTCAACAGGTTGTGCTTTTCAAAGGCAAAAAAATGTTTCAATGAGTTCTTTCTGTGAATCTTCCAAAGGCAGATTTCACAAAGGCCCACTTATTTGTTGACTTCAGCTTATTTTTCTCTTCATACATCAGAAGAAGGAAAATAATTTGCCAACTTAAATCTTGGTTTTGCAGGAGATGGTATGCAAATAAGTATCAGCTTGCAACATTCAATTATTGTTAACTATAAACATACTTACTGGTTTATCATTTTCTGCTGGCAATTCAAACACACATCTAAGTTTTGAATCCATAAGGTCTTCCGGTTTTGCCTCCTTCCACTAAAACAATTTAAATTCAATAATCAGGATATTATAAAGCTGCTAGAAGAATGATTTTCTTCTTATAACTGACAATTTCAGAAAAATACGCTTAATGAGAAAGCCCTGATGTACATCAAATAAAGAACTTAAGTCTGCTGAGATTTCAATATTTTTAACGTGACAAGATTAAATACACCAGCTCCCCTGAATATTGATTATTCTTCACCAGCCCCAGTAATGCTGCCTGACTCCTCTGTGTCCACCAACGCTCCTTGTTGCCAGGCTGTGAAAAGCACACAGGACAGAGAAGACCACCACTGGACCCAGAGGAATCTTCTAGCCTGCATCTGGATGGCCTAAGGACATCTGGGCTCTCCTTAAGAAAATACAACTTACTTCGCAGGGCATGTCTTTCTAAGCGGAAGCCCATACTACTTGGAGGTGCTTTTAGAACACTGCCAACTACCAGCAGGGCACGGGAATGGGAAGGCCACATTCTGTGACCCCTACTGTCTGGGCTGACCCCCACTCCCTCAGCCTGCTGGTAGGAACATGTTCCTGACTAAATCCATGTTCTGGGAGGAGGCACTCCTGGCTTACTGCTCCTCGTTTTGGCAGAGGAGAACAGGAATCCCAGATGTTCTGAGAATTATAGAGTAAACCAGCACAGCAAGAAGGTGATACAGCAAAGGAACGAATTCCCCCACCATGACCCCAGAACCATGCAGGAGGCAGAGAGCAACAGGTACCAAAAGTCAAAAATGGGAAATAATCTGTGTCAAGCAGAACAGGAACGCCCAAGTAAGCCATGGTGGGCACAGTCATGGAACAGTATGCCATTCAAGGGATACAGAAGAGTGTTTAATTACATGGGGAAAATTCACAGGATATAAATGAAGAAACTGCAAGCAGTCTTTTAAGTCTGCTCCTCTGCGCGCACACACACACGTGTGCACAAATACATGCGCGTGTGTGTGCGTACCGTAAGACCACTCCTCTGCGTGCGCGCACACACGTGTGCACAGATACACGCACGTGTGTGCACGTACCATAAGACTGCTCCTCTGCGCGTACACACACATGCGCACAGATACATGCACGTGTGTGCACGTACCGTAAGACCTTCGGGCAAGGGTCATCTCAGGGTGCTGGAAGTTGCCGTGTGAAAGCCTGCTGGCAGGCAGGCAGTCCAGTGATCTTCGAGGATCTGACTGCTCTGCATATCACAGACCACCCCTTACCCACCGGGGCAGACGTGCTCTGCACTGGACAGAGGTGGCAGTCACCACCCTAACCACGTAATCAGACCTGGTGTCACCGAAGGAGGGACATGATGCACACAGGACACTACCTTGCAAAAACCCAAAAATACCGAACCTGAATTTAGTCACGAGGGAATCATCTGATAAAGCCAGAATGTGGGACATTCTACAAGGCACCTGGTCTGGACTGTAAACAGGATGAGTGTGCACTAGTAGAACACCAACGAAAGGCCATCTCTTGAACTAGGAAATGCTAATATGCGCTTCTCTCTTAAACACATTATTGAATTCATGTTAAGCCTCTTGGCCACGAGTGACAGGCTACTCAACAGAACTGAGTCTATGAAAGAGCCTGCCCTTGCTACAATGCATTCAGGGATGGTGAAGTTTCATGAACAGTGCACCTTACAGTTAGGAAACTCAGCAAAAAATAAAGTTTAGGACAGAGAAGAAGCAAACGTGGCAAACTGTTAAAAGGTGAATCTTAGTAAAGGTTAGAAGAATAGGCACTACTGTTTTTTCAACTTTCAGTACATCAAAAATATGAAGAATAACATTTTAAAGTAAAGAAAAACCACCAGGCTCTCACTAACAGTGGTTGGGTCTAGTATAAACAAACTACAGGTCACATAGTTTTATTTTTGCTTGTTTGTATGTATCCCAGATTTCCAACAAAGTACATTTCATTTTTTAATTGTTATGAACATTATCACGAAAGAAAGTAAAATTCACTTTTATTGTACACTGAGGCCTGGCCTATAGCAGCACTCATATAAGACAGCTGCCAGACACTGCCTCGTGCTCTACACACAGCACATTTAGTCCCACAACAGCCCTGGGAACTAGGTTTTTTCCCCCATTTTACACATGACCAAACCCTCAAGAAAGTTAATGAAAACTGCCCAAGGCCACAATGTTAGTAAAAGGCAGAGTCAGCTTCACACCCAAGACACCCAAGGCCATGCTCTTTTACCAAGCCATGCAGCGAAGCCAAACAGAACATATTCTTGGAGAGTCCACGTGGTGCATTTGCCATACATTTTTTTGATCACACAAGGTAACTTGAAGTGACACACCATGTTCCAGGAAGTGAAAGCAGTGAATGTACCCATAATTATTTCTATGAGAAGGAATGTTAACACAAAGCCTATGATCGCTGGTCTCTGTGAAACCTCAAATGTCTCATTTACCCCTCACTTCCTGCCCAGGAGTTACACGGAGTTAAGCATGAAGGTGGTCAGCTATGCTTTTCTAAAACTCAAAGAAATGGCTGTGTGGTCACACAGGGGCCTGAAGGTAGGATGTGCATGAAACAGTACTTCAAATAAAACTCTGAAAGAGAAAAAAAAATAACATAGTGTGAATCCTAGCTAACTCGAATTTGTAGGCATTCCTCGGACAACGCCAGTCTCTGAGTTTCACTTGATGATCTGGAAAGTGGTGAAAATGTTGAGGCAGTCCTGCCCTTCTTTTCCAAACTGTGAGGACTAGACAGTCTGCCCTCCCTGGGCTGTGGATATTAGGGGTCTATCAGTATACTGAGACTCTCGCAGCACCAGGATGCCTGCTGATTGATTCATGTGTGTAAAAAGCTGGGGGTAGAACTGCCATTATAATCATCTTCTAGAAAAATCAATACAGGGGACTGGCTGTGGGGCTCTGTCCCCATGGCGACCAAAGTCCGTGGACGCTCAAGTCCTTCATAGAAGATGCTGCCGCTGCCAGCACTTCACACCCACAGAGCAGAACCCAAAGCAATGGAGGCCCAACTATAAGGTATCAACTACTTATTTTATGAAAATGAAGTCAACTTATTTTTACCAAAATGAAAAGATGGAGTTGAACACGTATTTAAGGGGAGGGGGGTGGAAAAATGGAAGGAATCTGGGGGTGGGGGCAGGGATACAACAATAAAAACACAAAGAATGGCACTTACTAGAACCAAGCAGGGTGAAAAAAGCCTAAAGGGTTGAAGGATATTTAGTATTCAACTCTCCCCCATCCCTCTAGATTCTGGGGGATCGGGAAGAAGAGGCAGAAAGCGTTTTCTAGAATAAAAATTGCCCTTATCTGTAGGGGGAGGGAAGGGGGTGAAGGTAGAGAATCCTTAGACCATTCAAGACACAACCCACCAGAACAAGGAACTGCTGAAGGAAACCAGAAAAGTCAGAAACCAGAAAAGTCAGAAGAGTGTTCTAAAAGTTACATAAAATGTTAAAATCAAAGTTCTAGAAACCCATAAAGGCAGTCAAAGTACAAACCTCCTGAAAAGCACCATTCCCCTTTAAAAATAATTTTGACATTTTTTGAAATGCATGCACCCACAATTCTGCACCTATTTTTTTTTTTTTAATTACTGGAGAAAAAAAAAAAAGCATTCAGTACTTACTACTGCTTCCATATCAGAAGTGTCAGTTGGAGCAAACATAGACTGAACCATAAACTTGTGTTTACTTTTCTCATTGGGATCATAATCGAAAGGCTGTAACATCACTGAGAAAGAAAATATTTCATTAGGAGGGTCAGAGCTTGGTTACCGGCAACCATTTGTTACATTAATACTTGCACTTTGGTGGTAAAGCAGTTCACCAGGATGTTCTTCTCTGAGCCTCATGAAGCCCCTGGTGAAGTGAGCACTTCAAGATGAGCAGCCTCTTCCCCACCCTGCAGGTCTCAGACCTGAGGTCATGGACATGAAGGGACCTGCCCGAGGTCAAACAGCAGGCAGTGGCAGAGCCGGGACCGGGGCTTAGGACCCAGGTCTTCAGACTCGCAGCCCCTGATCTGCCACCACGGCACACCTGACCCAACAACTGCCACAGGCCTTCCATCCAGGTCAACCAGATACAGACATCTGTACCTGTTCTGCTCAGGAAAGCACCCGCCAACGATCTCCTCAAGAACTAAGGACGGTCCACATCTGAGGAGCAGTTCAGGCGTCTCTCTGTGCTATTCTCCATGTCAAGATCGTCATGGTCACACTTCAAATACAATTTTGCCAAGGATGTTAGAGAATTTTTACAACCCACACCCTCACAGCATGGAGAAGACCCCATCAGCTTTCACAACCTTTCTCCCAAGAACCTAGAGGACTCTCCCTTGCAGGCTCCCCGGACCGAGCACATCCACAGAAGGAGGGGCTGTCCTATTCTGGCCAGCCTCCCCGGGACCTGCCACCCTACCCCGCTGAATGACGGCTGCTTTACAACATGAGGTTTCCTACAAGGCTTTGAGAAACCACACATCCAGTTGAGCTCCTTGAAACCTAACTTGCTCACATGCAGGGAAAGCCTGTTGTAGCCCTGATGAGTGACGAGCTCCCCAGGACCGAGCGTCCCCCTGGGGCCAGAAGCTGGGCTCTGCCCTTCAGCTTTACCATCACTTCAGTTAATCCTTCAGAGGCAGGGAGTGTTGCAGAAGGTATTGTGATGCTTACTTGCAGATGGAAAAACTGAGGCACAGAAAGATTAGCCCAATACCATGACGGAGCAGTCTGACTGGAGGGCCAACGTTCAGGGCCACCAGAGGGCTGGATCTCTGTGCTGGCCACTCACCAGTGTTTTCCTGCCTTTGAGTTCACTGAGAACTTCCTGGGTTCTTAAAGCCTCACAGTCATCCACCCCTGCAGCAAACAACCAGCCCTGCCCTAAGCCTGGCTTATAAAGGAATCCGGGACACAACAAAGGGAGGGACCTGCTCAAGGTCACCACTCTGGGAAGCAGCAAAACATGCTGTTCAGCACCCCTTTTGCCACACTGGATTCTCTGACACAGGTGGGGTCACATCCCCAGATCCCCCATCACGGATCTTACACGTGATGAGGAGGAGGAACACAAACATCCCTCTCTGTCTTGGAGGTGCATGGGTCCTTTCTCTCTTGGGGACAGAGAAAGTTTATCAATAAAATACATTCAATCTGAGGATCTGATATTCAAAGTGAAACCATCAGCAGAGAGAACAAAAGGTCATTTAAAACAGGCACAGGGCCACTCCACTTGAAATTTTATTCTTGCAGGTGTAAAGGCATGGCTCTATCCTGGAGAAGCAGTCCTTGCTGGTGGCCTGGGACCTGGAATGGAGACAAGTCTGCTGCTAGCATCACTGAGCTAGCAGGAGCTCTCCCGGAGCATTGCTACACACTGGGGCTTGACATTTAACCCCAGGGACAAATGGCCAGACTAGCAGGTCAACACCACAGACTTTTATTCTGAAAGCTGAATTTCCATTGCATTTTTTCCACCTCTAAGATTGCAGTAAAGATGTATGTGATAAAGAAGCCACTATCTTCACATGCACTGTGATCCTGCCTGGACAGGGAATGTCAGCTTTACTGGAGTTGGGTCACAGTCTTCCAACTACTATCAGATTAATGTTCATTTAAAAAAATTGAAGTGAATTAGGTTTTGAGAATTTCAGCTCTCACCTAGCTGTGGCAAAATCACGCTCTAGTATTTTTTTAGAATGGGAAAGAACTTAGTCTTAGACTGCATTTATATTTCAGTAGAGCACAGGTCTAGCAGAAACACTGTCTCATCCTTGAGGCTCTGCTTTCCCAGATGTGAATGGCTTCCAGTCCTCCACTATGGAGGCCTCTAAGGCTGAGCCAGGATTATCTGTAAAGATGCCCAGAAGATGAGAGCCATCAGAAGACACTGCTAATTCCCAGAGAAGTTGGCTCTTTAGCTTCAACAACACTGGGTCACACACAAAGAACAGCTGCATCCAGAGACCCTAAGACAACCCCACATAAGAGCTGTTTCCTCCCACTCTTTTCCCCTTTCCTCCAGGAGGTGCAAGCCAGAAAGAAGGGCATGTGGGTTGCAGGCTCATCCTACAGTAAACTGACTCTTCCTTTTCATCTCTCCATCTTGCACCATGCTCCTGTCCCCAGTGCCTTCACAATGTCCCAAGAGCAAAAGGAAAATAACTTTTACTGGCACCTAGTATGGACCAGGCACCAAATAAGGCATATTTTCCTTAGTTCTCCCATCAGTCTTCACAACAACCATAAAGATGGTCATGTCTTCCTTTTCTAGGTGAGAAGACAAGGCTTAGAACGGCTAAGCAGTCTTGCTTGGGCCACATGGCCAGTATTAACTGATGGACCAGAACTCCACACTGGTTCTGTGTCCACAGTCTGACTTCCACGGCACAGGTTCTCAAAGCATTACTCGCAGACCCTGAGACATCTCCACCCCCACGTCAGGTGGTCCATAAAGTCAAAGCTGGTCCTTATGATACCAAGACATTACACGTCTTTTCCACTGCACTGCTACCCCCAGTAACGGTGGGCACAAAAGCAACAGTGGGTGAACCTGCTGGTGCCTAAGCGTGGACACCAGACGGCAGGCACTGCCATTCATGGGCAGTGTGTTTAAAAGGCCATCTCACTTAAGAATATCCTTGATGAAGCAATAAACATCACTTACTTCACTAAATCCCAACCTTGGACAGTGCATCTTGGCACTCTGCTCTATGAAAACACACATCAAGCATCTCTGCTGCCCTGGGAAAAGCACTTGTGTAACCATTCCGGGTTATGAGCTAAACTGGACACTTTCGCATGGAACCACTGACAGAAAACTATGGGCATTCACACCCGGGTATATGGCAGATATTTTCCTAAAAATGAATGAAGTGAACCGGTCACTGTAAGGAAAACAACTTGTAGCTGTTGTTGGTGATAAAACCCAGGCTTTCAAAAAACCTTAGAATCTTGGGAAACCTCTCTTGGCCACCAAGAGCTTCAGTTTCCCCAATGAGATCAGTAAGGAGAGTAACAAATGTACATTTTTGATACTGGATAATGAAATCTGTCGACAGCTGGAAGGTCTGTGTAGCTCAGGTGGCATAATACTACCAAAGCCACCAAGTGCAAGGGAAACCAAAGCATCTTGGTGAAACAAAGTTCAAACGGTTTGCTGGAACAGGGGCAGAGTCTACACTGTGCTGACGAACATGAAGAAAAGTGCTGCTCGACAAGTTCTGGCACAGCATCAAAGAAGAATACCTACAATTACAATACATATCAGTGGTAAAGGTAAAGATACAATACATATCATATTACCACTGATATGTATTGTAATTGTAGGTATTTTACTTCATATACATTCACCAAAACACACTGTAACAGAACGAAATGCAAAAGCAACTGAGAGAATCCAGAAATTAAGGAAATATGCAAAATGTATCAAATAATGCCATAATTTTTTGAAAAGTTATCTTTCACTAAAAAATGTGTGAATTGTATTTATTAAAATTGTTATGAAAGAATTAATACTTTTTAAATTTCTCAGTTTAATTTGCAATACAACAAATATTGATACAACCCACAAACCGAAAAAAAAAAAAGCGTTTTTGGTCTTTAATTTCTAAGCATATACAAAAGGGGCCTTGAGACCAAAAGGTCTGAGTACCATTACTCTACATCAGGTGCCTCGCAGGCCCCTCCAGGAGGAAAATTATCTGGTTGCTAATTCAAGTGAAGGCACTGGTGGCTTCCTACAGTCCCCTCTTGGGAGAATGTGCCATTTAAAAGAGAAAGCAGTTCACACAAACCAAGTTTCCGCCCCACGTGCACACAGCTGCACACACACCTGTCCCTGAGAGGAGGAGACTAGGGCGCCCCATGCTCGGCTAACCAAACCACCTTGCTGCAGCGTGCTCCCCTCTGCAGGTGTCGCTGTCTGATACCCGTCACCCTCAGAACTCACAGATGTCATCAGCCCACCTCCAGGCCTAGAGTGCACTGCCCGCCAAGTTGCCGTGTGCAGAGTTAGAAGGACCTCACGAAGACAGAACTTACACGGAGACCTCCGAGCTCATGAGAACACAAGCACACAAAGAAGTGGGTACTGGTGGCAACTAGCCCACCTTACAGGAGCACTGGAGACAGCAGAGGGGGCGGTCACATACCCTCTGTAAAAGGCACGGACTCAAAACACGGAAGCACAGATGCCCAGCTCACCCTAAGGCTGGAGAGGAGAAAACTTCCAACTGAGTGAAAACGATGACCACCGGTGAACTTCAGGAAGCTCAGGGTGTGAGATGGGTGCTTGGCCCCTCCCTCTCTGCAGCGACGCTCCCTCTGCCTAGAGCAGCAGGTGGAAAACAAGATGTTTGCCACCCACCAGCTCTTCTTTTCTGTGGGCTCCCCGATCAGCGATCAAGAGTGAGGAGGTCAGGTGGCACCCAGACTTCCTGAAACTTCATGAAGGCTCCTAGGCTTCAGCATCTGCATTGTGCTGCCCCCAACTCATGCCCCAAAGCCTGTATTTCTCAGCTGCTATCATCTCATGTCAAGTTCAATTTGCTAGACCCTACTAGCTGGGACTTTACGAGAACATGACAGAATAAACGTTAATCGTTTGTTCTCGCAGCTCCATACATGCAAATTGTGACAGAAATTATGTACTTTTTTCCATGACAGGCTATAAAAGAGCTTCCCATTAACTTAATTTATTTCACTTGAATTCCAGAGACACTGATGATAAAATCCTCTTAAATGAACCATCTATCCTACTTTTTAAAATGTATCGCTGATACTACATTAAAAAGAGGCCCGTTACCAGGAGACGGCCTGGAGACCAGGTCACCACTCACCAGCATTAATGCTTTGTGATACACTGTCAGCTGAATGCAGGTTGCAAAAGTGGGATCCTGTTAGGAAAGGGCCTTCACAGTCATAAAACACTGGATCAATAAGATCGGACTTTCTTCAGAAGACATGCAGAATATACACTACTTAACACACACAAACGCACATACCTCGGAGAAATGACTTGATTAAATGCTGCATAAAAGCTTATGAGAACCCGAGCAAGTCACAGATCACTTTCATCTGCATTTAACGGCAACAGAGCACACGAACAAAAGCTTAACAAGGCACCTTGGCAACTGCTTTATTATTATTTTTTAATCTCAGAATTTTATCTTTAACATGCCTCTCTCCCGTTCACATGACCACCATCTCAGTACAGGCCTCCTCCAACATCCAGGTTTCTCCTCCCAGATCTCCCACCTCCTCCCAGTATCTCTCAGAGCCCCTGTAACCCACATATTCCATCTCCCCCAAGTACCCGGCTCACCAGCTTGATAGTCCTCAAACGAAAAAAAACTATTTCCCAAGTAAAAGACAATCAATCCATGTCCACAGCCTCGTTCTCTCAGTTTCCTGATATGATCCAACAATTGTTCACGCTGCTGGTCCAACAGGTGTGCACAGGGCGCCGGCCACGCCCACACCCCCAGGTGTTCTCCACGTCGCCTCTTACCACGTTGGCCTTAGGCGGCTGGCACATCCCTCGTGGTCCACCTGCCCTACTCACGTCTCAGTATGCCATACCTTCTCGGGCTTTCTCTGACTCTGAACCTTCTACTAGTCTGACTGTCACGAGGGGGTCTCCAACTTCAGCTTGCAGCAGACCTACCTGGAGTGCATGTTAGAACACAGGTGGCAGGGTCCCACCTCCAGTTTCTGATTGCACAAGTCTGGGGTGGGGTGACCTGTTCCCAGCTGTTGCTGCTGGTGGTCCAGGAACCACGCCCGGAGAAGGTGGGCTGAAAGCACCCCTGAAGGCCGTCTCACCCTCTCGTCCTTACTGGACTTACTGTCAGCGGACACCACCCATACAGAGCTCTCTCACAGGCTCACCTTTCCCACACTCACTTTTCATCTCCTGGTTTAAGACAATGGTTTCTAAACTTCTTTTTTTTTTGGAGGCCACAATTTGCTTTTTTTTTAATTTTTGGCCTCAGCATGTGGGATCTTAGTTCCCTGACCAAGGATTGAACCCACGTCCCCTGCAGTGGTAGGGCAGAGTCTTAACCACTAGACCACCAGGGAAGTCCCGGTTTCTAAACTTCTTATCACCACTGTCCTCTCACTATCTCTTTGCTTTTATGCCTCTGTCAAACTGTCGTCTACCAAACTGCATTTACAACGTCATAATGAAGTCACTGCTCCACTTTTTTGGAAACTGATCAGAGACAAACCAGAACTCTGCCAACAGCTTACCACAATGAGGTGACAGAATTCTAGCCTAAAGCAAAGGAATCAGACATTTTAGTTAGACTAGGTGCCCTTATCAGGAATAAATTTATCGTTTCCTTCAGGATGCTCAAAATGTTGAAAACAAGACTAATTTCCTGGACTTCTGCCTATTCAGGGACCCATGGATGGAACTATGAGTCTAGTGGGTAATTAATCTTATCTACTTATAAATTAGTTGACTCGGAATTGTCTTTGTGTTCTCTAAAGGATCTTCCGGTTCAGTATAGATCATTTTAGATAACATACTCTTCAGAGTCTGATTAACTTATTTGTGCAGTGTTTACAGTACAAATGTACCCCAATACTGCTGGAAATGAGGTGCATCATATACACGCCTAAGAACATGGCTCACTCACTCCCTTTCATAAATATCTTTTAAAATGCACATCTATTTTCAAAATTCCAATGCACTTTCCTATCTCCATTAATGCTTTCTAATGGAATCCCACATAGCCTTTCCTGAGTACTCTCATGTTCTGATTATCAACTCACATTACACCTGTCTTAATCTGAACCACATGCCAGGGCCACTGTGCAGGGAGAAAGGTTTGTCCTGAGGCTGGGGTTAATTTCAGACCCATTATCTCTCCCATACTTGTCCTCTGGAGTGTTCCTGTCCAGGCCTTCACTGTGGCCACCTCTCACAGCTCTTCCCTTTCATTCTGTGATGGGCTGGACATCAGAACAGGTTAACAAAGAGTCTAAAGTAAGGGTATAAACAGTAGAGTTAAGGTTAGAAGCCCAGGTGTATCAATGCGCAGGGAGCTGCCATCAATGACAGGAACATGACTTTTGGCTGCTCCCAAGTTGGGCTTGGTTTCTGCTCCTTGGCCACACTGTAAGAGCTGACATTACTTTGTCTAAGTGAGGTGGACTGAATGTACTTGGATAAACCCTCTTGACCATGATCTTTTAAAATGGAAAGAATAAGTAAACTGTGTTAAACTCATAAAAAGTGAAACATGGGATTCTTCTTAAGAAACTTAAAAATTATAGTAAACTTTTAAAGAAACCATTAAAAGCACGATTAAGCTAAATTTTTATTGGTAATCTACTCCCCCCTCTTTTTAAAAAACCCAGAATCTCAACTGGGGAAAAAGATTAAAGACATCTTGTAAGTACGACTCTGAGTTGTTCTTATCTGAGAGTAATAAGCCTGATTCATGAAAACCATCTATAACAAGGTTTCGCTTATCAGAGACTTCCAAAGCAGACGATCACACGAAGAATGATGCTGTTAAGATGCCTGAACCCCCCAAATACAGCTCCTGCTATCAGCACTTGACAGACGGATGCCTGACTTCCTTCTCTAAGGGCAGTGGGCTTAGACTCGGGTGCTAATCACCTAAAAGCTGCCGCCCAAGGTTGGCTGGTCCAGGGCAAGCGGGCCGCTCCACTAAACTGAGTCAGCAAAATCTTAGGAGGATTAATTATCAATTGCGATCCTACCCAATTACATTAATTGACCAGTGATTCCATCCAAAAAGAGCTGCTGATATTCATTCTCTGTCCTCAGGATTTTACTGGAAGAACTCTGTGCTTTAAATGTGATTGAAGTAAGTGCTGAAAAGGGCTATATGTCAGGAATGAACATTGTTCCTGAATTCTTTGAATTTAAAATACAGATTCAGACACCAGAAGATGTGTGTCTGTTTGTCTTCAATCCACTTTCGATTCCCAGGGTACACTTAGTAAAGTGTATCTGTACCTAAATACTGGTATCTTTACCGACTCTTTCCAAGGCCCACCCCGCCAAATAGATATTTTGCATTTCTAATTTGCTTGGTACATAGGCAACCAATGTGCATAATTGAACTGCAAATGGAAGCGCGCTTGCTACTTTAGTGAAATTAGAATTCAGTGAAGGTTATAAAAATATTAAACTTAATATCATATTACAGGAAGCGTAAGTATTTTTGATGGCCCATAATTTTACCACTTCACCTGCTGTATCTGCTGGCAAACATGGTTTGGAATATTAATGGAAAACTCCCTCATTATTAAACTACAGTATTAAAAAAAAAAAACCTACAACCACTAACAGCTTACCACAAAGACATTTTCAGAAATTATCTACCTTAAAAATATTTCCCCACCAGACAGTTCAGAAAACAGATTTAATTTTGTAAAGCTAGAACAAATGGAGAGACCCCCCACTGCTTCAAACAATTCATTAATTCAAAAAGTTCTATTTTCCATGCATTTAAAATCTCTGGGGGAAAAAATCCAATCTCCTCTTCTCCAATCTCCATTTAAGTGTGCCTATTTTGCTGAGGTCCAGATCTGAATAATTCAAAACCATCTCTAGTAGATGGTGTGTGTCAAGGAGCAAGGGGTCAAAACCATGGCATTCTGGGCCAATTAATGTAAACACAAAGCACCCAGCACCCTCCCACCCACTGCACTGCCTCATCCAGCAGACAAGACCCTGATGGGGCAATCAGAAAGAGAAGAAAGGAGGACCCACCCTTATCTAAAGGGCAAAGAGAAGGACTCACTCAGAGACTCGGGTGACTAGACCCCACAACAGCCCGCTGGGAAGTCCATAAGTTTCCAGCTATGGCACTTAAAGCTCAGTTCATACCAGTTTCCAATGGTAACTTCACCACCCGAGTTTATAACACAGGGATTTGCTCTGTTTAAGGACCCCAGTACGAGACAGAAAGTGCCACTTTCTGAAGAAAATAAAACAGGTCAGAGCCAAGACTTTTGACGCAGAATGTGAGGTCCCGAGGATCAGATTAAGCTGACGGCGGAGAACAGGTTCACAGGGTACATCTTGAAAGACATCAGACAGCTAGAATGTCTCAGTCCCCCATAAAAACCCGACCTGCAAGTCTTCAAAACCGCAGTCTCTCTGGCCAGCTCCAGATACCATCCTCCTCCTCTTCTTTCTCTCCCTGCTTGCTCCCCTTCTCTAAGAATGATTTATAACCTTTCCTAATAGCTATTAGGGTTTTCAGAAATGGGGAAAGAACAACTTCCCTGTACGGTATGTTGCGACGTTCTGTGTAGACAGGGCAACACTGCTAGTTATTTTCAGTTGACCTGATGACCTCCTTTTCATATGTGAAAACCTACTAGTGACTTTTCACTATAAACAAATGCATATTACATAAAGAAGAAAAACAAAAATTTCTTGAATTGGAATTAGAAAAATTCCATAAATTAGTTAAATGAATCACACTGATGTATTTCTAAAAGTGCAATTCAGATATGTACAACCCACCTTCAATAGAAACCAGCCAATCTTTGTCAAAGTTAGTGGAAGAAAATGCAACCCCAGTCTTGTACCACACTTCCAGTTAAAATTCTGCAGCACTAGTAAAACACTCTTTGACATGAGTACCATTCCCTCCATCTTACAAATGAGAAAACTAGACCCTTCAGAGGTTAGTTTTGGCCAAAGACCAGCCAACAGGCTCAACAGCAAGGCTTGGGTTTCCTCTCAGGTTTCTGCACCCAGGTCTCCTCATCTCTGAGTAGAGTGGGTGCAATCCAGCTCAGCCACGTGTGCCCATGGAAGGGAAGCTGGCCTTGAACCCTCTGCACTGCCCCCTGCTGGCGTCCTCCTCCTCCTCCCGAGGAGAGGCCCTCAGCTGAAGCTCCACGTTCTCACCAGGACGCCATCACCTGGCTGTACTGTAAGAGAACCCTTGAAAAAGTACAATGCTTTCTGCCCCAAGACACAACCGTCTAATAAACAACACAGTGGCACCTCAGCACACAAAACCCCAGCAAGCGGAGGCTGGCCTCCGGTGCCGACAGGTGAAGCTGTCCCGGAAAGGCAACGGAATCAGGCTTCACCCAGGTGCACCTCAGCACTGAGGCCAACGCACACGAAATAAAAACAAAGGAGCCCTTTCTCACGTGTGAGCATAATCTTGTCTCATTAGAAGGAAGGCCTGCAAACACAAGGACATTTTGTTATTCAACTGCTTTTTTCCCCAAGTACATGATACTCTGAGAGCCAAGGTATTTTGTTTTATATTTATTTGTAAGCGGGGCCATCCCCTGACACTGCTGAGGCAGTTGTTTTGTTCAGCCACTATGTTGTACCCGACTCTGCAACCCCATGAACTGCAGCACGCCAGGCTTCCCTGTCCTTCACCATCTCCCGGAATTTGCTCAAATTCATGTCCACTGATGCCATCTGACCATCTCGTCCTCTGTCATCCAACCATCTCGTCCTCTGTCGTCCCCTTCTCCTCCTGCCCTCAATCTTTCCCAGCATCAGGGTCTTTTCCAATGAGTCAGCTCTTCACATCAGGCGGCCAACGTACTGGAGTTGCAGCATCAGTCCTTCCAGTGAATATTCAGGGTTGATTTCCTTTAAGATTGACTGGTGTGACCTCCTTGCTGAGGCAGTTGGTGTCACCAAAGAGCCACTGGATCAGGACAGACACCTGGCTTCCACTACCAGCTCTGCCATCATCACCACGTGCCTCTGCGTGATTACCCCACCCCCCACCCCCTGAACCTTTCCTTCCTGTCTGCAAAAGGAAGGCCACAACCACGAAATCTTGGTCTTCCTTAGCAGACAATCATAAATCAAAACAAATGCCCAGGGTTAGTTATTACTTTAAAAACCACATGGGGGAGGGGTGAATCTTTCTGAAAGAGATACACTTATGCTCACCCATTCATATTTAATATCAGAAGGCACACCTACACTGTACATCTCCCTGTTGAGACTATTTTATTCAGAAAACGATGTTGCTGCCCCAAATTTACTGTGAAAACTGGGTAAGTCTCATCTCCTGATAACCGTGCTTAAATATGTCATGGGCAACGAAATCAAGAGGTAAAAAAGAAGTCAACTTTAAAAAGAGAATAAAAAACATCAATTGCCCTTGATTTCAACAGAAAAATGCAAACCACATGAATCCAAGGAATGCTGAAATGCCAATATCCTGGGTCCCCCTCCCTGACCAGTGAGCTACAGTGCAGAAGGTTTGGGGACTAGAGCCAGACAAGCAGGATCTACATCTTGGTTTTGTCACAGGCCAGCTTTGTGAGCCTGTGGCCACCGGAGTCGTTCTGGTACAAGGGGGTAACAATGCATTCCACGCTGGGCAGATAACAGAAATCACATGAGATAATATGTGTGCAGACCCAGCACAGAGGAGATCCTCAACAAGTGTTGGCTCCCACCCTCCTGATTCCTCCTGGATACTACCTGATTCGAGAGTCCGAATCAGGTCTTGCAGCCGCAGAGAGAAACACGCAGGGGGACAGCCAGTGTGGGCACACCCTAATGAGAGAACCCAGAGGATGCAGGGAACAAGAGTCTACAGAAACCATGAGATAATGAAACACCTTATATCTTTCCAAAGAGGTGAGTCATTTTCTTTCAGGTGTCAAATGAATAGCCAAATGTATCACAATCAAAATCCATCAGGAAAAAAGTCAGCCATCCAGATACCCATTTCAAATGAGGAGTAGCTTCTAATGATGCCTCAGAGCCCTTGGTGACAGTCTCCTGATATTTGAAGGATTAACACACACTCCCCCAGAGCTCCTCCACAAATACAAAAGGCACTGCTGGATCCAGAAGTCCTAATGAGCTCAAAGTTTATTCCATTTCTAAAATACATTTAAACTCAAACCCATCGCTTACATCTCCTTAATTCTGAAATCCAATTCTCAGTTTGGGCACTCTACCAGCATCTTTTCAAAAGTTGGACTCTGGAAAATAAATGCACTCTCAGACAGAAGGGGGGAAAAAACCCATCAGACATGCACAAAACTTGCACCCTTGAATACATTCCAATTTCCTCAGCCTTCATCTCCCTTAGCTTTTCACAATCAGTAAAGTGCAGTTACCAATCATTGGAAATGACATGAGCTTAATGTCAGAAATCATTTAGCTTAAATAAGAAAATAACTCCATTTAGCTTTCTCCCACAAAGTAAAATTAAGTTTGTTTAGCCCTTTTTTTATTTATTGCCAAAGGGCAGATTTAATTTCAAGGGAGTGAAAACCCAACTCATTCTCAAGTAAAGTCTGATGTTAGCACTTTAATTTTGCTCTAACTATTGAGGCACAAAGGCTGTAAGCATTAAACTAAAGAGGCATTAATTATGGAAAAACAATAGGTGAGTGGGACCCACCGAGATTTTTAATCAGAGGGTAGGGAGCTGGGGGGAGATGCCTACCATCTTCCTTTGCTATACTGCAAACACAAGCTTGAAGAGATCCCACTGCCTCTAGGGAGCCCTTTTAGCCCATCCTTCAGGCCTTCATTCTCAGAACTTACCAGATACGTTAATCGAGGCCCCTGCATCAATGATCCCACTGTTGGGCCTCACGCAGTACCTACGTGGTGCCGTGGTCTTCACTTTAAAACACACATTTCGATCTGTCGGGTTGCCAAGCTTCAGGTTGGTGGTGACAACATCGGTGAAAGGACCTGCAGAATGAGACAGGGACTGGTTGGGGATCCCACGAGGACCATGCGGAGGAAAGACTGATTTATGGTACGGGGTCAGGACGGATGTGGAACGTGGCTGACCCATGATCATTTCATCATAACACACAGGAGAGATGGGCTGAGGCTGACGCACGAACAGTGACAGCTAAAATCCACCACGGTCTCGTCACACCACCAGGCACCTGGCCTAGTGAGTATTCCAGCAGACGGGGTCTCCCTGATACCTCACAACTTTACTGCCAGACAAGAACGCTGAGGCTTGGGAGAACGTACCACTTGCCTAAATTTTTCATGGTAGTTAGTGGTAGCGAGGGTCTGCAACCAGGCAGCCTGAGTCCAAGGCCAGCTCTTAACCTATGCGGAACACTGATTTCCACAGTGACCAGATGAAATCTAACAGAGAGAAGGTGAAGGACTAGACTTGGGTCCAAAATGATAATCAAAGGCAGAGTGCCGAAGGCAGCAGATGCAAGAAAGACTTCCAAGTGTTAGTGGTCTGCAAACATAACCCCCAGCACACACAATACAGTGATGCTACAGCAAGGTCAGAGTCCTGCGGGGCAGCCCACACCTACAACAGTGCGTTCGCTTTTAACTACCCAGGGTATTGGAAGACTGAAACAAAGCTCGGTGCCCTAAGGGTATTTTTTATTATTATTTATTCATTTTCTACTTTATTAGATTTTTTAATTAAAAAAGTAAAACATGCTTCTTAAAACAAGCCAAACAATAATAAAAGATGTATAAAGAGGAAGTTAATAAGCTTTCCCCTGTCCCTTGAGGTAACTAATATTAACACTGTGGGAGATCCATCCACATCATCTGTGCTTACACAAACTGTACATACATACATGAGTGTGTGTGGGGGGGGTAACAAAAATGGGATCATACTACTCACATTACTCTGAAACTTCTCTGAAACCTGACCCGTACGGTTTATAAAGGAGTCAGGTGGGAGGGTTGAACTATAATGTCTCTTAGGTCCTTTTCAACCCCTTTTCAAATTTACATCTTTTCACTGTGTACAGCAAAGGTGTCTTTGTGCATCTTCCAGGCAAGCTCTTTACTCCTATCTTTACGTTCACAGGGAATTCAGAGATGGGGTGGGGAGGTATATGTGCCCCTGTGCTTACAAACTAAGAAATACATAGTTGGTTCATCTGCTCCGTAAGAAGATCCGCAACACAGATATTTACATCTGTGCCTCGAACATTTTTCAGTGAGACTCTGAGCTTCTGAGGGCAAGAATGATACCGTACCAGTTATCACATCTCCGACACAGTGCCCGGCATCTAGTGAAGGGATGGGGGCAGGGGTTGAGAGATTGAGATTGACTGACTGAGAGTCCTTCACCAAGGAGGAAACTACCTCGTGGATTACCACCAGCAAAATTAGAATCTCAGGCTGCTTTCTCGCCTCTGGAGGTACTCTGGGTATGAAAAATCAATCTGATATGGGCTTAACAAATATAAATTAAGAAATCAATAACGGTGAAAAGAAAGAAAGGAAAAGAGACTCAATTCCAAAATAAAATAAACTACAGCCAGTTCTGCTAGAAAGCTTATTTTGAAAATGTGAATCTGTTTCAATGTGATTGATGTGCATATTAGGGGGACAATCTGAGCATAAAATGAATTTCACATTTGCTTATGTGTGATTTGTCTGCAAGAAACGCTAAATGATCACAGAAAACAACATCCAGCTGAACTGAATGGCAGAGAGATACAGAAAACACACAAGTGCACACATCTCCATCACTACCAGGTACGCGGGCTCACCCTGCGGCCCTCACAAACTGTCACCCTTCCAGCGACCGCTTCCACGGGTAAACGTCAGTTTTTCATGGTAAAGTATCATATTTATTACAGTATTTATCTATTTCTGAGCCATTTAATGTGTGCTAAACTGTGCTTCTGCTTATATTAGGTTCCCATCTTTATATGTCTCTCTGACCAACAAAGCTTTTGAGTGTTACGCATCTAACCTTGTTCCTTCCTCTTAAGTCTTACGGTCTTTTGTGCTATTTTGTACAGGATGGCGATTTTTAGGAATGCATATATCATATTATAGCAGGAACTACCATACTACTGGATTATCTATAGTTTTGTAGTTACTTATACTAAAAGCTACTTCCATTCTTTGAGCAATGACACCTTCAAGAATGAAATGGCTAGGGAATTTCCCAGTGGTTCAGTGGTTAAGACTCCAGACTTTCACTGCCGAGGGTGATAGTTCAATCTCTGGTTGGGGAACTAAGACCCTACAAGCCACGTGGCGAGTAAAAAAAAAAAAGTGAAATGCCTAATAACAATTTCTCCATTTGCTTACCTTTCCCATAAGCCTTGCCTTTGACCCTCCAGCAGCCAAACTGGAAGCCACGAGAGGGGGGCATTCTCCAGGTCCAATTGTGGCCAGACGTGGGGTGTTCTGTCTCCCCTACTGACTCCACCACACAAAGCCTCTCCCTTCAAGCTACGTCACCCCCTTACTGAGGGTGGGCACCCTGTGGCTCCAGGGGATTTGCAGCTACAGTGAGGGAAAGCCAGGTGCTGACCATGCTTCATCCTTGGATCAAGTTGTTGGCCTCCAGGGAGAAACAGGACACTTGATGCTGAAGGCAGCACCTTTATGCGGGATTATCCAGGGCTCGACCCTTTTCTAATCCCCAACACAGGCAGTCTGGCTCAGAATGAAGATGGAGGAAGTTTTCTCCCAGTAAGTCTCTGCTTGAAATGGTATCACTTCAGCAATGGTAAAAAAAAAAAAAACAACCAAACACAACTCTGGTTTCCTGGAGTCAAAGAAAGCGATTAAACAAGCACACAAACATAGCTCAGACCTACACGGGCACGATCACCATGTACATACATTCTTTGGCCCTCACATAAAAAGGGCCCACTACAAGAACTCCACATAAGCATAGCTCCAGCTCTAATGGCCCCACACTGCTTGGGGGAAAGGAGGAGAAAACAGATTTAAAAAATGTAGACATCTGAAAAAAGGTGAGCTTCCAAATACAAAGCCTACGGGGCAACAGTACTCTCACTGACAATTTGAATGTGATTCATAATCCACCAGGCCTTAAAGCTTTCTAGATACAAGCTGAAATCTGTTCATTTCAACAAAATTCTGCCTCAAGAACATGGAAGCATCTTCAGATCAGAATGCCAAGAATTCATAAGAGCCCACAAATCCACATACACCACCCCACCCCGCCAAAAAAAACAGCATTTTCTAAGGTGGTTTGAAGTATACTAAGCAGAAAACAGGGATTTGGCGAGATTTCACTGTGATGAAATTAAGAACACTCGTTTCCAACTCAGTTTCTCCTGTCCCTTCCTCCTCCTGCTGCCTCATAAATCAGAGTCAGGGATAAATTTAAGTGCATTTATCCTTTGCAATGACCTTTTCTTCTAGGTAGTCCACAAAAATAAAGCAAATTTAACTGTGGACACTAATCTGCTTCTGGAAACTCCACTGGTTAACCTATTACACGGCAATCTAAATAATATTTTAACCTATATGATTCACTTAAAAGGTAGTCTAAACTATTAAAAAACAAACATTATTTGCAATAAATAAGCAGAATAAATAAATATCTCAGATTTCTCCCTAAACAAAAGTATTAGAGACTTCTTGGGCTTACATAGGCCTTTCTTTTTTTTTAATCTAGAGGAAACAGTACTAAAAATATAGGCAAGTGAACAACGTCACTGATAAAACAGCAAAGTCTAATGTGAAAAAATCAAGACATTCTGCAAAAACAGGCCAACCCTTCAACCCACACTCCGGACAATTCAAGAATTTTATTGAAAACAAATTCTATTTGATTTGAGTAATTACAGGAAATAAACTATGTTAGTGTTCTCCTTTACTCTTGTATTAATGAATTAGAATATACAAAAATCCCAATAAAAATGATGTAAAAGCTTGTGAGCATCATTCAGATTTTTACTAGTCACTTTCCTTTCATAAAACTGCCATTTCCATTAAAGCATTATGTAAAAATGGGATTTTACTATACCAACATGGGTGTTTATCTCCAATGAACTCAAACACTGCTTACGCAGTAGAGTCAATTTTACAAATGAAATATTCACAAACTAGACTTTCTTCTTTTAAGAGATGAAAAAATGATTTGGTATCTCTAGAACTGCAGCACACTCATTTAATCATTTTTCTTTCTAATCGTCTAGTCTTTCAGACAGTTATGCAGATATTTTAAGAACATCTAAAATGTGAAATAGGAGGTCCCCCAAAATGAAACAACATGAGTTTGAGAGAAATTAGGAATATTCCTTAGAGTCCTAATTTTTTTTCTTTTCAGCCATTTGAATAATGTTCTTTATGCCCTATATTATGCATATTCATCTGTGAAAATGCTTGTGAGTTTGATAGATGCTCATGAATAGCATTAACTAACTTGAATTCAAATTCCATAACATGCTTTAAAATGTATTAAGATAAAACTAAGCACAGTATAAACCATTTCCTCACTCAGGTTCAGCTTATTGTCATTTGAAAGTGTATATTTTAAGACACAAAGAACTAGAATTGTCCTGTCTTAGAAAGTAAATAATAGAATGTCAGCAGAAATATGCATAGCATTAAAAGTAAAAGCAGAAACAGTGAATCTTTCAGTCTTACTTACAGAAATGGAGTCTCATGATTATAAAGCTCTGGTTTTAAAGATCAAGGAAACAAAGTCACAAGCCAGCAAACTCCTCAACAGCATGACATCAGGCTTCAGGTAGTGGCAATTTCATTAAAAAAACGGCTGGATAAACGTGTCAATCAAGAAACACAAGAGCACTTTGTTGAAAAAACATTCCATTAAATCTTGAAAGATTTTACCAATATATGCATGGTTTAAGTACTTCCTTTCTGTGACCATTCACTCCAAGATCCATGGAAGAAAAGACTAACAAAACTCTTCCTTTCAGAAAGAGGAAACAACCATTTTCATAAAAGAATGACCTAAGCATTCAGGTCCCAATGACTTTTTTAAAGGTAACAGTGGAAACACCAAGTGAACTCAAAACTCAATCTTGACCTTACTTATCTTTGTAACTTTAAGCAGATCATATCACCCCACATGTAAAGCGCAAGACATAATTTAAGGGGTATTACTTTTACTTAGCAATTCAACTAGAAAATAAAGACAGACAGACAGACAGACACACACACACAATTATAAAACCTCTAGAAGATAACATAAGAAAATCCAGGTACCTTGGGTTTGACATGACTTTTCAAAAGATACAACATGGAAGGCACAATCCATGAAAGAAATAATTAATAAGCTGGACTTCATTAAAATTAAAAAGGTTTGCTCTGCAATGGATACTGTTAAGGAGAATGAGAAGACAAACAAGCCAAATACTAGGAGAAAATATCTGCAAAAGACATACGTAATAAAGAATTGTCACCCAAAATATATAAAGAACTCTTAAAATTCAACAATAAGAAAATGAACAACGGAACTTTTAAAAACAATGGGCAAAAGATCTGGACACCTCAGCAAAGAAGATATACAGAAGGAAAATAAGATCTACAGATAGAAAAAAATATAGAAATGAAAAGATGCTCAACATATGTCATTAAGAAACTGCCAATTAAAACAACACATGAGATACCAATACATACTTATCAGTGGCCAAAATGTAAAACACTTACAGCATCAAAGGCTGGCAAGGATGTAGAGCAACAGTTTTCATTCCTCACTGCTGCAAATTCAAACCTCTGGAAGACAGTGACTGTATTTAAAACACACACACACACAAACTCAATATACTCTCTTACTACACAATCCAGCAATCACACTCCTTGGTATTCACCCATGGGAGCAGAAAACCCACATGCACACAAAAACATGCACACAGATGTTGACAGCAACTTTATTTATACTGCCAAAACCTGAGAGTACCAAGATGTCCTTTAGCAGGTAAATAAGCTGTGGGACATAGAGACCATGGAGCATCATTTCACACTAAGATGAGCTATCACACCACGAAAATTCAGACCCAGATGAGTCTTAAACGCACATTACTCATTTAAGGAAGCCAATCTGAAAAGACTATACCCTACATAATTTCAATTATATAACATTCTGGAAAAGGCAAAACTATGGAGATAGCAGTTTGCAGGGCTTATGAAGGAATGGAGGGATAAAGAGACCAAGTACAGAGGGTGGTCAGGGCAGTGAAACTATTCTGTGTGATACTACAATGGTGGATGAGTGTTATTACACATTTGTCAAAGCCCACGGGATGTACACCACCAGGGCTGAACCCCGACTTAGACCGTGGACTTTGGGTGACAAGGACATGTCAGTGCAGGTGTATCAGCTGTGGCAAATGCACCATTCTGGTGCTGGATGCCGACAGCGGAGAAAGCTGTGCATGTGTGGGGCCAGGCGCAACTCTGTGCTAAGTTTGCTGTGAACCTAAAACTGATCTTAAAAAATAAAGCTTTCCACCCTGCCAAAACAAAAAAGAAAAGAAGCACCCTCAACATCTCAGATATTAAGTATCACTGATTTTTAACAGACATTATGTAGATATAATTGAATAAAGATAAATGAACAAAGATGCTGCATTTTGCTTTTCCTTTTCTGGAGTCCATGAAAAATTCTGGTGTTGCAAATAAATATTCTTCCTATGTAATATGTCTCCTGATGTAGCTACGAGACTTTGAAACTCAAACTGTGTGTTACCAAGGAAGTTATATACCAATTTGATATATTATCTATCAGGTCTCAGCTTTCCAGATATAAAGTTAAGAGTTATTAGTTCCACACCAGTTTTTTTCACACTGCATAAAAAGAGCTATATTATTTTATACTCTTGCAAACACAATTGAGGTACATCATCTCTCTTTTCTTCAACCCTTCCAAAACACATGTTACCATATTTCACTTCAACTCTGAAAAGATTATCTTCTGGGAAGGTAATAATCTGTCTCCAGAAGCCTAGGACTCATGATGGATTTTGTTAAGACAATGAAATTATGTTTGAGGTTTCAATACAACAGACTCTGTGTATGGGAAAATACATTAAAATGGGGGAAATGGACACTCTAAAGTAAAAACTGGCTGGATATCTTACAGATGTCTTCAAAACTGATCCTTTGACAGTCTGTTTTCATCAAAGGTGTCCTACTGCCTCCTGCCTTCCCAACTTACCTGCAGTGCACCAGCCTTCTCATTATTCTTCTTGTTTAGGTTAGGCTTCCGCTTTCAGAATGTAAACTGCCTGAACAGAGAGACTTTTCTTGTTCACTCCTGATCACAGGTTTCCAGAGCATTTCCAGACGTAGCATGGATGCTCAATAAATGTGCTGGAAAATGAGTGAATGGCCATGCCACACTTCCATCTGTTTTAAACAAGGCTTTCACTCTTCCTGAATCCTCCCTCCTGGAGGCACCACCAGGCTCTGGGTGAATCAACACTGAGCTAGCTACTGCTCCCTCTGCAGGATTAGTCCCCTTTTCATCTTCTGCACAGGACTCAGAATCAACTTCACAGTTCACGTGTTCCTTTCCTGACTGCTTCCCACCTGGAGTGAACCTCCACACAATTCAGCACCGGACGTCCAAAGCCTAGAACCGCGCATACCACACACATAGTAATGGGCTCACTAAGTGTGTGCAGTCCGAATGGATACCAGGCTTCCTCAGAGGCAACCCAAGTCATTCTGACACGTTTCCTGTAAAAGAATGCCTTATCCGTAACTTCGCTCTGCAATCATGATATATTTGGGCTGACCATACACAGGTTGAAGGTACTATTAATAAAAATGGTCACTTGTGTCAATAAGGCTTTTGTCACTATTATTCTATGTTAATTTTGTTTAAAGTTGTCCCTCTAAAAAATGAAAAACAGATTTCCTAATAACAGATATCCAAAGAGGGTAAACTCTTAAATAACCATGAATTCAAGAGTAACAACACTGGGAGATTTTTTTTTTTAATCTATTTTCTTGATTTAAGTCTTAGCTCACACATTAATTCAATGTTTTACAAACAAAAATAAAGCTTTGCAATTAATGTGCCTTTACTGGCAGACACTGGATTTCAACATTTCAGCAGAAAGCCTTATTATATATCTCTGATTCTGAAAGTACCACAAATAAAAAGAACCCGACACACACACATAACTTTCCTAAAGAAATCTTAGAATGCAAAGTGTTCTAAATTAATAGAGCAACCAACCCACCTCATATCCCTGGGAGACAGCCAGCTATTGAGAAGCATCACACCCATTATTATAGCAAGAGAAATCAAAACCCAAGAATATTCACTAATGATCTAGACACTGGCTTGATTGAAAAAGACTATACCAACATTTAAGGCTGCTTATTCAACTCACTAGTTTCCTAGCTCCTCTGGAGCAAAAAGAAATAAAATTCAGTCTCCCATCAACTCCATGGGTGGGAAACTACCACATAAGGCACCCTGCTGTAGTGTAAGGACTCAGTGGATCAAAGTACTATGGAAGCTTAAGGACAGGATCAGGAAAGCTCCCTGCGAAAGACAAAAAGCTGGGCAGCAAGGAACAACCGCCTAACAAGTGGAAGGATATTTGGAGCTTATGTTAACAGACAAGCAAGAATTCAGAACATATAAAGAACTCTTATTAAGAACAAATGTGTCAAATTCTTATGAAAGAATTCTACACAACAACTGAAAAGAATGAAGTAGACCTGTATTTTAACAACGGATGGTCTTAAAAACATGGTAAGTGATACAAACACCATAATACCACATTAGGTAAAACAAGAAAAAAAAAAAGGAAATAGTTCACACTAAATTCCTCTGAAAAGTAAAGAAGAGAGGAGCATGAACGGGCAGATGTGGAGGGCAGACATGTCTTCAAATTCTTGGTGAAGCTTATTCATTAAAGAAAAACTTCAAAACAAGTCTAAAAATTATTAACATTTAGTTATTTTGTATTTAGATGTTTATTACATGATCTGTATTTTTCTGTAATTGTATTTTTTCCACATGAAAAGAGCTATAGTTTATGTAAGATCCAGACAATATTCTGAGAGAATTTTCTTCTTGCCTAGAATGCTCTGTATATATAAAAATACTAGAATCCTGAACTGTGGAGTTTCTTGAAAACCTATATATATACACACACAGACATACACATCAATAGCCATTCTTATGTTATTTTTATAAAAATCAAGGTAATTACTTAAAACATGTTTAGAGTAGCAGTGGTCTCAATTCAAGACAAAAACCCAAACCCCAAATTCTTACAAAATCTATTGTAAAAACCTTGAAGACTATAATAAGCCTTTGCTGCTGCTGCTGCTGCTAAGTCACTTCAGTCGTGTCCGACTCTGTGTGACCCCATAGACGGCAGCCCACCAGGCTCCGCCGTCCCTGGGATTCTCCAGGCAAGAACGCAGGAGTGGGTTGCCATTTCCTTCTCCAATGCATGAAAGTGAAAAGTGAAAGTGAAGTCGCTCAGTCGTGTCCGACTCTTAGTGACCCCATGGACTGCAGGCCTACCAGGCTCCTCCGTCCATGGGATTCTCCAGGCAAGAGTACTGGAGTGGGGTGCCATTGCCTTCTCCAATAATAAGCCTTTACGCACCTAGAAATAAGACTAGAAGCCTTTACACACCTAGAGATAAATTCTATGACTACTTTCGTTAATGCAACACCTCTTTTCTAAACAGAAAAATGGCAGAACGTTTATATAAGAGCTGAAGGTTGGTATATTCCATCAATACACAGCACTAAGACAGATTATGGTACACCAGTGAAGATTATTTTAAGGTGATGGCACACCTGTCTAGTGTGAATTGTTTAAAAAGATCTTAGACTCAATTTTTTTCAATGCAGAATCTTTTGTCCCACTGACTAACAAAACATCTAGTACTTTTTCTCTATTTAGAAGATAAAAATTTGTGATTTAGAGAGATCATGAAAATAAACAAAAAGGTAAGCAATACTCTACTGAATTAAAATTCTACTTAAATATGAGGGGCAAAACATGACATTTTCCCCACACAAAGCAGGAAGAATCAAGACAGAATTATGCCCAAATGAGAGAGACATGCGTGATTAGAGAGCAAGGGGTCCCAATTTCTCATGATCATGGTTGTGGCTGTAACTTGACTGAGTTATAAATTAACAGTTCAAGTCAAGTGCTGACAGTCGGTATCAGCGGAAGTAAAAACTTCCCCAAAATGTTCAACCTTTAATAGAGATGACAGACAGCATACAAACAGCCACCACACCAAAATCAACACATCCTAATTCACAGCAGACACACACAGGAGAGAAGCAAACGCACACTTAGCATTCTGCACCCCTATGGTCCAACGTGAATTTTCAATTTGTGAACAATGAGAAATAGCAGAATTCGGTTTATAAGTTAGTATGTAATCTGCTTTGGTTTCCTTTTCAAAAGAGAATCTAAGTGGCTACACCAGTGAAAAGAGATTATCAACCAGGTCAGCAGCTTCTTAAACAAATTCAACAAGAGGCCAGGGAAAAAGGCTATGAGACTTGGATGAAAAATATCTTCTATTTTCCTCCTTCTCTGCCTTTGGAAATCATATTCATTCTCCAAAGTTTTGCTCAAATGCGTTCTCTTTTGAAAAGGCTTACCTAATCTCTCAGTTGGAAAAAATTATTCCTTCCTATACTGTGTTCTAACAATAAGCTGATGATGACCAAATTTATATCCTGACCACTCTCCTCTGGTGTCCACTTGTGGCTGTAATAAGCATCTTAAGTTTATCATGGCCAAGCAGCAGAGCCCAATTCCCCTCACCCAAATACACTGCTTCCCATCTCAGGAAAAAGAAACCGCCATTCACCAAAAAGCTTGGGCCAAAAGCAGTTACCTTACTTCCCCTCCCATTCCACATTTAATCCTTCAGCCAGCTCTACCTTCAAAAGAGATTTGGAATCTGAGCACTTCTCATCCCATCCTCTTCATTGCCACCATGCTGGTCCAAGCCACAGTCTGTTGGCCTGGGTTAGGGACAACTTATGGATGATGTATGGGTGGACAGATTATTGGATAACTGTGTGGAGGGTGGATGGGTGGATGGATAATGGGTAAGTGTAGCAGCCTCATGGCTTCCACACACACCAACCACACATCTAAATAGCCTACTTTCCCCACATCAGCCATGGTCTTTTAAAAAGACTCTTCCTTAGAATCTTCCCTGGTTTTCCAGCTCAGAACAAAATCCAAAGTCCCTCCCATGGCCTGTCTACCGGGAAGGTGCCTCCTTCCTCTCTGAGCCCACCGCTCCTCTGCAGGCATAATGTCTCTGCTGCTCGTTGAACACACCAAGCTTATCGCCACCCTAGGGCCTTGCACTTGTCCTTTCCTCTCTCTTGAATGTTCTTCCCCCAAAATGTGTGCATAGATTGCACACTCATTTTACACAGGTCTCAGTTCCAATACTGTATTGCCTTCTCAGAAACTTGGCCTTCTCCGATTGCCCTCTTTATAACAGAACCCACTTCCAAACCCCTTTAAACTTCATCCACCATCCTCTCAACCCCATTTAGCACCTACCATTATCTCAAAGCATATTCTACATATTTCCCATCTCTTATTTAGTGCCCTTCTCCCCCACTAGAAGATGAGCTCCATAAGGCAAAGGTCTTGTCAGTTCTTTCATCTCAGTCTCTCAAGCATCCAGAACAATATTCAGCACAGCGCAGGCATTCAATGAGTAACTGATGACGGCACAGTCCAGGTACTGTGCTAGGTCCTCAAGCTCAGAGACGACACTGCTCTCCTGCCCAGAACCCTGAAGAGACAGGGTCAATACACTTGGACAGCCGTCCCAGGACCCAGCCAGAACTAAAGAACAAGAATCTCTGGGACTGAGGCTCTGGAATGATCTATCTTGAAAACAAAATTATCAAACAATAGTGATGTTAGTTAACACTTAACGGGTCTATTCTAAGCACTTTATATGCATCAACTCACTTAATCCTTCTAACATACCCAGAAGTGAAGAATTTGAGGCATGGAGACATTAAATATTTTATCCTCGATTTTCAGGTGGTAGATCCAGCAGTCACATCCAGGCAGTCTGGCCCCAGAATTCACACTCTCAACTGCTGTGTGGTACTCGACCTCTCACTGCACAGAACACCATGTGGAAGTTAACACGTAAAGTGTTGTATAAACACAGGAGGGTGCGGGGGCGGGGAGCTGAACACTGAGGGGAAATCCCAGAGTTTGAAAAGATGAAGGAACACACTTTCTGAGTTGAAGGAAAAGTGTTGGTGTGAGCACGGTGTGGGGTGATCAAAGCACAAGGGGGCCTTGGAAAAGGAGGCCACGTGGCTACAACAGGAGGGGTCTGAGCGGAGGGAGTGAAAGGAGAAATGGGGCAAGGGGCGATCACATCTGCTATGCTTTTTAACACCTTATAGTTTAAAAATAAGCTGTAAAACCTCATACCTATACAAGTCTGGCAGTGAGCTCTACAGGAGAAAATGAAAGGAAGAAAATTAAAAGTGACTCTAGGAATGCAGGTACGATGAAGGAAAATGGGCTTCCTCTTCTCTTCACGGGCTCTAAACAGTATCCACTGCCTCTGCCAGCCTCCAGGGGAACCCAGATGTAAGAAGAGACGTACTCACACAAGTCTGTGTGCGTCTGAGTGTTTGAAGATTTCAGGTGTTTAAAATGGAGAATAAAAGCTGCGACTGTTTTAAAAATAAAAAAAAGCATGGCCCAATTTGAAAGCCTGTGATGCTGGCCTAAGAATTCTGAACACTAACCTGTAGGGTTGAGGGAGCCAACAAACGTTTTCAAGTTTAGAAAAATAACTCTAACAAGTGTACACAGGGTGGCCTGAAGGGTCAGGGAAGGAGAGAGTATATTAGAGCCAGAGGGGGCACATGGGGCAATAATCCTGCACTCAGGATATGGCAGTGGGGAGAAGCAGAAGCAAAGGGGTACAGGAGACACTGCTGAAGACAGTGATTGACAAGATGCGAGTGGGATGGGAAGAGGGGGCAGTGAAAGACGGGTTTAGGATTCCTGGCTTACCCACGTGGGTTCAGGGGCCACTCCCAAGACAGGGAAGGCACATTTGAGAGCGTAAGTCAGGAACACAGCGTGGAATACAGCGAGTCCTGATGTACTTTCATGACAACCAACAGGCAGGAATGTCCAGCAGGCAGAAAGCCTCGAGACCAAGATATGCTTGGAGATACAGACTTGGAAGTTTTCTGTGTAGCGGTGAGAGTTGAAAGGACTGTGAATGAGATAACATACAAAGAGTGCTTAAATGGAGAAGATGGAGAACAGAAGCTTGGGAAATGTCAACATCCAGTAACCATGATCAAGGGCTAGGGAGTTCACCAGAAAAGTCAAAGGTTAAAGTCACAAAGAGAAAATGGGTGAATTGAGAAGGGCTTCAGTGGAACATAAGGTATGAGAACTGAAAGGAAACTAGATGTAAACCACTCATTGAAATTCACTGCTTCCAAAAATTTAGTTGTGATGTAAGACTGGGCATTTGCTTAAGCAGGGGAAGATCTGGAGAAAGGTAGTTTCTTTTCAGGAAGGAGAAACTTAAGTATGTTTGTAGGCACTGAGAAAGCATCAAGCAGAACAGAAATCTGAGGCACCAGGAGGAGGCTGACTAATGGAGCGAGACACCACAGGGATGGAAAAGGGATGGAGAGAAGCACACTGCGTGAGAGGTGGTGCTGAGTCCCTGAAACAGGAGGGGAGGATGGTGGGAACATATGTTTGTAGAAGAGAAAGAAGTGACCAACCCTAGGTAGAATATCTTAATACTCAATGTCAGCTGCACACAGCAGCCTTGTTGATGGGTTCCACCATCCCTTTCCACAGAAAGCTGTCTTTTTTTTTTTCCCTCTTTACCTTTCTCGACACTCTCAGACCTGGACATTGACTCCCTGGAATGTGCCAAGCGCTGTGCATCATGCTGAGCACTGGGATCAGGGGTAAAGAAAACCGTCCAGGAGGGCAAAGGCATTGCTGGTTAGTGGGGAAGGAAAGCAAGTAACCAAACACAGCTGACTGTGCAGGGGCACAGGCATGGTGTATGTGGACAGTGTCAGGAAAACGACCGCAAAGATGCGGAGGAGGGAGCAGTGGGACAGGCGGAGAGGCGAACGCAGGAGCTCTGGGACTGGGGGAAGCAAAGGCCAGAGCGCAGGCACGAGGCAGGTGGTGCCGGGGAGATCAAGGGCACAAATGGGCACAAACGATTTCCCAGGCGTTGTTAGAGAATGCAAATTTTATTCTTTTGGCAATGGGCGTACAAAAATTTAAGATTTTTAAGAAAGCAACAGAGAAGCTAAGATTGGCCCATTTGAAAGTGCCATCAGTATGGAGACAAGCCTAAGGACAGGAAGACCAGGTAAGAAACAATTACAGTCATCCACGGGAAAAGGAGGCAGTCACGGAGGGGACAAGAAGGAAAGGACAGACCTGAATACCGGGTTCAGAGTGTGAGCTGCTCGACTGTGTGCATGTGGATACCACTCAGGGAGGTACGTGTCAGAAAAGGAGGTCCAAAGGAAAAAGGAAAAGGGAGTGGGGAGGAAGACATTTTGGGGCGTGCGGCACGTAAAGTACCTGCAGCCCACGTCTGAGCTTGGGTCAGCCCTAGGATCACTCTAAACGCTGCAAGAAGCCAAAGGAACTGGCAGAAGAGACAGGGAGACTGGGTGGGGCGCTGAGAGGAGGAGAGAAGAGGAACAAGAGCCGGGGCTGGAAAACCTGCACCCCTCAGCACCATCCTCAGGGCTCCTTAAGGAGCAGGCGGAAACGGCCAGAGGAGGGGGAGAAAGCCAAAAGGTGGTGCGTGAGGAGGTGAAGGGAAGAGCTTCGAGTCCCGCGCCATCACAGAGGCCAAATGCTCCAAAGAGTACTGTACACGTGAGGTAAATAATAAAATAAAATAACAGATGTAGTAACGAGGCAGTGAAGTGCCCAGGTGACGACTCAGGAGTGAAGCTTGCTAGCACATACGCTCCTCCTGGAAGGAAGGAACGAGGAGAGCAAGCCCACCTGAGAACCTGAGAACACAGTTAACTCCTATCTGAAAGTGGACAGGGAAATATTCAGATGTTTACTGAAGAGGACTAATTGCCAAAGTTGGGCATGTATGCCTAGAGTTAGGCACGTAAAAGAAAAAAAAATAAAATAAAATAATCTTATTGTGAAGGGCACTGAAGGCATAATTCATTTAAAAAAAAATTTTTTTTTAAAGAATAAAATAAAGAGACCCAGGTAAACTGACTGAGTTTTCTCTGGACTGCTCCAGATGACCTCTCCCGTCTTTTCCACTTCCGTCATTCTCTGGGCAAGACGAAAGGTTAACCAGGCAGGCACTGTAAACTGTCACCCCCCTGTGCCCAAAACTCCATGAGAAGTTCTGAATGACTGGACTCTCCAAGGAGTGATTCAGGACTTTGCTTCGTTCAATTAGTAAAGCAGTGTCTGACTTGTAAAAGGTCAAAAAGCACGACTTTGGATTTTCAGAGCAGTCCATCAAGATACATTAATATGCCAACAAATCAATTCAACCAAGAGAATGAGAATTCAAATAAGCCTCCACAAGGACAAACCTTTGGTTTTTCAGCAAATCCTTCTTTTTATTCTTTATGTATGCGTCTATTTCAAATGGTCAAGCCAAACACTGAAAAGATGACCTGGTCCAGGGCTATATCCCTTCTTTGGCGTTACTATGCAGAAGACAAGAACATATCCTATAGTTACTACCAGGGAAAACTACAGAAACAAAACCTATAGGGGCCTGCAGTCTACAGCATGGAAGACAAAGCCATCATAAATAAAGCACAAGTAGCAGATGCCATAAAACGTGCACAGGGTACCCGGTTTGTACAGTTTGAGGTGATGCAGAAAACACTGGAGCTGGATAAGAATATCCAAGAATACTCAGGAAAAGTTACTCAAATACAGTGAGCTTTTCAACAGGAACAAGAAGGCTCATTAATTAAAGATCTGACACCCCACTAGTGCAAAGCACTGGTCGGTACTAAGAGAAATACAAACCCCAGTTTCTGCCCTCAGGGGGCTTTCCATCTTTCTTCTTCAACTAAAACAAATTTTAATAGCATGTTCTCAAGACTGGAGCTGGAAGGAACTCCAAGCGGCCTTGGGGTCAAGCTTCCTCATCGAACAGGAGAGGGGATCAAAGCTGGCTGGGGATGGACAGCGGGGGCAGGAGCACAAGCCGCCCTTTGTAATACAAGCACACAAGCAAGTTCTGCATTCCGCCAAGTGCCAGTCCAGTTCCTCTCATCTCTGAAACGCAGAGGATGATAATCCTGGCTGTTTTCCTAGATCTGAAGTGCTGGTGATGGGGCTTGGAACATTTAGGACTCTAAAGGCTGGAGAGTGCTCAGACAGTGGAGAAGCACAGAAAACTGACCTAGGTACCCTTCCTTTCCTTCCCCTTTCCCCATTATACTATAAATGTTGAGTGATGTGACTAAAAGGCAAAACAGTACCCAATCAGCCTGCATTGTTTGTGATGACAAGCACTGAGGCAACAGAGGACATGTGAGGAGTGAGGTAGAAGGGAAGGTATGTGATAATATCAGCACGTAATTTTCAACATTAATATAAAAATGACACAATCAGAAGTCACTGAGTTAGGATGAAAAGTTCTTAGGGGAAACAGAATTAGTACAATTACTTTTTTTAAGTCAGTCACTCTAACACTCCAGAACAACACTGGAGTCTGCTTCATGGAAGCAGTGACAAGGAAGCCATTACTAGATTACAATGACAATTAAGCGCTTTTCCTTCATTTTTATATTTCATGTGTCTTTCAGGCTCTTTCTCCATTCCCCAGGTCCTATTTCCAGTCCTCCTTTCATCTTCCTAGCAACGTAATAAATAACAAAGTCCTGGGCCTTCCTCCTGAGCCACACTCCCACTCACTTTTTAAGAGGAGCAACACAGTCAATGGAATGATAAACAGGGGCTCTGCAGTCAGACAGATCTTGGTTCAAATCCACATCTAATTCATGTTACGAACCTGAGAATCCTAACTATCTTACTTTCTAGTCCTGTTTTAAGAATAACTGAGCACTTACTTATAGAAGCCTGGACATTTTAGGGCCAGGACTCCTCTCCAGCCCCCACCCCAGGGCCTGGCCACAGGAAGCTTTTGGAATGTGGCAACCAGACCAGCCCCGAATCACAACCACGTTATATTCCATCAGACAAGAGGGGCTCCTCTGTCAGTGAAGAACACCTCAAAGCCTGAGCTGTGGAAAAAGAAACTCCAAACATTCCCAACTGGACAATCGTCTACTATACACACAATCACCACACCCCTGCATATCTCATGATTCCTACGAGTGGCTGTCATCATTCAGGGAAGGAAGACTTCCCAAAGCACACCCCCTACAGAATGGAAGAGCACCTTCTAATATTCACTGTGAGTCAGTCTCTTGCAGCGTTTGAGAAATCGCTAGTCATCTCAGCCCCACCAGTAAGCTTTGCAGTAGCACCAATGAAGGTCACATTTCAGACATTCTTATCTTTTTTTATTATGTGCATAATATCACATATATTATTATGTATAGTAAAACATAAATCTTTATGTTGTTTAGTCATTAAGTTGTGTCCGACTCTTTTGCAACTCCGTGGACTGCAGCCTGCCAGGCTCCTTTATCCATGGGATTTCCCAAGCAAGAATACCAGAGTGGGTTGCCACCTCCCCCTCCAGTGACATTCCTATTCCTAATAAACACCCTTTTGAACTCTAAATTCCCACTTTACAGATCTGCAAAAACCTGTGATATCTCTACCTCATACAAGTTTCACCCTATCTTCCAAAGACTCCAGAGCAGATTTGCAGATTACTTGAAAGTTAGTGTGTTCTAAACATACAGAATCATTAAACACCAATGGTTTCTGTTACAAAAAAGAAAACAAGAAAATTCACAAGGTAAATCAAAGAATGCTTTGGAGTCATCTGTATGGACTTTTTAAAAGAAGAAAGAAATCCCTCCTAAAAATTCCACAAATAGTAACTTTTAATTATCTAATATTCTTAAGAAATTATCCTGACAGCTACTAAGACATCCGTAATGGTTAAAAATTCTCTGCCTTCCTCCCCCACCCTGTTCACGAGTTCCTTCCAGAGATGATGTGAAAGCAATGGGCTTTGCCGCTACACACCTGGGCTAAATCCCTGCACCACTTTTTACCCAGTGGCCCCATCCAGGGACAGGCCTCCTGACCACTGAGTAACTCATATCACAGAACTGTGCTACAGATTAAACAACAAGATAAAGAACCTAAAGCCTCTACCACTGTCCCCAGGCTTTGTGGACCACCTTCTGGAAATCAACCATTTCTCTTCTAGAAACATTCATTCTTCCCTTCCCTTTCCTCTCATATTGCGTAATGGATGGAAGCATCACTATGGCCATTGCTTTAAATTCCGGACCCAAGTAACTGCGGGGGAGTGGTGGTGTTAGTCTAGCACTTAGCCCCTTACAAATATGCCCTCTGTTCTGAGCTCAGTCAGTTTTCTGCTCCTCTCCACTCTCTGAGCATCTTTTAAAGACAGCCCAAGGAACTTGGTTCCTAAAGGTTATAAGCAATTCAAACCTAGATAAATGGCCCAGGGGGCCATTATACTGTCTTAAAGCGGTTCAGATGGCAAAGAATCTGCCTGCAATGCAGGAGACCTGGGTTCAAACCCTGAGTGAGGAAGTTCCCCTGGAGAAGGGAATTGCTACCCACTGCAGTATTCTTGCCTGGAGAACACCATGGACAGGAGGAGCCTGGTGGGCTACAATCCATGGGATCGGACACAGAGTCAGAAACGACTGAGCGACTAACACACACACAAAAAGCACAATCCAAAACACACAGCAGCTTCAACCTCAGTCTCCTCCAAAACATATATTTTCCAAGCCCCTCCCAGACAGGTTAAGGCTGAAGGACCTCATTGAAATGCCAACTGTATACTAATTCAAGCACATCAGTTATCTGTGTGAAGGTGTGCCCACATGGGCCTGTGCACAAACGCACAGGCACACACACACACACAACCAGAAGAAGCCTGATTGAAGACAATACTTGACAGATGAAAAGAAATGCTAACCTACTAGTCAGAAGGTAATAATAACCCCTCTGAAAGGATGAAGGAAACCTCTAGGAAAGTATTTCTATACCTTTAGAGTTTTGTGCCATCAATGCTAAAATATTATTAAAAGAAAGCACTACAAGATTTTTTCCCATGGGATGATGCCATTGTCTCAAGGATTTTTTTTTCCCCACGCCAGGGGCAGGGGGGCCGGGGGGAGAGGGGGGATCCAAAAACACATTACAGCATTGTTTCTAGACATCAATAGTTTTTGTTAAAACAACAGTTTAACATTTTGAAAAACAGATATTCAGATATTCTAGAGATACTATTTTGACACACTGGCATTTTAAAAAATAATCTTAAATTGACTGTTGAGTTCAGTAATTTTTCTTGCATAATGAAGCTCTTTAAACAACTCATGTTTTTGGAAAGCCAACAGCCTAAGTCTGTCAGGTAAAAACTTCAAAGAATGAGCCCATCCAGCAGGCAAGGGCCAAAGCAATCCTGGATATGCTATGCTGATGACAGCCTGAGAGGAGCCTAAAATGACAGAAAATGAGGGCACAAGCCCGCAAACCGTAACACAACTTTGTTTTTAAAACAATCCCAGTGCAAAATAACTGTGCAGAAGGCTTTTATTTTACTAAAGACATTCGATGGCAACCTTGTCTTGACTAATGGAACTCAGCACTCTTTTTGTTCGTCTTTCTTGTGCTGAAAGCTGTGCTCATTTGTTTCAAATCATGGTCATCCTTCAGATGGCAAATTCTTCAAACACAAATGGGAGATCTATGAAGCAGTCTTGGAAATAATTCCTTATGTAAAAACTCAAGTTTCAGGTTCTAAAAATCAAGCCTAAGGGCCATGTGTGAGCATAACCAATATAGTTTATTCCCCTGATTCCTCCCCTAATTTCCAGCTACTTAGTGGTAATATTGCTGGGTCAAAGTTCTCATATTTTGCCTTCAGCACTGGAAGGAAAGATGCTATATAATTTTAATAAATAAAAGACAGTGTTAATAATGTTTAAGAGTTCATTTCTTTAATAAGCATCAATTCAGACTAATTATTTTAACAAATCCACACTTGCATGCAGACCTACCAGGTAATTATCAAGATAACCGTGTTCACATTGCAAGCACACACAACAAGGAACTATCACCATTTTCCAAATACAAGCACACAGCCAACAACTATCCATTTTTTCCTCAAGGAGTTAACTGTAAAGAAAAGAGTAAGTGAGTAAAAATAAGTTAACGTCTAATTCACATTTTTCTCCCAGGAACAAAAATTTAGGAATTAATAACACAATCTATGAAGACTTAAGTTTGACTAAAGGTTGGTAAGTTTAATGCCACTTGCTTCTGATGAGCAAGCTGGTTAATAATTAAATAAACGAACATAATCTATTCAGGATGGATTTAAACCACAACCATAAAGAATCTTAAGCACACTGCTGACATTTTGTTGTGCTGTAAAACACAGTCTGCTCTATGTGATCATGAAATGTTAAGGAAATCAGGGCTATGCTAAAACTAAAGAATTAATGCTGTAATTAGCATCTGAAAGATAATTACTGCATACAACAGACTATATCCACAAGGTTTTCTATTTTTTTAGCTTCCTAAACAATCTTCAGCTACAAGTTAACTAAAGAGGGTGAAACTAAAGATTCTAAGCACTTTCCTCAGACAAAAAGAGGTCCCTAACCCACTGACCCAAGCTCCTCTTTCCTCCACAAAGTGGTAATCAACCACAACAATCCAGTGGATACATACTGACCAACAACAGGACTACCTGAGGTTTCCTGAAGGTCACTGGTTCAGTCGCAGAATCAAGCAAAGGTAAATGGGTCCACCGTGGATTTAAACCTTAACTAACCAGTTCCTGAGGACAGTTAACAGACCATTCTCATGTGACAGTATCATGAGATGGAGGAGGACACTAGGGTGTGAAGAAAGAGGAAGAGTCCTGGGCAATGACCAAGAAAATATACAGCATACTACTTAACTGTGGATGGAATCAATGGAAGGGGAGGGAGAGGAGAAAGAAAAGAGATACGAAATACCCTAAAAGTTGACTCTTTCACAAAACTCTCATTGAGCTGGGCAACAACTGGAACCTCAGAGAGAGAAAGTAAAGGATTTGGCCTTGAAGGAAGAACAACAGAAAAGAGTAACAATGCAAAGCACACTTTTCTCAGGTTTTAAAAGCCTTTAACTCTTTCAGAAGGGTGACTCCAATCCAAAGAGATCCTACTATTCCACCATGCCGAGTATCACAGCATTGCACTTCTTTTGGGAGGCCAGGAGGCCTTCTCCTTCTGACACTTAACCACAAAGCAGCTCAGCACTTTCTTTAAGACTGAACAAGGTCCTGTAAGGCTGTGTCCTCTTTTCTTCTGTAACATAGATCTTAACTTCAACATAATCACACAAAATGTCCAAGATGAAAAATAATCCAACATATACAACCATATACCATCTTAGGCTATGCTTAAAAGATGATTAGTTTTTTTCCTCTAGATGACAGACATTTAAATTATATCTTCTTATGTAAAGTTAGCTTACAAGTCTGATTCATCTACGTGAACTGTCTGAAGTCAGAATCATCATTCCAAGTAATCTGGAAGATACTAGTTAAATGAGCCAGTTCTCATCCTGAAATGAATGCTCTCTATACAGCAAAACAGGGTATTGAACCTCATTTCATGATTTTAGTGCTCAGTTTAAAACAAACCCACAAACAAATCATGAAAGTGGTTTATTGAAGACTGCATATGCCTCTTCTGAAGCCACACGCCAACAGCCCTCAACAATCTGATACCAGGACTTTTCCTGGATCACTTCCCCAGCAAACATATCCAGCAACTTTGGCCATCATTACTCTGGCCAACCCTAGGCTAAGAGATCACTCCTCTGTGCCACACCGTTCAGGTAAAGAAACTGAAATGATGAAACCAGTTGTGTAAAATACAACCAATCTCTGTACAATACTGCACATTTACGAAGCAGCTGAACAGCCATAATCTCAACCAAACTTTCTACAGGAAGCAAGGTAGATGTGACGACCACTCCCATGGAGAAAAGAGTAATCCCAGGTTTTGGCGAGCAAAGTGGCCAGCCTAAGCTCAAACATCACTAAGTAAAAGAACTGAGACAAGAACTGAGGAGAGTGTATGTTCAAGAGTGGGGTTAAGGCTGAAGGGAGAGGTGGGGTTAATCAGGGAGAACTAGCTGAGGAGACACAACACAATCTGCATTTGGACACAGGCTGTGTCTGTTCACAAAGGCCTTGGAAGATAGGACTCTTGTCAACCAGCCAGCGCCTCGTGACTCCAACAAAGGCTCTGTGCCCTAGTCATTCAGATATACTAATGGCATCCCAAAGGAGCCCAACAGTCTCAGCCTTTGTGCCTCTGTACCTGCAATTTCCTCCAACTGACACACTCCTCACTCCTTTCTCCCTGTCACCCACTTCCATCTGACCTTTGAACTCAGGTCAAATGACACGTTCTTCGGGTGCTGATCTTGGAGCAATCTGGATTGCCTTGTATCATGGCACTGTTCTGGCTTATTCTGTTGTCAGCTCTCTTCCCAAGAGCTAAGTTCTGGGGTGGGGGCTTGAAGGAGAATGGGAGCATCTATGTGATGTGACTCGTCTTCTCCTGTCACCTGTCACATGGAGCAGGCAATGGGTAAATGCCTGTGGACTCAAAGAATGGACGTGCCAACTTCTGGGAGGAGTTAAGCCAGGCTTCCAGGGTAGAGAATTTCAGACAACTCAAGTTGAAACCATCACCTTCCACATTCACTTGAGTTACCAGATTCCTCTCTCAGCCTGGCTCCTCTAGAAGGCCTGACCTTAAAGTACTGCCATGGAATTATAATCCACGTCACGGTTTTGTGGTCTGTGTTTGTTTGAACTGGAAAACCTTCCACTGTTTATACATTTGGAATCACTTCCAAATGTGACAACCTGAGATTGTTAACCTGGGAGGCAAAATGACAGCCACCACAGTGGAAGAATGCCCAGAGATCAAGAAAGCATAACTGTTAAAAGAGCGTGAGCTCTGGAATCTGGGTTCCAATGTGCCATTTGCCAACTGGGTGACTCTGGGTAAATTACTCACACTACCTCCTGCCTTAAAGTGGGGTGTGTGTAGCCAGCAGGCATCGCAATGCCACAAACATCTACTGAGGAGCTGCTCTGGGCCAAGTGCTGGTGACACTGCAGTGACCTGGCCGTTCAAGGGAAACCATGCTTGCATCATGCCAACCTGTGTTAGTCCCTCCTGAAATACTCTGGAGTACTGGCTTGCCAACCTTCACTAGAAGCTAATCTTTAAGAAAGCAAGGGTCTTGTCTGTCTTGTCCATTCACCCCTCTCAAGTGCCAATCAAATGTCTGCTACACAGTCACTCAGTACATTTGGAAAGAAGGAACGGTCAAATCAGATGAAGACCTTCTTGTCCCCTAGCACTGTACTTTGGTGGAAAAAGTAGGGAATAATAACTAAAGATGAAGGCACACATTACAAGGGGCTTGGGCTCGCCACAAACATATAGGTGGCCCCCTGGGCTTCCTCGGACTCCAGTTCCAGGCTCTTCTGGGTGGGGAGGGGGAAGATCTGACAGCCCTCCCCCAACCCCATCCCACGGCTGCACAGGTGTGAGACACAGGCACAAGAAAGGCAGGAGAAGAAAAGTTGGGTCCCGTCCCGTTGGAACTTCTAAGGAGGTTCCTATCATTCACTTACTCCACAGGTACTTATCAGGGCCCTAAGGTGTGCGGGGGATAAAACGGAGATGTGACCAGGTCCTGTCCTCATGGAGCTTCCCTCCCAATGTGGAGCAGACACAGTACACAAGTGTGTAAAGTGGTCCTCACACGCAGGGCTAAGTTGCCGAGCTGCCAGGAGTGATGCTACAGGGGCGGCCGCAGGTGTCCCGGGCGGGGTGGCGGGTCGGCGCGGGCCTCCCGGGGAGGCGACCTCTGACCTAGGACCTGAGCCTTCCGGGGACAGGCGGTCGCCGGGGCCCACACTCTGGGCGGAGGCCGCAGACTGGACAGGAAGGGTCACAGCGGCAACTGTGCGAGGGTCTGGAGAGCGAGGCGAGGGAGGCTGTGGAGGAGCAGGCCCTGGACTCCCGCACTCGACCCTCGGGGCCGGGGAGGGGGCGCAGGCGGACTCGCCGTCGGACGGGGGCGGGGCGGGGGCCGCGGCCGGGGGGCCGACGTCACCGCCGCGCCGCCGGGCCCTCCGGAGCGCGGGAGGGAGCGCGGGGCGGCGGGCCCGGCCCGCGGCCGAAGATGGCGGGCCTCCGGGCTTACCTCGGAATTTGAGCTCGTGCTGCGGCTCGAGGCTCAGGACCTGCTCCACCTTCGCCATGTTCCTCGGCGGCGGGGCAGCTCGGGCGGGGAGACCCCTAAGAGGTCACCTGGGGCGGGACGCGTGAATGCTGCGCCCCCTTTAAATTTGGAAAGGGGGGGCCTGCCGGGGCGCGGGCGGGGGTCGCCTATGGGTTGCGCGCGGGGGGGGGGAGGGGACGGCCTACGCGGTGCAGGCGCAGGGGCGGAGGGCGAGGGTGAGGCCGCGGTGCCCAGCGAGCGTACGACACGCACGCACGCACGGACGCGCCGACGCACGCACGCACACACGCTGCAAGCCGGCCGCCTTAACCCGGCGCGCGCTCGGGGACGGCGGGGAGCAGAGCGCGCGAGCCCCTGCCGAGCAGTGCGCAGGCGCGGCGGTGGCCGTGGGGGCGGGGCTGCCGGGAGGCAGGGGGCGGGGCGTCGCGCAAGTCCCGGGGAGGGGAGGGTACGGGACACCCAGAATTGAGGACCATCATCCTGAAGATTATGTATTTAGGCAGGGCGCATGGGAGGCAGACTTTGTGTTAAGTGCTTTAGTCAATAATTAATAAAAATGAACTTCCACTTCTCCTTGTTAATGTGCCAGGCACTTAGAGATTTTGAATAATAATGAAAGTACGATTTATTCTTATAAACATGATGTTTGTGAGTGAATGATGTGTGTTAGACACGGTGACGTGTGGTAAGCAATAAATATAAATTTAGTAAGCTACCAATTATTGCTTGCTTATTTTGTGCCACTCTGCTGAACGCTTCACATAACAACAGCATCGATTATAATAAAGAAAAGCTACTCTACTTTAAATGTTTACTATGTAACAAGCAGTGTGCTGAATCTTGTACTGCTAAATGCAACAAATATTTAGAAATACAATGATCAGAAAAACTGACCTGGTTCCTACTTCTCACTAGGGGCGATAGATGAGACAGCCTTTGAATAAATAACCACCCACACAAACAAATACACTTTTAAAAATTACTGAGAACCTATATCCATTTGGTTTTAAAGTGAACACTCTACCTCATTATCTCATTATTGACATTTAAACTTTACTTCATTATGTAGTGTGTACTACCTGAAATATGTGTTATTAATATTTTCCTTGTCATATATAAATGAAAATAGCAAATAGCTAACATTGACTCTACATGACAGACATACAGGTATTCTTTGTATGTTCTTCGCACTTTCCAATTTGAAATTTTTCGTAATTTAAAAAAAAAATTTTTTTTAAAGATAATCTTTGTCTTTTGACTACAGCATTTGGTCCATTTATACTTATTATATTGATGATATATATGGCTATATTTCTACCATCTTATTTTGTGCCTTCTGTTGGTCACATTTGTTTTTTTCTTTTTCCTTTCTGCATTTTTAGAGCTGATTTTTTTTCTCATTCCACTTTTCTTCCTCTTATATACTCTATGCTGTTTCAGTGATTACTCTTTACTTTGCTCCCTGAAAATAAAAGGACTTAAGTGTACTTTTAATAGCCCATCCTCTAAATTATATGCCTTAATTATACTATATTTTAAGTTTAATCTTTTCCTTTTTCACCCTGTGAGCCATTACTAAGTTATTTTATACAGTCAATATTAATTTAGACTCAACCACACAGTTCTTTGCTCATCTTTTCTTCCTGCATCTCAGAATTTACAATCAGGATCACTTTCCTTATGCCTGAATCTTTAAATTCTGTTTCAGTAAGTTTGTTGGAGCAAATGCTGTTGGATTTTGTTCTTCTAAAATTGACTTTATTTTTCTCCTGTTCTTGCAAGATATTTTGGCTGGTTTACTAGAGGACAATAGTTTTCTCTCAGAGCTGTAGGATGCCACCACTGACTTCCAGCTCCCATTGTTACTGCTGAGGTTTCAGATGACAATCTCCTCTTTATTACTTCAGAAATGTTCTGTTTCTTCCCATTGTCCTGGGGTTCTGCAGTTTTATTGCAATGTATCTTCTAATTTATTTGTCTTAGCTCATTCAAGCTGCTTTAGCAAAGTACCATATAGACTGGATGGCTTACATAACAACATTTATTTCTCACAGTTCTGGGACCTGAAATTTCAAGACTGAAGCACCAGCACATTCTATGCCAGGCGAGAGCCCACTTTCTGCTTCATAGTCAGCTGTTTTCCTGCTCCCTGGAGTCATTTTTATAAGGGCACTAATCCTATTCATGAGGTTTCCCCACATGTGACCTTATCACCCCCAAAGACCCCATCTCCTAATACTGTCATTCAGGAATTGGATTTTGGCATATGAATTTTGGGGAGGATACAAATGCTTAGTCTGTAGCATTTATCCTGTTTGAATACTCAAGAGTTTCTGAATTTGCTGACTGGAATCTTTCATCATTCTGGAAAATTCTCAGCATTTTGAAATTTTTAAAAATTGTTGTAAAATACACATATGATTTACCATCTTAATCATTTTAAGTGTACAGTTCAATAATATTGAATACACTTACACTGTTGTGCAACCATGACCACTATCCATCTCCATAACTCTTTCATGTTGCAACTCCATCCCCAATAAATAACACCCTCTCTTTATTAAAAAAAAAAATTATTTATTTGGCTGCATTGGGGCTTAGTTACAGCACACATGTGAAATCTAGTTCCCTGACCAGGGATCAAACCCAGGTCCCCTGCTCCCGTGCAGTCTTAGCCACTGGATCATCCGAGAAGTCCTAATAGTTATCTCTTTTAAATGTTACCTTAGCTCCATCCTCTCACTCTTTTCTCCTAGATATCTGACTAGTAGTTTATTCAACCTAGATTTTTCAAGCTGTAGGTTGTTTCCCAAAGGTGACTTATAAAATCAATTTAGTAGGTTGTTACCAGCACTGAGAGAGAAAATGAACAGAAAATATCAGAGTGTATTATATATTTTCATGAAAATTTTGTTTCATTGTGTTCATTAACAACATGCTGCTGCTGCTAAGTCACTTCAGTCGTGTCCGACTCTGTGCGACCCCATAGACAGCAGCCCACCAGGCTCCCCCGTCCCTGGGATTCTCCAGGCAAGAACGCTGGAGTGGGTTGCCATTTCCTTCTCCAATGCATGAAAGTGAAAAGTGAAAGTGAAGTCACTCAGTCGTGTCCGACTCTTTGCAACCCCACGGATTGCAGCCCACCAGGCTCCTCCGCCCATGGGATTTTCCAGGCAAGAGTACTGGAGTGGGGTGCCATTGCCTACATAAAACTGTAGTGAGTTACAAATAAAACCCTTTTATTAGACTTTCTCACACCATTCTCCCTGTCTCCTTGCCTCTCTGTCAGGGCTTCATCTCTCATCTCTGTATCCCATATTGTGGGTATGTCTTCAGATCTTTCAGTCCGTAATTGTCCCTGAGGCTGCAGATAAACCTATTCCAGGAGTTTTTCATTTCAGTTATTTTTTTAAGCCTCTAAGTTCTATTTGGGCTTCCCCAGTTGCTCAGTTCCTTTACACAACAAAGGATCACACGGGCAGGTCTCTAACATTGGCTCCAGCCACGCCCCACCCCACTGAGGGGTTTTGGTGTTGGCCTCCACTGCTGTCACTTTAGGCAGAGGCAGTGGCCAGGTCATCTTGATGGGGGTAAGTCCATATTCTTGGGCCCATGCAGAGCTTCTACACCTGCCTCCATGGGCACTTTAAAATAAACTCAGCATGTAAGCAATGGCTGAGGGGCCCAGAATGAGTCACCCTGTCCACTGGATTATTACTGAGTCACTGATGCCCTTGGTGGGCATTCACAAGGGACACTGAACACCTTCACATTGTGCCCATCCCAGGGGGCATCCCCATAACCCTTCCTACACTTCCTTCTCATGAAATTCAATTCTGCTGTATCTGTTCCTAGCCGCCCACTACCAACGGGTCAGTGTACATCTGTGCTTCTGGTCGTCTCTCAGCCAGATAATCATCTGAATGGACGTCTTGAGATTCTGGAAAATCAATGGATTCTCTTTATGTTGTAATTCTGCAACCTGACCAATTAAGTTTGGGGTAAGTGTGCATGCTAAGTTACTTCAATTGTGTTCAACTCTTTGCGACCCCATGGACTGTAGCCTGCCAGGCTCCTCTGTCCATGGGATTCTCCAGGCAAGAATACTGGAGTGGATTGCCATGCTTTCCTCCAGGGGATCTTCCCAACCCACGGATCAAACATGAGTCTCTTATATCTCCTGCATTGGCAGGCAGGTTCTTTAACACTTGTGCCACCTGGGAAGAACCAATTTGGGGTATGGTTTTCAGCACGGTCAAAAACCTATAGCTGCAAGAAAGAAAGGATTATTTCAGGGCTCCATGGAATCCCTCTGGCTTTCCCATTGGGACTTAACTGAATGTTTAGAGAGCTTGTCATTTTCTTTCCATGATAGCTCCAGGGAACTCAGACACAGCTACTACCCCACAGTCCCGGGATCATCACTGCGACATCAGGGCAGTGGCCACAGGACTCTCCCGGGTCCTTGTGGTTGTGGGTGCTACGTCACCCTCAGAGGCAGATGCGAAGGCAAGTAGTAGGTGCCACTGCATATACTTGGAGATTACTTGTAACCCATGCTCAATGCTAAACTGGCTCTCTGGAGTAAAAGTAACTCTGAGCTATAGTTTTTGCAGATTTCTGTGGTGCGAACACTCACCCCGTGACTAATTTTAAGCGACCTGGAGGTCATTGCTGAACACAGAATTAAAAGAAGAGTGCGCCATTGGCTCCTGCGAGCTAGACTGAGCCCAGCACACCCCTGCCTCTATTCCATGCCCTGTGGACACCTCAGTCAGGCATGAGGATGTGGACTGGTCAGACTGCATCCTGTCTTTGAGGGTCCATCTCCTGGGACCACTCTTGCTACTACCAGTCCAGGTCCAGCCAGGAAACAGAAGTTACACCAGTTATTTGGACAAAGATAACTTAGCATGAAGAAATGGTTAATGGGGTGATGGGGAACTGTAAAAGCAAGAAGACGAAGACACCAAGGTGTCTTGTGGGTAGGGGAGCATGGGGGGCCAAGAGACACAGGCAAGATATTGGGTCATTAGGACCCAGGAGCTCAGAAGAGGGGCTTCATTCAGGTAAGAGCAGAATTCTTCTTCCTCTTTTTTAATACTTACTTATTTGGCCATGCTGGGTCATAGTTGTAGCACGTGAAATCTTAAATGCTGCGTATGGGATCTAGTTGCCTGACCAGGGATCGAACCTAGGTCCCACCCCTGCACTGGAGTTCAGAGTCTCAGCCACTGGACCGCCACAGATGTCCCAGATAGGAGCAGATTTCTGAGCAAGGGGTGCAGACTGGCCAGTGCCCAGGCCCCTGAGGGGATGCAGTGAGGCTGCCTCTGGGCTAACCCCCCCAAAAGCTGCAGACTGCTGCCAAGGTGAAGGGTGGCTGCTCAGACAACACTGAGAGCAGACGGGAGGAGCAAGACCCCCTTCTTAGTCCTCGGGTCTCCCCCAGTTGCCTAAACTGAGGAAAGTACCTGAGGAGAAAGAAGTAGAGGGAGCCGCAGCCCCCGCACCTCAGAGCAGACAGCAGAGGGTTGATGTAGAGACCAGGGGAAACGGATTCCTAATGCCCACACCCTCTATGGCTTCTTTAAACACTGAAGGCACACTTCTGTTTCCAGCCTACTCAGTTGCTGAAGTGTGTGCCATTTCGAATTACAGTTCCTGCTGGCTCAGGGCGCCCCGTTTCCTTGTGTGTTTTATGATCTTTCAACCTATTTAGGGGAATTCTTTGAGGCCTGGTGTTGCCATCACCTATCACCACTAGCTAGTCACTCCAAAATTCAGGGCTTCAGACATCGACAGTTCACATCGTTGGTCTCCCTCAAGGGCATCGGGGTTGCCTGGGCTGTTGTGGGGCAACAGGAGGAGAGTGGCTAGAGCCAGGCAGGGAGTTTAGGTGCCCCCAGCCCCTGAGGGCACCCTCATTTCCAACATCAACAGCTAAGACTCTGCTCTCCCAATGCAGAGGGCCCTGGTTCAATCTCTGATCAGGGAACTCAGATAAGAAGAGGTGCTCCTAAAACCACCCTCCAGTGTGACAATTCAATAAGAGGACTCACAGAACTCATGGAATTGCTATACTCATGGTTATGGTTTATTACAGGCAAAGGATGCAGATTCACAACAGACAAGGGAAGAAGCACATGGGGAAGACGATTCTAAACACGGAGCTCCCATCACCCTCTCCCTGTGGAGTTGGGATGTATCACTCTTCAAAGTCAGTGTGTGACAGTGTTCCCAGAGGATCACCACCCTCCTCCTTGCAACTTTTTGGTAACTCCAAATCTATTTTAAATTTAAAAGTCTATTTCAAATATTTTTATTGGATTCTCAACCTTCTAAATTGGCATGCTTGGTAGGCTGCAGTCCATGGGGTCGCAAAAAGTCGGACATGACTGAGCGACTTCACTTTCACTTTTCACTTTCCTGCTTTGGAGAAGGAAATGGGAACCCACTCCAGTGTTCTTGCCTGGAGAATCCCAGGGACGGGGGAGCCTGGTGGGCTGCCGTCTATGGGGTCGCACAGAGTCGGACACGACTGAAGTGACTTAGCAGCAGCAGCACAATCGGTTATTGTTACTCTCTGGCATTCAAATTCTGTGATAACTAGGATGCAGGCAGGGGGCTGAACCACACTGAATGGATAAGAAAGCTGTGGTACATATACACGATGGAATATTACTCAGCTATTAAAAAGAATGCATTTGAATCAGTTCTAATAAGGTGGATGAAACTGGAGCCTATTATATAGAGCTAAGTAAGTCAGAAAGAAAAACACCAATACAGTATATTAATGCATATATATTGAATTTAGAAAGATGGTAATGATGACCCTATATGTGAGACAGCAAAATAGACATAGATGTAAAGAACAGACTTTTGGACTTTGTAGGAGAAGGCAAGGGTGGGATGATTTGAGAAAATAGCACTGAAACATGTATATTATCATATGTGAAATAGATTGCCAGTCCAGGTTCGATGCATAATACAGGGTGCTAAGGGCTGGTGCACTGGGATGACCCTGAGGGGTGGGATGGGGAGGGAGGGGGAGGGAGGGTCAGGATGGGGAACACATGTACACCCATGGCTGATTCATGTCAATGTATGGCAAAAACCACTACAATATTGTAAAGTAGCCTCCAATTAAAATAAATTGTTAAAAAATTAAAATTAAAAAAAAAGAAAAGAAGAAATGGGTGGCTTTGTGGAATTGGTGTCTCACCCCTTTTCTTGCTTCAGAAATGCTCCTGGTTGTCCAAATCCCACCCAACCTCCCTGGCATCACTCACTCATTCATTCTCTTTCTCATGCATTCACTCATCCAAGTGGCATTTCCTAAGGACCTGCTGCGTCAGCATCCCACAGTGGATGGATTTAACCCTGGGTCAAAGGACCTTATTGTCTGGTGAGGGGAGTTAAAAAACAACAACAACAACAAAAACCCACCAAAATTGTTACAATCTGTGATAAACACTAAAATGATGAGAAGAAAGCTACTAAGAGAGACTTCCCCGATGGTCTAATGGCTAAGACCCTGCACTCCCAATGCAGAGAGCCCTGGTTCAATCTCTGATCAGGGAACTAGGATCCTACATGCAGCAACTAAGAGCTTGCTGCTGTTGCTGCTGCTGCTAAGTCGCTTCAGTCGTATCCGACTCTGTGTGACCCCATAGATGGCAGCCCACCAGGCTCCACCGTCCCTGGGATTCTCCAGGCAAGAACACTGGAGTGGGTTGTCATTTCCTTCTCCAGTGCATGAAAGTGAAAAGTGAAAGTGAAGTCGCGCAGTCGTGTCCGACTCCCAGCGACCCCATGGACTGCAGCCTACCAGGCTCCTCTGTCCATGGGATTTTCCAGGCAAGAGTACTGGAGAGGGGTGCCATTGCCTTCTCCAGACAAACAAATAAATAAATATTTAAAAAAGAAAGCTACCAAGAGACAATGAACTTTACTCTGGGGGCTGGAAGAAAACTTAAAAGCTCTTATGGTATTAGAGAATAATCTTGGAAAAATAGAAAGATCTCGCCAGACAGAAAAGAGAAGGAAGAGTTCTCCAAGTGGAGGAAAAGCAAATGCAAAGGCCCCAGGGCACATGCCTGCTGGGGCTGATCTGGAGGAAAGGCAAGGAGGAATAATACTTTCTCAGGGGACCTCTCTGGAGATCCAGTGGTTAAGATGCTATGCTTCCAAAGCAAGGAGCATGGTTTCGATCCCTGGTCGGGAAGCTAAGATCCAACATCACACAGCACAGCCAAAAAATAAGTAAGTAAAAAATTTTAAAACTTATAATATTTTCTCACATTTATTTAGCTCCTGCTCTGTGTCAGGCAGTAGATTAGCATATGTTTTCATTTCCTATGGTTCTGTAACAAATGACCCACAAAAGTTCTGGAGGTTGAAAGTCTGAAATTTGCTCTTACGAGGCTAAAATCCATCTGCGTTCTGTGGTCTGCAGGCTCCTTGCCGTTTCTAGCTCCTGGAGCTTGGCCAGAGACCTTGGCTCCATGCTCCTTCCTTCATCTACAAAGCCGGCAAAATAGCATCTTTGATCTTAATCTCCCTTGGACCTCTAATTCCATCATATCAAGTGTATAACTGTGGGCCAGATACTGCACCAAGGGCTTTGTTTATGTTATCTAATTTAATCCTCCCATGTCGAGAGGATCATTTATTCCCACTTTACAGATGAGGAGACCAAGGCTCTGAGAAGTGTACCAGGATGGCCCAGGGGTGATGGGCCTTCTGTTGTGCTATACAGTCTAGCTGTCATGGTTGGATGCCCTTGGTTGTCCTAGAGGACATTCTATTCAGATGAGTAACATCACCAAACGCAGTGGTTCTTTGTGTGCATGTGTTCTGTTAGTTTGCGTTGTTAAATTTTTTTTATTTTTTTTAAATGTATTGTGTTTGCTTGTTTTTAAATTGAAGGATAGTTGATTTACAATGTTTCAGGTGTACAGCAAAGTGATTCAGTTATACATATCAAATGTACTGTTTTTCAGAAATAGATCCACAGACATAGAAAACAAATTTATGGTTACCAAGGGGGCAAGGAGGGAGGGATAAATTAGGAGTTTGGCATTAACATATACACGTTGTTGTTTAGTTGCTAAATTGTGTCCAATTTTTGCTGACCCCATGGACTATAGCCTGCAAGGCTCCTCTGTCCATTGGATTTCCCAGGCAAGAATACTGGAGTGGGTTGCTATTTCCTTCCCCAGGGGATCTTCCTGACTCAAAGATCGAACCCGAATCTCCTGCACTGGCAAGCACAATTCTTTACCACTGAGTCACCAGGGAAGCCCCAACGTATAGACGTTCAGTTCGGTTCAGTCGTTCAGTCATGTCTGCCTCTTTTCGACCCCATGGACTGCAGTACACCAGGCCTCCCTGTCCATCACCAACTCCTGGAGTTTACTCAAACTCATGCCCATTGAGTCGGAGATGCCATCCAACCATCTCTCCTCTGTCGTCCCCTTCTCCTCCCGCCTTCGATCTTTCCCAGCATCAGGGTCTTTTCCAATGAGTCAGCTCTTCGCATCAGGTGGCCAAAGTATTGGAGTTTCAGCTTCAACATCAGTCCTTCCAATGAATATTCAGGACTGATTTCCTTTAGGATGGATCTCCTTGCAGTCCAAGGGACTTTCAAGAGTCTTCTCCAACACCACAGTTCAAAAGCATCAATTCTTCAGTGCTCAGCTTTCTTTACAGCCCAATTTTCACACCCATACATGACTACTGGAAAAACCATAGCCTTGACTAGACAGACCTTTGAGGCAAAGTAATGTCTCTGCTTTTTAATACGCTGTTTAGGTTGATCATAACTTTTCTTCCAAGGAGTAAGCATCTTTTAATTTCATGGCTGCAGTCACCATCTACAGTGATTTTGGAGACCCCTCAAAATACAGTCTGCCACTGTTTCCACTGTTTCTCCATCTATTTGCCATGAAGTGATGGGGCTGGATGCCATGATCTTTGTTTTCTGAATGTTGAGCTTTAAGCCAACTTTTTCACTCTCCTCTTTCACTTTCATCAAGAGACTCTTTAGTTATTCTTCTCTTTCTGCCATAAGGGTAGTGTCATCTGCATATCTGAGGTTATTGATTACTATACATAAAATAGATAACTAATAAAGACCTACTGTATAACACAGGGAACTATACTCAGTAATAACCTATGAGGGAAAAGAATCTGAAAAAGAATATATTTATGTATGCTGCTAAGTCACTTCAGTCGTGTCTGACTCTGTGTGACCCCATAGACGGCAGCCCACCAGGCTCCCCCGTCCCTGGGATTCTCTAGGCAAGAACACTGGAGTGGGGTGCCATTTCCTTCTCCAATATATTTATGTATACATACACATATATATCTGGAGAAGGCGATGGCACCCCACTCCAGTACTCTTGCCTGGAAAATCCCATGGATGGAGGAGCCTGGTGGGCTGCAGTCCATGGGGTCGCTAGGAGTCAGACACGACTGAGCGACTTCACTTTCACTTTTCACTTTCATGCATTGGAGAAGGAAATGGCAACCCACTCCAGTGTTCTTGCCTGGAGAATCCCAGGGACAGAGGAGCCTGGTGGGCTGCCATCTATGGGGTCACACAGAGTCGGACACGACTGAAGTGACTTAGCATAGCATACATATAACTGAATCCCTTTTCTTTACATCTGAAAGTAACACAACATTGTAAGTCTACTATAGTTCAATAAAAAACAAAATAAATAAATAAACAAAACCATTCCAATAATCAGTTCACTCCCTCAGTCATGTCCGACTCTTTGTGACCCCATGGACTGCAGCACGCCAGGCCTCCCTATCCATCACCAGCTCCTGGAACTTGCTCAAACTCATGGCCATCGAGTTGATGATGCCATCCAGCCATCTCATCTCCTCCTGCTTTCAATCTTTCTGACTATTCCAGTAGTCAGAAAGCCTTAAAAATAAACAAAATGTTTAAAACAAAAAATAAAATGTATTATTTTAAAATAAACTCTTAATCTTGCAACCATTTTAGACTTACAGAGGAGTTACACAGTGGTCTGGAGGGTTTCTTCTACTTCTTACCCAGTTTTCCCCGTGTTATCATTTTACACAGCTGCGGTGGCAACATTGGAACGTTATCACTGTAAACTCCAGACTGTTTTCGGATGTCACCAGTGTTTCCACAAATGTCCTTTTTCTTTTCCCAGATCCAGTCCAGGATACCACATGGCATTTAATCAGTTTGCTTTCCACAGAGGTACCCTGGAAGCTGACTGGGGGACAGATTGATGTCAACAACAACCGTAGCCTCTGAGAACCAAGTGCCACGTGCCTGGCACCATCCTGAGAAGCACGTGGGTTTCTCTATGCTCTCACAATGATGACAGGTGAAATCACTTCCTCCGGCTTGAGGCTGAGAAAACCAAGGCACAGGGAAGTTCAGACACTCACCCAAGAGGAGTGAGAAATCGGAGATGGAGGATGAAGACCTGGATGAAAGGGACCATGGGGTGGGGGAGGGGTGCATGTCTCAGAAGTGGGGGTCGTGGTGAGGGTTGGAGGTGACCGCAGAATACCAGTGGCCCTTCCCCAGGCCCCTGCAGTGGCTCTTCCTGCTCCTGCAGTGGTCTTCCCAGGGCCACCTGACATCGCCATTGTCATCCGATAACTTCCTGACCACCTGCTGTATGTCGGGCACCTTGCTAAGTCCAGGGCACACTTGGAGACAGGTGCATACAGGTGAAAAGGAACCTCCGGGGGGTGGTATGAAGAAAACATGGCTAGAAGGCTGTTCCATGAGGTTTCCGGGACGCCAGCTCGTCAGTCAGGCTTTTTCTTCCCAGCACTTTGGCGACGTGCAATCACTTATTTATCTGTGGCCTGTCTCCCCACTCGGAGAAGGCAATGGCAACCCACTTCAGTACTCTTGCCCGGAAAATCCCATGGACGGAGAAGCCTGGTAGGCTGCAGTCTATGGGGTCGCGAAGAGTCGACACGACTGAGCGACTTCACTTTAACTTTTCACTTTCATGCATTGGAGAAGGAAATGGCGACCCACCACTGTTCTCGCCTGGAGAATCCCAGGGACGGGGGAGCCTGGTGGGCTGCCGTCTATGGGGTCGCAGAGTCGGACATGACTGAAGCGACTTAGCAGCAGTCTCCCCACTAAGACACGAGTTTCATGAATGATCCATCCCTGATTTGAGCTTCTAGCAAAAGCTTAAAGCAATCCGTAGAGGGATGAGTGGAGGAAAGAAGGAAGGAATGGAGAAAGGCAGGGCGAAAGGGAGAGAGAGAGGAAGATCCAGGGTCACCAGGTGTTGAAGTTTCAGAACTAGCTCATACAGGGTTGTTGTTTGGTTGCTAAGTCATGTCCAAATCTTTTGCAACCCATGGACTGTAGCCCACCAGGTTCCTCTGTCCATGGGATTTCCCATGCAAGAATACTAGAGTAAGTTGTCATTTCCTTCTCCAGGGGATCTTCCTGACCCAGGGATTGAACCCATGTCTCCTGCATTGGCAGGCGGGTTCTTTACCATTGACCCACCAGGGAAGCCCAGCTCATACACAGGACTTGTTAAAACTCATGCAGACTGAGCACCTCCAAACTGGCCTGGATGGAGGTAGGGGTCATACTCAGAGTTGCCCCACATCTTTGCAAACAGGAGTGCAGTTGTATGGCCTAACCCTTATCCAAAGAAGTGGACCCTCCAGGCTCAGGCAGGAGGATTCAGGAGGGGCTGTCTGCTCAGGGAATGGGGTGGTTGTTGGGAGGTGCAGAGGAAGGAAACCAAGGTTTTTCTCCCTTTGCCCCCATAAGCAAACTCGCCCCGCCACCCCGAACTCCCTTGGTCTCTCATTCCTAACTGGGAGCAATCAAAGAGGAGATGGATTCATGGTCCCCATCTCTGTGCCTGGCACATAAAAGGTGCTCGTTACATGTTTGATGAATGAATAAAATAATGTAATTAAAAATTTGAAGGGAGGTGGGGGAGAAAGTCTTTTCCATCCTTAGGCCATGTCCCCAAGCACCCAGAAGGCCACATTTGCATACAAATAATTGATATTCTAATTACAAATCATTTGTATTGATTTATTAACAGATCCCCAAACGATTTCTAGAAGATAATTAGATTCCAAGCTCCTTAGGGGTTAGGAAGGCATATTTACTCGCTGCTCCCCCTGGGCCGTGCGAGGAGCGGAGCTACCTGATAAATGTTTGATGAGGACAGGAATAAGCCTGGTCTTCTTGTGGGGAGAGGCAATAGCCACCCCACAGACAATTTCCAGTGTGTCTGGGGTTCTGTGGCGGGGGAAAGACGGTGCATCCACTTGTATGTGTGTGTTCGTGTGTATGTGTGCACGCTTAAAATGTGCAAAGCTTGCTAGTCTCGAAGCCCCAGTGATTTTTCACTGTGTATGCAGCTTTCCCTCCGGAGTCCTCGCCAGGGGGTGGCAGGGGGCTGGGGGTGTTACACCTTCCTCATCATCTCTATGGGCCTCTCCCCAAGACACCCCAAATAAATAACATTAGTACATTAAGAAAAAAAAAGCAACTAGCGAAGTAAGGCATCAATAGAAAACTTGACAGTTTTCATTGGTCTGATTAAAAACTCTGCTTGCTTTCTGAATGCAGTTTCGAGTCCCCCACCTCTACTGTCTTGCTGAGCCATTGGCCACTCCCCAGGGTCCTCTGAGAACAGAAACTGTGCTGCAGCCCCGGATGCCAGGCTCAGAAGAGGATGAGTTCCTGCAGCCTGACCACCCCCCCACCCCAGAACGTGGTGGCAAAGCCAGTGGAGCAGGGGCCCCAAAGGGAGGATCGAGGGAGGCAGAGGTGATGGGGTGGAGGTGTTTGAGATTTGGCTTCTCCATTTTCATGTTCCTGCGATAGCTCCCAGGAATCCTTAGGGCCGTGGATTCTCAAGTGACTGTCATGACTCTGCGTTTTTATCTGCGGGAAAAAAACAAAACAAGTGATTGCAATATGTAAAGCAAATGCAGTGTTCTCAGGAAATCTGAATGGTTGCCATAAACACCATCATTTCACGCTGGGAAAGGTGTGATCCTATCTGGGGCAGTGGAGCCTGCTACCTAGGCCAGACCCCAGTTGAGCAGCTCTGAGAGGTGCTAGGTGTGTGACCTCTGGCAGGTTCCTAAGCTGTGGGCAATGCCCTCCAGCCAATGCTCTGAGAACACAGCTGTAAAGGAATGCATGCATGAGTGCTCAGTCATGCCTGACCCTTTGTAACTCCATGGACTGAAGCCCACCATGCTCTTCTGTCCATTGAATTTTCCAGGCAAGACTACTGGAGTGGCTTGCCATTTCCTCCTGCAGGGAATGTTCTTGACCCAGAGATTGAACCTGTGTCTCCTGTGTTTCCTGCATTAAAGGTAGATTCTTTACTGCTGAGGCACCTGGGAGGCCACTGTAGAGGAATGAGGTGGGGTTATTACTCTCTGTGGCAGGGAGGAGGGAGCTTGCAGAACACCTGAAGGACTGGAGGAAGTAGGGTTTCGCTCGGGGTTAGATGCCACCTGGCATGCTACAGTCCATGGGGTTGCAGAGTCATACGCGACTGAGTGACTGAACAACAAAAAAGATGCTGCCAGTAAGGGGTGATTCCATGATCTGGTGGGGATCCACAGGGGGCAGACCAGAGCCAGCCTCCAAGTATGAGCAACTGGCAAAGCAGCAGCCTGCCCACCACTCAGGTTAGCTGCGAGAGGTCAGTTTGGGTGGGGTTAGACAGTTTTCTTGTCTGGGCTTAGAATGATGACTGGAGTAGATTCTTGTTATTGTCTGGACTCTCTCTGGTCAGGGAGTGGCCTGTGTGATGCTGGTGTCCTGTGGAATTCTGCTCAATAAGAGAGAGAGCATCAGGACCCACTGGGAGTGCCTGGCCAGTTCCTGGCCACCACGAGTGGCTTTTCCTTCCCTGTCCATGCCCCATCTGTAAGGTGTGTGCATGATCAGTTGATCAGTCGCTCAGGCGTGTCTGACTCTTATGAGCCTGCCAGGCTCCTCTGTTCATGGAATTCTTCAGTCAAGAATTCTGGAGTGGGTTGCCATTCCCTTCTCCAGGGGATCTTCCTGACACAGGAATCAAATCTGCGTTGATTTGAACACAGGGCCTTCTGCTTTGCATGTGGATTCTTTACCATCTGAGCCAATCTGTAAGGTGGGGTACAGTCAGTTTCTCTTGCTAAGGTTTGGGGAGGATGCAATGAATCAGTGCCAGGAAAGTCCTTAGTGCCCTGTGCTGGGCACATGGTAAATCCTCAATGAAGTATATCTATGACCACGAGAGTGGCATTTCAGAGCTCCCCTGGTCTCTTGTGTTACATCTGGGAGGCTTGTATGCTGTGTGGGGTTGGGAACAGTGATGTTCCTGAAGATTTTAGTTATTTCAGGGCGGGTTTGTTTTTTGGTAATTTGTAAAGGAAATGAGCAAATACGTCTCACTCCAAGTACAGCATATCCAGGAAACAGCATGAAAAACCGGCTCTTCACGATCAGTGTGTAACTTGGTGAAGACATCCCCTATTCACCCATCTTTTATTCAACACAAGCAAGCTATTCTTTATTCACAACAATTAGAAAAGGGGGCATGTAGTAAATGCCTTCTGTTATTTCCTCCCATGGGAAAGGTATCAGAAAGAACCAGCTTTATCTCTTAGAAGATTAATTCCCTCATGGGGTCCTCATGTATTTGTGTTGTGATAACGCATGGTGTGTGATAGGGGTCATAAAACCTTGTGATTTTTCATCTACTTATTCCTCCCTGTCCAAGATGTAGGGCTTTGCAGTGGCAGGAAAGTTTTAACATTGGACGATATTAGTAACAAATGATGATGGATCAACCTCTGAAAGCTGGTACCTGGGAGGGCAGGGAGTGGCATTTATCTTGCTGTGGCCGTGGGCATCAGAGCCTTTGGGCACAGCCACTTTGTCATTTCAGCTGTTCTTGTCCACTTCCATCTCCTCTGTGCTCCCTCCTCACAGCCTCAAAGCTCTCTGGTCCAAACCCTTCTCATTCTGTGCCGTTCTCCGGAGACTGGGGCTATAAGACCGCTTCTTTTTTTTTCATTTTACTTTGCCATTAAGTCCTTGCCTTTGCTTCATTTTGTGTTAGTGTGTGTACTCAGAGGCATGTGTGGGTGTGTATTTTTATTTAAACTACAGCATTATGAAAAGCAAAGACAAATTTTTATATTTTTTAGGCTGTAATATAGAAACAAGCAAAGAGTCCCTAAAGGGACCATGGTGGAAAAAAAGCAGGCACTGACCCTGTGTGGTTTTGTAACAGGCTATCAGATGCCAGAGCTAATAATAGAATTTGTATGTTTATTGTTGATGCAATTAATAATATTGATTTATGGAGCTTGAGTGCTTGCCATCATTAGCTATTCACAGTAGCCCCATGAAGTTGGCATCACTATCATTTAGCAAATAAAATCACACGCTGCCTTGCAGAGGAGGTAGCCAGAGCTGAAGCAGTCACTGAGTTGGCAAAATACTAAATGTCTTCGGTTGGCCTTGGAACCCCCTTCGAAACACGAGCCCTGAGTCATTCATCTCAGAGAACAGCTCAAGGAAACGTAATCTTATTCCATGTCTTGAAATGCTCTCTTCGAGATTACTGGATCCCGAAGCCTGCACATCATTTTAATCCAGTTGATGCCAAAGAGTCTTTCCAGGTTGGTCTTTCCTTCAAGGTGGCCTGAGGTTTCTTTTTTTTGGGGGGGGGGGTGGTGGTAATGTGATATACACAACAATCGTCACCATATTCGTACCATAAGAGGCTGTCCTTTCAGCACCTTGAGGTCATTAACAGGCCATCTATAAAAACTGCCACTTGGCTGCCCACGTTCCCATCTCCTGTTACATTCAGAAGCAGATTTGTCTGGCGAGGAGTAATTTAAGACCAGGGAAAAGAAAACCCACAGAGACTCTACTTCTTTAATATGGGGCTATCACAGTGGAAATATCAAACATAAAAATAAAATTAAAAAAATTCAAATACCCTCATTGTTCAGCCACCAAGTCATGTCTGACTCTTTGCAACCCCATGGGCTGTAGCACTCCAGGCCTCCCTGTCCTTCACCATCTCCTGGAGTTTGCCCAAGTTCACGCCCATTGAATCAGCAATGCCATCCAACCGTCTCATCCTCTGTCACCCCCTTCTCCTTCTGCCCTCAGTCTTTCCCAGCATCAGGGTCTTTTCCAATGAGTCAGCTCTTTGCATCAGGTGGCCAAAGTACTGGACCTTCAGCTTCAGCATCAGTGCTCCCAGTGAATATTCAGTGTGGGTTTCCTTTAGGATTGACTGGTTCGATCTCCTTGCTGTCTCAGGAACTCTCAAGAGTCTTCTTAGGGGGATCTTTTATGATGGCTCCAGGTATTCGTAGCTGGTAATTCAGGCAGGCCTTCTATTGCCTTGCTGGTAAACAGCACCCAGGTCATTGCCATCACATCTGCTTATTTTTTCCTTTTCCATTTTTCCAAAAAATTACGATGTGTTCTCATTTATATGCAGAGAAAGAGGTGACCTGACCAGGTTGCTGGAGTGGGTGATTGAAATTCCAATGTTGATGATGGTATATCGTGGGCACAGATTTTGTGCCCAAATACTGAGCATTATCCTCACATTTTCATTCACGACCCTACAATTTTCTTCTTAAAAGTGACCTTTCTCTAATGGAGTGGAGCCTTGGTAGCTTTCCCATTATGTTTTCCATATATTTTATTTAACAGAGGCCTGAAGGTAATAATATTCTACACTGAGTCTTAATAAAGAGAATTCTGACCCTCTTGTCCTGTTTCCCACCTCTTTAACAGTGATACCTGTGGTTGGGTCAGCATGACGCACACATCTTAAAAGGTGATCTCTGCATCCTTACAGTTTCCTGGAAGATGCTGAGGGGTTATACTGAAAATAAAAAACCTGAGTGACCGGAGGTCTGATTAAAATTATTAACACAGTGATTCATTTTGACAAGGTGTTGGCTGTAAAGTCTTTCTTTTTTCCCCTTCTCCCTTACAAGGGCTTCCCTGGTAGCTTAGTTGGTAAAGAATCTGCCTGCAATGCAGGAGACCCCGGTTGGATTCCTGGGTCAGGAAGATCCACTGGAGAAGGGATAGGCTACCCACTCCAGTATTCTTGGGCTTCCCTTGTGGCTCAGCTGGTAAAGAATCCGCCTGCGATGTGGGAGACCTGGGTTCGATCCCTGGGTTGGGAAGATCCCCTGGAGAAGGGAAAGGCTACCCACTCCAGTATTCTGACCTGGAGAATTCTACGGACTGTATAGTCCATGGGGTCGCAAAGAATCAGACATGACTGAGTGACTTTCACTTTACTCCCTTTCAAGCTCCAGCAGTGGTCTCTCAGAAACAGTATAAAAAGAAGTGGTTGTTTAATATTCCTGGTAAATTCTAGAAGCCTGGTGATGCTGTACTTTTCAACCAAGACTGACATTTCCAGTGGAGAATCATGTTTTTGGCTAGTGTTATTATAAGCCAAACAAATGAAAAGTTTTAAAGGTTTTGCACTTTAGATTTATAATTTACCATCTTAATGGAAATGTAGTTCTAAAGTTTTAGTGGGAAAAGAAAAATCTGCAATAAACATTAAAATTGCTTAGAAACCTGGGTCTGTGATTTAGTTCCTATATGTTCTAAGGCAATAGCCAGTTGCTTGTGGAAAAATAAAGCACAGTTGCTTCGTGCATGTGCTCAAAACATCCTTGTTTCGGGTGGGTGCTCATTTGCTGCTTCCCCTTTGGCACGGAGTCTTCTCTTTCTTGGCATCTATAAATGAGACTGGCTTGCATAAGGGTACTATTTTGACAGGTTAACAGCCTAATATGCGGGCTTCCCAGGTGGTGCTAGTGGTAAAGAACCTGCCTCCTAATGCAGGAGACTTGAGACGTGGGTTTGATCCCTAGATTGGGACGATGCCCTGGAGGAGGAAATGGCAACCCATTCCAGTATTCTTGCCTGGAAAATCCCGTGGACAAAGGAGCTTGGCGGGCTACAGACCATAGGGTATAAACATGTACATGTGTGTAATTTGTTTTATATAGTCATACGCTATACATCCTGCTATTTTTCACTCAGCAATACACAGCTTTCCACGTTAATTTGTATGTGACAGTTTATTCCTTTCTGCTCCTTTTCCAGAAACTATGTATAAGGCTGCAAAGACTATTCTATTGTTTGTGTGAATTCTTCTGCAGTATCTCCAGGGGGTGGTGCCTTTAGATGAGGACTGAGGGGTGGGGCATTCTCCTCTAAGAGGCTGGATTGTGTATCCTTTTCACCAACAAGCCAAACACTAGTTCACCAGCTTAGATGTGCATTAGTGTAGTTTAATCCTCTGTAATTTGTTAATTTGCTACTTGTATTTTTTTGTGAATTGTTTTCTTATGTTATGGGTCCTTTCATTTCCCTTTTTGAGGGTGGTTCTTTCTGTATCCTGGACACTCTTCGTTCACTACAGACAGTAATTCATTCTCTCACATATGCAGCAAGCATTACCCCACCAGGTTCTGGTTCCCCTTTCAACTCCGTCTATTGTCTGTTCTGGTGTATCTGAACAGACTAAGGACCTGTGAGTCGAGCCTGGGTCTGGGGCTCCCCACACATGCAGCTCTAGCTGTGGGTGTAGTATCACCTGCAGCGCTGGAGGATGTGGACTAAAGAACACACATTGAATGGGAAAATGCAAATTCCACTGTAAGATACCACTACTCCCCTGCCAGAATGGCTAAAGTGGAAAAGAACATACCAAGTGTTGGCAAGGATGCTGAGCAACTGGAGCTTCCTGTATGTCTCAAAAAATTGGAAGAAATGAAAAAACCCAAACTAATGACAAACAGCTATTTTAACTGAAACAGATGAAGATGATCAGGGAGATGAATTTTCAAACAAATTATATGCGAGGACATACTCTTTGTTAACACTGTGCTGAATGCCAGTTATACGAGCCATCTCCCCCACAACAGTCAAGTGTGCTTGGCTCCCGTTCACCTTCTCATTTTACGGATGCCACAAAACTCAGAGAGGGTAAGAACTTTGTCTAAGGCCACATAGCCCAGGAAGGGCTAAGTTGAAGCACAAAGTCCAGTCTGTCCATCTGCAGGCTTCTCTGCTCTCTCAGGTTCCCTCAGGTGAACACATCTGCTGTCAACACAAACACAGCATGAAGCCAACTCTGCTTCTATCTCAGAGGGAGGTCAGAGAGAAAACCAGTGTGCGAAGCTGCGCTTCTGTGGGCACGGCATGGCACTGAGGACATCCAGGCTGAAGTCCACTCTGAATGGCAGTGCTGGCATCTTTGATGAAACCAACCGGATATCAGAAGATGGTATAAAACTTTTTGCTCATGAACCTGAGTTAGTGAGAAAACAGTGTTCCCTCAAAATGCTTGCTGGAGGCTTTGCAGGCCTGCCTCCAGCAAGGTTCCCCCATCTGAACCCTGGAAGGACATGGACAGGAAGGAGGAGGTGACTAAGGGAGAGATGCTGGGAGCTGGGTTGATGGATACAAATACCACGCTGCTCACCAGACACCACAGCTACCAAAGTTCTGGTATTTCAGTTTTCAAAAATCATTTTTAAATGACTTCAGGAGATTTAGTTAAGAAAAACACGTGATGAAGGACTGGAATGATGCTAAAAAGCTGTAACTCCAGTACTTTGGCCATCTCATGCAAAGAGTTGACTCACTGGAAAAGACTCTGATGCTGGGAGGGATTGGGGGCAGGAGGAGAAGGGGATGACAGAGGATGAGATGGCTGGATGGCATCACCGACTCAATGGACGTGAGTCTGAGTGAACTCTAGGAGTTGGTGATGGACAGGGAGGCCTGGCGTGCTGCGATTCATGGGGTCGCAAACAGTCAGACACGACTGAGCGACTGAACTGAACTGAAATGAACTGAAGGACTTCCCTGGTGGTTCAGTGGTTAAGACTTTGTGCTTCCATAATGGGTGTGATCCCTGGCCGGGGAACTAAAGTCACACATGCCCCAAGACACAGTCCAAAAAAAAGGAAAAAGAAAAATGTGTGATGAAGACTATCACAAAGAGAAACCAGTTGAAGGGCAAATATGTTATCTGTAAACATAGCACTTTATTAACAAAATGTTTACACTCGCCTTACAATACAACAAATTTTGTAGTGACTTAGCATGTTATACCCTATAAAAGTTTAGTATAGAATATTCAAGCTGAAACAATACAGTTTAGAAGTATGCCAAATCAACCACCATTTGCAAATGATCTACTACCAGCCTAAACATAAAAAGAAAAATCTTACAACAAAAATCAAAAGATCAAGTTTTCTTTCGTCAGCATCTACAAACAATACAGACACCGTATGGTTTATATATAGACTTAGGTCCAGCCCAAGGTTATGACTGCAAAAATAAAGTCTTCCAACATTCATACAAGCTTGGCAAACCATCATTACAATATTTCATCACAGGTAGTCAAGCAACGCATCATGCAGGGGAGCCATGGCTATGAATCTGGGCTGCTTATAGTGCAACAAGGCGGTCTAAACTGTAAGCAACTTGATTTTTTTTTTTTTTTTCTCATAATAGACACTATTAGAAAAAGGCACAAATATCTTACTCCTTGCATCAGGTCTTGAAAAGGCATGACATTCTTAGAAGAAATAAGAATTGCTGGTACATCGGCTTAGCTTAATTTTTTAAAATGTCTAGGCTCATCTATCTCCATATCTCTTTTCAAGACTTTAGGCTTAGGGTTTTCCAAAAGTTTAACAAATGTTCTAGTACAAACTAAGTGATAGTTCTGACACTTAACCTGCCTTGTTGCCAGTGGTCGAAAACATTCTGTGACGCGGTCATATTGCCACTGTAAACCAGTACCGCCCATCTCCTCTCTGGAAATACTGGACTTCTGCCCCTAAATTAGTCTGTGTGTTGTCTGACATCACTGGTTGCCTCTTGCTTTTTCCCCCCACCGTGGGACAAGGTGGGCAAATCTCATTGCTGTGACCAAGTAAGGCAGTACAGGAGGGCACGTCGCACACACTGAGGTGGTGGCGGGTGCCCTGCGTCTTTAAGGGAGCGCCCGCAGCAAAAAGCGAAGGAGAAATAAGGCAAGAATCACGGCCTCGATCACAAGGAGGTCAAGATGCCAACTCTTGAGAAGATCAGAAGCGTGATGGACCATTGTGTGAGTGACTCGTAACGTGGGATGATGGAGAGACTGAGCTGCTGGAGGAGAGTGAAAGAAAGAAATCTTTCCCAGGGCCATAAAACTGTCTACATGACACAACAAATGGTTTAAAAACAGAGGCACCCATCGGTGGCTCTGAACAACCAGATGCTGGTAACTCTCCCCATGCTGGATTGACCTGTCTGACATTACGTGCATAATCCACATTAAGAAAAAGTGTCCTAAACTGTGTAATAACCTCATGGGCAAAGTAAGTGGAGGTATACAAATTTAAGCCCTGCTTTCAAGGTTTTTCCAGTGGGGGTGTGTGTGTGTGTCAAACTGACAATTCAAGTATAAATTTCATGAAAAAATTAGTAATTAATTAAGCGTTAAGCTCCAATGTGAAATCATGGGCTGCTGGGTGCTGACTATTTCTGAAGTAGGAGGGGGAGTGTTGCCTGCAGCCCTGACCTGCCCCACGGCAGCTGGGTGCTCAGTGTGGGCTCTAGCCTTGCCTTGTGGAAGAAGGGGTGGTGGGCTTGTCTCTGTGACCTGAAAGGTGGGTGCCGCCTGAACAATTTCAATTCTGAGTGAAGATTACTGGCTCTGTGTGTGAAATGCTGTTTTAAAGATGGATTTCTTCTTTAGTATTGCATTAAACCATTCGCTTCCGGAAACACGAAGAAGTTCCCAAATCAAGAAGTTGCATCAAACCAGTGTGTTTTGTTCTTTTGCAGGATTAACTAGATGATTAAGGTCTACACTTTAAAACTGCCAACTTAGAGAAGGCGCTTTCAAAAAACAATCAGTACTATCTGAGGATTTTCCATTAATTAGCTGAATTCTTGGCAATTGAATTCCCGCTCATGGAAAGCTACCCAGAATTTTATTTGTTTCCATTATGAAGCATTTTGATGAGGCACTGGACTCCAGGACCATCCACACTGATGTGAAAATGAACTGGCAATGAATTAAAAAAAAAAATTCGGTTAAATTTGTTAAGATTCCATGGTTTTAACTCTAGTATCTACTGATGAAAAATTCTAATCTTGCTATCTACCTAAAATGTTTAAGGTAATAAAAGGAAAAGATGGAAGATTCCAGATTTTTCTTTTTATTAAACTTCTGAATCCTTTTGTTTGGAAGCCACACATATTCTAACCTATCTGGAATTGATTATGCTCTAAGAGGAAAGAACACAGACATTAGTTATTTCTGATGGTACAGACCAAAAATTAAAGTTGATCTATGACACTGGAAGTCCTTCTAGATTTGGAGGGTAAATCATTTTCCTTATATGCTATGAGAATCCTGAAGGACAAACTGAGAAATAAGGAGATTCTTGGTTCTATTTATTCCCTTTCTTCATTATGTCTAATGAAAGTTCATCATAACAGGTCACTCACTTATCATTCTCTTGGACTGAAAAAGTGGAAGCTCCTGAAAAATGTAACACCTTCCTAATTTTTTTTTTGAACTTTCATTTGCACACAAAACAGAACAAATGCCCCAGAATTTCACTAATGTTTCTTGCAAATCGGATGATCATATTGCCTGGATTTCTGTTACTGGAAGTTGAGACAAGTAACCTTGCTGTCAAGAGAAATGGGCAGAGGTCATTTCTTTTAGTTCAAGGTCAGCCAAATTCTATCCCCACTTCCCTCTGCTAAAACCATACAGCATCATGTTTATCTCCTGGATAATTCTGTTGCTTGGACTGTTTTTTAATCACAGTACCATAGGAGTTAGAACACATCTCCTAAATATTACTCTGAATCATTGAAATGTTTTTGATGGACCACGTGTAAGTGAGAGCAGGTCTATAGTCACTGGCCGACCCCTGAAGGTACATCCTGTTTCTTCTTTTAAAAAATACTAACTTTAAACAGGGAGACGATCTCCTGCAAACAAACAAGTCATGCTGCTGGTCCCTTTACAACAAATTTAAATAAGGAAGGATTTTCACAGGTTTCCACTCTCCAGCTTATCACTGTCATTTGACTTTCATTACGGAGATGGGGGAGAACATGTGCAGCCTAATGAGTTGAGAGGGGAAAGGCAGCCTGAATCTGTGAGCTGCCATTACCCCCAGACGTTCTACAGCGGGTCCCTGGTTAGATGCGAGTGAAAGGAATTCCAGTGACTTTTCCCTCGAAGGAAAAGTTTCCTCACTGCTTATACAGGTTCTTGCAGAGACATCTGAACGTATGGGGGGTCTCGTCTGTCACATATATAACATGCTGTACACGTTATTTCTTACACACTAAGGGGCCATGAATCATGTTCTCAGCGTGTTCTGGAAAAAAAAAAAGTGAAAAGATGCTTATAAGAATTTATATAACCTCTTCTGAAACGTACTCTCAGACCATAAAGGATGCATTTAACAGTGAACAAATGCCTTTTCAAGCTCCAAGGCTGACAGGCCAATTAGCGTACTGTTGTCTAATTAAACTTGCCCATTTTAACGTGATGCTGTAAAAGTTAGGATACGCTGGTCTGATGTCTCCAGGAAAGCCATGGAATGTCATCTGAGGATGTTTTCATTGCTCTGTCAGGGTTTAATTTAGAAGGTCTTGCAGACCTATGTTCCTTCTTGAGAGCAGAAAATAAATAAATACAAAAACGTAAAGAGAAGTTCTGGAAGTAAATGTGGTTTTCTTTCCCTTTCTACACATTTAGAAATAACAAAACCTGATAGCCTCAAGAAGGACACCGGCCCACTGAAAAGATGGAGCCTCTGGCACAAAGGGTCCAGTCCTCTCAGATGCGAGGAGGCACCCAGGAAGTGTGTATATAATGGGGGGCAGGCACTTCCCACAAAATCATACATGGGTGACAAGGAAGTGAGTTATTTTAAAGGAACCGAACCTTTCTGTTGCAACGTGTAGCACTTGGGCCTGACTGTGGCTGAAGAGCAGGTCATGGAGGTTTCATTTAGAACCAGAAGGACTTGCAGTAGGTACTTCTCCCTAATAACTTCTTAAAAGGAGTTTAAGATGAAGGACACTTAATCATACTCCCCCTTTATGTTCTTTTAATCACCAAATGGTAATTAATGAGTTATCACAGAATCAGAAAAACACTTGTGTGAAAGGAGAGTTCTGGAGATCACTGGTTCCTAGAACTGGACGCCAGCAAAGACCTGATTTTCATTTCTCTGAGAGGAATCAACAGACACTCAGAGCTAATGAACAGCTTTTCTCTTTTCAGTCCCCCAAGTTTTTAAAGATGGCCCTGCGTCATAAGAGAACCAAAAGCAGATTTTTATAGATGGGCTGTGTCTCAATTCCTTCACAAGCTTTTTCTCATGATAAGAAGAATAAAGGATGTATGAAACATGTATTAAATCCCTGTTTACTCAGGTGAATAATCCAAAGTGGGCTCAAAATAAAACACTGCTTCTGATGTTAATATCCATCTTTGTGCTTCAGAAGCAAACAAGATATCGGAAAACATCCTTTCCCCTGTTCTCATCGAGTATGGATTATGGATTATGAGAGCAAGGTGCAGTTGTTACTGCTGAGTATTAAGAAGACATCATGTGAGGTACAGAGCCACGTTGATTTCTGAGACAGACTGAGGAAAATGAGGGCAAGAGAGGCCCCCAAACTGTGTGGGGAGCATGTGGAGAGGACCACGAGGATCAGGAGGAGAAGGCAGCTGTGGGGGTGGAAGGATGGATTGTGCTGGGCTCTGTGCAGCCCACGTCACAATCGGGTGAGAGATGCTTGGAGGGGAGGCCTCACCCACCAGAGAGGCACGGAAGCGCTCTGCCCACCCTTCCCTGTGCACCCAGACACCATGAAACCAGCCACGCTGATGGACAGCTGTGGTGGAAAAACTGTGAAGGTCAGAGATCAGATCTGTGTCATCTTTTGGTGAAATAAGGGCCACACACGCCTCACCTCTTGGTAAGTCGAGTGTTTTTATTTTGTTGTCATGGAGACAGAGGCCTAGTGGGGGGAATGTCAGGGACCCACCAGGGCAGTGGCCTGATGGCCAGTCCATTTGGATGTATATGAAGTGAAGCCTACCCACCCTGAGGTGTGAAGTGCCTGGCCATGGAATCATGCACGCTGTCCAAATCCTGCTAATCTCACACTGGGGAGGAAAGCTCGATGCCAGGGGAGGAGAGCGTCCATGCACACTTTAAACAAAGCAACATGAGAATGTTCACTACCTACATTCCTTCTATATGATTTCAATAAGGGAATAAACAATTCCAAATGCTCAAGATATACACTATGGGGAAGGGAATTGTTTTTCACTTAATCTGAGTTATAATTTTCCCATTAAAATCTAACCGTATCAAGTGGGGGGAATGAAGAAATAACCATTATTTTTAAAAGTTTTGACTGTTCAGTTTAAGGGTAGCTCTGAAAACACAATTTGGTTTGAAATTCAAGCTGTTTCATTTCCTATTTAATCTTGTAAATTTCCTTCCCTTACAATACTCAGGTTGGAAGGGTGCCAGATTAGACCAGGAACAAATTTTCACCAACTTCACTTCAGTGCTTTATTTTTAGATTATATTAAAAAGCTCATTAGGCTCCCTGAGGGAAAAGAGTGTTAACCACTAAGAGAGGTAGGGGAAAATAAGGGAAAGAGACGCGGAATTGTTAACAAGAGAAGCGCTCTTCAAACAGTTGGTCCGAGGCTGCTGTGAAAGCTCAAAGCAGCTTATTTCCAAGACCAGGTAAACGACATGGGCTCAGGAGCTTGGTCTTGTACCCCGAGGCTAGGAGGGACTCGTCAGGCTTCTCCAAGTGGCATCTGTCTGCACAGTGGCTTCCAGATGGGACTGTAGGGGAGGTGTGGTGGGAGGGAAGGCAGAGAAACCCTTGCCAACCCAGAGCCACATGCTCTATGCTTCTGCACCACATAAAACGTGCTTCAAAGAACTTCCCGTGTACGGAATGAGAAATGGGGGGCGCGCGCCAGGCCGGTGCAAGAGTGAATGGAGTGGTAAACGAAACATAGAATTTATTAATGTATTTACATAATTTATAATCTGTAAGCAGTGGTCTCATAAATATATGACTACAACTTTACATGTGCTAAGCAAGCTGCAGATAACTGTTTCCCCCACCAAGACAGCTTGGTTAAATAAAAAACAGACAGCATTTACTCCACTTTCTGGGCTTCCTCTCTTCTTTTGGAAAACATGGCTAGTCAGTTTAAACTGAATCTGCAATTCAACATGTTCCAGGCAGCCTCTCTACCACCACCATCTCGATCATCAGAGCTTACCTAAAAAGGTGCCAGTGACGTGCCTGGGGACACGCATGCGACAGGGTCCTGGGTTGCTGCGCCCAATGGAAAGTGCGTCAGAGACGGCAGGCGTGGGTGCTTCTCCATCAGCCCCAGAAACAACCCACGTCAACTTCAGACGATCCTAACTGCCATCTCTCCACGGTGGTAAGTGCACACATTCTAAATGCTACCATTCCCTCTAACAGTGGCAATGGGAAACCAAGGGAAGGAATGTCTCCACAAGGCTGTTTTTTTTTTCCTCAAGAACCACGAAAGTGCTAATTTTCCCTTTACAAATGTGACATAGAATCTTGACTACAAAGCTACTCAATGATCTCATCCTACCATCCACACAACTGTACATTCCTTCTCAGCAAGATCAGGAGCCAACGATGCAGTCCCTGTGTACACAGAGATTCTTTACAGGACGGAAGTCCACAGACTGACGTATTATTGCTGCAGTCTCCAAAGAGGAGACGAAACCGGTCAATTCCTGTGAATCCTTGTTGCCCGAAGAAGATCCAAGACTGGCAGGTGACCCCCGGAGGCGGGGCCCAGCCCTCCCGAGACCTGTCAGGATCACCTACTTCATCGGGAAGCCCGGGGGGCCGAGGCCCGGTCAGCAGCAGCTCCGCTTTGGCTCCGAAGGCTGTCTGCGGAGTTTGAAGCCCTTTCCGCCAGAAGGTGGGCTAGCGTCAGTGGATGGAATTCTTCGACCTAAACCGAGAGGACAGGAGGGAGGGCAGTGAGCATTCACTTTCTCAGGCTTCATTCTCATACATGACCATTCTATACCTGCAGTTTGACAGGTCTCACTAAAATTAAGAAAAGGTAATAAACTTCTAACTTTGGGAGACGTTTAGATGCACAGACGAGCTGCAAAGGCAACATGCAGCACTGCTGGGTCCCTTCATCCAGCCTCCCCCGGCTTTGGGACTTCATGGGATGACCGTGGGACTTGGCAAAAATGAAGAACTCGACACTGGAACATCACTATTCACCCAACTCCAGACTTCCGGTTGCCATCAGTTTTCCCACTAATATCCTGTCATTTTTTTTTTGGTCCCAGGGTCCAAAGAAGAGTATCACCTGGCATTTAGTACACATTTTTTAAATGAAAAAGATATAACGTTAAAACTGCATCAGAACGTCCCTATCCTTCTGTCTGGTAGCAGAGGCCACCTTCCAGAGAGAGGTGTGCGCAGACGTGCACAGAACACACACGCACCCGTCCCTGTTCTTAAAACCCAGGCAAGAGCACAGACTGCTCTCACGTCATGCATCCTGGGCACTGCCCAAGCAGAGTTCGTCTACAGGTTCTGTGATGCTGCGTCTGTGGATGTCCTGCCATTGATCCCCAATTCACAGATAGTTAGCTTGTTTCCAGTATTCTGATGTCATTAACAACAATGCAAAGACTATCTTGGTGTAGGACAAATGGACCAGCTGGGAAGAGCTGGGTCATGCAGTTCCACTCATGGGTGTTCGTCTGATACAGACACTGTACTCCCAGGGTCTATCCAGCACAAATGCAGGAAGGACGTGCAATTTAAATTTTGACAGATGCTGCCAAATTGCTCTCTGAAGAGGCTGCAGCACTTTATTCTCCTACCAACAGTGCATGAGAATGAATGGGTTTCACTTTACTGTTCTGTGAAGCATAGTGTCAATTTCGAGAGAAGCCTTAAATCACCCAGTCACCCACCCTCCCTGATAACTTCAGGGCTGCTCCCGGTACCAGCAGCAGTTCTAACTCTGTCTAGCACCTTGGACGCTCACATTAGTCAGGAGCCAGAAGCCCATTATTACATGTTTGTTCAGGCAGCGATCTCCTCTCTCCCTTGAATGGGGCCCCAAGCTCTTGGAGGAAAGCAGCATGTCTCTAGCTTTATGTTTCCAGTGTCCATTCAGCACACCACCTGGTGCTGAGATACTTTGAAACCATGGGACGAACTGACACCCACATGTTTGGCAAACTGGGGGGTGGGGTGGGGGGGAGGGCAGTACATAGCATAGTGCCTACGAGGCGAGGAAGCACCCCTAGTAAGTCCTACAAGCACTTTCAAATGCCTGCATGCACTGTTATGACCACAACACAAATTTACTTATAAGTTCTACTGACTCTTGTCATCATTTATTTCTCAATAAATGGATGCTGAAAACACAGCTGGTATTACAGAGCCATCTCTGAAATACTTTTAGAAGAAAGCAGAGGAGAACACCTTTGTGACCTGGGAATAGGGAAGGATTTCTTAAGCAGGAGCTAACTGCAAGGGAAAGTAAGGACAAAGTGGATACATTAAGATTTAAAGCTCCAGTTCACGGAAGGAGTTGATCCAAAAATGAAAGTCAAGGTACGGAGTAGAGCTTTCCAACAGACATAATCAACAATGGACTCATAGCCAAAATAAACTATAAACATTAAGACAAAGGCAGATAAATCCAACAGGAAAACAGGCAAAACTACACAGAAGAGGCTATCTAAATATTATAAAAATGTAAACGAATGCCAGAAAGGTGCTTGACTTCATTCACTGTCCAAAGTGGCAGGTCACGATCCTGCCAGCCCAACATGGAGTGACTGGGGTTCTCAGATCCCACTGGTGTCTACGCTGCCGGGTGTGACCACCCTGAAGGCTGCTGGGCAGCAAACCTCTACCCAATGTGCGCATACCTGATGACTCGGCAAATCATCCCCTGGGTGTAAACAGACCCCAACAAAAACGTGCACACATCGTGCACGCTGGACACGAAGCAGAACGCTCACAGAGGTTCTACTTGTCACAGCTTGAAACTGGGGACAACCACCAGATGCCTATCCACGTGGCGGTAACTGCCCCGTGGAGGTGGCCCGCCCTGACACACACTCCACGGCAATGACAATGAGTCATGTGCTCATGGAGACTATCTACCAGATGTGATGTAGAGTCAAACACACCAGACACACATGAGCAAATCCAGTTTGTTTTAAAAAGCATAAAGTCTAAAAACAGGTAAAACAAGAAGAGCTGGTCATTAGGATGGGGGCTCCCTGTGGGAGGGGGAGGGGTGAGGTTCTTGTCAAGGCCTCAGGGTCTTGACATGGGTGCTGATCCAGGAGTCTACTCAGCCCGTGAACACCCCTGGAGCTTTATATTTCTGATGGGAGCACTCTGCAGCATGTATATTAGACTTCAATAAAAAGCCAGCAAACCCAGGCCCCATGCTAACTTGATCTTACAATGCCCAGTAAATAATAAACTCAATTTACATCTCTCTAAGTTTTTCTAATCTTTTGGAACATATTTTTTTTTATTCTTCACAGTTAAAATCATTATGTACAGGCTAATTTTTATATAGGAATTTTCACTGTTGGTAGGCTTCACTACCTTCCTATTCTTAATACTGCTATAGAACATTTTATAAAAACAGTGATAATTACAATACCACATACCTAGATATTTTAGCTTGAACTAAACTGTGAAAAATTCCCGACTACCTTTACACACTGCCTTTTAGGAACGCATCTGAGTAACTGCTATTTACAATCTAGGAAGACGATAAATATTGTTGCTTTTTAATGTTGGAAGGAAGGGGCTGGACTAGGGCTCACACACCAGGGTCCACCAGCTGTTCCAGGCAGCAGATGGGCCCAGCAGGCCTGCATGGTACTCTGAAAATATTTCAGTAAGTGGCCAGATTTAAAAAGTGTGACATGTTACATAAAATGCAGATCTCTGAACAAACTAAAAACATCAAAAATTAAAAATAAAACCAAAAGTAACCCCAGTAATGGGGTAGCCAGGTAGCCAGGGGCCTACCTGCCACTGTTGTCCACTTGCTGGAGCTGGGCCTGCCCTGGCCAGTTGTCAGGGTCACCAGGGCTTCCTGCAGCCCCCAGGTCCTGGTGTGCCCCTAGGTCTGCTTCCCTGGGGGCCGTCCCAGCCTGGCCCTGCTGGCCCTTCCTCTACATGCTGGCCAAGCGCCCTTCTACCTTCAGATCTCCCCAAAGGGTGGATCTCAGTGTGGCTTTCTCTTGTCCTTCTTGTGCTTGTTCAGTTAACACAAACCTCAGGGCTCTGCACATCTGCTCTGTCAGGGTCTGGCTCCAATAGTGCCTCCTCAGAGAAGCCTTCCCTGACCACCTGCACAAACTCTTTCCTTTCAGTCTATCTTATGTACTTTGTATTCCTGCTCATCATCAGAAAGGGTCTTGCTTCCCTGTGTGCTGTCTCTCCCCCAGTGGACCGCAGAGGCTGCCCCGTCACGCTTGCTGCTGTCTCCCCCGAGTCTGGAACAGGTCTCAGTGAACATTCTGATGAATTGGAATGAAATGAATGAACAGATACGCTCCACGGACGGTCCCAGAGGCACGCAGCAGACTCTCCCACTGAGTGTCATCCCTGTAACACTGCTGGAAAGGGAAAGAGGAGGGGAGGGGACAGCGTCTTAACCTCTCACTGGCAAGAGCCTCATATTAATTTCTGAGGACTTTCTTATGGGGGAATTACACACACATTCCATGTCCCTTTATTCATCTTATTCACACTCGATGACTTTGGATGACTAACTGAAACACATTTAAAGAGACAGAGGACAATGACAGCTTCCAGGACCCCAAGGCCTTGCACATGACTGATTCAGGAGCAACACTCCTCCTAGAAAGAAGGGCCAGTCATCAGGCAGCAGCTCTCCAGCAATTACAGCCCGATATGAAAACCCGCTGTCACTCTTCAATTCTCAAATCTCATTCCACTGAGAACACCACCAGTCTAGACTGCTCTGTGTAGGGAGGAAGGTCCCCCTGGCCAGATAAAGCTGTATTAAGTTGCTCCGCACAGAAGAAATGCATGAGGTACAGATACTCACTAATTTCTATAAAGAGTTCATTTATGTTTATCGCGTTCTTCGCACTTGTCTCTACAAAGACTGCATGGATGGAGTCGGCGTAGTCCTTGGCATCTCTCTCCATGACCTCTCTAGAAAACAATAAACTGTAGATCACAAACTCTATCTGTCACGAGCTTAATGTGATCCCCATCTACCCAGTAATTAACCAGATTTATGATGATCAGAATGGAACCTGGAACCACTAGCAATGCATCTAATGGAATGGTCAGAGAATCACCATGGTTTCTCCCCTCCCCCCTCCCCCACTAGAGCCCTTGCTTGGAGGATCATGGAAGTGGTCCAGAAAAACTGCCAATCAACGTGCTTTCCTTAAAATGTCCTTTCCCCATTCGAATACCCTGTGCCATGGGATCTGAGGCTACATCAATCTCAGATCATGTTCAAGTGTGCTGCAACTGACGTTTAAATAAATTACACACCTGTCTCGATACATAATCTAATGAGGTCCGAGTGTCTGAACTCTCAATTTTAGTTTGAAACTTCAGGACCCCAACCAAACAACAAAAAGGAAATTTTCAATGTCAGAGATAAAACAGAAGCTAGATTCTTCTACTGGATAGTGCTCTGTTAGAAGAACACACAATCAGCACTGGTATCGCCTGCACTAATAACTTACCTTACATCGATAAGATCACACTTATTTCCTGCAATGGCAACTACAATATTGGGTGGGCCGTGCTGCCGAAGCTCTTTTACCCAATTCTTTAATGTTGAAAATGTCTCCTGTAACACAAAGGAGGAAAGCAACTGGAGACTGAAGCGACCTAAACAGAGTTTTCAGAATAGTCTCAAGAAGATGGTATGTCAGGCCTTACTTCTTTCGTGATGTCATAAACAATTATAGCTGCAGCTGAGCCTCGGTAGTACATTGGCGCTAAGGCACGAAACTGCAGAGAAGAGGGAAAAATAAACAACAAAATCGGGAAAACTGGTTAAATATGTTTCTTACTAGACTTTGAAGCCCATTATTCCCACACAGAAGGTAATCTTTCTCTTAAGCCAAGAAAGATGACATGATGCTTTAAAGCAAATGAACCAGTAATTACCAAAGGCAAAAACTTCAAATCTAACACTGAAATGCCGCTCAGAAGGTACTTTAGAATACACTTTTATGGGAATTAAATACGTGCTATAAACAATTGTTTCAGTTGAAAAGGCTAATTGCACTCAATGTTATCATTTCCAAATTCATTTGTTCAGTAGTCCTTTAAACTTTCGCTCCCCAAACAAGGAGATAAAAATAATGCTGTAAATAGTTCTCCAGAGAAGTGCCTGCATTTGGGTGTCGTAAAGATAACCTGCAATCTAAATGCTGATTGTGCTACAGAAATGAGTATACATTTACATTCACGGCCTGGATGAGCTTGTAACTCGCTTTTTTGATATCGTCCACATACGTGGCAATTCCCCAAAGCGGTACATATCTCATTCCATTTACATGCATTTAACTCTGTGTACAGGGTTTCTTCCCACCAATCACCCTCCAGCTCTCCCCCTCCCCCCAACACAACAGGGAAGAGAAGGAAAGACAATCTAAATAGTGGGACTGATTTAGCGGGCCATTTGTTTTGATAGGGTGTCAGATGGAAAATGGGATGTGCCCACCCCAGTCAACCCTGGTTTCTGGGCATGTGTGTGTTGGTCAAGCCTCCTGCTCAGTGAATGTGAGGTCAGTGTATGAGACAAGACACTGACTTGGGCTTGACTGATCTCTGTTGTATCCCCTGACTTTGAAACCTGACCCGTACACGTGATGTGAGAAGTACTACGGGACTCCCCTCCTGCTCTCTGTTCTGTGGCTTCCCTTCAAAACACAGGTAGACACTGTTATCAGAAGTGAGTACCTAAGAACTGGTTAGGTGCAGGGTGATGTCAAAATAAATGCTAGCCTCAAACATCCATCCAGGTTCAGTTCAGTCGCTCAGTTGTGCCCGACTCTCTGCGAGCCCATGAACCACAGTACGCCAGGCCTCCCTGTCCATCACCAACTCCCAGAATCTACCCAAACCCATGTCCATCGAGTCGGTGATACCATACAGGTTAAGCGTTACTAGTCTCAGGGAGAAAGATCCCTGCCTCTGGGGTCAAAGTCAGAAAACTTCCAATAAAATGTTAAGTTTTAAAGAGAAAAAAAACTTGTAAGAAACTAAGGAAACCAGACGATTAGGTGGGAAAGACTCTGAATTGCCCTCCCTGGGATGACAGAGAAGCATACAGATGGCACAAGGCTATGGTACTAGCTTTCACTTTTGATGCATGATTCCAGCAACTTCCTTTACAAGGCTGTTGGATTTTGTGTGTGTGTGGTATTTAAATTTATAAAGTAAGATTCATTTAGAGAAGTGCAAAGATTTTAAGGCTGATAAAAGGTCTTAATTTTGATAAAATGACAAATGTGTATATATACATTCATCCTGTCCCATGCCAAGATAGGAAATGTCTTTATCAACACGAAAAGTTCCCCAATGCTACTCTTTTCAAGCCCCTTCTTTATTCTTGATGGTAACCCTTCTCTTCAAGTCTATTTATTGCTATACATATAAAAACTACAGTTTTCTCTTGCTTATGGTCTGCACAGAATATCCATTTCCATTCTCTTATTTTCACGTGATCTCTAGGTTTCTGTGTAAGGTAATCCCTTCTATAACCAGCATATTGTTTGATTTTGACTTTTGATCCAATCTGAAAACCTTTGCCTTTTAAGTGGAATATTTAGTTCCTTTACACTAATATCAGATCAGATCAGTCGCTCAGTCGTGTCCGACTCTTTGCGACCCCATGAATCACAGCACGCCAGGCCTCCCTGTCCATCACCAACTCCCGGAGTTCACTGAGACTCAAGTCCATCGAGTCAGTGAAGCCATCCAGCCATCTCATCCTCTGTTGTCCCCTTCTCCTCTTGCCCCCAATCCCTCCCAGCATCAGAGTCTTTTCCAATGAGTCAACTCTTCTCATGAGGTGGCCAAAGTACTGGAGTTTCAATTTTAGCACTTAACATACTTCCTGATATATTTGTTTTTTACTGATATTAAGACTACCATTTTGCTACTTGCTTTATATTTTGTTACATTAAAACAAAATAAAACCCTGTTCTTCCCTTCCTCCCTTCTTTTGCATTAACTGTTTTTTACTGTTTACTTTTAATGTATTAATTAGTCCATTGGTTTTTTAGTTATACCTCCCTGTATTACTCTTTTAGGTAGTTGCTCTCGTAACTACAATGTGTGTCTCTCATAGCTGACTTAAGAGTTTAAAATGCACCACCTTATGTGACAATCAGAACCATCCAAGATTTCTTATCCCACTGTCCTCTGTGCCGCTGTCAAATATTTTAAATCTATACGATAACACACATAATTCAGTATTATAATTTTTACATTAAATAGCCAATAATTTTTTTTTAATAAAAAGAAAAGTCCCCAGATTTTTATATTAACCATTCCAAGTGGTTCTTGTTCCTTCCTTGGATCTCAATTACTATCTGGCGTCATCCCCTCTAGCCTAAGAACCTTTCTGAGACCACTGCTGCTAAATCCTCTCTGCTCTTCTTCTTCTAAACATGTCAGGACTTTGACTTCATATCTGAAAGATAATGTGGTAAGTGGGTAATTCTGACTCTTTGAAACGGCTCCATTGTCTTCTGGCCTCCACTGACTGTGGAAGCTGCATGTGCCTATGGTATTATCTCTGGCTGCTTTCAAGATTTTCCTCTTTAACTTTGATTTTTAGCAATTTGACTATGATAGACTTAGACATAGATTTCTTGATATCTGTGAGTCTGCTAAACTTTTGGATTTGTGAGTTGAGATAATTCCACCAAAATATGGAAAAATTTCAGCCACTGTTTCTCGAAACATCTTTTCTTTCTGTCCCCCCACTTTTTTTTTCTTTTTAACAACTTCTGGGTCTCCAGTCACACATACGTTTGATCATTTGAATTTGTCCCTAGGTACCATGTTCCTATATTTCTACTCTCTGTTCTTCTGATTTGTTAATTTGTCACTTATCTGGTGGATTTTTCATTTTAGATCTAAAGGTTTTCAGTTTTAGCATTTTCATTTATCAGTTGCCATTTTGTGTGAGACTCCCCATCTGTAGTTACATATTTAAAATATCTGGTTTCCGTTATCTTCTCTGAAGTGTTAAAATACTGGCTTATCACCCTTAGATGGTTTTACACGTGGTTAGGGTGAGTCTATGTGGGTCTCTACTGCTAAGACATGGCCCTTTGGCAGTTTCTGGGGGATCCTAAGGTATTGATTAAGCCTTACGTAACAGGCAGGACTGGACTCTAAACCCTGCTTATTCTCACGAGCAGCAGCAGGACCTCAGCTCAGTCCCATCGCCTCTCCAGCTGTTGGCTTCTGTTGAGGCCCTTAGTGTCATTCCCGTGCTTTCACAATTTGAGGGTTAAGCAAAGCCAGGAAAGGGATTTATAAGCTGATTTTCAGGGCTTCCCGCCTTGTGGGATTCATCTTTTCTGGGATGTGCCTCCTCTTTTCCCAGCTGCTCTAGCAACCTTAACCTCTGCCCTCAAATACTGTGAGCTACGAAGACAGCCCCCCACTTGAGTTCTGGCTACCCTGTGCTGCATGGTCGTGGGTGTGCCTTCTGGGGGAAAAGCCATGAATACGTGAGTCTCATTCAATGTCATTCCCCTTTCAGTCCCTGACTGTATCTGGCGGCTCCACAGGACCTTCAGAGTTGTTTTTTAATGCTTTGCCCAGTGTTTATACATAACCATTATCTGTGCGAGGGTTAGCCTGTTACAAGCTACTCCTCCATGCCTGACATTGAAACTCTTTCTATATACCGTACTTGTGGTATAAAAAAAGGCAGCAGCAGCTTACAAAGAGACTCAAAGGATGTGAGCATAGTTCTGCTCCCAATCAGGCCCTCGATCAGGGGCTGGACAGCTTTTTCTGGAAGAGGCCAGTGGTAAACACGTTAGGCTTTGTGGATCACGTGATCTCTGCTGCAACTCCTCAACTCTACCATGGAAGCAAGAGAACAGCCACAGACAGCAAGTTAAATAAACACGGCTGTGCTCTTAAAAAACAGGAAGTAAGCTGGATCTGGCCCGAGAGCCACAGTGTGGACCCTGGTCATAGATGTTAAGCGATGTGTACACGTTTTCCTGATTTCAAACTTGAGTATATCCCTTATGTGACTCCTGTGACAACAAATGACTCCAAGTCTTCCTGGCACTCTCACCTCTAGAAATGGTCGTCAGGAGAAACCACATTAAGATTCAGGGACATAAATCTTCAAGACTGGCTGCAGTGTCTATTAGACTTCGGTTAAGCACCTTTTTTTTTACATGATCACACGCAGATGGCAAGTATTTGAAATACTGCTGCTACAGTTACGGAGCACTTCTGACATGGATGTGAGGTGCACGTTTGTGCAGCAGCTAGGTCTGTCGCTATGCTTCTGGAGGACTCCTTGTTGGTGAAGGAAGATTGGTGGGGAAAGATCATTTAAAATTAATTCATTTAGGGATGAAAAGGTCTGAAAAGGCTCTGTCTTGAGAAAAAAATTATGAAAACAAGTTTTATTTTATCTGATATTAGAAAAAACTTTGGCTTATTATTGCAGCCAGTTTCTTGAATGAACACTGAGTCAAAGTTGATTAATAAATGGACCATGATTCTTCTGATAGGACCATGTTGTTCTTGTTCAGTCACTAAGTCACGTCCGACTTTGCAACCCCGTGAACCGCAGCCACCAAGCTCCCGTGAACCACATGCTGGCACAACATGGCATCTAGCTTTCATTTCGTGTCTGCCTTTCCTAGTCCTGTCACAGGAAGGGAACGTTTACAAAATATTTGAGGACTCCCATCGGTTTTCCCTAGGCCTTTTGATACACAAGTCATTATCTTCTGAGGCACTTATGTCATCGCTTTGATCATAGCTTTCTCTTCACTTAATTTAAGAAGCTCCCTACCATCAATGGCTTTGTATAACATCTGTGGAATTCTCCAAATCACTTTCACTGACTTAATGAAATTACTTTGCAATCAGTTGTGACTGGACCATCAAGGATAATCCATCTGTGAAGACGTGAGGGTCAAATGGGAAGGATGCCCGAATGGTCAGTTCATCATGAATGGCTACATCTTAGGATGACTTCTAATTCCATGATAAATCTCGTTACAGAGAACTGAATAACAAATACATAGATATCAGAAATGCCTCATTTGAGGCATGTGCTGTTCACATGACAAAAGTAGGGGGAGGATCTGGGCCTGTTTCCCTGTGCCAGAGTAGGGCTCACAATTAAATGACATAAATCCACAGGTATCAGTGCTGAGCACCAGGGGCTGAGCACATAGATGTGAGGACAGCCCCTGCCCTCAAGGAGCTAACAGAAGATAAACAGGCAAGGAGACGGGGTACAACCTGGGGGTTGTGGGCAATCACAAGGATGGTTCAGAATACAAAGAAATACACTGAAGAGTCTACCTGCTAATTGGTCTACTTGATACCACAGCAGCAGGTCAGGCCCTGTGCTGGGCCCTGGGAACATAACCCCGTGGGCCCAGTTCTCAGTTTCTCGTCTGTGGGGAGAGCCTGTCAGGAGAGGTGTGTGACAGGTAGCTACTTACAACTTGGAATGAGGGTCCTGAGGGAAATGAATAGAGCACGAGTCTGAGCGAACTCCAGGGGGTGGTGATGGACAGGGAGGCCTGGCGCACCTCTGATTCCTGGGGTCGCAAAGAGTCGGACACGACTTGAGCAACTGAACTGAACTGATGTACAACAAGCTGGGGTGGTGCTGAGGTGCAGAGGGATGAGGGGAAACAGGAGGGTGTGACGCTGAACCTGGGACGGAAAGGCTGGTAAGGAGCCAGATGGCCATGCCCTGCGTGAAGGGACAGTCTTCTGGTGCAAGGAATGCTATGTGTGAAGGCCGACTCTGGTGTGTCTGAGGACGTGAACGGAGGCCCTGGGCTGGAACTCAGAAGGTGAGGGGAGGCTGGACCGGAGGCCCTGGAGAGCAGGCGGCGCAGGCCATGAGGGCTCCGCACACCCCTGGACAGGGTGCGGCTCCCAGGAGAGGGGCAGCCGGCAGTTCCTGAGGAGGTGAGCAGGAGGGTTAACAGGGTCTGATTCAGGTTTTCATAAGGGAACCTTAGGTCCTGTGAGGAGAACGGACACAGGGTGACGGGGCTGGGAGGAGGGAAGGCAGGGAGACCAGTGACCAAGAGAGGAACTCTTGGGTGAGAGTGAGAGGTGGCAGGCCGCTGACAGTGGACACAGGGAGAAGTGAGTAGACTTAGAAGCTGCAGCTGTCAGGACAGCTAACGGGGAGGGAGCACCTCTAGACTCACACCTGAACGAGGTGGGCCTGTGGCAAACTGAGGAAGGCAGGGGTGGTGGGGAAAGCCCCCTCAAAGCAACATGGGATGAGAGTTTTGAAGGCTGAACACGCATTCTCCAGGCTAACGCTGGGAGGGAGGGTGTTCCAAGCAGAGGGAATGACGGGACATGGGTGTGAAGGCAGGCACTGGCCTGGTGACGGCAGATCTGAAAGGTTTGTTTGGTCTTGGAGGATGAACTGGTGGGAGGAGGTGATGATGGAGAGTCTGGCGGAGGCTGGCACCATCCAGGCCCAAAAGGCTGTGTCTGGGACAAACAAGCAGGAAAGGCTCACAGAGGCGCCCTGGAGGATTTTCATAGCATTTCAAGCAGTCTCTGATTCGCTGTTGATGTTGAGCTCTTCTTAAACCCTATGATTTGGCAACGACCAGCTGGAGCGGGGGCGCACGGCCAGCGTCCCTCTCCTGATAGTCTCCACAGCGCGGGGCTCTGCTGGGCAGGCCTCCTGGGCCCAGCTGCCTCATCTGTATTCCCAGTGCGAGCCCTTGGCTGGCTCAGTGATCGAGCTCCAGGTAGGGGTGAGGGACATTTGCATCTCAGAGCAATGACTCCTGGTGCAGAATCAATTAGAGGTGCGGAAACAAGAGGCAGGCAGACCAGCTAATTACAAAACTTAACAGAATCCTGCTATCATGGCAACAGCAAGAGAGACGCATAAACCCTCGTGTTATTCTTTTTTTACGTTCTGAAAAAAAAAGAGATGTTATACATCACTGTGTCTATGAGGACAGGCTCTGATTCAAGGCATAATGGAATCTATATTATAGTAGGATGCTTTATGATGAGGGCTTTGCTGTCTCATCAAATATATGGGAGGGGTAACTGAGATGTGGGATTCACTGAAAGGGTACATATATTACTGGTATGAAGAGCCATGAGTTTGTGGCTAATAGGCTGGATGCCAGGGCTATGTCTGTGGACATACTCAGGGAGGCTCTGTGGGAGGCGGCCCTTCTGAAGGATGGGTGAGTGATGCTTGGCCAAGGCCCACCCACCTCAGCACACATGGCCCAGACAACGCAGGAGCCGTGGGGACTGGAGACCAAACAGACACATCTTGATGAGGAAGTGGACATAAGGTGTGACATCCAGTGGTTTAAAAAAATAACACAAAACATTAGAAACCAAACAGAACGAACTTGAGATGTGAAATCTGTACAAATGTGCAATGTCTACATCCAGGACAAAAGTAACGCCTTGTTGTGTTTTCCTCCATTTGTCTGTGATGATGCTTGTCGGGTTTTACACCATTCGAAGCATCTATGCTGTCTCAGATAAGACTGTGGGGACAGACTATTTCTCCTGATTACTTCCGCTATACTTTTAAGAGCTTTAAGATAGCACAGCGCATCCATCATATGTTCTGTTTTGATAACACTGTTTGAAAACAAAATTAAACAGGAGCTGAATAATGGGGCAGCTGCCAGACACACCTCAACAGGGAACTCAACACAGGGAAGAATGGGGCGGCAGCAGCAGCCAGACCCTTCCCCACTTTCCTGTCCCGTCCCATTTGGGTGGGCTTTGTCAAATCCTCTTCTGCACCGCGGTACCATGGCCCTGGCCCCACTTCTGGCCCAGGCCCTCCCAAGGCAGACAGCCATCCAGGACAACTTTATCATTAGGTGTTTAATAAGCACTATTGCATGGCACAGTGTTAGCTCATCCATTTCACTTAAAGTCTCAAACTTTATATGCTGTTAAAGTTCCCTCTTTAGCTCTTAAAAGGCGGCTATAATGAGATGTGCTTCACTCTCCCTTCCTACCACTAATTCTTCTATATCTCTGCTCAAGGATGGAGCCCCAAAATTACACACCATGCTCTGAGCGGGGTTTCATCAGGCCTGTTAGTGAGCATTTACTTGAAGACACTAAAATATATATAAATGCCCTTAGTGCCCATGAGCACTTTCTCCATCCGTGGACTTCGTGGTTCCAATTGAGCAGGAAAGGGCTGGCCGCGCAAACAGGAACGTGTGTGTCTCCGGTGCAGAGAAGGGCAGTGAGTGACATGAAGCGACCGGACCCAGCAGTTGCATTGGTGCTTTCACCTGGGCCTCAGGAAAACACATAGTGATGCAAAGGGTGACTTACTCGTTCTTGTCCAGCTGTGTCCCAGATGAGGAATTTATGCAGTTCATTTTGGTACTGGACAGTCTTGGTCATAAAAGATGCCCTACAAAGAGAGACCTAAACAATCAGAACACAGGTATTTAAACCACGTCACCAGCCCCAGTTGGAAACATTGCTTAGACCCCACAGTTCTCACATTCCTGCTCCACACTACATTCTGACTGTGGTCCTCTTTGGAGTATGAATGAGACACTCAGATGCTGGCTGCATGCTCTAAGATGGAAGGGTTCTTTGGCTTGTGGCTGCCTAAACGTCACATCAAAAGAACCATGAGATAATTTGATAATCCAGACATTAGCCTCCCTTGTAATATATTCAAGCTGTTCTTTAGAAAGATGGCACCATGGGAAAACTTTTGTGAAAACCTGTGTGTCCAGGAAATGAGTGCACTAGTAGTGAGCAGTGGGTCATTTGGCTTTGTCCTCAGCCCATTCCTAAACCAAAGGGTCATGTGAAGAGCTAGTATTAGACTAGTAGGGTTAATAAGACTAAAATACCAACAAGAAGCAGAAAGACTCCCAATCACCACCTCTGTGTTTCAGTAACAGATCGGCCCCCCACTGGTTGTCCTGCTGGGCCACCCCAGTCCTGGGTGGAGAAGGAATGCTCCTGTACAGGTTTTCCTGCTCTCTGTGAGGGACTGCTCCATGCAGGGGCCTCTGAAGGCAGGGCCAGGGGCTTGTGCTTTTGGGAGAACCTGTGAGGAACTGTGGAACACGTGCCTAGACCCTCTGGAGGCTCCTGGATGAAGATTCTAGAGGCCTGTCCCAGGCCAGCGCTAGCTCCAATGCTACCTTCTACTCTCCCAACCCACCAGAAAGCTCCCTGCTGGGAAGTCCTTTGTCTCCCAGCCTCCTCTGGGCATCCCAGTCTGGCAGAAGAACCCAGGGATGATTATGTCTTCTTTCCCACTGAATAAACCTTCTGGGGCTGAGGGTCAAGCTGTGCTCTTGGAATCACACCCTCATCATCCTAATCAGGACAATGAACTCAATGGCTAGACATTTTCACATATTCGGAATCTGAAATATCTTTGAAGAGATTCAAGTAGCAGTTACATAATTTTCAAGAAAGTGCAAGCTGAAATTGATAAAATGACTTTCTGAAGCATTACTGAGCTTAGGTTAAGTATCAGAATCTTTAGTTTAAAAAACTTTTTACACTTGCCATGGTTAAATCAGGATGTGCACCAGGACTTCTCACTTTAAGGAAGATCTAAGCCTTCACACGGACCACAGCCTTGTCTGACTCAATGAAACTAAGTCATGCTGTGTGGGGCCACCCTAGACAGGTGGGTCATGGTGGAGAGGTCTGACAGAATGTGGTCCTCTGGAGAAGGGAATGGCAAACCACTTCAGTATTCTTGCCTTGAGAAACCCATGAACAGTATGAAAAGGTAAAATGATAGGATACTGAAAGAGAAACTCCCCAGGTCAGTAGGTGCCCAATATGCTACTGGAGATCAGTGGAGAAATAACTCCAGAAAGAATGAAGGGATGGAGCCAAAGCAAAAACAATACCCAGTTGTGGATGTGACTGGTAATAGAAGCAAGGTCCGATGCTGTAAAGAGCAATATTGCATAGGAACCTGGAATGTCAGGTCCATGAATCAAGGCAAATTGGAAGTGGTCAAACAAGAGATGGCAAGAGTGAAAGTCGACATTCTAGGAATCAGCGAACTAAAATGCACTGGAATGGGTGAATTTAACTCAGATGACCATTATATCTACTACTATGGGCAGGAATCCCTCAGAAGAAATGGAGTGGCCATCATGGTCAACAAGAGAGTCCGAAATGCAGTACCTGGATGCAATCTCAAAAATGACAGAATGATCTCTGTTCATTTCCAAGGCAAACCATTCAATATCACAGTAATCCAAGCCGATGCCCCACCCAGTAACGGCGAAGAAGCTGAAGTTGAACGGTCCTATGAAGACCTATAAGACCTTTTAGAACACCCAAAAAAGATGTCCTTTTCATTATAAGGGACTGGAATGTAAAAGTAGGAAGTCAAGAAACACCTGGGGTAACAGGCAAATATGGCCTTGGAATACAGAATGAAGCAGGGCAAAGACGAATAGAGTTTTGCCAAGAGAACGCACTGGTCATAGCAAACGCCCACTTCCAACAACACAAGAGAAGACTCTACACATGGAAATCACAAGATGGTCAACACCGAAATCAGATTGATTATATTCTTTGCAGCCAAAGATGGAGAAGCTCTATACAGTCAGCAAAAACAAAACTGGGAGCTGACTGTGGCTCAGATCATGAACTCCTTATTACCAAATTCAGACTTAAACTGAAGAAAGTAGGGAAAACCACTAGACCACTCAGGTATGACCTAAATCAAATCCCTTATGATTATACAGTGGAAGTGAGAAACAGATGTAAGGGACTAGATCTGATAGATAGAGTGCCTGATGAACTCGTGACATTGTACAGGAGACAAGAATCAAGACCATCCCCATGGAAAAGAAATGCAAAAAAGCAAAATGGCTGTCTGGGAGGCCTTACAAATAGCTGTGAAAAGAAGAGAAGCGAAAAGCAAAGGAGAAGAGGAAAGATATAAGCATCTGAATGCAGAGTTCCAAAGAATAGCAAGGAGAGATAGGAAAGCCTTCCTCAGGGATCAATGCAAAGAAATAGAGGAAAACAACAGAATGGAAAACACTAGAGATCTCTACAAGAAAATTAGAGATACCAAGGGAACATTTCATGCAAAGATGGGCTCAATAAAGGACAGAAAATGGTATGGACCTAACAGAAGTAGAAGATATTAAGAAGAGGTGGCAAGAATACACAGAAGAACTGTACAAAAAAGATCTTCACGACCAAGATAATCATGATGGTGTGATCACTCACCTAGAGCCAGACATCCTGGAATGTGAAGTCAAGTGGGCCTTAGAAAGCATCACTACGAACACTACTTCAAATCCTGAAAGATGATGCTGTGCAAGTGCTGCACTCAATATGCCAGCAAATTTGGAAAACTCAGCAGTGGCCACAGGACTGGAAAAGGTCAGTTTTCATTCCAATCCCAAAGAAAGGCAATGCCAAAGAATGCTCAAACTACCACACAATTGCACTCATCTCACACGCTAGTAAAGTAATGCTCAAAATTCTCCGAGCCAGGCTACAGCAATACGTGAACTGTGAACTTCCAGATGTTCAAGTTGGATTCAGAAAAGGCAGAGGAACCAGAGATCAAATTGCCAACATCCGCCGGATCATGGAAAAAGCAAGAGAGTTCCAGAAAAACATCTATTTCTGCTTTATTGACTATGCCAAAGCCTTTGACTGTGTGGATCACAATCAATTGTGGAAAATTCTGAAAGAGATGGGAATACCAGACCACCTGATCTGCCTCTTGAGAAACCTATATGCAGGTCAGGAAGCAACAGTTAGAACTGGACATGGAACAACAGACTGGTTCCAAATAGGAAAAGGAGTACATCAAGGCTATATATTGTTACTGTGCTTATTTAACTTATATGCAGAGTACATCATGAGAAATGCAGGGCTGGAAGAAACACAAGCTGGAATCAAGATTGCTGGGAGAAATATCAATAACCTCAGATATGCAGATGACACCACCCTTATGGCAGAAAGTAAAGAAAAAAGTCTCTTGATGAAAGTGAAAGAGGAGACTGAAAAAGTTGGCTTAAAGCTCAACATTCAGAAAACTAAGATCATGGCATCTGGTCCCATCACTTCATGGGAAATAGATGGGGAAACAGTGGAAACAGTGTCAGACTTTATTTTTTTGGGCACCAAAATCACTGCAGATGGTGACTGCTGCCATGAAATTAAAAGATGCTTATTCCTTGGAAGGAACGTTATGACCAACCTAGATAGCATATTTGGAGAAGGAAATGGCAACCCACTACAGTGTTCTTGCCTGGAGAATCCCAGGGACGGGGGAGCCTGGGGGGCTGCCGTCTATGGGGTCACACCGAGTCAGACACGACTGAAGTGACTTACCAGCAGCAGCAGATAGCGTATTAAAAAACAGAGACATTATTTTGCCAACAAAGGTCCATCTAGTCAAGGCTATGGTTTTTCCAGTAGTCATGTATGGATGTGAGAGTTGGACTGTGAAGAAAGCTGAACACCGAAGAATTGATGCTTTTGAACTATGGTGTTGGAGAATACTCTTGAGAGTCCCTTGGACTGCAAGGAGATCCAACCAGTCCATTCTAAAGGAGATCAGTTCCGGGTGTACTTTGGAAGGACTGATGCTAAAGCTGAAACTCCAATACTCTGACCACCTCATGCGAAGAGTTGACTCATTGGAAAAGACTCTGATACTGGGAGGGATTGGGGGCACGAGGAGAAGGGGACGACAGAGGATGAGATGGCTAGATGGCATCACTGACTCGATGGACATGAGTTTGAGTAAACTCCAAGAGCTGGTGATGGACAGGCAGGCCTGGCGTGCTGCAATTCATGGGGTTGCAAAGAGTCGGACACGACTGAGCGACTGAACTGAACTGAAGCCTTCAAAAAGCCTTATTTATTGTGAAGATGAAATGATACGATATAGTGAAAATGCTCTGCAAATTATAAAGTACTGTCTGTAAACAAGGTATTATTATTGTTATTATTATTATTTAAAGGCAGTGCCAGGAAATGTCTTAGTTTAGACTTTGCTATATTAGTCCTAAGAGCTTGCAACTCAGTCCTCCATCAATTATGGCTGTGCTGTCAGAGGTACAACAGGCACCGGGCCTATAAACGGAGCCAGAGCATCCAACATGCAAAAACTAGCTGCTCAGAGGACAAGAGGAGAAATATGCTTCAAGGAGACAAAAGCTGAGAGAATTACATGCAACGTTAAAAGGAAGTGTTTCGCTTCTGGGATCAGAATTCACTGAGGTCCAAACTACCTGCCAACCATCTTCCTTTTGCTGAGAGTATAGATTCATGACTCAGACAAGTGGCAGCTACTATGAAATATAAGGATCTTATGGGATTAAACCCAACTTCCGGTCTGTGACCTTAGACCATCCATCCCTTCTCTCCCATGGATGCTCTCAACACAACTCCTTCACAACTCCTTGTCGTGCTTCCACATCTATTGGTCTCTTGTCCTTGTATTGCCAGTGTCACTGGCCAAACTGCCAATTCTTTAGGGGTCTTATCTGTCCTTCTGTCTCAACCACCCAGGACAGCCTCTTCCCCTGCTTATTCTGCACACAGGTGGAGTGGCCGTCTTGCTGGAGGAAAAGTCCCCAAGCCAGGAGGACTGGTGTGGGGATGATCCTATGTCAGCTGGGCCCACCCCAGGCCTCTTCTTCCACCCAGCAACAATCCCACACTCCTATGACTGACTGTTTTCCAGCCCCCGGCCACTGCCTGCCACCCCTTGTTCCCAGGCCAGCAGCTCGTTTCTTCCTTCTCAGAGAAGACAGAAGTTATAAGCCCAAGCTCCCCAACATAGTCCCCAGTCAACCCTCCCACTTGACAATGAACTCATTTCATTCACACCAGCTGTAACCCCCACTTTTCTGATTCTGCTTGTCTTTATTCACCTATCACCTTGGCCCTGACCATGAGCCCAGCACAACCCGCCTAGGCCACTGCAGACATCAAGCCGGTCTCCTTCCCCCAGACTTGAATCCTTCTAATTGTTTCTGCTTCTGACTTCATGCTGACGGTTCCTTTGCCGTGAATGCTTTCCCCTCTGGCTAAACGCTCCTCAGGCTTTAGGTCTTAGCTCAACTGCCAACAGTCACAGAAATGTGTGTGGTCCACCCAAGCCAGGTGGCTTCACATCTCAACTTCACCCTGCAACACACACCATCCCATTTTGTCCTCAGGGTGTCTGCCACAAGGCCTGTACAATGTCTGCCTGGCTTATTTGTCTATTTTTAAATTTATCTGTTAAATGCCAGGAAGTATGGACCTTGCGGTTCAGGTCTTCCTCTGTAACAGGGGCATCTTCCTCACCTCCCTGCTGGCTACCCTGGAATTCTGACAAAACATCTACTATGTTGCTGTAAGCCACCTGGCCTTCCATGATGTCCACAGTTCCAGGGAGTCTCAGCCAAGCGCTCCCCGGAGCACACAGTGAGAAGTACTTTTGAAGCGCAGAGACAGCTGAGATTAGAGGCAACTCGGGGGGCTCTTGAGCCAGGAGTGTGGCCTCTAGGGGGTGGGGTGGGGTGCCACCAGCAGGGCTGACCACGCCCAGGGACATCCTCACGACCTGCTCCCACTCAGCCATTAGGCCAGCTCCCAGGCATCAGCCGGGCATCTTGCCAGAGATGGGTACCCGGAACCCTGCTAAGGAAGCAGCAGTGATGCTGGACGGGTCCCAGCGCAAGTGGTGGTGATGGGACGACCAAACCCCTCCTCCCCGCGCCCCCGAAGCCTCTCACTGCAACAGGCATCTCTATGGATTTCTGAGAACCAGAGGTCTTGGCCTGTCACACCAGTAAGGACCACCTCCTCCCCGTCGGCACTTGAATTAGGCTGGACTGATCTAGAGTGATGACGCTGGGGCTCAGGGTGGGCATGGGGCGAGAGGCGCACTAGGCAGAAGGCCTCCCGCATGGCCCCCACTTCAGGGTTTCATCTGTGGAGGACATGCTCTCCTGAATCTGACTGACTGCAGCTCTGCTCCACCGTCAGGACACTTCGTCCCTGTCCCCACACTAAAGGCAGTGAAGACGGGGCTTAATTTCACTCCACCCTCACAGCAGTCTGTCTCCAGTTCTGAGTTCTCAATCAGAACGTGGTGTCGGCCTTCCACAGAAACGTTGGTCTGCAGCTCTTCTTTGTTACTTTCATCCACTCTGAGAGAACTGTCTGGCTCTCCATTTTATATTTAATCTACACTTGAACTTCAGTCCCTGAGGTAAATTCATAAATTGGACCCTCATCTTCAAGCGGGACCACTACAATTTCTCCTTCCCAGCGTCACTCCATCCCAGGATCACTCCTTTAATGTTCAAGTTAAATGACACGGACGGCAGGATAAGTTCATATCTGGCTTTCTGAAAAACAGGCAATGGCTTCCTGCCATCCAAATGACACATTTTTATTTTCCAGCCTGCCATTTACCTGTCTGACACCCTTATTTTTCACTACTAAACCATCTCTCTTCACTCTGTCTAGGCAGATCTTATTACCTCTTTAATCTAAAATCCCTACTAGCATTATTTCCTAAAGCTAGATTGCCTTTCATAAACTTCTCCATTTTTTTCAGACATTCCACGTCACCACAGTCTTTGGTGGGAGCATGAGTTCCCAATGGAAGTACTTGCTACAAGGGGTTTTAAAAACACCTTTCCTTTACCTGCAGTGGACTCGCTGGGCTCCTTCAAAACACAGGTATGCCCTGGTTCACAGTCCAGTACCCCTGAGCCCTTTTCTTGGAATGACACACAGATGCTGTCATCCTCATGATGGTGAAAGTGAAAGGTGCTCAGGCGTGTGCCACTCTTTGCGACTCTATGGACTCTACAGCCCATGGAATTCTCCAGGCCAGAATACTGGAGTGGGCAGCCGTTCCCTTCTCTAGGGGATCTTCCCAACCCAGGGATCGAACCCAGGTCTCCTGCATTGCAGGTGGATTCTTTACCAGCTAAGCCACCAGGGAAACCCCCTCATAACGGTATGTGGTGCCTTTTAATGAGTGTCCATAACCTCAGCTCTGTATGCAAGTCCCAGAATCTCATGTACCTTTAAACTCTACCATTTCTCAGACTCATGAGATCTAAGGGCTGACGTGCCATTTCGTACCACCCTGCAGAGGGCCCCCTCCTGGGCGCCTCCGCCCACCTGCACCAGAGCTGTGGGTGCACACGAGATGGTTGAATCCGCAGGCTCATTCACGGGTCACCCTGAGCAAATTCTCCAGGACCTTTTACACTGTTGTCATTCTAAGACTATTTGTGAAAATATTTAAACTCAATGAAGACATTACTCTAAACCTAAAGATAATTAAATTTAACAACGAAGAGTTCAGCATCTCTTTTCCTAAGTTTGTTAAGAATAAGTTAACCCAACAGGAAAACCGTTTGCATCACATACAGTAAAATCAACAGTCACGGGAAGGAATGAGCTGCCCGACTGAGTGGTCATAATGGCAAGTGCTCTTCTCGTCCATCATACGTGTGGCCCCGCTGAGTCCTTCGTGTGAGCCTCTGGGGCAGATCTGATTTGTCAGCACCAGTTTGCAGACAAGGCGTGGAGGAGACGGAGGAGGACAGCAGCACAGCTAGGACCCTCGTCAGGCAAGACCTCGAGCCTGGTCTTGGAACCACAGCACCACAGGACCGTGGTGTGCTGGGGGGTGACTCCCTCAAACACATGCCTCCTCCTGTTGAGCAGGAGCTCCAGGCAGGCAGAGTGAGTGCAGCCTCACCCCCGTCCCAGGAGGCTCACAGGTAAAGCCACACCTGAGTCCCTAGGGGAGCGGTGACTCCAGGTGTGGGAGGCTGGATGACCGCCCCACCCCTCCACTCCCACCCTATAGGAAGGCCACATTCCAACCCTAGAACCTGTGAATATGTTACTTCCCACTGCAAAAGGGGCACCTTACAGATACAATTAGGTTAAAAATCTCATGTTGGGGTAAGGATCCTGGATTAATCAGACGGTCCAACATAATCACAACAGTCCTTAGAAGGAGACCAGAAGTTGGAGCCAGAGATGGTGATGGAACATGGAAGTAGAGAGCAGGACTGTGTGCCCTGAAGATGGGTGAAGGGCATCTTCCAGGGTGCTGCTTCTTTCCCCTGTGTTGTGAGGAGCTCTCTTGCACTGGAGCTTGTTCTCCAGAGGATGCTGGGCCTGAAGGGACCAGGGGCCCACCACCTGGCCTGGTTTCAGGGACCTGGTGTGGTGGGAGGACAGCCATGCCCTGCTTCTGCCCCCAGCCTTCTGGTTTGTTACTATTCTGCACTCTTAACACCTGACAATAAACACTGTCCATGCCAACAGAGGCTGGACAACAGGACACCCCTGGAAGCTGGAGGTCAAGGAAGCCAGTTCCCTCCTCACAGCCTCAGGGTAACCAGCTCTGTCAAGACCCTGGCTTTAGCCAGCGAAACTGATTTTGGACTTCCAGAACTATAAGATGATAAATTTGCTATATTTTGTGACAGCAGCAAACGGAAACTACTACACCAAGGAGGACTTTATGAGAAGGGCTGAAGTCTGAGCTGAACCCAGAAGTTTAAGGGGGTTGTCTGCCCAGCAGAGGCCCAGCAACAAGACCTGAGACGGGGTGGGGACATATTCTACAAGAGAAAAGGCAGGAAGAGAAGCAGAGAATGATGAAAATGTGCAAGAAGAATGCCAGTGGTTCTGCAGGGCGAGCCTGGTGAGGCAGGGCTGGGGTGGTAACCACATGAAAGGCTCCGGGTAGGGTGGGGGCAGATGGGGGGTGAAGGTCTACAAGATGCTGCACCTTCACACTGATAAGCCTCGGCTCTGTAAGGCCCTGTTTCCTGTTCATCAGGATCTCCCAAAGGCCAGGGTGTCACCATCACCATTTCTGCCATATTCGTGCTTCAGTGCTCTTACTTACTGCTGAATGGTGTAAAAAAATTCATTCTTCTATTTTTTTTTTTTAACTTAAACTTGTCTGAGCATTAATACTGGTAAAATTAAAATCCCACAGGATTCAGGGACTAGTTTTGTATTTTCTAACACACAATGAAATACCTCACAGTATAAATTTAAAACTTCCACCTGTGCACTGTGTGGAGTCATCTGAAGGGCGATGTTCTGGGAGAGACAGCTGAGAGTGCGAGGGGCCCCAAGGGGAGGAAGGGATGGTGTCACCAGATCTGTTTGAAAGCTGAATTCTGGAAGCGCGCAACAGATACCTTCCACCAGATACCAAGCCCTTAATAATCCATGGGTGAGTGAGATAGATGTCTATTTTTAAAGACCTTACGGGGCAGAAGTGGAGATGGAATTCTAGGCAAAACCCAAGGAAACTGAGCATCGCTGAGTGCTCGAACAAGACGGAGGGAAACGGAGGTGAGCTCTGAGGCCATGACAGGGTCCTGCAGAAAGATGGGGTTGGCTTGATGGGTGTGAAGGGACACCATGAGGCTGACACCCTAAAGCCACAGGTGTGGGCTGCTGAGAGGGACAGTTCTAAGAAGTCTGAGGCAGGCTTCTGGCTCAGGCAGCGGTGTGTGTGATGTGTGCTTCAGGTATTTCCAAACTGTACTCTGCGCCTTGATTTTCAGAACAGGCAACATGCTCACGGGCTTCATGACCCACAGTGCATAGAGCGGGTGCACTGGACTGAACTCTCCTGCACATCCTTCTCTCCAGCCACTCAACTCCTCGCCCTGGAAAACTATCTCATCTGCTTCTCAGGTTGCCTTTCTGATACGCCCATGGTTTACACAGTATATGTGTATGCAGTTTCCCCTGCAACCTTCTTTATTAACACAGATGGTAGAACACAAAACACACTTTTGATTCTTTCATCCTGTGCTACAACCTAGGAGGTCATCCAGTGTAAGTACAAGAAATTTTCTCAAGCTGGCCTTTCCCCCTATATCACATTCTATTGAGTGATTATACTATAAATTATATAATCAGATCCCTGCTAATCAACAGTGCTGCAACTACTAACCTTGGACAGTTACTGCCCTTGTTGTCTGAAACTTACATGAGTAAGTTTATCTGAAGGATAAAGTCCTAGAAGTAGGATTTCTGGGCAAGGATATGAGACAATAGCATTCTCACTAAGCATGTGGGCTTTTTAGACAGACTACCCGCTCTGCTTATTAGTTTTGCCACCAACTGGGCAAGCCAATTAACCTCTCTTTGCCTCAGTTCTCTCATTTGAAAACTAGGGATAACTTCAGTACCTATAACACAGGAATTTAAAACACTTTAAATTTTACCCAAGTAATATTAACGAACAATAACATGCAGTATAGGGTTTGATGTTTCACATTCTCGTGTAACTACTGTCTAAAACAAGATACAGAACATTTCCCTAAGCCCAGAAAGTTCCCTTATGCCCTTTTCTAGCTAAGTCTTATACCTACCTCAGGCAAACCATTTTTGACCTCTACTTCACAGATGAGTCTTGATTGGCCTTTGGTTTCCTATAAATGGACCACCAGGGAAGTCCTCTCCTGACCTGACTTTAAATATAAATTTTATTAGATGAGCTTAGTGGCTAACTGGATGCAGTGGAGGAAGGATCAGTAAATGTGATTACAATTTTGAGGAGTTATCTTGGCTTTCCAGTTCCCCGCCTGGACCCTTTGCCCTGGTTACAGTCACCCAATGTCCAGCGAAGATGGGGACTTCCTCAGAGAGGTTTCCCTGGGCTCGCCTGTGGCCTCAAGTCTCCATAGCTGACAGCCCACAGGCCCGTCTCCAGCAGCTCCCCCAACTCCTGTCTCTGCAGAGATGGACAGCAGCGAGGGGTCCTTCTCTCTTATGAGTGGCTTGTCACTGTCTGAGGTTGCGTTCATTTAGGTTTCTTTGTGAGCTCAGATGTCTAGTGGGCTTTTAAAAATTAATTTTGCTTGTTTTATTTTTTGGACGAGAATCTTCTGACTTCTTATATCTGAACTGTGAGTGCACAGGGCTGTTTTAAGAGTTAAGTGACCACATTTGAAGAATGGAATATGATAAACATTATCACTATTACTTGCAGCATGGAGTGCTTGTACCAATTTCCACTCAGTGGTGGACTCACTGACAAGGCAGGCTGAGGCCTCTGGGATGAGAGGGTCGGGAGAGGAGGTCAGAGGCGGACATGTGGTGTCCAGAGTGTGTCTGTAGTGACACAGCAGGGATACACAGTCATTGGAGAAAGGGGATCTTCTTAAAGCTGTGAGTGTGAACGAAGTCACCTGGGAAGACCCAGGACCATGGCAGAAACCCTCCCTGCTTCTACATTTTAGGAGTGGATGCCAAGGCCAAGAAACAGAAAAAAGAGGACCATCCCATGAAATAGGAAGGAGGAGAATCAGAACTGTATGCCAGGTAACAAGAGGCTCTGCAGTGAAAAAAGTACACCAAATATTTCTAGAGAGGACAAATACAATAAAATGGCCATTCATGAGTTGATGTTAAACTCTGAAACAGTGGTTTCAGTGAAATAACAGGGCAGAAGATGATAAGAGGAGGATCTGAAATGAATCAGATTGGTAAAGAGAAATGATGGCTGTATTCAACTATAAAAATCTTATAATTAAAGAAAATTTTTTTTTACTGCGCAAATAACTAAGGGCTAGACACTGAGGATACATCAGTGGTTATTTTGGATAAGGTTCCCCTTCTCATAGAACTATGGAGTGGTGGGGTCAGACAACAAGTAAGTAAATAAATAGAAAAACGACTATAGTTTTCAATATTTACTATGAAGATAACAAAACATTGTATCATAACAGTGATTAGTATGGTAACGTCAGCAAAACAAACAAACAAAAGGTACACTAAAAAAAAATCAACAGTATTCTAGAACTTTAGAAAAATAATAACTGTAATGAAGAACTTCATAGATAGGTTTAAAATGAGATTAGAATTAGTTGAAAAAGTGATTAATAAACTGGATGAAGGGCCAGGAGAAAATACCTAGTCTAAGGCATGGAGGAAAAAAAAAGGAAAATATAGAAAAGAATGGAAGAGGCACACACACAAATTCTAAACTATATGTAATAGCAGTCTGAGAATGTGAGGAGAGAAAATGGAATAATATTGAAGAGATAATGGTTGAGAATTTTCCAACTTGAAAGGCATCAAACCACAGGTTCAAGATTTCTTATGAACCCAAGCAGAATGAATAAAACAAAAATCTCACCTAGGCATATCAAAGATAGACTGCTGGAACCTAAAAACAAAAGGAAATCTCAAAGGCTCCCAAGAAGAAAATGACACGTTAATATTGAAACAGCAACAAGACTAACACCTGACTTCAATCAAAACAGATGAAGTCATATGAAAATGGGATACATTATATTCAAAGGCCTGCGAGGCAATAACTGAAAACCGAGTATTCTGTATCTAATGAAAAGAGGCCTCAAAACATGATTGTAATCTGCCAAAAGAGCTAAAATTAAAAACAACTGATGAAATTGTGGAGCCAACGGACTTTTCATGTAGTGCCGGTAGGAACGGAGAAGAGTATGTAAGCACTATGGAAAACAGCAAGTTCTTATAAACATGCCTTAAAACCTACTGTGGTGCCAGCGTTCAAGACGGCCCTACGGATACTCGTGGTGTGGATGTCCTTGTGTGTCCCCGCCCACAGTGAGTGAAGCTGTCCCCTGTAACCAGGAGGATATCACGGAAATGAAGGTGAGGTCACACAGACATTGTGGGTTCCATCTCGGGCTCCAGTGTTGGGAGGACACTCAGGCAGCCCTATAGAGGGGTCAGTATGGCAAGAGTCAGAATAGCCAGCTAAGCTGCTCCTGATTTCTAACCTTCAAAATCTGTGAGACAGTACATATTCATTGTTGTTTTAAGCTGCTAAGCTTAGGGTAATCTGTTATACAATGATAAGAAATATGCTCAAAAGTATATGCTTCAGGTATATGCTCAAAAGTAATGTATACAATGCCAAGAAATAGAGGAAAACACCAGAATGGGAAAGACTAGAGATCTCTTCAAGAAAATCAGAGATACCAAGGGAACATTTCATGCAAAGATGGGCATAATAAAGGACAGAAATGGTATGGACCTAACAGAAGCAGAAGATATTAAGAAGAGGTGGCAAGAATACACAGAAGAACTGTACAAAAAAGATCTTCATGACCAAGATAATCACAATGGTGTTATCACTCACCTAGAGCCAGACATCCTGGAATGCAAAGTCAAGTGGGCCTTAGGAAGCATCACTACAAATAAAGCTAGTGGAGGTGTTGGAATTCCAGTTGAGCTATTTCAAATCCTGAAAGATGATGCTGTGAAAGTGCTGCACTCAATATGCCAGCAAATTTGGAAAACTCAGCAGTGGCCACAGGACTGGAAAAGGTCAGTTTTCATTCCAATCCCAAAGAAAGGCAATGCCAAAGAATGCTCAAACTACCGCACAATTGCACTCATCTCACACGTTAGCAAAGTAATGCTCAATATTCTCCAAGGCAGGCTTCAGCAATATGTGAACTGTGAACTTCCAGATGTTCAAGTTGGATTTAGAAAAGGCAGAGGAACCAGAGATCAAACTGCCAACATCAGCTGGATCATTGAAAAAGCAAGAGAGTGCCAGAAAAACATCTACTTATGCTTTATTGACTATGCCAAAGCCTTTGACTGTATGGATCACAACAAATGCTGGAAAAATCTGTAAGAGATGGAAATACCAGACCACCTGATCTGCCTCTTGAGAAATCTGTATGCAGGTCAGGAAGCAACAGTTAGAACTGGACATGGAACAACAGACTGGTTCCAAATAGGAAAAGGAGTACATCAGGGCTGTATACTGTCACCCTGCTTATTTAACTTATATGCAGAGTACATAAGCCCAGCGTTGGGCTGGATGAAGCACAAGCTGGAATCAAGATTGCTGGGAGAAATATCAATAACCTCAGATATGCAGATGACACCATCCTTATGGCAGAAAGCAAAAAGAACTACAGAGCCTCTTGAAGAAAGTGAAAGAGAAGAGTGAAAAAGTTGGCTTACAACTCAACATTCAGAAAACGAAGATCATGGCATCTGGGTCCCTTCACTTCATGGCAAATAGATGGAAACAGTGACAGACTTTATTTTTCTGGGCTCCAAAATCACTGCAAATGGTGACTGCAGCCATGAAATTCAAAGACACTTTCTCCTTGGAAGAAAAGTTATGACCAACCTAGACAGCATATTAAAAAGCAGAGACATTACTTTGCCAACAAAGGTCCAGCTAGTCAAAGCTATGGTTTTTCCAGTGGTCATGTATGGATGTGAGAGTTGGACTGTGAAGAAAGATGACTGCTGAAGAATTGATAACTTTTGAACTGTGGTGCTGGAGAAGACTCTTAAGCGTCCCTTGGACTGCAAGGAGACCCAATCAGTCCATCCTAAAAGAAATCAGTCCTGAATATTCATTGGAAGGACTGATGCTGAAGCGGAAACTCCAATACTTTGGCCACCTGATGGGAAGAACTGACTCATTTGAAAAGATTCTGATGCTGGGAAAGATTGAAGGCGGGAGGAGAAAGGACACGAGTTTGAGTAAACTCTGGGAGTTTACTCCACACACACAAAAATGTATACAATTATTCAAAGCATCTTTATTTATAAGAGCTTAAAACTGGACTCCATTTAAATGCCCATCAACAGGAGACTGGATAAACAAATTGTGGTATATTCATACAATACAACTGAGCAATAAAAAGGAACAAACTCCTGATACATGCAAAAACATGGATGAATCTCAAAAACAGTATTGTGAGCAAAAGAAGGCTGCACAAATGAGTACATATAGTAAGATTCCATTTATATAAAGTTTAAAAACATATATTTACTCTACCGTGAGAGAAGTCAGATGGCAGTTAGGTTGGCGAGGCAAGGGTGGATACAGCAAGAAGGGAGCTTTCTGGGGTAATAGAAATGTCCTATAGCTTGGTGGCACTTAAGCACAACATAAAGACTAGTTAAATTATACATTTTACTGTATGTAAATAAAAGCTCAATTTAAAAAAGATGACATAAAGACATTTTCAAACAAAAAAAAAACCCCAGCACCAGAAGAGTACATACAGTAAAGGAGATATGAAATGGTGTTTCTTCAGAATGAAGTAAATAACCCCAGATGGAAGGCCAGAAATGCAGGCAGGAATGTAAAGCAACAGGAAAAGTAACGTGGAAAAAAGGGACAGGAATGGTGACTGTGTAGCAATAATAAAGGTCCTGTGAGGTCTGGAATTACAATACGAGGTAAGAGCATACAACCCAGGAGATAGAGAAATTAGACTTGAGATTCTTGCGCTGTTGGAATGTGGTGAAAGTAACTTACATTAGACTGGAATAAGGCGAGGATACATAAGATGATGGCAAGAGTAAAGAGTTAAAGAACAACTAATGAATGTATTTAGTTGTTCTTTAACAACTAAATGGCATCACCATTTAATAGCATCACTGACTCAATGGACATGAGTCTGTGAAAACTCTGGGAAACCATGAAGGACAGGGACGTCTGGTGTGCTGCAGTCCATGTGGTTGCAGAGTCAGACATGACTGAGAGACTGAACAAGAAGAATGTGTAAGTACCAAGATAACTAATGGTTCAGAAACATGGCATTAAAACCAAAACAAAATTCAATCCAAAGAACACAGGACCAGGTAAATAAGAAGCCAAGTGTAAAACTGCTGTATTTAAACATAGATACACCAGTAATTATCTTAAAAGCAAAATTAAATATTCAAATTAAAAGTCAAAGTTGAGAGCTCTGGAGTCCAGACTTGGTGGTGGTACCTGCATGGGGAGGACCCTCCCCAACTGATCAAGCAGAAAACCACTGGCTGGACAACAGGGTCTGGGGCTACCACTGTGCTGGAGAGGGAGAGGGGGTGCCCTGGGAGGAAGATGCTGCAAAGGGAGCCTCAGATGCACACATCAAATCCGCTCAAATCCAGAGTCACTTTACAACCACTCACACATGGCGGTGGGAGGGGGAGGGGGTGGGCTGCAAGGACAGCAAGAGTGGAATACCGTAAAAGCCAAGCAGAGATTTCAGCGGCTGCCAACTGCAAGACAGGAAGAGTTGGAAGTTTTGATCCTTAGGCCACATTTCAGAGGTAAAGACTGTGCCCCCAGAATAAGGATGTGCCATGAGGCTAAATACTCCAAGGGAACCATCCTAACAGAGTGTAAAACCAAACCTGAACAAGTTCAAGGGGATACTCAGCACTCCTTAGCAAAAGATAATATAAAATCCCCACAACAACATATCTTCTGCAGCAGTCAGTATACAACAATAATTAAAGAAAAACTACTACAATTGCAAAGAAATGTGATCCAAGGTCAAGAGAAAAAAAAAGAGTAAACACCAATAGATCATGAGCTGATCCAGATGTTGGCACTAGTAGACATATGCTTTAAAAGCTGTTATAATCAGGATTTAAAGAAAAGGAGTCATATTGAGTGAACAGATAAGCTTACAAAATATAAAAAAAACACCAAATAAAGATTCTAGAATTAAAGACAGTATCTGAAGTGAAAAAAATATACAGGATGTGCTTAAAGGCAGTAGAAGGATCAACTGAACTTAAAGACAGATCAAGAGAAATAATGTGATCCTAAGACTAGAGAGAAAAAGATGGAGAAACAGAGTGAAACAAAACCTAGGCCTCAGTCACCTGTTTGAATAATACTGAATGGTTTAACACACGGATAACTGGAATCCTACAGGCAGAGCAAGAGAATGGGGTAGACAAAATATTTAAAGAAATGATGGTTGAAAATGTCCCAAGCCATCATATTTCTGATCCAAGCAACTCAGTCACTCCAGAGGATAACAAGCACCTAGTACACAACAGTAAATGATGGAAGACAAAAGACAGTGAGGTCCCAGAGCATACAAAGACCTCTGTAGAGCACAGAGGACTCTGTCCAACACTCTCCTATGACCTACGTGGGAAAAGAACCTAAAAGAGTGGATCTATGCATAGGTATAACTGATTCACTTTGCTGTAAAGCAGAAAATAACACAACATTAGAAATCAACTACACTGCACCAAAAATTAATTAAAAAAATAGAGATCTTAAAGCAGCCAAGTAATAAAAAGATGTGTTACATACAGAGGAACAATGCTAAGGATGATGACAAGCCACTCAGCACAAACCATGGAGGCCATAACACAGCAGAATACCATTTTCAAAACACTAGAAGAAAAAAACCTGTACATTACACCTCCAGGACTTATTTATTGTATAACTGGAAGTAGGTACCTCTGACACCTTCACTGACTTCACCCATGTAATATACAGCATGGTGACTACAGCTAATAATACCGTACTGTACATTTGGAAGTTGCTGAGTAAATCTTGAATGTTCTCATCCCAAGGAAAAAAAAATTTCTAACAATGTGTGGTGACTGGATGTTAACTAAAGTTATTACGTTACCACTTCACAATACCTTCCAATATAAAATCATTATGCTGTATAAAACAAAATACAAAAAGGGGGAAAATTCCAGAAATCTTTACCTAGCAAAAATATCCTTTAAAAGTGAGGATGCAATACAGACCTTTTCAGAGCAACAAAAACTGAGGGATCTGTTACCAGTAGCCCTGAGAATAACATGAAATGCTGAAACAGTTCTTTAGGCAGAAGGGAAATGACATCAGATGAAAAGTCAACTCTAGAAAGGAATGAAGGGACATGGAAACAGGTAATATGTGTGTCAAATAAAATGAAATGAGTTTTGCACTTCCTTTTTTTCCTACCCTGAATAATCAATCTCAGAGTCACTGTTAGGTGGGCCAAGCAGGGAGGTACATGTGGCCAAGGGGTGGGGTGGCCCAGCCTCATGGAGCCAGCATGAGGGCATCAACAGCTCAATGTTACACTCTTTTATACCAAGCAATCAGTTGTCTTTTAATGACATTAGAGAGATAACAGTTGGTTGTCTCTTAATGCCTTTATTTACAGTAAAATAGCCATCATTAAAAAACATTGAAACAGTCTCTAATTTAGAGAAAAGTTACAAATACAGAATTTACTTATCCTGAGCCATTTGGGAGTAAGTTGCCTCATTACCTCTGAACATTAGTGGACATTTCCTACAAACAAGATTATCTTTCCTACAAACATAAGCAGAATAAGATAATCAAAACTGTGAAATTAACACCAACACATTACTACCATCTAGTCCTCAGAGCCCATGTGAGTTTTATCAACTGTTCTAATAATATCCTTTGTTGTTCAAAACACATGCTGTATTTAGTTGTCATGATTCTTGAGTCTCCTTCAGTCTGGGTCCGCTTTTCAGTCTTTCCTTGACTTTTTAAACTTTGAGACTTTTGAGGATTATACACCTGTCATTCTGAGAACAGTTTCTCAATCTGAATTTGTCTAATGTTTACACATGATATGATTATACAGTAATAATGATTAAATTAATGTAAATTAAATTCAATTAATATGATTCTGGTAGTTATAATAAAGTATGTTCATTTTTTGACTTTTGATACTCCTTCAAGACTGGAGCTTAATTCCGTACCCTGTGAGTTTGGAATGGGCTTATTAGTAACTTCCTTCCAAGGGGTCATAAAAATACCTCAGATTCTTCTTTGCTCTCTACTGGGTCACTTGCCTGGGGAAAGTTAGCTGCCCTGCTATGAAGACACTCATGCAGCCCACTGGAGAGGCCCACATGGTGAAGATTTCAGAAACTGAGGCCTCCAGCCAACAGCCATGTGAGTGCACCATCTTGGAAGCAGATCCTGAACCCCAGCCAAGCTTTCAAATGACTGAAGCTCTGATTTAACTGGGACATCTTGACTGCATCACCACAAAAGGCCCTGAGTCAGAACCATGCCAGATAAGCCACTCTGATTCCGGATCCACAGAAAATGTGGATTAAAGTTTGTTGTTTCAAGTGGCTAAGTATTGGGATAATCTAAATATTGGGATAATTAGTTACTTAGCAATTGATAATGAGCACAGTTATCCACCACATTCACAGAAAAATGGTGGTTAAGAAGCCATAATATCATCTAAAAAGATGCAGAGAAGTATTAAGACAAAATTCAAGACCCATTCTTGATTTAAAAACAAACAAACAAACTTTCAGCAAACCAGAAAAAGAAGAAAGTTTTCTTATCTTAACAATGAGCACCCTACAGTGGACATCATACTTAAGGGTATAATGTTAAACGCTTTCCCACCAAGACTGGGAAAAGGCAAGGATATTGCTCACTAGTTTTATTCAACATGGTAGGAGGTTCTAGACAATGCAGCATGGTTTTGAAAAAATTAAAAGGAAAAGAAGTCAAACTGACTTTATTCTCAGACAACATAATCATGGATGTAAAAAACTGTAAGGACTCTACAAAACAGTTATCAGAAAAAAATGAATTTAACAGTATTAAAGTATACAAGGTAAACATGTGAAATTCAATGGTGTTTCTACAAAATACTGCAGATAAAAATACTACAATTCCATTTACAGTAGTTTAAAAAACATTAATACTGAGGTAAGATTTTTCAACAAGAACATTTTTTTTAAGACTCCTGCATTGAAAAAAAAAAAAAAAAGACTCCTGCATTGAATACAAAACGATGCAGAGACAAACTAAAGGAGACCTAAGTAAATGGAGAAAGACACCATGTTCACGGATCAGAAGACTCAATATTATGATTTATTAAGATGCCAAGGCTACTCAATGGGGATAGAAAGGCTTTCAACAAATGATGCTGGGACAACTGGATAATTACATCAGAAAATAATGAATCTTACCTCTACTTCACAGAATACAGAAAAATTAATCTGAGATGGATCAAAGAACTAAAAGTAAAGCTAAAACTATGAAGAAACATAGGAGAACATCTTTGAGAACTTACGGCAAGCAGTGCTTGTTTAGAGGACCAAAAAAAGCATGAACCCAGGAAGACCAATTGACAATATGGACGTCATTAAAATTAAAACTCCTCATTAGAAGACATCATTAAGAAAATGAAAAGACAAGCCATGGAATGCAAGAAAATATTCACAATAAATATATCTGACAAGAGTTCTATTTGTAATATGTAAAGAATTTTTACACGTCTGTAAGAAATAAGGCAAAAACTAAGGAAAAATGGGCAAAAGACTTGAATAGTGACTTCATAGTGAATGACAAAGAAACACATGCAAAGATGCTTAATATTACTAGTCATCTGGGAAATGCAGATTAAAAGCACAATGAGATACCATTTTATATCCACCAGAAAAACTGAAGTTAAAAAGACAAGTACTGGTGAGGATGCAGGGCAACTGGACTTCTATACACTGCAGGTGGGAGGGTAAAATGACACAACCAAGTTGGCAAGTTCATTCTAAGTTATATAAATGCACCTTTCCTATGAACTAGAAATTCTATTCCTAGTTATTTACCCAAAGGAAATGAAAACCTATGACTATAAAAAGAGTTGTAGAAGAATGATCACAGTATCTATATTCATAATAACCCCAAACTGGAAACAACCTGGACCTCCATAACCAGGAGAATGGGTAAACAAACAGTTACCTGTTCACATAGAAGAGTATCAGTCACCAATTAAAAAAAAGATTATGATACATACAACAATATGGCTGAATCTCTGAAACATTGTTTTATGGGAAGAAATAGGACACCAAAGAGTGCTTTCTGTATTATTTACGTGAAATTCAAGAACAGGCAAATTAATCCACAGCGACTGAAGTCAGCACAGTTGCCACTTATGGGGAGTGGGACTCACAGAAACAAACTTCTAAGATGATGGAAATGTCTGGATCTTGATTAGGGGTAGTTATATGGAATATATATATAATATTATCAAATTCAAATCATAAGCTGCTTACAAGAAACCCACCTTAAGTAAAAGATACAGAAAGGTTAAAAAACAAAAAGAGACAAAATGCGCCACGCAAACACCGACCACAGGAAATGCTGCTGGTACACTAAGAGCCACAATTAGGCCTCCAGGCGGCGCACTGCCAGAGCTACAGAGGGCAGTTCAGATGGTGGGAGGCCTGTGTTGTAGTCAGATGTAGGGTTCTAGATTTGTTAAGTACTTAATGCAGCTGCAAAGCAGATAAAGTATGCCATCTTTTCAAACACATATGAAACACTTACCAAAATCAACATATGCCAGGCAAATTGCAAATTATATCAGTAATAAAGGATTTAAATATGTTCGCTAATTTCAATGTAATTATGCAGTAATCACTAAAAATATTAACTAGAAAATTTCCCTATATTTGGAATTCAACAAACACATCTAAATGATGTTTGGATCAAAGATGAACTCATAATAGAAACTTGAAAATATTCTGAAATGAATGATTGAAATGATATTTTATAAAAACTAGTTTGATCTGGTAAAAGTCATGATTAAAGTTTTAAAACAAGGAATAGAACTGAAAATAAGGAGTGAAAATCAATTATATAACTATCTATCTGAAGAAGTTAGAAAAAATTAGCATGTTGAACAGGACAGAAACTATAAATAGGTGCATGGATGGATTAATGAAATAAAGAAGAAAGATTGCAGAGTTCATCAAAGGCAAAACCAGTATCAGAAATGTAAAAGGGGTATGTGTAAAATGTAAACAGAATAAAGTGTTAACATCTTTTTGCCAATAAATTGAGGGAAGTTTATGAAAATTATCAAAATCCTTAAACAAACCACAATCTATCAAAATCAATGCAAGAAAGAGAAAACCTGAAAATGAATAACCTTACAACTATGAACGAAATTGACTTCTTAAACCCTATTACACAGGGACAACTCAAAGCCCACATGCATTTTGCTAATCATTTAAAAAAGTCATAGCAGCATTTTTTTTTTTTTTTTTTTTTTACAAACTCTTCCATAAAAGAGCTTCTCAACTATTAACAGTTTCATCAGGGAAGCAAAACTTTCATACCAAACCTGACATGTACGTTACAGAAAGGGATACTTCATGACAATCTTACTCATAAACATACATGGAAGTTCTAAAAAAGAGTAAACTAAAGCCAGTGATATGCAAAAAGAATAATATATCACAATATAAGTGGATTTATTCCATGAAAATTCAACAATTTACCACATTAATAGCATAAAAGAATAATTATACAACCAAGGCAATCGAATAAAAATCTCCATCCACACTTCACACTTAAAAAAAACAAAAACAAAAAACTCCAGCATATGATAAAAAAAGACACTCTGTAATATGCTAAGGTGTGTGTACAAAAACCCTACAGCAAACATATTTAGTGGCATAATAGCAAAAGCTTTCCTGCTAAGATGAGAATATCCAGTATGATCATTTCTATTCAAAACTGAACTAGAGATCCTACTCAATAAAAGATACAAAAAGTTTAAGGATTAGAAATAAAGATTTCAAAGCAATACCATTTAGCACAAAAACAGCAGAAAACTACATTGAAACATCAAACCAGTTGGATAAAATCTGATGAAAGATGTACCAGTCCACTAAACAGAAAAGCAGAAAAAATGCTCAGGAAAAATAAAAAAAAGCCTAACAAATGGAAAAATACATTTCTATATTCATATATTAGAGATGCAATATCATATAGATGTCATTTCTCTCCAAACCAATCTATAAATTCAATGAAACGTCAATCAAAAACACAATGGGAATTAGTGTGTTGGTATGAAAAAAGAGAACACTAATGTTCACATGGAAATGTAACAGGCCAAGAATAGCCAAGAAATTATTGAAGAATAACACAGAAGTACTCATGCCACTGGACAGAGAGACTTATTACACAGATAGAGGAATTAAGACACTGGCACAGGGCCAAAAAAAAGGACGAATAGTTTCTTTCAAAGATCACTGACTAAGGCAAAAAACCCCCAAAAACAAAAAAACAACTGTACTATGGATTTTATAAGATGCAGAAGCAAAACATATGACAATAATAACACTACGGATCAGCAAGGAGAAATGAAAGCATACTCCTGTAAGGTTCTTATACTATATGTAAAACTGTCTATTATTTGAAGGAAGAATGATAAAGAAGTATATTGTAAATCAAAGCACAACCACTAAAACAGCAGAATAGGTACAGCTAAAAAGCCAGTAGCAGAGATAAAATGGAACCATTAATATAAGGGGCGAGTAGAAAAATACAGCAAGATGGTAGATTTAAGCCAAACAATATTGATAGCTATAAAAAATAAAAATGGTCTAAACCAGTACTGTACAACAGAGCCTTCTACAAGGAGAACTTGAATGGCAGCTAGTGTGACCAAGGAACTCAAGTTAAAATTTTAACTTAAGTTCAGACAGCCACATGCAGCTACCTACAACTGTACTAGACAGCTGGTGCAACTACTCCAATTAAAACGCGAGACCCATAATGCTGTCTGTCTGCAAAAACTCACTTTAGATATAAAGATAGAAATAGGTTAAATGTAAATGGACGGGAAAAGATATGCAAACACTAATCAACATGGAGCTGAAGAGTGTGTATTCATATAAGACCGAGAAAAATTCAGAATCAGGACTGTTACCAGGGAAAAAGAGGGACATTTCATGATAGCAAAAGGGTCACGCTATCAAGAATAAAAACAATAAAATGTATTAATAGATATGTTCAATAGTAAGAGCTTCAAAACATATCAACCAAAATTGATTAAACTAAAAACAGAACTAGACAAATCTTCAATTAGGGTTGGATTTCAAACACTCTTTTCACTGCAAATGAGGGGGAAAAATCAGTTAAGTATACAGAAGAAAGGAACAGTGCTATTAGTCAAGCTGATTGTTTAACATTTATAGAACACATTTACAGCAGCAGAACATATTCTTTTCTGCTAAACATGGAACATTCATGAAGACCACATGCTAGGCCATAAAATAAGCGTTAAATGTAAAAAGGTCTGAAATATTCAATGAGTTATGTCCTCTGATCCAATGGATTTAAACCACAAATCATAGTAGTTGAAAATTTGTGGAAAATCCCCAAATAATTGGAAGTTAGAAAACATACTTTCAAACAACTAATAACTCACAAGGGAAAGAAATACTTTGAACTAAATGAAAATGACAATACAATCATCAAAATCTATGATATTTCACCCAAACCAGTACTCACAGACAAATTTATAGTTCTAATTGCATACACGTAAAAAAGCCTTAAAAGTCAATATTCTAAACTTCCACTTTAAAAAACTAAAAAAGAAGAAATTAAGTCAAAATAAGAAAAGGAAGGAAAAAAATGAAGATAAAAGCAAAAATCAATGAAAAAGAAAAGTGGAGAAAAACAGTGAAACATTAATAAAATAAAAAACTGGTTCTTTGAGAAGACCATTAAAATAGCTAGACAGATTCTAATGACATTAAAATGATAGTAGAGGAATATTATGAACAACTTTATGCCAATAAATTAAAAGACCAAAACAATGGACAAATTCTTTGCAATACACAAACTATTCATACCAAAGCTTACTCAGGAAGAAATGAATAGGCCCGTAACTATTAAAGGAACTGAAACGGTAGCTAAATTTTGCTGACACAACTCCTTGCTCAGATGGCTTCACTCGTGAATTAAACCAAACCTTTAAGGAAGAAATAATACCAATTCTACACGGAATCTTCCAAAAAACAGAAGATGAAAAAATACTTCCCAACTTATTTTATGAGGTCCTGATACCAAAACTAGAGAAACGTTATTATTACAGAAAACTACAGATCAATATCAGTCATGAACATGGAGGCAAAAACTTTTAGCAAAAATGTTAATAAATCCAATTCAGTAGTATATTAAAAAAATACATAATAACCAAGTGAAATTTATCTGAGGAATGAAACATCACTTTGTTATTTTAGTATTGATTGTTGTAATTCACTATTTTAAGACTGAAAACGATAAAGTGTTAAGAACAGTTCAAAAGATAAAAAACCCACCTGGCAAAATTCAAACAATCCTTGATAAAAAAAAAATTCTCATTTATTTAGGGATAGAAGAGAATATTCTCAACCTGATAGTGGGCACCTATAAAAAAAAACCTAAGAGCCTAGACATCCAGCTTAATGGAAACGACCAAATACTTTTCCCTCAAGACTAGGATGGAGAAGGCAATGGCACCCTACTCCAGTACTCTTGCCTGGAAAATCCTATGGATGAAGGAGCCTGGTGGGTGCAGTCCATGGGGTCTCGAAGAGTAGGACACGACTGAGCGACTTCACTTTCACTTTTCACTTTCATGCATTGGAGAAGGAAATGGCAAGCCACTCTAGTGTTCTTGCCTGGAGAATCCCAGGGATGGGGGAGCCTGGTGAGCTGCCATCTATGGGGTTGCACAGAGTCGGACACGACTGAAGCGACTTAGCAGCAGCAGCAGCAGCAAGACTAGGAATGAGGGAAGGATTTTGGCTGTTAACCACTTATCTTAAGTACTGGAGGTCTTAGCTCACGTGACAGCCAAGTAAAAGAAATAAAAGGCATGTAGATTGGAAAGAAGGAAAGAAAACTGCCTGTTACAGATGACATGATGGTACACCTAAGAAAATCTCAAGGAATCTATTAGAAAGATGTCTGAACTAATTGAATTTAGCCAAGTCACATGACACAAGGTCAACTTTATGTTTGCACATGAAGAACAAACAACTGAAACTTTAAAATTCCATATAATCTGTAGAGACAGAAAGCTTATCAGTGGTTGCCTGGAGCCTGTGGTAGGGATTGGGATAAATACAGGTTGGGGCAAGAGGGGACAGACTGGAGTGATGCAAGTGTTCTACATCTTGACTGTAGCGATGAGCTCACAGATGTATACATACAAGTATACGTGTGCTGCGTGCTAAGTTGCTTCAGTCGCGTCCAACTCTGTGACCCCATGGACTGTAGCCAGCCAGGCTCCTCTGTCCATGGGATTCTCCAGGCAAAAATGCTGGAGTGGGTTGCCATTTCCTTCCCCAATTTGTCAGAATTCATCAAAATGTTCACTAAAAATGGGTGCATTTTATTGTATGTAAACTATACTTTAGTGAGCCAATTAAAAACACAGATTGGGTCTTACCTGGTGGCTCAGCAGCTAAGACTCTGCCAGCCAATGCAGGAGATAAGAGTTCAATCCCTGGTCAGGGAAGAGCCCACATGCCGCAGAGCAACTAAGCCCGTGTACCACAACTACTGAGCCTGTGCTCTACAGCCGGAGAACCGCAACTCATGAGCCCATGTACTGCAACTACTGAAGCCCACACACCCCAGAGCCTGTGCTCCACAACAGGAGAAGCCACTGCAACGAGGCCTGTGCGTCGCAACTGGAGAGTAGGCCTTGCCTGCTGGAACTAGAGAAAAGCCCAGGCGGCAACGAATATCCAGCATAGTCAGAAATAAAAACAAATATACAAATAAAATTATAAAAAAACTAAAACACAGATCAATGGGATACAATTAAAAAAATCCATAAAAAGTGCACTATAAATACAGATGATCAATTTATGACAATCACAGCTCTCAGTACACAACAGTGAATTATGGATAATCTTAAAAAAAAATTGAGAAGTAAATCTCTGCTGGAGTTAAAAGAAAAAAAAAAAAGACAATCCCCCACAACTTAATTTTACTTCTCATATAGAAATTAATTCTAGGTAAAAATTAAATCTAAATCTGAGAAGCAAAACAAAATTTCTATAGGATAACAGGAGTGTATTTTCATGACTTTGGTAAATCAAAGTTTATTAAAAGGACATAAAAAGCACTAACATAATATCTTTCATTGAAAGACTGATCAAATGGATATATTAAAAGTAACAACCCTTCATTAAAAGATCCAGAGAGTGAAAAGGATAGTCACAGTGTGCGAGAAAGTATCTGCAATAGTCAGATGCAACAAATGACTACAGAATCTACAATATCCAGAATACATTCATTACACCCATAAGTCAATGAAAATATGACTAACAACTCAATAGAAAAATGAACAAGATTCTCAAACAGGCAACGTATCCAGATAACCAATAAAGATATGAAAATGTGTTCAGTAGCTGTAGTCATATGGGAAACAGGAATTAAAACCAGAATAAGGCAGTACCACCAATCCTCCAACACAGCTAAAATTTGAGACTGATGACATCTAATGTTGTAGGGGATATGAAGCAACCAGAACTCCCAAACACTGCTGGCAGGAACATTAACTGACACAATACTTCAGAAGACATCTACTAGAGTTAAGATACATATTCCTTCTGAGCCAGGAATTTCCCTGCCAATTCCCAAACCCTGACTAGAAACCACCACAATTCCAACAGTAGAATAAACTGTGGTGTATTTATCCAATGGGATACTTATTGTACAGAGATGAACAAGAATAAACTATCATTACATGAAATGACATAGATGAACCTCACAAAGTATGAATCAAATAAGCAGATACAAAACAATATCTACTAATTCCATTTAAATACAGTTTAAAAAAACTATAGTTAGAAGTTTATCAAAAAATATCAGTTGCTAAGAAATAACATATGCTTACCATATGAAAGTACCATTCTAAGTAATTTTTACGTATTTTAACTTGATTTTCACAACTCTGTAATTAGAGGCAACTAATTATCCCAAATGTGCAAATTTAGTCACAAAGAGGTTAAATACTTTGCTCAAGGCCACAGAGCAACTATGTGTTAGACTTGGGATGTGAAGGCAGCTAGACCGGCTGGAGACCTTGCAGTCTAAACGCTACATTGCCGCTCAGTGGTAGAGCTTTAATGGAAACACAAAGGAGGAGGGCAAATGAAGCAGGGAGAGGTAAGAGAAGCAGGATTACTAAGTTCCCATCTCCCAAGAAAATAAGCACTAGATAATGCCTAAAATTGGGGGATGGGGTGGGGGAGAAGAGAAGGGATCAAGAATTAGCAGTATGTGCGTGTTAACGAAAAAATCTGGAGGACAGATCAGAAAAAAACAGCTAAAACCATCACAAAAGTAGATACCTCTAGGGAGTGAGTCAGAGTGGACCAGGGAACTGTTAATACTTAACTATTAAGAAAAAATACTTAGCTATTACAGAAAAAAACCACACACACATTGCTTTGGTAAAAGTAATTTTGAAAGGTTTTAATAAGATCTAAATATTTTAAAAACAACGCTATCATGTATTGAGCCCCAGTGTCCCTGGCACTTAGCTGAACATTTGAAAAGGAGTATCTCATATGGAGTTGGTGCCAGTTATTACTACGATTTTGCTGATGGGGAAACAGATTCAGAGTTAACCAGCTGGCAGGTGGCAATGTCCATGTCTGGACCACCACCAGGGAAGATGAAGGTCTAGAAGTCAACAAAGCAGCAGGGATGAACAGATATTCAGGAGTCCTGGACAGGAGCAAGTGACTCATGTTGGCTTCAGGGAGGAGAAGGGACAGTAGGAGGGGGATCTAGAAAGGATGCCCAGGGTTCTGGCTTGAGTACCAGAGGACATGTTGGTCCTTTTCTCTCTACCACAAGGTCCATGGAAAGAGGAGCAGAGGGCCAGGCCTCTGATAGGGAGCTCCTGAGCTTAGTCACGGATATGCAGAGCTCCAATATGTTTGGGAAAGGCACAGAGGAGTCAGGCAGGATGCATGAGGAAGACCCTTGGGTGTGAACTCAGCAGAGGAGGAAGGGCAGGCAGAAGACTGAAGAGCATGCAAAGACACAGGAAGAGAAAGAACACCCGTGGCCTGGGCCTGCAGCCTGTCCAGCCTCTGGGCCACCCGTCCAACACGCCCTGTCCCCCATGCTACTCACTGCCCTCAACATCGCCAATAGCTCCCTTCCACTCTTCAAAAACTTTTGTCTCTAGACTATCTTCTGAAATATAATCTACTCATTTATCAATATTGAGATGTCAGGGCTTCTAAGTGCCTCATATTTTCACCGTGAGGCACCTTGGGAACTGGCAGAGCCCTGGGCCAGGGTCAGGCCCTGGCTACATGCTCTCACCGGGCCTCCACATTCCTCCTTCGGAGCACAGAAAATGGCCAAAGAACTCACTTCCTGTGCTTTGGTTACACAGTATGTCTCTCTCCTTCTTGGAAGGTACCTGAGGGCAGGAGGGGCTTGTCAACTTTTCCTGAAAAGCTCTAAATAATAAATACTTTGTGGGCCATGGGGTCTCAGTCACAGCTATACAACTCTACCATTGAGCCGGAAAGCAGTGGAGACCACATATAAATGAACAGGTATGCTGTGTCTCGGTAAGGCTTTATCATTGAATTGAGAGGTGGGCCAAAAGGCCAGGGTCTGCTGAGCCCTGCTCCGAATCACCAGCACCCAGGCTAGCATCTGGCATACAGCCGGCACTGGATGAGCAATAATGAAAGGAAACAGCCCTTGGCTTTGTCAGTGAGACAGAAGCAGGTCCTGAGGGAAGGTGATTTCAGCAGAGCAGAGGGGTGGGATGGTTGGCAGAGGGCTGAAGAAGCAGTAAGCTCTTGTTCCAGAACCCCCCGTTTGCCCAGCAGGCCTGGGGAATGGCCCTGTCTAAGGGGAGCAGGGCTGGGGAAGGAGTCGGGGGTTGCTCCTGAGCTCAGGTGTGTGTGGGGCTGATTGTGAAGGAGGAACACATGTGCCAAGGATAGAGAAACAGGAGGGTGGAGGAGATGACGGGAAAGCCTCAAATCGCTCTTTCTGTGAGACATTCACCCAGACTAAATGGGGAAGACAGCTGGGCTTAGGGACTGGGTGCGCGGCCAAACAGGGAGGCCTGGCCGCCCAGGACAGGGCCACAGACCTCCTTGTCAGCCCCCCTCTTCCCTGGCGAGGCGGCACCTCTAACCGAGCTGGCGGTGGGGCTTGAGGGCTGACTAGTGTGAGGAGTGTCGCTCCCTGAGGCAGCAGTAGGGCCTACTGGCACTTCCTGTCCCTTCACTTTCCCACGCAGGTAGTGACAGGCAGGCCTAGAGGAGGATGAGTTCACACATCAAACTTGCAGACACGCCCAGTCCTTTCCTGAAGAACATTCAAAGTCACTTGAATTTCAGAGAGTCAGTAGTGGTTTCATCTTGACGCCTTCAAATATGGACGTGCACGCTGTGAATTATGTCCCCATTAGGCAGAACAGAATTTTTCTTTAAGTGGAAACAACCAATTGGGTGAGGCTTTGCATAGCAGCTACCTAGTTTTATAAGCTTAACACGAGTATTAAAAGACACAAAACACAACTTCTTACAGAGGAAGTATTAACAGTACGAAGTTTAAACAGCCTGAAAAGTTTAGAGTCAAAAACCTATAGCCAGTCAGTTTCACTTTTCCTATGAACCAGGTACCTCCAAAAGGCTTACATTTTGATATTTCTCTGTTAATTCATCACGGCTACTGGAATGTGCAGCCATAGTGCTGAAATGTGTGAGAAGGGTTCAGACTTCAAACTATTTTTCAGGAAGAGCTAAAGCCATCTAAAGTATCTTTTAGTTGACATGCCAGAGAAAAAAAGCATTAAGATCTATTTCTTCTGCCTTATTTCAAGGTGAAATCTGCTGTTCCTATTCACAGATTGAAGACTCTATGTATATTCTAATAAGTAAAACTTTAATTCCATACTCTCACTCTCAAGTTCTCACTCCTCACAAGTTAAAAGATGATTTTCCTAAAACACATCAATCCTTGCTCTACTGTTTCAAGTTCTTCTCGAGATGATGGTCATCACTGTCTCCAAATTCACTAGCTTTTAGAATGCGGATGCCTACCCTTGTAACACACCTTTGTTTGAAAGGACTTTTCAGTACACCTTTAGACGCATATTAGTAAACATAACCTCTTACCCTATTGTTGGGTTGATGTTCGGATCAAAACTGTCTTCCACGAACCGCCACACAATGCTTGATTTACCCACACCTGTATCCTGAAATACAACCAGAGAGGTGAAGAAGAAAAAGTTACTTGCTGGCACGTACCAAAAACTGCCTTGTGCCCCAAGTTCAGGATTTTGGAAAAATCATCCTGGATAGGCGAATTTTAAAGAAACGCAAAGGAGGTTTTCATAAAAATTCAGAGGAGTAATGATAAGATTTCAAAATGTATTGTAGGAGACAATATCTGAGTTTACAAAAGATGTGAGGATCTTCTGAAAGACCCCAAGTTTCTGCGTAGTGTGCAAAGTGACAAACTCAATTGCTCTCTAACAAGTCTACGTTAAGAATGAACTCCTGAACTACTTCTGAGTAATTCCTGATACATCCCAGCCCCACCCAATCTGGGAAGGGGTACGACTAAGTTATTGAAATCTTTCTCAGTCTTTAAAGCAGCAACTCTGGTAAGAGAGCATCAGCTTCAGAAAATAGGCTCTGAAATCGCAAAGTTGCCTTGACAAGTTAGGCAGCTGAAGCTTCAAACCAGTTTTGGGGGCTTTTTGATTTGAATGTCCCACTCCCGCCCCAGGAAGGTAAATCTGCGTTAAGTATCAGGGATATTCCACAAGTTCAAAAACACCAAGCAGACAAGAAAAGCAGACTAATGCTGCTTGTAAAACAAAAGACCTGTTACTAATCTTACTTTGCAAGCCTTGGCCAACTCCTAACTAGTACCTGGGCAAACTATTTAAGACTGCTCTTAACCCAGAAGCAATGGAAGGGCAGGGAGGACTCTTCACCCTTTGGGGGCCAGGAAGAGTCCCTGAGCACTAGGGAGGGGCAAGGGTGAACCCTACCAACAGCAAATCCTTCAGGAGGGTGCGGCCAGGTGGGCGGGATGGCCCAGGGGGCAGAAGCGAGGCTCCGGACAGGTAGGCGGTGTCCCGCACCCAGTCTGGGGCAAGGGGCGGAGGGGATATGGGCACGCCCTGGTCTGCGGCCCGCCCGGCCTCCCGCGGCCCTCCCGGTCAGCTCGCCGCCACTCACCCCCAGCAGACACACTTTGAGCTCCCTCAGCGCCATGGCCTGGGAGCCAGGGGCGCGGGCCCGCCGCCGCCCTAAGTTAAGAAGGGAGAGGCCCGGCCCAGCACGAGCATCCCCTAGCGCCGCCGCCGCACGGCCTAGCCCCGGCCGCGGGGCGCGCAGAGGCGGCGGCCGCCCGTTCGCTGGCCCTCGGCCCGGCCCGTCCGTCGCCAGCCGCGCGGGGCCCGTCTCAGCAGCCCCGTCTCAGCAGCCCGGACGGTGCCGCGGGTTCCCGGGCGCCACCGCAGCCGCCATCTTGAGACGCCGGCCGGGTCACCTGACCTCCCCGCCCACTTCGGCAGCCACCTTCGCCGAGAGGGCGGGGCCGGCCGGCGCAGCGAGGCTTGCGGGGAGGCCCGGGCTCGAGGGCGGGGCTGGCAGTAAGGGGGCGGAACACTAAGCCATATGCCCCGCCCCTATCGCTCAGGCCCCGCCCCTCAGGCGCCGGCCCCGCCTCCAGGTCATCCCAAGATGGCGGGTGAATGGGGTCCAGCTCCTGGGGCGCCCCCCTCCCCTTCAGCCGGAACCACCCCACGAGGCCCGAGGACCCCCACAACCGTCCCTGAGCCCACCTGCCGCAGCCCCCTCGTAACTCCTTGTGTGTCTCTTGGTTTTCAGAGATGTCCCTGTACTTTGTGGACTTGCAGGATGACTTAGACGATTGTAAGTAACAGTTGGGGCATCCCGTCCTTCCCTGGGAACTTCTTGCAGAATTAGGGGTGCACAGAAGGCGGATGTGGGATCTACAGGCTGGGCTCTTCATGTTGGAACCAGAATAGGGGGACCCCCAATTGCCTTGAGCACTTGTGGCGGTCCCTCCTCACTGGGCGGGGGCGGTCGAGGACGGGGAGCCCTCCCCGCAGTGGGGAGGATTTTTGTTGGAAAACTTCTGACTTCCTGTTACTTTCTTTCTCTTCCTCCTCCTCCTCCTGCGGTGGCCCGGGAGAGCTAGTCCTTCGTTCATTCTGGCGATTCCCGGCGGGAGGAGGCGTGGCCCCCTCCGGGGTTGGGGGGCTTCCAGCCAGGGTCTCCAGTTGTCCCCCAGGACTTTTCAGAATGCCGGGGAGTTTGGGAGGTCCGGCTCTACGTGTGGCCGACCACAGACTCGCACAGACTCGCACAGACTTCTCCAGTGTCTTGGCCACAAGCCCATTGAGGAGCCCACTGGTACCCGCGTTTCTCGGATGGGTCTCCCTCCTGTACCTTCCTGCCCACAATGGGTGGAGAAGATGTACCTGTTAAGGCAAGTTCGCACTGGTGGTGAATGAAGCATTTCTTTTCCATTCAGCAAACTTTTCTTGAGGACCTCCTGTTTCTGGGCCAGGCCACGTGCCGATCCCAGAACCTACAAAGATGAACCTGAGACTGTGATGGCTCTCACAGGCCAGGAAGAGAGCCAACTTGTAAACAGATAATTACCAAACCCTGGGTGCTTGCTGATGAAGGAAGCCTGTACAAACCATCACAGTAACCAACATCAATGGGGCTTACTGTGCTCTTTCCTTCTGCATCTACAAGTTTCCTACTAACCAGAACTGGGGTTTACTGAAAATACCATAGGTCAGGCACATTTATTTATACACATATTTCTGAAAGAACACACATATTCTTGCTGAATACACATATTCTTTCAGAAACATGTGTAATTTATACACATTATTTCTTTCAGAAGGAGGCAACTTTATTAAAGTAAAATGACCCTTGAAGGGGCCAGTGGTTGTGGATTCTGGAGTCAGACGGCCAGAGGATGAAGTCCTGAGCCACTCTTTACTGGTTGTGTGATCCTGGCCAAGTCACTGTACCTCTCTGAGCTTCACTGGCTTCATCTGTAGAATGGGCGTAATAATGGTCCACCTCAGAGGGCTTTAGTAGAGGTTAACTAATAAAAGGTTTAGGAACTTCTTTGGTGGTCCAGAGGCTAAGACTCTGTGCTTCTAATGCAGGGGGCCCAGGTTCAATCCCTGGTGAGGGAACTAGATCTCACATGCCATAACTGAGAGTTTGCATGCCGTAACTCAAGATCCTACATACTGCAGTTAGAAGGTCCTGCATGCCTTGATGACGATCAGAGATCCTGTGTGCTGCAGCTAAGATCTGGCACAGCCAAATAAATATATAAAAAATAAAAGGTTTAGCATGAAGTCTTGTACATAAGAATCAGTAAATATTACCTGCCATTATTATTGAATACTGTGGAGCAAGGTACAATGTGGGCCATGGGTTTACAAAATGTTTCAGTCAATGGGTGTCTTTGAATGGAAGGAATGTAGTATTGCTCTTGATAAGCAACAGTAAGCTGCTGTTAAGGCACCTCTCATTCATAGATTTAATATTTGGCCTGCCTGGAAAAGCTGTTTTTTGGCTATTTTTCAGTTATCTAACAAACTACCTGAACGCTTAGTGGTTTAAATCAACAGCATAACAATTCTGTGCATTGACTGGGTGATACAGAAGCCTCATGTGTTCTCTGGAACTCTGGGGAGATGGGAGGGTTCAAAATGGCTTTCCTCACCTGGCCGTTGGCAAGGAAATCTGCTGGAACTGTAGATCAGGGCCTCAGTTCCACAGCTGCTTCTTCCCCTTGGCTAGCTTGGACTTTCAAAGGGTAGTGGTGGCAGGCAATTGGATCTCTTCTGGCAGCTAACTTCCTTTTGTCTTTTCTGTATATGTGTACAGAAAGGAATTAAGAGATTATATAGGAAAATAATTCTGATTTTGGCTCTATTTGTACATATCTTAGGTGACACTTGTAATAAAGAATTCATTCAATACTGTTTAGGAGACTGCTGAAGACTTGTCTCGGTAAGGAAGGAAACCAGCATCATGGCTCTGAACATACCCAGGCCATGGGTAGAGCCACTTGGGGAGCCTCCCAAGGCTTCCTTATTGCGCAGAGGTGGAGTCTTTAGGATGCTGTATCTATGAAATTACAATATAATTGGTCTAATTAATAGCCATAATAAGAGGGCCTTTCCCCCACAGTAACTTATGCTGCCCTGGGTCCCACCTTTACACTTTACTGTGGTAGTATTTGGGAGGCATTATTACACTGTGATTACGGCAAAAACCCTGAGGTCCGGTGACCCACTTCCTGTCTTTAGCTGAGTCAGCATGAGCCGATCACTCACCTTTGTTCACTTTCTTCATCTGGAAGACCTGACAACTGGAGATGCTTCATAGGACTAATATGAGGATTAGATGAAACAGAAGACCCAAAATGTCTTAGGGACTTCTTGGTGGTCCAGTGGCTAAGACTCACACTCCCAAAGTAGGGGGCCTGGGTTCGATCCTTGGTCAGGGAACTAGACCTCACATTATCCGACTAAGAGTTTGCATGCTGCACCTAAAAAAATCACACATGCCTCATCAAAGATTGAAGATCCCAAGAGCTGCAACTAAGACCCAGCAAATAAATAATTAATTAATAAAGTATTTAAAAAAAAGACATCTTAGCCCAGTGCCTGGCATAGAGTATTCCATTCAGTGATTATTACTGTTATTATTTTAGCTGTCATCATTACTACTAGGCATTCATGTAAGATTTTCTGTTCCTGTGTTAAGGGTTGCTACTGTGTGGTAGGCGGGATTGTTCCTGTTTTATAAATGATGAAACAGAATCAGAGAGGTTAAGTGACTTATTCAGTATGGCATAGGTCATAAATGATAGAACTAGCAAAACTAGCAATCAGACTAGTTTGACTAGTTCTGACTCTTCCTCTTTTTATTCCATCACAGAGATCAATCTCACAAATATTCTTAAGCTAATGGTAGGGCACAGTTTGTTGGTTTGGGTGGGTTCTGCATCTGTTGTCCTCCTTGGACTTTTTTTTGGTCTAAATGACGGGATAGCCATTTCATCTAGGCTCTAAGTCTCCTTGGCCAGGGACACTGGTCATCCTTTTTATAACCTAATGTCCTCCCTCCATGATCTAGGTGTTCAGTTAATGTCGTTACTGGTAACCAAGATGGATTACGAGGCTTGTCTGATTTACTTTGTGATTTCTTGATTAAATTGGCTCACTTCAAAAAGAAGCCATCAGGAAAGGTTGCCGTGTTTTTTTCAAAATCATTCAGTCTCTGGGCCATCAGAGCACAAAAAAAACAATTTTAGTGAATTAGCCTGCTGAAGCAACCTAAATTCCTTCTCTTGAGAGCAAAAAGTGTGTGAGATGGCCAGACACAGTGGTCCTGGTGGTAGATAGCACATGGAAGGTGGAGCTGGATGCATCTCTGCCTCAAGGGCTTATAGGCTTGTCAGCGTCTGGGTTGATTAAAGCATGTGGGGGCTAAAGAGGTGTGACTCCTGGTAAGGCTTGCTTGACCAATTAGAATTTAAATGTGTACTAGTGGTGGGTGGAAAAAAGTGAGGGGACTCTGTTGCAGATATAAAGAGACCTATCAACAAAGTATAATATATGGTCATATTTGGATCCTTAGTTGAACAAATGAGCTATAAAAAGACATTGAGACAGTGGGGAAAATTAAACTTGACCCAGGTATTAGGTTATATGAAGAATTATTATTAGTCTTGTCAGATGTGATAGTGGTGTCACAGTTTTGTTTGAAGGAGAAGGACCTTATTTAACAGAAGCAAATAGGCATTTGTGGGTGAAACAATATGATCTGTGAGGTCTGCTTTTAAAATACTGCAGCAAACAGTAAATAATCAACAGGTTGGAAAGAAAGATGAGTGGGAAAAGTTGGCAGACTATTTATACTTGTTGAAACTGGCTGGTTAAGGGTGTGGGGGTTTATTATAGTATTATATTTTTGCATATGTTTGAAAATTTCCTTAATAAAAAGTTTTAAAAAATGAGATGAAAGTTTCATATATGATCAAACATCTATTTAAAGGGTTTAATGCTGGATTTCAGTTCTGAATTCAGCTGCCATGTTATTGTAAGATATATTTAGCTTCAAAAGACAGACTTGGAAAATGTATTAGTATTTGCGGGACAGTGTATTTCTTTCCAAATGTTCAGGTTTTAAGAGGTAGCTATGAAAGAAGTTGGAAGAAGGTTTACTCCTATTGATGAAGAAAACTAGGTGCCATCAAATGATGTGTGTTTCTTTGTTAGAAATAGGATTAGCTAAGTTTAAGGACTACAGATAGACTCTTGGAATAGAAGGAGTGGAGTATGTTCAAGCTTGAATAAAAGACACCCTCCAGAGCAGGAAGCATTCTGTTTCACCTGCCCACTTTGGTCAGGTTTGTAACAATGTTCTGCTCAAGGACCACAACCAGGCGGAGAAACTATATTAATTTGATCCCCAAACCAAACCACTGAACTTTTTCTCTGAACTATTACATAAACTTGAATCAAAGATTGTCAAAAAATTTTTTAAGTAAAAACCTCCCTGTTGAGTGAACTAGTTTGAACAGGAACTTGAGTGTATTAACAGTTGGGAAATAGAATGAAATCCAGCCATTAGATTGTTCTCTAAATCAGAGATGGGCAATTTTTTTTTTCCCCATAAAGGATCAGACAGTAAACATTTTAGACTTTGCTGGCCCGAAGTCCTAATGCAAGCACTCAAGTCTGCCATTGTAGTCTAGTAGCACCCGCTGCTGCTGCTGCTGCTAAGTTGCTTCAGTCGTGTCTGACTCTGTGGGACCCCATAGATGGCAGCCCACCAGGCTCCTCTGTCCCTGGGATTCTCCGGGCAAGAATACGGGAGTGGGTTGGCATTTCCTTCTCCAATGCATGCATGCATGCTAAGTCGTTTCAGACGTGTCTGACTCTGTGCGACCCCATAGATGGCAGCCCACCAGGCTCCTCTGTCCACGGGATTCTCTAGGCAAGAATACTGGAGTGGGTTGCCATTTCCTTCTCCAAGTAGCACTCACAGATATACATAAATGAATGGACATAGTTGTTTGCTAATAAAGTTTTATTTACAAACACAGGCAGCAGGCTGGATTTGGCCTTCTGTTCTAAATCAAACTTGATTCTATTTTTACCCCCCTTTTTTGAGGGGGTGGTTTAATTGAAGTGTAATTTACAACATTGTGTTAGGTTCAGGTGTACAGCAAAGTGATTCAGTTATATATGTATTATGTATGTATATAAATCTTTTAAATTATATATTTATTTTATATATATTCTTTTTCAGATTCTTTCCCATTATAGGCTATTGCAAGATATTGAGTATAGTTCTCTGTGCTATACAATAGATCCTTGTTGGTTGGTTACCTATTTTGTATATAGTAGTGTGTATGTGTTAATCCCAAGCTCCTAATTTATCTTTCCCCACTTCCCCTTTGATAACCATAAGTTTGTTTTCTAGTCTGTGAGTCTGTTTTATAAATAAGTTCGTTTGTGTCATTTTTTAAAGATTCCATCTGTAAGCTATATCATATGATATTTGTCTTTCTCTGAAACTTGATTTTGTCCCATCAGAGCCCCAAAGTCCATCAATTAGCTGAGCCAGCCCAGAGTCTGCCTTTCCCATGGGGCTCAGTCCGAAGAGCTGACTTCTGCTGGCACAAGCCCTGCCCTGTTGGGTAGCCCTCGAAAAGCCGCTCAGACTTCACGTCTCACTTTTCCTGTTGGTGTTTGGGGATTAGAAGCATGTACCTATCTCCTTCCAACAGGATGACGGTGGCAAGGAACAGAAGAGTCAGTGTGGTGGGAGCCGAGTCAGCCTTGCTTCCTGTCTGATAATCGTAATGCGTTTTACTCTAGTTATTCTGTATTTTCCATTTCCTGTGAAATAAACAGATGAACACCAGAGATTCCCTGGAATCGTCTCTGTTTAAAAAAAGAGTTTTATATGGCTTTCTACACCACAAATTAAGATTTTTTTTTTAAGCAGAAATTTCTGCAACAAAGTCTAGCTAATGAAAGAGGAAGCAATTCTGAGCTTCAGAACATCACTTAGCCTTAACCTGATTGGAGAAAAAAAAATTAGAGATGAGGGCAGGTGCTCACTTTCCCTGTGTGGAAAATCATCTGAGTAGTAGATGTTCTTCTGGTGCCTCCCAGGCACCAGCCTATGGGAGGTGCTGGGGGAAGAAGAATGAAGAATCCCTGGGCTCCATCCCAGAGCTGCTCCCACCTAGAGGACAGGCGAGAGTAGCGATGGCACAGATGGGAAGTGCTGGTTGATGGAAGCCCAGGAGGGCCATGGGCGAATGACCTCAGTGAGAACTTCTCCTATGAAGCCAAGGAGCAGAAGCCAGGCCAGAATGAGTTGGGAAGGCTGCAAGGGTTGAGGCAGTGTTGCCTGCAGTCCTGTAGCTCAGTGGTCATGCATTGAGCACCCACTGTATTCCAGATGCTGGCTGGCCTTTGGGCATTTTAAGGAATGGTCACTACTTTGGGGCGGAGAAGGCAATGGCACCCCACTCCAGTACTCTTGCCTGGGAAATCCCATGGTTGGAGGAGCCTGGTAGGCTACAGTCCATGGGGCCGCTAAGAGTCGGACACGACTGAGCGACTTCACTTTCACTTCTCACATTCAAGCATTGGAGAAGGAAATGGCAACCCACTCCAGAGTTCTTGCCTGGAGAATCCCGGAGACAGAGGAGCCTGATGGGCTTCTGTCTATGGGATCTCATAGAGTTGGACACGACTGACTGGACTTAGCAGCACTGCTTTGGGGAGCTCCCAGTCTAGCAGGGAAAACAGACCCTTTCCAGAAGAAGCAGCTTATAAGGTTGGAGGGGTTGAAATCACTTGCTTTTCTTCTTAGATAGAAGAGCCCAGAACAGCTTTGCGTTATTTGTATCTACTTTGAGAACCTTAAAAAAAAAAAAAAAAAAAAAAAGATGGACTCAACAGTTCCATGCCTGGTTATTTGCCCAACAAAATGTGAACACATGTTTTCAAAAAGTCACGGTCAGAACTTCCCTGATGGTCCAATGGCTAAGACTCCGCTCTCCCGATGCAGGGGGTCCCTGTTCAATCCCTAATCAGGGAACTAGATCCCACATGCCACAACTAAGAGTTCACATGCTGAAGCAAGATTCTACGTGCCAGAATGACCCAGCACAGCCAACAAAGGAAAGAAGACAGGGTCATAGTTGAAAACTATGTTCTTAATAGTTCTTAACTATTCCTAATAGTTGAAAACTAGAACCCACGCACATGTCCTCATTGAGTACAATGGATTATAAAGTGTAGTTATGTTTACACGATGGAAAACAATGCAGTTCTAAGAGTGAGTGATCTCCAGCTCCACTCAGTAATACAGATGAACATCACATAGTGGTCAGTGAAGGAAGCCATATACAAAAGGTAGAGACTGCGTGACTATTTACACAGAGCGCAGAAATGGCATAGCAATCTCCGTGATCTGATGAAGAAGGCAGGAGAGTGTGCCCCGACCCCCCCCCAACACATGTAAGGCAGAAAGTGGGAGGGAGAATGGGATGGGGGGGCGGGTTTGGAGAAGCTGGAAAGATTCTTTCTTGAGCTGAGTATATTCAGTTTAAAAGTTTGTCATGTGGATCACTTACTATCCTATACACTTTTCTGAAAAGCATTGCTTTTTAAGATGGAGGCACAAGGGAGAGCATAGCCATGGGTTGGGGGGACGGGGTCAGTGCAAGAGGAAGATGGTGGAGAGCAAGCGGGGCAGGTGAGGGCAGGGTGGGACGTGTGAGCCGGGCATGGAACTCATGCATCCAAACGCGTGTCCAAACTAGCACATCCTCAGAGGAGTGTGCTGCTTTCCACAAGGAGAAAGGTGACCCTCCTGGCAACTTGGCCAAGGTGATTGTTAGAAAAGTGGTGTAACGTCGGCCTGCATTGCTTGATTGCCTCAAGTATGTTGAGCAGCAAGAAAATAGAGCCAAGACTCCGCCTGCCAGTGCAGGAGACATAAGAGACTTGGATTGGATCCCTGGATCAGAAAAATCCCCTGGGGGAGGGCGTGGTGACCCGCTCTGGTATTCTTCCCTAGAGAATCCCATGGACAGAGGAGCCTGGTGGGCTGCAGTTCAGAGTCACAAATATTTGGACACAACTGAAGTGACTCGGCACACACATGCACCCACACATAACACTCACCCCAGCGGCTCTTGGTTTTCTTTTCCAACCTTTTTTCCTTTTCGAATCTGCCTCATGTCTGGGGGGGGAAATCACTGCATTTTCTAGCAGAACTCTTGTACTCATTAACGCTGTGTAGACTCTGGCCCCCTCACCCCCGCCTCCTCCAGTTCTATCCCCAGCCAGGTGGGTCGGCAGGAAAATTGAGATGTGTAATATCACCGTGGAGCCCATGGCAGCTGGGAGCTAAAGAGGGCTTGCCTGTCAGGTAACCCGAGTCAGTGTGCCCCCTTGACCGTCAGTATAAAAGTCAGACTCATAAATAATGACCAAGTTTTGGAAGCTGTGATTAAAGCCACAAATCAAAGAGGAATTTCCATGTATGCAAGGTGTAGAAAGGCCAGAGTCTTGTAAGTTGAGTCGGTCTGTTCAGCCAACCCATAGTGCTAGTAGTAACGACCATCAGTAGCCCTCCAAGATTTGTGATAAGAGAATATTATGCATCAGACGGATCCGCTCATACAGGAGCTAATAAATCTGTGTGGGTCTTGTTAGAGAATGGCATTTATACAGAGAAGGTTTGCCTGAGCAACTTGCTATTGAAATTTAGTTAAGTCAACAAGGACCTGCAGCGTTCAGGGGTCGGTCCTTCTCCCCTCTCCCCCAAAGCCAGTGAAGAATCAAGAATGCTCTTTCTTTTTCAGATGGGTTGGGTTTGTCTGGTCTAGCTTTTAGAAATAGTCCCAATTTAAGAATTCGCATTAGTATTTATAAGCCTGTTAGCAAGAAGGATGAAGCCACTTTAAATAATACATTAATGGATGGTTTACTCTCATCTCCCCCCAAATCATTTAAGGCCTTGCAGAGACTTAGTTATTGTTCATTGAAGAGTGGCTAATGAGAAGCGCAAGAATTATCAATTATGTAAGTTCTACATTAATACAGTTTTCTCACTCTCTCCCCCTTTTTTTTTAAGTGCACATTTTGCAAATAAGGCTAGACTCCTTGTCGGCTGTCATCAACCAGTCTTCTCACATTTTGAAACGGACACAGATGGGTGCCCATCTGTCATCTTCTCTCAACCAGCGTCCCTGAGTGCTGTGTTAAAGAGTGGAAAATTGAGATTGGGTGGCTAATTGGGCTGGCCCAGGGTGGCCTGTCTTACTGAGTAATAGTGACAAGATGGCACTTGGAGAACCCTAAATTCCGGGCATGTCTGGAGAAGGAACGCTTAATGAAAACACTTACTGGGGTAGTCATGCTCTAATATCCTGCCTCCATTTCTACCCCTGTTCATGTCTGGGCCAATAAACGTATCTCTCTGGGCATGTTTTACTGTGTTTATTTTTTCTCACCTTTCTGCTTCCAACCAGTTCTGGGGTGGATGCTCAGCCAGGGCTTGGTGGCTTCGTGGGAAGTCTCTGGCTTCCCGAGCCACTCCGAGGCAGCAACAGCCTTTCTTTTTCCCCTGCTGTGCTCTTCCCTTCATCCAGAATGGTCTCTTTCCCTTTCCCAGATCCCCTCTCTCTTCCTCTGTGGTGGACTCCTACTCAATCTTCAAAGTCCAACTCAAATACCCTTCTGTCCTAGGGAAACACCTCCTTTCACCTCCTTCTGTAAGCAGAACCAGTCTCCTCCCTGCTTTGTTTATACCTGAACTCCATGGCTCTTGTCACAGGGGGATTGTGTGTTGTTATGTGTGGGAAGGTCTTTGTTCCCTGGGGGGCCTCGAGCCTGGGGACCATGCCTTTGTCATCTCTGAATCTCCAGTACTCTGTTGAATTATGGTTTACTGTCATCTTCTGAAGTCAACCACGGTGGATAGAACAGAGGGTGGTTGCAATGAGTGTGCTGTGAACACACCTGTTTTTTTGTACTAGATCCTCTAATCCTTTTCTTGATGGAAAATGATGTGTAACATTTCTTTTCTTTCCCTCTTTTTGTTAGCTTGTATCTAACGTACTTTGAACCTATACATCACATCCACCTAACATTATATTTGACGTGTTAGTTCATACTCAGCCTGTTTTAAGACAGATTGGTGTCTTATGAGAATCCCTGACGTGCACGCAGATGTCCACTGTGTGTTTTGGCCAGAGCAGCCTCATCCAGTGTATTCTTTGCCCCAGCCTGTTTTAAAAGATGAGTATACTGACAGGGTGCATTATTTTTGGTAGTAACCCTTGAGTAACCAGTTAGTATAGAAGAGGCTATAAACCCCTTTTCCCACCCCACCCCCCAGGTTTATAACTTCCAGAAATATAGTTAATGAGAATAGAGTTTGTTTGTTATTTCTACTTAGTCACCTAGCATCAGGGTCAAAGGGTAATAGTGCTATTATAATTTGTAAACTGACCAGGACCTCACTGAAGAGGAGCCAACCTCATCTTTGGTTGTGTGAGCTTAAGACTACTGCTTCATAACCACTTTGGCTTTGGTTGCATGAGCATTATATCTCTTGGTTGGTCAGCTGGGTTTTTAAACTTGGACCATTCCACTGGAGGGCAGGTAGCCACCACCGCTACTGGCTGATATGCACCAGAGTCATGGGAACATGGACCCTATAGTTCAGGAACTATGTGGACATGGAGATGTGCAGTGGTGGACAGGGTGCTGAGCAGAAGGTGTGGTGGGAGGGGGCCCTCACCCCTACAAGGCAAAGAGCACTTCTTAGCTCTTCAGCCTTTGTCATTATTCGTCATTTTTGGTAAGAAATCAGTGAAGGTGTTAGCCGCTCAGTCGTGTCCAACTCCGTGTAACCCCCCCATGGAGTGTAGCCCACCAGGCTCCTCTGTCCATGGGATTCTGCAGTCAGGAATACTGGAGTGGGTTGCCATTCCCTCCAGAGGATCTTCCTGACCCAGGGATTGAACCTGCGTCTCCTGCACTGCAGGCAGACTCTTTTCCGTCTGAGCCACCAGGAATCAGAGCCCAAGGAGTCAATGTGGTCCTGTGTAGACTTGCCAATGAATCTAACCCGTGGCACAAACTTAGCAGCTGCTGCTTGAAAGTCATTGCATAGATTGCAAATGAAGCCAGTCATGATCAGTATTGTTTTTTAAATGTTTTACATGGGACCAAGAAGCCCTGAAGGTATTAGAGACTATTTTCTTAAGAAGTCTTTGCTTTTCCATACTATTTTAAGCTTTCATGAATGGGGTAGGTAACTTTTTTTTTTTTTTTTCGAATGTGAGAAAGTATAATGAAAAAATTTGAACAAATTCATACCCGACTTCATATTTCATTTCTAGCTTGAATGCTTGAGATTCCCGATGTTTCTGGGTGACCTGGACTCGTGGGGCTTCAGAATAATCAGCTGCTCCTGGTGTCACCGTGTCCATTAGACCTTTACTCCTTATTCCTGTGAACAGTTGCCAGACAGTTTGCTCCATGGGCAGTGGCTAGAAATGTACATCCTAGAAAATTCTTTCTGAGAGCAGGAGCCATTTTGTGTGTTACTGGCACTGTCAGGAAGGCACAGCAGGCTAGCTCGACAGTTCTTTACCATGTATGCATTCGTTCATTCAGCAGCTTCTACTGATTGCCAGCTGTGTGCCAGGCATATGGAAGAGTCAGTGACAGATTTTTGCCCTGGGTGCAGCGATGGGGGTGCGGGGGTGGACCCACCATAAGCACTAGATGCAGGAGGGGAATGTTCTCCGTGTCAGAAGGTGATCCAGTCCCTGAAAAAAGAGAGAAGTGGATCAGGGTAGGGTGGAGCATAGGCGGGAGGCATGCCGTTTCAAAATCAGGTGGTCAGGGTGGACCTCAGTGAGAAGATAAGGAAGCAGAGATTTAACTGAGAAGAAGGACGTTATCAAAGAGGATACCTTGGGAAGCAGACCTCTGGGCAGAGGGAAGCCCCGGGTTGTGTAATGACCGCCCCACACCAGGGAAGTGACCAGAGTCCTGGGGGAACAGTGAGGAGCTGCGTGGTTGGAGGACAGGGTGGGTGGGGGGTGGGGGCAGGAGTAGTGGGAGGTGAGGTCTGAGAGGCCAAGGAGGGCCAAGGGGGCATTCCTGCTGACCTGAGGCCCCTTCCCTTATGGGACCATCCACTCAACCAGGGGCTGCCCAGGTAACGACACCTGCCACGTCTTTCTTTTTCACAGTGGTTCTCGACTAGGGACCCGTGGCAATGTCTGGAGACGTTCTTATTTTCAGAGTGGGGACAGGGTGCTCCTGGCCACCTGTGAGTTGAGGCCAGGAAAGCTGCGGGGTGTCCTGTGACATACGGATCAGCCCCACAACCAAGACTGACCACGCCACTCCTGCCGGGGCTAAGAAACCCTGCTGTTATTACATAGTTCATCAGCTGTTGATTGATTTTGTTTGTCTTTGAAGACTTAATTAAAAAAAAAAATTAAAATGTCATAGTGACTGGGGTCGCAAAGAGTCGCACACGACTGAGTGACCTCACTTTCACTTTTCACTTTTATGCATTGGAGAAGGAAATGGCAACCCACTCCAGTGTTCTTGCCTGGAGAATCCCAGGGACGGGGGAGCCTGGTGGGCTGCTGTCTATCGGGTCGCACAGAGTAGGACATGACTGGGGTGACTTAGCAGCAGCAGCAGCACTGTAGCCCACCAGGCTCCTCTGTCCATGGAATTCCCCAGGCCAGAATACCGGAGTGGGTAGCCATTCCCTTCTCCAGGGCATCTTCCCAACCCAGGGATCAAACCCAGGTTTCCTGCATTGTAGGCAGATTCTTTACCCTCTGAGCCACCAGGGAAGCCCTAAAATGTCATAGGAAGAAGTTATTAATCCCAGTGTCTGGTCAGAATGCCATCAGAGTTGACCCTGAACCTGCTGGCTATTTTCATTCCCTTTATGGGAAGTTGTTCCACATCGGCCTTGCATGTTCTTTTCAGTAAACTCTGCTGCTTTTATGGAGTAGTTAAACAATTGTAATACATTATTTACAAGTAAATAGTAATACTCTCATTGATCTGGTTTCAAGTAGGATTTTGGAAAGGGCCAGGACGTTGATCCAGACAAAGGAAAATGTTCACCTACATTTGGAATTTGGAATAAAAGACACTATTGTTTGCATATGAATGTGATCCTATTAGTGGGAATATTTTCCCTGGATTACACAAATCCAGTAATTTTCAGGAGTCGGTCATTTATGTACCACTTTTCTTATTTCTGCTTTATCTGTATACCACCTGTAATTGTCTTTATATCAACTAATTTCTTTTGTTTAAAAACATATTGAGAAACTTGTGTGAGTCCTACACTTTGTGACCCCATGGACTGTAGCCTGCCAGTCCTCTGTCCATGGGATTTTCCAGGCAAGAATACTGGAGTGGGTTGCTTTTTCCTTCTCCAGGGGATCTTTCCTACCCAGAGATCAACCCTGCATCTCCTGCACTGTGGGTAGATTCTATACCAACTGAACCATCAGGGAATAAGACAGAAGTAAAATGACATGATAAAATTCTAGATAGACACAGTTGTCTGGTAAAGATCTGAGTGTGAGATCTGGTCTGTATTCGAAAGGAAGATGAGCCAGTTCAAGACATACCAGTGTGAAAGGAAGCTTTCTTTCTTTCTTTTTTTTTTTTAAATTGGTTTTTGCCATATCGTGGGACATGTGGGATCCTAGTTTCCTGACCAGGGATTGAACCTGCACCCCCTGCATTAAGGCACAGTCTTTTTTTTTTTTTTTTTTGGCCTGATAATCTCTTTATTTCTCTTTCTTTTTTTAAAAAAAGCTTTTTGTTTTATATTGGAGTATAGCCGACTAACAGTGTTGTGATAGTTTCAACTGGACAGCAAAGGGACTCCGCCATACATATGCATATATCCATTCTCTCGCAAACTCCTCTCCCATCCAGGCTGCCATATAACATTAAGCAGAGTTCCCTGTGCTGTACAATAGGGCCTTCTTGGTTATCCATTTAAAAGATAGCATTGTGTAAATTGTAAATTCTATGATACCAAGTTATAATGTTTGGTTTGTATTGCTTTTAAACCATCATGTATATTTTGAAGAAATTAGGCAGAAGAATAGTTTTTAAAACTTCTACCCATATATATACCATTTCCAGCGCTCTAGATTCCTTCTGAAGGTAAAGTTTCCAGGTGATCCCGTTCTTTTTCAGCCTACAGAACTTCATCAAGTGTTTCTTGTAGTCTGCGTTAGCTGGCAATGTTTAAGAGGATGTATTAAATAAATTCTTAGTGTGTGTGCTTTTTTCTGTTTCTTGTCTGATGGTGTCTTTGTTTCATCTTCCTCCCTGAAGGATGTGTCACTGGATGTTGAATTCTGGATTGATGTTTTCTCTTTTGGTGCCTCAACGGTTTACTTCCATGGTCTTCTCCCTCCACTGTTTCTGGTTGAGGAGTCAGGAGACACCCCGACCATTACTCCTTGTATGCCATTTTTTGTTTTTTCTTGGCTGCTTTCTAGATTCTCTTTGGTTATCAGCATTTTGACTGTGATGTGTCTAGTTGTAGTTTTCTGAGTACAATTGACCCTCGAAGAACTTGGATTGGAACTATGCAGGTGCACTTATAGGTAGGTTTTTCTCAGTAGTAAATACTTCAGGGCTCCGTGGTCTGTGGCTGGTTGAATCTGTGGATGCAGAGGAACCTCCCATTTGGAGGACAGACTCTTACGTTCTATTCGGATTAACCCCGACGTGTTCAGGGGCCAAGTGTATTTATCTTCTTGATGTTGCTGAGATCCTTGAATTTATGTCCTTATTTATTTCATTGAATTTGGGGAATTCTTGGACGTTATTTAGTCATCTTTATCCTGTTAGGTCTGCTCAGTAAATTTTTGAATTTGAGATACTGTTTCAATTTTAGACTTTTATTTGGTGTCTTTTTATAGTAGACATTTCTTTGCTGAGATTTATTGCTTTTTCAGTCATTATGGGCATATTTTCTTCTCATTTTTTAAAAAATTGTGTTTATTTGGCTGCTTCAGGTGTTAGTGGTTGGACGAGGGCTCATTCTTTAGTTGTGGCATGTGAAATCTAGCTCCCTGACCAGGGATTGAACCTGGTTCTGCTGCATTGGAAGCCCGAATCTTGACCACTGGACCACCAGGGACATCCTTAAAGGCATATTTTCTTTTACATCCATAAGCATTTTATAATAGTTGTTTTAAAATCTTTGTCTGTAATTCCAACATTTGGATCCTTTCAATCTGCTTTGACTTTTTTCTCTTTTAGCTAGTTTATGTTTTCTTTGTTTATCGAGTAACTTTGGATTGTACCCTGGGTATAGTGAATAGCCTATACTGTGAAAAAGTCCCTGGATTCTGCTGTATGCCTCCAAAGAGTGTTGATTTCTTTGTTTTGTTTTATTTCATTAGGCATTCAGATCGACGGGTCCACCTGTTCCCATTGTCTCTCCAGTAATGGAGAGTACCCCCAATCTCAGTGTGATTCCCTTAGTCTTAGCTGTGCTGAAGCTTTCCACACAAATGCATGGTTTAGGGGCCAAGCCAGAGTTTAATGCGAGGGCTTCCCCTTTACGATGTTTTCCTTTCTGGTTCTCCCCACCCCCAACTCCCACCACACACACATACTTTCTGGTGGCTGTGGTTGCCCTAAACTGTAGAGGTAGAAGCATAAACAATATCAGTAATATAGTGTGTGCAGTAATTTAGTAATAATAGTAGCAGCTGACATTTTCAAAGTGTGTGTGTGTGTCGTATGCTCTGTAACTGGAGCTCTCCACTACCGTCTTTTAATCTGCACTGCAACACTCATCGCTGGTGGGCATCCATTTTATTAGAGTGAGAAACTGTGCATCAGACAGGGGAGCTGTTTGTTTGGAGTATGGACCTTCTAAGAGGCAGAGCTGGGTTTCAGATCAGGTATTTTGACTCATTCTCCTATTGAGCATACGTTATGCCTCTGATGTCTATTAAGTGAGAGGCCCAGGATTTAATCTTTAATTTTTTCCTCTGTTTTCTTCAGATGGCTTTCTTGGCCATTGGTGTTCTACATGGCTTCTAAGTAAGGATTTGTTATTAATCATTCAGTTCAGGATCTATAGTTCTTCTAATTGAATATTCCCTTTACCCACCCTCCCCGACCCCCTCCGCCCCCCCAATTCTGGAATGTTGTTAGCCATTATCTCTTTGACTGTTACCTCTCCCTGTTTTCACTAATCCTTCCTGGAATTCCTCTTGGGCTTATCTCAGACCTGAGCATTCCATTCTTCATGTGCCCTAATTGCTGTCCCAGATTTCCAAGTCTTTAGTTCTCTGTGCAGAGTTCTGGGTGATTTGTCAGCTCAATCTTCCAGCTCACTAACTCTCTCTTGAGCTGTGTCTAAACTGCTATTTAAGCCAGCTACTGAATTTTTAATTAAATTGTCTCTATTTTTCATCTCCACTTGGTTCTTTTTCAAACGTGCCTGCTCCTCCCACCCCTCGCTCTCCTCTTTTTTCATTATGATATCTACTTTAAAATCCTGTTCATTCTATGCATAATTATTTTGATAGTCTATTTCAGATTTTTTTTTCCTCATATTTCTCATCTTGGGGTGCAAGTTCTCATTCGTTGTATCTGCTCTCTCTTCCTCTGGGTGGTAGTTTGAAGATTTTTTTTTTTTTTATTGCATATTTACCTTCAGCAAGAATCGTGTGATGAAGGCACATGCTTACTGGATTGTGAAAGTCTCTTTAGAACAGCTTGGGTGCTTCTGCAGACATGCTTGGAGTTGGAATAATTCTGGACAGTGAGCCTCCCAATTGCTCAGTGAGAGAGGCTCCTATGCTCTTTAGGCCAGGTCGGTCTGGTCTCTGCTCCCATGGGTCATGCGAGGCTGTGGTTTTGATTTCTCAGGAGTGACTGTCCTTTACCTTGCTCCCACCTTAACTGTATCCTCTTTCCACAGCTGTCTTCAGGGGGCTTGGCTTCAAATTCACCACCCATCTCTTTTATCCCCAGAAGTCTACTGCCTTAGACCTACCTATGTGTAGGTCTTAAATGTTGACTGTAGGGTGTCAGCTTCTGCTGAGCAGTTGTTTCCTAGCAACGCACAAATAGTTATCGTCCAGGGGGCCTCTGCGGCTTCCTCCCTTCCCCTGCCTCCTCGCACTTCCTGCTGGGTGGCTGGGAACCCTCTAAGCGGTCAGCCGCTGCCCCCCTGGGCACAAACAAGGAGAGAGAGATCTTCTCTGAGGTATCCTGGAACTGGGCTGCTTGTTGTCCAGCACCTGAAAATTTTGCTTTCATTGATTCCCCCCACCCCCTGCTTTCTGCTCGTGTTAACCTGGCAGGTCTTTTTACCTTCCTGCTGGAAGCAGTCTTTTCTTTCCTTGCTTCAGTCGCCTCAGAAGCCGTGACCCTTCTCTTTGGCTTTGTTGTTCTGTCAGCCTTCATCTCTGTAGGTTTTTCTGCTCATCTCTTGAAATAACACTGGGCTGGAATGCAAAACATTTAGGTTCTAAGAATCCCAGTTTTTGCTGCTGGCAATGGGGGCCCTGAATCTTAAATGAGGGAATTTATCAAGGCATGTTCTAAGGTCCCTTCGTGCTTCTTTATGATTCCATATTATAACGTTCTTTTTTCTTTTTTTTAATATTTGTTTTCATTCAAGTTTCTTTTGGTGTTTCTTCATGTCAGTACTTTTTATTCAGCGCCTGTTAGTTGTCAGGTCCCACACTGGGTGCTGGGGTGACAGCCCCTTCATGGAGCGGGCGGAGCACCTGGAGGATGAACACACGCAGTCACAGAACCTGGTGCCAGCAGCTTTCTTGGGATGAGGGGTCAGAACAGGAGAGCTGCAGCTCCAGGAGGGGCTGCTGCAGGAGATTGGCCTTCCCCTAGAGGCTGAGGTACCCTTGCTTGGAAAATCCCATGGACGGAGGAGCCTGGTAGGCTGCAGTCCATGGGGTCGCTGAGGGTCGGACACGACTGAGCGACTTCACTTTCACTTTTTAGTTTCATGCATTGGAGAAGGAAATGGCAACCCACTCCAGTGTTCTTGCCTGGAGAATCCCAGGGACGGGGAAGCCCGGTGGGCTGCCGTCTACGGGGTCGCACAGAGTCGGACACGACTGAAGCGACTTAGCAGCAGCAGCAGCAGCAGCCCAGTCTTGGGTAGGGTGTAGGGATTAAGAAGCAATAGTTCCTCAGGCGGTGGGACAAAATCATTGAGATGAAGCCTTTGGTGCATTTGAAGAACTAAGGGAAGGCCTCAGTGGCTGAATCCCAAATAGGGAGGAGCGGGGGGTCTTCTTTGAAAATTAAAATTAAAATTTTGGTTTCCTCTCTGGTAGTACAACACAGTGCAGTGTCTAGGGTCTGACTGAGTTCAAATTCTGACTCTGTCACTCTCTACCTGTGTGACCTTTGGCAACTTTTTTAGCCTTGCCGAGCTTCAGTTCCCTTAACAAAACTAATATAGTATTGTCAGTGTTCAGTGAACTCCTGCTGTACAGAAAGCTCTTAGCACAGTTCCTGGCTTACAGGAAGTAACCAATAAAATTTAGTTATTATCTGATATTTTGTGGCTTATGGCTTTTACTGCTGCATATAATTTGTGTAGTTTTATATAGTTAGTATAGTAGAATCATTAATATTCTCTAATAACTATTCTTTTGTGGAACTAATTGCTAGGTTCTCTAGTTCTCTGATAAATAGAGTTTTCTGAAGAAAGCCTAGATATTGTCTGTTACTTTTAAAACAGGAGTTCTTAACCCATTAAGTACACAATTTGGCCTTAGAGAATCTTTTGAAACCTAATCCTTATGAAAAGTTGTGTTTGAAAAGAGTGTGTGTGTCTGTGAACATCATCCGATCCCAAAGCTTTCTGCTTTAAACTCAGTGTCTTGAATCCCACAGCAGGCCGAGTCCGCAGTGCTCTGTAAACGCCTGTGGGACACAGGCTGGCATGTTTCTCCTGGTCCCTGAAATGCACTGAAAAAAGCTCATGCAAAGCACCTGTGTTTGGGGGGCTGGTCCTCCCCATCAGGGATCCTGCAGAGAAATGACATAGTTGGTGGTGTCACACACATTATTTCTGCAAACCTGTAATTCTTTAATAGAGTGCTCAGGGTCACTGTTACACAGTGTGAATTTTTAATAGGCTCTAACTACTAGCCTTGGAGAAGGCAATGGCACCCCACTCCAGTACTCTTGCCTAGAAAATCCCACGGACGAAGGAGCCTGGAAGGCTGCAGTCCATGGGGTCGCTGAGGGTCGGACATGTCTGAGCGACTTCACTTTCACTTTTCAGTTTCATGCATTGGAGAAAGAAATGGCAACCCACTCCAGTGTTCTTGCCTGGAGAATCCCGGGGATGGGGGAGCCTGATGGGCTGCCGTCTATGGGGTTGCACAGAGTCAGACACGACTGAAGTGACTTAGCAACTACTAGCCTAAAAGATTTAGTTCAGAAAAAAATGTGATTAATGTTTCAAAGAGGGACTTCCCTGGTGGTCCAGTGGTTAGCACTTGGCCTGCCTATGCAGGTTGTGTGAGTTTGGTTCCCGGTCAAGGGAGCTAAGATCCCCTGTACCTCCCCGTCAAAAAAGATCAGATCAGATCAGATAAGATCAGTTGCTCAGTTGTGTCCGACTCTTTGTGACCCCATAAATCGCAGCATGCCAGGCCTCCCTGTCTATCACCAACTCCCGGAGTTCACTGAGACTCACGTCCATCGAGTCAGTGATGCCATCCAGCCATCTCACCCTCTGTCGTCACCTTCTCCTCTTGCCCCCAATCCCTCCCAGCATCAGAGTCTTTTCCAATGAGTCAACTCTTCACATGAGGTGGCCAAAGTACTGGAGTTTCAGCTTTAGCATCATTCCTTCCAAAGAAATCCCAGGGCTGATCTCTTTCAGAATGGACTGGCTGGATCTCCTCGCAGTCCAAGGGACTCTCAAGAGTCTTCTCCAACACCACAGTTCAAAAGCATCAATTCTTCGGTGCTCAGCCTTCTTCACAGTCCAACTCTCACATCCATACATGACCACAGGAAAAACCATAGCCTTGACTAGACGGACCTTTGTTGGCAAAGTAATGTCTCTGCTTTTTAATATGCTATCTAGGTTGGTCATAACTTTCCTTCCAAGGAGTAAGCGTCTTTTAATTTCATGGCTGCAGTCACCATCTGCAGTGATTTTGGAGCCCCAAAAAATAAAGTCTGACACTGTTTCCACTGTTTCCCTGTCTATTTCCCATGAAGTGATGGGACCAGATGCCATGATCTTCATTTTCTGAATGTTGAGTTTTAAGCCAACTTTTTCACTCTCCACTTTCACTTTCATCAAGAGGCTTTTGAGTTCCTCTTCACTTTCTGCCATAAGGGTGTGTCATCTGCATATCTGAGGTTATTGATATTTCTCCCGGCAATCTTGATTCCAGCTTGTGTTTCTTCCAGTCCAGCATTTCTCATGATGTACTCTGCATATAAGTTAAATAAACAGGGTGACAATATACAGCCTTGACGTACTCCTTTTCCTATTTGGAACCAGTCTGTTGTTCCATGTCCAGTTCTAACTGTTGCTTCCTGACCTGCATACAAATTTCTCAAGAGGCAGATCAGGTGGTCTGGTATTCCCATCTCTTTCAGAATTTTCCACAGTTGATTGTGATCCACACAGTCAAAGGCTTTGGCATAGTCAATAAAGCAGAAATAGATGTTTTTCTGGAACTCTCTTGCTTTTTCCATGATCCAGCTGATGTTGGCAATTTGATCTCTGTTTCCTCTGCCTTTTCTAAAACCGGCTTGAACATCAGGAAGTTCACGGGTCACATATTGCTGAAGCCTGGCTTGGAGAATATTGAGCATTACTTTACTAGTGTGTGAGATGAGTGCAATTGTGCAGTAGTTTGAGCATTCTTTGGCATTGCCTTTCTTTGGGATTGGAATGAGAACTGACCTTTTCCAGTCCTGCGGCCACTGCTGTGTTTTCCAAATTTGCTGGCATATTGAGTGCAGCACTTGCACAGCATCATGTTTCAGGATTTGAAATAGCTCAACTGGAATTCCATCACCTCCACTAGCTTTGTTCGTAATGATGCTTTCTAAGGCCCACTTGACTTCACATTCCAGGATGTCTGGCTCTAGGTCAGTGATCACACCATCGTGATTATCTGGGTCATGAAGATCTTTTTTGTACAGTTCTTCTGTGTATTCTTGCCACCTCTTCTTAATATCTTCTGCTTCTGTTAGGTCCATACCATTTCTGTCCTTTATTGAGCCCATCTTTGCATGAAATGTTCCTTTGGTATCTCTGATTTTCTTGAAGAGATCCTAGTCTTTCCCATTCTGTTGTTTTCCTCTATTTCTTTGCATTGATTGCTGAAGAAGGCTTTCTTTTCTCTTCTTGTTATTCTTTGGAACTCTGCATTCAGATGTTTATATCTTTCCTTTTCTCCTTTGCTTTTCAATTCTCTTCTTTTCACAGCTATTTGTAAGGCCTCCCCAGACAGCCGTTTTGCTTTTTTGCATTTCTTTTCTATGGGGATGGTGTTGATCCCTGTCTCCTGTACAATGTCACGAACCTCATTCCATAGTTCATCAGGCACTCTATCAGATCTAGTCCCTTAAATCTATTTCTCACTTCCACTGTATAATCATAAGGGATTTGATTTAGGTCATACCTTAATGGTCTAGTGGTTTTCCCTACTTTCTTTAATTTCAGTCTGAATTTGGCAATAAGGAGTTCATGGTCTGAGCCACAGTCAGCTCCTGGTCTTGTTTTTGCTGACTGTATAGAGCTTCTCCATCTTTGGCTGCAAAGAATATAATCAATCTGATTTTGATGTTGACCATCTGGTGATGTCCATGTATAGAGTCTTCTCTTGTGTTGTTGGAAGAGGGTGTTTGTTATGACCAGTGCATTTTCTTGGCAACACTCTATTAGTCTTTGCCCTGCTTCATTCCGTATTCCAAGGCTAAATTTGCCTGTTACTCCAGGTGTTTCTTGACTTCCTACTTTTGCATTCCAGTCCCCTATAATGAAACGGACATCTTTTTTGGGTGTTAGTTCTAAAAGGTCTTATAGGTCTTCATAGAACCGTTCAACTTCAGCTTCTTCAGCGTTACTGGTTGGGGCATAGACTTGGATTACTGTGATATTGAATGGTTTGCCTTGGAAATGAACAGAGATCATTCTGTCGTTTTTGAGATTGCATCCAAGTACTGCATTTCGGACTCTTTTGTTGACCATGATGGCCACTCCATTTCTTCTGAGGGATTCCTGCCCACAGTAGTAGATATAATGGTCATCTGAGTTAAATTCACCCATTCCAGTGCATTTTAGTTCGCTGATTCCTAGAATGTCGACTTTCACTCTTGCCATCTCTTGTTTGACCACTTCCAATTTGCCTTGATTCATGGACCTGACATTCCAGGTTCCTATGCAATATTGCTCTTTACAACATCAGACCTTGCTTCTATCACCAGTCACATCTACCGCTGGGTATTCTATTTGCTTTGGCTCCATCCCTTCATTCTTTCTGGAGTTATTTCTCCACTGATCTCCAGTAGCATATTGGGCACCTACTGACCTGGGGAGTTTCTCTTTCAGTATACTATCATTTTGCCTTTTCATACTGTTCATGGGATTCTCAAGGCAAGAATCCTGAAGTGGTTTGCCATTCCCTTCTCCAGTGGACCACATTCTGTCAGATCTCTCCACCATGACCGGCCCATCTTGGGTTGCCCCACAGGCATGGCTTAGTTTCATTGAGTTAGACAAGGCTGTGGTCCTAGTGTGATTAGATTGACTACAGAAATAGTATTATAACAAATTAAAGACTTTGGAAATGGTCCACATATAAAAATCTTTAAGAAAAAAAAAATATTTCAAAGAACAGTAAGCACCTAGGCACAAACTTGTCATCTCTTGTTCACAAGTCTGATCAGTTATTGCCTAAATTAACCATGGTTTCTCTGTCTTCTGGGTAGGAACCCCCTACTTTTCTGCTCCAATCATGCTTCTTACTCAGCTGCTGCTGTGCTGGGGAAGGAAAGGAAGCCTTTCCACCCCGGAAGCATGGGTTTGTAGAGGTTGGTGGCCAGGCTCAACGCTGGACCCTGAGGGACCAGGTCTCACCGTCTTGACACACATGAACTCACTTGTTCCAGCATCCGGACAGGGCCAGGGTAGGGTGTAACACCCACCCTGCATAGTAGAACATGGCAATGTAGACAGGCTGTCACTCTGGTCACACTGCCGATGCATAGTAGTTGGTGGATTCGTTCTGTTCCAGGGACGTTTGGTTCAAGAGCACCTGGGCTCAGCCACCCCGCTGCATTGGAGGGAAGGGGTACCTGCCCTCAGCTGGGGGGACAAGGGGGAGTAGGCTTGAAGAGGAAAAGTCAGCGTGACAGTGGGCTTCTCCTGGAGGAGGGCATGGCAACCCACTTCAGTATTCTTGCCTGGAGAATCCCCATGGACAGAGGAACCTGTCAGGCTACAGTCTATGGGGTCGCAAAGAGTCAGACACAACTGAGTGACTGAGCATGCATGCATAGGCTCCTTTTTGACCAGGGTGAGCTGGAGGCACCGTTGACATCCATGTAAAGGGGGTTGGTTGGGGGCTGCCAGGCCAGGGCTTGCTTGATGGGGATCGATGTCACGGGGTGGGAGAAGCTGCGTGGTGGGACATTCAGACCGAGAGAAGATATGGTGCTGTGGACTTGCTGTCAGATTCTTGCTTAGGTGTCAGACTTCTTTCTCCTTTGACTGTTTTAAACCATCATGTTTGTGTAGAGCTCCATGGCCAGTTTTCACAGGGGCGAGTACTTTGTGAATGAACATCCTCTGCATCCCAGATGGCAGGGAGGGTCCCCTCCACGGTGGTGACAGGCGACTTGACATCAGACCCGCAGCCCAGAGGGTGGCGTCCAGCCCTGTGCCATGGCTCTGGTCTCACCACCTTCTTCTGGGTTAGACACCTGCCCATGTCATCCCCCACGAATTGTCAGTGGCTTCAGCTGGAAAGACCCGCGAGAGCAGAAGGCATGCGAGTGGCCACGTCTTACCCAGGTGCGACCCGTCCAGTCATGCGAACTTACAGTGCAGTCCCCTTCTCCTCCTCCAGATGGATTTGAGGACTATGGCCCTCAAAAACTGCAATGACATGAGGGTGACAGCCTTCTTGGACATTCCAGGCCAGGACAACCTGCCTCCCCTCGCTCGTCTGCAAAAGTATGCTTTTTCAGCAGTCACATCTTCAACTGGTAAGCTGTGCCCAGCCTCCGCATGGTTAGGTGGCCACAGGCGGCACGTGTCTGTGACAGCCTCACGGGAGCATGTGGAGGAAGAGGGCTATAGGCTGTTTCCTGGATGCTGGGACTCTTGTTATTAGGCTTTCCCATTATTCTTGTCTCTGTCTCACTGACCACCTGGTAAGCCAGGAAAGGAGATAGTGATGAAATGTAATGGGATTTAAACAACCAGGAAGGGGGAAGCATCGGTGGGCATGCTGCTCACCTGCCTCGTGTCCTGACGGCACCAGGCTTCTGGGACCCTTGTGCTGCTTGTCCTGCACGCTCCACTGTCCCTCCTCACGGTGCTGGCAGGACCCTCCCCCGGGCTCAGCCCATGCCTCTTCCCTTCAGCAGCTGACCCTGACTGTTGTATCAGAAAGCTGAGACATGGCTTGTCAGTTCACCGTCCGCCCAAACCTGCATCTGCCAGCACTGCCCCCACCTCAGAGAGGAGGGTGTGCTCAGGTTCCTGGCATCAGCTCTGTCCCCCAGCTCCTGTGTCCTCCTTCTCACCCTCCTACCAGCCCTTTCCTTCCACTTCTCTCACTCGGAACAGTCCTCTGGGTCCACCTGGGCCTCCTGTATCTTCCCTGAAGGACAGGTTCTGTCAAGACTGGTTCCTACTTAGTTCACTGAGTGTCTTTTCTTACTTCCGCTACTCTTTAAAAAATTATATTCTCTGCTTTTACATCTATTAAATGATAGAAGGCTCGCAGCAATTGCCACAATTATTATCCCAATTTTACAGATGAGAAAATGAGGGTAGTCTGAGCTGTGTCTTTGATGAGCCGCTCTTCACTGAAATGTGGTCCATGATTCAACAGCTTTTTCTTTTAGCGTTGCTGCTCTTCACATCCCGTGTAAGGCACTAGCGTATTTTCTCACCCTGTCTTCCTGAAATTTTATCGTTTCCCTTTCACCACCGGATCCACTGTCCACCTTTAGTTGCTCTTCTTGTTCCTGTCTGATGTGAGGAGGGAGCCAAGTTTCATTTCCCTCTAGAGTCTCCGGTTAATCCACTGCCCTTTATTGAAAGTGCTTTGCTCACTGAGCCCTGCTGCTTGCCCCCTTTGCCTTCCGTCAGGTGTCCCTTTCTGGACTCCCTCGTCAGTTGCATTGGGCCGTTTATCTGTGCTCACACCAGGAGCACGCTGTCTTCATCACTGCAGCTTTGTCATCCCAGCCTTGGTATCAGGTAGAGGAAGTCCTTCATGGAAGGACGAGATTGTCCTGACTGCTCTGGGCCCTTTGCATTTCCAAATGTATCTTAGTACCAGTTTGTCAATTTTAGAAAACAAAACAAAAAATGTGCTGCAATTTTCATCTCATGGCATTGCATCTGTAAATCAATATGTAGAGAATTAACATCTTTACCATACTTAGTTTTCTATTTCTTCCATTTTTTAAGATTTTCTTTAATTTCTCTTTGTGTGTATACATACATGTATATACACATATGTATAATACATACACATAAGTAACTATAAAACTATAATATATAGTTTTCTGTTGTAGAGATCTTTCATATCTTGTTCAATTCAGTTCTAGGTGTTTGATCTTTTATGCTAATGTAAATTGTATCATTTCTTAGAAGTTATAGTTCTTGCTGACCTATGAAAATGGAGTTGATTTTTATATTTTGATTTTGTCTCCACTGATTATGCTAAGTTCACTTATTAACTTTGAGAACTTTCCTGTGGATTCTCTGGGTTTTTTACATATTACAGTGATGTTTGTGAAAAATGATGGTTTTATTTCTTCCTTTCCTATCTTGTTTTATTTCTTTATTAGCTGCCTTTCATCAGCATAAGAAAATTTGTATTTCTGATTTGTGTCTCTTTATATTCCTGTTTTGCCAGGAGATTATTTTTAAAGTTTTAAAGATAACCTCACACTTTTAGGAAAGTTTCACGAACAGTAGAAAGAATTCTTGTGTAACTTTTACCCAGATTTGTCATCTGTTAACACTTGGCCACATTTGATTCATATCTCTGTCTTTCCTTTCTGTCTCTCAGCTGTGTAAGAATAAGTTGTACACTTTGTGTTGCTTCTCCTTTAAATCCTTCAGTCTGCATTTTTCCAACAAGGACATTCATCACTCACTTACATAATCCCAGTACAGTTATCAAAATTAGAAAATTTAAGTTTGATATAGTACTGTCGTCTAGTGAGTGGACAAAGGAGTTTTTCGTGTGTTCTGGATTTCAGCCCTCTCTCAGTCGTGTACGGCAGACATCCTCTCGCATACTGTGACTTCCATTATGGTGTTCTTTTGGTGACCAGAAGTTATTCCTTTTAATGTAGTTAAATTTATTGTTTTCTTTTATCCTTAATGCACTTTGACGTGTCCTTAAAATGTCTTCCTTTACCCGAAGATCATAAGCATGTTCTTTCATATTGCTTAAAAGTCTCTAGTTTTTTTTTTTTTTTTTTCCTTTCACATTTAGGTCTAAAAATGTGAAAGAGTCTCATTTTCCTAATTGTCACAATTTATTGTTGTTCAGTCGCTGAGTTGTGTCTGACTCTTTTTTGACCCCATGGACTATAGCTCTCCAGGCTTCCCTGTCCTTCACCGTCTCCCAGAGTTTGCTCAAACTCATGTGCTTTGAGTTGGTGATGCCATACAACCATCTCAGCCTCTGTCGTCCCCTTCTTGTAAATCTTTCCCAGCATCAGGGTCTTTTCCAATGAGTTGGCTCTTTGCATCAGGTGGCCAAAGTATCGGAGCTTCAGCTTCAGCATCAGTCCTTCCAGTGAATACTCAGGGTTGATTTCCTTTAGGATTGATTGATTTGATTTCCTTGCAGTCCAAGGGACCCTCAAGAGTCTTCTCCAGCACCAGAATTTGAAAGCAACAATTGTTCTGTGACTTCTTTTCAGTCCACCTCTCATATCTGTACATGACTACTGGAAAAACCATAGCTTTGACTATACACTTTTGTCAGCAAAGTGATATCTCTGCTTTTTAATACACTTTTAAGGTTTGTTATAGCTTTCCTTCCAATGAGTAGCATCTTTTAATTTTATGGCAGCAGTCACCGTCTGTGGTGATTCTGGAGCCCGAGAAAATAAAGTCTGTCACTGTTTATACTTTTCCCCCTTCTGTTTGCCATGAAGTGATGGCACCAGATGCCATGATCTTTAGTTTTTGAAAGTTGAGTATTAAGCCAGCTTTTTCACTCTCCTCAAGAAGCTCTTTGGTTCGTCTTAACTTGTCACAGTACCACTTTATACTTCCTGTCCCCGCTGCCACCTGTTATTTTCCAGTGTCTGTTCATGACTGTCTGACTGTCTCCTTTCCCAGTGGTCCATTTGTCTCCCCTGCGACCAGAACCATACCGTCTTGACTACCATAGATTTGTAGTAAGTCTTTATATTTGATAGAGAAAGAATTCTCACCTTGTCTTTCTTCTTTGACATAACTTGTTAATCTTGGTCCTTTGCATTTCCATATAAATTCCAAAATCAGCTCATCGGTTTCTAATAGAGCAAAACAAAAATAACACCTATTAGACTTTTGATTGGGTTCACATTGAATCTTTATGTCGATTTGGGGAGAATTGCCCTCAATACAGTACAATATTTAGACTTCCAATCCATAAACATGTTATAGCTTTCCATTTACTTAGGTTTCCTGTAAAAATTTGATCATTTTTGTGTAGAACTTTTATGTTCTTTTGCTAGTGGTTTAGTCACTATGCAGTGTCTGACTCTTGGGATTCCATGTATGGTGGCCCACCAGGCTCCTGTGTCCTTGGAATTTTTCAGTGTATTTTAAAGCAAATCTAAGATATTATATAATTTTATCCAATTAAAGACATAAATTTAACTTCAATATCATTATCGCAGTCCACAAAATTAACAATAATGCATCCCAATTTCCCCTGACTGTCTCAAAACGCCTTTTAATGGTTGGTTGATTTGAATCCTGATCCAAATAAAGTCCACACATTTCATTACATAGATGTTGTCTCTCCAGTCTTTTTTTTTTAGTTTTTTTTTCTTTTGATATTAAATCTCTTTTACCCTCTCATTGATTCTCCCTCTCATCTTCCCCCTACATCACTTATTTGTTGAAGGGATTATTAGTCTTGCAGAATTTTTCACATTCTGGATTTGTGATCATTATTCTCATGGTGTAATTTAACGTGTTCCTTTGTTTTCTGTATTTTCTGTAAACTGAAAATTAAACCTGGAGACTTGATTAGATTCTGCTTCAATTTTTTTTTTTTTTTAAAAAAAACAATACTTCGTATGTTTTTTTGTGTACTTCTTATTAGAAAACATCTTGAGACGGGGTCCCACTCTCAGAGCTGTTAATATTGAGCAGTGGGCGCAGGTGTCTGATTCTTTCATTACAAAATTCCCTACCAACCTTTCTTCTAATGATTTTAGTGGTCACAAATAATCATTGCTTAGATCTGTTATTTCATTGTCTGTTGGAAATTGGTAATTTTCTTTCTATTGTCTACGAAATCTGTAGTATAGCCCCATTTTCCATCCTGTTGTTGGCTCTTGTTGCCTTTTCTCTTTGCTTCTCCCAGATAATTCTTTCCAGAGGATTATCCATTTTATTAGTTGTTTTTAAGAATCAACTTTTGCCTTTGAATTTCTCTGTTGTATGTTTATTTTCTAGTTTTCTAATTTTTGCTCTAATCTGTATTATTTTCTTCCTTGGAGTTTGTTTGTTTTTTTTGATGGGGATTTAATTGCCATTCTTTTTCTTACTTCGTCTGAGGGATGCTTAACATTTTGCTTTTATGGTCTTTCTTTTATAGCATTTGCATTTTACATTAAGTACTGTATTAAGTATTATGAATACTTAAGTATTGTATTAATTGTGTCCTCAAGTTCTTATAATATTTTCATTTCCTTTCAGTATAAAGTATTTTTAACATCCATAATGATTTCTCCTTTGACCAATGAATTATTTAGAAGTATGTTGATTAATTTTGAAATATTTGAGAATTTTTCAGGCATCTTTCTGTTACTTGATTCTGAGTGTAAGTCTTTTGTGGTCAGAGAACAAACTTTGTGTGATTTCTCTTCTTTAAAACTGTTGAGACTTGTTTTATGGTTCAGTGTCTACTCTTACTTGTTGAATCCTTCACATGTGCTTGAAAAGAATGTGCAGTATTTTGAGGTAGAGTTATCCTATCAACGTCGACTGGGAAAGTTTGTTGAAAAGATTATTCAGGTCTTATATATCCTTATCTATTTGTGTTTTCTTGTCCTGTCAGTTACTGAGAGGGATCTTGGGATCTGTGACTTCCTGAGGTTTCCTAAATGAGCGTATGTGTATGTGAGTGTTTTTGTGTACATGTGTTGTAGTCTGGTGAATCCCATGGACAGAGGAGCCTGGTAGGCTACATTCCATGGGATCACAAAGAGCTGGACAAGACTGAGGGACTAACACACACACACACACACACACACACACACACATTGCACATTGATGTATAAACATTTTTTTGTTAATAAATGGGTTCATACTATATGTTATGAAAATAATATAGTTCGTACTATATTATTTTTCTTGTTTTTTCTTTTTATATATCATGGGCAGCTTTCTAACTCAGTGCATTTCTATAGGTACCTTTAATAATGATTGTATAGTATGCCAGTGTATAGGCACATCCTAATTTATTTTAGCTTCCCTCTTCTGATAGGCACTTTGATTGCAATTCTTTGCTATATAATACTGATTGATGGCTGACTTGCTAGAGGGCTCAGCGAAAGCCAAATGCCAGACTGAACTTCATGGACACAGTCTCAAGATTTCATTTAAGCTTCCTCACACTTTTCTGAGGCACACAATTGTCCTGTGTTCTTTCAGGTCATCAGCACAACAAGCAGTGAGAAGTCTTGAGGTTTATGCTCATCCACTGTGACCTTGCTAGGTCATTCCAATATCAAGCAGCCAGGTTCTCCAAAGTGCTGATGCCAGAGCACCAGTCTATTTGTGTCTTTACTCACTCACATTCTGTATTCACCGCAAGGTCTGTGTCTCTGCTCCAGGGCCCTCTCTTACTGCTTTCCTGGCTCCCCTTAAGAGGGCAGGGCCCCTGGGACCACTTGAGGCTGGAGGCACTGCTGTATATCCATTCGGTGGCCCTACAAGCAGATTGGCGATCTTAGCTGCTTAATTTCCCAGGGGAGGCTGCCATCAATGTGGTCCAGTGGAATGTAATCAGGGGCTTGACTGTTTCGGCTTCCCCAAAAGCCCCAGCTGCCAGATCTTGGCCTTGCATCCTGGGGGCGGGGGATTGTGGGGGTGTTGTACACCTCTCCCTGGACAGGCCTATTCAGGTGAAATTTCCTCCCGGACTGCCTCTTTGCATTCCACATTTCCATCATCTTTTTCTGAATATTCTGGTGGGTTTTTGACTTCCACTGTTCTCCAGTGCATGGCCGGAAATGAAGCAGAGACAAGTATTATTTATAGGCTGTCAGGGACCCAGAGAAGCAGGCAGAGACTCCTTTCCATTTGCTCAAAGACACCTCACAGGGAGTCCAGGCCCTCCTCTCAGGCATCCCATGGCCTCTGGGCCACCGTTAGCCACTGCTGATTGCATTGACTTCTCTCATCAGTGTCTTTGTTTAAAATGCCTTTATGAAGGCATACTTTTCATGCAATAGAACCCACTCACTTAAAGCGTCCCCTGCAGTGAGTTTGGGGTAAATGTGTGCACTCACGTCGTGTGCACCCATGGTCAAGGGTGAATGTTTCCATCCTCCCTGTGTCCTTGTTTGTTCCCGCTATCCATCTCCCCTCTCTCACTACCGCTGACCCAAGCAACCACTGATCTGATTTTTGATGCTAAGGTTTTGCCAGATTTTGCCTTTTTAAGAATTTCCTGTAAATGGAATCACGTGGTATGTAGTCTTCTCTGTCTGGCTTCTTTCACTTAGCAGAATGCATTTGAGATTCTTTCTTGTTGTCCCCAGTAGCTCTCTCCTTTTTTTTGCTGAGTTGTGTTCCATCGAATGGATACTCTGTGTTTTGACGAACATGGAGATTTTTTCATTCTGTGACTATTGTGAATGCTGCTAATGTGAACATTGGCATACAAGTCTTTGTGTGGACATATGTTTTCATTTCATTTGGGTAAATACCTAAGAGGGAATCTCTGTGTTGAATGATAAGTGTGTATTTAACTTTTTGAGAAACTGCCAGATTGTTTTCTGAATAACCTGTGCTATTTTGTATTCCCACAAAATCTGTTTCTATGGTCCCTATCTTTGCCCAGCACTAGGTATTATTATTATAATTTTAGTTCTTCTCGAGGGAGTATTGTTACCTCATTGCGGCTTTTTTGGTCTTTGTGTTTTGTCTTTAAACCTTCTTATGAAGTAAGTTTAGATTCATAGGATTGTTGTCAACGTCATAGAGAGCCAGCATCCTTTAACACGGTGGTTCTCAAACCAGGGTGGGATTTTGCCCCCGATAGGCATTTGACAATATCTAGATGCTGATGCTGGGAAAGATTGAGGGCAGGAGGGAGAAGGGGACAGCAGAGGATGAGATGGTTGGATGGCATCACCAAGTCAATGGGCATGAGTTTGAGCAAACTCTGGGAGAAGGTGAAGGACAGGGGGGCCTCATGTGCTGCAGTTCATGGGGTTGCAGAGTCAGACATGACTGAGAGAGTGAACAACAGCAACAATAGCCATTTTTGATTGTCACATCCTGGGGAGGGGCAGCCAGGGGGCAGTACTGATACTCGGGGGAGGCCATTTGAGATTGAGGTGGCCATTAGATGTCCCTTTGGACCTTTTCCTTCTGCATGTGCTGGTCACCTAATTCCCTCCCACTGTCATGGGACCTCTTTTCCAAGTCTATCTAGGCCTGAAGAATCTGTCGGAGAAGGAGAAAAAGGTTTTCTTTTGTGCACGTGGACAGTTTTGACCTCCAGAGACTGCCAGCCTGGAGGATATGGGTCCCCTTGCTAGAGGATGTGGACCCATACTGAATGACCGCCTTCAGACATCCCTTGATGGGGTTTTCTCCCTCTGGATGTAGGTGCACCCTGATTGCATTACCTGCTCGGAGCACATGCCGGAGTGAGCACATGTAACTGTGTAGACCCTTTCTCATCTCCACTGTCAGGTTATGGCCCAAGGGCTCCTTGATATCTTCATGGACTTCAGTAACAATGAAGAAGACTTCCTAACAGTAATGGGGATCATGGTCAGATTGTCAGAAGATGCAGGTTTGTACAGGGACTGGAGACGTCTACTTTTACCATGTGCTTTTCCAAGAAATTGTGTATGAGCTTTGGCAGCTAATTTAAAGTAAAACCTGTTTATTAATTGGAAAACTATACACAATGTCTAACCATGAATAGATTTTTGTCACAAAGAATGGCCTCTTAGTTGGCATCAGATTATCCTTATTTTTAGAAAATTAGAATGACTAAGGACATGGAACAACAGACTGGTTCCAAATCAGGAAAGGAGTATGTCAAGGCTGTATATTGTCACCCTGCTTATTTAACTTATATGCCGAGTACATCACGCAAAATGCCAGGCTGGATGAAGCACAAGCTGGAATCAAGATTGCTGGGAGAAATATCAGTAACCTCAGACTTGCAGATGACACCACCCTTATGGTAGAAAGCGAAGAAGAACTTAAGAGCCTCTTGATGAAAGTGAAAGATGAGAGTGAAAAAGTTGGCTTAAAATTCAACATTCAGAAAACTAAGATCATGGCATCCAGTCCCATCACTTCATGGTAAATAGATGGAGAAACAGTGGAAAGAGTGGCAGACTTTATTTTTGGTGGCTCCAAAATCACTGCAGATGGTGACTGCAGCCATGAAATTAAAAGACGCTTGCTCCTTGGAAAAAAAGCTATGACAAACCTAGACAGCATATTAAAAAGCAGAGACATTAGTTTGCCAACAAAGGTCTGTCTAGTCAAAGATATGGTTTTTCCAGTGGTCGTGTATGGATGTGAGAGTTGGACTATAAAGAAAGCTGAGCACTGAAGAATTGATGCTTTTGAACTGTGGTGTTGGAGAAGACTCTTGAGAGTCCCTTGGACTGCAAGGAGATCCAACCAGTCCATCCTAAAGGAGATCAGTCCTGAATATTCATTGGAAGGACTGATGCTGAAGCTGAAACTCCAGTACTTTGGCCGCCTGATGGGAAGAACTAGCTCATTTGAAAAGACTCTGACACTGGGAAAGATTGAAGGCAGGAGGAGAAGGGGACGACAGAGGATGAGATGGTTGGATGGCATCACTGACTCGATGGACATGAGTTTGAGCAAGCTCTGGGAGTTGGTGATGGACAGGGAAGCCTGGGGTGTTGCAGTCCATGGGGTCGCAAAGAGTCGGACACGACTGAGCGACTGAACTGAACTGAAGGACTCTGAATGCTGTTGATCTTGGCAGTTAGGACTTTTTGTATTTTGCGAGTTTTGCCAGACTACCGGTTGCTAAGAAATACCAAGTCAAAAGAAGTCCTTTGGATTAGAACAATCCCAATCATTAGTTTCCCTCACGAACTTTGTAGGCTAATCCTAATTTTTCTTTCTCTTTGTACCTCTCCATAATTGCTGTCTTGGAAGAAAAGCACACTGCTTCATGGTAGATACTAAGACGTTGTCCATCTACCCCGCCCCGCACCCCAGCGCCTCAAACACACAGAGTTGCGATTAGTAAGATGAGTGACTAGCGGATTAGCAGTCGCTCATCTTCCTGCCAGTACTGACGGCTGTTCTGTACCCCCACTTGTCCTCTGAATGGATAATGACCGGTGAACAGCTTCAGAAAGTTTCCAAAATCTTAGGCTTGCTCTGGATTTTGATCCTTTTACTAGAAAATAGAAAAATAAGCCTTTCATATAGCTCTCGTATTAGTTTAAAATATTCATATATTTTAATGTGATACAATGCTTTTAAAAAGGCCCAAGTGGATGTTTCGAGTCCTTAAATGGATTCTCTTTGTAAATGAGTCACCATTTACAGTGCTGAAGCAATTACACATTTGTGTTAAATTTAATGTGTTATATTGGAGCTAGAGCCGCTCTTTTGTTTAATGCTGTGCCTCCGAAGTAATTGGGATGCGTGGATTGTGGGGGAGCACATTTATGAAAGGATTGTTTATAATGTATACATTCTGGCTAGAATTTAAATAAAGCACAACCCATAGGTCTGGCATATATGCCATTAGTTGTAATGGGTTTTGGACGCTGGCCCAGCACGCAGACCTCCTGTTCCCGCCTCGATTTATATACGGCTTGTTATAATAGAGTTGTCATTCTCTCTTTTTTTATGTTTTTATATCGCCCTATAGCTTATTAGCTTTTTAAGCTTGTCTGTAGCATAAGCACTCTAAATGGAAAGTGATTTTTAAACTGCATTTGTCTAATTTCCTTGATGAAGTATTTTAGTAAGAAAAGCTTAGAAACTATCAGTATATACTGTATAAGATGCTTGGCTTATTCTTATATAATTCTTTTGCTCATTTTTTTTTTTTTTATTGCTGCAGAGCCCACAGTGCGGACTGAGCTGATGGAGCAGATTCCTCCTCTTGCCATTTTTCTATAAGAAAACAGATCAGATTCTCCAGTGGTGCTCTCTGAATGCCTCATACCCATCATGGTGCGGTACCTCACAGATCCAGACAATCAGGTGTGAAAAATTACAACCTGAAGGTCTCTGCAGCAAATTCTCTTTCGTCTTACTTTACCTGATATTCATAATTCAGAAAACAGCTACTTAGGATTTAGTGACTCCAGAACAAAGGGTCTGTTTTTGCTCAGTTTCTTTAATCACATAGGAAAATAGAAGGCATGCATTCTTATTATCATGAGCTATTTCTCTTTAAAAAAAAAAAAAAAACTTTTTATTATGGAAAATTTCAAACACATCCAGTAGTCCGAGAGATATTAAAATGAATGTCCACGTACTCTCCACCCAGCTCCAAATGTCATTAACATTTGACCAATCTTTCTTCATTTTTCTTACCCAGATAAAAGCAGTCCCCAGACATTTCAACTATACATGCATTAGTATTGCTCCCTAAGAAATACAGACACTTAAAAAACTTCCATAATGACAGCACCATTATCACAAGTACCAAAATTTTCAGTGGTTCCTTAATAATATCATCTAATATCTAGTCCTGTTCAGATTTTCCCAGTTTTCTCCTACAGCTGCTTTTTGCAGATATTCTGTTCAAATCGGAATGCTCCAAAGTTTCATATGCTGCTGTTGTGTCTTTCAAATCTCCTTTAATCTGTAGTGGTTCTTCCTCCCCTGCTGTTTATTTGTTTAGGATACTAGGTTATCAGTCCTATAGGGTTTCCTGCATTTGGCATCTGGCTGATTGCATTTCCAGTGCCATTTGAGAAGTTCCTATATTCCCAGCGTTCCCTCCAAATTGGTGAAGTCTAGAGGCTCAGTCAGACTCAGATTTTTGTGTAGTGTAGTGAGAACACTTTTTAGATGTTGCTGTGTTTTCTTGCTGCATCAAATCAGGAAGCACAAAAGCCATGTGGTCACTGGATTAGGTTCTGTCAGCCTTAGCTGTTTATTATAAAGTTCCTCATCAGCCTCTAAGCAGCCACTAGTGAGCCTTGCCCAGATCTAGGATTCTGTTAGAGGTTGCAAAATTGCGATGCTCTAATTCCATCATTCCTTCTTTAATTTTTATTGAAGTCCAGTTGATTTACAATGTTGTGTTAGTTTCAGGTGTACAGCCAAGTGATTCAGTTATACATGCATGCATATATATATATATATATATGCACTATATATTCTTTTTCAGATTCTTTTCCCCTATAGGTTATTGCAGAATGTTGTGTGCAGTTCCCTGTGCTATACAGTAGGTCCTTGTTGGTTATCTATTTTATATATAGTACTGTGTATCTGTTACTATCATTCCTTCTTAATTTAATAGCTGGAATACTTCTATAACGAACTTCCCCCACAGCTATTTGGTAACCCTGAAAAACTGTCTAGGGGAGACAAGTTAAATGCATCACTCTCCCCCTTTATCTTCCAGTTTTTAGAAGAATTAGTTGGTGTTCTTATAACCTTCAAGGTTACCAATTAGGTTTTGAAAATTTATTTTGAGCATTATTATGAACTCCTGTATCTTAACATATTGCTGCTGCTAAGTTGCTTCAGTCGTGTCCGACTCTGTGTGACCCCATAGATGGCAGCCCACCAGGCTCCCCCGTCCCTGGGATTCTCCAGGCAAGAACACTGGAGTGGGTTGCCATTTCCTTCTCCAATGCATGAAAGTGAAAAGTGAAAATGAAGTCGCTCAGTCGTGTCTGACTCTGAGCGACCCCATGGACTGCAGCCTACCAGGCTTCTCTGTCCATGGGATTTTTCCAGGCAAGAGTACTGGAGTGGGGTGCCATTGCCTTCTCCATCTTAACATATTAGGTATGTCTTAATCCACCGTAATTGTTATTCTTTTTGATAATCAAATTGTCTTAGTTTGACCAGTGGTGGAACCCTTCAAGGTGGCTCCTGAATCTTCTTAATGTGACCCAGTAGACTTTGCTACTAGCTCACTTCTACCTGGAATCAGCCATTTCTCCAAGGAACACTGGTTCCTTTATGAGGGAAATGATAATACGAAGCCAGAACGTGGATACCAGAGGTACTCGCTATTACAAGATACGTCATGGCTTTTAGTGACAGAGCGATTTATATTCTTAAAAAATAAAAATTCCTCATGAGTTTATATTGATATTTCCTACTCAAATTTAGGATTATAGGGCTTTTGTACATGTGTGCTAAGTTGCTTCAGTCATGTCCGACTCTTTGTGACCCCACAGACTGTAGCCTTCCAGGCTCCTCTGTCTGTGGGGTTCTCCAGGCAAGAATGCTGGAGTGGGGTGCTATGCCCTCCTCCAGGGGATCTTCTCGACCCAGGTATCGAACCTGGGTCTCCTCCATCTCCTGCATTGCAGTCGGATTCTTTACCACTAAGCCACCGAGGAAGCCCTATAAGGGCTTTTACTTACTTAATTTTATATTTGTGTCTTTTTATTTGATTGTTTTTTTTTATACAATATAAATCTGCCTTCTTAATGGTATTTATGTGTGTATGGTGTATGTGTATCTAAAATAAAAATAGCAGCATTATTACTAACAGCCTGGTAGAATTACCGAGTGTAGTTTACGATTTCTTTGCAGTTCTTGTTGCTTTCAGGCTCTTTCCTGCTGGAGATGCACAGGCATATTACTACCAGCATGCTTTAAGTCACTTGCAGTAACACTTCTTTTTGTGGTTAAGCTGCCGTCTTGATACACAGTTAGGCTCATTTGTTTTCATTTATGTTTCATTTTTAGGGATTGCTTTGGCTTTTACATGTTGATTTAATTTAGATGTGTAATTATTTAAAATGTTTTTACATGATTCTAAAGTCAAAACTGTGAAAGAAAGTACATTTAGAGAAATCTGATTTCCACTCCTGCCTCCCTCACCATCCCCTCTCTCTCTCCCCGCCACGGACGGCCATTTTTATTAGGTTTTGGTTTATCCTCGCCTTTAAAAATTACCCCCACACACAGCTCGCAGCAAACGCGCGTGCGTCCATGTGCCCTGTGCCCGCCTTGCTCCTTTCTTAGGCGTGAGCAGGGTACATGCCTGGCACTCTGCCCATGGCCTTCCCCACTGTCGTGGGGTCCTGAGGTTAGCCCGGGGTCGGTTGGGGAAGGCGTCCCGACGCTTTCTTGTCATCACAGTGCTCCACTGTGCTTTACCCTAGACCTGCCGCTGTGCCTGCCCTTTGACATGTTAAAATTGTTGCAGCAAGTAACTTTGTGTCATTTCTATTTCTGTCAGTTTATTTGGGGGATGGATTTCCACAAAGGCTAAATGTATTTGCAGTTTTTTACATGCCAAGTTTTTTTTTTTTTTGGTTACTGTCATCGCCAAGAAATTATGCATTAAAAAAAATTGGTTTTATTTATTTTATTCTGGCTGCGCTGGGTATTCATTGCGGCCCTTGGGCTTCTCCAGCTGTAAGGGTAGTGCTTAGTTGCCCTGAGGCATGTGGAATCTTAGTTCCCCGACCAGGGATCAAACCATGTCCCCTGCACTGTGGATTCTTAACCACTGGACCACCATCAAAGTCCCAAGAAATTCTGCAGTTTTGATTTGTATTTCTTCCTTTGGTCCAAGCATTTTTAAAGAGCAAATAGTCCCCTCTATTAGACAATGTGCTAGGATTAGGCATAGTTTTTAAATAAGTAAAGAAGTCATCCTGCCTGCACTCTCCTAACATCAGTATTTTGATTATTTTTGCATTTTCTCCTCCAAGGGCTTACTTTTTTTTTTGTATCCTCCTGCATGGGTCTAATCATAATGGGATGCAGTTTCCTCCATCCGTTCATTTGTTCAGACAGCTTCTGAGTGCCTATTATGCGCCAAGCCTGGCGCTGCGTGCTGGGGATGAAGAGATGAGCAGGACAGGTTTTCTACCCGAGGAAGCTCGTCTGCGTGTCACAGACATTATATGTCTTCATCATCTCCATATTTTTAATTTTGTTTTGAATGCTTAGCTTTCTTTCAGCTTTTTTCTTGTCCTGTAGATGCAGTGAGCCTCATAAAGGGTGCAGTTTCATTTTTCTCTTGTTTTCCCTTTGGATGCATTCTTAAAAATGAGGTTCTGCTGCGTTGGGGGGAATTTGACAGTCTCGTTGGCCTTTGTTCCATGTCATGGTCACATATTTGACTCCAGAGCAGGGAGTCAGGGACTGTGTTTCGGTGGTTTTTTTTTTTTTTTTAAGATATTTATTTATTTTTGGCTGTGCTGGGCCTTCTCCAGTGCGGGCAAGCGGGGGCTGCTTTCTAGTTGCGGTGTATAGGCTTTTTGCGGAGTGCCTTTTCTCTTGTTGCAGAACATGGACTCTAGAGCGCAGGATCAGTAGCACAGGCTTATTCACCCCATGGCATGTGGGATCTTCCCGGACCAGGGATCGAACCAGTGTTCCCTGCATTGGCAGGTGGGTTCTTAACCACGGGACCACCAGGGAAGCCCAGGGACTGTGGTTTTGATCCTAGGCTCGAGTGTGGTTCCTGACACTCAGCCTGTGTCTCCTGAGGAGTCATGTCCATGGCCAAGAGTGAGTACTACTTGCTGTCAGCCTGTGCTGCTCACACACCCCGACTGCCCTGGGTCACTGCCCCCGCCCCGCCCCGGGGGCCCCACAACTGCCTTCTCGAATGGAGATGCCATCCACTCTCTCACCGTGACTTCCCACCACCCTGAGCTTGCCCACCCTGGAGACCTCTGTCTCCCGACTCCCTCCAACCCTGCCTTTACGTCCTGTTGTTCCTCAGCTGCTCCCTTTCTCAGCCCACCCGCCCTTTCGGCCTGTCTCCACCATCACTCTCCATTTTTTCCCTGTGGGCTCTGCTCCCATGCTCGCAGCTCTGCCCGCCCCTCCCCAGCCCGTTGCTTCTTCCATCCCGGTTGCTGATGGTGCGTTGATTGGTGCCATTGCAAATGTATGGGCTCCAGTTGGCGCTGGAATTGCGGTGCTGCCCAGCAGCCCTGCTTGTCCCTCCTCAGCTGCTTTCCACATCACTGTGGCAGCTCTTTGAGACCTTCACCACTTCCATCAAGCCTCTTCCACTCGCCCTGCCTCACCCCTGGCCCCTGACCTTGCCGTCCCCTTCCCAGAGAAGGCAGCGGCCTGCGGTCTTCAAATGCTCTCGTGAGGAAGGAAACCACTGTCCACTTTATTCAGTCCCCCAGAACCACACCTGGGGACCGTCCACATCTTTCCTCCTCTCTCCTCCCAGGTCTAGTCGGATCCAAGTCTCCTTTGTTTCTGTGACAAATACAAAACCCTGTGAGGACACCCCTCTGCTCCCGCCTGTCATCTTTAAACACAGAAATGAGATGCAGTCACAACTTACTGAATAGTCTTCAGTCTCCTTACAGCCCTGAGGCACAACCCCACCTCCTCCATGGGCCGTCCATCCCCAGCACACTGTAGACACCGCAGGCAGCCAGTCCCCCACTTCTGCTTATGCTGACCTCCCTGCTCCTTCCACACCCCTCTCTGCTCCCCACAGCAGATACTACTCCCTGCCCCATGCCAGCCACCCCGTGGGCAGGCCCGCAGGTCCCTGAGGAGGCAGAGACGCAGGTTTTGCTGCATGCGGCAGGGGGCATGCCAGCTCCCATCCGGCCTCTGCATTTTGGGCCTGCCTACGGTTCTGTGTTCCTCATCAGGTACTTTTCATGGCCACTGAACATGCAGTGACTCCTGTGAGGTATGAAATTCACAAAATTGGGCATGATAGCAGTATTATCACCATGACTGCTGTGATTGCCAAGAGCTTCAATTTCTTGAGCTCTCACCGTGTGATGTACACGGTCTGGTTTCCCCTTCCTACCCACCCCAGGGAGAATGGGCCTGCTGGGAGTTCATCCTCGCTTTAGAAGTGAGCAGGCCAGGGTGCCGAAGTATGCGCTCATGTTGGGAGTCTGGGCTCCTGAGGCCCATCTGGTGGAGGACGACTCTGGGATCTTCCATGGTATTGGATATCCTAACCAGTAGTTTCTCTCCCCGGAGAAGGCAATGGCACCCCACTCCGGTACTCTTGCCTGGAAAATCCCATGGACAGAGGAGCCTGGTAGGCTGCAGCCCATGGGGTCGCTAAGAGTCGGACACGACTGAGCGACTTCACTTTCACTTTTCACTTTCATGCATTGGAGAAGGAGATGGCAACCCACTCCAGTGTTCTTGCCTGGAGAATCCCAGGGATGGGGAGCCTGGTGGGCTACTGTCTATGGGGTTGCACAGAGTTGGACACAACTGAAGCGACTTAGCAGCAGCAGTAGCAGCAGTTTCTTTCCCATCCTAGGCTCTGAGCCTCTGATACCAGCATCTGGATCATCTTTATCTCTGTGACTGGGCACAGAGCCTGGTAGCTGGTGGGTTTTCAGAACTGTGTTGGCTGCGAACTCTCCCTTTGGTGATGTAGCTGTCCTGGGCTACTTGTCTTTGCTCGGGGTAAGAGACGTCCCACCGCCCTTTCCGGTCTGATGTCTTCCTTCCCCTCTTTGGTTCCGTCTCTTGTTCATAGCTTTTCAGTCTCTCCCGTTGACTTTTCTCTTCTGCTTATAATCATACTTAAGGCTCCCTCCTTTTTGTGGTCTTGACTCCCGAGTGGGTGCACCATCACTCCTTTTCCAAGCATCTGTGCTGCAGCTGGGACCCCCAAGGGGGCTCCTGTTTAAGGCTCTGCTCTGCGGCTGGTGGTGCCGAAGCCAGTGAGAGGTCTCTTCCCACGGACTCAACGAATCTCATTCTGAAATCTAAGGTTTTTACTTTTTTTCAAAAACAGTTTTAACTTTTTTTTAATGTTATAAAATATTTTAATCATGTGGGAGGATTATGTCATAAACACCCATATACTCACTGCTCATATTCAGCAAATGTTAACATTTTGGAGTTTTGCTTCAGACCTTTTTGTTTTTGTTATAGGTCACAGATATGGTGAGAACCACAGTGGGCCCTCCTTCACCCCGGTCTCCCTCTAATGTAGGAGACACTGCCCTGGCTTGGGGTGTCCCTCCCACGCAGGGCGTTATGGTCGCACCACACGTGTCAGAATCCCTGAATAAGAGAGTGCATGTGGACACCTGGACGCTGCTTATCAGCAGGTCCCTGACCTTGCCCTTCCCAAGCTCAGTGACTGGCTTTCCCTAGACGTGCCCCACACAACGTGGAACTCAAATGCTCCAGCGCCCAAACCTGTTCTCTTCACCTTCAGTCTTATCTCTCCTGTTTTCTCCATCTTGGGCAGAGAACCTGAGTCCTCTTTGGGTTTCTGGGACCACGTGCATGCAGGGGCACCTTCTCCTCTCTGTCCACCACCCCTGAGTCCAGGCCTAGTCAGAGTTAGAAGCGTCACTGCCCAGGAGCCCCTCACCTGCTCTTAGCATCTAGAACCCTTGGGGTTTCTGCACTTTCACCCTCACTGAGTCTGAGAGGATCTTGTCACACCTCTGCTTTTCCTCCCTGGACTCCCTGCTACACCTGAGTGACCACCACAAATATCAGTGGGACCCTGGAAACCTTACCCATCTGATTTCCCTGGCCCTTCAGCCTTCGCTTTGCCATCCGGCCGCTGCCCCCGTGCTGTTCTCCGGGACTTCTCTGCAGGGCTCATTTCTGCACATGAGCGTGCTGTCCTCTCCCCTCTTCTTGCTTGATGGGGCTACCTGTGTTGCAGACTGGGTGGCTTAGAACAACAGAAGTTTATCCTCTCACAGTCCTGGAGGCCAGAGACCAAGATCCTGGAGTGGTCCAGGTCATGCCTGCTCCGGAGGCTCCAGGGGCTCCATCTCTACCTCTTCCAGCCCCCTGGCAGCTGCTGGCTTTCTTGGCTTGTGGCCGTGTCACTCCAGGCTTGGCCTCCATCTTCACACAGCCTCTCTCCTCTTGCGTCTCTCTCCTCCCATCTTTCTCTTCTGGAAACACCTGTGGTACAGGTGATGACATGCCCACCCTGATGACCTTGGGTGACAGCGGGATCATCAGCTTAGTCACATCAACAAAGAGCCTTTCCCCAAAGGTCACCTTCAGAGATTCCAAGGTTTGATAGGGACAGAACCTTGGGGGGCGTCACCCTTTGCCCTGCCACCCTGGCAGGCTTCTCAGTGCCTTTGACATCTGGCTCCGCCCTTGCTTGGGGCCTCCTCCTGCCACCCCGGCTGCTGCCTCTGGCCTCTCCGCTGCCATGTGGGACTGTGGCGGGTCGGGTACTTCTGCCTTGTGGTCTCTCCTGTCCCCACTTTTGGCAGGTGCTAGACACTCAGTAACTGTGTGACACCTCAGAGTGATTGACGGCTTTCCCTGCCTGTAGTCAGATACTGAGTACTGTCACGGGTGCTGAGAAATACTGCTGGGGGTTCCCTCCCCGCCCCCACCCGCTCCCCCTGGCTTGTTGCAGTGGCCACCTTGCTGACCTTCCCGCCCCAGCCTTTCATCGCCGCCACTGCTGGAATGATGTTTCTAAAACACTGTTTTCATCCTGTCACCTGCTCAGGAACTCGGATGTTGCAGCCTTCGGGGCTTCAGTCTCTCAGGCTCGCCCCCAACCCCCACCTTATAATCACCTGCGACTCTGCCTGGCACATTTCTGGGTCCCGTTGCTGTTTTCCTGCTCTCTATCACAGCAATGAGCTGCCTGTTTCATTACTTGCTTCACAAATTGGAGCTTCCTGTGCTTTCACGTCTCCAAAAAATTCTGTCTCCAGCTCCTTAGGAACCCTCTGAGCTCTGGTGTCTGCTCACCTGGTGCAGAGGACAAGGGGCAGGTAGCCCCCCGCACCCCCAGCTTTCCCTTCTCTGGCCTGAGGAGCCTTTATGCTTGTGTCCTGCCCCAAGGGGCAGATCCTCCTGGCCCTTGCTTTATAGAGTGTCTGGGGACGGTGCTGCCTTTCCACCCTCTTGCCTGCATGGTACCCACCCCCAACCCACCCCCTGCCGGTTCACTCTCTGTAGTGGGAAGACAGGCAGCAACATGTCATCATACAGGGAAAATGCGTGTGTGCGTGCATGTAGAACTCTTGTGTAGGAGATGTGAAGGCGGAGTGGGGCCTGGTTAGGCCATTAGAGTACAGCTGGGGAACCTGCCCCACACGGGGAGGTGACGTGTGACCTGAGCGCTGAGGAGCAGCAGGTGCCATTGGCAGCCTGATTAATCTAAGGCCTCAGGGAGGAAGGGGGACGGAAGGAGACCTGCTGCGAGCTGCAGGGGAGCAAGAAGGGGCCGGCTCGGCACTCGGTTTAGGGAGTCTGGTCTTGATCCTGGAAGCGCTTGGGCTCACACTGTGCTGCTCCTTTTCATCTCTTCCAGGTTAGAAAGTCAAGGCAGGAGGTGCTGTTGATGCTGCTGGAGCAAGGGCTCGTCTTTCACGACATTGAAAGCTAAGTGTGCCCAGTGCTGCTGGTGCTGTTGGCCCCCAGCGGTGACAATGAGTACAAAGCAGAAGGCATGAACATTAGTCTGTGTGGGAACAGCAGCCCCATGTCTCTGCTGACTGTCCCAGAACTTGGCGTGAGTGCGACTTAGGGTGTCCTGTGCATACAGTGGTGACCAGCACTGTTCCCATAAACAAGGAAGCTGGCAATGTGGACTTGGTCAGAGAAAGTTCACAGTTCAGATCCAAGTGATTATCCTTATACCCAGTTGTTTCACGAAGGCAAAATTTGGGACTCAGCGTGATTCTGGCACAGGTGAGGCAGCTGGCGAGGTGCTCAGGTTTCTAGGTAAATTCTTAAGCCACCTGGGATCATGGGCCCCTTTTCCCAAAGTGAGGACCCGAGGTGGTATGGGAGATGCTTTTAGGTGCTACTTGGACAATTTTTAAAAATGGAATAGACGTGGATATCTGTTTTATAAAGTAAGATGAGATTGAACTGGGCATGTCAGCAAATAAGAAAGAGTCTGGAGAACGCAGGGTCCTGTTCATCGCAGTTTGGGAAACACCGTGATATCTGTGCTTTTACCAGTAAAGGTATACAATGAAAGGATGAGTATAAGCACTGACTGTCTTCTGCTTTTAGTAGCAAAGTTTGTGGTATCCTTGGGTTTGTAGGATTCTACACCCATTATGAAGTGATTATATAAGCAAGGACGTTCTCCTTGCTTCCAGAGCCTTTATTCACAAATGAGCTGCGGAGGAGGCAGTGCTGGCCTTCATTGGCCACCCTTGGACTAAGAGCCCAGCCTGTCCCTGAGCTTATCCTTCACGGCTCAGGGGAAGGTCAGCCAAGGCCACCGTGTGTTCTGTAGCTGCTGCTCCCTCCCCAGGGACTCTGGTAGGTGGTGCTGCACAGTCCACCCCTTTCTGTTGGCATCACAGAACTAAGGGTGGTGCTAGAGATAAAGAACCCACCTGCCAGTGCAGGAGAATCAAGAGATGTGGGTTCAGTCCCTGTGTTGGGAAGATCGCCTGGAGGAAAGCATGGCAACCCACTCCAATACTCTTGCCTGGAGCCCGGCGGGCTACAGTCCATAGGGTTGCAAAGAGTGGGACACAACTGAAGTGACTTAGCATATACACACAGCACAGAAGTAAATAGCTCCAGGATTATTCCAGCATTTTGAGGGAAATGCACAAGGATTTTAAAAAATCTTAAGCCTTAATTATGAGTACAATAAGATACAGTTGTTTCCTTGGTGGCAAAAGAATGATGTTCAAGAAAGGAATTCTAGTGTGGAGACATTACACATCATGGAGCTAAAAATTTGTAATACAGCATCAGAACATTCGATCATTATTCTTCATTTATGTAAAAGTTGTTCTCAACCATGAGTTAAAGGTCCGGCTTTTTAAACTAATTTAATTTTTTGCATAATCCATATGTTTATAAGATGAATCAGGCTGAAGAATAATTGATTATTAAAATTCAAATTCTCCAGGGTTCTTTTATAAATTTCAAGTTTCCCTGTAAGAAATTAAATTTATTTTGCAAAGTGAACCTAGATAATATCATTTAGTTGGGATATCTGGCAGCTGAGTGTTGAACTTTGCCAATTAGATCTTCTTTTTCGTTTGAAAGTTGGCTAGGCGAGTTTCCAAGGCTACAACTGACAACCAAATACCTTATCCCTAAAGACTGATAATAGCATGACAAATAATTCTAAAGGCATTTTTGCATGATTTTTATTTTGTTTTGTTTCCAGCCACTCCATTCTTGTCAGCAGTATTCTTCTATTTTTTTTTTATTTTTGGCGAAAATATTTGGAAAATATAATGTCTTCAAGAAGCTCTCTTCACATGTCACTTGCACAACAAATTAGTTCACATAAATTGTATTTTTCATTCAAAGTGGGTTGCCGATTTCATAACTTGAAATGTGCAGGCTTTTAAACGTGGCTGCAAAAAGCAAAAATGATCTTGACCTGTGCCCAGGTGGAGGCATATCTGCATTTTAGAGGACTTCTGGAAGGCTACCCCTTCTCTTCCCTTGGAGCCCCAAGGGGAACAGGACTTGGGGTGCCTTGCCTGGCCTGTGTATACTCGGGTCGGACTCAGAAGCTCCCTCCCTTGTTCCTTGGAGGCCAAGAGTCTAGGAGCAGTCTCACTCCTTGGGACCCCGGAGCCCTGGAGCACAGAGATGCTGTTCTCTCTTTAGCGAGGAAATAACAGTAGGATAGGAGTGGATTTCATTCTTCAAGGAACAGAGACCACGTGTGTGATTGGCAGAGCTCCCTCGGGAAGACAGGTTCTCATTTAGCCAGTCTGAGTGACACCTTGAACACCGTGGCTATCTATGTGTATTTGTGAGGAGGTGATGGGAGAGAAAAGAAGCAAATTGCAGTGCTCTGATGTTCTTGTGTTTTGGGCTTTCTTTGCAGCCACATGGTGTGAATATTGCTACATCCGCGTGTTCACAAACACATGCACTCTTGGAACAGTGCTGTCTTGAAAAGATTGCTTCTGCTCCGAGGCACCTGCACGCCTCCATAGACAAAGGCGTGTGTCTATTCATTAGACTTTACATTCTCTCTGGAAGTTACAATCAGTTGATTCTGATGCCAGCAACCGTAGTGTACACATGACTGGGGGTATCAGAGCTCGCCAATGGGACGCGCCCTGGGCATTTTAAACTGAGTTATGCAGTGCAGATTATGTGTACTGTGTGGTGGTTTCCTATGTCCTGGTTTCTCACATAAACGTGGTTTGTTTCGTGAAGTCTGTCTAATACGCCAAGTGACATTAGCCACTCCCTCCTTCATACAGTCAGAAGACTGGGTTCCTATCTGTCTTGTGTCATTTAGCAATCGAATCGCAAACGTCATTTGTTTGTTTATTTCTCCTTCGAAGTGGTGCACTTCTTAAACACAGGTGGCCTTCTATCACTGGCACCCAGCACAGTGCCAGGCCCAGAGTAAGCACTAAATAAATGTTAGTTGTTGAATGAATGAATTGGTAAAACCTGGAAGCGCCGTATCCTGTAATTATATCTCGACAGCATAAACAGGCCACCAGAGACCAATTACAATTCCTCTTGTTTGCAGGAAGGCCATTAGCATTCTGAGATTATAACTAATTGTCAGAAGCCTATTTTTCTCTCCCAACACGTTTTTGCATTAAGGCTTCCTCATTTTTTGTTGTCATGTCTATTTTTAAGCTCATTTTTATTTGTGCATTCATTTAAAAGGAACGTTGCAGTTCCCTACTGTAAAGAATAGCTGGGTCCCAGCAAAAACGTGAAGGTGGTCATTCCACACACATGGTTCCCAGGGCCAAGGGAATGTCATGGCTCGTCACGCGGTGTGCTGACTTTCTAATGATTGTGAATTTGTTTTGTATGGGCAGTAATAAGGTCCTGTGGGTGTGGCCAATGGAGAGAGTGGATGGAGATGCCGGCCTGTTGCCCGTTACCCTGGATACGGAGCCTCGTGTCTCATTTCTGTGGCTGTCACTCCGTGCAGCTCTGTCGAGCACCAGATCAGCAATACGTGTCTCCTCAGTCCTGAAGACACAGCCTTCTCCTTATTTGAGTTGTGGGGCGAGTTCCCTCTCCCCGCCCCCCTCCACCCCATTTGCTTCTCTTTTCCCTCTTGTCTGCTGGGTGCAGATTCCAAATAGAATAGCTGGTGAACTGCTAACCAGGAGCTTGCTTGGCTGTAAAATACATAAATAAATAAAGGCAGTGCTGTGCAGTGGGCAGAGCAAACGAGCGATGGGAAGCCCTTCCTTCTTTCTTCTTCCCCTTTTCTTTTCTTTTTTTATTTTGAGGAGGTTGGGGGAGTTCTTTAAACATTTTTTGGAATAATTTTTCATTCTGTCTTAATTTCAAACTTGTAGAAGAGTTGCAGGAATGAACTGCTGTATACCCTTTGTCCCACTTCACCCGTGGTTTATATTTATCTCTGTTTGTTTAATCACACCCTCTTTCTTTACACATGTGCACACATACACACATCTCTCTCTCTATATATATATATAGATATATATATATACATACATATATATACATGCACATATTTGTGTATATTTTTCTGAGCCACTTGAGAGTAAATTGGAGACACTGTTGCCCCTTTACTCCTAAATACTTAAGTGGATGTTTCCTAAAAACAAGGAAATTTTCTCTTAAACATCCACAGTACATCGCTCAAAATCAGGCAGTTTAACCCTGATGCAATACTAATACGTCATCCACGGTTCACGTTCCAGTGTTGCCGTTTGTCCAGGATCACCCCTGGTACTGAATGGCTGCACGTCCTTTGTCTCCTTGGGCCTGGGATGGATGTGGAGTCTTTCTCTGAATTTTGTAACATGAACATGTGGGAAAGGGACAGGGCAGTGGTTCCAGTGAAAGAAGAAAAAGTGAAAGTGTTAGTCACTCAGTCATGTCTGACTCTTTGCAACCCTATGGACTGTAGCCCACTGGGCTCCTTTGTTCACGGGATTTTCCAGGCAAGAATACTGGAGTGGGTAGCCATTTGCTTCTCCAGGGAATCTGCCTGACCCAGGGATCGAACCTGCATCACTCACGTTGCAGGCAGATTCTTTACCATCTGAGCCACCAGTCTCCCAATTTAGGCTCGTCTGACGTTTCCTGGTGACTGTAGAGTCCAGCTCGGCGTTTCTGGTGGGAAATGTAGGGTTGTGCTCTTGTGTGTCACATCAGGGGGCCCAGGACTTCGGTTTGACCTGATATTGGCGGTGTGAACTCTGGTGACTTAGACGGAGGGGGTGTCTGCCCAGCTCCTCTGTGCTTCTTTTCCCCTCTGAATATAATAAGGGGAGTTACTTTGCAGCCACACGAGTTTGTTGTTCATCAAACTTTCACCCACTCCTGTTAGCGCCCATCGATGATTCCAGCTGACATTGCTGTGAAGTGTCCCGTCTCCATTATTTGCTAACATTTTGTTGAGATTTTCACATCTATATTCAAGAAGACTATTGTAGGCAATTTTCTTTTCCTATTATGTTTTTGTCAGGTTTTAGAATCAGGGTTATTCCAGCTTCAAAAAAATGAGTTGGGAAGTATTCCCTGCTCTTCTATTTTCTGAAAGATTTTGTTTAAGATTGGTGTTATTTTTCCCTTAAATATTTGTTAGAATCTCCCCAGTAAAACTTCTGGCTCTAGGGTTTTCTGAGATGGTTTTTGATGACAGATTCAACACAGATATGGCCTGTTCACATCTGTTATTTCATCTGTGACACTGGGTAAGTTGTATATTTTCAGGAACTTATTAATTTCATCTGAGTTGTTAATTTATTGGGATAAAGTTGCTTACAATATTCCCTTATTCCTTTACTCCCTGGGAAGATCTGCAGAATTATCCCTTCCATTTATGATAGTGGTAATTTCTGCTGTTTATTATTTCCTTCCTTCTACTTACCTGAGTTCAGTTTGCTTGTAGTTTTCCGGTTTCTTAAGGATAAAGCTTAATTTTTCTCAATCTAGCTTCTTTTCTACTTTAAGGGTTTAAACCTACACATTTAACATTAGTGTCTTTGTCATGTATTGGCTCTTACTAAAAGGTGACTTTCTCTATCACTGGCAGTAATCTGTATCTTGCCGTCCACTGAGATAGTACGATTAATAAATATAACCCCTCCAGCATTCTCGTGCTTACTGCCCATCACAGTATATCAGTTTACATCTGTTTACTCATATGTCTATATATGTCTTTACATTGAAAATGTTCTTCCTTTCGTTGGCACAGAGTTTGGTCTTGCTTTTATATCCAATCTGATAGTTTCTGCCTTTTAATTGGCGTGTTTATTGCACTTATGTTTAATGGAATTATTGATATATTTGAATTTAATTCTGCCACTTTTTTTGTTTTCTATTGGTCTCGTTTGTTCTTCTGTTAATTTTTTCCTGCCTTCCTTGGGCTAATTGACTATTTTTGTAGTATTGCATTTTAATTTCTCTATTGAGAATTTTCAAAAAATATAGTACCTTGCTGCAACGCAGTTCCCTCAGCCCCCTCCTCTGTGCTGCTGTTCTCACATACATGATGACATGTACATTACATGACAATCCCGGTAATATGACATTACAATTTTTGATTTGAACAATTCTAAGTTTTAGAGCAAGTAAAAAAAGAGAAAAAAAATTAATCGCCTTTTATACCCACATTTTTACCATTTTTGATGCTTTTGTTTCCTTTCCTTGGTCTGAGTGTCCATCTGATGTCATTTCCCTTCAGCCTAAAGAACTTACTTTAGTACTGTTTTTAGTTTGGTTGGCTGCTGACGAAAGCTCTGTTTTCATCTGAAAATGTCTTTTTTTTTTTTTGCCTTCAATTTTGAATGATGCTTTACTGGATATAGAATTGAGGTTTGTTCTTGTTTTTCCTTGCAGCACTTTAAAGATACCATCCTGCTGTCTTCTGGAGAGGTCAGCTGTCATTCATATCGTAGCACTGTGTAGAATATCCTCTTTCCTCTGTCAGCTCTTGAGATTGTTCTCTGTGTCTTTGTAGAGTGGGTGTTTTTCCTGCTTTCCGTTTCTTAAACTCCTTGGATTTGTGTGTTGATGCCCTTCAGTTAATTTGGGCAGTTTTTGGCTGTTGTTCCTTTAAGTGCTTTTTAAAATCTCTTTTTTCTTTCAGTCCAGGACTTGGATTACATAAAATTGGAACCCTTGATATTGTCCCGTTAGGTGTTTGGGTTTCTGTTTTTGTTTATTTTTTTAAAGTAATTTTTCTGATGCTCAGATTTGGTGATTTTAATTGCTTTTTTTTAAGTTCAGTGACTCTTTTTGTCACCTCCAATCTGCTGTTAGGCCTCTCCATTACATTTTTTTTTACCATAGTTATTTTGGTTTTTAGTGCTGGAGCTTCCATTTTTTACCTTTTTTGTAGTTGACATATGTCTATGATGTAGAGATTCCCTGTATGTTCTTTATGCTTGTATTTTATTTTAATCCTTGAATATATTTATAAAAGCTTCCTGAAAGTCCTTGTCTGGCGCTTGCAACATTTGGATCATCTTGGTGTTAATTTTTGTTGACTGTTTTTTTCTTTACTATGGGTCACTTTTTCCTGTTAACACATATTAGTTAGTTTTAATTGAATGTTGTTGTTTTTGTCTGACCAAGCTACTGTGTCTTGGTCAAAAGTCTTGATTCTTCTGACCAAGCTACTGTGTCTTGGTCAGAAGTCTTGATTCTTTTTTATAGTTTCCATTTCTTTGATGAGATTTCCTATCTGTTCATGTGTTATGAGTATTTTCCTTTTAGTTAACAGCTCTTTAAAGTCCTTTTAAAGTTCACTACTTCTAACATCTGGATCTTCTGTGGATTTGTTTCTACTGACTGAGGTTTTCCTTGAATGTAAGTCACATTTCCCCATTTGTTCTCATGTCTATAAATTTTTATTATCTAATATGTCTTCTTGACGAAACAGTGCAGAAACTCTGGACTCTGTGTTTTTCCTCTGAAGAGTGTTGACTTTGTTCTAGAGTCTGCTCTCTCTTCAGCCCTCAGCAGCTGAAACCACACAGCTCCTTCTGCCTTCCAGCTATTGCTTCACTCTGAACCTTACCCCCTTCCCAGTGCCCACATGGTGCCGAGATCAGCTGAGAGTTAGAGTAAGGTTTAATCTCAGGCAGGTGGGGGCTTTCCCTTGTCTAGCTCTCTTCCAGGATTTCTTCCTCACTTTCCAGCTGCTCTGGTCACCTCTGTCTCTGTCCTCTGACTTATCAAGCCAGTAAAACAGTAGCTTTTACTTTAAGTTCAGCTACCCTGCATGCTGGTGCAGAATGAGGGGTGCCCTGGGCAGAAAGACAGCAGCAGGGCATGTTGTATCCAAGGTCTGCTCCCTTTTAGTCTTGCCAGTGTTTAGTGAGTCTTTGGTGATGGCCTGCAAGCCAGCTATTCCTATATATCCCACTTCACCAATATTTGGTTTGGGTAACAGGAGTTCCCCTCTTTGAGTGTTAGTTTCCTCATCTGGAAAAATGAAGATGAATGATACTTATGTCGTAGGTTTTGAGGAACGTGAAAGAGGGGATGTTCATAAGTGGTTCATGCATGTGTCAGGCACACAGTAGGCATCTGGTAAGTGGTAACTCTCAGGCTTTAGACCTTCTGATCATGTCTGTGCTCAGTCGTATCTGACTCTTTGCAACCCTGTGGACTGTAGCCCACCAGGCTCCTCCGTCCATGGGATTCTCCAGGCAAGAATACTGGAGTGGGTTGCCATTTCCTTCTCCAGGGGATCTTCCCAACCCAGGGATCAAACCCAGGTCTCCCGCATTGCAGGCAGACGCTTTAACCTCTCAGCCACCAGGGAAGCCCTTCTGAGTAAGAGGAAAACTGTTGGCCTTCTATTGATATAACTTGACAAAATGCAAAAGAAAGTGTTCTCTGTTTTGACTCCTGGGGTGTTCTGGCAATATTTTGAATATTAGCTTTCAGAATCTAGTTAGTGATCCATGTGAGATCTGTGCTGTGGTATCTCAAGTGACCCAGGTTTTTCTTGTTATTTGTAATCTGCAAGCTGTCATCAGTGCTGAGCAAGAGCACAGTTGAACGCCTGCTGTTCCCTCGATTCTGTGAACTGTGTGGCTACGGGAAGCTCTTTCAAGTTCGGAAGGTGGGATCATGTGGTTTCAAAACTCAGAAAGTTAAAACCTTCAAGATCGATTCCTTTAAAGTGCCTGGACTTCCTCAGTAGACACAGTCTGGATGAAAACGTGGCCAGAGTAAACTGTGTAAGACACAGTGAATACCACTGCCCTTTCTCCCTGCCACTCGGCCCGTGGAGATTCGGGGAGGCACAGGAGGGAGGGACCTGCTGAGACCTGTCGGCTTGTGCTTAGACACCGGGCCAGGCGTGCAGGGCCTCTCACTGTATGGGCTGAGGGGCTCTAGGACCCTCTTAGCTTTGCCGTCCGTTCTGACTGCACTCCCTGCACTGCCCTCCCCTTTTATGGCTGGTCACTTGGTTGTCAGAGTCTTCTTTCTGAAGGCCATTGCCTCCCCACCCCTCTCCCCATCCCCAGCAGCCTCCCCCTCCATCTTGCTGTGCAACTGCTTATCTTCTCTATGGCCTCTCCTCATGACACGATGTGGAGCCAAGTAGACAGGGCTCATTTACCATGCAGAGAATATTAAGGGTCTCTTTTGCTCTATTGCTAACCAAATGCATTATGTATTGAGACAATTAGGAGCCAGAACGTCCTAGCATGTGGTGCTCAGCTGTAAATCTTCTGTTTCCAATGCAGCAAAGGCACCTGGGTGGTGCCGAGTGGGCGCCGGGCTCAGTAAGTGCTTGTTAGCTGCCTGACCAGCAGAGTAATTGCTCTCAAGCTTCCTGCTTGTTGGTTTTCACAATTTGTTAAGACAAAAAGAAATCTGAGAATAATGAGCATGCGTTTTGCCTCTTTAAGGTGTGTGCTACAAATTTTGGTGATATTTGTCACGCTGTCAGACAAGAAGGCCCTGAACAATTTTTGGTACGTGACATTTTGCAAATTGTTATTGCCGACGTACATCTTAGGGCACTTTTTAAATTAGTGGTAAAGTTTTGTCTTTTTGAGCCTGTTACTTTGGAATGGCAGCTCAATTTTGCATTCATCAGTTTCAGGTTTCTTGACTCCAGGAGCTGAGGTTTCTCTTAAGCACCGGGTGGCTGGTTGCGGGGTTGAGCAGGAGCAGCCCCCGCCTCTTTCCTGGGGGCTCCTGCTGTAGCTTCCTCCCTGGTCACTTCCCCCAGTCTCTTCTTGTTGTCTAAGCCACCCGCTCTGTTCCTTCATGACTGCTCTTTCTGTAACACTGTTCTACCACCTCACTGCTGGGCTTCAGTACCTGTGGGACTTTTCTTGGTTTACAGATTAAAATCCAGACTCCCATTTCCTCCTCCTCTGCCCAGGTCCCTTCACAGGTGCCTTTCCTGTCTCACCTCCACCACCTCCCTCAGGTCTGATTGCTGCTCTAACCATTGGTCATGCATGTGAATCATGGGGAAGGCGAAAGAGGGTATTTTTGATAAAGTCCCTGGTGATTCTTGGCACAGCAGGGTGGAGAACCATGTCACCCTTTGGCTGGGGGGCTTTTCAGGGCCTCAAGGCTTTCTGCTCTTGCATACCGCTTCTCTCCCCGACTTCCCTACTCATTACTACCCACCTCCTTCCAGAGGCTTCCCGGCCTGGGGGGACCCTGCTCACAGTTCACACCCAGCTTGCAGGTGCGTTTGCTTTCTCCCTGTCTTTGACTCACCTGCTGCTGTGTCAGAGTTAGTTTCTCCCTTCTTGGCATTCTGTAGCATTCTGTTCAGGGTGTGTCCCTCACACGCCTCTTTACAGTGTCACTGATGGGGGACCTTCACCTAGTCATGTTGGTCTGCTTCTCCACTGCCCACTGAGCACCAGGTCCCCAGAGAACTGTGCTGAGTAAGCACTTGCCACTTTTATGTGACAGGGCGAAATATCTGTATGGTTTGAATTAACCTCAAAAAGTATCATTTTTAAGTTGATTTTTAAATTTAAGTTTAGAAGCTCATTTTGTTCTATTTAAACTGTAGCCATTCAACATAATTCTGAAATAATTTTTAGTGGGCTGTTGCCATGAACACACAACGTTATCTCCTATAGCAGACAGGAGAAGAGCAGTGACCAACATACTAATCCTTCTGTAAGTGGAAATTTCCACGATCATATGTTTCTATTTGTGAAGCATTTTGGCTAATTATTTTACCTAAGGATATTAAAAACAAAGCCTTATTTTTAAAGGGTAAATTTAAAAAGAGGTCATAATCATGACCGCCATACAGATATAAGATGAACACAGGTCAGAGCGTTTATTGAATGCATCGATTAGTGAAGGAACCAGTAAGATCCAACAACTAGCTTAACTGAAGTGCCATATATTCACAGTCACACTGAGGAGGACTGACGTGAGCTTGTAAATTGACTCACCACCATCCATATCCAGGGTGATGATAACCCATTGCGTTCCATCGCTCCCAGCTTGCCTTCTATGAACAGGAACAGTTTGCATTACTATCAGGTTTTAACAATCTGCCCTCTATGACTAAAAGGGAGACTGTGGCTCAGACATAAAAAAAAAAAATAAACAAACAAAAAAAACAAACCTGCCTGCAATGCAGGTAAACCCGGGTTTGATCCTTGGGTGGGGAAGATCCCCCAGAGAAGGGAATGGCAACCCACTCCAGTATTCTTGCCTGTAAAATTCCATGGACAGAGGAGCCTGGTGGGCTGTAGTCCATGGGGGTTGCAAGGAGTCGGACATGACTGAGCGACTAACACTTTCACTTATGACTAAAACATCCCCAAAGACCATCTTACCTTGGTGGGTGTGCTGCTTGGGGAATCCAGAACTTCAAAGTCATCCACAATTCTTCTCTACAATTCACATAACAGATACCAGTCATTCAGCCTTTGGGAGGTTTTCTGTATTTAACCAGGTCATTTGCTAGGATTAAGGGGTAAAGGAAGTTACTTCTCATTATTTCTGTTTGTTTCAGATGCTTCATTTTGGACTCATATCTGGTTCCCTTTTCTGCACCCTTAACTTACAGCTCTGCCTCCATGGCATCACTGAGTCAGGCCCACCCTTGCTCAGGGTGGCTGAGTCAGAGCAGCACGGTTCTGTTGGCTTTGGTAGCTCCTGAAGTTTTTTGAGCTCTGCACGGACAGCATGTGGGGGATGCGCAAAACCTATGCTGAGTGCTTCCTGGCCGTGGCCCACAACGCGTCCCCTGAGGTCTGCAGGGCCAGACTCTGGCCCCTTTTCATCACACTGATCAGTGACCCCTGCCGATGGGTGAGTGTGGCCACTCTGAGGCCTCAGCATGGCCTCTGGACTTGTCACTGTGTCCTGTGTCTTTTCAGTAATGGACCAGCTTATTTAGACTTTGTGAGGATTTTTAGAGCACCTGAAATCTCAGAAGGCTGGAGTGTTGGTAGCAAACAAATATTCCAGAAATGAAAATGAGGAGAAAACTGTAACTGCCAAGTTACCTTTTCTGTTACAGTCATAAACATGCCCACAGTGATTAATAAGCGCTGTTCACATGCTTTACAAAGTCTGGAATTATTTGATATGGAATTAATATTCTGGAAGCATACAAACTACATGATGGTACTACAGTTTTCCTGATTTTCTATTGAAAAATAGTTTATTTGGAACTGAGGGACTGCTTTTAGAAAGCAATACACCTGCTGAGACATGATTTGGTGGACATCGAGTTGTCTGGTGGTTAGCCATCTGTCCCACCTGGAATCAAGTGAATCAGACCCCATACCCACTGAGCCCTCTCTGACTGCAGGTGCTCAAGGCTGCCTTCCAGTCCCTGGGCCCCTTCATCTCCACCTTTGCCAACCAGCCCTCCAGGGCTGGCCTCTATATTCAGGAAGATAGTACCTTGAACATCTGACCACTAGCTCCGGGTTTGGACTCAGACATCAGCCCGGGCTACTGGGTGCAGGCAGCTGTGGGGACACAGCCTCCGCCTGGTGAGTTTCAGCCGGATAATTATCAGGGTCCCCGCTTCACCTCAAGCGTCCACCTAAAATTCTAGCAATTATCTCGTCTGGAGTTTTAGTAACAGTGACCTTCTGGGCAAGATGGAATATTAGAGCTTTAATTATGTAAAGAAGCAAAAAGTAATTGCAATAATGATTTTGAAACATGACTACTGGGTTATAAATAATGAAGCTACTGTCTCCTAAATTTAGATAAAATATTCATTGAGAGTAGTGATTAAATAACCTATAAAGAAAATTTTCTTTTACCATTTGATTAATGAAGTTCTTTGGACATTTCACACAGGGAAAATGTGAAGTCTCCCAAATAGACTTTTGTGCCATAGGATTTTACATGCACATGAAGGGGACATTCCTGACCCTCTGTTCGTCGGCCCTACACTGTATTTCTTGTATGTTCTAGTGATTGATCTTGGGTTTGTTTTTTTTTTTGTCTTCCCTCTGAAGATGATGGATACACTCTAAGCAGACCATTCAAGATGGTTCACAAGCATCTCTCCAGTGTTAATGTTCCTCAGCAGTGAGAGAGGAGGTAACTCACATCTCAGGTGGTATGGATGCTCTGTAGGGGTGGTGGATCCTTCCCTCCACCTTTCTTCACCAAGATTCACTGAGTTCTTGCTGAAGGTCAGGCCTGGGGCGCCATGTCTTCCTCATCAAGACTTTCCAACTGGCTCTCGAGTAGCCAGGTCTTACCAGCTCCCACACCTTTTATTTTCTAACACCTGCCCCCTGGTGGAGGGACTGATGAGCAGTAAGTGCAAGAAGTCTTGCCATGCCAAGGGGTGCCAGCGCACTGAAGCCAGGGCTCATGCACCACTTGGGCACGGTGGAGGGGTTGGCTGCACCTTCCTGTGCCTTTTTCAGTGCACAAAGTACCCCTCAGTGGATCCGAGGGTACTGACTGGGCCCCTATTCCTCTGTGAGGTTAGTATCTTCTGGCCCCAGGAGACCTGAGAGGTTGGGTCTCCAGGTAGATGGGAGGACTGGCTTGCGAGGACGTGGGCCTCACCTTTTCCCAATTTCCTTCTAGTCTGTTGTTGTTTGTTGTTCAGTTGCTCAGTTGTATCCAATTCGCGATCCCATGGACTGCAGCGCACCAGGCTTCCCTGTCCCTCACTATCTCCCGGAGCTTGCTTAAACTCATGTCCATTAAGTCGATGATGCCATCCAACCATCTCATCCTCTGTCACCCCCTCCTCCTCATGCCCTCAATCTCCAGTCTGTTGTACGGCGCTAAAAACTTGCTTCCCTCAATTTAACGCACTTCAGCACAGTCAGGCCAGACAGAGCCAGCTCTGCCCAGAGAACTCTGTCTTTGCCCGTCCACAGACACCAGCACCTTCCCACGTGTCAGTAGCTCCTCTGGTGGCCTGGTGGAGAACTCTGTCTTGGCTGGAGCCGAGCTGACCAGTCTTCCCCCAGAGGCCACGAAGCTCCCCAGTGTTAACGACCTCCCCATCCATGGCCATCCTCAACCGGATTCCTGGGCCTACCCAGAGTGTCCTGAAGATGCTTTCAATAATTTCCTTTTATTGGCAAACTCCTCTCCCTGACACAAGCAAGGACTTAGAGCTGCTGCTGAGTGAGGCTGGCCACGGGAGGAAGGCGGGATTTCACCCGGGGCCATGCACAGGGGCTATGTGGCCAGGAGCGGAATCCAGAGAGTTCTGGGTAGCTTGCAAGAGCACATGATGAATGATCCAGGCATTCAAGATAACTGTTGTCCATCCTGATGAGAGAAAACTGCATCTTTCTCTGTATGTGTGCTCCCTTTTGTCCCCCCCGGGGAGGGTAGTGTAGGGGGAGCCTGGCTCAGTCTTTCTTCACTGCCGTCACCCGGGGGATCCCACTGTGCAGGTCCCAGCAGGGGTTTCACCTCCTTGCTTTTCAGCCATGCCTGCAAAACTGGAGCCAGCTTTCAGGTAAAAGCAGGCAGTTCTCAGGCACGTCCTAAGCAGTGGAAATTTCATTAGCTCCTTGGACCCGGTTCTGTCACTTCCTGTGTGACAATGCCCTTTCTAGTTATGAACAGCTAAGGACAGTGCCCCTTTCAGAGCCTGTTAACTCAGCCCTTACCTAAAGCTGAAGATGTTTGCCTTTGTGCAGCCAGGAAAAGTACAACTTCTTCTCTGGGGTATTTTTCATGCCGTGACTAGTGTTCCCACAGAGTGTCTGATCTGGGAGCCAGGCCCTGCGGTCCATATCCATCATCACGCCTCTTCTTTCTCTAAACACGGCTAGATTTGTATTCTTCCCTGAGTTGGGGAAACTGGAAAAAAAAAACAACACTTGCTGCTGTTGCCAGGCAAAGATTTGTGAAGCCTTTCGGGAAAGGAAATGTGAAAATCCAGTTAGCTCTGTGATTATTCTGTGTCTTTAAATTCATAAAGGAAATTAACTCAGCGTTTGCTGAAGGATCAAGCACATGTAACATATCGCTCCTAATAGTTATAGACAAAGGTCTGTTCTTGGAAAATGCATTTCTAAAGCTGAGTTATTCAGTGCCTGGACCTGGACTGGGTGCTGAGGCTGTGATGACAGACACACGAGGCCCTTATGACCTGGTTGAGGGGATTGTGGACACAATCCCCTGCATAGGGCGTGTTGGGCCAGGGCAGGGGCGGGTGCACAGGCCAGGAAGCCATCCCTCCTGGGGGCAGAGGAAGGGTCTAGGAGAAGACCTGGCAGAGCAGCTGACATGTGAGGCGGGCTTTAGGCAATGGCCAGGAGTCTATCATCTCGAAAAGTCAGGGATGAGTTCAGAGGTTTCCTCCAGTTTCCCCAAAGCATTTGTGAAATCCTGCATGCAGATGCGGACTTAATCTCTTTGTGACAAAGGACCCACAACTTTCATCAGTGCTCAAAGGGATCTGGGACCCCAAAGATTCAGAAAGAAACCCCACATTGCGGATTCATGCCCTAGCCATGGCGGGGTGTGGTCTTTGCAAGCTCCAAATATTTCAGTGACTCTCTGGGATTTGACTGGTGGAAAACAGGATGCAGGGAGTGCTATGTGTGTGGAGCCGGGGCCTTGGAAACACGAGTTGGTTTTTATAGAAAGGCACGTGAAATATATCATCTTCACTGTTAGGATAGCCTCAGGTTGTCAAGTCGAGGATAGAAAGATCGAGTAGCCCTGGGGGCTCAGGAGCGAGGTCTTCAGTCATCCATGAAGATCGCCTCAGCTCATGCATGTGCATGCGTGTGTGGCAGGGCCAGCAGCTGTCCACTTTATAAATGGGGGACCCCCGCCCACTGTGCTTCTGGGCCTCCCGGACAGCGGTGTTCAGGACACTGTGTTGTCTTTCTGTGAAAGATGATGAAGGTAAACTCTGATTTTCCCAATTGAGGCTTTTCAACTTCAGGTTTGATGCTCTGTGCATGGCTGGTGTTTAGCTGGAATAAAGTTAATGTCTGTAAACCTCAGCATCTCGGCGAGAGGGGGGCCGGGGGGCGGGGTAGGGGTGCTGTGCTTGTGCAGCACGTTTGCATCCAGCCTGTCTTGTTGTAAAGCCAAATCCAGTTATTAAAATTCTCGAAACTTCTCTTCCCACAGCTCAAGTTCAGGGATTATCAGCTGCACGGAGAGCTGCCCAGCTTGACTCTGTGAACAAGGCCTAGCACCAGCCAAGAGAAGGGCCAAGTGAAGTGTCCATGACAGGTCCCATCCCTGACCCTGACAGCCAGGGGCCCCAGCTGACCTCACCACCGTGGGGCGAGCTTTCCGCAGCCAGGATATTAGCAAGCACGGTAAGTCTCTGCCCTGTCCCTCTGTCACTGAGGATGTGACAGAAATCACAAAGCCGCATTTTCTTTTATTAATATATCCTGGCAGAGATGATAAATGGCAAATTTAATTTTATTCTTAAGGTCATGTGTTGGATAACTAGACAACCAATCAATGGGGTGATTGATAACACTGACTCTCCTCCACGAAACAGAGGTGGGAGACCAAAAAGCGCCTTCCCCCCTCCCCAGAGATGACGAGACCTGCTTATTTGGGGGGAATTAAATGTCTAAAGGCTCCATCTCACCGCTGACCGACATTCACATCTTTCAGTGATGAGAGGAAGTGAGTTCATGCAGCTCCTGGAATGTAAAGTTGACAGCGGCCTTCAAGCTGTGTATCACCTCCAGCCTGTCCTGCGGGCCTCCTCTCACACCTGGCTGCTCAGGATGGGAGGTGGATGCTGTTTCTTGGGGGAGAGATTTTGAAAAGCCAGTAGCTCATCACTTTTTCTCCTCTAGTCTGAAGCCAGCCCAGGTGAGACCTGGACTCCACGTCTAGGGCAAGGAGGAAGCCCAGCACTTCTTTCTTTTTTTTTAAAAAAAAATTTATTGGCTTGGTAGCTCAGGTGGTAAAGAATCTGCCTGCAATGCAGGAGACCCAGGTTCGATTCCTGGGTTGTGAAGATCCCCTGGAGAAGGCAACCTACTCCAGTATTCTTGCCTAGAGAATTCCATGGACAGAGGAGTCTGGTGGGCTACAGTCCATGAGGGTCACGAAGAGTAGGAAATGAATGAGCAGCTAACATAGTTGATGTGCAGTGTGTTAGTTTCAGATGTACAGCAAAGTGAATCGGTTTCACATATACACATATCCACTAGTTTTTAGATTCTTTTCCCATGTAGACCATTAGAGAGTATTGAGTCGAGCTCCCTGTGTTACACAGCGGATCATCATTAGTTACCTATAGTAGTGTGTCTGTATCAACCCTAGTCTCCCAGTTTACCCCTCCCCCTGCCTTGTCTCCTGGCCATCATATGTTTGTTTTCTACATCCATGACTCTACTTCTGTTTTGTAAAGAGGTTCATTTGTACCTTTTTGTTTAAATTCTACACATAAGCGATATCATATGATTTGGCGTTTATTTCTCACCTTAAGTTTCTCCAGCTTTCCAGCGTGCTTATGGTTCGAGGCTCTGATGCCTTCCTAATTCCTACTAAGCTTGCACACGGACCCCCTTGAGCTGGGGTCCTTCCCAGGTAATGGTAAGCCTATCGAATTAAAATCAGCGAGGAATCTGTGCTCATAAAGTCATGGTGTGTTGGCACTCTTTCATTTTTATGGGCTGTGATGGGCAGTCTTCAAAATTGTGGTCTCCAGGGCCAGAGTACCAATTGTTTGTCCATTCTCACAGTTTATATTTTGGTTTTCATGATTAAACTAACTTATCACCTCCCTTTACCCCCACTGGTTCACTCCAGTAAAGCAAAACAAAAGATGAATGAAAACGGTCCAAATACTAAATGTTTAAGAGTTCGTTAAGGTTGCCTTTGACTAGTAAGGGATGAGATGATATCCTGTTTTGCTGATTGGTTTCAAAAAATAGGCAAGAAAGCTCATATTGTTACCCTTGTTGCCTGGAGTATAAAAACCATCTGTGTTAAGTGGAAAGGTGTGGTCATGTATACCTTGGTGGGAGACGTGGTACTCTTTGGGCTTCTTTGTCATACATGGACACAAAAACAGAAACAAAAGAACAGATACTTCCAAGCTGGTGTTCTTAAGTGATGGATCTTGAAGGGTCTGCATAGCTGGGCTCTTGGTTTATCTTGAGGTATGTCAGGCAGCTTGAACTTGACCCTTAGTTTCCTAAGGGGTCAGTCAGGATGCTTTTAGTTGCAAAAGAAGAAAAAACAAACAAACAAAAAAACCTCAAAGAGCTTAAGCAATGAGGCAGAAGAGGAGGTGAAGCTGGGAGACTGGTCCCCTCAGCCCTTGTGTTGACCCTGGTCCAGCTCCCACTCTACCATCTTTATGTGCTGACTCAATCCAGAGCTATCCGGGGAAAGAGGGTCTTGTTCTTCCCACTTGTCTCTTTTGACTGCCTGGTGGTTTTCTGGGGAAATGACCTCCTAGCTCCTTCTGGGGTTGCTTTGACTTGGGGTGGTTTACTTAAACCTTAACTTGGCTCCAGGAGTAAGTTCTGTATGTAATGATGGCACTGAAGACTTGGGAATAAAATTAATTCCTGGAGGAAGAGAAATGATCTATTATTTATTAATCTCTGTGAATTTATTAACTTGGAGAAATTGAGGTCTTAGGTTATCACATCAAAATATTTCTGTTTTATCATGTCCCTCTATTAAAATGAGTGGTACATTTCAGTGAAAACCTTGGGAATTGAAGGTTCTGGTAGCATGCCTCAGAGCAAGCGAAGCATCAATCGGTGTATTAATCGACTTTCCCGGATCATATATTGAGCTGATTTGTCAGAATCCATTAAGCTAGTCGACAGTATGACATTTCAAGTGCAAGTAGGAAAATCCATGTTATGGTTGAAGGAGAAGGTCAGGTCCATCTCAGTTAATCAATGATCAGAGACCAATATGTCACCGCCGGACGGTCCTGCTCATTTTAATTGTTAACCTAATGTAAAGGTTCATCAGCAAACATTAGAGGTGTTTGTACATGTGAAAATTGAGAACAGTTTCCTAAGTAAATACTCTTTTATCAGCCGTGTCTTTTCACTCAGATTAAATGGGTCCTCCCCTTCACTGTCCACCCTCTCTCTCTGGAGTCCAGCCGGGAGGCACTCTCCTATTCCTGAGAAACGCTGAGGGTACTGATCACCATTTCCTACAAACCTTGCTCTGCCTTCTGGAGTGGTCTATGCTTTAAACATGTGACTGTTGATCAGTTAACCATACCGGGGATCCTGGGGCTTAAAGAAGGGTAAATGCAGACTCAGGTTGTTGGTACCCAGCAACGGGAGCCTGTCTTTTGTAAGAGCCTCAAGCAGCCTTGAATGTAAGATGCACCTTCAGTGAGTGACCTGTGCGATATCAAATATAAGCTTGCAAATGTATTTTTTTGCATCTAGAGAAATGCCACTGACTTCAGGGGGAGCTCTGGCCTTGGTTTGCAGAAGTCATTTCTGGCCTTGAAAGAGGGTTCTTTGAAGGGGGAGCAGTAGGGCGGCTTCCTCCTTTGGACTGTGTTGCTAACCTGCCCACTCTCTCTGCAGGGTCCAGGTGGACCTGGCAGTGGTGTGAGGGGCCCCAGTCCCTTCGAAGAGAATAAATCTAAATTACAGGTTTCTTCCTTGACAAGAAAAGCAACTCAAAATTTTACATTATCTGGAAGTTAAATTTAAGAATGGCTGTTGGAGCCAAATGTTTTTCTTCCATCAATATTAATGACATATCTTAGTTCATAATCTCTGTTGCTAATATTTCCTCTCCAACTGAAAAAAAAGTAAATTCTCAAGTAGTGTTTAAAGTATTCCAAACAATCTAGAATGGTATCTTAATAAAACAAAATGAAGTATGAGAAAAGAATTTGACACGTATACATTAATGTTTAATGTCTATTTATGCAAACCATTTAAGTCCTTTTTTTTTTGGTCCGAAAACTTTTTGACAACTTCCTTTGTTGAACCACGTTTGGTTTTGTTCTACCTCGTGGCTAGTTTCTTGTGCTATGGAAGTTCTCTTAAAGGTTTGTAATCACTGAATCCCATTGTCCTCATAGAGAAAAGGTGAGTGGGTAATGTCTTAAGAAGGCAGCATTCCGTCCATTGGAAAAAGGTAGTAGTGAGCAGAGTGAGGGCCTCGAGCCATAGAGGCTGGGGCAGTTATAGGAGAAGAGGAGAGGGTTTGCATTTTCCAGAGCTGCCTGGACCAGTCTAACAAGACGTGGATGTTCTCAACTGTGCTCTGTGACATGGTGCTGGACCAGTTTGGAAACGACCCTGCTTTAACTTGCGTCCAGGTTGAAAACTCACCCCCCTGCAAAACCAGAAGTCGGTCCAGGCCTCTCGTCCCTCTTACGTCTCTGCTTGGCTGTTTTCACATTTAAGTTCCAACCACCTTGTCTTTCGTGAGTATTCTCCCTCTCTCCTGCAAGCATGATGGTTTCCTTTCTCTCCCATTTCCCAGGACATAAAACCTCAGCCCCTGCTAGATCAGTGTGTGTCCATGACCGACCCAGCAGCGCAGACCGTCAACACCAACATAGCCAAACACTGCGCCTGCAGCCTGCCTGGGGGTGGCGCTCACCCTGGGCCGGCAGAACTGGCACTGCCTGAAAGGCACGTACAAGACGCTGGCCTCCGACGTGCGGGTAAAAGAAGCCTTTGCAGAGGCTGGCTCAGAACAGCTAATTAGGAGACGGGGAAGCTGCGGCCAGGCCCACTGACCTGTGCTTTTTGTGGCTGACGTTGGCGTGTTTACTGGCCTCTGATGAAATAGAGCTTTAAGTGGTCAGCACCTGGCAGTATCAGTTTTGCTCCAGAAATGCCACCTACGCTCTTGATAATGCTGAGTTCTGCTTGCCTTCTGAGGTCCACCCCGTGGAAAGTCCAGCGCACCCTGGCCTTCTCTTTCCACGAGCTTGCTGTGATCTTTGGGGATCAGTTAACAGCAGCCCACCTGCTACCCGTCTTCAATGGATTTCTAAAGGACCTGGATAAAGTATGAATAGGAGTCCTCAAACACCTGTATGATTTTCTAAAGGTAGGGAGAAGGGTTAAAACAATAAACAAACCTCCCCTCTTCAATACAATTTTTTAAAACCCTGGGTAGGTATAGATTCAGTTAAAAAAAAAAAAAAAGCAGCTGTCTGGGTTTCTTCAGTTGAAACGTATCATCCACAGTCTTAAAGTGGGCATTCTTTCAGTGATGGGTAAATATTTTTCTGTCTTTCCTCCTAATCCCCCTGTCCCTTAGAGTTCTAATGCCATGGAGAATTACACTCCGGGAAAGGAGAAGCTGGGTTGCCGGGCAGCGTGTGCCTTGCCCGGGGTCATCTAAGAGAAGTGCCCGGCTGAAATCCAGTCTCAGTTCTGCATGAAGAGCTTTTTCTTGCAAGATGGTGCTGATTGCCTCCTTGCCTTTTTTTTTCCTCCCCTCCTAAAGGAATGATGAGTATAAAACTGAGAGTTTAAAAATGACCTCAAGAAACTAATTAGTTGCATCCAGACGACCGGGAGCTGCCCTTGACAGAGCTGGGCGCCTGCTGCTTGGCTGGTGTGGGCACAGAGCGCGCGAGCAGCGCCTCCTCCCTGGGAAGCAGCGTGGCATTATCTCCCGAGCACACACAGGCCTGGGTTTTTTGTGTTTTTTTTCAGGCAGGAAATTGTGAAAGATGGAAGAGTGGAGGGCGTGTAGAAACACACAAGCATATACACGAAACAGGGGGGAAAGGTTGGAAGCAGTCAGGGAGGCACTGTCTGTGTGTTTACAGCAAAGCTAATTCACAGCCACTCTGGGTAATGGAGACTCAGGCGTCAGGGAGACATACAGCTATGGCCAGGGACAGATGTATAACCTGAAGTTTATAAGAAAACAGAGTATTGGGGGGCATTCTGGAGGATTATATATTCTTATTTATATGTAAATTTTTAAAAACTAGTTGCTTCATGAAGACAAGAGGAGAGAATATCTTTATCAGCTTCAAGAATTTGTAGTGACCGATAACAGCAGCAATTGGAGGTTTCGATATGAACTAGCAGAGTAAGTAAAACCTGTTTGGGGATATGAGAAGGCAAATTAGATGGAATAATTCTTAATTTCCCTACCTTATAATTGATTTCTAAAGTAGCAGTAAGAGTCTTCTTCTGGATAAAGAGATTATGTTTTTATTAAGGGATAAACTGAATTCCAAAGCTCTAAGTTACAAATACCACAGTCTCCGGGGAGACATTCATTTTCAGAGGCAGACAGGGCGAGAGTCACTTTGAAATTAGAGTGTTCTGCTGTTCTATAAGGCAATTTATTCGAACCAAATAAAAGATGAATCACCCGCTCTTCAATATTCTCCTATTAATCGGAGCAGTTTTTGCCAAAGCTTTCTTGAACATTCTGAGTGTAACCCTCTGTTTAAGGACACAGCGTGGTTTATACACTTCAGCTCCTAAAGAAAATTATGCTACAGTGAGAGAGATGAGAAAGTCTAACCCAGATGAGGTGATTATTGAATAAAAACGTCCCCCAAGGTGGCTCATTTTGTGTGTGAAGGAGTTATTTAACTCCATTGTGTGCCGGCAAGAAGAATGTTCAAGGTCTTAGTGATTGCAGAAGAGTGAAATCGTCCCCTTAAATAATTCTCCTTCCTGGGGTGTAGAATGTGCTTTCCGCAGTATTGAGTAGATTTGTTTGTGGTGGTGTTGTTTGGGTGTTAGTTTTCACCTCCTCAAGATTTATTTCTGTAATCTCTTGTTTTCATTTTTCTTGCCCTCAACTAGAAATCTCTCAAATAATTGTCTTCCCTGTAGAAATCCATCAGGATTTTGCAGCTCTTCGGGATAAGATTTGGCCGATGCCAGGGGCAAACGAAAAGATTTTCTCTTTGCTGTGATCCTTAATCATTATGCTTAATTTGAGAGATTGAGGTTTCAGTCATTATGCCTTGTCCCCGGCGCATATTCTGAGAAAAACAGGCCCACGTTTTTTTCCGTGAAGGCATCGCGCCCTCTAGTGGCCGATGCGGGAACTCGGCGCGGCCCGCCTCGGGCTGGGCTGAACCGTCTACCCCGGGTTGGGGGCTCCGATGGGGATGCGAGGACCGAGACCCCGGGTGGGGTTGGGGCCGGAGGCCGGCAGGAACCGGGAACGGGGGGCCGGAGACCAAGGATGGAGTCGGGACGAGGGACCGGCTGATCCACCTCCCAGGGCCGGCGACCGAGGGAGGGCACGGTGTGGACCCGGTGCTGGTGCCGGTGCTGGCTGCGAGGACCCGTTTCCCGGGCCGGGCCGAGCCGACTAGCCTCGCCGGACGGCGTTATCGCCAACATCTGTGCGGTGGTTATTGAAGCCGAAGCCCACCGATATAAATTGTGTGTTCCGTGCCCACGATACTGGTATCATTTTTCTGAAAACAGTGCCTTTTTTTTTTTTTTTTTTGATATGAAAGTATTCATCGGCACCCCTGGCTTCTGTTTCTAACTTCCACGCAATCACTCTTTCATTACCTTTCCTTTGCCAGGGTGGAAATCATGCCGTTTGTTTCTGTTCCCCTCTCCCCTTCCCCACTTGGAGAGAGCTCTCTGGCGGTGGCTTGTTCCCACCGGCGGGTGATGGATTTTCCCCGGAGCGCGGAGCCCGGCTCGGTTCTCCCCAAGCGGACCTCGTGCGAGCGCGCGAGCCGAGAGCTCAGGCAGAGCAGTTAGTCTGCAGCGTCGGGGCTGCGGCGACCGGGAAACCTCGTTTGTTTTCCCCTTGATCTGCTGATCTTTGGGAACTTCAGCGTCCTGGCTATTTTTATGTTATCTGATTTTTTAAAGTTTTATGTGTTTTCGAACTGATAACCTAAAGTTGAAAGATTAAAGCCCTTATTCATAAATTTCTCAACCTCTGTTTTACAAAGTCTAACTTATTTTCTTTTGGTTTGATTTGTGTGCGTGAGAGAGATGAAGAATTAAGATTTCTTTGTTTTTCTTCACTTTTCTTTGCGTAGCCATTTTCCCTCAGCTTCCGTTGATCTCACAGCCCGGCTATTTTTGTCTGTAAGATGAAATGAGAGTAAAGAGATAAATAATGTTTTTCACATTTCATAATTTATTTTCTTTTTAATTTCGGACAGTTGATACTGATTTTGGAACTCCATAATCCCAATGATGTTTATGATCATTTAATGCACATTGTCTTAAAGTTGTGTGCAGATAAAGAGTCTGAGGTTCAGTGAATCTCCTTCAAATTAGTCAGGAATCATGGCCTTTTCTGTTTATGATTTTTAGAAAAAGGAATATTTATGTTTCTTCCATTTTAACTCCTGTATTTTATCTGGGCTTAATTTGTCCATTTACTCATGAAAGCAGCTTTTATTTTAAAATTAGAAACTGTATTATAGTTTTATTAATATAAAGTTAGCTCTTTGGTTTAACTATGTGCCTGAGCATGAAAATTGTAGGTAAATTACTTTATATATCACACCCTTTAAACAGTGGCTTAGTGTTTTCTTCTAAACATAGATTGGGTTGATTCTCTAGCACGGTTTTATAAAAAAAAAGTAGTTAGTAAGCAGACTCCAGCGAAGAAAAGATGATCCTGTTTTATGTGAGCTTATACCAGCTGAACACTGAGAAAAAAAAAAAACTCACTTGAAAATATCGATTTACTAAGGTACTCTGATGGTGTTAAAATGTTATAAAAATGACATGTTCTGAAAGGTAATGATTTAGTTAGCAAGGGGACATTTTCTCAGATTTGGAATCTTAAGATTAATAATGTATTTTTCTAATGCCATTCCCTTTTTAAAATTCTGTTTTTTATGAAGGGTTTTATGTGTGTGTGTATGTAACGCCATATATTTAAACATCTTTTTTCCTCTGTGTTCTAATGATCACTGTGACAAAAATTACTTTCTCCCGTGCTTATAAATTCATTTTAAAAGTGGAAGGGTGCATAAAAACGTCTCGTTTCCGTGTAGAGTAGTATTCATAATTCAAGTAGATGGCAGCATTTTAAATTTGCTCTTCTAATATTTTTCACAGGTTGTGGCAATTCTGCAGAAGTTCTGTTTCAACAGTGGAAGTGCACTGGGGTTCAGTTTCATCATGAACTCATCCCATGGTTCCGGCACTGTTCTAAGTGGGTCGGAAGGCAAGCATTTGCTTTCCTTTGTCAGGTTGGCAGGGGCCCCAGGGGAGCATCCAGCACGAGCATACGTTTCCTGTGTGACGTCAACACACAGCACCAGGCGAAGGATCCCAGCCCTGGAGGACTGGCCAGAAGCTTGGGGATCAGTGGACCGGGCCCCCTCACGCCACAGCCTGGTCAGGCAAAGAACCTGCCCAGGGTTCCCCAGCCACTCTGTGCAGTCCTCTGTGGATAGCAGCCAGGCACCTGCTGTGTGCTGGGCGTGCTGATGGCGTAGCAGGGCGGGAACCACCTCTTGCTCTCCCAGCACCTGCTGCCCAGTGCGTGGGGGCTAGGCCCAGACTCTCCTCCGGTCATGCCCGGTCCTGCTTCTGGGAAAGTGGGGGGTGGGGGCAGTGAGAAACAGAGTAGTGGGGCAGAGACAACTTCATCTCTTTAAGGTGAAGTTCAGGTCCCCAGGGAGCCCTCTCTAATTGTTGCTCAGTCGTGTCATATTCTTTGCGACCCCATGGACTGTAGCCCACCAGGCTCCTCTGTCCATGGGATGCTCCAGGCAAGAATACTGGAGTGGGTTCCCATTTCCTCCTCCAGAGGATCTTCCCGACCCAGGGATGGAGCCCTCATCTCTGGCATCTCCTGCGTTGGCAGGCAGGTTCTTTACCACTGCGCCATGTGGGAAGCCCACCCTCTCTACCCAGCATCTCAGAAACGAGGGCGTGATTTGTGTTTGGCTGGGGACGATGGCTGCCACTTTTGATCGCCTGTGTGTGTCAGGCCTCTCATCCCACATCTAATGCCAACGCTTCTGATGGCTGACAGGAAGGTCCCCCGGTGTGGAGCTCGGTGTGCCCATATACTTCCAGTTTGTTTTTAGTTGGAGGAATTGAAGCCCAAAGAGGTTAAGTAACTTGCTCAGGATCACATAGGAAGTATAAAACCATGATTTGGTTTGTTTGTTGGTTGTTTGTTTTCTGCTAAAGTGCTATTTTAACAGTTTTAACTTTTCCTCAGGCACATACCCTGTGGCACACAGAGGGAGCGGGAGGAGCATAGTGAACTCCCATGTGCCCGTCACCCAGCTTTGCCAACAGTGTAGTAAAAGCTGGGATTGGCTTCCACCTGACCCTAGCCCCAGATCCCCCTTTCTGTCTCTGGGAACCAGCCCCGCCTTCCCCACTGAAGAACTCATGAGGGGCTGCCGCAGGCCCGCAGGGGTTATCACAGGGGAACCATGGCCATTTACTTGTAGAAGGGCAAACTTGGGGCAGAGTTAGTGCCAAATTCACCAACCACAGGCCTGGCACCGCAGGCTTTTATCAAGAAGATAAGATAAAAAGATAAAATCCTATTTTGTGGAGAAAGGGTAAATGAGAGACATTTGCTTTTATTTTAAAATTCCTTTTTTTTTCCCTGAGATTCAGACAGTCCACAATGAAATAAAGGGAAAAGGGACCAACTAATTTTGTCTAAGAAAAATCAATTTTCTTGTGTGTGCTTTCATTAAAGATTTAGAAAACCCTACAGTAACACATACAGAAGGACAGGGGACTCAGCCAAGAGAACCTCCCAAGAGTCATGTGGATTATCATTTAAAGGTGGGGAGGGAGCATAACCTGGAGGTTAGCGGGGCCACCTTTGGAGTCAAAACCGGTTAGTCTGAAGCCTGAGTCTCCTGTCTCCCTGCCGAGTGGTCTTGGGCAAAGCCCCCTCTCTGCGTCTGCGCTGCCTCTCTGCCTTCTGTGAGACGGGGCTCCGGTGGCAGGGGTCTGCCTCCTGGCATGGTCCTGAGGCTTCGATGAGCATATGCACCCGCGTTACCCAGCAGAGCTCCAGGCACCTGGAAGGCACTCGTAGATGTCAGCTGCTATTGCTCCCCTGTAGGGGGAGGAACTTCAGGATTTAGAACCCATTTTCCTGGTTTAGGACCCCCACCTCGCTCCTGCTTACGGATCAGGAAACTTTGGGTGTCACCGTCACAGTGGACTCACCTGTAAAGCTAGGCTCGCTCTGATTTCCACCACTGGCTATGAGAACGAGTTGGGAGCATACACGTGAGACTCTTTGTAAGCAGAGCAGCGGTGAATGCTGGTGGTTATCACGGAAGCTGCATTTGTTACCTATGCACAGATGGCCGGGCGCTGGATTGGGGTCTGGGGTTTGATTGTCATGTGACAGGCGTGGCCCCTGTCCTCAGAGCCTGAGGCCTGATGAATGCCAGGCATGAAGGTTCCTCACCCTTACTTTGGCGCCATGCTAGACTCCTCAAGGATGTCTGCATTCTCGTTGCTGCTCCATTGTACAGATGAGGAAACTGAGGCCCAGAAAGGTAAAACCACTTACTCATGGCCACGAAGCCAGTAAGTGATCAGATTGGGTTTTGAACCTGGACCTATCTGACTCCAAAGCCTTTGCCTTCTCCACCAGATGTTACGGGCAGTTGGACCCCAGTGCTTGGCAATGAATTATAAAGTGGTAATAACCAAATTCAGTGGTTGAGATTTTGAAATTCACACACATACTTCTCAGACCAAACGATCCTGAAATTACTTCTTTGGAATCACAGAAGTGTATGTTTTTAGAAAAAGCATGCTGACCCCTATTGAAAAATGTCCACTTTTTGGCTGTGACTTTCTTTTCATCAGAGGCAGTAGTGAGCAAGGAGTGTATCCCCATGGACCAGTCTGTCGAACACATACTGCCCAGCCTTTTAAGCCTCATATCAGATCCTGTGCCAAATGAGAGGGTTTTGCTTGCCAAAGCTCTGAGGCAGATACTATTGGAAAAGGGTACTTGGGCCAGTTTTCTGAGCTTACAGATTTTAAATTTCATCAGACAGCAGCTGGTTTTCCTCTTTCAGGAACTGTGGCAAATTGTGTGATATGGCATACTTCAGATTTATTATACAAATTGTTATATTTTATACATGTGTATGTGTCATAGCCCACTCTTTGCAACCCCACAGACTGTAGCCTGCCAGGTTCCTCCGTCCATGGGGTTCACCAGGTGAGAATTCTATAGTGGGTGGCCATTTCCCACTCCAGGGAATCTTCCTGACCCAGGGATCAAACCCAAATTTTCTGCGTCTCCTGCATTGCAGGCAGATTCTTTACCTGCTGAGCCATCAGGGAAGCCCTACTTTATGCATAAAATGTTACTTATAAAATGGCTAGTAAAATTCGATCGCTATTTTATATTTAATAAACATACGCTAAAACGCAAAACATTACATAGTCTTCTAGAAACGAGAGAAACTTTTATGAGTTTTAAGCTCTGACATAGAGATGATGAAAGGAAGTCAATTTAAGCATTAACTATGATTGGGTTTTAATGGTATTAATTTTGTCGTCAGTCAGAAATAGTTTATATCCCAACCTAGTCAATTATTTTAAGCCTGAACAGGGCCTAACATAAGATAGTTCAATTCTGCACCAGGGGTACAGGCAAATGTCTTAAATCCTGCCCTGCATATACCCATCTTGCCTCTTCTCTCCCATCCTGTACCCTAGCTTGCCAGCAACCTGACCCCCACTTCCTGTGTTCTAAGTTGCCGATTCTTTTGTATTGGAGGGAAGAAAAGATAATATTAAAAGATTTTTAGTCATAGTTTTAAAAATACACCTACCTATTCTAAAAAGTTTGTGTTTACAAGTTAGGAGATACTCTTTCATTAATGCAATTTTATTACTTTAAAGGACATTATGAAACATGGTGTATATTGTCCTGAGATGTGGTTTTAAAAAAGAAAAAACCCAGCCTAAACCAGCGTATGTTTTAGAACACAGTTCACAGCACCTGTGATTCAGTTTCGTGTTTTGTTTTTTTTTAGCGTATTTTAGAAATGCCGGTAACCCTCATCTTGGAGTTTTTGAAGAGACTGTCCTGGCTTTGCAGTCCGACCAGAACCAAGATCTTACCTTTTTTGCTGCCCTAGAACCAAAGCGGGGGAATGTTACAGATCCTTGGCATGCTGCAAGAACAGAACTAACCCATCTGTGATCACTCAAGCTGGTCACTTTGAGCTTGGCACGTGCTGCTTACCGTAACTTGAAGGGGAGCTGACGGTGTCATAACTGCCTGGGGAGGAAAAGTTTCTGAGACTTTGATATTGTGTCCTCCAGGGACCCCTTTCCCATCTGCGGTCACAGGGACTGCTCCTGGGACAGGCACTGGCAGGCACTGAGTTGCTTCTGTGCCCCTACATGCCAGATCAGGAAGTCTGTGCAAAGGTTGTAGAACCAGGTGGCTCCCTGAGTGTGGGAGCCTCCATGACATCAGACTGTCTGGTAGCAGTTTGTTTTGTCTATTACTGATGATATTATTTGACCCCCAGTTACCCCCTCTCCAAAAATAAAGTACTTTACTAGAAGCTTTTACGTCTTCAATAGATTTGCGTATTTGGCTTCCGTCATGCTTTCCCATAAAATATAGTTTATGGTTTTATATTTTATTTTTAACTGAAATATTGTGCATATGTAAATAACTCTTGACGGGAAGAAAATATATTAATGTAAGATTAGTCTCCTATCAGTGAACAGAACAAATACATCATTTAAATTTATGTTCTACTTGGAGTTGCTGCAAATATAGCCCCATTTTTTTTTTACTTGTGAGAGATGTGATAGTTAAATCTACTAAAGCATGATTTATGGCACTCTTTCTAATATTGTACTTTTGTTATAAATTGTACTCTGAACTTTTTCTCAGGCACTCATGCCTCCTCTTCTTGCAGGAACCGTTTCCATAAAGAGATATATTGGCCTTTGATAGAGACATAAAGCAGAAAGATTTTCATTCTTTTTTTTTTTTTTTAAATTTTCATTCTTATATGGCTATATTATCATTTGTTTAAGAGATGGGAGGGAAATTGATCACTGAGATGCATGGATTTAAACTTTATATCTGATGCTTTAGAATCTTAGAAATAGGAAAGCACAGTTCTGATCAATCTATATAGTTGGCCACAAACACCAGTGATGTAGGGGCTTAAGTTATGATACACTTCAAATCTAAGTACACAAGACTTAAGAGTTTGTGCTTTTAAAATCTAGACCAAGAGAAGGATGCTCTAGAATTTAAAAGGTTTTTGATTAATTAATAACTCAAGGTTCTAGAAACATCTGATTAAATTTTGCATGCATGTATGCTGATGTTATTTTTCTTTTTTCTATTTTTATCTTCTCAAAGGCCAACAGACAGGGAGGAAGGAGCAGCCTGTTTGGGGTCCGAGAGCGGGCTGCAAAGGGCACATGAGTTATTTCCATTCTTCCCTGGGATCTTTTTCTTATCTTTCTTTTCTTTTTTTTTAAATAAAATTTCTTGAGCTAATATTGAGTTTCTGATGCTTTCCCCTCCCCCAAATTCCACTGGGCTGACTCTAAAAAGTAAGGAAGGAATCCATACTGTGCCAAAGAAAATAAGGCACATGTATGAGAATTTCAAATTGTATTGATAACCCAGGAGAGAGCATTTTGGCAACTTCAGGAAAGAGTTATTTAATACATTGGAGACTACATATTAAGAGAAAAAAAAATTATCTCATATTCAGTGCTTGCTTAAAGTAAATAGATGGAGCTATTGTTTTGCTTCGGTAACAAGCAAATTTTAATTTTTTTATTGCTTAGAAATTGAGATTGTTGTGTTGTTGAAATCTGTTGATCCAGCAACAATGTAGAATTATTCAGCTGGAATCTTGTATTCTGTGCAGAGCTTCACTTTCCATTAAAGAAAACAAATTCAGTTTGTGTTGTGATGGGTAGGATTTGCCTGCCGAATCATCTATGCTTGTAGAGACTGGTCAAGACTCTTTGATGAATAACCTAACCTTTAAATTTTCAGTTTTTTCAATTAACACTTATAAAGTGTTAAAATTTTCTATAGTTTTATATGAATGCCTTTCCAGTGCAAAGTTTTTTTTTTTTTTTAATGACTGTCACTTCTCTGCAAAAAGTTATGTTTAAAGCTCACATTTTATTCTTCTTTTGTAACAACTGAGATTTTTTTTCTAAGATGGTTCATGTTGCCCTTGCTGTTCTCTCCTGTAGGTTTCTCATCAGTTTAGGTCTTTACATGTTATTAGTTCATAGATGCAGCGTTGAGTGTCTGTGATCTGACTTGCACTCGGCCTCCTCTGGCAATATAATGGAAAAGCACAAGCTGGTTTCTCACCAATAGGGCTGCTTTGAAAGGCATCTCAGCAACAGAACCGTCTCAGACCGTCCCTAAGTGGACGTGTCCTTCACTGTCCTTCTCATAGTGTTTTCTTTGGCACTTTCTCACTCCAAGAATCCCAGAACGTTTTCAGCACTGATGGATTTCAGTGCAGATTTGCAAATTTTGGGGAAGGTCCATCTCCCACTTCCGGGGTAGCCCAGAATCTCCCCTCCCCCTTCCCCCCTCACTGTCAGGTTGGATCCAGATCTGCTTGAAAGGAGTCGTATTTCTGCAATGTTGCCTTTTTCATTTATGCTTGAAATACGATTTTAAAGCATGACTAAAGACTGCACTTTACAACTCTCCATAGAGGATGCATGCAGAGATGATTTAGAGCGTTATTCAGGCATAATTCCTACAGGTAGTTGGCCCCGAATTGTGCAATGACTGTATTTTAAACAGACAAGAAGAGGCCACAGTTTTCCTGCTTAAAGGACCTGACGTTCAGCTGGGAAGGGGAGTTGGGGGTGTGGTGCGGGGGCGCACGCCTCGTGGTGATGCCTCTGTATTGATCTCAGTAAATCTCCCCACTGTTTTCGAAGCGCCCGTGCCCATTCCCCTTATTCAAGAAGCTGCACCAGGTCCACGTGAAGCCCGCTTTGGTTAACTGCGGCCCATCGGCCCACCGCGGGTAGGCGGGGAGGGGGTCACCTGTTCGGAGGAGGGGCGGGGGCGCCGGTGACGCGCGACCACTTAGTGGAGCGGGGATGACGCGCGCAAGACGGGTCAAGCGGCTGGGATGATGCGCGCAAGACGGGGTCAAGCGGCTGGGGCCGGGCGGCGGGCCATGAGGAGGAGGGCGGCGGAGGCAGCGACGCCGCCGGGGGGCACCATTCGCCGCGACCCCGCTGCGGCCTGGCCGCCCACGCGGGGGACGGACCCTGCCGGCCCGCGGCCCCACTCCCCACAGCTCTGGTCCCGCACCCGCGGCCGGAACCACGTCGGGGACCCGCAGGCCGTGAACCAGGCGACTGACGTGGTCCCGGATGTTTTCGCCATGCGAGTGCTGCTGGAAGATTCTGGGGAGATGTTCCGCGTAACAAACTGCCGCAGCAACATGACGGTGCGGGAGCTCAAAGAGGAGCTGGACCTGACAGCCGGCATTCCCTTCAACCTGCAGCGGCTGCAGTACCTGGACCAAGGTGGCCCCTGCCCGACCCCTTTCCTGGCCACGTGTACTCCTCTCCACCCCGCTGCCAAGTCCCCTCTGAACCTACAATGGGGCAAGGGAAGCCCGCCCAGACCAGGACCCCCAAATGGGTCAAAACAAATCCCACACCATGAAACTCCAGGTGGAAAAGCCAATCCTGGCCACCTAGGGACTTCCCAATTCCAGAAAAGCTGGGTTCCTGTTAGACCTCAGATCTCCAGGCAAACCCTGTCCACAGCAAGACCCTGATTTGTAGCAAATCCTCCAATCTCAAAGCCAGCTGTCTAGTCCATCCTGTCAACCCAGTCCAGGTCAGAGCCCCCAATCCCAAACCAGACGCTGCCCACCCCCCTAGGACCCTCAGGCACCCAGGCTCTCAGACTCCCATGTCTGTCTTCATCAGGGACCCAAGTCCCAAAGCCAGCAGGGCCGCACAAGACCTCAAGCCTGAACCATTTGTCCTCAACAGACCCCACAAACCTGCTCATGTCAGGCCCCCAAATGGAGGCAAACTTCTAGTGTCTGTGCTACGCTGTGGGACACCAGCACCCCCAATCCGCCATCCAGTTGTATCCATGCAAGGACCCCAAGCCCAGAACAAGCCTGCCTAAACCCCAAATCTCCAAGGTTACCGTGACTACTTCAGAACCCTGGATTCTTTGGCAAAGTGTCCACACACGGACACTAGAGCTTGGAACAAGCCCTGCTCATTTCAGGGCCCTCAAGCCAAGAACCAATCTGCCCAAGACTGAACCCCCTAATCCCCAGACTAAACCAAGTGACCATGAGAACCCTGAATCCTCCAGCAACCATGTAGACTCCAGGACACTAGAGCCTTAAACAAACTCTGTGAGCCTCAGAACCCACATCTCTCCACAAACCATACTCATGTTTGAACCTCAAATACAATCCCCAAGTGACCCCCTGCTCACAACAGAAACCTGAATCCCAGAGCAGATGGGCTCAATTCTGAGTCCCTCATCTCTGCCTAACCAATCACTTATCTGAACCCCATTCCATCAGCCGTCTCTGTCTACATAAGGATGTCAGACCCCAAAATGAACTCTGCCCACATCTGACAGCTCAACTGTGACCACACCAGAAGCCCAAGCCAAGAGTCTTTAGAAGAGCTCTAAGGCATGAGACAGAGTCTGCCCACAATAGGACCCCAAAACTCAAGTCCAGTGTACTCATATCTGAACCCCAAACCTCCATGGAAATCATGTTTGCCCTCCGAGGTTTAAGCCAGCCATATGCGTGTAAGGAAGCCAAAGCTCAAAACAAGCCTTGCCTACATGAGGACCCCCCCAGACTCAAAGCAAGCTCTACTTGTGTTTGAAACCCAAATCCCACATCAGCCTCAGTCACATTTAAACCCCAAGTTCAAGACCAAACCCTGCCTATATCAGGACTCTGAATCTCATAGCAGAACCTGTTGCCACTGAATCCCAGGGCAGACCTATCCGATTCCTCATCCCTATGCTATCCAGGACCCCCAAATGCCAAAACAAATCCTTCCCACAGAAGGACTCTACATCCCAGAACAGATCCTTCCCACACCAGGAACCCCAGGCAGAGTGCAAACCTTGCCTCCATCAGAATCCCAAATCTCAAAACAAACCCTGTCCACATTTGAACCCCAAATACTGGACACTGACCCAGTCCATATCAGGACCTCAAATCTCAAGCTGCCTCCTTGTCCATGTCAGGAGCTCAAAGCTAGCCAACCGGCATCAGAACCCAGCACCCAAAGCTCCCTGTGACTGACTCAGGACCCCAAGGTCCCCTGTCCAGATAAACCCCACATAGGAGACATCCAGTGGACCCAGAGCACATCCTCTCCCCCTAGGGTCTCCTTCCTTCAGCCCGTGGGTCTGGCTGTCCCCATCCCATCCCTATGATATTCAGAATATGAGAACAGGATCAAAGCCCCCCAGCCTCTACCATCTCCCCACCTGCTTGAAATCAGCGCAAAAACAAGAAAACAAAAGTGAAAAATAACTCTCTGGGCTGCTGCACAGAGAAAGTGAACAGCCGGTGGCGCAGAGAGACTGCAGTTATACTGCAGGGGCCGTGAAGCGATAGAGATGAAGACTTGAAGCAGCCTGTCTCCCCGAGCTCCAAGCTCCCAGACATTGCCCTTCTGGGGCTCAGTATCCTGATTTGTAAACCACAGCCCCATTAGCTCCGGAATCCTCAGTGCCGTTTCCTCCTTTAGGCAGAAACAACTCCAGAAACACAGAATGCATACTGAAGAGCAAAGTCCTTTCCTTTGCCCTCTTGGAAATTGGTTAAGCATTTTTCATGATGTATTTGCTTTGCTAGAGCAGTATTTGGAAGAATGCTTAAGAGCATTTTCGAGATTTTATGTGGAAAGAAATGTACCTGGATTTAATGTGTTAAAAGTGAAGTGAGCTATGGAAGTGCTTAGAGTTCCAAAGCAAGTAATTCAAGAATTATGTGTCTTGAACTGCAGATGTCTGACACCCCTCCTGTTAATTTATTTTCACCCATGAGCTATGCCGAGCGATAGATTCAAGAAAGCTAAGAGGGAGAGAAAGAGACGAAGTGGCTGAACACTGATGTCACAATCCTGTTAGTCAGCAAGCACTTAGCAACTGTTAGAAGCTTGACCTCTCTTGCGGTTGCCATCCTTACTGTTGACGGCAAACAAGAAAGAAGGTATACCACAATGATGGAAGAAATTTGGGCTTCTTCCAATAAATAATCAGTCTGAAGCCTCTTTACCCACCTCAAAGGTTGCCAGGGAGGATCAAATGAGATAATGTGTGTGAAAACCCTGAAAGACTTAACTCTAAAAGGGGGTGAAGCGTTCTCCTGGAGACGGGTGGCCTTCCCACGTCTGTTGTCAACTCTAATAATTTATTTAGGTGGTGATAATTAGTATTTATCCAAGCCGAAGGCAGTTGCTGCCTGCCTGTAAAAGGAGAATGTGTTCTGATTTTCTCTAAGAGCTGTTTGCTGCTGCTGCTGCTAAGTCGCTTCAGTCGTGTACGACTCTGTGCGACCCCATAGACGGCAGCCTACCAAGGCTCCCTCGTCCCTGATCTTCTCCAGGCAAGAACACTGGAGTGGGTTGCCATTTCCTACTCCTCTAAGAGCTGTTTAGCTGGCGTGAATCGTGCTCTTGTCTTTCTCGGAGAAACACCACCTTGCTCCAGTTTTTTCAAAGTTGTTAGGAAGTCATCGAGTTGTCTTATTTAGACTAATTACTGATTATCCTCAGTGTGAGAACCACAAATAAGACCCTAATTAACAGATTGGCTAATCCCTGTTCCATGTTTCCATCCACCAACTGGAGTTGCTGGGAACCAAAGGGTGCCAACAAAGTCTAGAGTGAGTGGCACAGGGCATCGAGGAGAGGCAGGGCTGGTTGGAGTCCTGGTGTTGCTGTTCACTGGCCATGTGAGCCTCCGTCTGCTTATGCGGCAAATGGACTGGCCAAACCTGGCTTGTCGTGAGGATTAAAGAATGTGGGTGCTGAGTACTGGCACTTAGTAATCACTCAATCATGAAACCAAAAATGCTCACAAATTCTACTCGGAATAAATGATAATCCAACCTGGGCAGAGTTGAGACATTCCATTCCTAGGTCTGCTTATTGGAAAAGGCAGATTAATTCTTCAGCTAGATTACAGGTGGCCAGGTAGGAAGATGTGTGTGTGTATTTCCAAAGGTAAACTGAAATCAACTTCATTTTCTTAAAATGTTCTACAGTCCTCTTCTACTAATTCTGACCATCTTCCCCCAAGGGTATGAGCAAGGGGCAGTTTTGGGTGATGATGACACATAGGCAGGATGTTCTTCCATTCCAAGTCCAAATTATGGTGGGGTCGACATGGAGATGCTCATATTACCGTAGGGTCTCCACTGGGGCAGTTTTGTCCCCCTGGAGGCCATCTGGCAAAGTCTAGAGACATTTCAGTGGTCACACCTAGCTGAGCGGGCTGCTGCCACCTTGAGGGAAGAGGCCAGGAATTCTGTAAAGACCCTGCAATGTCCAGGAAGACCACACAGCAGATAGTCATTCGGCCCCAAGGGTCACGAGTGCAGAGGTTGAGAAATGCTGCCATAGACTATAATTTGAAAGATCCAACATTTTTTTCTCATTATTACCTCTTTAAGCTAACTGATGACAACATTAACCAGAATCAGTATTTTAGTTTAGGGGTATATAACTTGTATAACCACTTGTATTACCTGTCTGTAATTTACAGTCACTTCAAGTAGTTCTACTTAGAGTTGGCCTCCTGAAATGACTTTTGTTCACTTCATGTATTTTTTTTTTTGTATGATGGGTCAAGTTATAATTGGGGCTTCCCAGGTGGCACTAGTGGTAAAGAACCTGCCTGTCAATGCAAGAGACATAAGAGGTGTGGTTTGATCCCTGGGTTGGCAAGATCCCCTTGCAGAAGGGCATGGCAATCCACTCCAGCATTCTTGTCTGGAGAATCCCATGGACAGAGGAGCCTGGCAGGCTACAGTCCATAGGGTGGCAAGAAGTTGGACATTACTGAAGCGACTTAGCATGCACACATGCAAGTTATACTTACAGAATTTTATGATTTATTGCCTTTTTTCTTTTTTTTGGTGGGGAAAGGTTTGGCTTCTCTTTGAGTTAAGCCAAATTATTTTTCTAAAAAATATCAGCTACTACAAACAGACATACATGGTTTTATCAAATGAGTCTAGTGCTCAAGTGTCTCAAAGTATTTTTGTGATACCCAAATATCACAAATAAGATAATCTCTTAACTAAACCAGGGTAAAAATTTATCTTTAATGCCTGATTTTTCTTTTTAAAGATAAAAATTGTTCCCCATAGGAATTTTGATGGATGATGCTACGCTGAAGTTCCACGACGTTATTCCTGGTGGAATTATTTCATTATGTATCTGGCACTATGATGGATGGACGGAACTGGTTTTGGCGGCTGTGGAAGGGGATTCCAGTAAGGTGTTTTCATGCTTCTTTAAATGGATATTATACTTTATGAAGCAACTGTAGATTGTGGGTGTGTATGTGTGTAGGGGGAAGTTGCTTGTTCTTTAATGTGAATATTTATTGAAAGTTGCAGAGTAGAGAGAATAACAATGACTTGTCATCATGATCAAATCGTGTGTTTCCATTTGCTGTTTGGCTTTGCGGTTTCTCCCTGTCTACGGACTTGTGATTTGTAACCCAGTCACTCCACCCCGAAAGGAACCAGGGCAGCCCTTTTTCTATTCATGTGTATATTTGCATGCATTCTAAGTCTATTCAGTCGTGTCCGACTCTTTGCCACCCCATGGACTGTAGCCCACCAGGCTCCTCTGTCCATGGGATTCTCCAGGCAAGAATACTGGAGTGGGTTGCCTTTCTTTTCTCCAGGGGAGCTTCCCGACACAGGGATCGAACCTGGGTCTCCTGCATTGCAAGCAAATTCTTTACCACTAGCAACCACAAGTATATTTGGTAAAGTTAAAAACCTGATTTAACAGCCGAGGACGCCAGATAAGTTGGAACTGTGCGGTCCAGAGCTTTCGTCGCTGCAAAAAAATAAAAGTCCCAGGGGTCTGCCCCCACCTGACAGGGAGAGGCTTGGAAACACAGAAGCCCTGACCCTTGGCCAGGCCTTGAGCAGGGCTCTGGTGTGGGGCAGGGGTGGGGGCAGGCGGGGGCAGGAGTGAGACTGGAGGAGGAAATGTCTACCCAACAGTGAAGGTGAATCGCTCAGACACAGAGGGCGAGTGCAAGTTCTTTGTGGAAAGTAAATTCGGATGAGAAGCGAGGAACTTGTGGAGGAGACAGTTCACTTCTGGCTGGGATGCGGGTCATGGGGAGGGGGGTGGTTGGGATGGGGTTCTGGGGAGCGGCGGTGGTTCTAGGACGTCAGGGCAGGGACCCAGCAACCCTGCTGCCCTGGAGCAAGAGCTCTTAGAGCCCATCCCCCCAATATTTGCACAACTCTCTGGTTCCTTCTCTGCGTTTCTCCCCCTCCTCTGCCTTCCCTGGATTCCTCTCTGGCTGTGTCCATTCTGGGTTCTCTGACTCTTGCTCTGAATGTGGGGTGAGTCTCCCCCAACTTGTCTTGGGCCAGAACTGTCATCACCCCCCTGCATCAGGGACTGGGTTCCTCTCCATTGGAGCTGTAGCCTTCCTCCAGGGCTCAGAACTTTAATTCTCCACGAGAAGATTCTGTCCCAGGGCTGTTATTCACCTGACAGCAGGGTTCAGAGTGTCCCAAACCTTAACGGAGACAATGGGCCTAAGAATAGACCGGAAGGCCAAGGTTCATCAACTCTCCTTAGGAGTGCGTGCTCCCTTGGAGGTGGGGGGGTGTTCGGTGTTGGCGGGGGTCTTCCTTCAGGGCTGCAGCCCCCTTCCTCTGGACACCCAGAAAAGCTATTTTTCTCTCTTCAAAACATGGACAGGAAGAATTTCCTGCCTCCCAAGCCTGTCTGGTGGTAAATTTGTGTTTCCTGGACGTGCAGAGAGAGATACCCCTGGCTGGTTTCCAGCTTCTCCCTTCCCTAGGGGCTGCTACCACTACCCCCCAACCCGGCCTGTCCCATCCACCTCCTGCACGTGGCGTCCGAGCTGACTTCCCCCCCAGGGTGTCCCGGGACCACCAGCCAGGTGCCTCTGTGTTCCCGAAGTCACTGAGACTCACGCGTGTAACTGTGTGTCTCATCCAGCTGGCTTGCCTCGGCGTTGCCGAAGACACTTTCTACCGAACTGCAAATTCGGGGCGTTTTGACGACAGGCAGTGGAAGAAGTGGATTTCCCAGAGAGCGTTCGTGGCCTTGTATGTTGCCTCACACAGGGGTCACTCAGAGGCTGTGCAGTACCTTCTAGAACACGGTAAATCTCATAGCGGCTGGGTATGTTCATGTGGCTGGTGTTTAGTTACCAAGTCATGTCTGACTCTTTGCAACCTCATGGACTGCAGCATGCCAGGCTTCCCTGTCCTTCACCATCTCCCAGAGTCAGCTCAAACTCATGTCCATTGAGGGGCTTTCCTGGTGGCTCAGACGGTAAAGCGTCTGTTTGCAATGCAGGAGACCTGGGTTCAATCCCTGAGTTGGGAAGATCCCCTGGAGAAGGAAATGGCAACCCACTCCATTATTCTAGCCTGGAAAATCCCATGGATGGAGGAGCCTGGTAGGCAACAGTCTATGGGGTCACAAAGAATCAGACACGAATGAGCGGATCAGCTTCTTCTTCATGTCCACTGAGTATGTTCAAGAGTAGGGGTCTTTTTCAGGTAAGGGGGTCACAGTGGCTTGTCCTCCTGGTTCACTCAGTAGTGGTTTCCTGGACCTAAGTTTGTCAACCACCAATTAAGGTCCCCACTGGGCCACTCGTTCACTGTCTGAGGGGGCTGAGGATGTGCTGAGACCAACAGAGGCTGTATTGCCTCTCTTGGCCAGGGCTCAGGAAGAAAAAATTTTTCAGGACACCACGTCACAGGGCTTCCTGGTTCATAGTGTCTAACCAGACCCCTCTGGGGATATTCCCAAACCATCCTGTTATTTCCTCCCCACCTGGGGTCCCTTTTCTGCCCAAGGAGTCTAGCCCCATGCTGACATCCCTCCCTTGGTGGCTGGCAAGCTGGCCAGTCTCCTTTCTCCAAGCCTTTGAATTGTTTGTCCCACACCCTTGTTTTCATCTCTCCTCCACCAAAGGGCAATTACTCTCTCTGTCCACAGACACAGAAGCCTTAGCCTGGCTCGTCTCCCAATTAAAGGGCTTTGCCTGAGGTTCTTTGAGAGTACGTTTTATCTTTCCTGGATGTAGAGTGTTTTGGGGAAAAGAGGCCTGGGACTGAGGTGCAGACCATTCAAAAACATGAGAAAACCATGTCAGACATCCCAGGCCATCAGCTTCCTCTAGAAAAAGCACAGAGTATTTGATCACTGGTTTCCCAGGTGGTTCAATGATAAAAGAACCTGCCTGCCAATGCAGGAGGTGCCTGTTTGATCCTTGGGTCAGGAAGACCCCCTGGAGAAGGGAATGGCAACCCACTCCAGTATTCTTGTCTGGAGACTCCCAAGGACAGAGGAGCCTGGTGGATTACAATCCATGGGGTTGCAAAGAGTCAGACATGACTGAGCATGCACACACTCTTGGGGCTCAGGAGGGGGCTTCATCTGAGGATCTCCCACATCAACTTGGCTCCAGATTAGACTCCCTCTTCCCAGCCTTTGGCCTTGATCCCAGGCTCTCTGTGCTATTTCCCCCACTTTCACCAACCAAGCTGGGAAAACATCTCTGATGCTTGGGCAGGATGACAGGCCGTGTGTCTGTGATGGGTAGGGGTTTTTGTGACGGTCCTCCCCTCTTTCTGCACTTCTCCTGTTGTAGGAGGAAATATGGGCTTTTCACGGCCCAGCAGTCCTTTAAGCTCATAAAAAGTCATTTTCACACTGATGGAACTGTGATGTATTTGAAAGCACCAGTTAAAAAATTACAGCCGGCTTGGCAAAGTTTTCTGTCCTTTGCAGACAGCAGCTGTAAAGAGGTGCCGGGGCCAAGGCAGGGTGTTGTGAGAACCCATTTAAAACTTTACCTCACTGACCAGTCATAGCTCATAAAAACTGGCTACCAAAATGTCAGCTGCGTGTAATTGAATTGCCTTGTTCTCTCTGTCATGGTATTTGTTACCCAGAATTTGATTCAATTCAACAAGTCTATATTGGACACCTGTCATTAGCCCACCCATCTGTGGGAGGCAGTGAGGGATTCAATCCAAATGAAGTCCGTCCATGAGTCAGGCTGCTCAGCCTCTGACATCTTCCAGGGGCCTGTCTTCTCCAGGCATCGCCCAGGCTATGTGCCGGGGATGAGAACAGCAATGATCAAAACAAGCATGTTTTCTGCCCATGTGGAGTTTATGAAGGGAAGTCAGCAAATTATTACAAATAATTAATTCCATGGTCAGCCATGCACGGAATGTTCTGGAGACGCAGAAGATCTATTGAACAAAATGCAGGGGCTCCCCAGATGGCTCAGTGGTAAAGAACCCTCTTACCAACACAGGTAGATGTGAGAGATGTGGGTTCGATCGTTGGGTTGGGAAGATCCCCTGGAGGAGGGCGTGGCAACCCACTCCAGTATTCTTGCCTGGAGAATCCCATGGACAGTGGAGCCTGGCAGGGTACAGTCTGTGGGGTCACAAAGAGTCAGACGTGACTAAATTGCACAGGGGGATTCTTGGGGAGGAGGACTAAGGAGCGTTTTCCTGAGGAAGTGAATGAAACCTCAAGAAACATAAGGTTATCCCAAGGCAGGGGAGGGGAAGGATGAGAGTGTTTTTAGCAAAGGAAACAGCATGTGCAAAGATCCTGAGGCAAGGTAAGGAAGCAAGTGTGTTGAAAGGATAAAGCTAGAAGGCTGGTATAAGTGAAGCATGGTGTGGTGGGGGAGGAAGATCGCTGAGTCGGGGGGTGGGTAATGCCGGAGTGATAAGGCGAGGTGGGTAGGACAGAGCAGTGAAGACTTAGAACATCGCCCCAAGGACTTGAGCGAGGATTGTAGAAAGGTCTTTGTCTGCCACAAGAGGAGCCTGAGGGTGAAGCAGGGCTGGATGCTGGGTGGGGGGGATACAGGAGTGACTCCTTCGTGGCACTGGTACCAGGGTTGGGAGCAGTTATTCATTCTCCAAAGCATTCCTTTCCAAACCTCGGCCCCTCCCCATGAGTTTCTTCTTGAACAGGTTTCTGAAGGTTGGCTCTGGCCAGCAGGGTGGCCCTCCCTGAGCCCACTCTTTTATTTCCCAGGTGCCAACTGTCAGGGAAGATCCCCCGTGGGCAGGACGCCCCTGCATGTGGCTGCAGCCATGAGCCGGCTGGACTGTATCAGCCTCCTGCTCAACTATGGGGCCTCCATCAACGACAAGGATGCCAAGGGGGAGACGCCCATGTCCGTCGCCCGCCGCCTGAACCGTACCCAGAGCGAGCGACGGATGTTCCTCTTCTACTGGCTGGTGAAGATGGGGACTAAGGACCCGCTGGACCCTGTGGTGAACAAGGCTTTTCAGAGAGTCAAGTCCGGGTTCGGCACCAAGGACAGCAAAGCGTAGGACGTTTGCATGTTGACACCAACTCGGGGTAACTTTCCTGAGTTCAGGTCCACGGTGAACAGTGGCCGTGGTGAGCAGAAATTCAGGGAAACATGACAATTAATCTGAATCAGACACGAAATGATCTGTCCTGTTTGCAAATGATGTGGGGAGAATATTGATAGAAGTGGGTGACTTTGTGTTCATTTCCTAACCCATTATGGATCTAACAGACTCCCACGCCAGCCTTTAATTTCGAGCTATTTGTTCATTGTACCCAGGAACGCTGCTTGGGGTGATGGGGACCAATTACCTCCTCTCCCGTCTGGACACCATCTAATGCATCCGCATAACAGGGGTAATGGACACAATGAGAGTAGCTCTTGTTATGGTACAAAACCAGGGCGGGCAGTTGTCGCCGGCTGGTGGGCAGTGTCACCTGTGAATTCCAGCTCGTTAAATTCATGGAACAAGATGCTCCCTGAGCTCGCAATGTTCCAGAAGTTTTCCTGAGCCTTCCTGGAGGTGTCTGCTGTCTGAGTCAGAGGTAGGGTTGGGGTGGGAAGCTAGGCTGGCCAGAAGACATCCAAGCTTGGTTGCCCACAAGGGGCACCTGGTTACTCTTGGTGAAAGGGGGTGAGTTGACATTGGATTTAAAGGAGACCAGTGCAAAAGATGACGATAGCTCGTAAAGAAGAGAGTTTGAACTGGCAGCTTCTTATTGTCCTCTTGTCCCATCCCCAAAGGTCCAAGCACCCTCCTCCCCCACACTAGCTTTCTCCTGTCCTTCTAGAACCGGGGGAGCTCCAGCATCCTTACTAGGGGGCAGCGTCTGTGCTGGGCTCTGGGCTCAATAGTCCATGAAAGCTGCCGTGTGAGTGATGAGCTGAGTGTAGGAGACCAGACGGAGGGGTGAGGACTGGAGCAGACTGGCGTGTACCCCGCCCACACCTTGCCTGAAGAAGATGCTGCCGCTCAGCAGTAAGTAAGCCAAAGGCAGCTAGAGCTTTCCAGAGCCAGGAACCTGGCTTTTTAATCTAAATCTTGATTTTTAAGTGTTGGCTTGAATTATCCCCTGGAGAAGGGAAAGGCTACCCACTCCAGTATCCTGGCCTAGAGAGTTCCATGGACTGTATAATCCATGGGGTTGCAAAGAGTCGGACACGACTGAGCGACTTTCACTTTCTTTTCTTTTGAATTATTTTAAGACCAGCATATGGTAAAAAATGAGACGATTTGGGGCACACGGATGGGCCTGCAAAACATCATCAAACTAACTTGTTTCACCTGGGAGATGGTGGACACACTCTAGGACTCCTCGGACTGCTCCCTGGCTCCGAAACCTCAGGGTGGGAATGGCCGTGGTTGTTCCCGGGCGATGCTGTCCAACCTCGCCCCCACAGCCACACGTGTTTCTCTGAAGCCCTGAATCCTGACACGGCTTCCAGGGCCAGTCTGTGTGGCAGTGGTCTCTCTACTGGTGCAGATTCTTTTTTTCTTTTTTTTTGGTCTCAGACCTGAACTTAGTCATTTTCCAAGGAACCCTGGTTCTGAAGTTCTGATTTTTAAGGAGCTGGAAAATGGCACTGCATCCCAGCTGCCCTTCTCTCCAACTTACATCCCAAGAACTGGAACTGGATTCAGCTTTTACATCAACGGGCCACATTTCCTGCTGTCTTTGCAAGGAAGATCCGTGTTGATGATGTGGCTTTATGCTTGGTGGACGTGGCTGGACCCAGCTCAGCAATCTGTTTGACAAATAATAGTTGGGGAAAAAGAAAATACAGCTCGGCATCAACTATGTCAAAACAGAGATCTTGTTTTTGGCAGATGTTCCCCAAAGTCAATAGGCAGATATTAAATAGCCTCGCCCAGTGGGGTCAGTTCATTTAGCTGATGAGGTGTGTTGGCAGGGGGACCTGGGCACCCTTTTAACTTAACAAGTGGTGTGACTCACAGTCATGGGTTTTCCGGGAGTTCTGCTCTCCTGTCTTTATTGTTAGGAGAGTCACCTGCCTGACACTTGTCCCCAAAACTTTGGAGGGAAGCCCTCTGTCTTCATCACCCCCAGTTCAGCTAAACACTTGGCCAGGAACTGAACAAGTTCCAAACTGTGATGACATTTTGCTTGGTCTGTGGCAGGGTCATTAAAACCCTCCTGTAGGTCTTGGGGACTCTTCCTTTCAGACAATCTTAACATCTGAGCTGTTCTAGTCAAATAACCTTGCATTGCCTTGTCAATAAAATTTGTCCACAGCCTCAGAAGAGTTGATTTGTAATTGGTTGCAATCATGTTATACTTTGCAGATAATTTTATTCAACATTTGAAGTTTTGTGGGGTCATACTTTGGAGCCAACAGAATTTTTTTTTTTTTAAAGGGGTTGATCTCAAACATTTGTATAGGATCCTGAAATCCTTTTAGGCCCAAGGTATTGAGGGTGGTCTTTAGTGGTGGTCTGCTTTTGCCCAGGTGGGCCTCACCTCTGTGTGGAGAGTGACTGGCTTCCTCGGAGTTACGGTCAATCGTCTGGGTATAATATCCATCTCCCTGCTCTGTATTTCGTATCTCCTGTGAGGCTGAACTCGATTGCGAGTGGGACTGCTACCAGGGTAGTGTGGACGTAAGGGCTGGGTCAGAGTGGACCCCAGGTTGCGTCTTGGTGGCTCTGCCCTATGGCCTTGGGGTACCGAAGGATGGAGGGTGGTTATGGTGTCTGGTCCCCCAGGTTGTTGGGAGGCGGCACTCAGTACATGCCGGCTCTTGTCAGCTGAGAGCTTGGTGCAGACTGGCTAAAGTGAGCTCCATTATTGATGATTGAGGAGGGGGAAGAGAGGAGAAACATTTAAGACCATTTAGAACCCTTTCTTGGGCTCTTAAGTTCTGATCAGCAAGAGACCGATGATCTCTGAGCTCAGGAGTCCACAGAAGAGCTGTCCAATGTCCTCAGATCCCTCAGCGCCTCCTGGCCATCGGGGGCCCTGCTCACCAGGGTGCCTTATGTCAGCCAGGAAAACAGCCGTTGGAACCAGGGGAGCCTCTCTGGAGAGGTGGACGGCTCACGCTAAGCACAGCTTGTGCCCCCACCACATGGCCACTCGCCTTGGCCACCCCTCTGGACCACTGGCCGCCGGGTCACTGCCCAGGTCTTGGGCATGTGGCCATCTCTCTCCAAAGACTCGGCTGAGAGGCTGCATGCTTGAGTTCTGCCCATCGGGTCCTCCCTCCATCTCTGGTCTGAACGCTCCCTTCTCTGCAGCATAGACACTGACCAGACCTTCCCAGAGAAGAGGAAGGGCACCCACTGGTGGCGCCTCAGGGGACTTTAGGTGGCCCTGGTGCTGCAGTGAGTGCCATCAAAACACAGGGTGAGAAAGTTATTCCCTTTTCAAATTGCTCTCAATCCTTTAAATTCTGACAAGAGGAAAGTCTCCCCTTGGTGTTAGAGGGTCAGGTCCCCCCGCCGACCCCCCAAATACCCTTTTGATAAGATACACAAATAGGGCCACCTTCTGCAGGTAGCACTAGGATTTAATGACATCGTCTGTTTCCAGTGTATCTGTGAGCCGGGATTGCATGACCTCAGGGCAGACTGTCAACTCTCCAGGGACCCTCATCATCTCCATCCCAACCTAGTCGCGATGACCAATGTGGGTGGTCCTCAGAAAGGGCCTGGGCCGGCGGGCTACCCTGCAGGTCCCACTTAGGATTTCCCTCTGCCATCGGATGGGTGGCCTTGGGCCAGGCAACTGCGTGTCTCAGAGCCTCTGCTGCTTCTTCCATAGCGTTTGGGAAATAAAACCTGCCCCCGCCATCATGGGAGGGGTGCAATGCCTGACACAGAGCAGATGCTTGAAAAATAGTATCCATTATTATTAATATTGCTACCACCATTTAATTTGCTTAAAATGTTTACTCACTGGGGAATCAATACACTCCCTATGTGCAGAAAGCCTCATAAATTTTCAGCAAACCTTATACCATGAGAGTCTCCATCCAGAACTAATCATTCCCAGGGTGGGAGAGATCATTTCTCTCCAACTTTGCTGATTTTAGTACTAAGTACAAGGCTTCCGCAGCAACTTCTAGAAAATCTTTCTGAACTTAAAACTTCAGGGCCAGTTCTGCAGGAGAGAGAGAGAGGAAAAAAAAAAAAAAAAAAAGAAAGCTCTAGCGCGAGAGGAAAATTCCAGCCTCTCAGCTCAGCCTCCGCAGTGCGTCCTGACTACGTCAGCACCCAGCAGAGGGCACAGAAGCCCATTAACATTTAGAAAAACGTGGCTGTTTGTGCTCATCGGAAATGTCAGAGCTGCGGCAGCCTGTGCCCCACTGGAAACTCGAGAGTGGGGCTCAGCCACGGGGACTCTCAGACGGCTTCTCAGCCTGAACCCCTGAAATTGTCCATCAAACACACATTTTCTGAGGAGAACATTCATTGTGTCCAGCGAGGGTCCGTGGATCCCCCAAACCTGGGCGCGTAACAAGGGAGGCCAGCCGCCCCAGTGGTCGAGTCAAATCAGTACCTCCGTGCAACATCCTTTCTACCCCTTGGGTGGGTGCGCACTGCCAATTTGCAATTTGGAAAAAATTATAAAACACTGCTCCCATCTGGTGGTGCCGTGTGCGTGTGCCCGCGCGTACGCCAGTGGTTGGGTCACAGCTCCCTCTAGTGTTGCAGAGGGGAACTTGCAGCGTCCCACAGCCCTGCCAGTTTGCAAGGTAGGTATTCAGAAGGCCCGTCTACCCCACTGGGTAAATCTCCCCTACAGAGACGAGAAGACCCTGATGGTGGGCAAGATTGAGGGCAGGAGGAGAAGGGGGCAATAGAGAACGAGATGGCTGGATGGCATCACCGACTTGATGGAGATGAGTTTGAGCAAACTCTGGGAGATGGTGAAGGACAGGGAAGCCTGGTGTGTTGCAGTCCATGGGGTCGCAAAGAGTTGGACACGACTGAGCAACTGAATACCAACATAGACGAAGCCGCCCCCCCCAACTCCGTCCATGATGAGATGCGTGTGTCAATGTTTATGGCAGCTGTTTCTGGTGGCGAGTGCCTGGAAACCCTCCAGGTGCCCACCACGGGGGAAGGATGGTGCCACATTTTGCAGCTATTAAAAAAAAACAACAACAAATGATTTGATGTCCAGGCCAAGGCGTGGCCATGAGGGTTGTCTGTGACGTGTCATTACGTGAAAAGCAGCAAGTTGCCCAGGAGATGTGTATGAGCTCATGGACTTAGAATCCTAAAAAGGAGGTGAATCCAATAAATGACATAAGTTTATTTGAGCAAAAAGGATGATGTCAAAGGTCCTTAAACTCTTAGCATTGCTTACTTTGGGGTCGCAGGGTTGCTCTGCACAGCTCTGAAGGATCACAGCAGGCCTGTCTTGTCTTCTTTTATGGTGGTAAAAGACACATAATATAAAACTTGCCATTAATGATTAGTGCATTCACTGTGTTGTGTAACCGTCACTCCTATCCAGTTCCAGAACATTTTCATCAACCCTAAAAAAAAAAAACAACAAAACCCAGACCCAGTAACAGTCCCCACCCCTCGACAAACACTAATCCATTTTCTGGCTCTGTGGATCTGCCCATTTTTGGATAGTGCACACAAACAGAATCCTACAATGTGTGATGTTAGGTGGTCACTTCTCTGAAATGTTTTCAGGGTTCATCCGTGTTGCAGCATGGACCAGTGGTCTCTTCCTTTTTGTGGCTGAATAATATCCTATCATGAATCCATTAGTCAGTTGATGAACATTTGGGTTATTTCCATCTTTTGACCATTGTGAATAATGCTGCTATGAACATGGGTGTATAAGATTTGTTTGAATACCTGTTTCTTTTGAGTATATACCCGGGAGGGGAAATCTCTGGGTCATAAGGTAATTCTATGTTTAACAGAATATGTTACATCTGTAACTAAAAAAATATGAAAAAGGAAAAGAAGAGAACCCCCTTCCACCTGAATGCTCCAAATTTTGAGGATCACAATAATCATTTATTGAGCAATTATCCTGGGCCAGACATTCCACATGGCTTCCCTGGTGGCTCCAACGGTAAAGAATCTGACTTCAATGCAGGAGACCCGAGTTCGATTCCTGGGTGGGGAAGATCCCCCGGTGAAGGAAATGGCTACTCACTCCAGTATCCTTGCCAGGAGAATTCCATGAACAGAGGAGCCTGGCAGGCTACAGTCCACGGGGTTGCAAAGAGTCAGACATGATTGAGTGACCAACAGACATTCTGAATGCTTTGTCTCATTTAGCGGTTTCAGAGATGCTGAGAGTCACAGGTTCTCAACCCTGAGTGCAAATTGGTCCCAGGAAGGGCTGTTAAGACACAGATCGCTGGGCTTCCCTTCCTGAGATCTGGATTCAGTACGTCAGGAGCAGAGCCTGAGATTTCTAACAGATTCCCAGGGATGCTGGTGCTGAGCAGCACTGAGCATGATCTAGTCCATCCAGCCTGGTTTTCATTGAGGAAACTGAAGCTCAGAGAAGTCAGCAAGTTGCCCAGAGTCACACAGCACGTAAATGGCAGAGTGAGGATGTCTGACTCTAAACCATGGTTCTAGCAAGCACGGGACAGTACTGAACTGTGCCTGATCACAGACCATGATCCTTCTCCAGGAGTGAACCAGCCGGTCTGGGAGGACTTCCCGGCTGAGACCTCGGTCACCTCTCTAAGGGCCTCTTTCCCTGCTTGTGAAACGCAAAAAATACTAGCATCTCTCAAAGGGGTGCCTACCCAGAGCCTTCTTGCCAGGACAGAGCCCTGGGCTGGGCACCACCAGGCAGTGCAGAACACAGGATGGAGAGCAGGTAATCACATCCCACTGACACCTTCTTGTATCAGAGCCAGAGTAGGACAGGCCCCCGGGGCTCCTGAGCATTTTCTTCCACTCTCAGCCTTGAATTCAGGAAAAAGACCCTTTCCAAGTCTCCCGGGGTCAACTAGAGATTGCCCGCCAGGTGGCGCTGCTGAGCGCTGCTGCCGCTGGTGGGTGGATGCAGCGGCCACCAGGTGGCGCAGCGAGACCGCAGATGGGCTAGCGGTACCCAAAATGTCCCTCCAGACGTCTGGAACCAGCTGTACAGGCTGTAGACCCTGTTGCGTTTAATTTCTTCCTCTCTCTTCATTTATTCATTTTATTTTTAAAATTTACTTTAAATTGGCGGATAATTGATTTACAGTTTCTGCCAGACATCAACATGAATGTGTATGTCCCCTCTCTCTTGAACCTTCCTCCCACCTCCCACCCCGACCCACCCCTCTAGGTTGCCCCACAGCACTAGGTTGAGCCCCCTGCGTTGTTCAGCGAGTTCCCACTGGCTGTCTCACATATGGTGATGTATATTTTTCAGTGTACTCTCTCAATTTGCCTCACTCTCTCCTTCCCCACTCTGTGTCCACAAGTCTGTTCCCTATGTCTGTGTCTCCATCGCTGCCCTCTCCTCTCCCTTCAGACGTTATACCCCCAAGGACTTTCCATTCTATTATTTCATGCTGTTTTGATCTTTGCATAGCATAGGGGCTTCCCTGGTGGCTCAGACGGTAAAGAATCTGCCTACAATGTAAGAGACCCAGGTTCCATCCATTGGTCAGGAGGAGGGAATTGCATAGTATAGAATATCTTTTAAACTATATAACTTTATGCGGATCTTTTCACATAAAATTAATGGGACAAGACTTGTAAAAAGAAATATGGCCTTCCAAAGATTCTTCCTCCAGGGGATCACCAATGGTCTTAGGGTGAGGAATAAAAGCCAGCCAGCTTTAGAAATAAACTTTATTTAAACCCCCCACCCCAAAGGGAAGAAAAGTCTAGGACCTTCCTTGCAACTCTCATGAATGTTTAAATTAATGTCTTATCACCCGGGAGGGTCTGCAACAAAAAAAGCAAAGAATTTTGCTAAATTAGGTAGATTCTACATATTTTTCCCAAGCAAAGTATTGATATAGCACATGGAGAAGGGCTGAGATTAAAAATGAGCACACATCAAAATTGCTATTTTTTTTTTAACCAAATTACACCTTCAAAGAACTTCATGATTTATCTCCACCTTTCAGCAGACTGAAGTACATTTCATACCTGGTTCTCATGCATGGTTTAGGAATTCTATTTAAATGATGAAAAAAAATGTATATGATCTGCGTTTGCCAGCGTTGTCAAGTATCTTATTTGCATCTTGTAAAGACCCCATGATGTCTTATTCCTGGCTCATAGTGGCAGAAGCTTGGGGAGCAAAGCCACTTCCTTTGAAAAGAAATGAATGGGCCCCCTGAAGCTCAGAGCCCTGGACTTTTAGATGGACGGACATACTGACGATGAGCTGAGGCGTCAGAGCTGCTACCCACCCTGCGTCCCACGGATGCTGGGACTGAGCCTCACAGGTGACAGAGCTCTGCCAGGCTCCCGGCTCCTCGGACTGGGGGCTCTTGGGAACCGTCTCATGGATGGTCCACAGTCGCCCTGCACGCCCACCCTTTTGGCCTCCTCTTCCTGCCTCAGGGAGTTACTAGATTCTTCAGCTGTCTTTTGCAAATCTTAAGAAGTCCAGCCTGGCCCCAGTAGAAATGCCATCTCCTCCACTGTCGCTCCCCTAGCTCAGGGCTGGCCCAGGCTGGCTGGTGGTCCTGTGGCTCCAGCCCCCACGTTCTGCCACCCATGGCTTGCACTGGCCCAGCTGTTCCTGTGTCTCCGGGGTGGGCCCTGGATGCTGGGGGAGTGAGAAAGGCTGCATGGCCCCCTGGCCCCCAAAGACCCTCCATAGGGTGGAGCCAGGCACTTGTGTGTTTGGGGGACCCCCATGTGACCTCTTGGAGTGGCGAAACTGCCCCCTGGCCTCTGTGCTCTTGGGGACGAGGAGACTGTACCTGCACCCCACCCCTGCCCACCTCCCGGCCTGCCTTCCGTGTGTCCACTTGGCCTGCAGGAAGAGGGTCCTTGCCCTTGTCCTGTGGGGGCAGGAATGGGACCATCCGATCACTGGAGGCCTGGCTGGTGGCCGGAGCCCACGCTGACGGCCAGGAGGGTGGCGTGGATGTGAGATGCGGGGATGGGAGAAGGGGTGTGGAGACCCTTTCCCCAAGAAAGGTCACGTTCACAGGCCCCACCCAGGTGGACATGTCTTTTCGCGGGCACCGTTTCACCTCTCCAGTGGTTTTGTTCGAGGTGTCCACACACCTGAGTGGGATGGGTTCACAGGAGTGGGACTCACCCGACACACGGTGAGTTTGGCAGTTGTCAGCGAGCGGGTGGAATCAGAGGGTGCCAGGACGGGGAGGGGAGGGTGGAACAGAGGAGGCGGCCGGGACTGAGCCCTGAGGCTCACCTGTATTTAGAGTTCAGGTCAAGGGGGTCTGGCAGATCAGGAGAGAAGGGGCACGGGGGTGGGGGGCGGAGGGAAACGCTGAGGTGGTGGAGGGCGTGGCTATGAGAACTGGAAGCTGCTGAGCAGCCAGCCGGCTATGGATGGAGAGACCAGTTTCAGTGGTCTCTTTTCACTTGTCTCCTGCCCCTGCCTTCCTGTGAACTGTGACCTGCAGAGGGGTCAGCTTCAGGCTGGTCCCACCATCAGGAGAAGAGACTCAAGCCTGGGTTGAGGTCCTGCTGGCTACCCTTCACTGGAAAGTTAGTTCTGTTTCCTCCTTTGGACTAGCAAGTAATTTTGAGATGACCCTTCTCACCCTGTGAACACCTGGTCCCTGGCTACCTTTTTTGTTTGTTTTTTTATGGTAAAGCAAGCAAAACATGGAAGTTACCATTTGGACTGTTTTCAAGTGTATAGTTCAGTGGAATTAAGCACATTCACACTGTAACCATCAGCCTCATCCAACTCCATAACTTTTTCATCTTCCCAGACTGGAACTCTGTCCCCAAGAAACTCCCATTTTCTCCTCCCCTAGCTCCTAGCAACCACCATTCCTTTTTCTGTTGCTATGAACTTGACTCCTCTAAGTCTCTCAGGTGAGTAGAATCACCCCAAATTTGTCCTCCCATCTGCCTTTGCAAAAAGCAGCTTTACTGAGATTGAGTTTTAATTCACAACCTGTACACTTCACCCGTATAAAGGAAGGATGCAGTTCAACGGTCTTCAGTATCAGTATTCAGTATATAACCACCTTTTCTGTGTAGTTCCAAAGCATCACCATCACTCCCAAGGGAGACCCCGTGTCCATGAAATACTCACTTCCCATCCCCAGTCACCCCAGGCCCTGACAACCGCTAATCTTTCTGTTGCTACGGATTTATCTGTTCTGGACATTTCATATTCATGGAATCAATACATGGCTTTTTGTGTCTGGCTTCTTAGCGTGACCTCAGTTGTCAAAGTTCATTCATGTAGCTTCTTGTGCTGTACACTGGGACCTTATTCTTAATCCATCCGGTATATAATAGTTTGCACCTGCTAATCCCAAACTCCTAATCCATCCCCCTTGGCAACTGATCTCTACGTCGGTAAGTCTGTTTCTGTCTTCTAAGTAGGTTCATTTATGTCATCTTTTAGATTCCACGTGTAAGTGGTATCATATGGTATTTGTCTTTCTCTTTCTGACTTATTTCACTTAGTCTGGGTCCATCCATGTTGCTACAAATAGCATTATTTCATTCGTTTTTAATGGCCGGCGACTCACATTTTAACATGGCGATTTTTGTGCGTTTTCAGTTACCTTCAATTCCAAGGTGTGCAATTCTGGTGAATGTATGGGGAGCGCCCGTGAGTTGGCCTTGACTCTCTGACCAGCACTCAGGCCTGTGGGCAAATCCCTGTGATTTGGCCAGTGGATTCTGGGTCTTTAGCACCTTCTAGGAAGTACTTTGGTTCTTTTTTCTTTTTTGTTGTTTTGGCTATCCTACCTGGCATGTGTGATCTCAGTTCCTGGACCAGGGATTAAACTGGTGCCCCAGAAATGGAAGCACAGAGTCTTAACCACTGGACCACCAGGGAGGTCCCCTTTAGCACCATCTAGAACTTTCCTATTCTATTTGATAGCACAGTCCCTGGACAAGCCTCTCTGGCCTCGCCTTGGAGTTTGTTAGGAATGCAGAACTCAGTCTCCACTCCACATGTATGGGATCAGCATGTGCATTTTAACAAGGTCCCGGGGAGTTTGCAGGGTGTTCTTCCTGAGGTCTCCAAGGTAGCCCCACCCTCAGAAAGCCTCAGCACGGAAGGGTGGGTGTCTGGTCCAAGCCCTCCAGCTCCCTGAGACAGAGAAGTAACTTTCTTTTGCATGTCTTCCCTGGGGCATTTGTGGTGTGCCTGAGCATCAGGGCTGGGCGTCTGGCCTCCGCTGGGACGTTTGGTCCTGCCTGACCCTCAGACTCTGGTCTGTGCAGTGTCTGCCCAATCCTTCCTTGTGATGTCTGCAGGGGCGTGCCTGTCCCTGCTCTCCCTTAGCCACTTTCTTCTGTTCCCAGGGACAGAGGGTGCAGGGAGCTGCTCTCACAGCACTGGGGGTGACTTGGGGGTCCACCCTGCTACTCCCCTGACATCCTGGGGTTCCAGCTTCCCTCTGCTGTCCCTTCTTCTGCCCCAGCAGCATGTCCTCTCTACCCGGGTACCCTAGGCAGCCGTAGCTTCAGGGGGAGCTTGTCCCCTCCAAGGGGGCTCTTCCTGGAAAGATTCCCCCCTCTCACATACCACCTTGGAGAGAGACTCTGCCTGTCTCAGGGACGGATGAGGTGGGAGGGCACGTTTTCTAAGAAGCTTCTCTCTCCTTTGTCCTGCTCCCAGCTTCACTCTCCCCGAGTTCTCGCCCTGCTTTATGGATGAGACTTTTGAAATAAAAGCAGAGTTTTTGTTTGGTTTTCCTCTGTTTCCTGGAGCATCCTTCTTGTTCAAAGGAAGTGGCACCAAATGGTTGGTTCCCACACTGGAAAAAGGGTCATGAGAGAGCAAGAAGGGGGACAAATATGATTTTATGCAAATTTAATTGGGACCCAGGGCTTTGTCCCTTTGGGGCTGGTGGTAAATTGAGCTTTGGTCAGTTTTACGGGTTCTGCCACTCTGGGGGGTGGGACTGTAGTCATTGATCCTAGGACGCTTGGTCCTTCCATGGCCTAATGGTGAAGGATGTATATACCTATTTGTGGGGCAAGGCCAAGAACCCTAGTGTCTGCAGCTTCTATTCCCAGGCAGTGACCGATGGGCTTGGCGTGGCAGCTGCCACCTTCCTGACTTTACCCGGTGCCTATCACTCCCTACTGCCTCTGTCACCCAGCAGTGCCACCCATTTACACGATTGCCAGGCCCCCAAAGGCATTTAGTCTAAATGAACGATTCTCCCTGATTACAGCCGTTTCTTTCCCAGTCAGCTTAAACAGAGGGGAAGTGAAAAATGTGAGCATGTCAAATAACTTCATATTTCAATAAGTACAGCTGTCGTGACCTGCCAGTGATTTATTCTGAGAAAGGCTATAGGTTGAGCGAGCCCTCCTGCTGCCCCCCTCCAGGAAGTTTAGAATTAGAACCAGAGGATATGATTCTATTGAACTTTTGCCAGAGCAAGTTCAAGAGGGGAGAACTTGACCTCATATATTTGGTTTCAGACCCCATGACCCTCCTTTCGGAAGGGAAAAAGTCCTTCTGGCATCTTTTTCCTTTTTTTTTGAGCAAAAGTTTTGCTAAATCCTTGGGAACTAGAAACCCCAACATCCTGTTGTTATATGTCCAGAGCGAAAGATAAGGATCTAATTTAAACCCTGATCCTATCTCAATAAGACCCAATTCATGCAGAGCACGTATGCTCTCCCATTCCCAGAGTCTGTTTCTGCCCAGATTAATGCAAAACCTTCATAGTTTGTGAAACACTTCCCCCCAAGGGAGTCCTGAGGTCAGGGCCCGCCTAGGGCAGTTAGGGAGCAGGACTGCAGGGCCCTTTGGGCAGGGAGAGGGTGTCTATGGCATCTGGGGGTCTAATGGATCTCACGTTGGTTGTCTGGATGCTCGTGCTGGTTTGCCATGTGGTGGGGCAGGCCCACCCGTTTGGGGTTTGGGGGGCACCGTGGTGTAGGAGCAGGAGGGCTGCATGCGTATACCAAACACCCCTGAGGGCTGATCCCCACCTGTATTGATTGAATCAAGCCCTGATAATACATTTGGGTAGAAGATCATTTGGGAATTAAAGCAGGCACAAGATGTGCTGGTTACAGAAAACATGGAGGTTTGACACATGGGCCGAGAGCAGAGCATCATTTCACAGTGGTGCCCGTTTGCTGAGGACGTGAAATGGCCAGGTGGCTGCTGCCTGGAGGAGTGGGCTGGTTGCATTTTCAATTACCTGGCAGTGCAGAGGGGCTGGTGAGCAGCCTATGAACGTTTATTGCCAAGCTGTGTTAGATAGTGAGGTTGAGGCCTGAAAGTCACTGGCTGCTTTGGCCAAGAATTATGTGGGATAGTGATCCAATGGTGCCCAGCCCTGGATGCCCCACCGGTTGCTGCAGCTCCACCTGCCCCAACTCAGGATGGAGCCCCAGGCACCCCTTCCTCTCTCCCACCCCTGTGTCCAGCCTGCCTCTGAGGTCTGTGGCAAATCATCTCCCTCTTCCACCGCAGAGCCTCACCTATCCCTGCCTTCAGAACCAACTTGCAAATCAAAAGTGTGGTGACGTCTCTCCTCTGCTTGGAACTTTCAATGGCTCCCCATTGCCTTTCAGATAAAGTTAAAGCCCCTGACCAGAGGTTTCAAGGCTCCCCACTCCTTATGACTTCATGTGGATCTCATTGTAGGCCTTATTCCTTCCTGTGGGTCTCCAGGCACGTGCCTTTCTATTATTTCCTTCCTGGAACAGGGCATTTGCACATGCTAAGTCACTTCAGTCGTGTCTGACTCTTTGTGACCCCATGAACTGTAGCCCACCAAGCTCCTCTGTCCATAACATTCTCCAGGCAAGAATACTGGAGTGGGTTGCCATGCCCTCCTCCAGGGGATCTTCCTGACTCAGGGATCTAACCTGCATCTCCTGTGTCTCCTGCATTGGCAGGAGGGTTCTTCACCACTAGCACCACCTGGGCCCGGGGTGCTTTTCTGGCCTCTGCTCGTCCGGCTACTCCCACCCACCCTGCTGTCTGGCAGCCTCATTGCTATGTCCCTGGCCTGTTCCTGCTTACTGACCTGGAGCTCACAGTCCTTGGGGCACCTCTGAGCTCTCCTTATCAACATGGTAATGAATGATCTGGGCCATTGTTACTGTTTTGATCTGCCTCCCTCATAGAGGGGAGCTACCTGAGGACAGACACCAGAGCTTATCTGGCTTAACACCATGTCCTTGTGGGCAGTCTGAAAGGCAGAGCCTCAAAAACATGTTGCTGAGTGAAACATGGTCCCCAAGGGCCACGTCCTGTAGGAGTCCACTGACACGAAATGTCCAGCCTAGACCAGTCTACAGAAGACAGAGTCCTGGAGGCTTAGGGCCATGACCAATGAAGACTGACTACAGATGGAGTTTCCTTTTGGGGTGATGAAAATATTCTAGGATGAGATGATGGTTGCGACGGGTAATTCTGTAAAAAGACTCAAAATTATTGAACTGTGTACTTTCTATGGGTGATCTTCATGGTATATGAATTTATCTCAATGAAGCCGTAAACTTTTTAAAAATGTTTTTTTTGGAGTGTGGTTGCTTTACAGTGCTGTTGGTTTCTGCTGAATGAAGCTGTATATTTTCAAGGCACCCAGCAGATATTTAACAGGTGAAAGTTTGTGAAGTTCAAGAGAAGCAGAGTCTCTTCTGCAGAAAAGCAGTTGACTTAATCTGTGAGCGTCTAGGACAACGAACTGACGGGCTGGAGAGGGGTCCAGGCCTGGCTGTGTCCTCACTCATCTGCTGACCTGGCAGGAGGGAGAAGGAGGCGAGAGGAGGACGCTGGTGATGGGTGAACGGGTGCTGATGATGCGATGGGCATGTCGGGCATGGTGGGTGGGCAGCAGTGGGTGGCGTGGGAGGGTGAGGGGCCGAGCACCCTGTGGATCTGCTGAGTCTCAGGACAGGGGGACATGGGGGAGGTAGCACCCACGTGGGGTCTCCGAGGCCTGAGGATTTGGGGACCTCAGGAAATCCTGAAGGGAACCTGGAGGGTGAGGAGGAAAGGGCCAAGGAGAGACTTGAAGAAGCAGGCTGGGGAAGGAGGCGGAGAGAAGAGCTGGGGGTAGGGTGTTGAAGCCTTTCCCCACGGCGTGGCAAGGGTCACTCTTCCCGGCTGTGGAGCGCTCTTGCTTGCGGGGCATTGAATTCTACTGTCAACCCTTCAGGCATCTTCCTGGGAAAGCCCCTGTGCCCTCCACCTCCGCGTTTCCGGGGGACTCCAGGTTGATACCCAAGTACTCCTGAGCTGGTCTGTCTGTGGGTCATCACTGCCCTCTGCTGGTGTCCCTGGGCGCTGCCACGGCGCCAGCAGTTCTGGGCTGCAGGGGAGGGACAAGACCCTGACCCCTGCGTGGCTGTTGGGCCAGGGCCGGGGATGGGGGTCCCCATCGGTGCCGATTGGCCCCACGTCTCCCCATTTCTGCTGTGACTGTACAGCTCCCTGGCTCCTTTCTCTGACTCAGACATGGTGTTCCTTTCTCACTATTCCAGCAACTTGGGATCCCTCCTCGATCCTGGCCACGTGCTGTGCTATGACTGTTTAGTTCAACACTTCACGCAGGGCTCATGCCCCCTCCCCGACAAGGGCGGCAATGCCATCTCCACTGGGTACAGGGAAGCTCGGGGGCTAGGGGAGGAGCTGGGGTCTGGACCCTGTAGGTCTAGCACACCCAGAGTGGCTGAAGCCTGGTCCCTTCCACACAGGGCCCCAGTCCCCTCACACACTTGCTGGGCCGAGGGGACCCTCAGACACTCTCTTCACCTCCGGCCTGCTTTCTCCTCACACCTCCTCATCCTCCGCACCCCTCTGCTGTGTGTCTGTGTGTGAATGTATGTGCAGGCATGTGTCTCAGGGGGTGTGTGTGTGTATCTGTGAGTCCGTGTGTGTGCACATGTCCACACGTGCATGTCTATGATTGCACATGTGTCTGTGCATGCCTGCGTCTGTATGTTTCTGTGAATGTACTGTGTGTGCGCACCTGTGTGCTTGTGTGTGTGTGTGTGTGTGTGTGTATTTGTGTCTCCATGTGTGTGCATGTCGGTATGTGCATGTGTGTTTACCTGTGGTGGTGTGTGTGTCTGCTTGTGGGCACGTGTCTGTATTTGTTACCTCTGGTGAGACTGCAGTGGGGCTGGCACCCTCCCAGGAAGGTTTTCTGTGTGTGACCCTGCATAATGTGGTCCTGGGCCTCCGGTCTGCACGCCTCCCATGCATCCTCCTGGGAGACGCTGAGCAGTCAGGCCTTGAGGGGTGGGGTGTGGTGAGGAGAACGTGGCTCCCTCCACACATTGTTTCAGGGGCTTGTTTGCACCCACTCCACCCTGGCCTCTGTGCAGCGAGGAAAGTGTTTATCTCTGCACAGGAGGAAGCAGAGGCTTCCCTCCAGAGACGTGAGTGACAATGTTTATTTCCCCCAGAGGAGCTGGTATCCGTGATGACTTTAGAACTCAAAAAAGAAACCCTCTGAAACAATAGCAGGAGCTGTGGTCATTTCTGGGTCATTTCTGGGGGAGGGTACCCAAGTTCTCCACTGGGGGGGCCCTCCTTGGCACATGCCCTGAAAACCCCAGTTTCTCCTTGGTGGCCCTCATCACCCTGTCAGGGACCAACTCTCTGGGCCAGTCTGTATAATGGCTGCTGTCTCTGCTCAACTCTCAAGATTGGGACAGTGTCTTTTGTGTTTGGTCGAGTGAGTGAATGAATGGCTGAATGGCAGAAATTCTCTGTATCACTCAGGACATTTTTGGGTGTAAAGGATAGAAAATCAACCCAAACTGCATACCCTAAATTGGACATTGTTGGGCTCATGAAACCCAGTGGGCTCAACCACTGGGTCGAGGGGCTCCAGGGATCAAATGATCCCACCAGGTTCTCTCTCTTCCTCTCACATCTCCACTAAGCTCTGCTTTTTTTCCTCACATGTCCCTCTCTTTTCTTGCAGTTGGGTCCCTCCGTGCATCAGGGGACAATGGTGCCAGGAATCTCCAGCTTATGTGGTCTTCACGGCTTGAGAAAGAATTTCCTCCCTTAGCATAAAGTCCCAGGGAAGACCCTGATTGGTCTGTTTGGGTCACATGCTCAGTAGAATGGCGCCTTCTTATTGGCCAGCCTGATTCACGGCTCAGTACATCTGTTGGGGGTCGGGTACCATGACTGACACTTGATTGTGGAGTCACAGATCGCAGGAGTGTGAGATGCAGTTTGCGGAAACAAAGAATGTTGAGCAGAAAGAATACATTTTTCTATTCAATACATTCTTTGATAATTAAACAAAGGCAACATCCTCTTTTTTCCCTAGATTGACCTAGTTTGGAAACCAAACTTCGTGTGTGGATTTTATGTAGCTTTGAGAACTTTCAGAGCTCTTGTGATACATGGAACTTAAAACTAAAGCAAAAAAAAAAAAAAAAGTAGAGTTTGATAGTAATCTTCTAGCTGCTGCATTTTTGCTTTTAGCTGTCCATCCACTAAATGAATATATATCATTAACTCAAAATGTGGCCCCCAAATGGGTTCTCCCTACCATTATGGTCTGAGATCTAGGTTCAGGACACATTACCCTAGATCTCACTGGGGACAGTGAATGAGCAAGATCCATTCCCCTATGGGCTGGTGAGTAGAAATGCATGGCTGGTTATTAGAAGCATTCGTTCAGGATATTTTTTTTCCATTAACATGACTGAAATTGTACTGAAAGCCAAGGCATTATGTTTGGGAGGGGAGGGAGTGTCAGGCAGGAATCGGGGAAGAGTCATCAGTTTAGCATGCAAAGTGGAAAATCTGTGGGAGGCAGGTAGGGGGATCTTGGCCTCGTTGCCTGTGACCACCTAGGATCCCAGTGGAGTCACTGGGGACCAGTGTGAGCCAGGCCTGGCCAGGGGGAGGGCTGGGAGCTTCCCTGTTGTGCAAGGAGGGTCTGGGTGGCAGGAGCTCTGAGCTGAGATGGGGAAGGGGGACTAGACAGGGGGATCTGAGTCCTACCCCCTCTCTCTTCCCCTCTCCTCCCCCATCCTAGGCCCCTCCCCCTCCCCATTTAGGGTCCAGCTTGATAATCCAGGATCATTTCCCCATTTTAAGATTCTTAATTTAATCACACCCACAAAATCCCTTTTGTCCACTAAGGGTACAGAGACACAGGTTCTGGGACTAGGAGCTTCACTCTTTGGGGGCTATCCTGCAGCCCCAGAGCTGCCCACAACTCCTCCTGCCCACCCCTTCCGTGCACATACCCCTCCTCCCATCCACGGCGGGGTGCTTACCCGCCCTTGAACCGGGGCTGGCCCTGGTCTGCTCTGATTGGCAGAATGCGATGGCCGTGACACTGCCTCAGTCTGGGGCCTGGCTGTGACAGGTTACACCCTCTTAGGTTCTTTGAGCGGGTGTGTCAAGAAACACTTCCATGAGACGTGTTTATACCCGATGCCAGCTCAGGGGCACCTGGCCTGCCGTGTGAGTTGTCATTCTCCAGGTCCTTGTCTCAGTCAGGGTTCAACCAGGGAGTGAACCAGCTGCAAATGAATGTCAGGGAGGGGAGTTGGCTTAGGTGCCCGTGGGGTTGGCTGGGCTGGCCTGGAATCATGGGACGTGTCTTCAGGAAGGGCTGGAACTCCCAGGCACCGACTCAGGCTGCTGTTCACGGGCAGGATTTCCTCTTCCCCAGGGAACCCCGGTCCTGCTCTTAAGACCTTTCAACTGATGGGACCAGGCCCACCCAGGTCATCTGGGACAATCCCCCTTGCTTCAAGACAACTAACTATGGGCTAAGACCACATCTGCAAAGTACCTTATCAGCAACACATAAATCACTGCTTGACTGAATCACTGGGGACAGTAGCCTAGCCAAGCTGACACAGCAAACTGCCTGCCCTTGACAGTCTTTCTTTGAAAATGTGCTCTTAATTCTGGGAGATGGAAAGTGGTGTGAAAAAAAATATAAATATGTGTATCTATATATGTGTACACACATACATATATGTATTTATGTGAGCATGTATGCATATATAAATGTGTGTCTGTGTCTGTATAATTTAGATATATAAAATCTATATATTAGATGGGCCCACTGACTCTCTTTTCTTTGGAAATCAGCCCTGCACAAATGATTTAGATATAATTTATATGCTCCCCTAAGTGACAAGAGTTTGCTCATATAATTAGCAATAATGATAAATAAAAATAAAACGTGGGCTTATATATGGCCAATTATACATCATAAAGCTATCATTCCATCTGTAGGGATCATAAACCACCAAGAGCATGTGAGGTTGGTTCCTGTTGCTAGGAGTTATATGAAATGACAGCTGACCATGGGAAAAATAGTGGGATGAATCTCACGTTTCAATGATGCGGTGGTGCTTGGTGGTGCAGGGAGTGGTGGGGGAACTGAGCTACCAAGGAGGAGAGAGGCCTGGACTCAGTTCTCCCACCAGTTCCCCTAGGGTCATTCTCCTCCTGCGAGCAGTCGGGGCGGCAGGACAGCCCCTCTATGGGCCAGGCAGAGAGTGCAGCTTCCTATGTGCATCATGTCACTTAATCTCACCAATGAACATGTCATGTGGTCATAGTCATCACTCCATTTCACAGACCAGGTAACTGAGGCTGGGAGATGTGAGGTCATGTGTCCAAGGGCACAGGTCTGCCCTGACCCATGCTCTCTTCCAGCACTGTCAGTTACAATTCTTCTACTGAAGGTAATATTAGTTAGTATATATTGTGGTGCCAAGGACTCTTCAAACGCTTGTTCCTGGGACCTTAGGGGACATGACCAGCATTCCCATTGGACAAAGGAGTTAACAGAGGGTCCAAGAGTGAATGTCATTGTCCCAGGTGTCGCAGTGAGGGAGGGTGGAGCCGGGGGTGGTCTTTGGACTCTTGCCTCCCTGAGGCCAGGTACTGGGGGATTTGGAAGGGACAGGTGTTCAGAAAGGATGCATGGTTAGTGACTTGTTGGGAAAGGCAGCAGTGTTTTGCCCAGGGCTTTGCTTCTCCGTAAGCATCCTTGGTAAGAGGAATGTTAGTCCTTCTGCTACTAGGCTGCACATATACATCCCTCTAAATCACTGCTGGGTTCTGAATCATGTACTGTAGAAACAAAGGCTGTCACAGGCCTTTGTGAAAATGCTGGCTCAAGGTTCACTGCTGCATGCCTGAGAGTAGCTCACTGAATCCTCCCAACAACCCGTGTTGCAGCAACAACTGTGATCTCTGTAGCAGATGAGGAAGCTGAGGATCAGAGAGGTTGAGCCGTTTACCCCAAGTGGCCCAGATGATGAGAAGCCACATGGGACTCCACCAGGTCTGCCTGCCTGCAGGGCCCGAGGACAGGGGCCACAGGGCCCAGGAGTTGCCGGAGAGCCATGCATGGCTGGGAATAGGGTGAGCCAAGTGCCGCATGCACCTCTGGGGCAAAATTCAAGGAGATGCCAGAAACAGTAGGTATTTTCACGCAATTTGCAAAAAATCAAAATTAATACAAAAATCCATGATGAACAAAATATCAAAGCTTTAAAGAGAAAGAAGTAGCAGGGTTGTTCTGAGCCACATTGGTGCCTGAAGCAAAGGGAAAAATCAGAAATAATGATTCTGTTTTCACTTTAAAATTTCCATTTTTTTATCATGGAAATTTTGAATTTTTTAAAATAGTAATTATCTTGAACACTGTGTTTTGGGGATGTCTCATTAAAATTTGCACCCCATTTGCCCCACTCGTGGCTTTGGGGGAGCAGCTCCCAGAGGCCAGTTACCATGAAAGGATGGAGGTTGCCATTTCTGGGGACCCATTGGATTGGCCTGTTCAACCCAGGTACCACCTATACTGTATAAGGGATTTGATTTAGGTCAGACTTGAATGGTCTAGTGGTTTTCCCTACTTTCTTCAATTTAAGTCTGAATTTGGCCATAAGGAGTTCATGATCTGAGCCACAGTCAGCTCCCGGTTTTGTTTTTGCTGACTGTATAGAGCTTCTCCATCTTTGGCTACAAAGAATATAATCAATCTGATTTTGGTGTTGACCATCTGGTGATGTCCATGTGTAGAGTCTTCTCTTGTGTTGTTGGAAGAGAGTGTTTGCTATGACCAGTGCTTTCTCTTGGCAAAACTCTATTAGCCTTTGCCCTGCTTCATTCCATATTCCAAGGCCAAATTTGCCTGTTACTCCAGGTGTTTCTTGACTTCCTACTTTTGCATTCCAGTCCCCTATAATGAATATACAGTGGAAGTGAGAAATAGATTTAAGGGACTAGATCTTAGATCTGATATATAGAGTGCTTGATGAACCATGAACGGAGGTTTGTGACATTGTACAGGAGACAGGAATCAAGACCATCCCCATGGAAAAGAAATGCAAAAAAGCAAAATGGCTGTCTGAGGAGGCCTTACAAATAGCTGTGAAAAGAAGGGAAGCAAAAAACAAAGGAGAAGAGGAAAGATATAAGCATCTGAATGCAGAGTTCCCAAGAATAGCAAGGAGAGATAAGAAAGCCTTCCTCAGTGATCAATGCAAAGAAATAGAGGAAAACAACAGAATGGGAAAGACTAGAGAGCTCTTCAAGAAAATTAGAGATACCAAGGGAACATTTCATGCAAAGATGGGCTCGATAAAGGACAGAAATGGTATGGACCTAACAGAAGCAGAAGATATTAAGAAGAGGTGGCAAGAATATACAGAAGAACTGTACAAAAAAGATCTTCATGACCCAGATAACCATGATGGTGTGATCACTCACCTAGAGCCAGACATCCTGGAATGTGAAGTCAAGTGGGCCTTAGAAAGCATCACTACGAACAAAGCTAGTGGAGGTGAGGGAATTCCAGTGGAGCTATTCCAAATCCTGAAAGATGATGCTGTGAAAGTGCTGCACTCAACATGTCAGCAAATTTGGAAAACTCAGCAGTGGCCACAGGACTGGAAAAGGTCAGTTTGCATTCCAATCCCAAAGAAAGGCAATGCCAAAGAATGCTCAAACTACCGCACAATTGCACTCATCTCACACGCTAGTAAAGTAATGCTCAAAATTCTCCAAGCCAGGCTTCAGCAGTACGTGAACCGTGAACTTCCTGATGTTCAAGCTGGTTTTAGAAAAGGCAGAGGAACCAGAGATCAAATTGCCAATATCCGCTGGATCATCAAAAAAGCAAGAGAGTTCCAGAAAAACATCTATTTCTGCTTTGTTGACTATGCCAAAGCCTTTGACTGTGTGGATCACAATAAACTGTGGAAAATTCTGAAAGAGATGGGAATACCAGACCACCTGACGTGCTTCTTGAGAAATCTGTATGCAGGTCAGGAAGCAACAGTTAGAACTGGACATGGAACAACAGACTGGTTCCAAATAGGAAAAGGAGTACGTCAAGGCTGTATATTGTCACCCTACTTATTTAACTTCTATGCAGAGTACATCATGAGAAACGCTGGGCTGGAAGAAGCACAAGCTGGAATCAAGATTGCCAGGAGAAATATCAATAACCTCAGATATGCAGATGACACCACTCTTATGTCAGAAAGTGAAGAGGAACTAAAGAGCCTCTTGATGAAAGTGAAAGAGGAGAGTGAAAAAGTTGGCTTAAAGCTGAACATTCAGAAAACTAAGATCATGGCATCCAGTCCCATCACTTTGTGGGAAATAGTTGGGGAAACAATGGAAACAGTATCAGACTTTATTTTTGGGGGCTCCAAAATCACTGCGGATTGTGATTGCAGCCATGAAATTAAGACGCTTACTCCTTGGAAGGAAACTTATGACCAACCTAGATAGCATATTAAAAAGCAGAGACATTACTTTGCCAACAAAGGTCCGTCTACTCAAGGCTATGTTTTTTCCAGTGGTCATGTATGGATGTGAGAGTTGGACTGTGAAGAAAGCTAAGTACCGACGAATTGATTCTTTTCAACTGTGGCGTTGGAGAAGACTCTTGAGGGTCCCTTGGACTGCAAGGAGATCCAACCAGTCCATTCTAAAGGAGATCAGTCCTGGAAGGACTGATGCTAAAGCTGAAATTCCAGTACTTTGGCCACCTCATGTGAACAGTTGACCCATTGGAAAAGACTCTGATGCTGGGAGGGATTGGGGGCAAGAGGAGAAGGGGATGACAGAGGATAAGATGGCTGGATGGCATCACCGACTCGATGGACGTTGAGTTTGAGTGAATTCCGCGAGTTGGTGATGGACAGGGAGGCCTGGCATGCTGCAATTCATGGGGTCGCAGAGTCGGACACGACTGAGCGACTGAACTGAACTGACCACCTGTATTCATTTCTGACTTGGGGCGATCCTTTGCTAGGATCCCTTCCCTCAGCGCTCCCCAGCCAGTCAGCCCCTCCCTCTATTCTTTAAAGCATTAGTTGCCCCTAAAGAGAACCCAGAGCTCCGCAGGGTAGGCGCTTGGGACTCCAGCTCTGCAGCTTCATTCCTCAGGGATCCCAGAAGCCTTCAGCCTTGAGCTGTCTGCTCTTGCAACTCCACATCTGCCCAGAAGGGGGCGGCATGGGCACGTGCATTCCCAGCCTGAGATCTGGGGGCGTTTTTTTTTTTTTTTTTCTTCCCACTTTTGCGGCTTTTCCTTCTTGGTGCAAACAGTCCCCAGTGACAGCACCCAAAAAGGCTGCTCTTTAATCCCTTGCTGATAGTCCCTCTCCCAGGTAAGGATGGTGAAAGGGAGGAACTTCTTTTGAGTTCTGTTTTGGTGAACGGCGTTTTCCCCCTTGGATTTGAACTGAAAAGAAATCTACACGTTCAGACAGACAAAATAAGTATGAATGCTGACTATGTGCCAGACTCTTCTCTCCCTGACTGCACAGCAGCCCCAAGAGGTGGTCACTACGGTAATTCCCTCTTCGGAGATGTGCAGGCTACCGGGTCTTAGTGGGGTCAGGTGTCCTGGGAGACCTCCCTGTGGCTCCAGCTGGGTGTCCTGTCCGCTCCCTCTCAGCACTCACCAAGTGCCGAGGAGCTCATGGTCCCCCAGAGCAGCCCCCAGCCAAGGCGGTGGGAGCGGAGGATGAACACCCAGCTCTCTGTCTGCAGGTAAGATGAGCAGTGGATGCTGGGTGCCCCTCCCCTAGTTTTTAGTGGGCTTGAGTGGGACCCCCTGGTGGTTGTTGGCCTTGATGACACCACCCCTGTCCATCATATGGCCACCAGCAATAACATTATTGGTGTTGTTAATTGAGCACTTAATGTATGCCAGGAGCTGTGTGGAGGGCTCTTGCAGAGTTTGACTTATTTGTTCCTTCAGCAGCCCCATTTTATGGATGAGGAAAGGTCCCAGGTCCCAGGGTCACAGGATTCAGACCCAGGTGTGATGGCCTTAGCTAGCCGCATGAACCAGAGAGTGAAGCAATGGCAGGTGGAGTTTTTCCGGGTGTGAAGAATGAATGGCTGCTCCCAGGACAGTCACTTTGGATGGCTCTAGGAAGCCTGATGTCTGGGCGTTGGTGTGTCTGCAGGAAGCTGGGACTCATCCCAGGCTCTGAGAGTCACACCTGGAGCGGGAGGATTCCACCCCAACTCCATGCCAACTGTGGTGGAGGGACTTTTGTTCATCTTTCTGCATTTTTTCTGCATTTACTTACTTTTTTTTTTTTTTAACCATAGGTGAGTAGGCATTGCTTCTCATAATTTGAAAAGAAAATCATAAAAAATCAAGACTTTCAGATGAGAGCACATTTAGAGATATATTAACTGAGAAAATGTAGCTAAAATGAGCTCTTAGCAGGATGCTTGGTCAAAAGTGGTTTCTGAGATGAAGACAAGTGGATGGCTGAGGGGTTGGATCTGGTTGATCAGTGCCTGCCCACTGTCCCCTCCAAAGAGCAGAGTGCATTGCTCCCCTCTGAAAAGTCACCCCTCAAGGACCCAATAGTTACTGACATACTGTGCTGATCATGTTATTAATCCTTTTACTTCCCACAGTAACCCCATAAGGTAGGTATTACTATTCCTATTATTCCCATTTCTCATCAAGATGGAGGCCCAGAGGAGTTAAGTAATTTGCCAAAGGTCACACAGCACAAAGGAGTGGATCAGGATTCTAGCACTGGAATTTGGCCCCAGAGGCAGCTCCCGACCCCTTGGGGAAGGTGCCCCCTCTGGCTGCCTGACACCCGCCTCGATTGGTTCTCCAGCATGATCAGCACAAAAAGCAGACATTTCCAGAGTTGGTAAATTCCCTGTGGGCCAATCAGAGACTTTGAGATCCACAGAGAGAGCATGATGTCCTCTGAAGCAAGGGTTCAGGGTTAGCAGACCTGGGTGTGTGAGACACTGCCGCTCTACCCCCGCCTCTGCAGCCTCAGACGGGAAAACTGGGGCACAGAGGTGCCAAGCTCTTGCCTAGAGCCAGCTGCCAAGGACCAGGCCTCCTACACCTGCTGGATGTGGACTCTGGGCCTGCAGGTGAGTGCTCCATGGCCAGCCTCTGAGTTGTGGGAACAGGAGCTGGCAGGGGTGCTGGCAGGGGTGGTGTGCAAGCCCCCGTCTCTCTGGAGCACCCAAGCCCCACTTCCACCCCCTCCCTCTGCCCCGGTCTCTCTCTCCTGGCCAAACTCCCAGCATCACTGTGACCTTCTCAGGTGCTCAGAGCCCTGGTCCCAACTGGCTGGTTCTCCCTCTGGATCCGTGGCTGTTGGGGTGACATCTTCACGAGACGATCAACCCCAAGGGGCTAGGATGCCTGGCCTGGCTCAGTGCAGCCCTGACACAGAGCAAGTGCTCAGCCAAGTACGTGCTGATGAATGAAGAAAGAAAGAACAAATGAATGTGGTGAGCACTCGGCCTGGAGGTATCACAGGGTGGCTGAGGGGTAGGGAGGCAGAGTCGTCAGCTGCAGCCAGGATTTGGTTCCATTTTCTCATAGAAGGCGGAGAAGGCAATGGCACCCCACTCCAGTACTCTTGCCTGGAAAATCCAATGGACGGAGGAGCCTGGTAGGCTGCAGTCCATGGGGTCGCTAGGAGTTGGACATGACTGAGCGACTTCACTCACTCACTTCACTTCTCATAGAAGGAAAACAAAAAATGCGTGCTGATCAGGGAAGAGGCCTTTGGATTTCTCTCCCCAGGAAAAGCGGCTGATTCCTTATATTCAGCTGTCCTGGCCCACAGGTCTGTCTGGGAGAAGAACTTTCCTCCCCCTGGTGGGTGTGGGGCTGGCTGTGACGCCTTGTCTTGGACAACCTCTGTCCCTCCCTCGCCCTGAAGCACTGGGGAGGGGTTGGTGGTGGTTTAGTTGCTAAGTTGTGTCTGACTCTCACGACCCCATGGACTGTAGCCTGCCAGGCTCTTGTGGCCATGCGATTCTTCTTGCAGGCAGATTTGTTACTGACTGAGCCACCAGGGAAGCCGGATGGGGGAATGGTGGGGGTTGCAATCCAGCCTCCCAGCCCTGGGCCCCGCACTTTGAACAGTGTGGCCAAGTGGCTGAGGCTCACAGACTGCCTGAATGGAGCTGGGCTTGTGACAAATGCTTTCCGTTTCTGTGGCAAAGGGAGGAAGTAGTGGGATCTGTGGTTGCTGTGCTTTCATGAACAACTTCCTCCTCAGGGCGTGGGGCCATCACCTGGCTCAGGGGCCCCAGCATCTCCAGGTGAAGGGAAAGAGCCTCATAGGGAAGCCCACCCGTCTGACCCCAGGGGCTTCCTGGTCCTCAGGAGAGGGCACAAGCGTCTTTTGCTGCTGCCTCCAGAGGCTGTTGCGGGGAAGGGCAGAAGTTGAGAGGGTGATGATCCTGGCAGGTGGGGGCCCTGGCTGGTGCCCTCCCGCCTGTGCCGGGCTCTACAAGCTAGACAGGTGGGGGAGGAGACAGAGGTAGAGAAAGACGATGGGTGGCAGGGGGTCCCCAGATGGGTGGCAGGGGAGGCTGGCTTTTCTATGCGTGTCTGGCTGGTGACCTTTCTGAGGAGTGGATTCAGAAGAGACTGCTGTTTGTCGAGGCCCAGTTCAGAGACATCCTCAGTGTTAAATGTCAGGCCCCCACTGTCACCAGGAAGCAGGAGGTGCCTCTTAGTAGGAGGCAGACTGGCTGACACCAACAGGGTGAACGGACGCCCCCCGCTCTGCCAGCCCAGGGTTGGGGATTTGAGGTGCTCCTTGGGGATTGGAGAAGAGCGTGGGTTGTGAGCATCTGGAGTGTCTAGGAATCGGCAGGCTCCCCGCCCTGCTCTGCGGGAGGCTGCCCACCTGGTGTGTGTGTGTGCGCGCGTGTGGATGCGCGTGGTGCCTCCCAGGGTAACCTGGTAATTGCCTCTCCCCCAACCCTGAGGGCACCCACTCTGCATGTCACCCCTCATGCTGACAGGGCCTGGGCTGAAGTGGTAAGATCTCTTCACAGGGTCAGGCGTGCTGGGCCTCGCTTGGGGTTGACAGGGGACATCTGAAAGGCCATTTTGAGGGGCCAGTCACTGGCCTTTTGTGGGCTCCCTCTTAGGTGCCTGCAAGCCTAAGGAGGGGAGGTGGGGGGCAGCAGCTTCTCCAAGGACTTAGTAACAGTCCTATGCATTTGGATTCTTTCCGAAGAAATTAGAGAAGTGTTCGCCCTCTGTGAGTCCACGTTTATTTTCCTAACTCTAAGCCCAGTAACAGTTTGGTCTGGGCTGGTAATGTCCCAGTCCCCCACTTCATATCTCACATCTCAGGGTCCGTGAGAGTGGCTTTGGACCCTCTGCTCCCTGTTCTGGGTAGGACTGAAGTGATAAATTGCAGGCACTTAGCTCTTGATCTCCAGAGGGGACCCTGAGCTTCTTGGCCTTCTGGCTAAGATCAAGTGCAGAGAGGACCCTGAGCAGGGGATAAGACACACTCCTGTTTGCACAAGAGAGGAGTTGTAATAAGCATTTTCCATCCACCTCCTGAGCGTTGATTTCCTTAAATGGCATCTGAACAGCATCGCAGGGCCTGGAGGACTGGAGCCACAAACCTGCCCATCTTGGGGCTTGCCACCTGAAGCCAAGCCCCTGGCCAGTGTTTCAAAAGTTTGGCAGGAAATTAAATGTATCTCCTAAATGAGTCTCCTAACTATATCCAATGGATTTATGCATTTATTATTTACTTTTAAACTTTTTAATACTGAAGTCTATCGTAATACATTCTTCCCTGGTGGGTCAGATGGTAGAGAATCTGCCTGCAGTGTGGGAGACCTGGGTTTGATCCCTGGGTTGGGAAGATCCCCTGGTGAAGGGAATGGATACCCACTCCAGTATTCTTGCCTGGAGAATCCCACGGACAGAGGAGTCTGACGGGAATACGCGTGCATCATAAGTGCTCAGCCCGATGTGTTTTCACCAACAGAGCGTGCCTGTGTCACTGGCATCCAGACTGAGACCCGGAATGTGACCACCCCCTCCCGTTGCCTGTCCCAGCCCCGAAAAGATGCTACCATGCTGACTTCTCTCAGCATCCATCCGGTTTGTCTGTTTTTGCACTTTATATAAATGGAATCATACAACACGTTCTCTTCTGTATCTGGCTTCTCTGGCCCAGCATCCTGCAGATTTATTTTTATCTCTGATCCCACCAGAACTGTTTTCCTGAGGCTGGGAAAGATCCCACTAAACAGGTCCATGGGGCGGAGATGGCCAACAGAGGCAGTGACCACATGGCCTCCATGAATGACTAAGATCTGACGTGGCAGACTGGTGGCTTGAGGGCTGGTTGTACTCAGCTTGCCCTCTGCAGTGGGAAATATATGTCTCTGTGTTATCTATGTTGGGTATATAAAAATATATATATAAAAGAGTAATTTCATGCATGTTACCCAGAATTGACAACTTAATATAACTTTCAGTCATTTTAAGAAAAATTGAGCTGAACTCACATTACGTAAAAAGAACCATTTTAGAGAGTATAGCTCAGTGTGTTTCATGGATTCACCGTGTTGTACAATCATTGCCTCTGTCTAGTCCCAAAGCTTCTTTATTGCCCCAAAAGGAAACCCTGTACTCATTAGCTGGTGATCCTCAAGCCCCCTTCCTCCAGACCCCGGTAGCCACAGATCTACTTTCTGTCCCTGTTTATTTGCCTAATCTGGACGTTTTGTGCAAATGGGAGCATATAATGGGCAATCTATGTTTGGCTTTTTTCACTTGCATCACATTTCTGAAGTTCTTCCATGTTGTAGTACGTTTCAGTAACTTCTTCCTTTTTATGCCACTTTTGCTCCAACTCACTTTTTTCTGTACTTTTAATTGAAGGATAATTGTGTTGGTTTCTGCCATACACAAACATGACGGAGTCATTTTTTTTTAAAGCAGAGGAAACAGCTTTTATTGATGAGTTATTTCCAAAAACCACACAAATGGTGTTAGCTGCTGCTGTGTAACAAATTACCCTCAAACTGAGTGGCTTAAAACACCATTTGTGACCTCCCAGCTTCTGGGGGCCAGGAGCCTGGGTGCAGCCTGTCTGGGTCCTCTGGGTTGGGGTCTCTCGCAGGCTGTGGCCATCGCAAAGCTCCATAGGGAAGGATTGGGTTCAGGCTTGTTCATGGGATCACTGGCAGGACTCAGTTCCTCGTGGGCCATAGGGTCAAGGCCGTATGAGCTGTTGGACAGTGGTTTCCCTCAGTTTCTTGTCATGTGAGCATCTCCACCAGGCATCTCATGACATGGCAGCCAGCCTCATCATGGGGGGGGGGGGGGAGAGAGAGAGAGAGAGAGAGAGAGAGAGAGAGAGAGAGAGAGAAACAGGAGGGAGACGGAGAGGAGAACACAGCTGGGCCTGGAGTCATAGCCTGTTGTAACCTCATCTGGGAAGTGGTGACAATATTTTATGTCCAAGACAGATGACTTACCAATTCCAAACTCCAAAACACTTCCAGGTCCAGAAATACTCATTTGACAGCAAAGTTCATTTGGTAGCAAAATCTGAACCAAGAATCCTTAGAGTCTTGATTCCTTTCAGTGTGAGCATTCATACATTTTACAACAAAAATACAAATGGATTTCATTTGGTGGGGCTGCCCTAGATCGTACCAGAAAGTGAAAGTGAAAGAGTCGCTCAGTCGTGTCTGACTCTTTGTGAACCCATGGACTATAGCCCACCAGGCTCCTCAGTCCATGGTATTCTCCAGGCAAGAATACTGGAGTGGGCTGTCATTTCCTTCTCCAGGGGATCTTCCCAACCCAGGGATCAAACCTGGGTCTCCCACTTTGCAGATGGATTCTTTACTGTCTGAGCCATCAGGGAAGCCCCAGACCTTAGCAGAACGGTTATGTAATACATAATATACGCACTACCTAAAATCTACAAAGCTCTAAATTCTCAGACACCTCTGGTCCCATGCTGTGGATGCTGAAAGCCCAGGGTCCACTGGGTGGGTACTCGGGTGTGTTTGAACACGTAAGAGCAAGAGATGTGTTTTCCACTAGCTTTACTTCCTTCGACCATGTCATTTTCTTGAAACTCAAGCATCAGAGTTTCTAATTTGTCTTGGATGAGCTGTGCTTGTGACAGCATCCATTCCGAGTCCTTGGCCCGATTATGTTTTGCTTCATTTCCGAGGTCTCTCATTTAGACTGAGGCCGTCTGGATGGTCATTGCTGTGATGTATTTCAACATCTTGTATCCAGGTTCGCCAGCCTCATCTTGACCTTGGAAATGTGGTGACATTTATGAGGTCATTTGGACACCCACAAGGAGGTTGATTTTCATAGATTAAATGTCAAGTTTGAGATGGTCCAGGGTGATGGACTCCTTGATGCTGTCCACTCCCATTCTCAAATGTCCTTTGACTGGACATTTCTGCTCCATTACAAGCCCACAAGTGCCAACCAAATTACTCAAATCGTCTGAATCCAGGGGATTGGGGTGGGGAGGCTCCAGGCAGTGTCAAGTGAGACGGGCAGAAATGTTGTCTCATTTTTATTTTTCAAATAAAACGTATATGTGGTTAGTTGGTGAATATATTACTGGAGGCAGGAAAAAAAATCCTACCAACTGAGGTTTCTGAGATGTTAGTTAGTTTATAAAACCTAACTACCTGTGTATTGACCAGCACCAAAGGGTAAAAAAGAATCTCTGTACATCAGTGTTTTAAGTAGAAGTAGTTTTATGGGGTGTTAAACACATGGACATAAACTTGGAGTAAGCATTATCTAAATTAAGTAGCAAAAAGCATTAAATAGTCTGGAAATTTAAATGTGTTTGTGTTCTCATTATCTGGAGGATGTGTGTCTTCAGATTTTGATTTGAGTCTCTCCTTCTCTTTAAAGAAATCTTAGAGTTTATGGTCACCATGCTGAACGTTGCATACATTGTGCATGCTGTACGATTCATCTACCTTATAACTGGAAGTTTGTACATTTGACCTCCTTCACCCATTTTCACCACCCCCCACGTCTGACAACCATCAGTCTGTGCTCTGTCTCTAAGAGACTGCATTTTTTTTTTAAGATTCCACAAAGAAGTGAAATCATACAGCATTTGTCTTTCTCTTCTGAGTTAGCATCATGTTCTCTGTCTATCTGTGTTGTTGCAAAAGCAGGGTTTCCTTCCTTTTGATGGTGAATGGCATTTCTTTGTATACACACACACACCACATTTTCTTATGTTCATCCATCGATGGGCACTTAGCTTGTTTCCAAACCTAGACCCTGCGCAAAATGCTACAGTGAACACGGAGGTGCAGATATCTCTTCCAAATAGAGATTTCATATCCTTCAGATAAATGCCCAAACGTGGAACTGCTGGATCATATGACAGCTCTATTTTAAACTTTTAGAGGAATCTTCATGACTGTTTCCTATAGCAGCATGTCAATTTACATTCCCACCAACAGCACACAGGGTTGATCTGAATCTCTTGAATTTTTATTCCCTCAAGGAACTGAAGTCCACCAGATCTAAGTATGGATGTGCCCATTTCCTCTGCTGGTACACGGTGGCCACCAGGGCCAGGAGAGCCCTGAAAACCTTTAGAACCCAGACTTCTGGTCTTTCTGAAGGTTCAGCTGTTCAGCCATGGCATGGTCTGCTCTACTCCTCCAGATCATTTCCTCTGACAGTACTAACCAGTCTCCCTACAGCCTGGCTACTGATTAACACAGACCAATGAATTAAAGTGAGAATTAAAGTTTTAGAAGAAGGATGTCCCTGGTGATACAGAGGATAAGAATCTGTCTGCTAATACAGGGGGCACAGGTTCAATCCCTGGTCTGGGAGGATCTCACATGCTGCAGGGCAGCTAAGCCCATATGCCGCGACTACTGAAGCCCATGTGCCTTAGAGCCTGTGCTCTGAAATAAGAGAAGCCACTGCGATGAGAACCCCACACACTGCAGTGAAAAGCAGCCCCTGCTCGCCACAACTAGAAAGGAGTGAAGGAGTGAAAGGTGCTCAGTCGTGTCCAATTCTGTGACCTTATGGACTGTTGCCTGCCAGGCTCCTCTATCCATGGAATTCTCCAGGCAAGAATACAGGAGTGGGTAGCCATTCCCTTCTCCAGGGGATCCTTCCAATCAGGGATCAAACCGAGGTCTCCCGCACTGTGGGTAGATTCTTTACTGTCTGAGCCACCAGGGAAGCCCACAACTAGAGAAGCCTGTGTAAAGCAACAAAGACTAAAAAAAAAAGTTTCAGAAGAGTCAAACCAGATATATCGAATTGGGGTCCAGACAAAAGGGAGCCCATCCATTTTGCTAGACATTTTTGTTGACAAGCTGTCATGGAGGATGGCTCTCAGATTCATTTTATGATCAGAAATTAGAACAAAAAGAAAAATCAGAATCACATTTGGGCCGCAGGGATGTGCTGCGTCACACACAGCAGTCAGACGGGAATGTGGTCCTGGTGGGGTCGAGACGAAGCTGGCAGTCAGAAGAGTCTGGCTGCTCCACTCGACTGCGGCGGCATCTGATCACAACAAGGGACATGGGTTTCTTCAAGGGTAGATGCCTTGCCTGCAGCAATGACCGAGATGCCAAAACATTAGGGTTTAAGTGGGGAGGACTTGGCCGAGCATCCTGGTGTTTAGTCTACATCGGGCTCAACATCTGGGTGATTGGAGACATCTTTGGAGGTGAATGAGCCACACGACCTGGTCTCATGTGAACACAGCCTGGATCAAGAGCAGTGAAAGACAAATGCTCAGAAGACAGTATTTTCTGAGCAGGGAGAGGAGGCAGTGAAATCTACTCCAGACTCTGCCTGGCTCCTGCACAGCTGTAACCAAGGACCACAAGCCAGGTGACTTAAGCAACAGGAGTTGGTCCTCTCCCAGGGCAATCCAGGTGTCGGCGGGGCCATGGTCCCTGTGCAGCCTGTAGGGTGGAATCCTGCCTTGTCTATTCCCAGCTTCGGGTGATTTGCTGGTGATTCTTAGCATCCTTGGCTTATAGATTGCTGCTGTTTAATCACTCAGTCGTGTCTGACTCTTTGCGACCCCACAAACTCTAACCCATCAGGTTCCTCTGTCCATGGGATTATCCAGGCCAGAATACTGGAGTGGGTTGCCATTTCCTCCTCCAGGGAATCTTCCTGACCTAGGGATTGAACCTACGTCTCCTGCATTGGCAAGCAGATTCTTTATCATCAAGCCACCAGGGAAGCTTGTGGATACATCACTCCAATTTCTGCCTCATCACATGGCTTTTTCCCCATGTGTCTGTGTCTCCACCTGGCCGTCTCCTCCCTGTGTCTCTGCTCTTCTTTCAAGGACACCAGTCATATTGGATTAAGTCTCCCCGCCCCAACTCCAGTATGACTTCATCCTAATTTAACTAATTCCCTCTGCAATGACCCTGTTTCTAAATCAGGCCACATTCACAAGTGCTGGAGGTTAGAACTACGACAGATCTTTCTTGGGGGGTACACAGTTCACGTAATACCTTGGTCGTCTTTTTCTCAGGACCTGAAGAGCTGTGACATCTCTTCTTTATATGTGTGGTCCTTGGGATATCAGCATGATGACTGAGGGATTTCCTGGTGGCCGTGGTCCATGTGATCCACTTGGCAGGCGATAAGGGCAGGCACCATGCTCAGAGGGAATGACCAGGTGTCTTGAAGGGCTGATTCTCTTGTGTTCTGGCTCTTCCAGGCCAGGTAGCCCGTGAGAGCCCGAGTTCCCTTCTCTGGTTTGGAGGCAAGCCTTGGGGGGCAGAGAACCATTGAGAAGGCTGGGAGGAGGCTCTGTGCTGTGCCTCTGTTCTCAGTGCCTGATCAGCTGGCTCTGCAGCTGTCTGCAGCCAGGCCCCATCCCCCACCCCCGGGGTAGTAGGGAGACCGATCCCTCAGGGAACATCCTGCAGACTTTATAGAGAATAATTCCCTGAACAAGAGCAATTCTCCCCCAGGGCCTGTGGGGTTCCGACACTGAGCCCAGAACTTGGAGGGGATGGTGGCCCAGATTCAGCAGTAATCCTCTCCCCCTAGCACTGGGTGCCCCAGAGTCACAGAGCCCCTTTAGAAGTGTGCTAGTTGAGGCCTAGCACGCTAGGGTCAGGGGAAGGTTCTAGATGAGGGAATTTTGGGCTGGTGAAGCATACCCACCACACCTGGACAGGAAGGTGAGCAGGAGGGGTGTGGATGGGCGGGCCTCACAGGTGGGTTCCACCAGGTACAAGTGCCTACAGCCCACCTCGGTCAAGCAAACACAGGGAGGAACCCACCCCATGAACAGTGACACTGGGACCACCAAGAGGAGGAAGGAGCGTGACGTCATGGAGGGCAGGTAACTGACGTTGCTGCCCCCGCCCTGCCCACCCCGGGGCTGAAGGAGACACCATCCTCTGCTACTCAGAAATGAAACACAGGCCTCCACAGGCCACGTGCAAACTCTCCCTTCTCCGGCCCCCTGGGGTCCAGCTGGCAGGGCCCAAGGGCCTGTTGGTTGCTCCTCTTGGTCCTCCTGCACCAACTGGATGCCCCACTCCCCATGTCCACCCCCATTTGTAGGAACTGGAGCCAAGCCTCAGAGACAGCAGTGAACTCAAATGCTGACCACAGGGTGGATGTCAAAGGCCCCCAGGGGAAGGACACTGGCCAGCTCAGCTGCTGTCTTTGCTGTAGTGGGTGAGAGGGTGGTTGGGTGGGGGGTGGACCAGGTCAGGATAAGGTTTCTAGGGAGCACTGGGAAACCCATCCTTCCTGGAAATCTGTGCTCACTGCTAATTTTGTGCTTGTTTCTGCTTTAAAGCTGTTGACATATTGCCGATATCCTGGGGAATGACTGTGGAGGGGTCCTCAGAGCACGTTATTCCTCCTGAAAAGCAGGCCCAGGGGTGCTGGGGTACAGAAACACCTGGCCAACCACCTTATCTTAACAAGGATGGTGAGAAAGGGGATGGAAGGCGACAATAAAGGTTTAGACAAATATTTTAAAATGAGATCACATTGTGTCTTTTAAAGCTACCCCTAAAATTTCTCAAGGTATGTAAAAATATTCAGGGAGTCTATTTTGCTTTATTCATTGCATTAGCCAAGAATGAATGCATTACAAGAATGTTCCAGAAGGGAAGAACTGATGAAAATGTCTAAGGACTGTTTTGTGTTCTTTGCAACAGCATCCCATGAACACGTGTCGGGGGGAACTCTGACCTCGGGGGAGGCCTGGAGCTTGTCCTTTCCTGGGCACGGGCACTGGGGCTGGCGGTCTGCCCTTCCTTGCCCCAGGGGCCGGGGTCTCCATCTGGACTCAGTGTATGCCTTGTTTCGGCCAGTTTAGCTCCTTGGCATATGCCCCTTTGCAGCTTCTGATCTCATAGTCGTGCTCCAGACACTTGTTCAGGCCTGGCACCCCGGACCGCCAGCCGATGAAGCCCTGCGTGGTCTTCGGGACTGGGGGGGAGGGAAGCACCTGCAATAGAAGGACAGAGGATGAGTTGCCTTGGGCCACAGCCACAGGAGATGTGTCTCCAGACGCATCAGGATCGGCGTGTGAGACCTGGTGTGGAGAAGACAGAAAGAACCCTGGTACAGGCCACCAACAGACACATGGGTCAATGGAATCGAACAGAGAGCCCAGAAATGAACTTGCACTTCTATGAGCCCTTAATCCACCTGAAAGGAGGCAGGATATATAATGGGGAAAAGACATCATCTGGGAAACATGATGTTGGGAAAACTGGACAGCTACCCAATGGCTCAATGAGTAAAGAATCTGCCTGCAATGGAGAAGACACGGGATACACAGGTTTGATCCTTGGGTGGGGAAGATCCCCTGGAGGAAGAAGTGGCAACCCACACTTCAGTATTCTTGCCTGGATAATCCCACCGACAGAGAAGCCAGGCGGGCTACAGTCCATGGGGTCACAAGAGTCGGACATGACTTGGCGGCAAAACAACAACATGGGAAAGAAGCAAACTGGTCCACTTCTCACATCGTGCACAGAAATGAACTCAAATGGATTAAAGACTTAAAGCTAAGATCTGAAATAATAAAACTTCCAGAAGAAAACATCGGCAGCACACTTTTTGATGTTGGTCTTAGCAATAATTTTTTGGATATGTCTCCTAAGGCAAACATAAACAAGTGGGTACATCAAACTAAATGGAAGCTATCAATAGGACAAAAAAGGCCGCCTACTGAACGGGGGAAGATATTTGCAAATGTATCTGATTAAGGGTTAACATCCAAAATGTACAAAGAACTTGTATAACTCAGCATCACAGAAACAAACAACTTGATTGAAAGGTAGGCAGAGCACCCGAGTAGACATTTTCCCAAGGAAGATATGCAAGCAGTTAATAGTCACACGAAAATGTTCAGTGTCACCAAACATCACACCTGTCAGAGTGGCCATCATAAAAAGACAACAAGTAATGTGTTGGCAATGATGTGGAGGAAAGGGAACCCTCATGCACTGTTGGTGGGATGTAAACTGGTGCAGTCACTGTGGAAAACAGTTTGTTAGAAAAGTAAAAATAGAACTATCATAGGATCTAACAATTCCACTCCTGGATATTTATCTAAAGTAAATGAAAGCACTAATTCAAAAAGATATATGCAATTCTATGTTAATTGAACATGTTAAAGAAAGCTGAGCGCCAAAGTGTTGATGCTATTGAACTGTGGTGTTAGAGAAGACTCTTGAGAGTCCCTTGGACCGCAAGGAGGTCAAATCAGTCAATCCTAAAGGAAATCAACCCTGAATATTCATTGGAAGGACTGATGCTGAAGCTGAAGCTCCAATCCTTTGGCCACCTGATGCGAAGAGCTGATTCATTGGAAAAGACCCTGAAGCTAGGAAAGATTGAGGGCAGGAGGAGAAGGGGATGACAGAGGATGAGATGGTTGGATGGCATCACCGACTCAATGGACATGAGTTTGAGTAAACTGTGGGATATAGTGGAGGACAGAGGAGCCTGGTGTGCTGCAGTTCATGGGGTCACAAAGAGTTGGACATGACTTAACGACTAAATGACAATAAATGTTAACTGAACCATTATTTGCAATAGCCAAGATAAGGAAGTAATCTAAATGCCCATCAATAGGTGAATGAATAAAGATGTGGTCTGTACACACAACAGGATATTACTCAGCAATAAAACTAACGAAATCTTCCCACTGGTGACAACATAGGTGGGCCTAGAAGAATTCTTAGCAGTGAAATAAGTCAGACAGAGAAAGACAAATACTGCATGATTTCACTTACATATGGATACTTAAAAAACAAATGAACAACAGAAACAGAGTCACAGAAACAGAGAGCACACAGGTAGTTGCCAGAGGGGAGGTGGAGGAGGAGAGAAATAGGTGGAGATTAAGAGGTACAGACTTCCAGCTACAAAATAAATGAGTCACGGTATGAAACGTACAGTGTGGGGAATATAGTCAGTAATTATGTAATATCTTTGTATGGTGACAGATCATAACTAGACTTGTGATCATTTTGAAATGTTTAGAAACACTGAATCACTATGCTGTATAACAGAAACTAACAGCATTGTAGGTCAATTATACTTCTAAAACAAACTCATGGGAAAAGAGATCAGTTTTGAGGTTACCAGAGGAAAGGCTGGAGAGGAGGGGGATAGGATGAAGGTGGTCAAAAGGTACAAGCTTCGAGTTATAAGATAAAAAATACTAGGGATGTAATGTACAACATGATAAATATAATGAATGCTGCTCTATGTTATATACAAAAACAGTTACGATTAAGAGAATAAATCCTAAGAATTCTCATCACAAGGAGGAATGTTTCTCTAGTTCTTAAATTTTGTATCTGTATGAGATGATATGCTAAGTCGCACCCCACTCCAGTACTTTTGCCTGGAAAACCCCATGGATGGAGAAGCCTGGTAGGCTGCAGTCCATGGGGTCGCTACGAGTCGGACACGACTGAGCGACTTCGCTTTCACTTTTCACTTTCATGCATTGGAGAAGGAAATGGCAACCCATTCCGGTGTTCTTGCCTGAAGAATCCCAGGGACGGGGGGAGCCTGGTGGGCTGCTGTCTATGGGGTCGCACAGAGTCGGACACGACTAAAGTGACTGATGGATCTTCACTAGTCCTAGCGTGATAATCATTTCATGATGTACGTAAGTCAACTTCTGATGCTGTGTATTTTATACTTACTCAGTAATGTATGTCAATTATAGGTCAATAAAGTGAAGAAAAAAGTCAGAAAAGACAGAAAGAAGAGCCAGTGTCCCTAAGTAAGTTTCACTGAATGTAAGTACGCACCAACCCGCTGGACTCAGAGATCGCATGTTCCCTGAAAATAATGATCGATCATCAAACATGTCTTTTTATCTCATAACGTTTAACATATTTAATTCATGACCTCCAGCAAAATAACTTTCATTTGGTAAAAGAGCAAAAAAGAGAAACAAAAGCAAGGTGCAGATATATAGACTATTATAGTTCATAGTTGTTCAGTTGCTAAGTCGTGTCTGACTCTTTGAGACCCCATGGACTGTAACCCGCCAGGCTCCTCTGTCCGTGGGATTCTCCAGGCAAGAATACTCGAGTGGGTTGCCATTTCCTTCGCCAGGGGAGATTCCTGACCCAGGGATCAAACCTGTATCTCCTGCGTCTCCTGCATTGACAGGCAGGTTCACCACCACTGAGGCATCAGGGAAGCCACAGTTTATAGTGCCCTTTATAAAATATATGGCAATATTGTCAGATGGTAGCCTGGCAGTTATAGACCTTCCAGGTTTGATTAGAAGGCTTTATGATAGGTGTGTAAACACACACACACACACACACACCAAACCATAGATACCACAGGAGTGAAAGAAATTGATTTTAATTAAAAACCAAAAAGGAAATGGGATTCTATCTGAAATGAAAAAACACAATTTCATTTGTCAATTCCTTGAAATTTGAAAAATTTTTGGAAAATGAGGGTGAATGCTTATGCAGGGTTTGCCTTTCTATTTGAAATAACCTTCTGTTCTGCTCTTATGGGGGGATTTGAACCAAGACAGCAGTGAGGAATATTCGTTCAAGCAGAAGAACTGAGATGAAGAGGTTTAATATGTTTGGGGTTATGAGTTCACGCTTAGCTCAAAAGATCTTTGAATGAGGCGGTGGCGAGAGGGGACAGTCCTGGTGGGCCAGCTGCCACTGGTGGATGAAGCCCCTTAACATATGTTCTTGATGAACTATTAACATTAATCTCCTGAGAGGCCCCACACAGGGAGGGTCATGAACAGATGCTGGCGGGGCCAGTTTCCTCCAGCCTGCAAGTTCTCCACAATGCTGGTCCAGACTGGCTGTCAGGCACACAGACTAGCTTTCAAGTCCAGCTTGTAAGAGAAATGCAGTCAGAATCCACCCTGGGAGCTCACACTTCACCCATCAGATTGGCAAAGAGATGAAGACACCACCGTCAACAAAGGTCTAGAGGGAAAATCTGTGAAGGGCAACATTACCGCCATCTATGAAAAAGGAAAAGGCAAACATGCTTTAACCTGACAATCCACCCCTCAGCATTTATCCTAAGACATCCTAATACCTGCACGTGCACGTACCAAGATAATTGTGGGAGACTGACTGCAGCCCTGCATGTCACAGCAGATGCCTGGACACAGCCCACATGTCCATCCCCTGAAGACCCATTCAGTCACAGCCCCTCCACACCACGGAAAACTATACAGCAATGTAAAAGATGGAGGCAGCTGTGTGTTCTGAGATGGGATGACTTGGAAGATAAACTGCTAAGAGAAAAACGATGTATAAAATGTGTAAAATATGGTATAAATTGTGTATATTAGCTGCTCAATTGTGTCCGACTCTTTGTGACCCCTTGAACTAGAGCCACCAGGCTCTTCTGTCAATGGGATTTCCCAGGCAAGACTACTGGATTGGACAGCCATTCCCTTCTCCAGGGGATCTTCCTGACCCAGGGATGGAAACTGGGTCTCCTGCATTGCAGGCAGATTCGTTACCAGCTGAGCCATCAGGGAAGCCTGTCCAGGGTTAAGGGAAGGGTTATATAAATTATGGTCAATTCATACAATTAAGAAAAATGCAGTCATTAACATATACTGCATGGAAAGATAAATAGGCTATATTGTTGAATGAAAAAGGATTACAAAGCAGTCTGTGGAATTTTATTTTTAAATATGTATATATGCATGTATGAGTTTGTGCATGTGTGTGTGTGTTGAAGGAGTAGCTGAGGATAGCACTTAAGAGCAGGGCTCTGAAATCAGACACACTTGACCTTGGAAAAGTTGTTCAGTCTTTGTTAGCTTTGGTTTCCTCATCTGCAAAATGGGTTTGATGGCAATTATATCCATTCTCCAGGGATGTTGTGGAAATAAGATAACCATGTAAAGCACTCAGTATGGGGAGCAACTAAAGGGTAATAATAAGAGAATATCAGCCAGCATTTATTGGTGGTACATGAGGCGTAGAAGGCATCTGGAAGAGCTCCCCAAAATGTTAACCATGGGTCAGTGTATATATATGGATATTTTAATTTATGATTTATATTTTGCTGCATTTCTAGAAAAATCAGCAAGTCTCTCTTGCTGTATAATCAGCAGAGGAACCCTCTCAATATCTCAGTGGAATGCATTCTTTCATTCATTCAGCTAATAGGTCGTACCCACTGAGTGCCTAACTCAAACAAGCTGGCCATCCCATCCCATCTGACCCTGAGGGTGTCAGAGAAAGAAAACCCAGAATCGAACTCACCCATCCCTGGCCTCCTTCATCCTGAGTTTTCGTCCCCCCTCCCCACATCGGGACACGGAAGTGCCTGCTCCATAGCTGGATGGAGAGCAGAACCCAGGATTAAAGTGACAGAGAAGGCATGAGAAGGGCTTTCCTGGTGGCTCAGACCATAAAGAATCTTCCTGTAAGGCAGGAGACCTGGGTTCGATCCCTGGGTTCGGAAGATCTCCTGAAGGAGGAAATGGGTACCCACTCCAGTATTCTTGACTGGAGAATCTTATGGACAGAGGAGCTTGGTGGGCTACAGTTCATGGGGTTGCAGAGTCAGACACGATTAAGCCACTAACACTTTCACTTTTCCCATGAGAGAAGACTAGGGATATACAGAGCTCAGCAACTTCTAGAGGCATCTACCCCACGTCCACATCTGATTGGTCTTTGGTGGGAATACCATCTATGTCTTCTCCCCTCTGGATGACCTGGTCACTCACTCAGCAGCAAGAGTGACATTTTAAGAAGGCAATTCTCAATATTCCGCGGCCCTGCTTCCCTCTGCAAATCAGGCTCAGATCCCAGTTCCTTCCTCTGGACTCCAAGGTCCTGCACATATAGGGACCAATAACCTGCTGTGTCTCCCATGTGTGGGCTTAGGAAGGACTGGAAACCCATGTCCCTGTGGCTTGGGCACTGCTGTGTCCTTACCTGTGCCCAAGGCTTGGCCCACCTGCAGCAACACCGTTTCCGGTGGGGTGGAGATTTCTTACTTAGGAAAACAAGTACTTAAAAAGACTTTGCGAACCTTGATGTATTTCTCCACTGGGCTCACCGGCCGGATGCGGAACCGCTCAGGAAGCTCGATTTTGGGCTTTGGGGTGGCTGGTTCTTCTTCACACTTGATCAGCTGAAACACAATCCCCAGAGGCAGGGCCCCACTGGTTGAGCCCTCAGGAGCTTCCTTTCACAGTCCCCCCAGAACAAGACTCTTCACAGGTGACAAAGGCGGGACTCAGGTCAATGTTAGAAAGGGGCAGAGTGGGGACCTGCAGGCAGCCCAGCTCAGGCCCAGGCATCTCACAGACTGCCCATTTACTGCCCCGCCCATGATGTGAGAACATGTTATAGCTTATGGACTCAAACTAAAAACCTGCCAGCAAGGTTCAGGACCAGCCTCTAAACTAGGAGGACAGCCTCCAACCCCCCAACTTTTAATTTTTAAAGCAATTTTGAACTTTTCAAAATCCTGATTTAATTACACATGAAGACTATTAATACAGATTCCTTTATGCATATCATATTAATAAGGACTCATTTTATGCATAAAATTTCAAATTGTGTAACTCTCCAAGTATTAAGAAAGCTCATTAAGAATGGCATAATTTCAGAGCCAGTGGGACAGGGTGAATTACAAAGGGGGTTTATATGGTCTAGAATAAGTACGTTTTGAATTATGCGGCCCTTGAGTGATTCTGCCTCCCTCTAGAGAAACGTGGTTTCCTCATGTTGTGTCCTAGGGATCTCATGGAAGGTTGCAAACCGCTGGCCACCATGCTGGTGAAGCCCACACAAGCCCACATATATGTGGGTCTTTATATGGTGTTTTATAAATGGAGCCACTATTCTAGACTCAGACATTTTCATTAAAGCATCTGAATTTCCAGACTCTCTCGAACAATCAGAAAATGCAGCTGAGTCTGTCTTGCCTGTGAGCCCTCAGCAAGGCTGATCTTGGTGCCTCTGGCTGGGGTCAGAGGTCTCTGCTGATGTCCCCAATACTCCCTATTTATTATCTCTGGTCCCTTCCCTCATTTCTGGTGTAGGAAATACCAAGAGTTATTTTCCTAATAATCTTGCAGATATTCACTTGGCCTCTCCTTTCTTTCCCTCTGAACCTCACAGTCACTCAACGAGGCAGTGAGGACTATCACCGCATTTTACAGATGGCAAGTCAAAGGCTGAGTAGCCCTGGAATCAACCAGACAAGCATCTCCCTTTGGTGCCTTTCTTAGCTGTGTGACTTTGTACTTTTTTGAGCTCAAATTCCTCATTTGTAAAATGGGCCTCAAATAGCATCCATCTCTGCACAGGGGTTGTCTTATGGATTCAACAAGCTGGTTTGGATGAAGCACCTAGAATGTGCCTGGCATGTAGTAAAAGCTCAATAAATTTGTAAATCAAAGGAACTTTCAGGTGTCAGCCATCTTCAACATGCTCTATAAATTTATTCCTTTGAATTAAACACTTCATAACCACTTATTCTTGGAAATGATTGGGTCTATAACCTCCAGGGTCATCAACTTTACATTTACCTCCTCGAAGGGTGTTGATAAAAATCCCCAGTTCTGGGCCCAGTTTTGCCGTGCTTCGTTTTCAGCCTTCAGGCGATATTTCCTGGGGGGGAAAGAGTTCTTAAGTGATGTACAACATTTGAAAAGGGTTGACATAGCAAACCCTAAAAGGTGCCCTGGGGAGAATTTGACCTTCACTGATGCACCTGGACTGAGTGATGATTCCCAAACAGGGAGAGAGTGGGAGGCCCTGTCGCTGGGGGATTGTCACTCATGAAAGGGAGACACGTGTCTTAGAACCAGAGATGCTGGTTGGATGGTACATCAAAGACCAGACAGGACTAGGGCTGCCTCTGCCCTAGGGGTCATCTCGATACTGGATCCCTTATTTTAGGGGCCCTTGGACCTACAGTAATGGGGGAGTGTTAAATCATGATGGAGGTACAAGTAAAGTTCCTTTGTTTTCAGAGCAAGGACCAGGGAAGAGTGAGGTACTAGGGTGCAAAATTTAAGGAGGCACCCATTCCCAGTTCCTGCATGGGCAGAGCCAGAACCTGCATGACCGTGACATGGAGCCCTCTTTAAACACTGCACCCCAGGCCCCTCGTTTGTTCCACCCTAATCCTGGCCCTGCTTTCACTGCACACATAATATAGTTTATACATAACTACCCACGAGCTGAGGTGAGTTTCAGTTGAAGTGCAGGTGTGTCTTTTACAAAAAAACTGATTTAAAAAAACTGATTAAACATTTATTCATTTTGATTTTCAAGTTTCCTTTCCTATTTTGGAACCAGTGTCTGCACCCCAAGCCCCCTCTAATGTCTCAATAGTTTCTGAGGCCCAAGCTATTTCCCCGGGGGCTGAGCACCTAAATCAGTTAAACCACTCAGTCATGTCCAATTCTTTGTGACCCATGGACTGCATCACGCCAGGCTTCCCTGTCCATCACCAACACCTGGAGTTTGCTCAAACTCATGTCCATCGAGTTAGTGATGCCGTCCAACCATCTCATCCTCTGTCGTCCCCTTTTTCTCCCACCTTCAATCTTTCCCAGCATCAGGGTCTTTCCCAATGAGTCAGTTCTTCCCATCAGTGGCCAAAGTATTGGAGTTTCAGCCTCAGCATCAGTCCTTCCAAGGAATATTCAGGACTGATTTCCTTTAGGATTGACTGGTTTGATCTCCTTGCAGTCCAAGGGACTCTCAAGAATCTTCTCCAACACCACAGTTCAAAAGCATCATTTCTTCAGTGCTCAGCTTTCTCTATGGTCCAACTCTCACAATCATACAAGACCATAGCTTTGACTAGATGGACCTTTGTTGGCAAAGTAATGTCTCTGTGATTCAATATGCTGTCTAGGTTGGCCATAGCTTTTCTTCCAACAAGCAAGCGTCTTTTAATTTCATGGCTGCAGTCACCATCTTCAGTGATTTTGGAGCCCAGAAAAATAAAGTCTGATCTCACTGTTTCCATTGTTTCTCCATCTATTTGCCATGAAGTGATGGGACTGGATGTCATGATCTTAGTTTTCTGAATGTTGAGTTTTAAGCCAACTTTTTCACTCTTCTCTTTCATTTTCATCAAGAAAGTGATGAAGGCTCTTTAGTTCTTCTTTACTTTCCACCATAAGGGTGGTGTCATCTGTATATCTGAGGTTATTGATATTTCTCCCAGTGATCTTGATTCCAGCTTGTGCTTCATCCAGCCCAGCAGTTCGCATGATGTACTCTGCATATAAGTTAAATAAGCAGGGTGACAATATACAGCCTTGGCATACTCCTTTCCCAATTTGGAACCAGTCTGTCATTCCATGTTGAGTTCTAATTGTTGCTTCTTGACCTGCATACAGATTTCTCAGGAAGCAGGTCAGGTGGTCTGGTATTCCCATAAATTCTGGCATCTCTTTCAGAATTTTCCACAGTTTGTTGTGATCCACCCAGTCAAAGGCTTTGGCATAGTCAATAAAACAGAAGTAGATGTTTTTCAGGAACTCTCTCACTTTTTCAATGATCCAACGGATGTTGGCAATTTGACCTCTGGCTCCTCTGCCTTTTCTAAATCCAGCTTGAAAATCTGAAAGTTCACGGTTCATGTACTGTTTAAGCCTGGCTTGGAGAATTTTGAGCATTACTTTGCTAACATATAAGATGAGTGCAATTGTTCAGTAGTTTGAACATTCTTTGGCACTGTCTTTCTTTGGGATTGGAATGTAAACTGACCTTTTCCGGTCCTGTGGCCACTGCTGAGTTTTCCAAATTTGCTGGCATATTGAGTGCAGCACTTGCACAGCATCATCTTTCAGGATTTGAAATAGCTCAACTGGAATTCTATCCCCTCCACTAGCTTTGTTCGTAGTGATGCTTCCTAGGGCCCACTTACTTTGCATTCCAGGATGTCTGGCTCTAGGTGAGTGATCACACCATCATGGTTATCTGGGTCATGAAGATCTTTTTGTATAGTTCTTCTGTGTGTTCTTGCCACCTCTTCTTTATATCTTCTGCTTCTGTTAGGTCCATACCATTTCTGTCCTTTATTGTGCCCATCTTTGTGTGAAATGTTCCCTTGGTATCTCTAATTTTCTTCAAGAGATCTCTAGTTTTTCACATTCTATTGTTTTTCTTTATTTCTTTGTATCGATCACTGAGGAAGGTTTTCTTATCTCTCCTGCTGTTCTTTGGAACTCTGCATTCAAATGGGTTTATCTTTCCTTTTCTCCTTTGCCTTTCACTTCTTTTCTTTTCTCACCTGTTTGTAAGGCCTCCTCAGATAACCATTTTGTCTTTCTGCATTTCTTTTTCTTGGAGATGGTCTTGATTACTGTACAATGTCACGAACCTCTGTCCACAGTTCTTCAGGTACTTGGTCTATCAGATACAACCCCTTGAATCTATTTGTCACTTCCACTGTATAATTGTAAGGGATTTGATTTAGATCATGGTAAAGCATCTGTCTACAATGCAGGAGACCTGGGTTCAATCCCTGGGTCAGGAAGATTCCCTGGAGAAGGAAATGGCAACCCAATTCAGTACTCTTGCCTAGAAAATCCCATGGATGGAGGAGCCTGGTGTCCATGGGGTCACAAAGAGTCAGACATGACTAAGAGACTTCACTTTCACTTTCTTTTCATACCTGAATGGTCTAGTGGTTTTCCCTACTTTCTTCAATTTAAGCTGGAATTTGGCAATAAGGAGTTCATGATCTGAGCCACAGTCAGCTCCGGGTCTTGTTTTTGCTGACTGTATAGAGCTTCTCCTTTGGCTGCAAAGAATATAATCTATCTGATTTTGGTATTGACCATCTGGTGATGTCCATGTGTAGAGTTTTCTCTTATGTTGTTGTAAGAGGGTGTTTGCTATGACCAGTGTATTCTCTTAGCAAAAACTCTGTTAGCCTTTCCCCTGCTTCATTTTGAACTCCAAGGCCAAATTTGCCTGTTACTCCAGGTATCTCTTGATTTCCTATTTTTGCATTTCATTCCCCTATAATGAAAAGGACATTTTTTTTGGATGAGCATGGCCCTGCCCATCAGAACAAGACCCAGTTTTCCCTACAGTCAGTCTCTCCCAACAGGAAACTTCCATAAGCCTCTTATCCTTATCCCTCAGAGGGAAGACAGAATGAAAACCACAATCACAGAAAACTAACCAAACTGATCACATGGACTACAGCCTTGTCTAACTCAATAAAACTATGAGCCATGCCATGTAGAGACATCCAAGATGGATGGGTCATGGTGGAGAGTTCTGACAAAATGTGGTCCACTGGAGAAGGGATTGGCAAACCACTTCAGTATTCTTGAGAACGCCATGAACATTATGAAAAGGCAAAAAGATAGGACACTGAAAGATGAACTCCCCAGGTCAGTAGGTGCCCAATATGCTACTGGAGAAGAGTGGAGAAATAACTCCAGAAAGAATGAAGAGACAGAGCCAAAACAAAAACAACGCCCAGTTATGGATGTGACTGGTGATGGAAGTAAAGCCCAATGCTGTAAAGAACAATATTGCTTAGGAACCTGGAATGTTAGGTCCACGAATCAAGGTAAATCAGAAGTGGTCAAACAGGAGATGGCAAGAGTGAACATCGACATTTTAGGAATCATTGAGCACCTAAAGCTGAGTCTATTTCCAAAGAAAGTGTAACATGAGACAGAAAGATGAGCCATATATGTACTTAAAATATTCTAGAGCCACATTTTTTAAAAAGTGAAAATAAACAGGTAAATTTAATTCTGGTGTCACTTTTTAGGGGCATGAAGTTTTTGAAATCTAGTGTTTTATATTTATGCTGCTGCTACTGCTAAGTTGCTTCAGTCGTGTCCGACTCTGTGTGACCCCATAGACGGCAGCCCACCAGGTTTCCCCATCCCTGGGATTCTCCAGGCAAGAACACTGGAGTGGGTTGCCATTTCTCTCTCCAATGCATGAAAGTGAAAAGTGAAAGTGAAGTCGCTCAGTTGTGTCTGACTCCAGCGACCCCATGGACTGCAGCCTACCAGGCTCCTCCGTCCATGGGATTCTCCAGGCAAAAATACTGGAGTGGGGTGCCATTATGGCTCATTCCAATTTGGAATAGTTACCTATCCAGTGCTCAACAGCCACTGTGACATGGGGCAGAACAGTCTAAGGGCTTAACTGGCTCTGTTCACCAAGGAGGGGCCCTCTGATTTGGGTCTTGAAGGATAAGTAGGAGTTTGTTTGGTGGGGGAAGAGAGAAAAGGGCATTCTAAGCAGAGGAAACAGACCCTGCTATGGTAGTATAATATTTCCTAATGTGAGTACTTGGATAAAAATAAATATTAAGAAAAATAATAATAGCATGTATTTATTGCAAATAATACTGGCCTTCCATTTTCAAGAGTGATATAAAGTTTTCAATAAAAAGAAGTTCATTAGGTCAAACAAAGCTAATTTAAAGAAAAATATGAAGTGACTATTACAGGATTTTCAAGGAAATGGTATAAGTCGTAAGAGATGAAAATAGGATAACTGAAGTTTAAGAGGTTAGCAATGATGGTTTGTTGTTGCTAAATATCCCCTGGTGAAGGAAAATGACTCCCCAGTCAAGTAATCTTGCCTGGAGAATTCCGTGGACAGAGGAGCCTGGCAGATTACAGTCCACGGGGTTGCAAAGAGTTGGACACTACTGAGTGACTAACACTGCATTTACTTATTTGTATCTAAATTAGTAACTTTCCATATTGGTTAAAACTTCAAAGAGATGGGATATTACCTAGCAATGGGACAGAAAGGCAAATAGAAACATCCATTATAGATGTTTACTGAATACGAATCTTTTAGAAAATGGATTTAATTCTTTAAAACTTCTTGTTGAAAAACCAGGATAAGCAAGAGTAAATGTAAAGTGCTCTCTTTTGAACTAAACAAATACTCAGTTCAGTTCAGTTGCTCAGTTGTGTCTGACTCTTTGCGACCCTATGAATCACAGCATGCCAGGCCTCCCTGTCCATCACCAACTCCTGGATTTCACCCAAACTCATGTGCAATGAGTCAGTGATGCCATCCAGACATCTCATCCTCTGTCATCCCCTTCTCCTCTTGCCCCCAATCCCTCCCAGCATCAGGGTCTTTTCCAATGAGTCAACTCTTCGCATCAGGTGGCCAAAGTATTGGAGTTTCAGCCTCAGCATCAGTCTTTCCAATGAACACCCAGGACTGGTCTCCTTTAGGATGGACTGGTTGGATCTCCTTGCAGTCCAAGGGACTCTCAAGAGTCTTCTCCAACACCACAGTTCAAAAGCATCAATTCTTCGGCGCTCAGCTTTCTTTATAGTTCAACTCTCACATCCATACATGACCACTGGAAAAACCATAGCCTTGACTAGATGGACCTTTGTTGGGAAAGTAATGTCTCTGCTTTTGAATATGCTGTCTAGGTTGGTCATAACTTTCCTTCCAAGGAGTAAGCATCTTTTAATTTCATGGCTGCAATCGCCATCTGCAGTGATTTTGGAGCCCAGAAAAATAAAGTCAGCCACTCTTTCCCTATCTATCTGCCATGAAGTGATGGGACCGGATGCCATGATATTAGTTATCTGAATGTTGAGCTTTAAGCCAAATTTTTCACTCTCCTCTTTTACTTTCATCAAGAGGCTCTTTAGTTCTTCACTTTCTGCCATAAAGGTGGTGTCATCTGCATATCTGAGGTTATTGATATTTCTCCTGGCAATCTTGATTCCAGCTTGTGCTTCTTCCAGCCCAGCGTTTCTCATGATGTACTCTGCATAGAAGTTAAATAAGCAGGGTGACAATATACAGCCTTGATATACTCCTTCTCCTATTTGGAACCAGTCTGTTGGTCCATGTCCAGTTCTAACTGTTGCTTCCTGACCTGCATATAGGTTTCTCAAGAGGCAGGTCAGGTGGTCTGGTATTCCCATCTCTTTCAGAATTTTCCACAGTTTATTGTGATCCACACAGTCAAAGGCTTTAGCATAATCAATAAAGCAGAAATAGATGTTTTTCTGGAACTCTCTTGCTTTTTTGATGATCCAGCGGATGTTGGCAATTTGATCTCTGGTTCCTCTGCCTTTTCTAAAACCAGGACAAAGCTAGTGGAAGTGATGGAATTCTAGTTGAGCTATTTCAAATCCTGAAAGATGATGCTGTGAAAGTGCTGCACTCAATATGCCAGCAAATTTGGAAAACTCAGCAGTGGCCACAGGACTGGAAAAGGTCAGTTTTCATTCCAATACCAAAGAAAAGCAATGGCAAAGAATGCTCAAACTACCACACAATTGCACTCATCTCACATGGTAGTAAAGTAATGCTCAAAATTCTCCAAGCCAGGCTTCAGCAGTATGTGAACCACGAACTTCCAGATGTTCAAGCTGGTTTTAGAAAAGGCAGAGGAACCAGAGATCAAATTGCCAACATCCGCTGGATCATGGAAAAAGCAAGAAAGTTCCAGAACAAATATTAAGATTTTTTTAAAACGTTGGGTAAATCTTAAAAATAAGCACTCAACTGTCAGCTCTCAGCAAGCAAAGCTTTGCCGAGGGCTGTAGAGCCAGATGCAAAATGTTTCACGCCTTTGTAGTGCGCCAAAGACAAGAGAAAGAGAAAGGCTCTTTCCGCAAGACACCCCCACCACCTCCAGCACTCTCTCCTAGCGCCCAGAAGTCGACCACTTCCAGGACTTGGTGGGAAAACTGAGGCTGCCAGGTGTGCACACTTTGGGTAGGAATGGCCCAGCCCACTGGGTTACTGAGTCCCCGGCGTTACCAGATCTCATCCTGGGCCACGAGGTTCATGCGCTCGGCCGCAGCCGTGCTGATCGGTTTCTGGGCCATGGGGCCTGGGGTCTTGGCAGGCCCCCGCGCGCTCAGGCCTCTGGCTCAGCGTCTCAAGTCTCCTGGGAGACCGGTTGCTGAGCAACGCGGGACGCGGAGGCGGAGCCGGGGCCGCACCTGGAGAGATTGGGGCAGCCGGGCTCTCCTTTCCAGGCGTCAGGGCGCCTACTGACAACCTCGGTCCACAGTCACGCTCTTTGCGCGCCTCCCTGCCCACCTGCTTTGTCCGGGGCTGCCACAGCCCTCCTCCTCTGCGGAAAACCGTGGGGAAACCTCAAGACCTTACACGCCCTCCTCCTTTTAGACCTGTCAAGCAAGTATACTTGCCAGGTGTACCAAGCCTAAGCGTACCGAGCTTAATGGATTCCGTCATAGAGACTCCTGTAACCACCGCCTGGATTACGAAATAGGTCACCCCAGTCCATCTCTTTTGTCGACTTCTCTTAGCACCCCGGTGTCGTTTTTCTCTGGCTTCCTTGTTCCAGTGTTACGTTTGAGAGGTTCATCCGTATTGCTGCGAATACCCAGGGTGTGGTCACTTCCATGTGGAGGGCACTGGGGCCAATCTTTGGGGCCTCCAAGAAAGTGCTGCTGTGAATTTCAGCGCACGTGGCTTTTGGCTATACATGCATGTGGCTATACATGCATTACTTTGGCATCCACTCTTTATAATTATCTCCAAATGCAGCTCAAAGATAATACCGCCTTCCGACCCCACACCCCAACCTCTCTTTCATGCCCATCAACACTAATCCCTCATCACTGGGATGCTCATGGGGTGTTTGTTGACTGACCTATTGACCTCCCTGCCCTAGCGTCCATCCTACCATGTTGTCATTGGCCTGGGACTGAAAATGTGTCTAAAACAACAGAACATGCATCCACTTCCTAGGGCAGGGGAAGGTTCCTCTGCTTGAGCAGCCGCAGGGTACACAGGTGTCCAGAGCCTAGTGGTGCTGAGAGAAGGAGGCAGCAAGCTTCACTGACCGATAGATCATCTCCAGATGACTGAGAGCCTGTGAGCGCTTTCATCTCCTCACTGGAGATCGGGGATTCTCCCTGGCAGATAAGTCTCCCTCCCTCCCTATCCCTGACCTCCTGGGGTATTCATGGATTTGAGCGTTTATCACAGTGTTTGGATGATGTATCTTCCCCTCTTGATGATGTTCCCCACAGTCAGCTGTGTGATGCTCTTCTCTGCTGCTGGAAATGCTGGGTCGAGGCCCAGGATTGGGTGGTCCCTACTGCTGCTTCAACTAAAATACTGAGGGGGCCAGGCAGGGGCTGGAATCAGAGCTGTGGGGATTCATCAGCCTGATGGTTAGCACCCCGTGGCCACAGCTGAGCGAGCTGGCCCGACAGGCTGGATTGCTGCAGGTGGACAGGGATGCAGGTGGGCCTGGAGTTTCCTGCCTAACCTTGTCTCTGAGGTCACCATTCCTACGACGGGAGAGAAGGTGTCCTAGGAAGAACTGTGAATGGTGGACGCTAGGAAGAGAAGAGGATCTGTTGTATAGGGGGCAAAGTCTGCTACTCTATTGGGAAGTTTCTAAGAGGATTTTGTTACAATGATTAATTAAGAATAAATTTGTTTGCTGAATGTCTGTATGCCAGACACCAAAGGTTCATTCATTCTCAAATGTTTGCTGAGAGCCTTCATGTGCCTGGGGATCCAGGAAGGAACAAGGCTGACAAAGTCATTGCCCTCCTGGGGCTGACTTGTCTGGAGGGAAGACACACAATGAAGCAAGTGAAGACGGATCAACAAATGTACTGTCACCCCGGGCAGAGATGTGTGTTGCCAAGAAAGTTAAATCAGGGAAGGGGGCTCGAGGTGACAGGTCCAGTGAAGGGCCTATTCTAAGTGGGTGGTCAGGAAAGGCCTGTCCGAGGAAAGGATGACTGAGCACAGAACTGAGGAGGGAGGCCCCCTTGCAAAGGGGTCAGAAGACCACTTTGTCCTTTCCATGGAGGACAGAGGTGCAAGACAAAGGTCCTGAGGCAGAACAAGCCCAGGGTGTTTGAAGACCACTGAGGAGGCCAGTGCAGATGGAGGGCTCCCTGGAAAATGTGGCCAGGTGCAGAAATGAGAAAACAAGCACAATGTCTTCCAGTTTTACTAAGTAAGCACACAGATGTGAATGCAGCCACATGAGAATGAAGCCTAATAGATGAAATACCAATAAGAGGAGAGCACCCCAGATGAGGCAGGAAAGTATAGAGGAGATGATGAGTGAGTGGGGTTTTGAAGGATGAATAAGAGTTTGCCAGTCTTGCCCATTCTCACCAGAGCGTGCCTTCTATTGGTAGGGTTGCATGTGGAAATACACAACACAACATAATTTCATGAAGCACACCTATACGATACTATATACTAAGACATTATGTATTTATTAAATATAGCTGGGCATCCATATCTTATATGACCACCCTACCCTTCGTGAGTTTCTTCACCAGTGTACCTACCACACTCAAACAAATACATGTGCATATATGAAATTCTATTTATTTTTTACTTCTGGTGGCCTGTGTTTCTTTGTTTTATACACATCCGCCTTCTCTCCTGGTTCAAGGGGTTGAAATCTCCTCCTTAGGATATTTGAAACAAAAGATTCATGGACCTCTGACAGACATAATTTATTCACCTATTGCTTTTATTTTATTGGAAAACGTGTTTTGCAGCACAGATTTTGAAGGGAGAGCTGAGAGATAAAAAGGCCATATTTGTTGATTAGATGTGGGAAATGGAGACAGTGTTTATAGCTTGCAGAGGCTTTGCCATGTTCCTATATATCAATATTTTGGCCCTCTCTCAGCATTTCAGGATGGTTGATTTCTGATTTTTTATTTTTTTCATCTTGCTGTTGCTTTATAAAACATCCCAACAACTGGAGCCAACTGCTTCTTTTAGTGTTTTAAGCTTAAACAGTTTTCTTTTTTATTGCATGATTTTTTTTTTTTAACCAAAGAAGGCTTTGTGCGGGGAGCGGTCCCTGCCAGCCAGTGTGCCGTTTTTCTCAGCATGGCTGATTATTATCTCAACTGTACAACAAAGACGCGGAGGCTTGAACTGAAGGTGCCAATTTGCACGGAATGTACTTGATGGCTTACCGGAGCTTCAGCTTAAGGATCTTGAAAGTTCTCGCCTTCACACACCCATTATGCTCTCTTTAGTCCCAGCAGAAAGAACTCTTGTCTTCCTTCACAAATAGTCTACACTCCACACACCTAAGGTAGCAATTATTGTCATTCTCTGTGCCTTGTGGCGGAAGAAAAATGCTGAGTTCCCCTTGCCACCCCCGCAGCACCCTAGAAGCCTCCCCCCGGAGCCTGTTCGCCATCCGGCTTAATTATCAATTATTGCTCCAATTAGAGACCCCACAGCAAGCGAGGGTTCCATGTGTCCTGCTCTTTCTCCCCTGCCTCTCTTGTCACAGCTCTTATGATGTGAGAAAAGCCCAAGCCCTGTGTGAAAAGGAGAGTGAATTTGGATGTAAAGACAAGAAACTAACTTTGATTTCCAGGTGTGAATGTGGCTGGAGGATCTGGGTCATTTAGGGTGGTAGGTGCCTGGACCCCCACCTTCTTCTGGTGGCTCTTAGGATTGGAAAGAGAAGGTATCTGTGCATCTGCAATGAAGGGCTTGGCAAGAATACAGCTTGGAGATGCATATGCTCTGAGGACAGGGTGTCACCTCTGAAGGGTTTAGGCATAGCTTCAAGTCACAGAAACTGAACTTGAATGGCACTGTAAGTACAGTAATTGTCTATTATCCCAGAGATGTCTTATGGAGCTGGACTGGCCACGCAGAGGGCTCAGATCCCACAGAGGACCTGCTGCCCTGTGTTCTGTTGACAGAGGGTCAAATGGGGTTTCTTTGTTTGTTTTATTTAACAATTTCATTCTTTTTAAAAAATTGTTATTTGGCTTCACCGGGTCTTAGTTGCAGCATGCAGGATCTAGTTCCCTGGCCAGGGATCAAAGCTGGGGCCCCTGCCTTGGTAGCTTGGAGTCTTAGCCACTAGACCACCAGGGAAGTCCCCAGACAGAGGCTTTTAATGGGAAAATGGATCACTGGGCAAGGAGGTGAGGAGGGAGCTGGTTTCCAGGCTCTATTCCCTAAGATTACAAACATAGGCATTTACCCACCAGGTGGCACCGGCCAAACTTCTCCCCTCCTCCACTGGTTGACGCTTAAGGCCAGATGACTTTGAATGACCATTCATTCATTCAACCAACAAATATCTAGTCATTACTATGTGCTACGCTTCCCTGGTGGCTCAGATGGTAAAGAATCTGCCTGCGGTGCAGGAGACCTGGGTTCGATCCCTGGGTCAGGAAGATCCCCTGGAAAAGGGAATGGCTGCCCACTCCAGTATTCTTGCCTGGAGAATCCCATGGACAGAGGAACCTGGCAGGCTACAGTCCATAGGGTCGCAAGGTCGGACATGACTGAGTGACTAACATTTTCACTTTGGGTTTCCCTGGTGGCTCAGACTTGGGGTGGGGAGTTTGGACCTTATTCTGACAAAGGTCCTGAGTGCCTTTGGGTAGCTCTGTCCAGCTAAACACACAGGCCTTCCTGTAGGAATGATGCTCATTGTTATTTTGCAGAAGCAGACACAGAATCAGAGAAGTTAGGTCACTTGTCCATGTCACACAGCTGTGAAGATAGAAAGCCAAGATCTAGGCGCCCTTCATCATCAGTGTGGCAAATGCAAGAAGAGAGATCACCTGGAACACCTGTTCAGGCCTCTTAGATGGATAATCTTCAGGAACATGTCATTTCCCATGTTATATTCTGGACACTCTTAACACCTATATAGGAAACCAACAGCATTGTGCGTTTCTGCGTCTGCCCCCCACCACTCCCTACCCCTTGTTGAGTCCTGCCCCAGGCCGCAAGCACGAGACCTTGCATGAAAGCCACAGAAGTGGAGCTGAAAACCAAGTTCACCTCCGAAGCTGACTGAGCCCCTTTGTAACCTTGCCAAAAGCCCCCTGATAGTCACTAACAAGTTTCCTGACTCCCAGTTAAGCAAAGAGGCCCACTCCAGTGAACACCCTGTAGCGCCCCAACGAACCAGCTAACGCCAACCTTCCAGCAGGAGTTTTTTATGTCTTGAGGCTAAAAATTGGCTTTTAACTCATGAAAACTGTCGGCTTTCCCTGGTCTGTCAGGAGGTGGGCCCACTGTGCTCGCAGTGCCACATTATCTCTGCTCTTTGTACTTAATAAACTCCCTCCCTTCTGAAATGCTTTGTGTCTGGAAATTCTTTTCCAGCCCACACTCAGACTGCCTCAACACCCCTTATCCCTACAACCCAGGCTTGAGTGGAGGCCCTCCCCATGAGCACCTGCAGGGCATTTGTGGAGAACCCAGCACGTGCCAAGCTCCGGGTATGGGTGGTTAGGATTTAAGTCTCATTTCTCCCTCCAGACCCAGCCATTGGCTGGTCCAGCACACAGTAGGCCCTCAGCAGACTCTTGATTGGTTGCATGAAGTCTGTTCCAGCCATTCGCAGTTAGAAGTCTCACCCAGGGCATGAAACGACAACACGAAAGGCTAAGAAATGTGTCAAGGAGAGGCCTTTCTTGTCATGGACATGGAGGCAGGACCCACTGGGATTTTGCAAATTTGATCTAAAAGTCAAGTTGATTTTGTGCATTGATCTCTCTCTGCATCCTTCACGCTGGTGTCTGGGGAGGCATCTCATGGAGGCGACTATTGTTCATGTTCAGATAACTTCATATAAAGTGGATTTTAAATGAAGGCTTGGGGGCTCTATGAAATCTGGAAGGCTAAGTTGGGAATATCTATCATTTCAGAGATTTGCTACCACTGTGATTCCTGAGGGGCTATGTGCGTGCCAGGTCTTTTAAAACTGCTTAGTAAGAATAGCAGCTTCGGTGGCTCCCAGTTCCTGCCCATCTATCTGATCACTGAAGAGGCTTAAAAGGGAGCATTCGGATGGGGATCCAGGGAGACCACCGTCTACAGTGGCACATAGCCGAGGAAGCCACCGTCTATAGTCAGCCTCACCATCCTTCATTTATTTTTCTGTGATTGAGGGACAGGGAGAGAGAGAGGACAAAAGAATCGGAGAAGACAAAAGATGGAGTTCATGAAGTTTTTGTGGCCTTCTGATGCTGTACATTGTGGAGGGGAGATCCTAGGCTCTGAAATATGGAAATCTCCCAGACTCACTGGGGAACCTGAGGGTCCCCTTGGATGAGAGAGAGCTTGGAGCTTCCAAGAAAACATAGAAACCCACTTCTGGAGACCCCTAAAGCCCAACTGACAAGTATAAGACACTCACATGCCCTGTAATCATCTTGGACTTTGTCCTAGGTTTTGTCCAGGGAAGAGCACACTGTGCCCGATATTGTTCAGGTTGCTCTGGTCTGGAGAATGGACTGTATAGTAACCTTGGAGGCCAGGGGGCCAGTTGGGAGGTTGATAATGATACCTAGACAAGTGGTGATGAGGCCTGAGCCCTGAGAGTTGGCATTTGGGGTGGGGAGAAAGAGTTAGATATGGTGGGATGGGGGGAAATTAGGAGGATGTATTAGCCAGGACTTTTGCATGAGTAAAAAAGGGGGATTGTTTAGTTTCTGTATTTGAAGAGTTGAGAAGCTTCAGGTAAGGCTGTATCCAGGAGCTAGAGTGATGCCCTCAGGACCTGGTCTCCTCCACCTCTGGGCTCAGCACATCCACCTGCTGGTTCATCTCGGGTAGTCTCTTGTGTCAGTGTTCATCAGACGCTCCAGGCTCCCCGTGGATGGAGGCTGCTTCTTTCCCCGTGGCTCCTGCACCAGACTCAGCATTCTGACTGGGCTGTCACAGGCATTTGCCCATCTCTGACTGGATCACCATGGCCAGCAGACAGAATGAGATAAATAACGGGCTGGAGCTACATGTCTACTTTAGCATCTGGATGGGCAGGGAGGCATGTTGGTTCCTGGAGAAAAGGTCAAGGTACAGGTAGGTAATCCTGGCAATGGTCCCTGCACAGGGCGTGGAGGCCCGGTGGATGCTTGGAGGAAGTGGACGTCATAGCTGACTCTGAGCATCATGCTGACCAGGGGCTGGCGCTGGGTCCCGTGAACTGAGCCCACTGACAAGGGGGTAGGGGAGTGACAAAGACAACAGTGACCCTGGAGCCAAATTAAAGCAAAATAACCCTCTGGCTCTGGACTTCCCTGGCAGCTCAGTGGTAAAGAACCCACGCACCTGCCAATGCAGGAGACTCGGGTCTGATCCCTGGGTCAGGAAGATCCCCTGGAGAAGGAAAAGGCAACCCACTCCAGTATTCTTGCCTGGCAAATCCCATGGATAGAGGAGCCTGGTGGGCTGTGGTTCATGGAGTTGCAAAAGAGTCAGATATGACTTAGTAGCTAAACAAAACAAGCAAGCTGTTAAAAACAACCCTCTGCCTCAACCCAACTAAGGTGTCCCTGATGTATAAATTTGTGACTTTGTTTGCTGGTAACTCAACTGTCATTTTCATTTTATCTCTCAGTTAAGATCTTGTCACCCTACAATATGTTTCCTGTTCTTTGTTCAGGAAAAAAGGATGAACCAGTACAATTTTGCTTTTTATCTCCAAGAACAATCGGTTTATCACAATGATGATAATCAGGATGAGTGTTATAGGAAAAGCATATATTTGGGTCCAATACAAAGAACATTTTGCAAACAGGTCTATTGGGGAGGACTGTTGGAGCCTAGGTTCAGGGGTTTCTTCAGGTGTGTTGGGGGGCTCTAGCTGTGTGGTTAAACTGTTAGGCTCGCTCCCCACCCAGTTTGGGGGGCTCCAACCCGCCTTTGGCCTTTTCCTTAGGCTGCAGGATCTTCTCCCATCCTTGTGCTTCTTGCACAGAACTGTTGCAGAAGGGAGCTCACACAGGTTGCTGAGATTTCAGGCCTCTCTGAGGATCTTCCCTGAAATGTCTGCCTGAAATGTTAATGTTTCCTGTACCTGCCCAGCTGGGTACAGGAAACATCTCAAATTGCTCCTGGCTTTGTTGTGTACTTCATTTGACTTATAATATGGCTACACACTGGGCTTCCCAGGTGGCTGTAGTGGTAAAGAATCTGCCTGCAAATACGGAAGACACAAGAGACTCGGGATCTGTTCTTAGGTCGGGAAGATCCCCTGGAGGAGGAAATGGCAGCCCACTCCAGTATTCCTGCCTGGGAAATCCCATGGACAGTGGAACCTGGCGGGCTACAGTCCATGGGGTCGCAAAGAGTCAGACACGACAGCACCACCACCACCACCATGGCTACATATTAGCCCTCTTCAGAACTTTCCCAGGAAACAGGGATTTCAGGAAAATTTTGGAGAAGGACTGGGGAAAAAAAAAAAAACTGACTTTTTCTAGATGGGATTGCAAATTTTAATCAATGCTTCCAAAGTTATAAAAGAGCTACATTATCTTCATAAGAGGTTGTCAGTGTTTATCAGGCACTTTACTATATGCTGGCATGGTGCACAGATAATACTATACTGAGCTTCTGCATTCATCCTGAAAGATAGATATTGTTATCCCATTGTGCAGATAAGAAAACTAAGGCTCAGAGTGGCTGTACTACCAGCCCAGGTCAGCTGACTGTTACCAAGTCCAAGTTCCTATTGTTCTCTGCATGACAGGCCTGTAAACCAAGAGACAAGTTGTTAGGACAAGGAATAGCAACTTTATTAGGAAAGCCAGCAGACTGAGATGATGCTAGGCTAAATACCCAAAAGAACTATCTTAGCCCAGTTAGAATTCAGGCTTCTTTAATACTAAAAGGGCAGGGGATGTCATTGGTTGTTGAAACTTGGCATCAGAATCCTTTGTTATTGCGGCCCTCCATGTAGGTCAGGTCACAATATTCCCATAAACCTTCCAGACAAACATTATTCTCTGTTCTGCAAGTTTTAGTCTCTATATGAATGGGAAAGTGCTGTACCCTTAAAGGTCAGAGTCTTGGGAATGGACTCTCATATATTTCAGGCTCTAGGCAACATTCTTAACTTGTAGCAAAAGCAACAGAACAGCAAAGTTTAAAGTAAAAGAAATATCGGATATGATGTCAGATTTGTTCTTCTCTGTTACACTGAGGGCAGGAGGAGATGGGCACGTCAGAGGATGAGATGGTTGGATGGCCTCACCAACTCGATGGATGCAAGTCTGAGCAAGCTCCAGGAGATAATGAAGGACAGGGAAGCCTGAAGTGCTACAGTCCATGGGGTTGCAAAGAGTTAGACATGACTAAGTGACTGAACAACAACATTTCAAAACTACTGTATGTAATGAAATCTAAAATGCCTTTGATTGTTAGATGCCCTGTTATTTCATGTGCCATAAACACACATACAGTCTAATTTGCTGCTGAGAGACTGAGCCCAGAAGTAGCTGAGCGTACTTGGTTCCTGAGCTCTAGCTGTCGCCTGGGAGGTGTGTTTGGCTCGCTGTGGATGGATGGTGTATAGCTCAGTAAAATCCTGGGCAGAAGGATTCTGTCCTTGTCACGCTCTTCCCATGGACAGGGGTAGAGACCAGGGAACATCTGACAGCTATGGGAGGCCTCGCTGGAAACAGACAGCCTCCAGAGCCTAGCAGCTGGATCGTCCTGCTCTTCACAAAGGAAACTCAGACCTGCAGGGCCAGCTCCTTGCTTAGCTCTCAAAAGAGGGAGAGATCAAACCGCCAGCACCCTCTGGGTGTCACTTCCCTCTGCCCATTAAGTCTGACATCCATCAAACGTTAAGTTTTGCCTCAGTTTCAAAGATGTTAACATGTGAAATAATGTATTTTAGAATCAGCAAAATACAAGGCCTCGAGCCCAGGTTTGGTAAGAACAGAGCGCGCGTCCAGCATGAAGAGCCCAGGTGGGTAATGCCCCTCTTCAGCCCTGTGCCTGGCCTTTCCTCCAGACCACGCTCTGCATTTGCACAGGGTGCTACTGCTGCTTCCTTCCAGGTCATGCACAGGGTGTATTTCATCTCTGTCTTCATGAGGAGCTAGTGCTGATAGGGACTTTCAAGGTGTTAGCGGCAGGGGCATGGGGACAGGAGATGAAATGTCCCTGCCAAAGATTTGCTGAAACTCTGGACACTCAGGGACCTGGGCCATGAGATGAGAAGGGGATGTGTTCCTGGTTGCAGGGTTGGGGGGGGGGGTGGTTGGGGGGCAGGTAATCTCAGGTGGCTGATGACATAGCAGTTACCTGATGACATAGCAGTTGCCTAGAATTTCAGCTTTTTATCAGAGAAGTGACAGAAATCCATGCTGTCATCAATTTCGGAAGACTTCAAAGTTCCTGACCACGTGGTTTGTCCAGTTTAGTTCAGTTGGTGCGGAAATTCACTCAACAGAAGTTTACAAGTGTCCCATATGCGTGTGGTGAGGAGGGCAAGGCTGTGTGGTCCCTACCTCCCTGTGACCCCTGCTTGGGGGCAGGCCTGTGGTGGACGAAGGCGGGCAGTGGTGAGTAAAACCCAAGCGTTCAGGAGCCCCTGGCCTGCAGGGCGGATGGCAGAGGGGAGGGTCCAGTCCTTGGGACACTTAGGATGGGAGTGCAGGGCTTCACTGGGCACCTGGCACAGCATGGTCATGGCACATCCTACCACAGCTGAGTCACCAAGGAATGAGAGGAATGAGCAGGTAGGCACCAGGAGGAAGAACCACTGACTCAGCACTGGGGTAGGAAGTGGCATGTTCAGGCCCCCCCAGCCATGGCCCCGCTCTGGTCTCACCTAATCAGCCCCCAGCAGGTCCCTCCCACTCCTCTCCACCGGCAGCCACAGTGGGCTGGACTCTCACAGACTGGCTGTGGTCCCCCTCCCTCCCTATGTTAAACCCCGGTGGCTCCCTCCTTCCCAGTGGTGATGTTGCAGTGTGGGTGAGGCATGGACCACTGAGCGAGGCTCCCCAGGTTCAAATCCTCTTCTGTTTACTGGTTGAGCAGATTCTTTCTTCATCTGTAGAATGGAGATCATGATGACACCCACCTAGACCACTGTTCTGAGGAAGGAATGAATGAACACCACCCTGAAAGTCCCCACATGTGCAGAGGACAATGAAAGTCCCTGCTTTTAGGGTCAGTTTCAGGCTTCTCATGATGGACACAGGCCCTGCCTGGGCTGACCTGTTACCTCGACCTTCACCTCCACCCTCTCTCAACTCCTCCCCACAATCTGTGCTCCTGCCACATCATCCTGGTTTCCCTCTAGGAAACCCTTGCAGGCAAATTCCTACCTCAGGGCCTTTGCACTTACTGTTCCCGGGCCTGGCATGCACCTTCCCTCTCCTCCTCTTCTAAGGGGTTCCCTTAGAACGTATCTCTGCTGTCACTTAGTCCAGGAAGACTTCTCAGACCAGGCCAGATGGCCTCCCCACCCTTTCATAGCTTCATGTCCTTTCTCATAGTGTGGTCCCCATTGTTTCTATAGTTGAGTTTGGCTCAACACTGAGCTGGCACAGTGGCAAAGAATCTGCCTGCCAGGGCAGGAGATGCAGGTTCTATCCCTGGCTTGGGAAGATCCCCTGGAGTAGGAAATGGCAACCCACTCCAGTATAGTTGCCTGAAAAATCACATGGACAGAGGAGCCTGGTGGTCCATAGGGTTGCAAAACTGTCAGACGTGACTGAGCACACACAGCACAGAACTCTCAGGATCTAGGATGGTGGTGGCTCTTCACTGACACTCAATGAATATTTGTTAAATAGATGATTGGGATGATGATAAGAGGATATCTGTCCACTGTTCTTAGCACACACTCACACCAACTGACTCCAAAGACCAACCAGGTTGATGAGTGTTTGCAGAAATCAGGAAAAAGCAGGAGCAAACCAAGATTGTCTTTGCCCTTCTGTCTTCCTCCTTCCTTTGGGGTTCCATATGCCCAGCTCTGAGCACCAGAGAAGGTGCACATCTTGTTGGGTTTCCCCATGCCCCCACTGAGCCACTCTTGGCTCTGCCAGGCACACTGGGGCAGAAGTCCCAAGGCCCAACCTGAGTTCCTTGGCTCCTCTGGGTTTAAGTCAAGCTCTTAGTGTAATTTTAAAGTAGGTTGCTTTTTTCTTTTCCTTTTGGGTATATTTTATAGAGAGTGTGTTTCAAATCAAAGAGAGAGAACATTTTCCTCTCTTCTTCTCGTGAAAGGCAGGGGGTCTAAGACATTTTAATAGCTTTCATATTCCTTGCTCCAAATATATTATTTCAGCACAATAGTTTCTTTGCGGGAGAATTGCTTAAATGATTCAAAATGGATTTAAAAATATATTTCAAGTTTTAATTTTATGCACAGAACATTAATGAGCGGAGTGCCTTAGAGACTGCCTGTCAGTTTAACATATTCACAATATTCTCAACACAGATGTTATTCCATCTAAATCCTTTTAGAGGAAAGAAACCAGTAATTTTTTTTTTTCCTTGGGGGATGTCAGAAAATACATTATTTTTGAAGTTGTATTTTGATCCCAGAATTCTGCACAAAATATCATTGTTAGGGTCTGGGTTTGTCAAGTCACTTGGACGCCAAACTTTTAAAAAGTCAAGAAAGGAGTAGCAGCTGAGAAATGTTTATTTATGTTATTTGTGTTCTCTCATGAGGACTTTGAGCATTGACAAATGAAGGTGAAATATTGACAATATTACTGAGCTGTGCATTTGAAAGTTTCGACACCCTGTAAGCAATGGCAAGGGGTTGAACAGATATTGAGTTTGAGGCAAAAACACTTAGAGTGATTCTCTCTTTTTTTTTGGTCTACTCGAAGATGCTGGCTTCCAGCATCAATAATGCTGTATCTCTTTGCTTCTCAGATGATGATTCTCCTCCAGATAGGAGCATGTGCTTGAAAGGCCCTGCAAACAAGTCAGGTTTTGTGCAGAGAGCAGAAAGTGCCTTTATGACTCAGATGGTGTCTGCAGAGAGAGCCGATGGCATAGTTCAGTTATCAGGAGGCAGGACTGACCCACTGACAAGTAGGAGGAAAAGAAAATGAACCCAGTTGTCCACCACATACAGAAATAAATTCTAGAAGGATTAACAATGTGCAAGTAATAAATTAATAGTATATTACTGCAGGAAATTTATGGTACTGTATGCAACAATCTAGGGTCTAAGGAGACCTTCTTAACCAAGACTGGAAACCTAGGAGCTATAAAGAAGAGACTGATTTTTTTTAATCTATGAAATTAACAAGTTTTTCATGCCAAAGAGATCACAAAGACACTATCCACATGACCATTCTGGAAAAAAAAATGTTTACAAACGAGATGTTAGATCAAAGGGTTAATTTCTAGGCAACAGAAAAGTTCCAAACAACCCACATATGTTTAAAGTAAAAAAATGAATGTTTTTCCTCTGCCCCCATACCCTTTCCCTAGGGGGAATCGCTTTTAACAGTTTAGTGAATTTCCTTCTGGCCGCTCTTTCTCCTCCGTCACCCTGCAAAGGGAATTAATTTCAGTTTTTGTTGGAGTTGCAGCGATGGGAAAGCAGGAGACTCAAGTTGGATTTTCTTTTTATTGATTGTACTCTGTCCCAAACCTGTCATTGGCACCCCACCTACCACATCTGTGCTATTATTTACTTAATCTTTTAAATTTTTACACACTTTTGAGAACATACATTTATTCACAACGGAAACTTTAAATCATTACCATCCACAGAAAACCAGTGTTATTTGCCACATGTAGAAGGCAGTCATAAAAGTAACGTAAGCCGATGTTATTAAATTCCAGTTTGATGCTGTAGCTGCTCACTCTTTATTAAAAAGGGTGGTGGCACCATTCGGGATGTATTAAATATTGGCCGGTCCCCCGGTGGAGGCTGCCCTTGGTCCAGTCAGGAGGATTACAAAGGAATAAGTTTGTCAGTGTGTGTTTCTGTGCTTTGTGAAGCCACTTTACCTCCAAAGTCACCTTGTGACCTCCCTTTGGGATGTGTCCCCTCTGGGCACTGCAAATTTGGTGGCACCAGGTGAAAGGAGATGGCAGAGCTCCTTGAAATCAGCACAGCCTGCAATTCAGTCTTCTGTTTTCCAAATACAACAACTTACACTTAGAAAGAACGTGTCTTCACAGGAGGCCTCACGTGGAAGGAAAACTCGCATAGTCTTACCAGTGCATTTTCAATCTCCCAGTGCAGCTTTTGATGACTTAAACTTGTCTGTGCAGTATTCTGAGCTGCAGTGAAATATTTAGAGAAATTTTGTTGTAGCCAAGGACAACTAAATACCCTTGCCTTTCTTTTTTTTTTTTCCTTTTAATACAGGAAGGAATAATCATTTGGTGAAGTTTTCAAAGTGGTTGCCAGTCACTGCTGGAAAAGAGATCATTTGGTTCTGGCAAGTCAGAAGAGAACGAAGAAACTGATCTTGAGATTTTTTTTTTTTTCTTTTTCATGTCTGTACTTTTCTTCCTGACACCGAAAGGTTTGTCTTTTTGACAAGTTGATGTAGAAAGCAGCACATCTGTGACCCAAGGAGGAACTGGAAAATATGCCTAATTACAGAGAGTTCAGATATTGCTGCTTTCATGTGGATTTCAGAAGTGAACTCCCTAAAAGATGCCACTTCTGAGCGTATCCTGTGGCTAATTCGAAGGTGGACACTAGGGACCAGAGGATGCAGTCTGTGAATAAAAAGAATATTTGAGTCCACCACTGGCTATGGTAAAGAACAATTGATTTCAAACAGAATATTTTTAAAAAGCAGAGTTTAACTCTCGTCTGAAAGGTGTGTTCCCATTTGCTGTCTTCCAAAGAACTCCAGAGGGAAGGCAGTATTCCAAAGTACTATTTCTTCCTGGCATTCTTTGCGCCCTGTAATTACATGTTTCTCTATGTTACTATTTGTTAATGCCTGTGTTCCCAGCTGTTCTTCATAAATGCAGCCCTCATCTCCTGCCCCTGGTATCTTGCTCACTGCCAGGCATAAAAAGGCAGAACTAAAGAAAATGGAAATGAAGGTTTACATCCCAAGATATAAATAGATACAACAAGTGAGCATGTTCTGAGCATCAGACCGTCCTCTGGTCTCCTGAGGAGTGTTCAGTATCTGAAAATCTCCCAGCATTGTCAAAAGCAAGTGGCCTAATTAAGTTAATTCAACTAAAGCAAAGAAGGGAGGAGAGTAAGACGGCTTCAGTTTGTTGGGAAGGAATCAAGGAGGATGAAAATAAGGCAAGAATTCACTAGAGGGACAAAACTGCAAACCCATCCTAAGAAGGTTCTCATTTGCTCGTACAGGCTTGCCCCTGAGAGGCCAAGTTCAAAGCCATCAGCAAAACGATTCCTTAGCATTCACTGGACAGATCAGAGAAGACTGGGGGTGGGGCAAGGGAAATGGAGGAAAGTGAATTGACATCAGCGCCCACTCACCCACCCACCCACTCTATTCAACAAGCCCAGAAGGATTTGACTTCCTGGTATGAAGCTGTGGAGGAAGAAAGTTGAGAAAGCCTTCAAAAATGTTCAGAAATTGCCCTAAGCCTGAATTTTAAATATTGTTTTTAATTTTCACAAGTTGCAGCATCTTATAGTTTCAGTCCATGCCAGTCATTCTTCCTGCTTCCTGGGGGCTCCCCCCAGATCTCAGCATGCACTGGGTTTCACCTTTTATTTATCAGTGGAGGGATTCTGGTTATGTTCTCTGCCCATTTGGGCCTCAGTGTGCTCAGCTGTACAATGGTGATGTGAGAGCCCTAGCTTTCCTGGCTCTTGCAGGATTCGGTGAGTGATGCTACAAAGCCCTTAACAGAGCCTGGGATCTGCCATTCCTGAGCCAGGACGACTGCAGCAGCCTGAAACTTCTGGTGATTGATACACATTGACCTCTCAGAGGATGTGACTGAGGAGGGGGGCTCCAGAGAAACAGAAAGTGAAAAATACTCTGATTTTCTGTTGTCAATTATAGCACTAATGTGTGTGTGCTAGTTGCTCAATCATGTCCAATTCTTTGTAACACCATGGACTGTAGCCCGTTGGGCTCCTCTGTCCATGAGATTTCCCAGGTTAGAATACTGCAGTGGGTAGCCATTCCCTTCTCCAGGGGATCTTCCTGACCCAGGGATTGAACCCGGGTCTCCTGAATTGCAGGCAGATTCTTTACCCTCTGAGCCACCAGGGAATCCCACTAATAGGTCATATCTATTCTCTACCTCATATTACAAAGTGCTATAACCCATGATCTCAGGCATGTCTGTACTCATTCCCACTTTATACACCACAGCACTCAGGCTCAGAGAGGTTAAGTTTCTTGCCTGAGGCCCTATAGCTAGTGAGCTGTAAAAAGAGTAGCCTGGACCAGCTTTCCTGGCATGAATTCCTGCAGACCTCAGGCTGTTCCTTACAAGGATGGTGGTCCAGTTTCCTGAAGATGAGAGCTCAGAGGGGAATTTCATTTGCTTTAAAGAAAAGAAAAGGAAACTGACAGTTTGGGGGCCCCAGAATTTGTGGCTGCCAATTTATATTTGATACACAAGCCTGTAGGCGACTGGCTTACATATCCAGGGAGCACTTATGGATGATCTACAGAGTGAAAAGACAAAGATCTCAGGGCCCGCACCGCGGAGCTCTGTGTGGGTGCGGGGAGGAGAAGGGTGTGGTCATGGAGGCAACAGGGGAGCCAGGTGAGGAGCCAATAGATCACTTTGAGAATGCAGCTGGGTGATAAGTGCCAGTGTGAACTCAAGGAGGACAGGCTCTCTGCTGCTGGGGGCACAGGTCTGAAATGGGCAGCGTGACAACATGAAGTTAGAGAGGGAGGGCGGGGCTGGGGGTGGAGAGGGAAGAGGTGGACGTGTCTGCGTGGGCTGCAGTCTCTCCGCTTACTTTTGGCTGGCTTCTGAAGTTCCATGGCAACCTTAAAGTCTGCACATGATCCCCTGTGAGTGCAGCAGAAAAACTTACAGAACTTTTGGCTCCCCGAAATCCTTACTAACAGCTCAAAAGTCAAAACTTGAGTTGGAGAGAGGTTGAAGGGAAGAGCTGTACTTTTATTTTTTGTTTGTAGAGATGCACTTTTGTTTTCTTTAAAAAGTTAAAAAAATTTTTTTTATTGGAGTATAATTGCTTTACAATGTTGTGTTAGTTTCTACTGTACAACAGAGTGAATCAGCTACATGTATACGTATATCGCCTCCCTCCCACCATCTGACCCCACTCCTCTAGGTAATCACAGAGCACTGAGCTGAGCTCCCTGTGCTCTACAGCAGCTTCCCACTAGCTCTCTATTTTATACATGGTCATGTATATATGTCAATGCTATTCTCCCAATTCACCTCACCCTCCCCTTCCCCCACTGTGTCCACATGTCCATTTTCTACTTCTGCGTCTCTTTTAAAGTCACTTGCACTTACCCTGCATTTCTAGTGATGGAATGTGGAGGCAATTGGGGTAATTTTGACCTGACATTGTGGGGAAACAGGCTTGCCTGTCAACCAAACATGTCACCAATATTGAAGCTGGAGCTTGAAAGAGGAGCAATCTTGACAACAGGGTTGATGGAGTGGAATGTTTTTTGGTTGGAATCCATGACTTTTGGTTCCTGCCAATTAAACGGAAAAGAAAAATTTTGAGCAGGTTCCAACCCTTGGCTCAACGCAGCTGCTCCGTCAATGGATGGAGACACTCAGTATTGAGGCCATTCTGCTGTAACATGGGAGTAGAATTTGGGGGGTACCCACTTGCTTTGATTTTTTTGCTTTTAAAGACAAGAATGGGTTTCTCTTTAAAATAATTTTTTTAAACTTTTGGCTGCTTTGGGTCTCCATTGCTGCGTGAATTTCTCTAGTTATGGTGGGGTGGTCTCTAGCTGTGACTTCACATTTCGGTGGCTTCTTGTGTTGCAGAGCACAGGCTCTAGGCCACGTGTGCTTCAGAAGTTGCAGCATGTAGGTCCAGTGGTTGTGGCACACGGGCTTAGCTGCTCTGTGGCATGTGGCATCTTCTTGGACCAGGGATCAAACCTGTGTCCCCTACATTGAAAGGCAGATTATTAAGCACTGGGCCACCAAGGAAGCCCAAGAGTGGATTTCATGGCGGCGGGTCTGCCCTAGCTTTTCTAGAAAGTATTATACTTACGAGGTGGCCTTGAATCGGACCCAGGTTGGGCAGGTCTGATCACTGACTAGCCCTGGACTGATGTGTACCTGGCAAGGCACACATGTACATAGGGAAGGAGAGGACTCACTAAAGGGGTGGGTGTACCCAGAGAGGGGTGGCTATGCAGAAATGCAGTATGTGAAGGCTGAAGACATGTATGTTCAGCCAAGCAGGGTATGGATGACAAAATGGGGGTGACCATGATTTGGAGAAGGCAATGGCACCCCACTCCAGTACTCTTGCCTGGAAAATCCCATGGACAGAGGAGCCTGGTAGGCTGTAGTCCATGGGGTTGCTAAGAGTCGGACATGACTGAGTGACTTCACTTTCACACATCGGAGAAGGAAATGGCAACCCACTCCAGTGTTCTTGCCTGGAGAATCCTGGGGATGGGGGAGCCTGGTGGGTTGCCGTCTATGGGGTCGCACAGAGTTGGACACGACTGAAGCGACTTAGCAGCAGTAGCAGCAGCATGAAGAGATGGGTCCTCTGGAGTGTGCCCACTTGCGGATGTGCTAAAGCAGAGGAAGCCCTCTCAAGTTAGGGGACACCAAGAAGGACCCACATCTGGCTGCACCCTGGTTATCTGATTGCCAGTTCCCTCTGAGACTTAACCTCTAAGCACTGCAGATTCCTTGTAGACCTTGTGAGGGCTTTGGTACAGGCTTCCTGACGGAAGTTCCAGAGTAGGCCCTACTCTGTGGTATGGTTCTTCCTCTTGAGAATCATGAGATGTCTCAGCTGGAAGCCAGGTGTGTTAATGAGATGTTAGTAAGATCTTCTCATGATGGTGAGGGTCAGAACTATATCTCCAGTACTGTTCAACCTCTCATATGCCTATACCTTTTTAGTATAGCAGCCACCGCCTAGTAGAGCTCAGATGGTCTACAGCTTATCCTCAAATAAGGAGGGGGTCCCCAACATGGACCTCTGGGGCCCTTTGTTGGCACTGTTGCTGTAATTCTGATACCCTAATACAGTGGTACTGTTTTCTATGTACTGGATTGCATCTCCCCTTCCTAACTTCACGTGTTGAAGCCCTAAAACTCAGTATGACTGTATTTGGGGCAAGGCCTTATAAGGACATGAGAAAAGTTAAATAAGGTCATAGTAAGGTTGTCATCCTGCTTACTTAACTTATATGCAGAATACATCATGAGAAACGCTGGGCTGGAAGAAGCACAAGCTGGAATCAAGATTGCCGGGAGAAATATCAATAACCTCAGATATGCAGATGACACCACCCGTATGGCAGAAAGTGAAGAGGAACTAAAAACCCTCTGGATGAAAGTGAAAGAGGAGAGTGAAAAAGTTGGCTTAAAGCTCAACATCCAGAAAACTAAGATCATGGCATCTGGTCCCATCACTTCATGGGAAATAGATGGGAAAACAGTGGAAACAGTGTCAGACTTTATTTTTCTGGGCTCCAAAATCACTGCAGATGGCTATTGCAGCCATGAAATTAAAAGACGCTTACTCCTTGGAAGGAAAGTTATGACCAACCTAGAAAGCATATTCAAAAGCAGAGACATTACTTTGCCAACAAAGGTTCATCCAGTCAAGGCTATGGTTTTTCCTGTGGTCATGTATGGATGTGAGAGTTGGACTGTGAAGAAGGCTGAGTGCTGAAGAATTGATGCTTTTGAACTGTGGTGTTGGAGAAGACTCTTGAGAGTCCCTTGGACTGCAAGGAGATCCAACCAGTCCATTCTAAAGGAGACCAGTCCTGGGTGTTCTTTGAAAGGAATGATGCTAAAGCTGAAACTCCAGTACTTTGGCCACCTCATGTGAAGAGTTGACTCATTGGAAAAGACCCTGATGCTGGGAGGGATTGGGGGCAGGAGGAGAAGGGGACGACAGAGGATGAGTTGGCTGGATGGCATCACCGACTCGATGCACATAAATTTGGGTGAACTCTGGGAGTTGGTGATGGACAGGGAGGCCTGGCGTGCTGCAGTTCATGGGGTCACAAAGAGTCTGATACGACTGAGCGACTGCACTGAACTGAACTTAACTGAACTGAAGGTCCACCAGGATTAGTGTTCTTGTAAGAAGAGACATCAGAAGGGCTTCTCATGCTCTCTCTGTGCTAATACAGCAAAGAAAGGCCATGTCAGGACAAAATGGCCATCTGCAAGCCAGGAAGAGGGCCCTCACCCAAAACCAAATTGGTTGGAGCCTTGATCTTGGACTTCCCAAATTCCAGAATGATGCAAAAATAGATGTCTGTTATTTAAGCCACCCAAGTGGTGGCATTTTGTTGTGGCAGTCTGAGCAAACTAAGAAACCATTTTTACTTTAGACAGTTACCTTTACGTTTGAGTACAAATATGAAAAATAAAAGATTTTCTTTTCATTTACATCTCCTCTGATGCTTTTTCCTTTTAAAAAAATGTACATTAAAATTTTGGGGGAACTTTTATGGTGGTCCAGGGATTAAGACTCTGCACTTTCAATGTGAGGGACTTGGGTTTGATCCCTGGTCAAGGAACCAGCATCCTTCATGCTGCATGGTACAGTCAAAAATTTTTAAAAATAAAAAAATGTTGACCTTTATTCTTTTCATTTTGCCTGAGACAATCTCCCAACATTTCTTGCAGAGCACATCTACAAACAATATTTTCCCTTAGTTTTTACTCTTGAGAGTCCCTTGGACTGCAAGGAGATCCAACCAGTCCATTCTAAAGGAGACTAGTCCTGGGTATTCTTTGGAAGGAATGATGCTAAAGCTGAAACTCCAGTACTTTGGCCACCTCATGTGAAGAGCTGACTCATTGGAAAAGACCCTGATGCTGGGAGGGATTGGGGGCAGGAGGAGAAGGGGACGACAGAGGATGAGATGGCTGGATGGCCATCTTAGTTTTACTTGTCTGAGAAAGTCTTTATTTCTCTTTTATTTTGAAGGATAGTTTATCTGGAGATAGAATTCTAAGTTGGTCCTATTGTTTTTGTGATTCAATATTTTAAAATATTTCACTCCACCCGTCTTGGTTGTACAATTTCTGACGGGAATTCTGCTGTAATTCTTATCTTTGTTCCTTTAGAGGTGAGGTTTTTTTCATCCCCTCTGGCTTCATTCAAAAATTTCTCTTTATTTTTGGTTTTCTGTAGTTTGAGTGGGATATGCCCCCAAGTGCAGCTTTTCGGTATTTGGAGACTTCTGGATCTGTAGTTTGATATCTGTCATTAATTTGGGAGAGTTTTCAGCCATCATTTCTCCAAATATTTTTCTCCATTCTCTTTCTCCTCCTTTTGGCATTCTAATAATGCCACAACACCCCATACTTCTTGGGTGTTCTGTTTTTATCATTCTTTTTTCTCTTTGCTTTTCAGTTTGGGATGTTTCTATTGATGTATCTTGAAGCTCATTAATTCTTTCCTCAGTCATGTCCAACCTGCTGACGAGCCCGTCAAAGGCATTCTTCCTTTCTGTTAGAATGTTTTTGATCTCTAGGATTTCCTTTTGATTATTTCTTAGAATTTTTATTTTTCTGGTTTTATTACCCACCAGTATTGCATGTTTTTCCATGCACATCCGTAATATATTAATTATAGTTTCTTTAAACTCCCTGTCTGATGATTTCAACATCTGTGTCATATCTGAGTCTGGTTCTGATGCTTGCTTTGTCTCTTCAGACTCCTTTTCCCCCTTTTGGTATGCTTTGTAATTTTTGTTGTAAGCCAAACATGTTATCAAGTAATGTGCTTTCAGCTGTAATGCCCTGCTATTATACTGGAGTCCTGTTGGTGTAGTGGTCAGCAGTGGGAAAAGGGGAGTGCTCTATAATCTTTAGATTGAAACTGTCTTTTAATGGGCCTGTGGATCTTGTTTGTGACCTTCACCAGTGTCTCAATAAAACTTTATTTGTCGACCCTAAAATCTGAATGTTCTTTAGTTTCCACACCTCACTCAATAATAATCTTCTTTAGGAAAAGTCTATTTATCTCTATTAAAAAATGTTAAAACTGTTATATAGCTCAACAGGTGTACCACACAGGTGGCAAGCAGAGGATTTGGCCCACAGGCTGTAGCTTGCCTTTAGTGTCACAGACAGTACCAGGTTTAGGATGGGGGCTGAGGACTGCGTTTGAAGGGACAGCGTAAGCTTTAATAGTATCTTTTACGCTGGTCACAAAGACATGCTGCCGCTGATAGGTTTTGAAGAGACACACAAGTGATAAGTCCTTTACATACATTTGCTCCCTCAGTTCTCTCTTAGCCCTGAGATGGAGCCATTATTTTTATACCCATTTCACAGATGAGAAGGGGCTTCACTGGTGATTCAGTGACACCAAATCCAATGCAGGAGGCACAGGGTCAATCCCTGGGTCAGGAAGACCCCCTGAAGAATGAAATGACAACCCACCTCAGTATTCTTGCCTGGGGAATCCCATGGACAGAGGAGCCTGGCGGGCTGCAGTCCATGGGGTCGCAAAAGAGTTGGACACAGCACAGCAATTAAATAACAACAGATGAGAAAGTTGAAGCTCAGAGTGGCAAACTTACCAAGCAAGAGAGTGGACAGTCAGGCTGTCCTAATGGCTCTAGTCAGTTCCATGCTGGGTGGGGTGAGTTGGGGATTAACTGGTGTATGAAATCTGATATTTTTGACAGATTCTCTATCACACATAAACATAAAGGCTTATCTCTGGATTCAGGAGATGGGACAACCCCATTTTTCAGGTTTTATGGACTCCTCTTTCCCTGGTGACTCCAGGGCTGTGTGAATCATACCACTCACCATCCCCAAGGTGGTCCGTTTCCTCTGAGTGACCCCTCCTGGACCACCATGTTGTATATTTCCCCTAGACATGTGTTGGTGTGAGAGGCACATTGTGATCTCTGGACATCGCTATGAACTTTGGCATGAACATGCCTTAGTACTGTAAAATGATGGTTAAGTTGACAGAGCAGGCGGATGTATCATTTAACCTATAACATAATTTAATGAAAGCCTGCCTCTTGGTACCTTTGCCTGTGGAACAGCTTTGTGCCTTTGTACAAGGCACTTTGCACATTAAAGTAATTGCAAAAACTTATGAGGACGACAGGAAAGTTTACTCTTCCTCTTTATGGAGAAAACAAATGTGTTTTTCTGCAGACTCTGCCAAGGCTGAGTTTTAATGATTTAGCAGATGGAGCCAGCACATGTGAGCCTGCCGGGCGCAGCTGTCTGCTTTTTCCAGTCTGAGGGGTTTGTGGCTGCACCCGTAGAACAGACGTGGGCAAAAGAGCATCTCTCTGGGCAGCTCCACTCTGCTAACCTGTGATATCACTTAAGGTGTGGGTGGGGACCTACTGGGAGACTAGGGTAAAAACAAGGGCAGAATCTTAGCAATTGGAAACATTGGCTGATTGCATTCATTATTTTACCTGTATTAGGACTTAAGCCTCTTGGTATCTTCTGCTCCTGCTGGGATGGGTGGCCCTGGATGGCCATGAACTAGAAGCTCAAGGCAGAACTACTGCATTTCTCCAAAAGCCCTGATGTTTTGCTAACACATCCTACATCAAATAAACCATCTGAGTGTGAGAGACAGCAAGAGGAAGGATGGGGAATTTGAAGATTCATATGGTTGTGAGGCTTTAAACTACTTTGACAAATGTGAAACCGTTCTTTCCATTAATTGCTTCTTGTTTGGAATTCAACTAGAATTCAGAACCCAGGTGCATCCTTTGATTGACTCATCTTCCATATGAATAGTTCAGGGGAAAAAGAAACAAGAATTTAAACAAGTTCAGGGGCTGGGTTTAGGAAGAGTACACTAATCGAAGTTGTATTGCTTTCCTACTGCTGCTTTACAGATTAATATAAGTTTAGTGACTTTAAATGACATACATTTATTATAGTTCTGGAGGCCAATCAAGGTGTTAGCAAGGCTGCTCTCCTGGGGCCTCTGGGGGAGAATCCATTTCCTTGCCTTTCCCAGCTTCTAGAGGTACTTGCATTCCTTGGCTTGTGGTCCCTTCCTTCATCTTTGAAGCTAACAGCAGAGCATTCTTCCAATCTGTCTGGCTCTTCTGTTTCCCTTTTCCCCTTATGAAACCTTTGTGATTATATTGGGTTCACTTCAGCAATTCAAAATAATTCAGGATAGTCTCCCCATCTCCAGAATTTTAAGGTAATCACCTCACAAAACCCCTTTGCAAAATAGATACCTAAAGAGAACCTACTATATAGCACAGGAAATTCTACTCAATGCTCTGTGTATGTGAGTTAGTCACTCAGTTGTGTCTGACTCTTTGCGACCCCATGGACTCTAACTGCCAGGCTTCTCTATCCATGGAATTCTTCAGGCAAGAATACTGGAGTGGGTTGCCATTCCATTTTCCAGGGGCTCTTCCTGACCCAGGGATTAAACCCAGGAATCCTGCATTGATGGTGGATTCTTTACCATCTGAACCACCAGAGGAGCTCCTCAGAATACTGGAGTGGGTTGCCATGCTCTCTTCTATGGGATCTTCCCAACCTGGGGGTTGAACCCACATCTCTTTTGTCTCCTGCATTGCCAGGTGGGTCCTTTACCACTAGGGCCACCTGGGAAGCCCACTCGGTGCTCTGTGGTGACATAAATAGGAAGTAAGTCTAAAAGAGAGAGGATATATGTACAAGTATGGCTGATTCATTTTGCTGTAGAGCAGAAACTGACATAGCAGTGTAAAGCAACTGTACTCCAATTAAAAAAAAGCAAGCGGGAACTTGATTAAGATGATAGATTAAAAACTCAGTCAGAATTTTTGACCATGCTGATTGTTTTCTCCCTTTCATTTTTATGTTTATTTTTTAATTAAAATATATACATAAATGCAAAAAAAAAATCCCTTTGCCATACACGGGAGCATACTTACAGGTCTCGTGGAGTAGGATGTGGCTATCTTGGGAGGCCATTATTCTGTCTACCACAGAAGTGTTTTGCATTAAATGTCTCTTTTCTGATGGGCTAAGGACGTTCATAGGAATAAGGTCTCTGGGTCGTGATCAGAATCATGAAACCAAATTATGTCGTTAAGGCTGCTTTGGTTGAAAGTAAGTTTAGCATGAGAATTGTTCTTGTTCAGTCGCTAAGTCGTGTCCAACTCTGTGACCCCATAGACTGCAGCCTGCCAGGCTCCTCTGTCCTTCACTATCTCCCAGATTTTGCTCAAACTCATGCCATGTAACCATCTCATCCTCTGTCACCCCCTTCTCCTCCTGCTTTCAATCTTTCCCAGCATCAGGGTCTTTAGCAAGAGAGAGGAACTCGTTACTCCTGAGATCTGAAGGCCAGCAGTAGAGTCAAGTCCCATGAAAGTCTGTCTCTTTCCCTGGAATCCTTGACTCCCAGCTCTGCCTCACCTTCAGGCTCCTCTTCTCTGCTGACCAGTTACGATCATCAGCCCTGGCCACCAAAGCAAAAGACCACAGACTGAGAAGCATAGAAGAGAAATGAATTTCCTTCCAGTTCTGGACACTAGACATTTCAGATCAAATGTGGGTAGGGTTGGTTTTTCCTGCGGCCTCTCCGCGTGGCTTGCAGACGCTGTCTTTTCGTTTTCTTCACACGGTCTTTCCTTTGTGCATGTCTGTATCCTAGATCTCCTTTTCTAATGAGAACAGCGATCGTATTGGATTGTTATTTGTTGTTTAATTGCTCAGTTGTGTTCTGACTCTTTTGACACCCCATGGGCTGTAGCCTGCTGGACTGCTCTGTCCATGTATTTTTCCAGGCAAGAATACTGGAGTGGGTTGCCATTTCCTTCTCCAGGGGATCTTCCCAACCAAGGGATCGAACCTATGTCTCCTGAATTGGCAAGAGGATTCTTTACACTGAGCCACCAGGGAAGCTATACTGGACTAGGGCCACCTTATTGAACTTATTCCAACTTGGTTACCTCTGGAAGGGCTCTATCTTCTAATATAGTTGCATTCTAAGATACTGGGGGTCAGGATTTCCACATAAGCATTTGGGACACAACTCAGCCCTAACACCAGCTTTCTCCTCCCTTCTCAGCCCCGGACCACCCGATGGCTCCTACTCAGACTTATCTTCAAGCGGCCAGTGGAAACCATTTAGGGCCCTGAGCACTGAATCCAAACTCCTCGGAGAGGAAGTCTGCTGCTGCTGCTGCTGCTGCTAAGTCGCTTCAGTCATGTCCAACTCTGCAACCTCATAGACGGCAGCCCACCAGGCTCCCCCGTCCCTGGGATTCTCCAGGCAAGAACACTGGAGTGGGTTGCCATTTCCTTCTCCAATGCATGAAAATGAAAAGTTAAAGCGAAGTCACTCAGTCGTGTCCGACTCTAGCGATGCCATGGACTGCAGCCCACCAGGCTCTTCTGTCCATGGGATTTTCTAGGCAAGAGTACTGGAGTGGGGTGCCATTGCCTTCTCCAAGAGGAAGTCTGGTGGGTCTAATTGAGTGGTATAATCACCCTCATGCCAGGTGCTGCTGGCCACAAAGGCAAGAGTCCCCTGGGGTATCAGTCAGGATTGGCCAAATATTGTGACAAAACCCACAAATCTCACTGGCTACACTTGATCAGAATGGGTCCTGGTTCATGGCATAGTCCAGTGTGGGTGGTGAGGAGGCTGCTCCACACCATCACTCAGGGACCCAGACTCTCCCAGCAGTTCTGTGAAGACACCTGGGAGACTGGACAGGCTCTGAAGGGACAGGTTTGCTCAGCTTAGATTCCGCAAAGTGAAGGTCAGAAGAAGTGAGGTCTGACCTTGAGTCTGAGTGGCATGGTCCCCGTTGTGGCCACGATTACTCCTCAAAGGGTCTTGTCCCTTTTCAAACTCACAGACTTCCATGTGGACATGGCCAGATGGCTTACTGAGTGTCTCTTTGTTTGGGTGACCAACTGTCCTGTTTTTCCTGGTCTTGAGGGACTCTGTGGGATGCAGGACTTTCAGTTTTAAAACTGGGACTGCCCTAGGCAAACTGGGACGAGTTGGTTACTTTGTTTGTTCAAATACACCCTGGAATTAATGACAAACATAGGAATCCTACACAGAGTCACAACCAGCCATGCTGCTGACAAATGCCTATTCTCCAAATCTCATTGATCGAGGCCTTTTGTTTCATATCCAGCCTGGGGCAGAATCCAGTCTGAGACCCACTCAGCATCTCTCCAAATTCTTTATTTATTTATTTTTTGGCCATGCCAGGCAGCATGCAGGGTCTTAGTTGCCCGGCCAGGGATTGAACCCAGGCCCCCTACAGTGGAAGCTCTGAGTCCTAACCACAGGACCACCAGGAAAGTCCCCAAATCCTTTTTTAAAACTGTGAATTGTTCACATTTTTAAAATCCAAATCATTGTGGAAGATTTGGATTTTAAATACAGGTATTTAACTTCTGTTTAAATATCAAGAGGTCTGGGGACTGTATTCTCATGCCATGTGGAGGGGTCAAGTGAGATGGGTCCAGCTTCCCGGCTTCCACAACTGTCCCCATTCTCTGATCTCTTCTGTCCACAGACTGTGAGGTCAGTGGCTGAGCTGCTCAAGTAGTTGGGTTTGTCACAGGTGTTGCTTTGTTTCTTGATATTAAGCCAATCAATCTTGGAAGACGAAATCTCAGTCTAGATTTCTTCTTATGAAACTCTAATCTCTTCAGGATAGTTGTAAACTCCAAACTTCAACCCCCGTCTCAGTTGCTAGGATATCTGTTACTTTCATGAGGAGAGAGAGGTCGGGAGAAAGGCAGCTGGCTGGGTACAGGTTTAGAAACTCTTTTTCCTGGAGTGATTTGGAGTCAATCAAGCCCACTGCCTGCATCTGCCCGCATCCTGACATCCCCTTAGTAACACCCAGACATGCAGCCAGCCCTGAGGGGGGTGCTCAGGATGTGGGGGAGCTCAAAGCAGAGCCCTTCACCTGCCATTTTTTCTTAGCAACGGGGCCTCCCCTGCCTTTTGGGCTTGTCTGAGAGAGTCAGGAGTTTCTATTTACCAGCCAAAAAAGAGCCTGAAGCTTTTGACGCCTGCTTTGAAATCAGTACCTGGGGTTTGGATTGCGCTCTAAGTCAGCTAGTGTGTCTCCCTTTCTCTCTGAATCAAAAGCAAGAGGAAAAAAGGGTAGACTGGAGGAACACATGCTGGTGAGACTTCAGAAAATGCTGTTCTAGTTTATCTCTAAAGGATATGAACTCAGTCCTTCCGAGAGTGCAGAAATTTGCTGCAACCATTCCTAGCTCCAACGGACCCTTAGAAATTAGGGGACAAGGGTGGTCAAGGGAGCTTTGAGACGTATTTATTCACTGGGCATGGGTGTTGGGTAGGACAAGGTAGGGGAGGGAGGGAATACCCAACAGCAGCGACTCCTCAACTGGCCTGGGATTTAGTGTGCTCAGAACGGCTACCAATGGCTTCTAGAAAGAATCCAGAAGCCAAGATTAATTCCTCTTTTCCAATGAAATTTCGGAGAAGGCAATGGCACCCCACTCCATGGGATCGCTATGAGTCGGACACGACTGAGCGGCTTCACTTTCACTTTTCACTTTCCACTTTCATGCATTGGAGAAGGAAATGGCAACCCACTCCAGTGTTCTTGCCTGGAAAATCCCATGGATGGAGGAACCTGGTGGGCTACAGTCCATGGGATTGCTACGAGTCGGACACGACTGAGTGGGTTCACTTTCACTTTTCCCTTTCATGCATTGGAGAAGGAAATGGCAACCCACTCCAGTGTTCTTGCCTGGAGCATCCCAGGGACGGGGGAGCCTGGTGGGCTGCCATCTATGGGGTCACACAGAGTCGGACACGACTGAAGCGACTTAGCAGCAGCAGCAGTGAAATTTACCTGGACTGGTGCTCCAATGCTCCCCAGAAGGTTCCCTCCAACACAGAGAAGGTGAAAATTCCTGGAAGGGAAAGAGAGGGCCAGAAAGAAACAGAGGCAGTCCCATGAGAAAACTCTTTCTTTCTTTTCCTAAAGACTTGAGGCTGGAACTCCTATCCTGTGGCTGTGGCCATGCCAGAGAGTCAGAGATGCCTGGATAATACTCTGTCCCCCCTTCCTTTCCTCCTTGCTCTCCCCTTCCACCATCCCTCTTTTTCTTATCATCTGTCTTCACTTCCTCCTTTCCTGCCTTCTTTCCAAACATTTACCAAGCACCTATGGGCCCCCATGCTCTGTGCTGGGCATTTGGTTACTGTTGGACTTTCTTATTCAAGGGTTTTCATGTCCTTAGATTCAAACAACCAAGGATTGAAAATATTCAGGGGAAAAATTCCAGAAAGTTTCAAAAAGCAAAATTTGAATTTGCTATACAAAGGCAACTATTTACATGCTTTCCCATTGCGTTAACTATTATGAGTAATCTAGGGATAATTTAAAATATATGGGAAAATAATGCAATTTATTAAGTTGTTGTTGTTGTGGTCCAGTGGCTAAATCACGTCAGACTCTGAGATGCCATGGACTGTAGCCCGCCAGGCTCCTCTGTCCATGGGCTTTTCCAGGCAAGAATACTGGAGTGGGTGGCCATCCCCTCCTCCAGGAGATCTTTCCAGACTAGGGATTGAACCCGAGTCTCCTGCATTGGCAGGTAGATTCTTTACCACTGAGCCACCAGGGAAGCCCATATAATTTACACAATACTGTATAATTATATGGTGTATATATTTAAAGTATTTTCGTAGGTTATATGCAAATACTACTCCATTTTGTATAAGCGACTCGAGCATCCGCAGACTTTGATGTCTGTGGGGGTTTCTGGAACCAAACCCCTATGGATGCCAAGGGATGCCTGTAATTCCCAGGCAAACAAGACAAGACCCAATTTCTCATGGGGAGACAGACTGTCCCCCACTGAAGGCCAAGCAATGTGCTCTGAGAGATGTATATATGAGGTCGCCTGGAAAACAGATCAACACCTGCCTCTTGTTCTGTGCTGGCTGCCTGGCAGGTTTTGTTCCAAATGACACTGTGTGTGTACCCGTCTCCCTTGAACATTTGAACAGTTCCAATAAAATTCGATTCATCTAACTGCCAGTTGATGAAAATTCATCAATTAAAGCGGATTCAGATGGTGCACCGTGCAGCCAACGTTTTGGCCGCAGGTTGAAGCGTCCTCTGCCACCTTCTGGGGTGAGAGCTTGTTCTCTCTCCCGATGTGCTCCACTGCTAGCCAGCAGGGCTCTATGCTTCAGAGGAACACAGGCTTTGGCATCGTGCTCTGAAGCGGCCCCCAACATGGTCTGAACAGAAGTCCTCATTGTCTGGCAGTAGCTGGGGCTGCCCGGGGATATCCTTAGCACTGTCGGGGGCAATGTGAACTTTCTTGCTGTACCTGGTGGGGACAGTGGCTGCTGCTGTTCTGGCTGAGGTCAATGAAGATGGCAAGTGGTCTCTCCTACCTTGGGCCCCGGATGGGCTCTTGTCACTGTCCACATCGGCTGCCCATCGGGAGGGGGCTGTGGAGCAGGGACTACTTTTATGGAAGCTGATGGGATATTAGAATAGCATTACCCAAACTGCTCTGAGTTTTGTTCTTTTAAGTGAAACTCAGTGAAAGATGATCTGTCCCAAGGCCTAATGTCACACGTTGCATTTCTCTTCTAGGGAAGTGAATGCTGCTGGGCATCTCCTGTAATTCACACCCCTTATTTACCTGCCTAAACACACCTGGATTCTCCTTGGAGTCCCTGTGGTCATGGTAGAGTTGACATCACCCATCTGCAGGGGTGGCAGGAGACCACAGTCCAAATCCATCATCCAGGATCCATTACTTTGCCTACTGTGATTGGCTCAGGGGTGTGCATGTGACCAGGTTCTGGCCAATGAGAGCTTAGAAATGAACTTTCTAAGTTAGAACTTTCTAAATTCAGCTTAGAAACCTGAACTTTCACGGGTGCTGCTGGGAAAGAAATATTCTTTCCTCTGAGGACCAGACATTAGAATGTTTCTTTTCTCTCTAAGCATCATGGAATTCATATTTCACAACTCTTGATGTGTCAATCAAATATGGATTAAAAAACCTCCCTTGAATTCCCTGTTCTCAGTAATTTCTAAGTGGGCAGTCAATGACTTTCTATTCTTGGCTGCCATGACTCCTCTCAATCTTTTCTCATGTGTCATAAGTGCTCTTGCCCCATTCTTTTGGTCTCCATCTGCTAAAAAACGTGTAGTCGTTTGAGCACCTTCTTCAATTTCTTGGCTTCTTCAATCACCACGGGTTGTCTACGTTCATCAACTACAGCACCAGCAGCCACATCACCCCATCCTGGTCTGGTGTCCACTGATGATCTCCAACTGTCTTTGACCCTGGAGTGTGAACTTACTTGTGAACATTGCCTGCTGCGCACCAGGTGGTACCACCCCAGCCCCTTCGTTTGTGTCGATGCCAATGTCCTGAGCATCTTTGGTATCAATACTTAACTATTTGTCCTTCAAATCAGTCCTTACATCCTTCAAAGGATCACACCATCTTTTATTATTTTGGTTCTGCCCTAACTTTAATAATTATCTTTCTTCTCTGGCCCTGTAATGACAGCTACAGCTTCACACTTCAAAGCATTAGAACTCAGACATCTGCCCTGAATTTTAAGTCTTTGGCATAAGTCCAAGTGTTGGGGGCAGGGAACGGATGGTGGCCACATCTGATGAAGAACTGTGGGTGGTCAAAGCATTTTGTGGGGAGGCCAGCTGGGTGTTGGTGTGGCCAGCAGGCTGTGAGGAGGAGAGACAGAGTTCAGGGTGCCCAGTACAATAAGTCCCTGTCCACCCACTCCTCCATCCCCCACTCCTGAGCCACATACATGGAGCCCCACCCTCCTTTTCATCCAGCTTCCCTCATTATCCTACTTTTCAAAACTTTCTTTTCCTGTACATTCGCTTTCCTAGGAAAACTTTATGATACTTGTCAAAACCTGCCTCTCTCTGACCCCTTGTGATTGAAATTATATTAAATTCACTTATTAATTCAGGAAGGACTGCTACGTTTACAAATATTGCATCTCCTCTTCCAGAAGCACCGTTTGTTTCTCTGTGTATTTAGATCTTCTAGAAAGTTCTTTAGTAAGATGTTGGGGTTTTCTGATTTTCTTCCTATTGATTTTGCAGAGCTATTCCTTAGTTTACTCCTAGATATTTTGTAGTTTTTTTTTTTTCCAGAAAGCAATTGTGAGGAGTCTATATCTTGATGTTTATATGTTTAGTTTTCCAAATGCATGTTGACTTTATTTGCCTTCCAAAGAACACATTCTTGAATATGTATATAAAGTCTATGTTTTGTTATGTGTCCTAATTTCTTAATTTTTATTTTATCTTTATTAATTCCCTCCTTCTGCTCTTCTTAGCTTTGTTTGTTCTTTTTTTTAGTTCCTTGCTTTGACTGCTTTCTTCATTTAGTTTAGTTATTTCTTGTTCAAATATGAAAACATTTCAATCTCTCATTTTTTCCCTCTGAGTGCAGACTTGGCCACCTCCCATACATTTTTTATGTGGATTGTTGCTTGTATCATATTTTATAAATAACTTCTAATTTCAGTTTTTATTTCCTCCTTGACTGGAGACATTTCATATTTAATTTCTGACAAGTTGGAATTTTCTGTTTGTTTACTTTTATTTATCCTTTTGCTATCAGGTCAGAGTTATCTGTACAGAGTCTACATTTTGAGGTTTATTAAAGTTTTATTTTTGTTTATCCTTTTGCTATCAGATCAGAGTTATCTGTACAGCTTCTACATTTTGAGGTTTATTAAAGTTTTCTTTTGGCTGAATGTATATAATCGACTTTTATAAAAATCCATGAATTGGGAGAGTGGAATATGTCACTAGCTGGTGAGCATCAGGCTGAACATTGAAGTCCTAGAGCAAGAGAGACACAGTCTGAGACCACCCCTAACCCCCGCTACCCCCACCCGGGGGTAATGCTACCCCCACCGGGCTTAAACGCTAGTGGAGTGGGGGAGGGGCAGTTAAACAAGTAATTGCAAACACTGACCATAAAGGTTGTGATGGGACAAGGGTTCTACGGAGATCTTGAGGTTACCCTTGAAGATTTTCTGCAGGAAAAAATGTAAGTTTAATGATGTCTTAAATTCATTTGCTTCATATATTTTAGCACATTGTTTTTTCATGCATAAAGTTCATGACTGTTACATCAGCCTTGTGGAAGTTAGCATATATATGTAACAAAAATTATATATATGTGTGTGTGTATTTATACATCCAAACTAAACCTCTTTGTCATGGTTTTTTATGCTTTGAATTCTATTGCTAATATTTCCAACAGTCCTTTTTGTGGTTGTTTCTTTGGGTTTGGTATATATATGTACATACACAAACATACATCATATATATTTGTATATGCATATACATATTTGCATATCTTTTTTGCATATTGGGGGTTGTGTAATTTGTTTTTAAGTGTATCTCTTATAAGCTGTGTTTGAGCAGATGGTTTTTGACCCCAAGTAAAATAAAGACTTCCCTGGTGGCTCAGACAGTAAAGCGTCTGCCTACAATGCGGGAGACCTGGGTTCAATCCTTGGGTCAGGAAGATCTCCTGGAGAAGGAAATGGCAACCCACTCCAGTATTCTTGCCTGGAAAATCCCATGGATGGAGGAGCCTGGTAGGCTACAGTTATGGGGTCGCAAAGAGTCGGACACGACTGAGCAAGTTCACTCACTCAAAATAATCTTAAATGTCCTTGACTGATGTTCATTATAGGAAAAAGGAGGGCTTGGACCATTTGCATGACTACTTAAAAAAGTCATTAATTGTGGAGAGCTATTGCATCCACCGCCTTGTGTTGGTCAGTTCTGAGCGATTTATATACATCAGATCAGCTGATCCCAGAAGCATCCCTCTGAGGTGGGAACCTTCTAACGTCCACCTTGTGAAGGAAGAAGCCAAGGCACAGAGAAGCAGGGGGCTGCCAGTCCTGCACCCCACAGCTCTGAGGTGGGCAGCGGGGACCTGGCCCCAGCAAGCATGCCTGTCAACTCTGCTCCCACTGACTGGACAGGAAACTGAGGCCTAAGCACTCAGGAAGTGGGAGCCACCTGGCAGGGTGGCTGAGGGTCTCGGTTGAGACTCTCAACCCCCCCAGGGCTGAGGGGGTTCTGGGTGGCGGAGGAGGGACTTTAAATGTTAAAACTGTCACTCTGAAGTGGGGACTGAGCCTCTGGCCTGGTGCTCTCTCCCTACTGGCCTTGGACTTCCACCTCCTCCTTCCTTCTGCCCGCAGAGTCCGGTAAAGACAGTGGGACGTGGAGGAGGAGAAATATGGGGAACTGTCTGGAATCTAGGGGACATGCGATGACTGATAGCAAACGAAGGGACTAGTCAGTTCATAGCCCCTTTGATGATGCCCTCTGCTTTCTCCCCAAACAAAGGAGTCCTGTGAGCCTCAGACTACAATAGGGCCCTTCAGGGGGGGAGAAAGGGCCCTTTTATGCCTCTGCTGGGACTTTGGTCCTTTAAGGGACCCTCCTTGTCCTGGGGGTCGGGCCGTGGGAGGATCAGAGTTGTGACGAGAACAGGGTTGGGGTGGCCATCAGGACTGCCTGTGTCTGAAACTGGGGGTGTGGGGTCCCTGTGGGGAGTGAAGTGGGGGCCACCCCAGGAGGCTGCCCACCCAAGCAGTGCCCACCTGAAAGCAGGTTATAGGGGCAGGAGGGGAAGCACCTTGTCCCCAGTGACCCCCTGCTGGATGGACCCTTTCTGCCTTTCTTCCAGGTAGAACTGCCCCCACCTTCTTTAAGGCTATCCCCTCAAAACATGGGGGGGGGTCCTGTCACCCCACCCAAGGGAGGGCTACGGGAACCTTAATTGTGTTTGTCTACCAGACTGCGAGCAGAAAGCTGGCTCAGCCCCTCCCTCTCCTCTCCTCCCTTCCTTGAGAAGATTGAAGCAGTTTAACTGTGACCAGTGACCCAAAGACTAGCCAACTGCAGCTGAGGTATAACCTAGATGACCAACTCTCTGGTCCCGTAGGTTAATGGAGCGTCACTCCTTTGGGAAGAGGTTGGGGAGGAGACCTCTCTGCTGTTTCTCCTGGGCTGTTCCCCAGGTCCTCCTGCCCGTGCCTGGGAGGCTGTGTCTGATGCTGGCTGATAGCAAGGATGGGGTGACAGGCCCACTCCAGGGACCTGATCAGCTGGCGATCCAGTGGTCAGGACAGCCCCTCTTCTAGCTTGTTTGTTTCTCTCCTCACCTACTTTCTGGGGCAACTTCTTGTAGGGGGGCCTTGCACCCCCTTTTTCTTGAACCTCCTGCTCCTCCCTCACAAATTGTAAATCTTATTATGTGGTGTCTCGTGTCTGGTAAGCTTTCACAGCCTCGGCTGCTCTGGGAAAGTGAAACCTGTCTTTTAACCTGGAGTTTCTGCGGCTGGAGGCAGAGGTCATGTCTCATGAGAGGGGGAAAGTTTGGGCGGCCAGGGTACAGCCTCACCAAAACCTCAGGGCTGCACCTGGCTTGCCTCGGTCCTGATGATGGCCCCTGCCCCCTTCTAAATTCTTGGGTTTCTTTCTTCTCCATTTGGGGGCTGATTTCCCCAAAGATGGTACTAGTGGCCAATGCAGGAGACTTGGGTTCTGTCCTTGGTCTGGGAAGATCCCCTGGAGCAGGGCATGGCAACCCACTCCAGTATCTTTGCCTGGAGAATCCCATGAACAGAAGAGCCAGGCAGGCTACAGTCCATGGTGTCACAGAGAGTTGGACACAACTGAGCATGCACGCATGCACACACACACATACACACCCCGGGAGTTAGGACTGAATGCATGAACAGCTGGAGCAGGCCAGGCAGGGTGGGGCTGCCTTCCCTCTGTCAGAGGAGAGAGGACATTGTGAGTTTTCCTCAATAGTCAGAGCTCCCCAGCTTCAGCAATGAGTTCCCTTCACCTCAAAGCTGGGGTGACCTCTTGCTGGGCATGTTCTGAGACATTCAGCACCCTGCTCTTCAAGCTTGGCTAGTTCTCAGAATCGCAGAGCAGCTGGGACTGAACCCAGAGGCTGAATCAATCTGTCTGGGTGCAGCCGGGGGCCGATATTTCTAGGAAATTTCCCAGCCAGGTCTGGAAACCAGTGCCTTAGTGTAAAGTGATGGCTCTATCAGACTAGGGTTGTCAGGAAAACAGGATTCCCAGTTAAGTCTGCATTTCAGATGAGCAATAAATAAGTTTCTGGTACAAATATGTCCCAAATATTGCAGAGGACATACTTATACTAGAAGAGCTAGTAATTGTTTATTTGAATTTGAAATATTCGAAATTCAAATCAAACTGGTATATTTACTTTTTTTTCCCCCCCTGAAATGTGCAATCCTATACTAGATGGTGTTTTGAATTTCTTCTAACTTGAAGAGTCCTGGAAGCGTCAAGAGTTTATTGAGCACTTACTGTATTCCATGAAGAAGGCGATGGCACCCCACTCCAGTACCCTTGCCTGGAAAATCCCATGGATGGAGGAGCCTGGTAGGCTGCAGTCCATGGGGTCGCTAAGAGTCGGACACGACTGAGCGACTTCACTTTCACTTTTCACTTTCATGCATTGGAGAAGGAAATGGCAACCCACTCCAGTGTTCTTGCCTAGAGAATCCCAGGGATGGCGGAGCCTGGTGGGCTGCCGTCTACGGGCTCGCACAGAGTCGGACACGACTGAAGTGACTTAGCAGCAGCAGTACTGTGTTCCAAGCAATGCTCTGGGGCAGGGGGAAAGCAGAAGTGAGGGACCCTGGCCCTCAAAGACCCCACATTCCAGTTGGAGGAAGAGAGTCGGGGCAGAGCTGACAAAATCAGGTAAATCCACAACCAACTGTAGCTGGCAAAGGAGCCAAAAGGAAAATAAGACTGAGGAATGGAGAGTGAGGAGAGTAGGCGGGAATATGGGGCTAGAGTGGGTGGGGATAGGAACTGCAGTGGGCAGGGCAACACAAGCCAGATATGGAAGGTGGCTTTTTTTGTTGTTGTTGTTAACTTTTGTTTTTTAAAATTATGGAAGTATGATAACACACTTACAGGAGACTTGAAAAATACAGAACAAAATTACAAGCTCAGTTGCTTCAGTTGTGTCCGACTCTTTTGAGACCCTGTGGACTGTAGCCCACCAGGCTCCTCTGTCCATGGGGATTCTCCAGGCAAGAATACTGGAGTGGGTTGCCATGCCCTCCTCCAGGGGATCTTCCCCACCCAGGGATCGAACCCACCTCTCCTGTGTCTCTTGCACTGCTGGTGGATTTTTTTTTACCTGCTGAGCTACCTGGGAAGCCCAAAGTTATATATAGTTTCACTATACATTATAATTATTTTTTTAAGTAGATAAATTAGGATTTTTGGTTGAAGTTTCAATATCAAGCTCTCAAAAATTCACAGAATGAATATACAGAGAATAGAATATAGTAGACCTGAAAAGCACTGTAAGCCCATTCAGCATAATTAAGATTTACACAATTTTCACACAATGGTAGGATACAAATTCTTTTCAAGTTCCCATAGACTATAAACCAGGGGAAAGTAGAACATATCCAGGGACATAAAATAGGTGCAAAAATTTCATGGTCTAAAGGTATTGAAATCATACAGAGTTTGTTCTCTTATCAAAGTGGAATTATGTTAGAAATCAGTATCAAAAGATATTTGAAAATAACCCACCTATTTACAAGTGCAGTGTGACATTTTACCAAGAGAGATGTCCAACTTAGCCATCAAAAGTCTCAATAAATTTAGACTGAAAAAGATACAGAGGGGGCTTGCAGAGAAGAAAGCATTTAAATGAGAAATTAGTACCAAAATGAGAAATTAATATTAAAGATACTTTAAACAAAATCCCATGTATTTGTAAATTAAATGTCCACTTTTAAATGGTGGGTGTTTCTATGAGGCCATAACAAGGAAAATTAGAAGATCTTTGTCATAGAATAAAAATGAAGAGATAATTTACCAGAATTTTTTGCACACAGCTAAAGCTGCTCAATGAAATTAAATACAATGTGGAGTCTTGTATAAGATATGAAAACAAATAATGAACACTAGCATAAAACTTAGTTAAATTTGAACAAAATCTGTACTTTAGTAACCAATACTGTGTCACTTGTTAACCTCCATTTTTTTCTTTTTTTTTTTTTTTAAAACAAAATAGTATTTCCTTATTTCTCAAAGCTGGATTAGAAGATTCAAGCTTCATTCAAATTTTTTTTTAAATCACAAGATAATAAAGTTTCTAGACTTTTAGCAATACTGCTAGATGCCAAAATACCTGGAACTATACCAAAGTTTTGAGTGAATATAAATTATATACCTAGCATTCTATTCATACTAAGTCAAACAAGTGGAATCAAAATGTCATAATTCTTTTTTTTAGCTTGACTGAGACCTGTAGGAGGTGGAGCCACCAGTCCTGCAAAGGCGGTGCAGGCACAGGGGAGAGTAAGCTGGAAGGCTGGAGGGCTAGAGTGACCCCCTTGCACCCCAGGAAAAGAAAGGAGGCCAGTGAAGCTGGAGAAGAATGAACAAAGGTGACGGAAGGCAGGAGTCAGGCCACCTAGGGAAGCGTGAACTCAGACACCTGAATTTTCTGTGCAGTGGAAGCCACAAGGGAGAAAAATGGCAAGGGAGAAAAATCAGGTCTGAGTTATGCAAAGGTCACCGTGGCTCCTGCGGTGGGAGGAGTGGCGGGGTGGGAAGCAGGGCCGGACGTCCTGCGTCTTCCTGCAGATGAGCTCTGCCTGCAGGTAAGCATGGCTGGTTCAGGAGAGGCAGAGCTCCTGAGAAGCTGGAAGTCTCAGCGGATGTTTTTGGGTATAATGGGCAGGACTGATATTGAATTGGCTGCAGCGGACAAAGAAAACAGGGCTCGGGAACAACTTCTGGGTGGTGGATGCTAGTGCCAATTACTGTGATGGAGGGCTGGGGAGGGGAGGATTTGGGATTGGGGTGGGGGTCAAGAATTCTGCACCTACAGCCTAGCACAGCTAAGTGGAGTAAGGAGGACAAGGGCACCCTGGCTGACGTGTCCAGGAAATCGTGACCATCATGCAGGGCAGGTTTGAGTGCAGTCTGGGAGCACACACACTGGATGTGTGCAAACTAAGGAGATGGGAGAGATGTGGCTGCTCTCTGGGACACGCCAGCCCTTTTTACCCTGAAGTATGAAAACAGTAAAATTACTTCAACATGCCACCCCACCCCCAATCCTCATCCCAGCTCTAGGAATTTTGCAGCTCATGTGGCTTGGCCAACCACCATGACTTTTCAATAATAATAAACAAGAACCCTGAGCGAAAGCTGATGAGCCCATCACTAGGGGTAGATGGGAATTGGGGAACCCATAGCTTCCCAGAATTCTTTTCTGGGGTCACTGAGTCTGCTGTGTGTTTTCAATCAGGGATCTCGGTGAGGGGAGGCTGAGAACATGTTATTTAATTGCCCTGATAGCTTCCTGCAGGCTGACCCAATGCAGGCCATGGGAAGGAAGAAAAATATCTAGACTGTTAGATTTCCTCATGATAAAAGGTCTCTTCTTTTTAGTAGTTAGTCTGGACAAACAGACAAGCCCACCCTTCCCATCTGGCTTGAACCTAGCCCCAGGAGGGAAGGGCCACTCTCAGTGAAGTCTCTGAGATGAGAGGTGGTACTTGTGGTTCATGCAAAGCAAATCAGTGAAGGACACATTCAGCTGCAGGTTGCATAAAATCCATCTGCCCAGAGTTCCTTGTAAACAAGGAGTGGGTTGGTGGGTTGTTGGTTCTGGGCTCAACTGTCAACTGTGACCTCAGGGATTCAGCCTTTTCTAGTTTTCTGTTTCACCATTCCTAGCATGTTGACTATCTTCCTTGTGCTTTTGCCTCATGGTCACAAAAGGTGGCTGTAGCTCCAGGTATTGCATTTCAGTTTTAGGCAAGAAGAAAGGATAAAGGTGTTGCAAGCTACATGACTCATTTATCAGGAAAAGAAAAGCTTTCCCAGAAAATCCATCATCAAACTGCCGCTTGGAACAAAGCCACATGACCACTCCTAGCTGCAAGGGAGGCCGGAAAAGTAAGAAGGTGGATTTCTGAATCACCTTTGATGTTTCATGATCCACAGCTGGCTGCTGATGCCCAGGTCCATCCTGGGATCTGTTCACAAAGAAGAGGGTGGAAGTTGGGCAGGGATCTGACAGTGTCATACATGGCACTGTCCTCGACACTGACCTGCCACTGTCCAGGAAAACAGAGATGACTGCTGTGAACCTTCCTGTGAACAGGATGGAATCTGTGTGTGTGCGTGCTAAGTTGCTTCAGTCATGTCCGATTCTTTGCAACCCTATGAACTGTAGCCTGCCAGTCTCTTCTGTCCATGGGGATTCTCCAGGTGAGAATACTGGAGTGGGTTGCTATGCCCTCCTCCAGCAGATCTTTCCCACCAGGGATTGAACCTGTGTCTCCTGCATCTCCTGCATTGCAGCTGAATCCTTTACCTGTGAGCTACTGGGGAAGACCAGAATGGAATCTACCTGCACATAAATTCCTATCGGTCAGTTGTGAAGGGTTTAGACCCAGCTTCAATCACTATGCACACACATAAATCAAACAGGGCGTGCTTTTAAGTTTACTATATGCCCAGTACTAGATGTTAAAAATACAATTTTATTTTCTATTCTCAAGTGCCCTATGAAAAGGGCACAACTATTATTTTCATTATGCAAATGAGGAAACCCAGACTTTTCACAGTAATTTGTCCAAGATCAAATAATTTTCAAAGGCAGAATGAGGCCCCAAATCACTTGTTTCCTGAATGTGGGCCCTGAACCACTTGGTACTGACCTCTCCTGAGAAGAGGTCAGAAGTCTGGTCACACTTTAGTGTCCTTGAGTCTGAGAGGACATCATGGAGCACAGGACATCATGACTCAGGGCCATGGTGAGGTCAATGCTTTCTGTACCAGACGGCGGGCTTCACAGCCCGTGATCAACAAGCGTGTTCATTTCTGGGATTATTGATAAGTGTCTGTTTTCCCCACTAACATGTTCACTCATGGATACAGGGAATACGTCTGCCCCATTCACCGTGGTATCTGCTGACACAAACAGAACTTTCCAAAAGTGAACCCAAACCTGAAGTTACAACAGCAAGTATGTCAAAATGCAGAGGTTGGTTTTCAGTCAAGCTGCATCATACATGGGCAACTCTAAGTAGCAGTATCAGGGTGAAAAGTAGCAGGGACTTTTAAGCAAAGTAACGAAGTGTAATAATTTACTGGAGCGACCTTGTGCTGGCCACCTAGGAATGAAATCAGACTGTAAGTAAGAAAATCGTGCCTGGTTGCCTGGTTGAAGTTCCAAGGCTGGGCCACAAGGGGGCAGCACTTGAGAGATGATGCTCACAGGCATGCCGTTGATTTCTTCCCTGGGGGCTTTGCAATCGCACTCTTTAATTTGCCTGGTTTTCTTCTGTCTGAGAACAGCTAACACCAGAATTCTTAGAATTAGTCCTCACTGCAGGAAGATGAGGGAGGGAGAGTTGGTGTTCAGCTAGAAGTAGTCCCGGAAGGATACCTGGAAAAAGTGGATCCTGGTCTGGATAGATCAAGGCCTCTGGCACCAGATCTCAGCAATTCAATTCAATAGGGTGGCCATACACTGTCCTGGGTGTAGTAGCCAAGACAGGGGCCTCAGATGGAGCCCGCAGAAAGAGTACAGTTTATCTGGGGAGCCAAAAGGATGCTCTCATAACTATAATGTAAGACAGAAGTTGGCAACAAAGAAAAAGTTCAGATTTATCCTGACTGATGGGACCTGGAGAAGCATGAAGAAAAGGTGGCATTGGAGTTGAACCTTGAGGAAGGGGTGGCATTGATCAGGATGACTTATGGGTCTTATCTTGAACTTTCTCCACTTGAGTTAAAGGAACCATTTACAACATGGGGAGTGTGTTTGTGTGTGTGAGTGCACATGAGCCTCACAGAGCAGTTAAGAATGAAAATTTTACTATTGAGCAAATTTGAGTTCAAGTCTTGGCTTGGACATTTACTAACCTGTGTCACCCTGAAACTACTTAATCTTTTTGAGTTTACATTTTCTCTCCTACAATGTGGGCATAATGCGTGTGCTTGCCTCATGATTGTTCTGTAGATTAATTATATAAGCAGTAAAAAAATTCATATCTGGGGACTGAGATTTCAAATCATTTAACACCTGGGAAGAGAGAGAGAGAGAGAGACAAAGGAATAATTTATTTATTTACAGATGTTTTAAAGCATCTACAATGTACCAGGCACTATGCCAGGCCCTTGAGATACAACAGACTGAAAAAAATAAATATTCTTGCCCTCTTGGAGCCAGTGCGAAAGCACAGTAAACAAAACAACTCAATCTATGGCAGGCCAGTTGGCCATAAGTTTTACAGGGGAATCGATCATGGGGGAGGGTAGAAAGTACCAGTTTGCAAGGGGAGAGTCTTATATATAGTTTGCTCAAAGAAGTTGCCCGGGGGCTTGCTTTGGCAGGGTCGTGGAGGTGGTAAGAAATGAATATTTAAGAAATTTTGTTACCGATAAAGAAATAGAGGTTTAAATATGTTTGGTAAAATTTTTAAAGGCAAACAATAGTCAGATTTCTAAAGTCCAAGAGGAAAAGGTCTGTGCTTAGTCACTCAGTCGTGTCTGATTCTTTGCTATCCCATGGACTGTAAGGAGAACAAGAAAACCTGATGAATTCAGCAAAACTCAAGAAAGGAAAAAAATGTGGTAAACACAAAACAAAATTAGATGGCAAATATATATTATCAAACAAGCCGAGATACAAAGACTCAGGTTTGGTTTGAAATGCAAAAACCAACTATAAACTCTTTTATAAAAATTTTAAAATATGCATATCTTTAATTGCTAATGAAGTGCAGATGTCCAAGTGCTAATTTGATATTCTCATTTCTTTTTTGTTTAGTTGCTTCACTATTTTTATTGAGATAGTTGTCTTTTTTTTTTTTTTTACTGACCTGTAAGAGATCTGTGAATATTGAGATGTTGCAATTTGGACTGCAAATTTGTCATTTGACTTTTAATTCTTTATTTTCTTGGGCTCCAAAATCACTGCAGCTGGTGACTGCAGCCACGAAATTAAAAGATGCTTGCTCCTTGGAAGAAAAGCTATGACAAACCTAGACAGCATATTAAAAAGCAGAGACATTACTTTGCTGGTAAAGGTCCATCTAGTCAAAGCTATGGTTTTTCCAGTAGTCATATATGGATGTGAGAGTTGGACCATAAAGAAGGCTGAGCACCGAAGAATTGATGCTTTTGAACTGTGGTGTTGGAGAAGACTCTTGAGAGTCCCTTGGACTGCAAGGAGATCCAACAAGTCCCTCCTAAAGGAAATTAGTCCTGAATATTCTCTGGAAGGACTGATGCTGAAGCTGAAGCTCCAATACTTTGGCCACCTGATGTGAAGAGCCGACTCATTAGAAAAGCCCCTGATGCTGGGAAAGATGCTGAAAGTAAGAGGAGAAGGGGATGACAGAGGATGAGATGGTTGGATGGCATCACTGACTCAATGGCCATGAGTTTGAGCAAGCTCCGAGAGTTGTTGATGGACAGGGAGGCCTGGTGTGCTGCAGTCCATGGGGTTGCAAAGAGTCGGACACGACTGACTGAACTGAACCGATAGTGATTTTTAAATTAAACTAAGAGTTGGACCGGAGAAGGCAATGGTACCCCACTCCAGTACTCTTGCCTGGAAAATCCCATGGGCGGAGGAGCCTGGTAGGCTGCAGTCCATGGGGTCGCTAAGAGTCGGACATGACTGAGTGATTTCACTTTCGCTTTTCACTTTCATGCATTGGAGAAGGAAATGGCAACCCACTCCAGTGTTCTTGCCAGGAGAATCCCAGGGACGGGGGAGCCTGGTGGGCTGCCGTCTATGGGGTCGCACTGAGTCAGACACGACTGAAGGGACTTAGCAGCAGCAGCAAATGTCATATAATTATTTTGGTTTTATGTATACAATTTTTGTCAAGAATGTATCAATGCATCATTTTGTAGTTTCAAGCTTTTACATCATTGTTAATGGGATTCCCTGGTTGCTCATAAAGAACCTGCCTGCCAATGCAGAAGACTCAGGTTTGATCCCTGGGTCAAGAAGATCCCCTGGAGAAGGAAATGGCAACCCACTCCAGCATTCTTGCCTGGGAAATCCCATGGACAGAGAAGCCTGGTGGGCTACAGTTCATGGGGTCACAAAGATTCTGTTAGGACTTAGTGAGTAAACAACAACAACAACAGCAACATTGGATTGTAGAAGTACCTGAACTTCCTCATAGTAGTCTGAGGGTTTAATTTGTTTTTTTAACATGATAATCTTTGATCCATCTGGGATTTATTTTTGAATAAAGAGAAAGATAATTCAGATTTATCACCTAGACATATACTTCAAACAAAATGATCCTCAAAGTTTAGTGGTAAAGAGGTGAACCAGGATATACTGGGCAGCACACAGGGAAAACCAAGGCTGAGGTGGAAATATTCATATCAAATGAGGTAGGACTGAAGGTAAAGGCAGTAAATAGGAAAAAAGAGAAGTAGTTTGTACTGATAAAATCTGTAATCCATCAAGAAGACATAACAGGAATGAACCTTAATCCACCACCTGGGCACAGGCTCCAAGTACAAGATCTTTACAAAACCACAGTTACAGTGGCAGATTTCAGCATTCCCCTCTCATGATTAGACAGACCACCTGGACCAAAAGGCAGATAAAGGATTGGAGCAACACAGTTAACAGGCTTGGCTTATTATTTATTAATACAACTTGGTTCCATCGGCCCATGGAGCACTCTCAGTGCTTAGTCATGGACTTGGCTCCCTGGTGGAGCTCTTGGCTTCGACGTGCAAAAACCCAGGCTCCAACAGGTTTTTTTGTGCTTTTTGTTTTTAAGCAAGGAAGAAAAGTGTGAGCCCACATCCCAGGAGTCTGGGAAAGGTGGGCTATTTCAAAGACCCGGGTAGGAGCCTCCTGTTCCCACCCAGTGGGAAAGGGGAAGAAACTTTTTTTCTTTCTGTGGAATAGAAGTCCCACCCTTTACTCATATTTGGGTTAACTGATGTCAGATGACTGCCCTCAAATCCAGAAAGTTTTGCCAGGAGAACACACAGATTAGTGTAAGCCTGGAACCTCGAGCAAGAGGGATGGGTTCATCCTGATGTTGGAGACCACTCATAACTTACTCTCCAGCTGGGTGGGGTCAACTTCCTTACTGGCTGCAGTGCAGAGGGAGCAAGATCAGCCTTATGGTGGGAGGAGGAAGGGGAGAAGGATGCGAGTAGGAGTCAACAGAGTCCATTACTCTGGCCAAAAAGAAAAGGTTAACAACTTCCAGAAAGGAGATAATCTACTAGCCACATTCTCTGACAATAATGTTTTATCATATTTGTAAGAAAACTAGTCCTTTCTCCTTTTTAAAACAATTACAGTGTCTCTTGCGTACCACAAAGTGCACAAACATTAAGTATACACCTTAATTTTTATGCATGAAGAAGCATGGAGAACCTTCTAAAGCTTGCTCCGCACTGCTTGTGGTTAGTGCGCTAAGGTGCCCCTGTCGTGTCCGACTCTCTGCAACCCTATGGACCCTCCAGGCTCCTCTGTCCATGGGATTCTCCAGGCAAGAATACTGGAGAGGATCTTCCCCACCCAGTGATAGAACCCATGTCTCTTACATCTCCCGCATTGGCAGGCGGGTTCTTTACCACTAGCGCCACCTGGGAAGCCCCCCTTTCCAGAGGCTTTTCTAACCACTATTCTAACTCCAGTCACCATAGGTTAGGTTTGTCTGTTTTGAATCTTATACAAATGTAATGATATAGAATATAGTCTTCTGTGTCTGCTTCTTTTGTTCAAAGTGTTTTTGACATTCATGCATACTGTTGTGTATATCAGTCTCATTCATTGCTGTGCAGTATTTCTTTGTGTGAACTTACTACAATGTAACGATCCTTTCCCTGTATGTGCTCAGGCTCTGAGTCATATCCAACTCTCTGCGACCCCATGGACTGCAGCCTGCTATGCTCCTCCATCCATGGGATTTTTCAGGCAAGAATACTAGAGTGGGTTGCCATTTCCTCTTCCAGAAGATCTTCCTAACCCAGGAATTGAACCCATGTCTCTTATGTCTCCCGCACTGGCAGGTGGGTTCTTCACCACTAGCGCCACCATCCTTTTCCTTCAGTTCAGTTCAGTCACTCAGTCATGTCCGACTCTTTGCGACCCCATGAATCGCAGCACACCAGGCCTCCTTGTCCATCACCAGCTCCCGCAGTTCACTCACACTCATGTCCATCGAGTCAGTGATGCCATCCAGCCATCTCATCCTCTGTCGTCCCCTTCTCCTCCTGCCCCCAATCCCTCCCAGCATCAGGGTCTTTTCCAATGAGTCAACTCTTCGCATCAAGTGGCCAAAGTACTGGAGTTTCAGCTTTAGCATCATTCCCTCCAAAGAAATCCCAGGGCTGATCTCCTTCAGAATGGACTGGTTGGATCTCCTTGCAGTCCAAGGGACTCTCAAGAGTCTTCTCCAACACCACAGTTCAAAAGCATCAATTCTTCAGCGCTCAGCTTTCTTCACAGTCCAACTCTCACATCCATACATGACCACAGGAAAAACCATAGCCTTAACTAGACGGCCTTTGTTGGCAAAGTAATGTCTCTGCTTTTGAATATGCTGTCTAGGTTGGTCATAACTTTCCTTCCAAGGAGTAAGCGTCTTTTAATTTCATGGCTGCAGTCACCATCTGCAGTGATTTTGGAGCCCCCAAAAATAAAGTCTGACACTGTTTCCCCTGTTTCCCCATCTATTTCCCATGAAGTGATGGGATCAGATGCCATGATCTTCGTTTTCTGAATGTTGAGCTTTAAGCCCACTTTTTCACTCTCCTCTTTCACTTTCATCCAGAGGCTTTTTAGTTCCTCTTCACTTTCTGCCATAAGGGTGGTGTCATCTGCATATCTGAGGTAATTGATATTTCTCCCAGCAATCTTGATTCCAGCTTGTGCTTCTTCCAGCCCAGCATTTCTCATGATGTACTCTGCACAGAAGTTAAATAAGCTGGGTGACAATATACAGCCTTGACGTACTCCTTTTCCTATTTGGAACCAGTCTGTTGTTCCATGTCCAGTCCTAACTGTTGCTTCCTGACCTGCATACAGGTTTCTCAAGAGGCAGGTCAGGTACTCTGGTATTCCCATCTCTTTCAGAATTTTCCACAGTTTATTGTGATCTACACAGTCAAAGGCTTTGGCATAGTCAATAAAGCAGAAATAGATATTTTTCCTTATTGAAGATAATTTCCCTGGAAAGGTTTAAAACACACTCTTCTAAATAGTTTTCAGATAAAGGAGGAAATGAAGACTTAAATGTTAGTTCTTTTAGACATTATTATATTGAAGCAATCCCTCGGATGTAGCCAAGGCTGTATTCAGAGGGAAATCCATAGCCTAAACTATTTTTATTATTAAAAAAAAGAATTAGTGGATATAAATGAACTAATAATTTAAATGATATAAAAAGGAAACAGTATGAACAAATCAGAAAACAAAAAGTTATTAAAGCCTAAAGTCGATAAATGGTTTATTTCAAAAGATTAATAACATAGACACCACCTCATAAACTTGTATCTTAAAAAGAGTAAAACAAATATTTGCGACATAAAAATAGAGAAAGGATATATGATCACAGATTTTTTAAATTAGAAGAGAATATTTTAAAATTACAAGAGGATATTTAAGAGTTGAGGGAAGCAATAAGATGACTTTCTTGAGTAATACCAGTGTGTAAAATTGACACAGGAAGACTTTAAAAGAAACAACCACAGAAAAAATGTAAGAGACACAGAAGATATTTAAAAGTTTGTAAAAAATCAATAACTAAAAAATAAATGACTTTGACTTTATGTGAGTTCAAGATCATCTTCAGAGAAGTGGGAATTCCATTTCAACCTTATCAGATGATGAAAAAGAGCAAAATCTTGTCAGTTAATTTTATGAGGCTGGAAAACTCTGGGCTCCCAACTTTGACATTGGCTCACAAACAGAACCACACTGGGCAAAGGAGGACCACTTGGCACTGGGCTCTGGCACAGGCATCACCACTTGGAAATATGGGCTCAGATTGGCAGGATCTGGTTTTTCAAAGAAGGCCAAGAATTGAATGTTTGTGTGTAATTTTCCAATTTTTCTGTGCTGGCGACCAAAGCATTTTTTTTAAAAAAAAAACATGCTACATGGACTAAATCAAATTTGCTGACTGGATTTGACTACTATTTTGCAACCTTTATTAAAATGGAGTTGAGGGGACTTCCCTGGTGGTCCAATGGTTAAGACTCTATACTTCCAATGCAGGGGGTGTGGGTTCAATCCCTGGTTTGGGAATTAAGGTCCCACATGCCTTGGGCAAACTTAGGCCTTGCCACTGAGCCTGAGAGCCTCAATTAGAGAGAAGTTTACACATTGCAGCAAAAGACCCCACAAGCTTCAACAAAGATCCTGTGTGCTGCAAGCAAGACCTGATGCAGCCAAAAGAAATAAATAAACATATATATGCATAAGCACAAAATGGAGTTGGACCCATGATCTGAAATAAGGAACCAAAGAAAGAAGGACATCTTCTTGAACCTAGAGACTTTTATACAGAGTGAAGTAAGTCAGAAAAAGAGAAACAAATGATGTATATTAATGCATATATATGGAATCTAGAAAGATGGTACTGATGAACCTATATGCAGGGCAACAATGGAGACGCAGACATAGGGAACAGATGTGTGGATACAGTAGGGGAAGGAAAGCGTGGGACAAATTGAGAAAGTAGCATGGAAACATGTACATTCTGTTCTGTTCTGTGAAGTCGCTCAGTCGTGTCTGACTCGCTTCTCCATCCATGGGATTCTCCAGGCAAGAATACTGGAGTGGGGTACCATTTCCTTCTCCAGGGGATCTTCACGACCCAGGGATTGAACCTGGGTCTCCCGCATTGCAGGCAGACGCTTTAACCTCTGAGCCAACAGGGAAGCCCCATGTACATTGCCATATGTAAAATAGACAGCCAGTAGGAATTTGCTGTATGACACAGGGAGCTCAAACCCAGTGCTCTGTGACAAGCTGGGAGGTGGGATGGAGTGGGGGGTGGGAGAGAGGTTCAAGAGACAGGGGACATATGTACACCTATGGCTGATTCATGTTGATGTATGGCAGAAGACAACATGATATTGTAAAACAATTATCTGCCAATTCAGTTCAGTTCAGTTCAGTCGCTCAGTCGTGTCCGACTTTTTGCGACCCCATGAATCGCAGCACGTGTCCATCACCAACTCCCGCAGTTCACTCAGACTCACGTCTGTTGAGTCAGTGATGCCATCCAGCCGTCTCATCCTCTGTTGTCCCCTTCTCCTTCTGCCCCCAATCCCTCCCAGCATCAGAGTCTTTTCCAATGAGTCAATTCTTCGCATGAGGTGGCCAAAGTACTGGAGTTTCAGCTTTAGCATCATTCCTTCCAAAGAAATCCCAGGGCTGATCTCCTTCAGAATGGACTGGTTCGATCTCCTTGCAATCCAAGGGACTCTCAAGAGTCTTCTCCAATACCAATTAAAGATACATAAATCATAAAAAAAAGTCTAATTCTGAACTATTAGTAGGAATATAATGTAAGCCACATATGTAATTTAAAATTTTCTAGTAAAAAGTTAGAAACATGCTAAAAAAGAAACAGAAGAAATTCATTTTAAAATATATTTTATGTAGTATATCAAAATATTATTTCAACATGTGATAATACAAAATTATTGATGAGCTGTTTTACATTCTTTTTGTATTAATAGATTGTTTTAAATATTTGAAATCTAGTGTGTATGTTTTACATCTTCAGTACATTTCAATTTAGCCACTGTTTTCATCAGAAATATTTGATTTGTGTTTAGATTTTGCAAAGCTTACAGTTGGAAAAGTAGACATTGCCTACATCTAAATTGTTCCAAACACAGAAAAGTTTTCCAGTAATTGAATTGTGCACAAAAAAATAATTTTCCTTTAATAGTTGCATCTTCACTGACAAGATTGGTGCATCTTTTTTAGAAATGATTTGACTCTGAAGTAAAAGTGTATTAACTTTAAAACTAGCTTAAATTCATGAACTCTTGTGCTAAACTCAGTATTATTAACATTGACAGCAATTGAGGCATCTTATAATTTGAAAAGAAACTCTAAATTTATCATCAACAAATCATTCTTCAAATTTTTAAAATAGTTTTTGTGGCCAATTTATATAACGTTGTCAACTGCAATTAAAATCTTCTGCATATTGAATCATGTTGGAAAAAATGTGAAAGTCATATTATTGATTTGTATTACAAAAAGTTTAAATTTCAATATGAATTCTCCTACCTGTCTAGCTAGGTCATCAGTAAACTTTTCTTTTCTTTGGAGCTTCAAATTTAGGTCTTTCATCTGGTGTGTAATAACAATGAGAACACTTTAAATCAAACCAGCATTTTTTGTCTTTGATTAAGGAAAATATGGCAAGTATAACTTTTGTGTCAAATAAATCTTGAATTGGAGTTAACACTGCAGCAAATCTGTAAAAACTCTTTTCATGATTCAACTAATGGGCAAAGAAAATAAGATCATTAAATTCATTGTCTTCTACTCTCAGGAGTTCTATAAATTGATGATGATTCATACCATTTGTACATAAATACTAAATGGTTTTAACTGTTGTATTCATGACACTATTCAGAGACTGTGCCAGAAAAATGGAATGCAAATATTTTATATGTATCATAGAGTGGAACAAAACTTTCAGGAAGCATCAGCCTCTTGTTTTATTTTTTATTTATTTATTTATTTTTTTTAGCCTCTTGTTTTAAAATCCCAGTATGACTGCTTGAGCTAACGTAGATGAAGTATCATCTGTGGTCATTGAAACTAATCTTCTCATTTCTAGATGAAATTCTTCTTTGACAGATGTAGGAGATTCAAAATTATCTATGCCATGAGTTCTATTTTTTAAATTATGATATACCTTTTTAGCGGAGAAGGCAATGGCACCCCACTCCACTACTCTTGCCTGGAAAAATCCCATGGGCGGAGGAGCCTGGTAGGCTGCAGTCCATGGGGGAAGAGTCAGACACGACTGAGCGACTTCACTCTCACTTTTCACTTTCATGCATTGGAGAAGGAAATGGCAACCCACTCCAGTGTTCTTGCCTGGAGAATCCCAGGGACAGGGGAGCCTGGTGGGCTGCCGTCTATGAAGTCGCACGGAGTCAGACACGACTGAAGCAACTTAGCAGCAGCAGCAGCAGAAGCATACCTTTTTAGAGCAGTTTTAAGTTCATAGAAAAATTGAGGGGAAGGTACAGAGAAGTCCCATACACTCCTGCCACTCCAAATTCCCCTATTATGCATAGCGGTGCATTTTGTTACAATTTGTGAGCTGACACTGACCCCTCATAGTCATCCAAAGTCCGGAATTACAACACAGTCCACTCTCTGGATTTGGACGAATGTATGACGGAGAAGGGATAAGGGAATGGCAAACCACTTCAGTATTCTTGCCTTGAGAACCCCATGAACTGTATGAAAATGCAAAATGATAGGATACTGAAAGAGGAACTCCCCAGGTCAGTAGGTGCCCAATATGGTACTGGAGATCAGTGGAGAAATAACTCCAGAAAGAATGAAGCTATGGAGCCAAAGCAAAAACAATACCCAGTTGTGGATGTGACTGGTGATAGAAGCAAGATCTGATGCTGTAAAGAGCAATATTGCATTGGAACCTGGAATGTCAGGTCCATGAATCAAGGCAACTTGGAAGTGGTCAAACAGGAGATGGCAAGAGTGAACTTCGACATTCTAGGAATCGACGAACTAAAATGGACTGGAATGGGTGAATTTAACTCAGATGACCATAATATCTACTACTGTGGGCAGGAATCCCTTAGAAGAAATGGAGTAGCCATCATGGTCAACAAAAGAGTCTGAAATGCAGTACTTGGATGCAATCTCAAAAACGACAGAATGATCTCTGTTCATTTCCAAGGCAAACCATTCAATATCACAGTAATCCAGTCTATGCCCCAACCAGTAACGCTGAAGAAACTGAAGTTGAACGGTTCTGTGAAGACCTACAAGACCTTTTAGAACTAACACCCAAAAAAGATGTCCTTTTCATTAGAGGGGACTGGAATGCAAAAGTAGGAAGTCAAAATAATTTTGTAAAGTTTAAAAATAAAGTAAAATTAAAAAAAATAATAAAAAAAAAAGTAGTAAGTCAAGAAACACCTGGAGTAACAGGCAAATTTGGCCTTGGAATATGGAATGAAGCAGGGCAAAGACTAATAGAGTTTTGCCAAGAAAATGCACTGGTCATAGCAAACACCTTCTTCCAACAGCACAAGAGAAGACTCTACACATGGACATCACCAGATGGTCAACACCGAAATCAGATTGATTATATTCTTTGCAGCCAAAGATGGAGAAGCTCTATACAGTCAGCAAAAACAAGACTGGGAGCTGACTGTGGCTCAGATCATGAACTCCTTATTGCCAAATTCAGACTTAAATTGAAGAAAGTAGGGAAAACCAGTAGACCATTCAGGTATGACCTAAATCAAATCCCTTATGATTAAACAGTGGAAGTGAGAAATAGATTTAAGGGCCTAGATCTGATAGACAGAGTGCCTGGTGAACTACGGACGGAGGTTTGTGACATTGTACAGGAGACAGGGATCAAGACCATCCCCATGGAAAAAGAAATGCAAAAAAGCAAAATGGTTGTCTGGGAAGGCCTTACAAATAGCTGTGAAAAGAAGAGAAGCAAAAAGCAAAGGAGAAGAGGAAAGATATAAGCATCTGAATGCAGAGTTCCAAAGAACAGCAAGAAGAGATAAGAAAGCCTCCCTCAGCGATCAATGCAGAGAAATAGAGGAAACCAACAGAATGGGAAAGACTAGAGATCTCTTTGAGAAAATTAGCGATACCAAGGGAACATTTCATGCAAAGATGGGATCGATAAAGGACAGAAATGGTATGGACCTAACAGAAGCAGAAGATATTAAGAAGAGGTGGCAAGAACACACAGAAGAACTGTACAAAAAAGATCTTCACGACCCAGATAATCACGATGGTGTGATCACTCACCTAGAGCCAGACATCCTGGAATGTGAAGTCAAGTGGGCCTTAGAAAGCATCACTACGAACAAAGCTAGTGGAGGTGATGGAATTCCAGTGGAGCTATTCCAAATCCTGAAAGATGATGCTGTGAAAGTGCTGCACTCAATATGTCAGCAAATTTGGAAAACTCAGCAGTGGCCACAGGACTGGAAAAGGTCAGTTTGCATTCCAATCCCAAAGAAAGAAAATGCCAAAGAATGCTCAAACTACTGCACAATTGCACTCATCTCACACGCTAGTAAAGTACTGCTCAAAATTCTCCAAGCCAGGCTTCAGCAATATGTGAACCGTGAACTTATAGATGTTCAAGTTGGTTTTAGAAAAGGCAGAGGAAACAAAGATCAAATTGCCAACAACCGCTGGATCATGGAAAAAGCAAGAGAGTTCCAGAAAAACATCTATTTCTGCTTTATTGACTATGCCAAAGCCTTTGACTGTGTGGATCACAATAAACTGTGGAAAATTCTGAAAGAGATGGGAATACAAGACCACTTGACATGCCTCTTGAGAAACCTATATGCAGGTCAGGAAGCAACAGTTAGAACTGGACATGGAACAACAGACTGGTTCCAAATAGGAAAAGGAGTAGGTCAAGGCTGTATATTGTCACCCTGCTTATTTAACTTCTATGCAGAGTACATCATGAGAAACGCTGGGCTGGAAGAAGCACAAGCTGGAATTAAGATTGCTGGGAGAATTATCAATAACCTCAGATACGCAGATGACACAACCCTTATGGCAGAAATTGATGAGGAACTAAAAAGCTTCTTGATGAAAGTGAAAGAGGAGAGTGAAGAAGTTGGCTTAAAGCTCAACATTCAGAAAACGAAGATCATGGCATCCGGTCCCATCACTTCATGGGAAATAGATGGGGAAACAGTGGAAATAGTGTCAGACTTTATCTTTTTGGGCTCCAACATCACTGCAGATGGTGATTGCAGCCATGAAATTAAAATACGCTTAATCCTTGGCAGAAAAGTTACGACCAACCTAGATAGCATATTCAAAAGCAGAGACATTACTTTGTCAACAAAAGTCCGACTAGTCAAGGCTATGGTTTTTCCAGTGGTCATGTGTGGATGTGAGAGTTGGACTGTGAAGAAAGCTGAACACGGAAGAATTGATGCTTTTGAACTATGGTGTTGGAGAAGACTCTTCAGAGTCCGTTGGACTGCAAAGAGATCCAACCAGTCCATCCTAAAAGAGATCAGCCCTGGGATTTCTTTGGAAGGACTGATGCTAAAGCTGAAACTCCAGTACTTTGGCCGCCTCATGCGAAGAGTTGACTCATTGGAAAAGACCCTGATGCTGGGAGGGATTGGGGGCAGGAGGAGAAGGGGACGACAGAGGATGGGATGGCTGGATGGCATCGCTAACTCGATGGACGTGAGTCTGAGTGAACTCCGGGAGTTGTTGATGGACAGGGAGGCCTGGCGTGCTGAAGTTCATGGGGTTGCAAAGAGTCGGACACGACTGAGTGACTGAACTGAACTGAACTGATGATGGAGAAGGCCATGGCACCCCACTCCAGTACTCTTGCCTGGAAAATCCCATGGATGGAGGATCCTGGTAGGCTGTGGTCCATGGGGTCTCGAAGAGTCAGACACGACTGAGTGACTTCACTTTCACTTTTCACTTTCATTCATTGGAGAAGGAAATGGCAACCCACTCCAGTGTTCTTGCCTGGAGAATCCCAGGGAGTGGGGAGCCTGGTGGGCTGCTGTCCATGGGGCTGCACAGAGTCGGACATGACTGAAGCGACTTAGCAGCAGCAGCCTCAGCATGACAGGTATACATTGCTCCTTGGAAGGAAATCTACGACAATCTTAGACAGCAGGGATGGATCCTATGTCCCCTGCATTGGCAGGCAGATTCTTACCCACTGTACCAGCAGGGAAATCCACAAAAGTTTTAAATTTTTAATGAAGTCTAGCTTATTGGTTACTCTTTTCATGTAATGTGCATTTGATATTGTATCTAAAAAGTCATATCCATACCCAAGGTCTTCCGGGTGTTCTACATTATCTTCCAGGTAGTTTTATAGTTTTGCGTTTATGTTTGGGTCTATGATCTATTTTGAGTTAATTTTTGTGAAGAGTGTAAGATCTGTGTCTAGATTCCTTTTTTTTAATGTGGATGTCTGGTAGTTTCAATACTGTTTGTTGAGTTCTATCTTTGCTTCATGCTATGGCTTTTGTTATTTTATCAAAGATCAGTTGACTGTACTTATGTGGGTCTGTTTCTGGGCTCTCTAGTTTGTTCCATTGATCTGTTTTTCTATTCTTTTTCCAATATCACTATCTTGATTACTGTAGCTCTATAGTATGTCTTGAAATCAGGTAGTGCTAGTCTTCCAACTTTATTCTTCTTCGATAATATGTTGGCTATTCTGGATCTTTTACTCTATAAACTTTAGAATCAGTTTGTAAATAATCACAAAAGATCAATAACTTGCTGGGATTTTAATCAGGATTGTATTGAATCTATAGCTCAAGTTGGAAGGAACTCACATCTTGACAATATTGAATCTTCTTAACCATCAATATGGAATATCTCTCTACTTAGTTCTTGTTTGATTTTGTACATCAGAATTTTGTCATTTTCCTTGATAGGTTTTATACATATTTTATCAAGTTTATACCTAGGTATTTTATTAGGGGGATGTGAGTGAGTGTATATAGAACTGTGTTTTTAATTTCAAATTCCACATGTTCATCACTGATATATAGGAAAGGAGTTGACTTTGGTATGTTAACTTTGTATTCTGTAGCCTTGCTGTAATTGATTCTTAGTTTCAGATTTCTTTTAATTAATTATTTCAGATTTTTGACATAGATGATCATGTCATCTGTGGACAAAGACAATTCTTTTTTTCCCAAACTGTATACCCTTTGATTCCTCTTTTTATCTTATTGCATTAACTAGGATTTCCAGTCTTTTGGTATTTTTAGAGAGGTTTTGAATTCTTAACAGTCAGTGGTTTGCTGGCTTAATTGAAAATTTTATACTGTTTGTGAAATGTCTTTTTAAATCTTTTCCTTATATTCTAATAAACTTTTTATAACTGATGTAATAGTTAAAAACTCTCCATCTAAAAATGATTCTTCTTTGCTGTGTGAGAATTTGAGTCATTTTATAGCTGGCCAGAGTTACAGGCTCAGCTCTTACTAAAACTCATTAAAATTTTTTATTGGATATTTCATCCTGATTCTCATTGACTTATTTTGTTGATTCTTTTTTGATGGTTGAAGGAAATATCTTTTCAAATTCATTATGTATTTGATAGAAGTATATGTTATTATTGTTCATTTTATTATCTTTTACCCAGCAAATAAAAAGCTTTAAATTTTTTCCTGCTGAAACAAATGGCAATTGTTTCATTGTGAAATTTGTGATGTTTCAGGTTTCCTTTACTGTTCTGCGTGTCTACTTGATTTTTGTTTGTTGTTTAGTTGCTAAGTCGTGTCCCACTCTTTTGAGACCCCATGGACTGTAGCCCACTAGGCTCCTCTGTCCATGGGATTTTTCCAGGCAAGCATACTGGACTGGATTGCCATTTCCTTCTTCAGGAGATCTTCCCAACCCAGGGATGGAACCTCCTGAATTGGCAGGCTGATTCTTTACCACTGAGCCACCAGGGAAGCCCCGATTCAATTTTGCATCAGTAAAATTCCTACATTTATGAAGTCTAAAATGTCTTTCCATAATTTTTTAAACTTGAAAAATAATTATATTAAAATAATAATAATTTCAATTTCATTATATAGATATCATGATAACTTGTACTCTCAGGCTAAGACTGAAAACAAATATACCTAAGACTGAAAAAATGCTACATTAGTGCACAGGAAATAATCACCCCAACTGGATCAGTCCACTGATACCAACCAGGTTATGTTTACACCTAATACTAGAAGCAGTGCACTTGCTCAGCACATACACAACAACACTACAGTGGTGGCTGGTAGGCTGGAAAGGTGTGAACTGCAGTGTGGTTAACTGAATAACGATGTCCCAGATGTCCACATCCTAACCCCTGGAACCTGTGAATATGTCAGCCTACATGGCAAAGATAATTAAGGATGTAGATGGAATTAATGTGGTCTTGAAATGAGGAGATTATCCTGGATTATCCTGGGCTTCCCTGGTGGCCCAGAATCCGCCTGCCAATGCAGGTGTCCCAGGTTTGAGCCCTTTGTTGGGAAGATCACCTGGTGAAGGAAATGCAACCCACTCCGGTATTCTTGCCTGGGAAATCCCATGGATAGAGGAGCCTGTTAGGCTATAGGCCATGGGGTGCAAGGAGTTGGACACAATTTAGTGACTAAGTAACAACAATCCTGGATTATCATGGTGGGCCCAATGAAATCATGATAATCCTTAAAAGCAGACAATCTTTTTCAATAGTACTTAGAGGGAGCTGTAACTTGGAAGACTAGTCAGACTCAACATTACTGCCTTTGAAGATGGAAGAAGGGGACCATGAGCCAAGAAACGCAGATGCCTCTAGAAGCTGGACCACCTGATGCATAGAGCCCATACATTGGAAAAGATCTTGATGTTGGGAAAGATTGAGGGCAAGAGGAGAAGTGGGAGACAGAGGACGAGATTGTTGGATGGTTGTACTCAATGGACATGAGTTTGAGCAAACTCCAGGAGATAGTGAAGGATAGGGAAGCCTGGCATGCTGCAGTCCATGGGGTCGCAAAGAGTCAGACCCAATTTAGCAACTGAACAATTTGAAGCTGAAAGGAAACAGATTCTCCCCCAGAGAGAGATTCTTCCTTCAGTAAGAAATTCAGCTCTGCAGACATTTTGATTTTAGCCTATAAGACCCATTTCAGACTTCTGAGGTCCAGAAGAGTAAGAGAATAAAAATTGTATTGTTTCAAGCTAGAAAATTTCTAGTAACTTATCATGGCTGCAATAGGAAATGAGTACAGTAGTTCTATAGAACAATTAAGTTGTCTGTTAGAAAAATAATTTTTACTGTATAGTTTTAACATTCATGTTTATTCAACTGAATAAAATTAAAAAATTTAGTCCCCAGTTGCACGATCCACATACAGATGCTCTGTGACCAGGTGTTCCTAATGGCTAGCAGTCCAGGTTTGGTTACACTCTTGTGTCTCTTGGTGGCTGGAAGCAATGAGAGGGACAGGCGGGTGGAAACATACTTGGCATTGCCAATAAGCTCTTTGGGGCACTGGGTCTGTGCTTTGACTGCACAAGTTTTGAGAATGCGATTTAAATTTCAAGTACTGTTTTAGGATTGTTTTTGGAGGCCCCTGTGTTTGGGAGGGGGTACTTGCTGGTCAAGGGGAGGAGAGCCTCTTAAAAGAAACTTACATCTTTGTTTTTTGGGACTCAGACCCAAGATACAGCTTGTGGTTGCTGAATAAGCATTTGCTCCCAGGATTTCCCATGAACTTTTCAGAGGTCTGACTCTGTTCCAAGCAGGATGTCTGGAAAGGCTGGCGAACCACATTATTTATCAGTGTTGATTTCAATCTCTTAGGGCATAACTGGCTAGAGATGAACCCCATCTCCAGCCGCTTTCTTACCCTGGGCTGCCCCAGTCCAAGCTCCAGCATGGAGTGGAGTTTGGGGAGTTTTGAGTTGAGACAGCTGCAGGGTTCATAGAAACCAGCCAAAAATGAGCACCAGGGGCTCAGGGGCAGGAACAGGGAGGGGAGAGGGAGTGAGTCAGTGCCAGCTGTGGAGTTTCCTGCAGGGCTCACTTGATCAAAGAAAACACCCAGGGGCCTCCTTCAAGCTTGCCCTTGAGGGAATGGGGTTTGATGTTTGGCAGGGGTGGGGGCTGGGCCAGGGTCTTTGGAAGTTTGTGGAGGAAACATGAACTCCAGTGCTCCTTTTGGAGTCTTTCCCAGCAAAAAGTGCAGCATCATGGGAGTCTTTGTCTTCCTCTCTTCCCTTCCATCTCTCCTTCCCTCCCCTTCCCAGCTGTCCTCCCTGCTTGCCTCCCTCCCCCTTCTTAACTGTTTCTGTCTCACCGCCCCACTTACCTCCTCTCCCCTCTCTGCTTTTCTTCCCTTCTTTTTTCCTTTCCCAGGACCACTCTCTCTTTTCTTTCTTGACTAGGCTTTGCCACATAGTGATATGGCACCAAACCAAGCCATGAGTGGGGATTCCACTCACTTCTACTTTTTATTTAATATTGGAATGATTTGTCTATTTTCACCATGCGCGTGTGCTAAGTTGCTTCAGTCATGTCTGATTCTTTGTGACCCTATGGTCTGTAGCCTGCCAGGCTCCTCTGTCCTTGAGATTCTCTAGGCAAGGGTACTGGAGTGGGTTTCCATGCCCTCCTCCAGGGATCTTCCCAACCCAGGGATCAAATCTGCCTCTCTGATGTCTCCTGAATTGGCAGGAGCATTGTTTACCCACCTGGGAAGCCCATTTTCACGGTGAAGCAGCATCTATTTATTGAAAATATCTGAAAAACAAAATAAAGCCTAAAAAAGAAAATGAAAGCCATCTGTAATTGCTCTCATTAGAAAAAATGTTATGAAAATTGTGGTATAAGTCTTTGACCTCATTGTCCTGTATACATGCGTGTGTATATGTGTATGTGTGTGTGCAGTTGGGAAGTGTGTTTATAAAAATGGAGATCTTTGGGTAGTTTTAAATTCCATTTTTCCTCATGTGACATTGTATCATAGACACTTTCTCACATTAGTAAGAATTTTCCGAAAATCTGGATTGTTAATGGCTGCATAGTTTCCTATCGTATGAATGTACCATCATTTACTTGTTTATGTGGCTTCCAATTGGGCCTCTTCCCACAGAGATTGTTAGTTGTCTCCCCAAGATGCATCTTCATGCTCCTTCTTTAGTAAAAGAACAGATTTTATTGTGGATGGCGACACGCCTGTATAAAGGACTGCATTTCCCAACCTGTTTTGCAGCCACAGTGACCAGTGAAAAGTAGCTAGAAGCTGTTTGGTTGTTCTTCTGGGAAGGCGCATTAGCAGGATCTCTCCTTTTTTCCTGCCTGGACTGCAGATAATGTGGCTGGAACACCAGCAGCCACCTTGGATCATGAGATGACCTTAAGGAAGAAAGCTTTTCATGAGGACAGAGGGACATAAGGAGAGAGAAGGTTCCTGGATCCCAGGGAACAATGTATGGTTGCCACACCAGCCCTGGCCCAACTGCTTTGGGATTTTTTTTTTTTTTTAATGTATAAGAGACACAACATCCCATAAATTGCTTGCTTTCCATGTCTTATTAGTAGCTGAATGTAATTCCTACAGCAGATTAATTCACTGTGTTTGAAATACAATGATAATTTATCGAATGACTACTGTGTACCAGCTCCCACTAATTGGAGAACTATACCAGTGAACAAAATATAGAAAAATCCCTGTCATTCGTGGAGCAGACATTCTGATGAGGAAGATAGATGATAAATAAAGAAAACAAAGAAAATAGTATGTTAGATCATAAGTACGATGGGGAAAATTAAAGTAGGATGGGGGTATGTTATGTTTTGGGGATGGGGATGATGTTGAAATTCTGGATGGTAACTTAGGGAAAACCTCACTAAGATAACTTGTCTGCTCTATGAATTCAAAATGGCAGCTTTTTTTTTTTTTTTTCCCACAATAGCACTTTTCACTTTTTTTTTTTTTTTTTCATGAATGGGAACTGGTGGCTAATTGGGTTTGTAGAAGACAATGACTAAGCTTTTCTCATGGGGATTATCTTGGATACTCAATCAACTGAGCATCTTTCATTGCAGGTGAAAGAAACTCAAATAAGCTGAAGGAAACCAGGGAATATTCTGACTCACAAAATGAAAATATTCAGGGGGTGGTCCAGGCAGGGCTGAATCCAGGTGCTCAGAAATGTTGCCAGGAATCTGTCCTCCCCACTTCCCTCTCCTGCTTGTCTTTGCGTTGGTACCATTCTCCACCCCAACCCCCCCAGGCCCTCACCCACCTTGGGAGGGAGAGAGCGGCAGACTAACGGTCCAACAAGGAGGGGAGGGCTGTATCTTTTACAATAGTTGCAGCAAATATCCCAGGACTCACTCTCATTGGATGGAGTTGGGTCATGTGCCCATTCCTGAACCAACTGATAGGCAGACTGGAGTCAGACAAGCTGGTGGGTGGAGCCTGTGCCATAGGATTCCTTCTGAAGCTGGAGGAGTGGGCCAACCTCAAGACTTAGAACTGGGGCTACTTCCAGGGGAACCCCAGGACCTCCAACCTAGGGGGCCAAAGATGCTGAGGAGGCTCTTCCCTGGGCATCATGCCTCACTCTTGGAGGCCCCTCAGCCCTTGAGAAAAGTCAAATCTGTTTCTTCTCAAGGTTTCTTTTTTTCCCCCTGGTGATTGTTTTCTCCCATTTTACAAATGAACAACCAAATGCATAAAGATCATAAATTATAAACGAGCCGTTCAAATGAGGCGACTGATGGCGATGAGTGAAATCTAATTAAGCAGTTGGAGATCTAAGTGATATTGTTATTAAAGTGCCATGTTAACAGAGCGTTTGATCAGCTCTCTAATCTGTTATGTGAGTTAGTTGGAGGCGAACTCCGTCCTGATTGACATCGAGATCAATTCATTCTGTTTGAGGAGATAAAGTACAGTCCTGTTGAAGGAGCAGAATTCCTGATGAGGGTTTGCCCTTTTGAACCACCACCCTGGCCCTGGCTTGTCTTGGAGAGACATCGGTCACCTCAGGGTTGGGGCTGAAGAATTTGGGAATACCACGTTTAGAAAGCATGATCACCCAGTTTTGAAGAGTTTAGCCTTGACACTCACTTATTCATAAACTTGAAATATTTATCCAGTGCATTCTGTGTGCCAGACACTGTGCAAACTGCTGGCAGCTCACCCTATTTCCAAATCAAGTCTCCTTCTGAGGTTCTGGCAGATATGCATTTGCGGAGGATACCATTTAACCCACCACAATGCCCCGTGGGACTTTTGGGAAGTATTGGCATAATCTCTGTCTGCTTTTTTTTAAATCTGCTATTCAGAGTGAAAAAGACAGTTAGTTGGAATCTTGAGTGGATTTGAAATCTCCCTCTTTCCACACAAGACTTGGCTGAGTTGGAATTTCAGCTGCAGGATTGTATTTAATAGTTGTGGATGAGGAAGGGCAACCTGGAGGTCAAGTCTCATTAAATACTGATATTTGGTAATCATCTGGTTTGCAAAACTGCCCCAGTGATCGCAGAAGCTGAGGCTACTCTTTCTCTACTGCTGCTGATACAAAGCACATGGTGAAGTCATTCTCTGAGCAAAGTCTTGAGAGACTGAGGTCTTGTGGGCATATTTCTAGGGTCCCAAGCCTGCACGGTGGCCACCATCATCTTAACTTGGAGATAATCTGAGCCCAGCAGGTAGAGGGTGGGACCGGGGTCTACCCTTGTCTTCTGGTGGCATTTCATCTTTCGACATCTCAGTTCACATCATTGCTAAAATGGGAATTTATTTTGTCAACAGCCATGGATCACATGCTATTATGTGCCACAGTGGGATTTAGTGGTGAGCTAGACTGACATGGTTTCTGTGCTCACAAAGCCCTCTTTTAAATAACAGAGATATTAACAAATAGACTATAAGCAAATACATACCGTGTGATGAGCTGTCAGTTGGGGAGAGGTGCTATAAAGGAAGGCAAGTGAGTGGGGAGTCTGTTGGTCACGCCATTGTTTTTACCTGAGCAATCAAGGAAGACTGCTTGGAGGAGGCTGCATTTGAGTAGGGACGGAAGAAAGCAAGGGAGAGTGCCTTGGGACTATCTGGGGGAAGAGCAATCCAGACAAAGGGCACCTCAGGTGCAAGAGCCCTTGTTGTGAGAGCAGAGTTGGTGAGGGGAAGGGGGCTGAGCAGTGAGAACTGCCAGGCTCAGGACAGATCACAGGGGCAAGCGGCAGGCCCAGGAGAGGAAGGATCCTGCACCTTGTTCTACGTGGGATGCTGCTGCTGCTAAGTTGCTTCAGTCATGTCCGACTCTGTGCGACGCCATAGACGGAAGCCCACTAGGCTCCCCGGTCCCTGGGATTCTCCAGGCAAGAACACTGGAGTGGGTTGCCATTTCCTTCTCCTACATGGGATGAGAAGCCCCTAAAGGTTTGCGGTCTGTCTGGAGACAGGCTCAGGCTCCCGTTTTAAAAGCATCACTTCTGCTGTCAGGAGAATGGGCAGTAGTATCAAGGGGAGAAGCAGGGAGGCCAGGTGAGGGGACAGTGGGGACAGTGGTCTGGGCTAGGGTGGTGGCAGTGGAGGTGGGTTGTGGGGGGAGAAGCTTTGCCTCATGTGGGATATTGTTGGTTGGTTGCTAAGTCATGTCTGACTCTGCAACACCATGGACTGTAGCCTAAAAGGCCCCCTTGTCCATGGGATTTCCCAGGCAAGAATACTCGAGTGGGTTGCCATTTCTTTCTCCAGGGGATCTTCCCAACTCAAGGATCAAACCTGCATCTCCTGCATTGGCAGGCGGATTCTTTACCCCTGAGCCATCTAGGAAAATGCACAGGAAACCCAGGAGCAGTGCCGATTTCTCAGGGGTGAAGTGAACATTTGTTCCATGAAGGCCTTTCCCAATGAGATCCCTTTGGAAAGTGTCCCCTTTCCAACCCCGCACCTCCAGAATCACTTGGCGAAGTAGCTGCAGCACTGAGATGTCTCAGTTTCCCAGCCTGTGTCCGCTTTCCAGGAGACTCCTAACAGAAAGCACGAGGAAGAACAAAGTAGCTCATTTGCTCGTCCATTCCTTCATTTGTTCAGTGTTTATTGGGCTCTTGCAGGGACATTGCTAAACAGAAGCAGAGCAGCCCTACCTGCTGATGCTCACAGTCCAGTGCAGCCAGGAGGCTTCAAGTTCAATCCACTATGTGAGTGAAAATATCCCCATAAGAGGAGTTGGGAATGAAGAATAGATGAAATGCTGAAAACCAAGCAGACAAATTGGTGGACAGATGCACCTCTTTGATCATAAATCTGACTGTTGTCTGCCCATCCCTCAGCATCCATCCCCCAGCCTCGCCTTCCCCATCCCCAGCAGAGAGGTTGGTGGAGCCAGAGGTGGGCTGCCATTGACCCAATTCCCAAATCTCTTCTCACTGTCAGGGGAGTCTGACTGCTAAGGGACTTTTGATCTCCTTAATGGAGGGATCTGCCCCTGATAGGATGTCTGTGCACCCAGGAGGGCTGGAGAGTAGTTTCGCATGAGCCAAACAGAGCAAGCACTCAGCGAGCTATGTCCTGGAGAGGGGAACTGAGGCTTATGAGCCTTGCAGAAGCCACCGGCTACAGAAACTCTCCAGAGCCTTTCTGGAAAGTCCACTGGACACCCGCTGTGGTGTGGTGCTGAGAGTGGGTGGTCAGGGAGGACCTTGGAAACCAGGCAGAGGTCAGAGGTGACGGTTCCCTGGAGCTGAGATGGGCCTGCTCCCCTTCCTTCTGGTGTAAGCACCCCAATCCTGTTCTTAGGCCCCGCTCTTCCCTCACAAGTGCTCTGGACCAGAGTGGGAAGAATTAGGAGCCGAGGAGACCAGTTTTGAGACCTTCCAGGGGTAGAAGTGCCTGCAGGGAGGGGGCAGCAGGAACACCAAGTGGGATGGAACATTTGTGCTGGAGAAAGCAGACAGCTCCTCCTCTGAAGTCATTTAGGCTTTTACATTTTCACTATCGCCAGCCCATCAATCAGGGGCTGCTGCTGGGTTGTCTTATTATTTTTATCCTTATAAAGGTCAGCAACTTTATCCTTATAAAGTCAGTCCAGGGACTGACTATGTCCCTGGACTGTGCAGACAGGCAGACCCACTCGCCGACTTCTCCATATCACCCAGCTCCGAGGGACACGGAGTCTCACCCAGACCCGTCCATCACTCGCTCGCAGCTGGCACTTGGAAATGAAAGAGGCTCGTTCCATATTCCCAATCAATGTCCGCCTGCCATCTCTGTCGATAACTGCAGGGTGGTCCAATCTTTCCCCTGACAGAAAGGCACCCGAGGGTCAGCCTGGAGATGCTCTGGAGGGAAAAGGCGGCTGTTTGATTCAGAGCCTCTTTGTGGGGCTGGAATGAAGTTGACTCTTTCTCTAATGAAACTGACTCCAAGGGTCCCTGCATGCCAGCGATTCGATGGCTCTCCAGAGAAGCAATGATGAGGGATAATATTAAAGCCGTGCACACATGCAGCCTTGCATTCCTAACCATGCTGAGGATGCTTTCAAAGTGCTCCCAGCCCCTCAGGAAGCAGAGGTTGCCTGGCTGAACGTGCAGTAGGGCTTCAGTGAATGCTGCAGGAATAGCCCTGGCCTCTGCCCTTCCAGTTCCCTTGACAGAGATACTAAGGCATTAAGAGGCTTAGAAACTCACTCGTGGCTCCAGTGTTACTTTCCACGGTCCTCAGGTTTGCAAGCAGCAGAGGTCAACCTCCAAAGTGAAATCTACCAGAAGTGTTAGGGTTTTCCCACTGGGCAAAGCTCGATGCTGGAGTCTTGAGTCCCAGTTCCACATAGCTAGGAGAGAGATTCTGATTCATCTAGCCATGGGCAGGTGTCCATTCCAGTCTGATCAGCTATAACGGGGACTTTGGGGGCTGAGTAAAGGAAAAATGCCACCCCGTGTGTCTGGGGAGGGGAGGGGGTGGTCCGTTGAGAATGGGGGTGTCTCCTGGGCCACTCTACTTTAATATCACAAAGTAAACCTTAGATTTGGGGGCTGAATCCCTTGAGGCTGGGTATAGATTTAATTCAGATTTGCAGATCAGGGAGGCTGGGAGTGAGCAGATAGCCATCAGAAATGGGATCAGAAAAGTCTCAAAGGAAGGAAGGATGCAGGGACTAGCTTTCTCCGAGAAGAGTAAAGGGAGAGGAGCTTAGTGGAGCTGGCAAATAGCCCTCTTGGCATCCATGGGTGGGAGGGTCCTGCTCAGAGACCAAGGGTGGGTGTCAGCAGCCCTGCTGTCTGCTCTGGACACAGAGTAGGGGGAACTCTTAGTCCACTCTGTGTTCCCAAACTCCAAGCCTGTCTGTATGCTTAGGCCTTGGTGACTGCTTACGCTCCCCTAGGGGCTCAGCCCCCACCCACCCCAGAAGGTGTCTGTCCTTTGGAATCATGCCCCCGCTTCTCAGGTGTGATGATCTCCCGGAAGTTGTTTGGGATCCTCCATCAGAATGAATCCTCTCCTTGGGCCAGCATCCTCTGCTACCCTGGCCTCCTTTCCTAACAGTTACTTATAGCTTGTCTTATCCTCCGTGTGCCCATGTCTTGGGGGCCTCAAACTCCACCCAGCCTGGTAGAAGGGAGGAGATAAGCTTCAAATTGAACATGAGATTGGACTTTTAAACTGGACTTCCCTAACTGTGACTGGAAAGAAATGGGATTTGCTCGAGGTGTTATTACAGGGCTCAGATGGTAAAGTGTCTGCCTGCAATGCAGGAGACCTGGGTTCGATCCTTGGGTGGGGAAGATCCCCTGGAGAAGGAAATGGCAATCCACTCCAGCACTCTTGCCTGGAAAATCCCATGGACGGAGGAGCCTGATAGGCTACAGTCCATGGGGTTGCAGAGTCGGACACGACTGAGCAACTTCACTTCACTTCTGGTTTGCATGCATTCTGGTTTGTGCTGTGCTGTGCTGTGCTTAGTTGCTCAGTCATGTCCGACTCTTTGTGACCCTGAGGACTGTAGCCTGCCAGTCTCCTTTGTCCATGGGATTCTCCAGGCAAGAATACTGGAGTGGATTGCCATGCCCTCCTCCAGGGGATCTTCCCAACCCAGAGATCAAACCCAGACCCTGCCACATTGCAGGCAGATTCTTTACTGTCTGAGCCACCAGGGAAGCCCAAGACTACTGGAGTGGGTAGCCTAACACTTTTCCAGGGGATCTTCCTGATCCAGGAATCCAACTGGGGTCTCCTGCATTGCAGGCAGATTCTTTACCAGCTGAACTACCAGGGAAGCCTGTGTTCTGGTTTGGGCACCCACAAAGAACACTGGCTAAAAGAAGATAGAAGTTGATTTTTCTTTCTTCTAAAAGATATCTAGAGATGGGAATCCATGGCTGATGTGGTAGCTCTGCTTCATGAAGTTACCAGGTTTCTACTCCATCATCCTTAGACTGTGACCTTGTCCTGATGGTCCAGTATGGCTGCTAATGCTCCAGTGATCACAGCAATGTTCTAAGAGGTAGGATGGAAGAAGGGAAGATTCTCTTTCAGGAAGCATTCACAGGTATACCCCACAACACTCATATTTTATTGGCCAGTATTTATGAACTTAGCTATTAATTTAAGGAATGTTCAGGAGCATAGTCTTTCAGCTGAATGGCAGTAGGCAAGGGGATTCTGTTATTAAAGAAAAAGTAAAGTTTGGTTTTGGGGGAAAGCCAGTGGTCTCTGTTTCAGATAGGGAAAGGAGACTCACAAGAGTTTTGTGGAAAGTAGTGATCAGAACAGTACACCTGTCTTATGTTTATTCTCAGTGGAGACTGGTCAGGGGATTTCATCTATTTGGGGAGGTTATGAGTAGGGCTGTCAGGTAAAATAAAGAGGTCCACCTGACAAATAAATGTTTGGATGCTAGGGTGGGCCTGGGAAAGTCTTGAGACAGACTTGCTGCAGTGCTGGGTCCCGCTCCCATCCATTGCTCCGGTCTCCTCGCTGGTGCTACTGCAGTGGGTGGTCTGTTAAGAATCCTCATAATTTTTCCCCTAGTCAGAAAACTCAGAGGCAGCCGTGTTTATCATGCTGTGCTGAAAAATTACATATGCAAGTCCATTTACTTGGGATTTATGTCCTGTTCCCTTCCCCAAATGATTTGCCAAAATTTCAGACTCTGTTGAAGAATTACATCTATAGTTACATTTGCCTAAGATTTATGCTTCTACCAGTTTCTTATAGTTTATAAAAGTTCATCCCAAGGAAAAGTAACAGGACAATTAAAAAGGAAACAACAGAACAAAAGCCACTTAGGAGAAGCAGAGTCACTGATCTCAGGTCGTGTGGAATGATCTCTTCACAGACACATGTGATTTGGCAGTGGGTGGTGACCAGTGTTGACACTGGGCACATGGGTCTTGACTCAGTGCCTGGAATTGAGTTTCTACAAAAGATAAATCAGGGCGTTACGATGTGCTTTTAAAAAGTGATCCTGGGGTTTCCCTGGTGGCTCAGTGGTGAAGAATCCGCCTGCCAGTGCAGGAGACACGGGTTCGATCCCTGGTCTCGGAAGATCCAACATGCCACAGAGCAACTAAACCTGTGAGCCACTTCTACTGAGCCTGTGCTCTAGAGCCCATGAGCTGCAATGACTGAAGCCCGGGCACCTACAGAAAAGTGATCTTGCAGGTTCAAAATCTGTGAGGGTTTTCACTGCCTCCTAAATTCTCCTTGGGGACGGTGGTCACAAGATGACAAGCCTGAGAAAGCCAGTCTATCTGATATGTTGGGGGAGGGTCTTGAGAATCACTCAACAAGTTTTCAAACCTCAGGAATCCTGGACCATGACCTCAGAACCTGTGGGGGAAGGACCCAGATGCCAGAATTTGTGTTACCCAATGCCTGAAAACAGATGCTTTGTATAGAAGTCTAGTTCTAAGCTGTCTGTGATGAGAGGGTAAGTCTACTTTCCCTACACCAGGAATGGCTGAATCTGGGGCTCTGGTTTCCTGTGTTTCTGTAGAGTCCATCAAAGCTGTGGATTTGGAGCGACAGGTGTACTGAAGTCTGAGTTCACCCTACCATCTTCCCTGAAATGCATAGCAGTTGTCTAAGAGAAGGAGCTTCTCAGAGATGTTAGTTGAAGGATATTTAACTACACAAAAGGACTCTTGCTGACTTCTCCTGGTGCCAGTCCTTTCCTGTTATTTCCAAGGGCCTTTGTGTTACTAGGGTCACGTGGCCCCCAAGAGGGGATGAGGTCACTGTCACTGAATCATGAAACCCATATTTCATTCACCTTGCTCTTGCTCTTTGGAAGAAAAGCTATAACAAACCTAGACAGTGTATTAAAAAACAAAGACGTCACTTTGTCTACAAAGGTTTGTATAGTCAAATCTATGGGTTTTCCAGGAGTCATATAGGGATGTGAGAGTTGGACCATAAAAAAGGCTGAGCGCCAAAGAATTGATGCCTTCAAACTGTGGTGCTAGAGAAGACTCTTGAGAGTCCCCTGGACAGCAGGGAGATCAAAGTAGTCATTCTTAAAGGAAATCAACATTGAATATTCATTGGAAGAACTGATGCTGAAGCTGAAGCTCCAGTACTTTGGCCACCTGACGTGAAGAACAAACTCATTGGAAAAGACGCTGATGCTGGGAAAGACCGAGGGCAGGAGGAGAAGGGGATAACAGAGGATGAGATGGTTGGGTGGCATCACTGGCTCAACAGACATGAGTTTGAGCAAACTCCGGGAGATAGTGAAAGACATGAAAGCCTGGCATGCCGCAGTCCACAGGGTCTCAAAGAGTCAGACATGACTGAGTAACTGAACAACAGAAAAACAAAAGTCTTCTGTAACACAAGGATCCATTTTCCTCCTGGAATCACCATCCTCAGGGCGACTGAAGTCACTGGACTTGAGTGCTGGTCTCTGTCGAGCAGTGCGCTCTCGGACAGGTTCCCAGAATGAGAGGTGAGGAAGAGCCTTTGCCTCAGGAGGCTAAACCAGCTGATCCATGAAACGGTGTCTGGCGCACAGTGAGCGCCCCCTAGCAGTGGCTCTCAGAATTGTAACAGCTGGATCGCTGTTACTGTTATTTGTGGTTATTCCTATTGACAGTTTAGGGCTTCCCAGGTGGCGCTAATGGTAAAGAACCCGCCTGCCAATGCAGGAGACGTAAGAGACGTGGGTTCAGTTCCTGGATTGAGCAGATCTTCTGGAGGAGGTCATGGCAACCCATTACAGTATTCTTGCCTGGAGAATCCCATGGACAGAGGAGCCTCGTGGGTTATAGTCCATGGGATCGTAAAGAGTCAGACACATCTGAAGCAACTTAGCGGGCATGCACTATTGATGATCTAACAAGGTCATGCACAAACCACAGAGTGCAGGGCACAGTGTACTTCATAAATGGTCATCATCCTCATTATGACTGTTCTTATTATCTGCAGTGAGTGTGAGGCCAGACACTACCACGTGGATCTAAGGGGCTGACCTGATCACAGAAGCTTGAATAACCAGCTTCACCCAAGGATGAGGTCAACATAGGAAATGGAAATTCCACCAGGAAGAGCCAGAATTGGAATGGGCAGCTTGAGGTCACTCTGTTTCCCCGGAGCTAGCCCAGCCCTTGGAGCCCCTGCCCTCTCCCTCCTGGGCCTACTTTCTCATTGCAGCCCCAGGCTGTAGACCTGCCTCTCCCGTCATTTCTTGCCCTCCGTCATCACAGATGCACAGGATGGGTGCTGGGCTGTGTTAGGAGTCCTCAGCCTGGGGGGGGGGACCTGGGCTTATTTAATCAGAGGCCCGAGGCAGCCTCAGGAAGATTGTCTCCCTGGAAGGTGGTCCAGGAGCTGAGCCTAGAATGTTACCCTGTCCCAAAGATCCCCATGCCTCCCCTGGAGCAAGCCCACTTCTCAGTCCAGCCCCCATGGGTGCCCCTCCCAGACAGCCCTCAATGGCAGCTCACAGCTTCTGCTCCTTTCCTGCCTCTCCAGGCAGTGACTGGCTACTCCTCCTCTGTGTGCCCACCATGGCACTTTCTGTGCTACCTGGAGGGCTTGGCCGACGCCCAGTGGATCCTCCCTGGGCTGTGGGCTTCCAGAGGCTGGGATTGCCAAGGCAGGGTCTCCACTGGGCCAGAGCAAAGGCTCTGGCGTCCAGGTGGAATCTTAGCTCAGTTCCTCAGTCAGTTCCCCCTTGGCAAGTTCTGCCCAGATCCAGGGTTTTTCTCTCTATATAGAATGGGGATGATATATCACTCTCCCTCATGGAGTTGTGGGGAGAATTAAGGAGCTTGATATGGAGAAAGGGCTTAGAGTATTGCCTGACACAGAACAAGTGCTCGATAAATGCTGGCTGTTACCGCTACTGCTGTGGCTGCCATTTCCATCTGTGCCCTCCAGGCACAGGGCAGGAGTGTGATGTGAGTTAGTGAATTTGTGCCTTCCTCGCAGGCACCTTCAGATGATTAGACGGCCTCTGGGTGGGGTTAGTTGGTATTAGAACCAGGGTTCCTGGGAGGTTCGGGTTGTGTCTTGTCAGGTACCCCTGTTCCCCAGGTCCCAAGGGCATCGGTTTTCTTCTTTTCTCTCCCTCCACCACTCTTTTCTTTCTTCTATTTCTCCTCTCCCCTCCTTTCTTTCTGATATGAGTGGCTGAGCAGCGCTGTGAAGGTCACACATCCTTGTGGGCATTTCTGCGTCTATCTTTGTTCCTGATCCTTGAATAAAACCAACCAATTGCTCTTAAGACAAGAAGCCCTTCGTGGTGCTGGTGGTCTGGGGATGCTTGCCTACTCACTGTGCAGTGCCTTTATCCTTCTGTTTAACATGGCATGCTCTCAGGGCTCCAAATCCCAAATCTGCCCTGTGAACCCATCCCCTGGGCTTTCCTGGAGGCTCAGATGGTAAAGAATCTGCCTGCAGTGCAGGATACCCAGGTTCAATCCTTGGATTGGGAAGATCCCCTGGAGAAGGAAATGGCAGCCCACTCCAGTATTCTTGCCTGGAGAATCCCATGGACAAAGGAGCCTGGTGGGCTACAGTCCATGGGGTTGCAAAGAGTTGGACACAGCTGAGCAACTAACACTTTGACTTCCAACCTGTCCCTTATTGTAACTTGGGAAGTCTTCTTTCAGGAACACCAGTGGCAGCCCGAAGGCCCTGTCCTCAGCAGACAAACAAGCCATTTGGTGATGTGATGGGCTGGTGAGTCCTATGAGTCATGCGGAATCCAAAAGAGCTGCCCCAGGAGGGGCACCACAGGGGTGATGTCAGGAGCAGTCAAATGTCAGGAGACTGGGTGGCCTCCGATGGCAAGCTTTGGCTTTTCATTGTCTTTTGTTTCTAAAACTTGGAAACCTTCAAAAGCATTCAATGAGAGCTGGCCAGGAAGACTTGACAGGCATAAATGGGCTTTGAAAACAGCTCAAGACCCAAGCATGGCTCCCCTTGTGTGGAGATGCTTAAAGCTGGGTGTGAGGCTGTTGGGATGAAGCCAGAACAGCTCTGGGAGAAGCCCGACCTTTATCTCGGTGTTGACATCTATTTCTGGCATCACTAGCTGGCCACTGACCTGGATCCTTATCAGGTAGCCAAGAACACAGGCCCTGCAGCCAGTTGGTGCTGGGTTTGACTGGGACTTTACCACCCATCTGACAGAGTGACTTTGACCAAGTCTTTTAACCTCTCTGAGCTTCAGTCTCCTCCTTTGCATGTGAAATAATGACAGCATTTTCCTCCTGGGCTTCCCTGGTGGCTCAGTGGTAAAGAATCTACCTGCCAATGCAGGAGACATAGGAAACTCAGGTTCAATCCCTAGGGCAGGAAGATCCCTTGGTGAAGAAAAAGGTAACCCACTCCAGTATTCTTGCCTGGGAAATCCCATAGACAGAGGAGCCTGACGGGCTATAGCCCATGGGATTGCAAAGAGTCAGACACGACTGAACGCACACATATGGTTCTATACTTTCCTCCTATGATGATTTTGAGGGCTGACACATAGTAAGCACATTATTTATCATTATTATTTCCACTGTCATTCTAACTTTAAGACCAATCTAGCTACTTAATGCATATTTTTAGCAGAAACTGAATTCAAACATTATATTCCTTCAACTAATGGCCTACATACAAACCAGCTGCTCTTTCCAATTTCCTTGGCCTAGGCAGGGTTTCCTCTGAGTCAGTCTGGAAACCAACTGCATCCTAATTAATCCTCATTATTCAATCACTCAGAGCACATTGAGTCAGGGGCAGCCACTTGTTTCCACTCCCACAAATATCTGTTCTCTCATCACCAGAATTCTGGCTGGTTACACAGCCACTCTAAGACTACATTTCCCAGAAGACCTTGCTCCTGGGTGTGGCCATGTGACTCTGTATTAGCCAATAGGAATGAGAGGTGATTTGGCTTGCGTGCTGGTTATACCCTTAAGGGGATGGGACCTGCCCTTCACTCCTTTTTTCCCCTCCAACAGAGAAGGGACAAGGAGGCTAGTTGCTTGGGGCCTTGTAGACAAGGGCTACTGCCTAGGGAAGGTGGAGAAATAAGTGAAGAAGTAAGGAGTCTTGTTGCTCAACATGTCTTGCTCTTGTTTTCTTAGATTTGTCCCTAAGCATTGCATTCATTTGATACTATTATAGTGGTATTGCATTCTTAATTTCACTTTAGAATGGATTATTTCTAATATGTACAAAAGGAGTAGATTTTTATATATTGATCTTATATCCTGTAAATTATCTGAACTTGTTTTTTTAACTCTAATAGTTTATTTGTGGATTCCTTAGGATTTTCTGTATCCAAGGTCATGCCCTCTTCCATAGAGATGGTTTTATCTTTTCTCTTTAGATGCCTTTTATTTCCTTTTGCTTAATCGACTGGCTAGAACCTCTAGTACAATGCTGAGTAGGAACAGTGAGAGTAGACATCTCACTGTTTGTCTTCTTCCTGGTCTTGGGGAGAAAAACCAGTGTTTCACCATTAAGTACAATGTTAACTGAGTTTTTCATAGGTGCCCTCTATCAGGTTGAGGAAGTGCCTCTCCTAGTCTGTTGAGTGTTTCTGTCATAAAAATTTATTTATTTTGCCAGATTCTTTTCTAGCATCTCTTGAGATGATCAAGTGGGTTTGCCTTTAATTCTATTAATATAGTATATTATATTGTTTTTCCACATGTGGCCAGTGAAGTCTCTGCCCAGTTAGCTTGCTGATAAGTTTATTATTAGACAGAGACTCCCTTATCCTTGGAACTAAGAAGTCTCCCAGTTTTTGTTGGGTAACTGTGTGTATGTTGGGGCACCTCTTTGGCACTTGGCCAGGATGTTGACAACCCTGCCTTAGTCGTCACTTCCTGTTTGTGCAAACCCTCAAGGTCAAACAGAGGTGAGAGCTTGGAGTCTTTCCTGACCTGCACATGTACATGGTTTTCTAGATTCTCAGAAATATGTTAGAACTTTTCAAATCCCTGTGGACGTGTCATTCTCCAGGTTTTTATTTTAAGCTTTTTGATTAGCCTATAGTTTGCCCCAAGAGTTATTCACCACCTCAGGCACCCAGGAAGCTAATCAATTACTTCTAATAGTTTTTGATAAATGCCCAGGGTTTTCATATTGAGTGAGGTTAGAGTAAAGTCAAAAATAAAGACAGATCTGCACGTAGAGTCATCCAGGGATCCACCAGACCATTTAATACTGACACTTCTGTGGGAATGAGGCTTTGTTCAACCCCTTCCAGTGGCTACTGGGCCGCTAGTCTTCACCATGATCACAAGATCTCAGGCTGTTGTTTTCCAAGGCTATATCAGAGCTGAACGGGAGGGGATGGATGGGGTACAAATTAAAATGCCACAAAGCTCACTGTTCTCACTGAGAATCAGCCATTTTCCTTGAATAAGTGCTTTTCAGATTGCTTTCAGCCTCTGGTTAATTATCAGAGTTCTGAAAAAGTCAATTCTGACTTTTTGCCAGTTTTTGTCCTGACTTTTATGGAATAGAGCATTGTATGAGATCCTTGCTCTGCCATTTTTGCTGAATCTGCTCTTGTTGTTGTTCGGTCACTAAGTTGTGTCCGACTCTTTGCGACCGCTTGGACTGCAGCGGTCCAGGCTTCCCTGTCCTTCACTATCTCCCAGAGTTTGCTCAAGCTCATGTCCATTGAATCCCCTATGGTTTTCTTTTATTCATGGTAAATGAATCTGAGTATCTACCTGATGATGATATAAAGTTTCCCCTTTAAATAAATTTATTGAGGTAAAAAAAAATGAGTTGAGGAAACCAGTCTGAAAGGCTACATACTGTATGATTCTAACTGTATAGCATTCTAGAGAAGGCAAAACTAAAGGACCAGTAAAAAGATCAAGGTTACCAGAGGTTCATAGGGAGGAAATAGGAATCAATAGGTGGTGCACAGGACAAGTTTTTTTTTTTTTTTTTTTTTAATTACGTATAGTTGATTCACAATATTGCGTTAGTCTCAGGTACACAGCAGTGATTCAGTTACACACACAGCTTTTCTTCTCAGGTTCTTTTTCATTGTAAGTTATTACAAGATTTGAATGTAGTTCCCTGTGTGTGTATATGCTTACTTGCTCAGTCGTGCCCAACTCTTTTGGGACCCCATGGACTGTAGCCTGCCAGGCTCCTCTGTCCATGGGATTTTCCAGGCAAGAATACTGGAGTGGGTTGCCATTTCCCTCTCCAGGGGGATCTTCCTGACTCAGGGATCAAACCCACATCTCTTGTGTCTCCTACATTGGCACCACCTGGGAAACCCATAGTTTTCTGAGCTATATAGTAAATCCTTGTTGTTTATTTTATATCTAGTAGTGTGTATCTGTTAATCCCATACTTGTATTTCATAGCCTCCCTTTCCCTTTTGATAACCATAAGTTTGTTTAATATGGTTATGAATCTATTTCTGTTTTGTAAATAGATTCATTTGTATTATTTTTCAGATTCCACATATAAGTAATATCATATAATATTCGTCTTTCTCTAAATTACTTCACTCAGTATGATAATCTCTAGGTCCATCCATAGGCTGCTGCTACTGCAGCTTAGTCACTTCAGTCGTGTCCGACTCTGTGCGACCCCATAGACAGCAGCCCACCAGGCTCCCCCGTCCCTGGGATTCTCCAGGCAAGAACACTGGAGTGGGTTGCCATTTCCTTCTCCAATGCATGAAAGTGAAAAGTGAAAGTGAAGTCGCTCAGTCCTGTCCGACTCTAGTGACCCCATGGACTGCAGCCTTCCAGGCTCCTCCGTCCATGGGATTTTCCAGGCAAGAGTACTGGAGTTGGGTGCCATTCGCTTTTGTAAATAGCACTGCTCTGAACATTGGGGTGCCAGTATCTTCTCAAATTAGAGTTTTTGTCTTTTCTTTATATGCATCCATGGCTCCATAAAGGACAGAAATGGTATGGACCTACAGAAGCAGAAGATATTAAGAAGAGGTGGCAAGAATACACAGAAGAACTATACAAAAAAGAGCTTCATGACCCAGATAATCACGATGGTGTGATCACTCACCTAGAGCCAGACATCCTGGAATGTGAAGTCAAATAGGCCTTAGAAGGCATCACTATGAACAAAGCTAGTGGAGGTGATGGAATTCCAGTTGAGCTATTTCAAATCCTGAAAGATGATGCTGTGAAAGTGCTGCACTCAATATGCCAGCAAATTTGGAAAACTCAGCAGTGGCAACAGGACTGGAAAAGGTCAGTTTTCATTCCAATCCTAAAGAAAGGCAATGCCAAAGAATGCTCAAACTACCGCACAATTGCACTCATCTCACACGCTAGTAAAGTAATGCTCAAAATTCTCCGAGCCAGGCTTCAGCAATACGTGAACCGTGAACTTCCTGATGTTCAAGCTGGTTTTAGAAAAGGCAGAGGAAACAAAGATCAAATTGCCAACATCCGCTGGATCATGGAAAAAGCAAGAGAGTTCCAGAAAAACATCTATTTCTGCTTTATGGACTACGCCAAAGCCTTTGACTGTGTGGATCTCAATAAACTGTGGAAAATTCTGAAAGAGATGGGAATGCCAGACCATCTGACCTGCCTCTTGAGAAACCTATATGCAGGTCAGGAAGCAACAGTTAGAACTGAACATAGAACAACAGACTGGTTCCAAATAGGAAAAGGAGTACGTCAAGGCTATATATTGTCACCATGCTTATTTAACTTCTATGCAGGGTACATCATGAGAAACGCTGGGCCGGAAGAAGCACAAGCTGGAATCAAGATTGCCGGGAGAAATATCAATAACCTCAGATATGCAGATGACACCACCCTTATGGCAGAAAGTGAAGAGGAACTAAAAAGCCTCTTGATGAAAGGAAAGTGGAGAGTGAAAAAGTTGGCTTAAAGCTCAACACTCAGAAAACTAAGATCATGGCATCTGGTCCCATCACTTCATGGCAGATAGGTGGGGAAACAATGGAAACAGTGTCAGACTTTATTTTTGGGGGCTCCAAAATCACTGCAGATGATGATGGCAGCCATGAAATTAAAAGATGCTTACTCCTTGGAAGGAAAGTTATGACCAACCTAGATAGCATATTGAAAAGCAGAGACATTACTTTGCCAACCAAGGTCCGTCTAGTCAAGGCTATGGTTTTTCCAGTGGTCATGTATGGATGTGAGAGTTGGACTGTGAAGAAAGCTGAGCGCCGAAGAATTGATGCTTTTGAACTGTGGTGCTGGAGAAGACTCTTGAGAGTCCCTTGGACTGCAAGGAGATCCAGCCAGTCCATGCTAAAGGAGATCAGTCCTGGGTGTTCATTGGAGGGACTGATGCTGAAGCTGAAACTCCAATACTGTGGCCACCTCATGCGAAAAGTTGACTCATTGGAAAAGACTCTGATACTGGGGGGGATTGGGGGCAGGAGGAGAAGGGGGCGACAGAGGATGAGATGGCTGGATGGCATCACTGACTTAATGGACATGAGTTTGAGTGAACTCTGGGAGTTGGTGATGGACAGGGAGGCCTGGTGTGCTGTGATTCATGGGGTCTCAAAGAGTTGGACATGAGTGAGTCACTGAACTGAACTGAATGAGTGGATTGCTGGATCATATGGTAAATCTATTTTTAGCTTTTTGAGAAACCCCCATACTGTTCTCCATAGTGTGTATGCGAGCTCAGTTGTGTCTGACTCTGCAATGCCATGAACTGTAACCAGGCTCCTCTGTCCATGAGATTTTCCAGGCAAGAATACTGGAGTGGGTTGCCATTTCCTACTCCAAGGGATCTTCCTGATCCAGGGATCAAACCTGAATCTCTGGCATCTCCTGCATTGGCAGGCAGATTCTTTACCACTAGTACCACCTGGGAAACCATAGAGGCTGCACCAATTTACATTCCCACCAACAGTGTAGTAAGGTTTCCTTTTCTCCACACCCTCTCCAGCAATTATTGTTAATAGTCTTTTTGGTGATGGCCATGCTGACCAGTGTGAGGCGATACCTCATCATAGTTTTGATTTGCATTTCTCTAATAATTAGTGATGTTGAACATCTTTTCATGTGCCCTTTGGCTATTTGCATGTCTTCTTTGTTGAAATGTCTATTTAGGTCTGCAGCATACAGGGCAACTTTTAAAGTAGTGTATGATACTGTTATGGAGAATGCATATCATTATGTATTTGTCAAAACCCATGGGATGCCCAACGTAAAGAGTGAACCATAATATAAATGATGGGCTTTAGTTAACAATAACTAAATGGTTATTGGTTTATCTATTGTGATAAATGTGTCACATTAGTGCAGGATGCTAATAATACGGAGAATGTGTACAGGAAGAGGGAGAGATTACTCTCTGTACTTTCTGTTCATATTTTTTTTCCTGTAAATCTAAAACTGCTCTTAAAAAATAAGGTCTATTTAGAATTTTTAAAAAGTGAGTTGATTTTAGGAAATATATTCAGTATAGAATATAGTAGGTGGTATAAGAATATGGCAAAAATCATGTGGGAGGTATGTGGGTGATTGACATTTGGGAAACATGATGTAAAAAATTTGTATGACAACTGGGGTCTCTGCTAATGCAAGATAATGGAGAAACGAACCCAACACATTCAATAAAAAACAAAAATAGTGTATGGATAACTTGAAATCTATTGGAACTGTGTATGAAATACTAGGTATAACTGGTTGTGAGTTTTCTTGCTTTGAGGGTTAAGAATGACTTAGGAATAAATAAGAGACACACAAAAAAAAGACCAAGACGTCTAGTACAAGGCCTCCACTGGTTGATGGGAAAGCTCACAGGGGAGGAAGAAGGAGACAGGTAAGAAGTGTTGGAGAGACTCCATCAAACACACTGTGTTGCCAGAACCATGAGTCAGGTGATAAGAGCAGCTATAGCCGCCCACCATTAGTAGCTCAGAGGTTAAAGTGTCTGCCTCCAATGAGGGAGACCCGGGTTTGATCCCTGGCTCGGGAAGATCCCCTGGAGAAGGAAATGGCAACCCACTCCAGTACTCTTGCCTGGAGAATCCCATGGACGGAGAAGCCTGGCAGGCTACAGTCCACAGGGTCGCAAAGACTTGGACATGACTGAGCGACTTCACTTCACATCTATGCTTCCTTTTGGCACCATGGACAGCAGTCAAACCTAGTTGGGTGCATGTGCTCATGAAGCCAAGGGCTTTTTGTCTTCTTCTCATGAGGCTGGGTTCTGTTTAGAACACAGGGGAGACCTAGGAGTTCCTCTCCTTCTGGAAGATATGACCCTCTCATAAGGAGCTACATGGAAAACCAGGCGGCATGTGGGCAGGGCACTGGACACAAGGTAGGAAAAAAATCAGTCCAAACTCTACCACATGCCCAAGGTCACAGGGTTAGTGACAGAGCATCACCCCTCTATGAATGTCTCTTTTCTCTTCTGCAAATTGGGTTCTATCCTCCACCAACCCTGTGAAGGCCACAGAGTGAGTGCTGGACATTCAGTGAAAAGGATTCTAAGAATTCCTTCTCTGGATTATGAGGAGACAGAGGTGGTCTTGTTTAGCGCTGTGTTTCTGCTTCCCAGCTCATCACTTGCCAGAGAGCCGGTACTTCAGTGAGTGTTCGAGGAAGGGAGAAAGGAGAGGGAAAGGATGTAGGTTACCAGCACTTCTCTCCATTCTCAGTCTGGAGCACAGGGCCTGGCACCCAGGGGCTGCCACATCTCTCCTTCCTAAGCCACCTGTGTCTCTCCTGCAGGGTGAAAGGCCCAGGAGGCAGCCTTGTCTTCCCATTTGACTTGTCTTTAGCAGCAGTGAGGGCTTCCCAGGGAGCTCAGTGGTAAAGAATTCACCTGCCAATGCAGGAGACACAGGAGACCCAGGTTCGATCCCTGGGTCAGGAAGATCCCCTGGAGAAGGGAATGGCTACCCACTCCAGTAGTCTTGGCTGGAAAATCTCATGGACAGAGGAGCCTAGTGGGCTACAGTCCGTGGGATCTCGAAGAGTCAGACACAATCGAGTACTGGAGCACACTAGAGCACTAGCAGCAGCGAAGCTCAAGAGGCGTGGTGGGGGCTGTACCCCCAGGGCAGAGGGCCTGTGATGAGGTCCAGAGTTCCAGGAGTCTTGGGGATGCTCCTTTATCTTCATCTCTCAGCCTCTGGAGCTCAAGTTTAAGAGTCTGTTCAGAAACATCCCTCCCACCTCATTTCCAATTGCAGACACCTGGTGAGGCGAGTCCCTGGGGAGTCTGGTTGGCAGGAGGCTGGCTCTCGAGGCTTTTGTGATGAAGTCACAGGCCCTTGATGTATTATTCAGGACTGGGTACCAATCAATGCCAGACGCCCATCCATCCTCTGCTGGTCCCCCTGCCTGGGCCTCTGCTGTTTTGGAAGCAAATGCTACAATCTGAAGAGAAATTGTCTGCTTCTGTCTTGCTGCAGAGTGAAGACCTGGCACCAGTCGCTGGGCAGAGATGTTTGCTCCACGTTGTCTGATTCTGCTATTTTCAGTTTTCTTGCTGGTTGTAATCAACTCCTGGGCCTTTAGCCTTAGGGGGCAGGAAGGAACCTTTCAGTTGCAGGTAAAAATTGGGCTCAGATTTGCTGCATTGTCATGTCTTCGTGTTTAGAAAAAGGTGTGATTGAAAGGGAGATGTTTGAAAAAGTTAGAAACGACCACCAGGTCCCAGTCAAATACTAGGTTGGTGTGTAGGGTGGAGCGGGGTGCTGAACTGGGAGCTGCGGTGATGATGAACAAATCACTTGGATTCATTTTACAGATATGGCAATAGAGGCATGAGGCAAGGTTATCCTGTCCACCTGTCTCTCCTCGTGGGGTTCTTGTGTAGATAACATGAAGTAGGGACATGGCACCATGTCTGGCTCAAGCTGTCCTGGGTTCAAATTCCAGCTCTGTTCCTCTACAGCTGTGTGACTTTGAAAAAGAAACTTCACCTCTCCCTGTCTCAGTTTCTTCACCTATAACAGTGGGGATAATGGTACTCCTCTCACAGGGTGGTGAGGGTTCAGTGTGTTCACCTAGGTAAAGCATGCAGAACCACACCTGGAATGCAGGAAGTGCTGAATAAACTTGAGCTTCCATCATCAACAGTAATACTGCTACTAATGCTGTGCTGTGCTTAGTTGCTCAGTTGTGTCCGACTCTTTGAGACCCCATGGACTGCAGCCCACCAGATTCCTCTGTCCATGGAGATTCTCCAGGCAAGAATACTGGAGTTGGTTGCCATGCCCTCCTCCAGGGGATCGTCCCAACCCAGGGATTGAACCCAGGTCTTCTGCATTGCAGGGGGATTCTTTACTACTAGGAAATAATATTAATACCTGTGACACTCAAGACAGTGTACGAACTGAGTTAGATTCCTGATCCAGTCTAACCTTCATAACAGCCACAAGAGGGGAAGTTGATGACATGGATGGACCCAGAGGCTGTCATACTGAGTGACATACTGAAGTATGTTAGACAGAGAAGGAGAAATATCATATGACATCCCTTATGTGTGGAATCTAAAAAGAAATGATGCAAATGAACTTATTTACAAAATAGAAACAGACTCACAGCCCCTGGCAGAGCCGCCTCCAGCAGATCCATCCCACAGAGTCCTGCTGGGCCGGAGCACAGAGCTGAGCTGATCCGTGAGGTGCTTGCCCTGGGGGCCGATGATGCCCTGGGGTCCTGCAACAGCTGAGCTGGGGCCCCAGCAATGTCCTCCCTGCCCACCTGTGCAACCCTATTGTCAGTCACACACCCTCGCCAGATACAGTGCCCCTTACAGAAAGATGGTGGTTCCTTGTTTCTCCAACAGCCCAGCCCCTCTCTTGACCAAGAAGCAGGACACCGCCCAGCAGGCTGCATGCCCTCTTTATCAGGAAGATCTGACCAGATGCCCGGGTCTCAGACATAGTAATCTTAGAATAAAAATCAAACTCCTTACTTTTCCCACGAGGCCCTGCACAGTCCAGCCCCGCTGAATTTCCTGACTGCTTCTCACACTTGTGTGTTCCCACATCTGGCTTTCCTCTTCCCTTGGCCCCCAGGGCCTGTGTCCCAGCCTGGAAATCCTCTCTCTCCTCTCCTCCCCCATCAACCTCACCGTCCCATGAGATTTCACCCCAACAAAGCCCCTTCCAGGCCTGCCGGCCAGCCCTGCTCCTCCCCTCAAACCTCCCATTTCAGCTGCAACATTCACAAGTGTCTTCCAGTCTTTTGGGGGCATCTGTCTCCCCAACTGAACTGAGAACACAGGACATAGAGTTGCAGGCTGGGCTCTTCAGAAGCAGATGCTGACATGGAATTCGGGTCTGGCACATTTTTTTAGGGATTAGTCCTTGTCAAAGATGAGGGACACGGGGCTGGGTGGAGGGAGAATCCCAGCTCAAGTGAGGCAGGCCCACTCAATCGGTGAGGCTGTGGCCAGGTGCCAGGTGCAGAGTACTGCCTTGAGCCAGGGCATCTGGACCAGCCTGTATGCGCCAGCCTGCCTCCATCCCTGATGCCAGCTGCCCCAAGTCCCCTGAAGGATGTTTCCACGGCTGTGCAGTCCTTCCTTGAAGAGGAACAACGCCTCTCCCTGCACACATGCATGGCTTCCCTCTCTGTGTCCTCAGGGCTCAGTGGAGGGTGTAGGTCCAGCCTGAGCAGAGTGTGGGGCAGACTCCTCCCAGGGAACATGTCTTCTAATTTGCATCATCTGGTCTGGCAGCTGCTCTGGACATCCCAGGGGAGAGAAGTGAGAAAAGCTCTTCAAACCTATAACTAGGGCCTCCAAAAATGTCCAGTTAGTTGCCTGGCCTGGCTCCCCACTTGCAGAAGAGTTGATACCAAGCAGGTTTGTGGTCAGTCACCGTTCTACACTGATGTTTGTTTCTTTGACTAAAAGCACTTTCACTTGTTTTATTTTTCGAATCTACCAATTCTTATATCCCAGCCCCAGATCTATCTGGACAGCAGGGACTGGCCCCCTTCCTATCACTCCCTCTACCGCCAGTGAAAACTCTGATTTTTTCAGATGCGAAAATGTCTGTGTGTCCGTGTCATAACCTCAGGGAAGAGCAGAGGGAAATCCAGGGACTCTGTACTCTCCCATTATCTCTTCATTTTCAATTTGCATCATAAACATCAAAGCACATTTTTTTTCTTCCCAAAGACATTTTAGTCATATTATCTTGGCCAACCAGACAGAAAGAGAGGAGGTCTGTCTAAGACCAGACCCAAGAACAGCTAAGTGTCCCTCTTCCTCGTCCCTTCTCTGTCCACACTGGAGGTTTTAAATATGTCAACTTCACTTCCATTTGCAAAGTGACTTTCATTCCAAGCAGTCCCATAACACTTCACAGAGTTAAATAATACTTATGAACATGCCAGATGGAGAAATAGAGTAATGCTGGCTAAATTTATCACAAGTCACAAAACGGAATGGAAAAAAGGAAGGTAGGTTGTAAAAATTACCAGGTTGAAAACTAATAAAGGGTGAGTCGCTAATTAACTAGAAGTGAATTATATTTTACTAGGTATTTTCCAAAATGTTTTCAGTAGCCAATTAACTAGTTTAAAAACTGAAAGGAATCCCACATTCACATCTGGAAAGCCAGTAGCCACATCAGCCACCATCACAATGACTACTGTTCATTGAGCAGTTGCTATGTACCAGGCTCCTTACACATTGTTGTTGTTTAATCTCTAAGTTGTGCCCAACTCTTTGCAATCTCATGGACTATAGACCACCAGGCTTCTCTGTCCATGGAATTTCCCAGGCAAGAATACTGGAGTGAATTGCTATTTCCTTCTCTAGGACATCTTCCCGACTCAGAGATTGAATCAGTGTCTCCTGCATTGGATCACGTATAGATGTGGGAGTTGGACCATAAAGAAAGCTGAGCGCCAAAGAATTGATGCTTTTGAACTGTGGTGTTGGAGAAGACTCTTGAGAGTCTCTTGGACTTCAAGGAGATCAAACCAGTCAATCTTGAAAGAAATAAGTCCTGAATATTCATTGGAAGGACTGATACTGGATCTGATGCTCCAATACTTTGGCCACCTGATGCAAAGAACTGACTCATTGGAAAAGCCCCTGATGTTGGGAAAGACTGAAGGTAGGAGGAGAAGGGGACAACAGAGGATGAGATGGTTGGATGGCATTACCAACTCGATGGACATGAGTTTGAGCAAGATCTGGGAGTTGGTGATGAACAAGGAAGCCTGGCGTGTTGCAGTCCATGGGATTGCAAAGAGTCAGACACAACTGAATGACTGACTCCTGCTTTGACAGGTGAAATCTTTACCACTGAGCCACCAGAGAAGCCCTTCTTATGTGTTGCTATCCTCCAAGAAGCCTATGGAATTGATGTTTAATTTCTGTTCCATAGACTAGGACACAGAGGCAGAGTTGCTACCAGGGTCAGTTTTCATGTCCATGGTCCACTCTCAGCTCACCCACTGAGTGCTTGCCATAGAGAGGTTAGTGCACTTGTAAAACAAGACAGGAGAGAGGATCTCTCTGTCTCCCATGTGAGGACATAGATCTCTCTGTCTCTCGTGTGAGGACACAGACAGAAGGAGGGTGTCTACAAGCCAGGAAGAGAAGCGTCATCAGGAGCAGTGTCTCATACTCCTTGGGACACACAGAAACAGAGTGCTATCTGCCTTGGGGTCTGCTGGGTGGCTGTTGCGATTCGAGAAGTCCATGGACTCTCAGGTGGGACAGCTGTTTTCACCCATGATGTTTCCTCGGTGGGGTGGCTTGTCAGCAAGAGTGCACCCAGAGGTGTCTCTGAGGCCAGCTGTCTGCTCTCAGAGGGACCAGCACTTAATGAGGCCATGATGATACAGCCGGGGACCTCTAGCATCAGGTGGGAAGGCGGCGATGAGTTCTGATACATGAAGTAATTGTTTCCGGAAAAAGGAACTGAGGTGAGGGTGCCAATTATTTTTCCCCTTCCGGGATGTTTAGACATTCCTGAACCATCCGTCTGTTCTTCTGGTCAATTAATATGTATCGACTGTCCTTTATATCCCGGCAACAGTTCTATATGTGGGGGAGCATCATGGTTAACAAGACAGAAAAATCCAAATACACACCTTTCCTCCCTCAAGGACATCCAATTAAAAGCTCAAAGATGAAACAAGTAGAAGACAGACATAAGACTTTTTCTCCCACTAAGACGGCTGCTGTGGAAAACATGGAAAAGCACAAGGAAGAATCCTCTCCCTCAGAGGTGATCATGGTCACTGTTTGAGTGTATTTTCTTCTGTCCTTCCAGTATGTGTGTCTTCAAAGTGAAAAGCGAAGTTGCTCAGTGGTGTCCAACTCTTTGGACTATAGCCTTCCAGGCTCCTCTGTCCATAGGATTTTCCAGGCAAGAATACTGGAGTGGGTTGCAGTACCATTAATCTTGAATATTCACTGGAAGGACTGATGCTAAAGCTGAAGCTCCAGTTCTTCGGCCACATGATGCAAAGAGCTGGCTCATTGGAAAAGACCCTGATGCTGGGGGACATTGAAGGCAGGGGGAGAAGGGGGTGACAGAGGATGAGATGGTTGGATGGCATCATTGACTCAATGGACATGATTCTGAGCAAACTCTGGGAGATGTTGAAGGACAGGAAAGCCTTGCATGCTGCAGTCCATGGGGTCGCAATGAGTCGGACACGACTGAGCCACTGAACAGTGACAACAACCAATACCATCAGGATGACTCTGTATATGCAGGATTTTAACCTTTTCTTACTGTAAAATAAAACAGACTGAAAAACCACACCAAACAACTGTATAACTGAACAAACTGCTGTAAGGAAAACATCCCTGGAGCCTCACCTGGATGAAGAAGCAAAACTTCACCTTCTACCCTCAAAGGTGGTCCATGTATCCCAACCCCTCCTCCAAAAGCAGCCATTATTTGCCTTCCACAGCAACCTCTTTTTTGTGTTACTTTGTGGTTTTGTTACCCGGGTATGCTGCCCTAGCCACTATGGGTTAGTCTTGCCCATTAAAAAAATTCTGTTTTTGTCTTTTAAGTTTCTTTTAATCTATAGTTTTGTCTTTCATTGCCCCCCCTCTTTTGCCCTTTAATTTGTCACAATCTGGAAGAATCTAAGAAAATTGACCTGGAGAATCTCCCACAGTCTGGGTTTGGCTGGTTGCAAACTCCGGGCAGTTTAACATGTTCTTTGTCCTCTGTGTGTTCTTTTCTAAATTGGAAGCTGGTCCAGCAGCTTGATCAGACTCAGGTTCAAACATTTTAGCTTGACCTCAGGTGATGCTGTGTTCCTTTTTTTATTTTTTTAACTCTGCTTCATCTTTAGTGCAATGCACAGGCTTTGGACTTGTGGGTTTAGTAGTTGTGGTGCAAGGGGTTAGTTACCCCTTAGGATGTGGAATCTTAGTTCCCTGACCAGGGATAGAACCCAATCATCTGCACTGGAAGGCAGATTCCTAACCACTGGACCGCCAGGGTAGTCTTGATGCTGTGTTCTTTCATCAAGAGACAAACCTTATCTGATGTCTCTTTTTTCCTAATGTCTCTTTTTTCTGATGCTAGCAGCAACTGATGCTCTTTGCTTAGAGCCATTAATCCCGTGGAGGTTGCAGAATGGTCATATTTTAGTTTTGCAATTTCTCCTTCATTAACTGGAATATTTTTATAAAGAGCTGTTTTCCCTCATCTACTATCCAATTACCCAGGGGGTATCATTCATACCATTTCCCTGATGCTGGGAAAGATTGAGGGCAGAAGGAGAAGAGGGTGTCAGAGGATGAGACGGCTGAGTGGATCACCGATGCAATGGACATGAACTTGGGCAAACTTCAGGAGATGGTGAGGGACAGAGAGAACTGGCGTGCTGCAGTCCATGCGGTCGCAAAGGGTTAAGTATGACTGGGTGACTGAACAACAACACTTGTTCATAAGAGAAAGACAAGATAAATACCCAATTCTTCTCCATGTCTCAGTTTCCAAGATAAGAAATTGACCTCCTATCATCCTTCAAAGATGACCAACTTTCCTTTTTAAATGTCAGCATAAGCTCACAGATCTGAAAATATTTGCTAGGATTTAATCCATTTAATCAGATGGTAAAGCCTCTGCCTACAATGAGCGAGACCTGGGTTTGATCCGTGGGTTGGGAAGATTCTCTGGAGAAGGCAATGGCAACCCATTCCAGTACTCTTGCCTGGAAAATCCCATGGACGGAGGAGCCCAGTAAGCTATAGTCCATGGGGTCGCAAAGAATGGGACACGACTAAGCAACTTTACTTTAATCCATTACAAATAGTTTCCTTTTGAAATTTAAATTGTCTTGCTTTCGGCTACTGGAGGCCTCTTGGAGTTGGCTGTTTTATCCTTTGACGTGAGCCTAAGACACTTGCTTTTTTGCTTTTCTGGGCGCATTGTGAACACTGGGCCTCAAATCAGCTATTTCTCCAAGAAGCCCTGATATCTTTTAATGAGAAATTATATTTTGACACCACAGTCTGGGTCCCTCAGATACTCATTGTTGTCAGGTTGGTTACTTTTAGGGAATTTTAGCACTTGGCATATTCAAATTCAAATCTCAGACTACAGATTTTTAACTTAATACCCAGATATTCATGGGCACAGGTGATGACAGAATTAGCATGACCTATGGTTATTCTTCAGTTTATCTCACAAAATCTCTTACCATCTCAGATAATTTTAATAGTAACACCACCAGTGTAATTACTGAGAGCAGTTTATTTATTTAATTTATAATTGTTTTTTTTTTTGTGGCACTGAGCCGTGTGAAGGATCTTAGATCCCGACTAGGGATTGAATGCCCCTGTATTAGCCACTTTTGACCACCAGGGAAGTCCAGTTCAAGAGCAGTTTAAAATCTCTTTGCATATGTTCCTCCTGCTCTCTTCCCCAGTTTCGTATGCTTTCATAAGATCCACGTTGATTGAGCAGTTGCCATTACATACTATATTCTCTACTGTTTAGACCTCCTTATGGCTAGTTTAAAAGTAAGCCAATGTTTAATACTCACATTGGTCTTTATGTCAAGGTTTCTGTAGTTATCTTGCTTGTCTGAATCCCATTCTCGAGTAGATTCCTTGGGAAGGACTCATGGGAACAATATTTCCATTGCACATTGATGATGGTTTTGTAGCCTTTCTACATAAAAGTCAGTTTATGAAATTTAAAATCCTTAGCTCATGTTTTCTTCCTTTGAATGCCTTAAAAATGCTATGCCATCGTCTTGTGGCATAAAAAACCGCTGTCAACACAAAGGATGATTTTCTTTTCTCTTATAAATGGCTTGTGGATTTTTTTTCTCTTGTCCTACAATTTTAGGACTCCCCTGGTGGTCCAGTGGTTAAGACTTTGCCTTCCAATGCAGAGGGTAAGGGTTCGATCCCTGGTTGGGCAGCTAAGATCCCACATGCCTCTTGGCCATAAAACCAAAACATAAAACAGAAGCAATATTGTAACAAATTCAATAAAGGCTTTAAAAAAAATGATCCACATAAAAAATAAAGTCCTATCATTTTACTTTTGAATGTGACTTAGTGATGGTCCTTCTGGGTGAATATTCTCACATTCTTACCCTATTTAGTCTTGCAGTATGTAATTTCAAATCATTTTTCAAATGGAGGTATAGTTTACAAACAATAAAATTCATTCTTTATATTGTACCTTTCTATCAAATCAGTTTTGACACAGTCATGCAACCACCACCATGATCAAGATATAAAGTATTTCCATCATTCTTTTCATATGTAGGTTCACATCTCCTTGTGTTCAGTAAAGTTTTTTTAAATTATTATTTTTAGTGTTGGTTCTATTTCCTTGCTTTGGGGTGATCTTCCTCAGGGACTTTCATTGTCTCTTCGTTAGATTTTCTTTGCCAGTCTTCACTAGTTGTCACATTTTCTGAAGTGCATTTTATCTCTCCTTTTTGTTTGTTTTCCTCTCTCTAAATTTTTTATATTCCCCATGGCTATGTATTGAAGTTCATTAATATTTTCTTCTGGTAGTGTCTAATCTGTTGGCAATCTCATCCTATGTATTTTTAATGTCAGACTTCTCTGGTGGCTCAGTGGTAAAGAACCCGCCTATCAGTTAAGGAGATGCGGGTTCAATCCCTAGGTCAGGAAGATACCCTGGAGAAGGAAATGGCAACCCACTCCAGTATTCTTGCCTGGAAAATACCATGGACAGACAGCCTGGCATGCTATAGTCCATGGGGTTGCAAAGAATCGGACACAACTTAGCAACCAAACAACAACTAATATTATATTTGCATCTCTACAAGTTTGAGCTCTTTTTTATATTTTCTATGTATCTCCTTAACGCTTTCCTCTATCTTCTTGAACATACAGAATATAAAAACAATAGCTTTTCAAAACTCATCTACGAATCCTGTCACCTTTGTCTATTGATTAGCTTTTTTTCTCATTATTTTCCTGCTTTTAAAACTGGAATGATAGATTTCACCTCATTGAGGGTGCTGTATAGTTTTTTGTTCTCTTAACCGATGAGCTTTGTTCTGGAATGCAATCACATTTTGTGGAAACGTTTTGGTCCTTTAGAAGGCTGTTTACAGTCTTTGTTAGATGGGACCAGAAGAGTCTGAGTTGCTTCTGCCCAATGAGGGAGGAGTGCCCTTCTGAGTCCTCTGTGCAATGTCCTGGGTGTTACTGAGTTTTTCCATCCTGGCCGGTGGCAACATGAATTATTCCCACCCCTGTGTGAGCGCCCCAGGAATTGTTATACCTGTTCCTTTCTGGTGGTTCTGCCCTGAGCTTTAGGTCATTCCTTCACATGCATGCACTGATCAGTACTTGCCTGAGGATTTGAGAGAGAAACTCTGTGTGGACTTATGGAATGTTCTCTCTGTGCAGTCCTCTGTTTGCTGCTACACTGCTGTGAGTTCTAGCAATTCTGACCTCCCTGAATTGTCAACTGGATCTTAACCCGAGGAGATTGCCAAGCTATTTGGGTTCTTCCTCCTAGCTCTGTGCCCTGGAATCTCTTCAGTCAATAAGCTGGGCTCACCATGGTGTTTGTTTTCTCTTTCCTTTTCTCGGGGACTCACTGTCTTGTGTTGCCTGTTTTCCAATGTCTGAATATTATGGCTCCAAGTATTTTTTTTGGCTTTTCTGTTGTTTGGGGCAGGAATATAACTCTGCTCCCTTTGCACCCTCCTGGCTGTGTTTCTGAGTTTAAAAATGTTCTCCTTCTCATGTTCTATTTCTTTTATGGCATCATTTACTGTGTTTATACAAGTGTTTCTTCTAGTTTACTCTATTTCTGTAATTATTGTTTTCTTTTATTTCTAATTCTTTCCTGAGTTCTGTCACCTCATTCCTGAATTCTTTCTAATTCTGATTTGCATTGTCTTTTCATGTCTTGCATCGTTTTTTTTTTTCTAACTTTTGCTTCATTTGTAAACAGAAGGTCAGAGCTGGCCTGATCTCCTTTCAGTGGGGAAGTTATCCTGCCCTTTATTTCTTTGTATTATAATTCTGCAGGGAAGTTGACCTCAGTGCTCTTCTGAGGTCAAACAAGTTTACTCATTTCCACGTGTGAGGAACTCTCCTGAATTTTTCTAGGCATGTGGTTCCCAGATTTTTTTTTCCTGTTATTTCTATGTAGTGTTAAAAGCTATTGAGACTTCCTGGTTCTGGTCCCCCTGTCTTTTTCTAGACCCTCTCTTTCCTTTGACTCTGCTGCTCTTGTATGGACTAATTTTGATTCTACCTCAACAGTTCCTCATCTGTCCTTCCTGTCTTAGAAAGGAATGTGCTTGTGCTAAGTCACTTTTTCAGTCGTGTCTCTTTTTGACCCTATGGACTATAGCCCGCCAGGCTCTTCTGTTCATGAGGTTCTTCCGGTAAGAGTACTGGAGTTTTGCCATGCCCTCCTCCAGGGGATCTTCCCCAACCAGGGATTGAACCCTCATCTCGTCTCCTGCATTGAAAGATGGGTTCCTTACCCCTAGAGCTACCTGGAAAGCTAGAAGGGAATGGTGATGGACTAATTTCAAAAGTTCCTGAAGCTACCGGCTCCTGCCCCTTTCCTGGCTTCACCAGTAACTAGTCATGTGAAATACTTAGATCCTTACTGCCAACTGGTCAAGGGAGAACTATTCCTCATCCTTCTGCCTAGTTACCTAACTGCAAGATGGAATCTTCACAGAACAAGCTCGTACGATTCTAGTGAAGATGAAATGAGAGGGTGCATTCTGAATGCTTGCACTTGGCCAAAGCTCACAACAAACTTTTCAGCTGAGCTGGAGGTCTGCAGAAAGGAGAAACACAAAGTTTGAACATTTCTGCTATGGGTTCGCAAATGCTGACTGCCCAAAGGCCTGGCTAGGTGGTCGGAGGACAGCCGCCATGCTTTTCGCCACTAGTGCCTGAGCTTGCGAGGCTGCTCTGCTTCCTCTGGGTCCTCAGCCTGAAGCATCTTGAGGATGCCCTGTGGCCTAATTTTGTAGTTGGTGATGAAGAATCACATGTGGTTAGCCTTCCATGTTGGAGAAAGGCATGATTTTCCACTCAATTCTGCTTTTTCCAATAAAATTTCGTATTCACACCTCAAGAAATACTTTAAGGAAATCAGTAGTGCCTCTTTCTATGCAGATGTTTATGATTCTCTGTTGAGCTGGAAGTGAAGTGACGAAGTCCTAAGTCCAAGTCCTTCCAAACCCAGAGATGAAATCAGAAATGTAGAAATCTTTGAGCCTTGGAAGCTCTCTTTGTGGACTCTGAAGTAGCAAACGCACAAAATGATGTCACATAAAACCAAAGTAATTACCCAGATGTTCTCTCTTATTCTCTCCACGTTTTATTCTTTCTCTTTCATGCCCACTGGAAGTACAGAAAGGGATTGTTCTTCATTGTCCATCTCTCTAGTTGCTTGGTGTGCATTTATTGAGCACCTACTACATGCTGGTCACTGAGCTGGTGGAACAAGGCAGGCGAGGCACAGTCACCGTTCTGACGGAGCTTACATTCTACTAGGAGAAGATGGAAAATAGACAAGGAAGTGAATGTCTAATCAGAAATTGTGGTAATGCTAAGAAGGAAATGGACTTTGGGGAGAGTGTATAAAGGGACCCAGAGGTGGTAACATTTAAGCTAATCCTGAAAGGGCAGAAGGATCTAATCAGGGGGTGGGAAGCAAATCTGAGCACAGAGGATGACTTGACCAAACACCCTGGGGCAGGAAATGGGACTGAATCACATCCAGTGTGTGGTATTCAGCAGAGAATAGTGAAAGCTGAGTTTAGAGGCTTAATCCGTGGATTTTGATCTTAATCCTTAGAATAAAGGGAGACCATTGAAAGAGTTTAAGTAGCAGAGTAAAACAATGAGTGAAATTTTCTGCAAAGGTCAACTGCAGGGTGGAGGATGGATTGGAAAGAGGGAAAGTGGAAACAGAGAGACCAGCCAGACTGGGAGTACACTGATCAGAAGAGGCAGTGGTGGCCTTGCCCTGGGGGCCAGTGAGAAGTGGAGGACCATGGTGGGTCTGTGGTGGTAGAGGAAGAGCCTGGATTCTATCCTTGGCGTCACCAGTGGTCAGGTAGATGGACCTGGGAATTTCTCCTTTCCTCCACCCCCTTTCTTCTTCAATTTTTAAAACTGTAAAATTCATATAACATAAAATTCACCATCTTAACCATTTCCAGTATACAGTTCAGTGGAATTAAATACATGTGTTATGTCATGTAGCCATCTCTACCATCCAATACTTTCCATCTTGTAATTCTATCCATAATTCCAGATAGTGAAATTCTATCCATATTAAGCTATAATTCCCCATTCCCTGCTCTTCCCAGCTGTTGGGAACCACACTTCTACTTTCAATCTCCATGATTTTGACAATTCTAGGGACCTCATATAGGTGGAGGAGAAGGCGATGGCACCCCACTCCAGTACTCTTGCCTGGAAAATCCCATGGATGGAGGAGCCTGGTAGGCTGCAGTCCATGGGGTCGCGAGGAGTTGGACATGACTGAGCAACTTCACTTTCACTTTTCACTTTTATGCATTGGAGAAGGAAATGGCAACCCACTCCAGTGTTCTTGTCTGGAGAAGGGATGGGGGATGGGGGAGCCTGGTGGGCTGCCATCTATGGGGTCACACAGAGTCAGACATGACTGAAGCGACTTAGCAGCAGCAGCAGCAGCAGCAGCATATAAGTGGAATCCTACAGTATTTATCTTTTTGTGACTGACATTTACTTAGCATAATTTTTATCTATGTTGTAACATAGAATTTACAGAACTTCCCTCCTGTTTAAGGCTGAATACTACTTCACTATGTGGATATACCACATTCTGCATATTTGTGTTCCCAGTCTCAGCACATGGCAGGTTTGTTTTAAGAATAGATGTAAAGATACATGGATGGATAAATGAATGAATGAGTTGTTGAGTGGGTCCATGAATGGGTGGATAAATGATTGGTAGATACAAGGATGGAGAGAGTATGTCTGGATGAATAGATAGATATATGCATGCATGGGTGTTGGATGGATGAATAAGTGGATGGGTGGATGTGTGATGGATGGATGGATAGATAAGTGGATAGGTAGATGGATGGGTGATGGATGGGTGGATGAATGGATGATGGATGGGTGGATGGATGGATAGATGGGTGGATGATGGACAGATGGATGGGTGGATGGGTGGATAGATGGGTGGATGATGGATGGATGCGTGGATAGATAAGTGAATAGGTAGATGGATGGTGATAGATGGATGGGTGGATGGATGGATGATGGGTGGATGATGGATGGATGGATGGGTGGATGGGTGGATGGGTGGATAGATGGGTGGATGATGGATGGATGGGTGGATGGATGAATGGATGAGTAGGCGGGTGGATGGGTGAATTGGTGGGTGGGATAGCGAATGCATGCATGTATGATTGTGCATAGGTAGATGCATGGCTAGATGGAAGTTTGAACAGCCCTTCTTCAGGAGGTCTTTTCTGGAGCTTGTGAACTCTCTTTAAGGTTTTCCCAATGTGGCAGATTGAGCCACAGATGGAGAGAATGTGGTTTTCTAGATTTAAGGCAGTGTAGGGCAGAGAAGAGATCTCAAACCAGAGGTCTGGGGGCCATAGTTAGCAAGCAGAGTATACATTCATCAAATTAGTTGCCAACTTTAAAAGTGATGTTATTTCCTACCAAAAAAAATTCAGATTCCTTGACTCCCCTAAAAAACTTTTATGCTCTGGCCTTACTGGGCCAACATTCCTCCATGAAGCACGTAGCTGGACCTGAAGAGCAGATGTTCCTCTCGAGGGCTGGCAGGGTGGGAGGTGGGATGGGTGGGGCAGGAGGCAGCAACAGTCCCTGTCTCCCGACATACCCACTCTCCTCATTTCTATTGACAGCAGAGTTCTCTACCCTGCCAGGGGTGGGTTTGGGGTCTGAGGGATGGGGGTCTGAGGGATCTGGGTCAGAGTGCACTCCCATCATGCTCTCTGTGTCCTCAGGAGAGTCAACTTCCTCTTCTTGTGAAAGGCAGAGAACTGACAGCACTAGGGTCATTTTTAGCCAACGTGCGTTCCTGGCATGGCCACTCATTCTCACCTTGCCCCAGGCTTCTCATCTGAGACATGGGGATGGTGACCTGCTATTAGGAACTTGCACCATGACTGTTAAAACCTATTGGAAGCCTTGCATGCGGTGGCCAGCGAATCCTCCAGTGAAGTCAGTGGTGTTCTTATTCACTTTTCAAGAGGACGCTCAGGCTGCCCAAGTCCACCTGGCCAGGAAACAGCAGAAAAGGGCCCCAGGCTGGGTCTCCTGCTCCCCTTGCCTCCTGCAATGACAGGCGTGGAGCACAGGCTCCTCTGAGCCCCCACTGCTGCCACTCCTCCTGCGTCTCCTGCCAAACCCTGGACAGCCGCTGTGACCCCTGGCCCTCTCTCTGTGCAGCAGCCCAATATAGCATCTCTGGAATGTGTCTCCTCCTCCCTGGTCCACACTCCACTCTCGGGGGCCTGGGCTATCCCCTTTCCCACGCAGAGGGCCTGGGGGATGCTTCAGCAGCATGTCCGAGCAGAGGCCCACTTTCCCAGCCTCCGGGGAGCCCCAGGGACCGGCCGGCATGTTGGATGCTGCCCAGCTTCAAAGTGCTTCCCAGCCAGACATGTCCAGCTGACCGTGTTCCCAGGGGACAGTGTCTTTCCCACGGCCACAAGGGCCCCGGGAACGGCCTTGGCCACCAGCCCGCTTCGGAGGCCTTCCCGACTGGGGCTGTTCCCTCCTGGGAGGCAGTGGGTCTGTGGTGGCGGCCAGGCCGGCGGGTCTGTGAGATCTCGGTTTGGGTCCAACAGTAATTTGACTTCAGGCAAATGCCTACTCCTGTCTGAGGCTCCCCCTGCGTCTGTAAATCTGGATTGACAGTGCCAACCTCAAGGGGCTTTATGTAAGACTCATTCAACACGCTTTTCGGCCAAACCAGCCTCAGATTGCATCTCCTGGGGAACAGGCCCGTAATCCATGTACACCCCCTTGAGCGACTGGTTGCCACACTCAGGAGCCTGCAAGTAATGGAGCCGGTAGGTTCTCTTCTGGGTGCAGATGCTAGACCCCAGCCACCATGTGTGACCGTCTGGCTACCTAGTAAAAGGACACAGGGCCCCGCTTTTGTGATCCTCTTCAGAGGAGTATGTTTCTTGAGGTGAAACTCACCAAGGCCAACATATCATTTCTGAGTAGAACATGTGAAGATGGTGAGAATCTACCTCCACTGCTATCCTCACATGAAAAAGACTGAAAGGAAATAAAAACAACCCCCCAATCATGACTGACATTATATAAAAAGTCAGTACATGTAGTGAGGTCCTAAAATTTAAAAAGAGAACTAATAACTACATATATGACTTAGCGACTGAACAACAACAACCACCCAAATACATTACACAAATTTCAGATCTGTGTAAGACCTGGATATAGAAGCCTCTAGATTGCCAAGGAAAAGGCCACTTCACCTGGTAACAAAGGACTTTGCCCTCATTCAGTGTCATTACCTTCAAGTCTTAACAGGCTGCCAAGCAAGTAGGCTTCAAGCTAAAGGTCACCAGCCAGCATGTTGATTTCACACTAGTGTGTTGAATAAAAGAATGTTTACTCCTCAAAGAACAACTTGCCTACATCTTTCAAGTCAATAGACTAAAACAACCATGTAAGTGTGGGCTTTTCCTGAAGGCCTGAAGTCCCCTGATCTTGTTATAAAGTCCCTGTATTTTCCTTCCAACCATGGGAAGCATCATTTGGGATTATGTTATCATTTTCCCTAAGAAAAATCTCATTGATGGGGACAAGTATCTATCCCAGAAAGGCTGCCATAAATATCCCAACCAGTGTCAGGTGGCCTTCCTGTGGGCCTTCTAGACATGGCCCCTGGGAGCAGGAAAGTCTGCCCACAACACGAACTTCAAAAGATATCACAGTGATGGTCATTGATGGCTGTGGCCCCTTCCCCAGGGGATGTATTAAAGTGGGCAGGAGGCCTCCCTGGAGAGAGGGTCATGGATTGTGGGCCCAGCACTATGGAACCCTTCTAAAAAGAGGGTTAGGAACTACTCAGACCAGAAAGAAATCATCCCACCAGAGAAAGATGGAAATTAGGTGGTCAATTTCTAAATGATGTTTAATATGGCTCTGGATAGGTAACTGTGAAGGTCAACTGGTGTCCTTCCAGTGAGGCCCTGTTCCCCAGTTCGTCAGTCGATCACTCATCAAAGTCGATAATCGGGTGACTTTAAGTAAGGGAAATTGTCCTAGATGGTCTGGTGGGCCTGGTCCAATCAGTGGAAGGGCTCTAAAAGCAGGACTGGGCTCCCTGAAGAAGAAGAAATCTTGCCTGATCTTTTGAGTTGTGTCCTGAAGTTTTTAATCTCATGGTTAATTTAAAAATCATCCAGACCTTCCCCCTCCCCTAGCTCTCCGCATTCTGGCCTTTCTGCCTGGACAGCTCCCAGTGGCTTACACACCTCCTGGCCAGTATGCTCTGGGCATTCCACCTGTTCAGGGAGGCTAAAGCCACCCCTTGCCCACTGCCATTCTCAGCCAGACTCTTGGTGCACGTCCTGCTCTATTCGTCTGTCTTTTTCGGACGTTACCTTGTTGATGTATCTGCTTCCTGTTTATTGTTTATTTCTCTCCCTCACAGCATAGAAATCCCTTGGACCCTGTCTACTCTTTCTGCTCACCCACCTTGCCTGTCCCAGGATTGTGTTAATAATTGGGGATGAGTGAATAAATGAATGCCCTGGAGTTTGGACAGGTGGGAATCTGGGGACCAGGGCCAATCCTCTCTCTTCCTGGCTCTTGCTTTGGCCCCCTGCCCTCTGCAGAAGAGCCTCACCATGGCACAGCCTGCCCTCCAGCCCAGAGGCTGCAGACAGGAATTCTGATTTGGGGATATCTTGGAGGAACACGTGGTATCCTCTCTCCAGTCCCTGGCTGGGCTCTGGGACACCCCTGTCCTCGTCACTGGGCACCTAACCTCCCTCCAGCTCATGTGACCCCCATGGAAAATTTCTCATTTGCAACAGGATGCCCATGGCTTTGTGACCACAGACCATTACACCCACTGGTTCTGATGGGGATGCTTTGTTTCTTGTTAAAACAGGGGCCTGGACATGGCAGGAGAAAGAGCCCAACCCAGCCTTGGAAGCACTTCAATGGACTTGAACCCAGTTCCTGGACAGGGCTCCAAGGCTGTGAATCAGGCTGGGAACACAGTGAGTTCAGAGATGGCAGAGATTTCAGGGCCCAGAGCCAATGCTTGGCTGGGCCTAGGCTGTGGGTCAAGAAGGTTTTGGAGAATTTCCTCCACCTTCACTTCATACCAAGAACACTCACCCCATAATAATAAAATGTTCCTGCAGAGTCTGACATGAGCTGGCACACATGATCTAATGTACCCTGGGGGACTGATGAGGGGATACCATTCCCTTGGTACAGAAGAGGACACTGAGGCTCAGAGAAGTGACTGTCCTGCCCAAGGGCTGGTGGGCAGATGGGATGGGAGCCTAGCATCCCGATCCCATGCAGGTGGGGAGGGATGTTGTGAGTTGTAGCCTACAGGTTGCACCACCCTCCAAGATAAGAGGAGGAAGAGGAGGCCTTCACTTCACACGTGGGACCCCTGAGGGTCCTGCCTTTGAGGGGCTCAGGGGAGTCACGCCTGATGGAGCAGAGACAGCCTAGGTTGGCTACATCTGAGAAATCAGATCTGTGTGAATCCTGGGTACTGGGATCCTGGGGACCCCTGTAGGGAAAAAGGGCTGTTCTCTAGGACCCTGACCCTGGGGTGCACCCCCAGGAAGGTCAGTCCATGGTGGAGCCTCTGCCGAGCCCCAACCCTGCCACAAGGAACAGGCCCCGGCAATGCAGGGCTTCCCCCCGGCCCAGGCGAGGGCTCTACTACTGCAGGCTGCCGGCTCACCGCAGGCCTACAGGGAAGCAGGCTCATAGTGAACCAGAGAGAAATTTTGATTTTCACCAGGCCTGGGCTTTGTCAATTGCTGTGTGAGATTGTGTTTGTGACTTATAGTGACCACAGGGCTGTCTGAGCTAGAGGGCTGAGCAAAGTCACCTTTACGGCCTGAGTTCTTATCTGGTTGGGGCAAGGCTCCCTCCCAGTGCATGGGTTTAAAGGGCCAGTGGGCCACACAAGGAAGCTTGGCTCCACGATCAAACCTACGTGTCCAGTTCGTTCTGTCTGCCCAGCTCCACTGTCTGGGGTCACCCCGGAGGGGCATCATGTGTTCACCCAGCACCTCCCCCAGAGCTTGCTTGGAGCATTGTCAGTCTTTAAAAGGATTTATTGCAGAAATGAAGAAATGGGATTGCCTAACGGGTCTGCAGTTGTAGGTTATTTTGACCCGAATGGGTGTCCTCATGGCTGATGCTCATGGGACAAAAGCAGTCCTGGAGCAGGATCTGAGGTTAACGTGGGTTAGGGCAGGGCACCCCTGCCTCCTGCTGCTTGGGGGTGCAGTTCTCTGACTCAGTGAAGTGGAATGCTTTTGGTTGGGATGGGGGAGGGGAACAAGAAGCATTTGACCACAGGGAATGGGATGGGAGGGCCAAGTGGGGAACTTGGCTCAAAGGGGATCTTGCTGCTGCTGCCAAGTCGCCCCAGTCGTGTCCGACTCTGCGCGACCCCAGAGACGGCAGTACACCAGGCTCCGCCGTCCCTGGGATTTTCCAGGCAAGAACACTGGAGTGGGTTGCCATTTCCTTCTCCAATGCATGAAAGTGAAAAGTGAAAGCAAAGTCGCTCAGTCGTGTCCGACCCCTAGCGACCCCATGGACTGCAGCCCTCCAGGCTCCTCCGTCCATGGGACTTTCCAGGCAAGAGTACTGGAGTGGGGTGCCATTGCCTTCTCCAAAGGGGGGATCTTAGGAGGGGCCCTTTCTGTGTCACTTAGCCCCACACTCTGCTCCCCTTCCCATGAGCAGGCATCATTCCACGTGTCCATGTGATGCAGAGCCACAGTCCCTCTCCAGAAACCAGCCACTCAGTCATGTTGGAGGTGGGGAGGGGAGACCCATCCCTGTGGAAGGAGAGGCCTGGGGTGGAGTGGACCACTGTGTCTCAGGCCTAGAAATCAGGCAGGTGTGCAAAACACAATGAACAGAGAGGTGAGGGAGGATTTGAGGTCAAATCATGGAGGGCTTGTGATTTTATTCTTGGGACTTGAGCAGGAGGGTGATAAAATGTTTTTTTTTTTTTTTCCTAAAAAACCGTTGTTTTAAGGAAACCCCATCTCAGCTGGAGACACACCAGCCATACAAGGGCAGCCGCCAGTCTGTCCACACTCGTGGGCCCGTCCAAGAACCGTCTTCAAACAAGGAGGCTATAGACCCACCCCTTCCCGTCTGACTCACCCGGGCCCGTCCTGGGAATAGGATGTGGCCTCTGTAGGAGACCACCCGGCACGACCTCCCGTTGACCCATCTTCAGCCCAAGTCCACGGCGGTTGGATCGTTTGAATGGCCAGCGATGAACTCATCAGCCGCCTCCTGCAGGGCCCCTGTCTGAGCGTGTCTGCCGCTTAATCAAGGGACAAGCACGCTGTGTTCCGGGGCCGGGCCGCCAACATCCTTGATGAGTAACTGGGACAGTAAGGGGACGGGGAAGTGGCCACAATGCCACCATTGTTCTTTGGCTCCAGAGCCCCAGAGGGCCAGTGCTGCACAGAGGCCAGGCTGGGCTGGGGTGGCGGCCGCAGCTGCTAGCCAGACCCCCTGCAGCCTCAGTCATCTCAGCAGGAGGGCAAGGGGACAGGTCCAGCTGTCCTGGGGATGCTACCTCCGCAGAATCCCCAGAGGCTCACGAAGCAGACATGTCTTCTTGCCTGCAAACCGCAAAGATTCCTTTCCGTAGAAGGTCTGGGCATTCATGCACCGTGGAGGAACTTTGTGTTCATTCATTCACTCACTCACTCATTCATCCATTCAATCCTTATTCATTCAATATTTACCCAAACCCTTCAGTCATTTTACCGGATGAGATGAATAGTCAGTGCTTAAGAGAGCGACACACACTTTCCCATGTTGGACAGAGAGTTTCAGATTTCATCGTGCTTAACACTCAAAAAGTGCAGTGAGTTCTGTTAACCTCAGATGTGCTAAGTTGCTTCAGTCATGTCTGACTCTGTGACCTTATGGTCTGTAGCCCACCAAGCTCCTCTGTCCGTGGGAGTCTCCAGGCAAGAATAATGAAGTGGGTCGCCATTTCCTTCTCCAAACCCCAGATGAGGGGGCCAAATAGCTGGGATGGGATCTTCCCAACCTCTCTGGGGGATGTGTGGCCTTGGGTTGATCCCTTCACCTCCATGATATACATTACAGTGGGCGATATTAACAACCTCTTCTAGTTTTATTCACAGATCTAGACACAAATGTATACCTGTGCATACATAACTATAGAAGTATAGTTTAATTAACAAATTTGATGCTATGGATGAGTAAAGAAATGGAAAAGTAGAGAAGATACTTTCTCTCCCATGAGCTATTCATGGGATAATTACCAGAAAAAATAGCCATAAAAAAACATAGAACCTCAATAAATCTCTTCAATAACACAGGTGTATTTTTGACCATTATATTGGAAGAAAAACCAACGTAACTAATGAAAAAATAATATCCAAAAGAATGTATTTATAATTCACCCACTTTGGAAACTGTTTGAGAAGAGATATCTTGGCTCGAGAGCTGCACGTACACCTGTGTCTTTACGGAGCTGGAAAAGGCCAGCAGCGATGTGCTGCCCTGTGAGAGTCCGTGCTCTGCTTTTATCTACATCACTGTGGCAGCTTGAAGTCAACCACAGTGGGAGGATTTACACCGTGGAAATTGGCAGACACTTGTCAGAGCTTTTATTCTGAAGAACCATTGTTCAACATTTCATTGGCCCAAAGTCATGAACTGACTATTCACAGCAGTGGTATTCATCATGGCCGCAAGCTGGGTACTCCCTGGGTGTTCAGGCACAGGAGAAGGATAAATACACGATGACATATTTTTTCCTGCACCAGAACTTTGCAGCCAGGAGAACAGACACACACCATCACATATGGCAAGATGGATGAATTTCACAGACACCAAACAATTTACCTTCGAGGGTATCTTTTATGTAAGTTTCAAAACCAGACAAAATTCTCTGTGTGAGAGGCTATGATAGTGGACGGGGGTGGGCAGGGCATGTCTGGAAAGGGGCACCAATGGGTCACTGAGGCGGTAGCCATAAGTATTCTGCTCCTACATCTGAGCTCTGGTTACTTGGGTGTGTTTACTTGGTAAAAAAGCTCATTGAGCTGACATGATTTTACATGTTTCTACAAGCATAATCTTTAATAAAAAAGTATACTAAAAATACACGATTTATAAATAAAACATAACAAGCTGAACTGAAAGATTACCTCCTAAATAACCCTTAGGCCAAAGAGAAAATTATAAATGAGCTGGAAAATGTTATTTGTCCTAGGTAATTAATCATGGACATGTGTAAAGACGAATCGTGAGAATTTTTTTTATTACAGAATGGCTCAGAGTAGTAAAAAGAAATCGAATATTATCCAAGTGTTTAACAAAGGAAACTGGGTAAACAGGTCAGGGCAATCATACAATGGCATATTATACAGTGATTACAATTATGTTGTACAGAAAATGTCTGATGACATAGAAAGCTTCCTGATGTATTATGAAATGGTTGTGATAGGCTTCTTAAACATGCATTTTATACAAGGAAAAATAACTGGAAACAATACATCAAAATTTTGTCATCTTTGTATAAATGGAAGTACAGGCTAAAAATTATTTTTTATTCTCCTTTACATTTCCCAAAGGCTTTTCTGTGAATATATATTACTATTGTAATGTCCCCCAAATTTATTTAAAACAATATAGCTTTATTACTGGGCTTCCCAGGTGGCGCTAGTGGTAATGAACCCACCTGCCAATTCAGGAGACTTAAGAGATGCTGATTCCATCCTTGGGTCAGGAAGATCCCCTGGAGGAGGGCATAACAATCTGCTTCAGTATTCTTGCCTGGAGAATCCCCATGCATAGAGGAGCTTGGTGGACTACAGTCCATGAGGTCGCAAAGAGCTGGACATGATTGAAGCGACAGAGCACGCATACACAGCTTTATTATTAAATTCTGGCAACTTGAATGTGGATTGTAGAGAATAAATCCCCGTAGCCTTTTCTGGAGTGAGAGCTTACTGTGTTCTCTTTCTATTAGTCCCTGAAGAGTCATTGACTTGATAGCCACTGTTCACATCCTGTTTCTATTGAAAAGATGTAAATTTGTTCCATCAGAGGGTCTGCCACATTTTTTTCTTCTCTCTACCTTCCTTCTTCAGCTCAGCTCAATGTTTGCAGAAACTTAAACAGTTTCCAACTTGATGAACAGACGCCGTTTTCACCTTTGATCAAGGCTGTAAACTACAATTGAGATGCCTGGCCACAGCAATCAATATTGTAATAAAATCACACCTAATTGACTTAGTTCTTCAGGTGCACCAGGGTTCATTTATCTGGATAGAGCTTTTGAAAGTTTCAAAATGAGGAAGATGTATTTGGCTCATGGAACATCTATGCTCGGTGCTCAAGGACACACAGGCCACAGCTAAGACCTCCAACCTCTGAACTGCTTAGGAAATCAGTGCCCTGGGGTGCAGGCTTCCCAAGCATTTTCAAATTCTCTCATCATGAGGCCTAAGCTAGAGGTGGGCAGGGTGACCAAAGATGCTTGATAGTTTATCTGGGCAGTGGTGGGATGGAAATTACTCATATTCTCATGGTAACACTTATTACTGTTTCAGAAAGTGGAGCTCTTTTATCCACGTAGGAGGGTTGGGAGGGGAAGGTTTTCAGAGGGACCTGGGACAGGAAAGCCAGTGGTTTCCCAGCGAAGCCAACACTAGTCTCAGAGTAGAAAAGGTTTGTGAAAAGCCACTGATGACATGTGATCAAAACCCATTTGCTGCAAGCAGTCTTCACTATCCCAGGGGGTCACCTGGAGGTTTTGCTTGCGATCAGATAATTGATATGATGGCAGTGGGGTATGCTGGCTCTGAGGGCAGAACTGGATGGGTGGGAGGGGCTGTCTCCAGGAGCCCAGCCCCAGAAAGTGTTCTGCTTACATGGGTTTGCTGGGAGCAAGATGGCCACACTCCTTCTGGAGACAGGTCCTCGCCTGAAGTTGGCCAAGCAGGCCCCCAATCCTCAGTTCACAAAGCTGATCTCCAGCTTTGTAAACAGCACACCACACTTAGTTCCTTATTTAGTATTAATTTATATTAATCCACTCCTATTCCCTTTCCTCCACCATCACCCACTCTTCTCTGACCCCAGCAAGCGCTCTTAATATGACCATGTGACAAATGGTTAACACGGGCTTCTGACCTCACTGCCTGGCTTGGAATCTGTGCTCCGTCGCTTCTAGCTGTGTGATCTTAGGCATGTCGATGAACCTCTCTGTTCTGTTGGTCCCTCATTTATAAAATGGTGACCATGATGATAACAAACACCTAGGGTTAATTCAGGATTAAGAATGATCATTTGCATAAGTCCAGTACAGGTTGGTGCTGGGAGATGAGGAGTTATGTAAAAATGTTGGCTTTTAATATTATTGAAAATAGGTTATTTCCCCACTTCTCTCTTTACCCTCTGTCACTGACTAGACTCAGTTGACATCCTGCTCCAGACAGCTCAGCTCAACAGCTTCCAATGTGGCTCCCTGCTTCCTCTCTTGCCTCCCAAATCTCTTCTGCATGTTTCAGCCAGAGGGGAGTTTAAAATGTTGCTTTAGTTCCCAAGACTGCCATGCACATTACCGCAAATTTGGTGGCTTAAAACAACTGAAATTTCTCCTCTCATCTTTTTGGAGGCCAGAAGTCTGAAATCAAGGTGTCAGCAAGGCTGCTCCTGAGGCTCTAGGGAAGGATCCAGGCCCACAAACCCCATGGTCTCCTGCCTGCAGGTCCCTGGGGGATCATCTGCTCATTCGTTTGATAAACGATGATTGATCCCTTGGCAGGAAGGAGGGGCAAGCATGATGTGAGAGCTGACTGTTTAGAATAGTCATGAGGAAAACACAGTCCGAGCAGTGCCCAGGGCCAGGAGAAGTTGGCCCTGTCGATCAAGAGAGGGTACGGATTCTATTTTAATTGTGATGAAAAATCACTGAGGCTTTTAATCAAGGAGCAAATGATTTTCATCTGTACTTTACAAAAATCTCCCTGGCTTAGGGTTGCCAGATTTAGCAAGCAAAAATACAGGGTTCCCAGTTACATTTTAGTTTAAAATAAACAACAAGCATATATTTTTTTTAGCATAGACTCGTGTGCGAGCTCAGTCGTGTCTGACCCCCATGGACTGTAGCCCACCAGGCTCCTCTGTCCAAGAAATTTTCCAGGCAAGAATACTGGAGTGGGTTGCCATTTCCTCCTCCATGAGATCTTGACCCAAGGATTCAGCCCACGTCTCTTGTGTCTCCTGCATTAGTAGGCAGATTCTTTACCACTGCACCACCTGGGAAGCCTTTTTTGTTTTGTTTTAGCATAAGTATGTCCCAAATATTGCATGGGTTGACACCTGTCTTTAGTTGGATGACTCAGGGTGTAATTATGAGCAAAACTAAATTCAAACCAAGCTGTGATCAGTTGAGATGCATGCGTAATAGAAGGCTCAAAACTGGAGAAGGATTCTTTCAAAGAAGAGGCCTTGTGGTCTCAAACACCCAAGTGATGGTGAGAACCTGGCATTTTCACCAAGACAGGTGCTTCTCATCATCGACTGCCACGTTCTTCCCAAACACAGGCAAAGCCTCCCCTTGGGGGTAAGAGGAGAGCCCTCCTCTGGACCTCTCCATTTGAGGCCACCAAACCACAAGCCAGGTAGGCCTTTCAGGTGGGTCCCAGGCAAGTCTCTCCAGGTCCCCGGGAGCACAGCAAGTCTGCTCAGAGCATGGCCGTGGCCACAGGCTTACCCTGGGCCGGAAAACCATGCTCTCCTGTGGGTCCCTGCATCACAGCATCTCTCTTCCCCTCCTCCTGCTTGTACCTGTAAAACCGGGGTCAGGGCGTGTTGGAAGGAAATTCATTCGTCTGCTGGTCCGGTCCCTCACTCACTTGTAGCAGAGAAAGCCAGGTCACTTTGGCACCCAGTCTCAGAACCAGGTCACGTTCAAATAAAGAGCCGACTGAGGGTCAGAAATAATTGAAAAGCAATTTCAGTCTTTGCTGAAATCTCACAAAAGCACTCAAGAAGCTTCCATTTTTGACATACATTGAAGCTTTCTGCGGAGAAGGCAATGGCACCCCACTCCAGTACTCTTGCCTGGAAAATCCCATGGATAGAGGAGCCTGGTAGGCTGCGGTCCATGGGTTCACTAAGAGTCGGACACAACTGAGCGACTTCACTTTCACTTTTCACTTTCATGCGTTGGAGAAGGAAATGGCAACCCACTCCAGTGTTCTTGCCTGGAGAATCCCAGGGACGGGAGAGCCTGGTGGGCTGATGTCTATGGGGTCGCACAGAGTCGGACATGACTGAAGTGACTTAGCAGCAGCAGCAGAAGCTTTCTGACACCCTCTATCCAGCAGTTCTCAGCCTGGCACCAGGCCTGACCAGAGCTCGGTAAGGTTGGAAAGCTCAGGGCAAGCAGGCTTGGTGTGTGTTAAAACAGAGGCTTTGTACCAACCTAGAGGGGTGGAATGGGGAAGGAGATGGGAGGGAGGTCCAAGAGGGAGGGGACATATGTATACCTATGGCTGATTCATGTTAAGGTTTGACAGCAAACAGCAAAATTCTGTAAAGCAATTATCCTTCAATTAAAAAATAAATAAATTTAAAATACTCCCCAGTGATCCCAATACACAACCTAGTGTGAGAACCTCCCCAAATGTGTTTCAGACCCTCCCTGTTTTTCTCTATCACCCCATGTCTCCTCTACACTCACTAATCCTGTTTTTATTTTATTTTATTTTTTAAAACGAGTGTGCAAAGCCTGAGTTCTTCTTGATGGGGAGAATGAAGAGTTGGAGCTGTGGATTTACTTGTTAATTTGGGGCACACGTCATGGGTCTGCCAACCTTCTTTACATGCCAGGCACTATGTGAGGTCCAGGACAGCAAAGGTATTGAAATAAAAGGGATGAGAAAGGCTGTGGCTTGAGGCAAGCAAGTAAAAGGCAATTACAATAAAGGTCGATACAGACCATAAAAACCACGGCCAATACCACGTACTAACTGCTGGCTGGATTCTGTTCTAAGTCAGTAATGTGGATTAACTTGTTCAGCCCTGACAACAAACCTGTGGTGTAGCTACCGATGTGAACTCCCACTTTGCTCATGACAAAAAACAAAAACAGAGAGGTTACTCATTTGTGCAGGATCACACAGCAGGTATGTGGCAGAGCCAGGATTCCAATCAGAAATGTCTGACTTCCAGAGCCTGGCTCTGTGAGGATAGTGGAGAGTGCTATTCTCACGGAAGTCTGTGTGGTAGCAGAATTGGGATTTAAACCAACCAGGCACCAGGGAAGGCTTCCTGGAGGAGGCAATGACTGAGTTGAATCTTGAAGGACCAAAATTTCCAACAGGGTTCCTCCATCCCTGTAACCTTTAGCATTTAGGCTGTGCCTGGATAAGACAGGACCTGGGAGTGGGGAGAGGGGAGGAAGGTGGGCAGGCTATCCACAGGGATGTTCTTTGGTTGTGACTTGAACAGGGAAAGAAACATAAAACACTAGATTAACAACAACAACAACAAAGCCAGGATATTTACTGATGCCTACAACTTTGAAGTTGAACAGTTTGGCAGCCTACAGGCACAGCTGTACCCAGGGGCTTGTCTGACTTACTCTCCTCTCTCTGTCTTTTGGCTCTGCTTATTTCTAGTTGGCCTCATTATTGGGCAAGCTGGGTTTCAAATGACATTAGGGATGGCCTCCAGCACTTCTGGGCTTCCATTACTTTCATAGTTAGCAAGTCAGATAAATTTCACAATCTTCCTACCAAACCCATTTCATTTCCCCTAGACTTCCTACAGGATCCATTTCATTTCTCACAGAGGACTCTGATTGGCCCTGCTTTGGTCATGTGACTGTGTTCTTGACCTAACTTGATGTGCCAGGCCATGGACTGCTCTGATTGGTTGGCTTGGGTGAGCTGCTCAACCTCAGGGTAGGGGAGGCATTAAGGCAAAGGGGCTGCCAGAGGAAGAAGAGTCTTTTCTCTTCCAGCCCACTCCTCCAGCCTGTCCAGCCAAGGCGTGCCTGGGATGAAGAAGATGGAAAAAGAAGGAGGAAGACAAACCACAAGTTTATATACAAAGTTAAAAAACAAACACAAACAGAGCCCTAGTTGGTCCCAGAAAACATCTTAAACTGTTGGAGAAAGAAAAAGAGAAAGAGATGGGACCTTTGGAAGTGAGATGGAATGAACTGATTGTAGAACTGAGCACCATGAAATTAAAAATAATTTAATATGAAGCTCACAGACTTTTGTCTGGTTTTCTCTTAGCATATGGGGAAACTTTGACACACAGATGTGCCCCCAAATGGAGAGCATAGGGGAAGGGAGAGAGGGGGACCCCTTCTTTGGGGTCAGATACCTGGGAGCTCAGCTATGGGAAAAGGGTCAGGAGTCCTGGGAGTCAGGGCTGCTCCTGTGTCCATGGAGACAGGCCTACCGTCTTCCCAGGATTCTACCAGGAGGGTAGGGAGCTCCTACACCGGCAAGGTCCAGGTGAGAAGCACCTGAGTTAGAATCCAGGGCTCCTGGGTGCCTGAATGCCCAAGGAAAGCATGTCTCCTAAACTGCAGCTTCCTCAGTCTGTAAAAGAAATGGCTGATTAAAGACAGTGTTGACCAATGTTGGGAAAACACATCACTGGCAAGGCTAAGGATTACTTGCGGTACAAAGCAATTTTTAAAACTTTAATAATGATATGTTCATCTTTACTTTCACCTTCTATTTTTGTTTTTCCATCCACAGTTGTGATATATAACTTTATTTTAAAATATATTTGCTTTTTGTGAAAAGTGTGCATCATTTTAAAGAGTAGTTCTAAGTCAATTACAGAGCCAGTGCTTAGTCACGAAGTTACGTCCTACTCTTTTGCAACCCCATGGTCTGTAGCCCCCCAGGCTCCTCTGTCCATGGAATTTCCCAGGCAAGCATCCTGGAATGGGTTGCCAATTTCCTTCTCCAGGGAATCTTTCTGACCCACGGTCTGAACCCAAGTCTCCTATGTCTCCTGCATTGCTGGCAGATTCTTTACCCAGTGAGCCAGCTTAGAAGGCCACAGAGCCAGTAGGCAAAGACAGGAAGGCATTACCCACATGCTCAATGTCTGGGAAAAGCCAGCTGGAGGCACTGGGTTTGAGGTACAAGTTCTTGTTTTATTCGTACATGGCCCATGAGTAGGAACACTCAATGTGCCCTGGTGACCAGCTATAGTGCCCGGAGGAAGCATTGAATTTCCCAGGCTTGCTCTCCCAGTGATTCTCCTAGGCACTTCCTAAAAAAACAGCTGTAACCCCTTATACCATGCTGTTCTGAATCCTGCTTTTTTGAAACTTAATATCTGCTGACAGTCACCACAGGCTGGCAGACCGTCTCCTCCACTGGGATCATCAGCTTCTGCCTCCAGGTCCCAGTGGGGAAGGTCCTGTCATGCGTTTAACTAGCTCCTTTTTGGAAGGAGAGCCCCCATTTTTTGTGATTGTAAACGGCAGTGCTTTGAGTTTTCCCGTAGCCGGATCTTGGCTCTGATGATTCCAAAGGGTGCTTTCCTCGGAAGGAAAGTGGCTGGACGCTCCTGATCAAGGTGGAGAGGAGCCATCGGCAGCCCAGCTACAGCCCCGAGCTGCTGCCTCCCACGGCAGGAGGCCATTCATCTGCAGTCCTGTCTAGACAGCAAATGTGCCAGCCACTCACTGCCAGGCCTGGGCCAGCTGTGTGTGTGTGTGTGTGTGTGTGTGTCTATGTGTGTGCTTGTTTGTTAATTACTCTGGAATGTCTGTTCCGGCCGCCACGGTGGAAATGTAGGTCATCCCAGTGAGGCGTGTGGTCGTGAGAAGGGGGGTCAGGCCTGCCGGCGGCGCACACACCGTATCGAGGTCACGGCGGTCTGGGAGCCAGCCTGCTGGAGCCAGAGCATGTGAGAAGCAGACAGTCTGGGTTCTTTCTGCATCTCTTTCTCCTCATACATTTCATAGCATTGCTGACATTGTCAGCCTCCAGCGTATGGCTTCGCCATCATGGAAGAAAGGACAGGTGTCCCATTGTACATCTTAAATTAGATCTCTCACGTAAAATTCCTGTATTGAGCTGGGGACATGCTATTGGGCAATTTCCCCTGCAGGGTCAAGGTCATTTCATCCTTCTACCGGCCCAAGGAGGAGGGTCCTATTTTCATCACAACACCCTAATATATAATCTCCATTTACATTTTACAGGTAAGGGAACCGATTATCAGAAACATCACCCTGCTATGAATAATAACGATTTGTTCCTAACTGCATGCCAGTCTCCTCTATTCTCAGTTCTTTGTATGTAACAGCTCTGTGAAGCCTCCAACAACCAGACAATAGTGACTGTTCCCATTTTACAGATGAGGAAACTGAGCCATAGAGCAGCCAATCTCAGAGCCAGAGTGGTTCAAGCCCAGGGAGTCTGGTTAGAGGCTGTGCCCTTAAACCATGAGTCCTCCGTGGTGGCGCTATGGTGCCCAGATTGGCCTGGAGTCAGCCTTTGTCTTGGATGAACTATTTGGATTAAAATAAAACTGACTTACTTCACTCTGTATAATGGGTTCCAGGTTCATCCACCTCATTAGAACTGACTCAAATGTGTTCCTTTCTATGCTGCTGTTGCTGCTAAGTTGCTTCAGTCGTGTCTGACTGTGCGACCCCATAGACGGCAGCCCACTAGGCTCCCTCGTCCCTGGGATTCTCCAGGCAAGAATACTGGAGTGGTTGCCATTTCCTTCTCCAACACATGTAAGTGAAAAGTGAAAGTGAAGTCGCTCAGTCGTGCCCAACTCTTAGCGACCCCGTGGACTGCAGCCTACCAGGCTCCTCCATCCATGGGATTTTCCAGGCAAGAGTACTGGAGTGGGGTGCCATTGCCTTCTCCGGTTCCTTTCTATGGCTGAGTAGTATTTCAAAATATATATGTACTGCACCTTCTTTATGGACACTGGCGGGGTGGAAGGGGAAGGAGAGGGTGAGACAAATAGAGAGTGTAGCATGGAAGCATATACACTACCATATGTAAATAGATAGCTAAAGGAAATTTACTGTATGACTCAGGAAACTCAAACCAAGGCTCTGTAACAACCAAGAGGGGATGAGAAAGGATGGGAGGGAACATACATACACTATGGCTGATTCATGTTGATGTATGGCAGAAATGAAACCAATATTGTAAAGCAATTATCCTTCAATTAAAAATAAATTAATTAAAACAAAGCTGAAGTGAAAGCGGGGCTATTGTGCCCACTGCTAAGAAGCTTTTGGTGAGAAAGAGTTAAGCCTGTTTCCTGCTAGACAAAGGTGGCTCCAGGGGATGCAGCTGAAAAGCCAGATCTTCTCCATGGGATTGTTCACAGGCTGAGGTCTGCAGCATCTTGTATCAACATACACTCTCAGCCTCCTAGCCCCAGGTTAAAAAAAAAAAAAAATCTAATCTAAGAGACTTTTCCGTCTGCGGAACAATACACTGCTGTGTGGGGGTTTTGTTTGTGCACCTGACACTAATAATTGTTCAAACATTTATAAACTGTGATGCGATGAGAAAAAGGTTCTAAGAAATAAAAGAAATACAAGGAAGCACTGTTTTAACCCACTCTGTCCTGGAAACTGGGGCAGGATGCATCCGTTCCCCCCCGCCCGCCCCCAACATTTTACTATAAAAAATTCCAAAATACAGGAACACTGGAAGAATTGCACAGTGGACACCCAGAACCTCGCCATGTAGGTCTTTACCATGAACAGTTTAGTATGCTTGCTTTGGCTCCTGTCTACCTATGACAGCCTGTGTCTGAAAATGCCTCCTCAGACATTATCTGCAGATAGATTTCCCTCCACAGGGAATGGACTCCCAGCCACGCAGGGTTTTGACCATGACTTTTCAAGGGTATTTTTATACAGAGTATAATGATGGAGAAGGAGCGGGCTGAGAAATGGCAGCAACTGCTCTCTTCTCAGTGCTCAGGTTCAGGGGTGTTTTCTGTCTTAGATTATAGCAGTAACAATACTGTCTCCTAGGGTGGCATGCACTTGGACAAGTTATCTGACCCCAGTTTCTTTGTGTGTGAAAAGTCAGTGATCATACCCTTTGATGAAAGCTAATGTGAGGTTTTAAGACACAGAGGGTGGTCAGACAGCACCCTATACATAGCAGGTGCTCAATAAAAGGTCATTTTCGGTCTTAATATCTGCTGAGCTTATGGGCTGTAGTGTGTGATTTCCATGTGAGGGGATTGGTCCTGGGGCTTCTGTGACCCATGAGCAGGAGGATAGTTAGGTCTGGCTCTTTGGATCAGTGTGACAGAATGGCCCCCTTGCCACCCCCCACTCCAAGGGTGCCTCATAATCTGTGGGCTTGCTCAGTTAGAAGTGTTATGACCTTGGTAGTTTGACCATGTCTTAACAGTGAATCATACATGCATCTCATCTGTTTCTTTTGTGTTTATCTCTGTTTCTGCCCTCAAGGAGCTGAAAGTCTACAGAGGAGACATTTTACCCCTTTCTTATGGGACCAGGTAGACTCAGCAAAGGGCTCAGTATAACTCAGTGCTTCTCAATGCATCCCACACCTATTCAACCTAACATAGCCTAACTCAACCCTACCTACCTCAAACCAACTTAACCTGACTCAGCTCAACCCAGCTGAACTCACCCAGGTCAATCTAACCTAGCTCAAACCAGCTCAACCCAACTCAACCCAACCCAGCCCAATCTAAGCCAACTCATTTCAACACAACACAGCTCAAACCAACCCAACCCAGCTTAACCAAGTTCAATCTAACTCAACCAAGCTCAACCCAACCCAATATGACCTAGATCAATCTACACCAAACCATAACAACCCAGTTCAGCCCAGCCCAACTCAGTGGCAACAGTTGTTTCACAGAATGCACACAGGATTTAGAAGCAGGGAGAGCTGAGGTGAAATCTCAGCTCCTTTACTTAGAAGCTGTGTGACCTTGAGCAAGTCACTTCACTTCTGAGTGTGTCTCCTCATCTTTAAAATGCTCTAACTAGCCTTTAGAATATGAATATGGTCCCTTCAAAGTGTTGTTGTGCATGGCACACTAATATGTAGAAATTACTCCCACTGTCTCTGCTCCTGCGACCATGGTCATGATACTAGAATGGAAGCTCTCACGTCTACATGTCACCAAGACACTGGACTGACCAGTGCTCCTCACTGCCACTGTGAACATTCTCAGGATGCCCACAAGCACTCTGAATGTTCGAGGATGGTCAGCTGTACCTCCTGGAGTCCCTCCACTTCTGCTCCAATCTAATAAGTCACGTGGTCACCCAGGGTCAGTTGGACTTGTTCCCAAACCTGCCCATGCCAGTTATACTTATGATTTTAATTTCATAATTCAACTGAACTATCATACAAAGTGAAAAACTATTAGTATGAAAAGAAAGAGAATAGCTATTTTTATATAAGAAAAGTAAGCCAAATGCTTTGGAATGACTTGATAAATACAAATTGCTCCCCAAATTGCAAAAGAATTACATGTGGGAGAGATGACAAAATACATGGATAAAGGAGGGCTCTACAGTCAGAATCTTTGCAAGCATCCTTCAGTGTTTTCCTTCACTTTAAAGGATTGGAAACTAGAAATTCTAGATAATGTAAAAATGGGTATGGTTTACATAAGAAGATTAAGATGGAACTCCAATCAGTGAAACTAAAAATTCCTGATGCAAGCAAAAAGATTGGTAAATGGATGTCACATTGGGTGATTAAACTGTCAGCTTGAACCGCATCGGGGTTTTATGGAAGTGTGAGTGCCGTGGAGGAAGCTGTGTGCTGGTGTCCTGGAGCCTGGCTTTGCAGTGGGCTTCAGGCATTTGTATGAGTGAGTGGGAGCAGGTCCCATCCAGTGGAAAGAACACAGTCTGGCATAAACGCCAATGGGCTCAAGGGCCTCACCATCACTCACTCTGTAACCCTGGGTGGACTACATCCCTTCTGAGGACATTGATTTCTTCCTCGGCAGGAGGAGGTGCTAATAACCAGCTCATGGGGTGTGAAGGTCAAGGGAGGGGTAAGGAGTGTCTGTAGCCAGTTTGGGACCCAGAAGAGCACCTGCCCCTCCCCTCTGGGCATCCATGGCCCAGTGGTCCAGCGTGTGGCTGACTTTCTCATCTCCCCGCCCAGGATGGAGGAGTCATGGCTCTCAGTTGAAGGGCTCTCCTGGGTGCCACATCTGTGGAATGTACAGATGTCTATGGAACTCACAGTCCTTCAAGCTGAGAAAACATACCTGACACAGGGATTTCCCTCGGGTACCTGACGTTTTGGTCAGTTGGATCTCTGTAGAGAACAGAGCAACAGGAAAAGATAGGAAGGCCCAGTAATGGAGGGGCAAGGGGCTGCCTCCTGGCCGCGTGGAGGATGAGAGAAGCGCTGTCTCATGGATTAATTAACGCTTGGCAACCTCATTAACCGCTGTCTGACCTCCGACAGGCAGGCACTCCAGTGGCAGTGCGGTCCAGGGTCATTAACAGTGACGTGCATGGGTTCATCGGAGAGACAGCCGTTTCCTTCAAGATTCAGCTTCACATTGAGAAAGCGCGGGCTTCCGCTGCTTTGTTCCTGGTGGATAAACAAGGAGAGGAGAGCCGCAGGCCCTGCGGAGGGCCCCTCTGGGAAGCGTGGGAGAAGAGACTCTGCATGATGGGCCCATGAGAGCGCCACCACAGGGAGGGGCAGGCTGTGTGGCCAGACTTCAGGGAGGGGTCCTGAGAGAACTGGCTCATGGTGGTGTCACCTGGTGAAGGTCATTGGTTGCGTGTCAGGCAGACCTGGGGCACAGGTGTGTACCAGTCCTGCCTTTGGCTTTACCTGCCCACACCTCAGTCTCCTGGTGTACACGGAAGGGCCTGGGGGTCGACCCATAGGTGGATACTTCCCCCAAGAACCTGACATGGCGAGATGGGTCACCCTCTTGGGTCAAATAAGGTTTGCTTATTGACTAAAGGAGGATTTTTTTCTTTTAGTCCTTGGGAGTTAGATTCCATCAGTTAGCTACTTTAATGTGAGTACTCAAGATATGAGTCCTTTCGGTTAATTGGACCACATTCTGCTCAGTTATCTCCTAAAGTTCCTGTCCCGTCTCTCATCTCGCACCCATAGCTGCTCTGCTCCCCACCTAGTGTCAGTTGCTCAGTTGTGTCTGAATCTTTGTGACCCCATGGACTGTAGCCCACCTGGCCCTTCTGCCCATGGAATTCTCCAGGCCAGAATATTGGAGTGGGTTGCCATTCCCTTCTCCAAGGGATCTTTCCCACCTAGGGATCAAACCCCGGTCTTCTACATCGGCAGGCAGGTTCTTTGCCACCGAGCCACCGGGAAAGCCCCCAAAATGTTAGTTGCTTCTATTAGTCATATCCCCAGTTAATACCTAGGTAAAATAAGGGTGACCCATTAAACTTGAATTAAAAAAATATTTAGCGTATGTCCCATGAAATATTTGGCATATACTAAAAACAAAAAAGGTTCATTGTTTATCTGAAATTTTATATTCACTGGGCGAAAATCAAATTTTTATTTGATTTTTATTTCTATTTGCTCAATCTGACCATGGCGGGTGTGGAAGAGGCTCCAGGGCACCCTAGTTGGGGGTTGGTGCTGCCAATGATTACACTCACAGTTTCTTTATTGGATAGCCCTTCTGTGCTGGGCACTGTGCTGAGCCCTTGATATCCATCTTCCCGTCTTTAATCCTCACCATCACTTTGAAGCTGTGAAAGCAGAGGAAAGGAAAACAGAGGAGACCTGCGCATTAGCCGTGCATCACTGAAGCCCATGCCCTGCACCTCCAGGACTGAGACACAGGGCTCTGACCCCCTGCCCATCCCACTCTGCACCTCCATCAACAGCTGCGCCTAGACTGCTTCCTCCAGCTGCCTGGACTTAGATTCCTGCTATTTTCAATCCAGTGCCTGTGCCACATGTAAAGTCTTTGGTTTTCATCTAAATTAGTTCCTGGGGACACCCTACACCCTCCCTGGCTTTTTTATATGCCTTGATTTGACTCGCGAAATGAGAGACATCACCTTGAACCTCCCCCTCTCATTCCCCATCAAGTCTGGTGGAGTCTCTCTGCCCTTGGCTGCGGCCCCAGCCTCGTTCTCCATGAAAAGTTATTTCCAATAGACCGAGCAACTTAGCAGCCGTCATATGGTACAAATCAGGCAGGAACCGCTGAGCAGCCTCTCCTCATCCCATTGTGTTTCATGGGCCACAGTTCACAGTGTTGCTCCAAGGCACCCAGTTTGACACTGCCTGTAGCTTCCTCGTGGAAAAGGCAATGGCACCCCACTCCAGTACTCTTGCCTGGAAAATCCCATGGACGGAGGAGGCTGGCAGGCTGCAGTCCATGGGGTCGCAAAGAGTCGGACACGATTGAGCGACTTCACTTTCACTTTTGACTTCCATGCATTGGAGAAGGAAATGGCAACCCATTGCAGTGTTCTTGCCTGGAGAATCCCAGGGACGGGGAAGCCTGGTGGGCTGCCGTCTGTGGGGTTGCACAGAGTCAGACATGACTGAAGCGACTTAGCAGCAGCAGCAGCAGTACCTCCCTCGAGAACAAACAGCTCAGTCTGATCCAAGACGTTGGCCCTTATTTTGTTCCTTCTTTTATGTGGTCGGCTTTGTGGGAAGGGGTGGGTTTGCCAGCTGGAGTCATGCTCCAAAACCAGGCTTTTGGAACTGGAACTTTCAACACAAGTTAGAACGTTCTGTGTTTGCCCTGGTCTGAAATTCGGCGCCAGTTTGAAAAGACAAGTCATTATGGAGCGGGCTGGAGGGTGGCTGATGTCATTGGATAAAGCCAAGGACACCATCTTGCAGCTACCTGGGGACAGTGACCCTGGGAGAGATATTGCAGTTCATCCAACAAGGTTCATTACCACCAAAATGCCCTCATTTACTCATTTAAGGAATATTTCCTGAGCACTTACTGTGCCTGGTGTGTTAGCACCAGGCATACAGTGAGAAAATTGGGACATGTTCACTGTGTTAAGGGTTCCATCATATCAGAAGTGAGACAAAGGGATCAGAAATATAAACCAATGGGCAAACCCACCAGATAGCAGCCACAATGTAGAGCCCCCTGAAGACCTGCAAGGGGTTCCCATATTTTGTGGCTCCAGGCAGTGAACCAGGATTGATTTAAACCTATCAGAGCCATCCCATTATCCTTTTGCCAGGCTTTTATTTCCCAGCCTCTGTTGCATCTGGGGTGGCCCTGCACCTCTATAAATGAGACTTAGGTTGAAATGTGGCAGGGAGTCGCAGAGAAATATTTCACCTCCCTGATAAAAAGACCATATTCACTGGCTTCCCCTTCTGCTTTCTTCTTGTCTTAAAAATGTTGACGTGATGCTTTGAGCTCCATCAGCTATCTTGACATCATGAGACCACCAACCTGAGGACAAAAAGCCTGGGTGCCTGGAATGCCAGAGGGGAGGGCAGGGACAGCTTCAGTCCCGGATAGAGTCACTGAGATAGGGCTCCCCCTTAAGCAGTGCTTCTTCCTCACTCCTCTACCTGCAAGAAAAAAATGAACTTCTGTTTATTTAAGCAACTTTTGGCTGGCATTTGTGTTACTTGCAGCCCGGACCATTTCTAATAGATGCAGAATTCAGTGATTTTATCTGGCAGGTTTTGGAAAATCTAGACAGAAGAATCTTAAAAATGCACAGAGTCCCTTTGTCCTCAAAGACTCTCAGTCTGTCAGGGACACACAACATGTCCTGGTTTGTCCTGCCAGATGGAGGGGTCACTCCTTGCCAGCTGGGGGCCATGTTGCAAAGGCTGAGCTTAACAGCTCTGGTCCCTGGGAACAGGGGAAGTGAAATCAGACTGCTTGGTCTTGCTCAGTTTCCCTGAGACTCCTGTGGAAACTCTGTCATTTCCAATCCAGTTGGGCTGTGAAAACACTGAATGCATAGAAGTGCTGATCGAGCCCCGGTGCCCTGACATCACCTTGGGCTCTTCTCCAGATGCAAGTTCAGACCCAGTGGGCCCAGAGTCTGCATTTACAGCTCCCAGGTGGTGCTGATACTGATGATGCTGGCCTTGGGATGTAGAGAGTGGTCATCTGCATCTAAAACTGTCCCACTGGTGGACACGTCCTCTCTCCTCCTCGTGGAATCATCCGTGTGGGTGCTCTGTGCCTCAAAGCATTTGGTTAAAACTTAGCCCCTGTCTCAAGTCCAGTTAATTACTCCCCTCTGCAGTCTATTAGGACTGGTGGGCTCTAGATCAATTTCCCGGGGTTTGGATAGACCCACAATGACCAAGTGTCCTGGCTTGCCCAGGAGAGAAGGGCTTCCCAGGACATGGGAATTTCAGTCCTAGCAAACTGGGACCATTTGGTGGCCCTGCCCAGACTGAAGCCTGAGCAGTTAAACCCAGGAGGATAGCTTGGAAGAGGCCATGGCCCCAAACCGAGGAAATACCTAATGAGTGTCACTCAGGGGCTAGTGCAGGCCAGGTGAGTGACAGAATTGTCTGAGCGCTCCAATCAATAAAGTGTAACATATCTGCTTTTAGGAATTTCCTCAAGACCTGGTGGCTCAGACAGTAAAGAATCTGCCGGCAATGCAGGAGACCCAGGTTTTATCCCTGGGTTGGGAAAATCCCATGGAGGAGGGAATGGCTATCCACTCCAGTATTCTTGCCTGGAAAATTCTATGGACAGAGGCTTGAACAGTTGGGTGACAAAACAAATCGCCCTCCAACCTCTGTGGGCTTGCTGCTGCCACGTGCGACTGGTGAGGGTGGCCCTGTCTGAGGACTGTCGTGGGGACAGAATGAGATCACGGGGCTTCTGCTCCTCCTGAGTTTGCAGGGGCCTCCCCACCTTCTACACCCCTGGGCGGTTAACGTCTCAGCTCCTTAACAGAAAGAAATATCCACTCATTCCCTGCTGAATGCCCTTAATTTGTCTCATTTGTGCCTAAAGCACAAGGTGTCTAAGCAAAAAGGCTATTACCATAATGCATAGCCTTTGGCAAAGCTCTTCTGAAAGTGCATTTTTTTTCCCCCATAACCAGACGGAGTGGACGGAAATGTGATCAATATATTAGCGAACAATCTGAGCATAACAGGAATTCCATGCTTGCTTATATGCAAGAATGTTTCATGTTGGTGCACACGTGCACACACACACATATCTCAACATCTCCCTCAGTTCACACTCAGGTTAGGAGCCACACTCATCCACACCTGATGTTGAGACTTTGTACCTTGTTTCAGGCCACTATCCTTCCTCCACATCCACATATTCATAGGCAAACTCCAGGTCTTCTTCATAGGGAAATACTATACCTCACTGTAGTGTTTAGCTATTTTCTATCTGTTTAACGTGTGTAAAACTGAACTAGTTTTTATCTTTTTAAAAAATGTGTTACTGATGATGCTTTGAGAGTTTTGTGTTCTTAACTTGATTTCCCCCATAAGTCCTATGGTCTTTATTGTGTGATTTTGCATAGCATGGTGATCTTAGGAGAAGCACCTTATGGCAAAACTGCCTGCTGTGGGTTGGGTTAATCACTCAGCATCCTGGGAGCCTTAGTTTCCTTATCTGTAAAATGGGGGTAGTCATGCCCTTCTCACTGCGGCTGCTGCTGCTAAGTCACTTCAGTCGTGTCCAACTCTGTGTGACCCCACAGACGGAAGCCCACCAGGCTCCCCCGTCCCTGGGATTCTCCAGGCAAGAACACTGGAGTGGGTTGCCATTTCCTTCTCCAATGCATGAAAGTGAAAAGTGAAAGTGAAGTCGCTCAGTCATGTCCGACCCTCAGCGACCCCATGGACTGCAGCCCACCAGGCTCCTCCATCTATGGGATTTTCCAGGCAGGAGTACTGGAGTAGGGTGCCATTGCCTTCTCCGGCCGATCTCACAGGGGATAATAAAAAGAGTCCTGGACTTGGAGTCTCAGTGACCAGGTCATAGACCAGGCTTCAAGATGCACGGGGCTTCCTCAAGGACCTGGGTTCCCCTGAGACCCTCTGAGCATCAGCTTCATGGGCTGTTGAAGAGCGACCACTTCCTCAGCCTCATCCACCTCAAAGAATGGCTGAGCAGCTTAGAGATTGGCCACTGGATGTCCACAGGCTTTGTCAACTTGATGGTCAGCGTCATCAGTTAATTCAAAATTTGAAAGAAAAAGCCAGAAAGGTATGAAGGAAAAAATGAGAAGTTTCACATAGTCTAACCATCATTCATCTCAGTAGATTCAGTTCCAGGTCCTTGTTTGTGACATGTCCATGTTGGGTGACATTGTGCTGTGTATGTGTACATAGATATTATACATAATATAATAGTTATATTAATATATAACTACATATACATATAGTTTTATTCAATGTTTTGTCATGAGCATGCCATTTCCCCTTTATTAGGATTGCTTTGTAAACATCAGTTTTAAAAGTTGCATAAATAAGTTGCGTCATAAGAACATTCTATAATTTAGCCATTTTGCAATGTTGGTCATTTAATTTTTTTAAAAGTCAAATAATGCCATGATTAATGTCTGTTTATAGTAACCTGTTTTCATCTCCTGATTATTTTCTTGGGCCAGATTCCCAAAAGCAGAATTCCGGAATAAAGTAGATGATTGATTTTAGTACATTTTTACAAAAACACATACATCAACAATTTGCTTCTTGTGAAAGTGCTTCTAACAGCGTTTGAGGCAGCCCATGGTGACACCATCCCCAGCATTGAATATTATTACTTTAAAAAAGTTTTATTGGAGTGTAGTTGATTTACAATGTTGTCTTTGCTTTTTAAAATCTTCGTTCAATTAACTTTTTAGATGGTCTCTCGTTGTTTCAATTACATGGTTTAATTCTAAAAATATTTCTTCATGGATTTTTTTTAAACTCACAATTTCCTACGTTAGAGCCCCTGAGAGAACATCTCGACTGGATTTTAGAGATGGTCCTTCTGAATGGGCAGGAAGACATTCCCTCTGCTGTACCGGCGAGCTGCCGCCAGTCTTCATGGTCTGGTCTGCTGGGCAGAAGGCCAGTGGCCTCAGGGGAAGGAGGTAACTTTCCACTTTGCAGCAATCTGAGCATTAAGGCTGTGCTGACTTTGGGGAGCCTGAATGGGAGTGGCCAGTCTGGGTTTGGGGTCTAGATGATCTGAGGCTGGGGGGTGATTTGAGAATCGGCATCCTCTGGATGGTAGCTGGTCATTTCTTCTGTGCCAACCTCGCCCAAAGGCAGAGCTCAGATTTCCTGCGGTGTGACAGGCCCTAAGAAAACTGGCATCTGCATAGAGGATTAGATGAACAGCAAACAGGTTCTTGCCCCAGTGTACCTTTTCAGAGGTTATATGAGATGGCAGTAGGGGTGAAAATCTTGGAGTGTTTGTCTATGACAGTGTCCCCTCGCTCAGGGTGACTCCCGTTGGCTATAACCTCTGGGAGGCGTCTCAGGGACACCAGCGGCTTTCTCTCCATTCTGCTGGCTCATCAGACACACCTTTGCTTCCCAGAACTGCATCTGTCATGTGCCCAAATTCAGGAGTTTCCTTGGCACTTATCAATCAGCCAGAAAGCAGATCTAGCGCTTAGAGGCCATCTCCTTAATTTTGCAAGTTTAAGCTTATTCCCTATTTAAACAATGGATTCAATTCCATACAAGGGGAAAGAAAAATCAAACAATAAAAGCAGCCCTCTGTCTGGGACAAGTGTGCACTTTGGAAAATGGTCAAGTGAGCTGCCACTGGGAGGCCATGGAGCTGAGGAAAAGATGGTGGCATTTGGAGTCAGGAGACCTGAGATCAAGTCCAGCTGGGTGACCTAGGGCAAATCAAGAGCCACTAACAGGGTTCTCACCTGTGTGTGATGATGAAAATGTAGCAACTTTGTGACCAGCAGAGCAGCATCTAGACGTTGGTTATCCCAGCGCTGACCACCATCCCATTAATATTGCTGTCGATGGGGGTAGCAAAGCCCGCCTCCTTTCTGCTGGTTTTGCTACAATCAACCTTATTTGGTTGTGGGTTGGTTATGTAAGGTTGCATAAATAATGTATGTAAAATATGTATCCTGTAAATTTACCTGTATATTTTGTATAAATACATACAGCATATGCATTTATTGATACATGATATAGATTATATATACTGATACATAGATACATACAGATATACATATTTATTAACATGATATACATATATATCACAATGCACATTTCTTTCTCCATGTTTTATTTTTAGCTCTAATTATAAATTATAGGCAGACCACTTTTTAATTTGAAAGAACAATTTGTTGATTAAAAAGTTAGTGATTTCTCCATTGCTCCCTCTATCAAAATGCTTTTCAAAGAAACACCTAAAAAGTGAAATTTTAAAACCTGATAGAGCCATAATTTCCATCATCACGCTGGCTGGGATGGAGTAGTCTTAGCAGGAGACACAGGCAAAACAGATGCTAAGATTAACCTGCCCCCAGAGGAAGCAGTCCAAGGGCCAGATGAAGGCTCCTGGTGGCAGATTTAGCATCTAAACGGCAACTTCATGGTCATCAAAAGGCTGCAGACTTTCTCTGTTTACTACATACTGACAAACACGTTTGTGCTTTTATGGTGACAGCGATATGTGTGTCTCCAGGCAGATGGCCGTGTTCATGCTTATTTAGCTCCACAGACTGTCCAGCGTGGGGCTGGCCTGCTTCCTCCTCCAGTGTTAGCTGCCTGGCTAACTGAGTTTGGCTCGTCGGGCCATGATGGATTGAGCTTGCAGCATTGCCTGTGGGTGAGGTTGGGTGGGGAGACCAGTCCTTAGGAGGGTGGCAAATTGAGAAAATCCTAACAGGACACAGCAGGCTCCTGGGATGAGGGCCATCTTTCCCTAGGGCACACCTTTCCCAGAGACCCCAAGACTTTTAAAGGTTCATGAAGATGCTCAAACTTCTTTTAGAATCAGAAAAAAATTGGCTTGAAAGTGAAAGACAGCAAGGTGTGTTGGGATCTCAGCGTGGCTTCCTGTGTCCTCCCTGGCATCTTTCCTTCAGCAACTAACTTCATTGACTCTCTCACTCCTAATCGGCTACATTGCTCGAAAGAGTCACCTGCCCCATCTCCTCACCTGACCCTGCCTGCACCCCCAACCCGTCTGCTTTCCACCCCCTGCAGAGGCACTGCCGGTGAACTTCAACATGAACCTCCAAGTAGCCACATCCCGTGCATGGTCCCTGCTTCTCAGTTTTTTAAAAAATAATTGTATTATTTATTTATTTATTTATTTTTGGCTGCACGGGCTCTTCTCTAGTTGTGGCAAGCGAGGGCTGCTCTCTAGTTGAGGTGCACTCACTTCTCATTCCGGTGGCTTCTCTTGTTGTGGAACATGGGCTCTAGGGTGCTTGGGCTCCGTAGTTGCAGCCCCCGGGCTCTGGAGCACAGGTTCAATAGATGTGGCACATGGGCTTTGTTGCTCTGTGGCATGTGGGATCTTCCTTGACCAGGGATTGAACCTATGTCCCTTGCATTGCAAGGTGGATTCTTTACCATGGAGCCACCTGGAAAGCCCCTCTGCTTCTCCTTTTATTTGACTCTCAGAGGCCTGAAGCACTCGCTAGAGGATCTGTCATGTGATCTTTTAATCAACAGCTTAACTGGAACTTTAACTTTTCCATTGAGAGGCTCTGAAGGTGGAAGCCGGGGTTTGAATTCCCAGTGCATGGCGACAAGGTTGAAATTTACTTAGAGCTTGTATTTTATCTTGAAAACTCTTCTCAAGTTCGGCATTTTTCTCCAGTGGATGTCTATATCTTCTTAAAAGAAAAAGAAGTGCTTCCTGGCAACTTTCTGTGCAAAACTGATGCTCTAGGAGGAGGATATGCTGTGTTATCCCAGAGTTTTGCCTATTGCCTGGTATCTGGGGCCAGGACTAGGGTGAAGCTGGCAAGGATCCCAGGGCTCAAAATGTCAGGAGGCCCCTATCTCAGTGCCAATCTTGGGCTTGCATGACTCTGAAGGTGACAACTCCTTATACTGTGCACCTGTGTCTTCCTCAGCCTCCTCCCAGCCCTGCCTTGTGCCCCGCTGTGAACCCCACTTTGAGAGATGGGAGAAGGCTGTCCAAAGTAAAGGGAAAAGGTGGTGCCCGATGGCTGTCCTCCTTCTGCACCACCAATTGCCCCCAATAACCAAGTGCATCAGAGTAGCTGAGGGTCTTACAGAGCCTCTTCGAAGATCTTCTGTGGGACTCACATAGAGACAGTTTGATCATTTAGGATGTCAGCACCCTTTAATGCATTTATTCACTTTCAGGATATTATTACTAAAGACTGGCCAGAGGCCAAGTTGGGCACTGGAGACACAGCAGTGCCCAAACGGATGTGGTTCCTCTCAGGGTCTGGGGTTTCAGTGGCTTTGGTGTTTGTACAAACAAAACCAGACTGGAAAGTAGAAAACTATGTCTGTGTTTGGGTGAAGTCAGGGCATTCCTGGGCATGCCGAGGTCCCCACTTCAGCATTTCTAAAGGTAATTGGTTTTGGGGGACACTCGCCCCAAGAGCAAAAGGGGTGCTGTGTCCAATATGCTCAGAAAATGCTGGATAAGCTGGGACCCCAGAGAGGTTCACGACCTACACATATAAATTAGATACTGGCCAGTCCTATGGGTCAGCTCTGTCTGGGGTTTGCATGTTTGACCTTTTCCTGCAACATCTGTTAACATCTGGCCAAACAGGTTCTGCCAGGTCCACTTTCAGAAATGTTAGTGTGTAGTTTTTCCCATGAGTTTGTTGGGCTCAGCACCTTCCTCACTTGTCCTCATTTGGGGGCTTCCCTGGTAGCTCAGCTGGTAAAGAATCTGCCTGCAATGCAGGAGACTCTGGTTTGATTTCTGGGTTGGGAAGATCCACTGGAGAAGGGATAGGCTACCCTCTCCAGTATTCTTGGGCTTCCCTGGTGGTTCAACTGATAAAGAATCCCCCTATAATGTGGGAGACCTGGGTTCGATCCCTGGGTTGGAACGATCCCCTGAAGAAGGGAATGGCTACCCACTCCAGTGTTCTGGCCTGGAGAATTATGTAAGAGTTGGACGTGACTTTCACTTTCTTTCACTTTTCTTCCTTCCTCCTGTTGAAGATGACTGAAGCCACGTGTATGCAGCTTAACTGTGTTTTGGGGATTGTGTGCTTGTGGCCACAGCCTGCTGGTACTGAATCTACCCATAGGGGCTGTCGCTGGGAGATTAGGGATGACTTAGGGGTAAGGAGGATTTTCCGACTTCAGAGAGCTTTGGCAGGGCCCTAAAACGGCAATAATCAGTCAGAAGCTTGAAAAACAACAAAGACAAAACAGGATGAGGAGGTTTGGGGGAGGTTAGTTATTTAGTGTTAGTTGCTTAGTTTTGTCTGACTCTTTGTGACCCCCGGGACTGTAGCTTGCCAGGCTCCTCTGTCCAGGCAAGAATACTGGAGTGGATTGCCATTTCCTCCTCCAGGGGATCTTCCTGACCAAGGGATTGAACCCATGTCACCTGCATTGGCAGGCAGACTCTTAACCATCTGAACCACCAAGGAAGCCCATATAATTGCATTATTTGGGAAACCAGTATTGCATGTCACAAACAGACAGGACCCTAAAAATATGTGCAAAGAGGATCCAGCCAAAGTTCTTCATGTGTCCAGCTGGAGACAGTTGTCTGCAGACTCTGAGCACAATGCTCCCTTTTCTGTGGTTGCTGCTATCAGAGTGTGAGAACAGAGTTGAGGGCGTGCCAGTGCCCAGGGAGAATTCCTCCTGGAAGGAGGGAGGGCCTGATGCTTCTGGCGTCTGTTGAGTAGAGACCAGAGGTACCCATTTAACATCCTGTGATGCATAGTACAGTCCTCACCATGGAGAGCCATCTGGCCCAAACACCAGCCCAGCCCGGATGGAGAAAACTTGACCTAGACTATAAGGTCCCTGATGGCTGGTGTTAAATGTGGCTTTCTTACTCAGCAAGCTGATCTTCCCTCCCACCCCATTTGCAGCTTCTCGGCTAGGGGGGCAGTGCTGAGGGGGTCATATACATCACACAGGGGGAGACCATGCCTGCTCTTCTCAGGAGGCTAAGGGAGCTGTACCCCACACTGGGAGATCCGAGAAGGGAAAGCACAGTCACCCCCAGCTCTGCAATCTCAAGCCAATTATTCAAACTTTCTGAGTCTCAGTTTCCTCACCTGTAGAAAGGAGGTGTCATCGTACTTATGCCTAGTGTCCCTGTGATTGTTCAGTGAAAGAACAAACACACGTCCCAGGCCCAGTTCAGCACTCAGCCCGACCACTGCCGGATACTTTCACACTCTTATCACGATGCATCATCAGAAAAGATGAAGACATTTTCCACTACAATTTTACATAATTAATGCCCACATATCTTTAGTGAGTTTGTACATGTATACACATGCACCCACACAGAAGTTTCTGAACCCGTCTTGCCTGTCCCCAGATTCCCCCAGGACTGTGGATGAAGATCTGATTTCTCTGCCGGCTTCCTTCTTCCCCACAGGACCCTCAAATGTCCCTGGAGGACAGCGCCCTTGTGCTTGTGGGACCCCATCTCTCCTCTCAGCCCTGAAGAAATTTCCCAGGAGGCCTGGATGGTCCTGGAGACCATGAGCCTGAAGGGGTGTTAGCTGAAATCACTGGAATTAAGATCCAGAAAGCTAGAGCCTCGTATCTGAGCCCTTCCACCCTGTCCCCTGCTCTGTGTCTCCAGCCCAGCCCCCAAAGCCCTAGCAGAGCCTCCCTGCCCAAGGAAGGCCTAGGTGGACGCTTGTCCCAGCAGGTCAGGGGGTCTGCACTTGGGCTGGCCAAAGGGGGATGTCTCCTGGGGTGGAAGCCCACCTCCCCGGCTCTGAGGTAGAGGAGTGGCATTTGGACTTGAGGCGCAGGGAGTCATACCACGGCTGTGGGTTTAAGTCTCCAAGAGTTCCGTTTGGGAGATGACGTCCCTACCTTTGAAATGAGGATAAGCCTCCACACCTCCAGGATTCAGTGGGACAGGGTATTCGGACACTGTGTGAAGCCTGGGACACAGGGAAGCTACAAGAAATGGCAGCTACTTGGGGCTTCCCTGATAGTCCAGTGGTTAAGACTCCACGCTTCCACTGCAGGGTGTTCAGGGGTCAATCCCTGGTGGGGGAAATGAGATCCCACATGCCTCGCAGCCAAAAACCCAAAACAGAAACAATATTGTAACAAATTCAATAGAAAACATTAAAAATGTCCACATCCCCCCCCCCAAAAAAATGGCAGCTACTGTGTATGTTTTTAGATCACATGGAGCTTGACCCACTAGAAATAGATGTGCCCAGTCCAGAGCAGTTAATAAATAGAAAGGCAAGGAGAAATGTGAACTGGACTGTTTCTAAAAAGTAAGCATTTGGGGCTACTGGACTCTCTGCTGCCAGGTGGTGGTAAGTGTTGTGGAGGAAAATGAAGGCGGGGCAGATGGCCTGGGGGTGGTGTGTGTGTGTGTGTGTATGTGTGTGTGTGTGTGTATGTGTGTGCAATTTAAATGTAGAGTGGTTAGTTTCAAAGAGAAGGCAGTATTTGTGCAAAGATCTGAAGTAAGGGAATGGCACCTTGGAATGGCATGAGACTATTTCAAGTGCAGGAGACTGCCAGTGCAAAGGCCCTGAGGCAGGAATGGAGTTGGCCATCTGAGATGCGGCAAGAAGGCAGATGGGCCAGAGAAGAGTGGACTGCAGAAATGTGCAAGGAGGCAGTGTCAGCTGACATGGGACCTAGGCCATGGTCAAGACTTCATAAGATGCAACTCCAGGGAGGCTCAGGAGCAGAGAAGGGACAGGACTTTGCTTGCATTTAATCTCCAGTCCCTGAGAGGACAGACTAGAGCCCAGGGCGCCCAGAGAGGAGATGGCTGCAGTACACGGGGTGAGAAGTAGTGTGGGCTGAACAGGGCAGGATCTTCTGAAAGAATCTATTCGTTGACAAATTCAGAGCCACATAAATGTGGAAGAAAGGGTGGGAAGTCAGGACGACTCTTGCTTTCTGTCCGTGAGTTGGGGCCCTGGTGTTTCCTGGCCTGGCCCCAGGAGCATGCCCCACTCTGCCACCGCAGCTGGGGGCCGAGGAGGTGGATGGGGGAGGATAGAGCCAGCTGGATGTGCCCGGGGAACGGCCGGGCCAAAGAAGTTCCAGGAGTTTCAGCTAGCGGAACAGCCCTTGAACTTGGGTAGACAGACCCAGCAGGAGCCAGCACCCCGTGGCCTGATGCTGGCCTGCCGCGTACGGTAAACAGAAATTCAAAGGCTTCCCAGGCCGAGCGGGCAGGTGGGGACACGGCTGCCTCCACATCAGCAGTCCCATGGATGTTTGATCCTGGGGAGGGAAGGTGCTCGTTGTTATTTCAGCTGAGCCCGAAGGAGCCCCCACACAGAGTGGCACAGAGGGAGGGCAGGAGAAGGGAGGTCGTGGGGTGCTCCAAGTCCCCTTGTTTGTGGACTGGGCTTTAGTCCAGAGGGAGAGGGGGCTGGGAGGGGAGTCTGGCTGCCAGAGGAGCTGAGGAGCCGGGGGAAGAGGGTGCGCTGGTGCAAAGGGAAACCTCTTGAAGTCTGGTGGCCTTTCTGAGTGTTTTCATCTGGGAAGCAAATCTGGGGAGCCCAGATTGGTGATTATTTGTAAATAATCTGGAATGGTAGAGAAAGAAAGGACAAAAGAGGGAGATAAAAGCAGACAGAGAGGACCGGTCAGTGCGGCAGAGACAAGTGTGGCATCTCACGGGCCCCTGTGTCACTCAGCCAACCCGGGGTCACAGAGCACCGGCCCAGAGGCCAACCTGAAACAGACTCCGGAGTCCCACCCAGGTCTCTGATGCTCATCCCACAGCCTGGACTATTCTGTCCATGGAATTCTCCAGGCAAGAATACTGGAGTGGGTAGCTGTTTCCTTCTCCAGGGGATCTCCCCAACCCAGGGATTGAACCCAGGTCTCCCGCATTGCAGGTGGATTCTTCACCATCTGAGCCATCAGGGAAGCCCAGGATATTCTCTCAGGAAAACTAAATTGTATGTGTCTACCTGTGTGTGTGTGCAGATGTGTGTGTATGTGTAGGGGGACATGTGTGTATATGCATGTGTGTGTGTGTGTGTGCGCACATGTATGTTTGGACATGTATGTGTGCATGTGTCTCTCCATAAAGTTAGTCAAGGGCAAGCTGAGGGAGACACTCAGTATTGTCTTCCCTCCGCCCACCCAGGCTCAGCCCTGAGGGCCGCAGGGCGAATGAGGGAACAAGGGAGCTTCGAATGGGTCCAGACTTCTGGCTGGTCATCAGCATGGAGAACAGACACAGATGTCAAATGTCTACAGCAAATGTGAGACTATTTAGGTACAATTTAGCAGAAACGAGTCATCCTGCAGACATAAACATTTTAATCGGAGTGACAATTTATTCAAACAATTTGACAATGCTCACACATGCTGAACAGATGGGCCGGGGCCGGGGCCCAGCAAGTGTGCTGCTGGGGGAGGGAACCCCGGCCGAGGCTGGCTGGCCTGCAGGAGGGGCAGAGTGGACGATAAGCTCCCGTCTGACAGCAGAGAGGCTCCTGGGATAACCCCAGGTCCCCTCTCCCAGGGGAACCTGCCTGCGCTTTCAGGCACCTCGGATGTCCCAGTGATGCTGATGATGTAGGAAGAATTCTTGATGGAAGAAGGCCATTCACTTATTCATTCATCTAATTTGGAGAGTTTGCCGAGTATAATTACGGGCCAGGCACTGTGTTGGATGCTGGTGTGTGTGTGTTGCTGTCATTTAGTCGCTAAGTCGTGTCTGACTCTTTGTGACCCCAGGGACTGTAGCCGGCCAGGCTCCTATGTCCATGGGATTTCCCAGGAAAGAATACTGGAGTGGGTTGCCATTTCCTCCTCCAGGGGATTTTTCTGACCCAGGGATTGAACTCGCGCCTCCTGCATTGGCAGGCAGATTCTTTACCACTGTGCCACCAGGGAAGCCCTACCCACCTACACAGGTGAGGGCAAATGCTAACCTCCACACACACATCTGGAAATAAGGTTTTATCAGCTATAGAAGCCCAGTCACATGAAATTAACCATCACAGAGACCAACTCACTTAACACCATGGCATAAAACCCTCCCTCTCCACCTCAAACTCGTGGAGGGAAAAGGCAGTACCATCAAGCTGGATGCAACTCATTTCAGCCTCTATTTTCTTTCCCTTGATGAAACATTCATTGGGAAAAAGCTGTGAGTTGACGGTGTGACCCCCACGACATGTAGGGCGAATGTTCTGTGATAAACAAGCTGGTCGTCTCTTCTGAGTAGCCGGGGCGGGGGAGGGGGGGAACCGCATCACCTCTTCCCGTGTCAGGTTTTCTGAGTCTAGACGCTTCCCAATTTATCTCTAAATATAATCACCAGTTACCCACGTCCCCCTCCCAAGCAAGTGGAATGGTTTTGCAATTTAATTTAATCACCCACTGAGTTTCCAAAATTAATTTCCTGTTAGAAATAAATATTGTACTATGAATTATAAATCAGACCAGGCGGTAATTTACAGAGAACCAGTAAATTAAAATTTTGACTGTTGTTTTCTGTAGCAGACGAAAGTGGGAGCACCTAGAGGGTGCCCAGGGTTGAAAGTCCATAGCTCCTTGAGGGAGGTTGGGCAGAGCTATTTCATGTCATGCCGGTCAAGCAGCTCTTGGAGTGTGTCCACTGCGTGCTGGACACTGGGTGTAAATGGTGAACAGCTAAGTGGCGGTCCAGAACCTGGGGGTCTCCTAGCTGTGACTCAGCCGCAGAGATAAGGACTCCGGAAGACCCTCGTGTTGCCCTGGCTTTGGGCCCACCTTGAGGACTGCCCTCAGAGTCTGCACTTATCAAGTTAGTCTTCATGATAATCAGACACAGAAGCTTCTATCATTAGTACAGTTTCATTTATTGAGAGAAAGGAGGTCCAGACAACACCAGTAACAAACACATCAGAGACGGTGAGCTGGCAAGTGGCAGAGCTTCGGTGCAGGAAGCCCCCAGTTCCAGAGTTCGGGTCCCCACTCCGACACACCCAGTCCTGATTGGCCCACCTCCCCTCTGAGGCTAGGCCATTCCTGTCCCCTTCACTTTGGTGCCATCCCACCTCCCAGCAGTCTCTCGCTCAACCCCTTTCTGCCCACCCCCCAACACACATACCACATCACCCTGGGAGAACTTCAGAAATGTGACTGTGAAGCCCCTCAGTGTCACTCCCACTCAGGACCACCCTCTGCCCTAAATGAACAAGGCAGAAGCCCTGCCCCAAGCTGCACCCAGGTGGGCAGGTGTGGCAAACCCACAGCGGCGGCTCCCTGTTCCAGGCAGCCAGAGGCAGGCTTTTTACCACAACGTGATGATCTTGTAGGTTGGGGGATAGGAGGGGCAGGGTCCTGGGAGTAGGTGGCATTTCCACATCAGCATGCCTCTAGTGAGCAAACCGATGGTGCAAAGTCTCAGCAAAATGCTTATCGAGTGGATGTAAAACGCTCAAAACTGGGGGGCTCAGTGGGGATGGGAGAGGTGAACCCTTGCCCCCAGGTCATTTCTGGTTCTGGGAGGAAGATGGGAAATCTGCAGATAACCCCTATGCAGGAAGGCATGTGTGTAATGGGGCTTGGAGGTCTGAGGGTCTCCAGGTGGCTTCCTATCTCCTCCCCAGCAAGTGGCATTACCATCACCTTATCCTGTTGGGAGTGGGGACGGGAATAACAGGTGAGATGAGCTCCCCTGGGCCACATAGGTGGTACATAGCAGAGTGCAGGCCTTACCAGGCAACTGGCTGCAGAACGTATAGGGTAACCACCATGAGCGCTGCCTCTTCTTGCCTGATTGCCAGGCATTTGTTGAATGAGCTGGTCAAGTGGGGCCACAGGTGAGAACAGACCCTCCTCTCACCCCACTGCTGGCAGGTCATCCTCTCCCTTCAGACAGGCTTTTCATTGGTGAGGCTTTCTCCTGCACTTCGTGAAAGACAACTTGAACTAGCTAAGAAACAGAAGGAAATTCGCTGGCAGATTTTTTATCCTGAATTCCAGGAGTTCTGGCTTCAGGTATGGCTGGATCCAGGGGCTCCAGTTCTGTCTTCTGGACTTGTCTCTCTCTTTTGATTCTACTTGGCTTCTCCTCTATTCTAGAAATGAAGCTGCTCTGCCTTACAATAGGATGGCAGCCTCACTATCCCTTGTGTGTGTCCTCCCAGCTTCGCATCCTAAAGAAGGGCCCTTTAGGGAAGGGCATTGAGTAGCCTGGCCAAGGCACCTGCTCACTGCCCAGCCCACTACTGTGACAAGAGGCACCAGTGCTGTGACTGGCCCTTGTTGTTGGATAGAGATGAGACAAGAGCATTTGGTGTTGGCCACTGCATCCTCCAAGAAGTGTGGCAGAAGTGGCTTCTACTGCTTGAGGCATTTGGGGGGCTACTCCAAGGAGAGTCATGAATGAGACACCTGTCTTAGGAAAGAGAGGCCTCCTAAACCAGGGGTAGGTTCCTGCCACCTCTCCAGTCCTGCCTTCCTGGTCTTTGATGGTGGAGGGATTGATGGTGAGCCAGCACTGGTCGGGGGAAGGGGGTTGTGTGTGGCTGGGTTGGGGTTCCTAGGAAAGTGAAAGCTGCTCATTCATGTCTGACTCTTTGTGACCTCATGGACTATACAGTCCATGGAATTCTCCAGGCCAGAATACTGGAGTGGGTAACCTTTCCCTTTTCCAGGGGATTTTCCCAACCCAGGGATCAAACGCAGGTCTCCTGCACTGCAGAGGATTCTTTACCAGCTGAGCCACAAGGGAAGCCCAGGGGCTCCTGGGACTTGCAGTAAAAAGCTTGACAGATGCAACTGTTGGCTGGAGGGGGAGCTGTCGCCATCACCAGCCTCCTCCTGTCCCTCCTCCTCTTGCATCAGCATAACATCCACTGAGCCCATATTAGGGTTCAGTGTGCTCCAGAGCAGAGCTCATTCTGTGCATTATATCATTGCGTCCCCACAGTGGACGCTCAAGGTACGTTCTACAAGCGATCCTCATTTTAACTCAGAGGGCAGAGCTGGCCCCCAGGTCTCTCTGACTCCATGTCCATGTTCTTGCCTTCTCTGCACACAAGACAGTTTTGCCTCACTTTCTAACGCATGCAAACCATCCACCCACTTGGAAGCATTTCCCATTCCAGGGGGTCCACCTCTCCCGCTACGGTGAACAGAGCAGCATGGCCCCTAACACGTGACCGGCTGTGGCTGGAACAGCTGGGCAGAACATCTGGTTTTCTTTCTTGTCCAATTTTTCTCGGTGCATAAATTCCCTTTTCTTTGCTTCTTTCATCTGGCCCCAGCCCTGGTTCCCTGGGGACACAGAGAACCAAAGCTAATATTTACCTGAGGCAGACTTGGCTTCAGTTTAGGCTAGCCTTTTTAAAATGTAGATGTGGAAACAGCCAGACCCTCGGGGTTATATCTTCCTGGCCCAAGTCCGGCTGGTAAAACAGAACAGAGAACTAACTCTATGAGGAGGTCAGCCCTTGGTGCTCCAGGAGTTGGAGCTGGGCTTTGGCTGTGATCTCAGTGGTCCAAGGGGCACCCTTAGTGGGAGAGGCACTGGGTGTGATGAGGGTAGGGGGAGCTGTGATGAGGTAAAAGGACCAGAGAAATTCAGGACCCCAATTTTTAGTGATTCGAGCTCCAGACAAGGAGCTGAAACTTCCTAGCTGATGATTGAAGTTTTAAGCAAAGCAATCTCTACTGGTTACCCAAAAGGGTCATACTTGTAGATTTGCCCTTTGGATAAACTGCTTTTTTATTGTGGTAAATAGATCTGATAGATAGAGTGCTTGATGAACTACGGACTGAGGTTCGTGACATTGTACAGGAGACAGGGATCAAGACCATCCCCATGGAAAAGAAATGCAAAAAAGCAAAATGGCTGTCTGGGGAGGCCTTACAAATAGATGTGAAAAGAAGAGAAGCAAAAAGCAAAGGAGAAAAGGAAAGATGTAAGCATCTGAATGCAGAGTTCCAAAGAATAGCAAGAAGAGATAAGAAAGCCTTCCTCAGTGATCAATGCAAAGATATAGAGGAAAACAACAGAATGGGAAAGACTAGAGATCTCTTCAAGAAAATTAGAGATACCAAGGGGACATTTCATGCAAAGATGAGCTCGATAAAGGACAGAAATGGTATGGACCTAACAGAAGCAGATGATATTAAGAAGAGGTGGCAAGAATACACAGAAGAACTGTACAAAAAAGAACTTCACGACCAAGATAATCACGATGGCGTGATCACTGACCTAGAGCCAGACATCCTGGAATGTGAAGTCAAGTGGGCCTTAGAAAGCATCACTACGAACAAAGCTAGTGGAGGTGATGGAATTCCAGTGGAGCTATTTCAAATCCTGAAAGATGATGCTGTGAAAGTGCTGCACTCAATATGCCAGCAAATTTGGAAAACTCAGCAGTGGCCACAGGATTGGAAAAGGTCAGTTTTCATTCCAATCCCAAAGAAAGGCAATGCCAAAGAATGCTCAAACTATTGCACAATTGTACTCATCTCACACGCTAGTAAAGTAATGCTCAAAATTCTCCAAGTCAGGCTTCAGCAATACGTGAACTGTGAACTTCCAGATGTTCAAGCTGGTTTTAGAAAAGGCAGAGGAACCAGAGATCAAATTGCCAACATCCACTGGATCATCAAAAAAGCAAGAGAGTTCCAGAAAAACATCTATTTCTGTGTTATTGACTATGCCAAAGCCTTTGTGTGGATCACAATAAACTGTGAAAAATTCTGAAAGAGATGGGAATACAAGACCACCTGACCTGCCTCTTGAGAAATCTGTATGCAGGTCAAGAAGCAACAGTTAGAACTGGACATGGGACAACAGACTGGTTCCAAATAGGAAAAGGAGTTTGTCAAGACTGTATATTATCACCCTGCTTATTTAACTTATATGCAGAGTACATCATGAGAAACACTGGACTGGAAGAAGCACAAGCTGGAATCAAGATTGCTGGGAGAAATATCAATAACCTCAGATATGCAGATGACACCACCTTTATGGCAGAAAGTGAAGAGGAACTAAAAAGCCTCTTGATGAAAGTGAAAGTGGAGAGTCAAAAAGTTGGCTTAAAGTTCAACATTCAGAAAACAAAGATCATGGCATCCGGTCCCATCACTTCATGGGAAATAGATGGGGAAACAGTGTCAGACTTTATTTTTGGGGGCTCCAAAATCACTGCAGATGGTGACTGCAGCTATGAAATTAGAAGACGCTTACTCCTTGGAAGGAAAGTTATGACCAACCTAGATAGCATATTCAAAAGCAGAGACATTACTTTGCCAACAAAGGTCCATCTAGTCAAGGCTATGGTTTTTCCTGTGGTCATGTATGAATGTGAGAATTGGACTGTGAAGAAGGCTGAGCGCTGAAGAATTGATGCTTTTGAACTGTGGTGTTGGAGAAGACTCTTGAGAGTCCCTTGGACTGCAAGGAGATCCAACCAGTCCATTCTGAAGGAGATCAGCCCTGGGATTTCTTTGGAAGGAATGATGCTGAAGCTAAAACTCCAGTACTTTGGCCACCTCATGCGAAGAGTTGACTCATTGGAAAAGACTCTGATGCTGGGAGGGATTGGGGGCAGGAGGAGAAGGGGACGACAGAAGATGAGATGGCTGGATGGCATCACTGACTCAATGGACGTGGGTCTGGGTGAACTCCGAGAGTTGGTGATGGACAGGGAGGCCTGGGGTGCTGCGATTCATGGGGTCACAAAGAGTTGGACACGACTATGCGACTGAACTGAACTGAACTGACTGATATATATCATAAAATATATCTGTTTAAGTGTACCATTTGGTGGCACTAAGTACATTCACAGTCATATAACCATCACCCTCATCCATCTCTAGGACTCTCTTATCTTCCTCAAACCAAAACTCTGTCCCTATTAAACACTGACTTCCTACCTCCCACTCTCCTTCCAGCCCCAGCACCCACCATTTTGCTTTCTGTGTTTATGAATTTCTCTACGCCTGGTACTTCCTTGCTCTAGCTTATATGTTTGTGTCCCCCCAAATTCATAGGTTGATAACCTAATGCCCAAGGGCTTCCTGGGTGGTGCTAGTGATAAAGAACATGCCTGCCAATGCAAGAGACATGAGACACAGGTTCCATCCCTGGGTTGCGAAGGTCCCCTGGAAGAGGGCAAGACAACCCACTCCAGTATTCTTGCCTGGAGAATTCCATGGACAGAGGAGCCTGGAGGGCAATGGTCCATAGGCTTGCAAAGAGTCAGACACAATTAAAGCAACTTAGCACACACACACACACATGCAATGCCCAAGGTGATGGTGTTAGGAGATAGGGCCTTTGGGAACAGATCACGTCATCATCTTGTGAAAAGGATCAGCACCCTTGTGAGAGGCCCTGACGAGCTTCCCCCAACCCCTCTCCCTGGGTTGGGGCACAGAGAGGTGTTGGCAGTCTGCAGCTCAGAACAGGGTCTCCTCCAGAACTCCACTGTGTGGGCACCTGCTCTTGGACTTCCAACCTCTGAAACTGTTAAGAAGTGAGTTCTTGTTGTCAGTCCTCCTGACTGAAATGTTTAGGCAGAGTTCTCTTAAACTTCCGAAAACATGCCCAGGCTCTCCTGATCTCACATTTTGGGAGCCAACATTTCTCAGCCTAAGAGACAATCTGCTCACTTAGGGACCAAACAGAACAATCAGGGGTGCATTGACAATGGGGTAATCACATTCCTGAAGGATGAGAGATCAGGGCTAAGCACGGGAAGGACGAGTTTCTGTTTACGTGACCAAGAATGAGAAGCCTGCTTCTCACGAGAGATCCCTGACTCCCATCCTGCCAACACTAATTGGCCAATTCTAAGAGACAACAGCAAAGCTTGTGGAAACCTCCCACCACCTCATTTCCAGCCTGCAGAACATCACTAACTTTCAACGCCATCGTCTCCCTGGGCTTTGTCCATAACTCTGGGCTGTAACATGAGATTAAATGTTATAAGTTCTGACGTCCAGTTTGTTTGAGACACTGACCCACTCTGCCTCACGTACCTCTCACAGAACAAGTCAAAAGCCCTGGGAGGGACTCCAAGTTAATTTGACTCTGTTCTGGGTCTCATCCCAAAGCAGGATTTATGAGCTTGAACAGGAAAGTTCCAGAACGCTGGCAGCATTATGCTCACAGGTTCCCACATCATTCTGCCAGAGTCTGTCTTTTCTTGGTGGAAGCTCTTACCCTGCAAGACACAGTCGGCCCTTGGTATTCACAGGGCATTGGTTTCAGGACACCCTCTCCCCCTTTCCCCCGTTTGGACACCAAAATCTGAACTTTTTCTTGAGTCCCTTATATAAAATGGTGCAGAACTTGCATATAATCTAAGCTTCTCTTCCAGTGCACTTGAAATCATTTCTAGATTACTTATGATATGTAATACAATGTACATGCTATCTAAATAGTTGTCAGGAAAATTCAGGTACCTGTTGCGGGGAGAGTGAGGTTCCCAGGCCAGCCAGCACAGCTGCCTCCCTAGAAAGGCAGTCCTCACGGAGCCCCAGTAAATCACTGCATCCGTCCACCAGAGGCCCTTTTGTGCATGAGTTCTGTTGTCTTAGAGGCCAAAGGGAGAAAGCAAGACATCCTTTTATTCTTATTCTAAATGTGTGTGCCTGCTCAGTCGCTAAGTTGTGCCTGACTCTGTGCGACACCACAGACTATAGCCCGCCAGGCTCCTCTGTCCGTGGGATTTCCCAGGCAAGAATACTGGAGTGGGTTGCCCTTTCATACTCCAGGCGATCTTCCCAACCCAGGGATTGAACCCGTGTCTCCTGCATTGGCAGACAAATTCTTTACCACTAGCACCACCTGGGAAGCCTTCTAAAATAATCATAATTAGTTTGCTGCTAAGTCGCTTCAGTCGTGTCCAACTCTGTGTGACCCCAGAGACGGCAGCCCACCAGGCTCTGTTGTCCCCGGGATTCTCCAGGCAAGAACACTGGGTGGATTGCTATTTCCTTCTCCAATGCATGAAAGTGAAAAGTGAAAGTGAAGTTACTCAGTCATGTCCGACTCTTCGTGACTCCATGGACTGCAGCCTACCAGGCTCCTCTGTCCATGGGATTTTCCAGGCAGGAGTACTGGAGTGGGTTGCCATTGCCTTCTCTGATTTAGTTTCTCCTTATTTTGGGCTTCCCTTGTGGCTTAGCAGGTAAAGAATCTGCCTGCAGTGTGGGAGACCTAGGTTCGATCTCTGGGTTGGGAAGATCCCCTGGAGGAGGGAAAGGCTACCCACTTCAGTATTCTGTCCTGGAGAATTCATTCCATGGGCTGTATAGTCCATGGGGTCACAAAGAGTCAGACACGACTGAGCGACTTTCACTCGCTCACTCACTCCTTATTTTATTTTTTCAAATTTTTGGCCTCACCACAAGGCATGTGGGATTTTAGCTCCCCCACCAGAGATCAAACCTGCTTCATTGGATGCGCAAAACCTTAACTACTGGACCACCAGGGAAATCACCAGATTGAGTGCCTACCCTAATCCAGTGTGACCTCTAGTGTGTGTGTGTGTTAAGTCACTTAAGTCATGTCCAACCCTTTGCAACCCTATGGACTGTAGCCGGCCAGGCTCCTCTGTTCATAGGATTTCCCAGACAAGAATACTAGAGTGGGTAGCCATGCCCTCTCCCAGCGCATCTTCCTAATGCAGGGATCAAACCTATGTCTCTTACCTCTCCTGCATTGGCAGGTGGGTTCTTTACCACTCGCCCCACCTGGGAAACCCAGTGTGACCTTGACTCATTACATCCGCAAAGACCCCATTTCCATATAAGGTCACACTCTGAGGTTCTGGGTAGGCATGGGTTTTGAGAGAATATTGTCAAGCCCAGAACTCCATCTCTTATATAGGGGCTCAGTGCCTCCCAGACATGATGGCCTCCCATCCTCCGAGCCTCCTCAGGAAAAAGGGGCATGAGGAGGGGAAGGCAGCCCTCAGGCTGTGTGACCGTCTTTGTCTTCACTTTGAATTCATCTGACTTGCGAAGGGGGAGTCCCCACCTTGACATTTCTTTCAAATCAGCGGGAGAGCAGCCGGACCACAGGAGCTGGGCTCCAAAGCACCCTGTGTTCACAGGCACTTCGGCCAGAAGAAAGGGCTTGGTTATAAAACGGACACTGAGCAGAGCTGCTGGGAGGCCGGAGAGCAGGAATGCAAGGCTGTTTCCAAGATGATGCTGGTGGGCAGGCAGAGCCATGGTGGTCTCAAGGTGGCCCGAGGGCCCAGTGAAGCATGCTGGGCATCCAGCTGCTAGATGAAGAAGGACTGTTTCTTTCTCAAACATTCAGGTAACCTCATCTCAACCTGGCACAGTCTTCGCCCTTGCTGGGGTCACGAGGAATGTTCCCTGCTGACGTCAATAAAATTCAGCTCCATAAAGTTTCTCCTGGGGATGTGTTTGTGGTGGGTTGATTCAAAGCCGTTCTGAGCACGGAGCCAGAGGGACTTACAGGGTCTTTTGAGAAGAGTCCACCCCTCAGCCATCTCCACCTGTATCCCAAAGAGCATCGTTTCTTCTCTGCCCGCGTCTGCCTGCTGACACTGAAAGCGTACTCCGAATGGCTCTTTGCTTGTTAGGTTTCCCTTTCCCACCACCAGTCCAAGGCTGGCTCTGCTCTTGTCATCTTTCTGGCAAGCACCCTATCCTGCTTCCCTACATCAGCCTCAGGTCGTGGGGCACCCTTGTTACAAAGGCAGATCCGGGGCCCCCAGCCCAAAGATGCTGCCTCAGTAGGTTGGGGTCCATGAAGCCGTCTTTGAAACAGGCTCTCTGAGTAACTGATCCAAACGGTCTGCGTGCTACCCTGGGACAGATGCTGAGCTGGCTTGGGAAGAAGTTCCAGAGGTACTCTGGAGCTCCAAATTATTTTGCCAAATAGAGAGATTTTAAGGGAAGATTTAAACCAGTGTTTTCCAAAGCATACAGGTCAAGGGCAATGTAGTTTTAGGTGATGCATGCGTGTGACATTAAACAACATTGATTCACACAGTGCGAAAATTAGTCCTCTTTCTATCCCTCTGGTTAGACCAAGGGGAAAGTCTTCGTCTGGCACTAGGAGTCTTTAGCACCTTCTGACATTTCTAATCTCCCCTGTGAACAAAGACAGAAGAGCCCCAGGCTCACAGACTTCACAGGCAGCGGCATGTGGCTCGAAGTTAGTCGTATTCGTTTAGAAATAATTGTTTCTCAATGTTTCTAAATAATCAAGCAATTATTATTTAGAAATAATCATTTCAAGGTGTTTCTTTCTGTAGTCACTTTATATTAATGGCAAGACACACAGATTTCCCTTTATGGTGGCGACACCAAGGTTCCTTTTAAATTAAATGCAATTAATTTAAAATGCAAGGTGGTTTACAGGAAAAAAAAAAAGGTTGTGACTACATTCTAGTCCAGGTGGCAGAAGAGGCCAAAATTATGGCAGCATGGGGCAATGATGGAATTTTGGGAAATGCTCATCTAGTCCAGGCTTTGTATTACTTGCATGAAAAAAATGGTGACTGAGGGATGGGGAGGAACTTGTCCAAGTTCGCACAGCATCCAGGGATGGTCCTCGATGTCACCTCCGGGGACCCACTGCAGAGCCCAGCAGAGCCAACACGGCAGGGGAAGGTTTTATTTATTTATTTTTTTCACAAACCTGAGGATCTGAGCTCATCAGGGAGGTGTGATTCTCAAGACACCAACATCTTCAAAACAGATCAAAATAAAGCGGCAAGAGTGACCTCACCCGGCATGTGGTGGCTGCTGGGAGCAGAGGGCTATAAAACTTAATTGCTCTCTCTCTGGTGACCTGCTATAGCAGGCGGGCCCCAGGCCAGGGGGTCACCCAAAAGGCAGGGGGAAATAGAGACATTCTTTGGGACTGACACAGCGGTTCCGCAGTGATCTCACCCGGACAACAGAGCCTTGTTATTCCAAACTGAATTTCATTTCGTTTCTAAGCGCTGGGGAACTGGGGCTTGCGAGAAGCTTTGCCATCAAGATGAAGGTCTAAATCATCAAAAAGCATGGACGGTCCTCAATGTCTGCAGAGCATGGACATCAACAGTTGCTGGTCCCGGGGCTTCCTTGTCTGTACCTGAGATACCTTGTTAACCGTGCTGGTCTCCACATGTGCTTGGAGTGAACCTGAGACGTGGAACCTGGGAGGAGAGCTTTGATGGGTATTTTCATTGCCGTGTGGTTTTGAGGGAGGCCTCTCAGGAGAAACTGGGCAAGCAGGGAGAGCAGGGATGAGCCGGAACAAATCTGCATGTGATGAAGATACTGATTCGACTGACGGTCTTGGAAGAGACTCATCCCCACCTGACAATTTTCCACCAACCTTGGGCTGACGATGAGTACAGGACCCAGGCAAGCTTACCTGCTGGGGCACACCCTGAAGAAATCTTCTCACAAAGGCTTCTCCTCAGTCACCATGGGTGTTTCTCCTTGAGGCACACCCTGCCCTGTGAATTGTACATCATGGCAGTGGGGTGATTTTGGAGCTGTTCCTTTATGGTGTTCTAGCGAAGTGATTGTGGACTGTGACCCCGTGCATATGTGCTGTCTGTGCCTAAATCCTCTTGATTTTCAGTTGCTCAGTCATGTCCAGCTCTTTGCAACCCCATGGACTGCAGCACACCAGGCTTCTTTGTCCTTTACCATCTCCCAGAGCTTGCTCAAACTCATGTCCATTGAGTCGGTGATGCCATCCAACCATCTCATCCTCTGTCGTCCCCTTCTCCTCCTGCTTTCAATCTTTCCCAGCACTGGGGTCTTTTCTAATGAGTTGGCCCTTTGCATCATGTGGCCAAAGTATTGGACCTTCAGCTTCTGCATCAGTCCTTCCGATGAAAATTCAGTGTTGATTTCTTTTAGGATTGACTGGTTTGATCTCCTTGTTGTCCAAGGGACTCTCAAGAGTCTTCTCCAACACCACATGTCAAAAGCATCAATTCTTTGGTGCTCAGCCTTCTTTATGGCCCAACTCTCACTTCCAAACATGACTACTGGAAAAACCAGAGCTTTGACTGGAAGGACCTTCATCAGCAAAGTTAAGTCCTCTATCCCTCATCTTTAAAATGTCCATCTTATCTTGCAAAACAAATACATTAAATAGATAAACACTTACAGAAAAAAAAAAAGCCCAGTGGAGGCTGTGGTGGGCTAGAACCCAGGCTCAGCTGCATCCCATGAGAAGTGTGGGTTCCAGTACAGAGTTGAATCTGCCTCAGGCATGAAGCACTGCATCCTCCCGGCTGTGAGTCAGTCCTTGGTGTGGAATGCCTTAGGTTTGGGCAGGGAGGTTCCCCTGATCAAGAGCATCTTTCCAGAGAAAGGAGGTGGTCTCAGGAAGATGTGAAACCAGCTCTCTGAGGGCGGGAAGAGCAAAGTCCAGATTTGTAACTTTTGCCCACTTCTGTGGTGTAATTCAAAGCTACCAATGGTATAACCAAAAGCTGACAAAATTCCTGTATGTTTAACAATGAGCTCTCACTGTCCAGGAAGAGCTGACCCCATCCCTGCCAACAAAATCCCCTGCATTAGCAGAGGCTGGAGGGAGCAGAGAGCAGGGAAAGGCACTCTGGGTACCAGGTCAGTGTTTTTTGGCTTCGTGATGACCAGTCTGTCCTCCTGCTCCTCCCTACCCCTGGTCATATTTCCCTCCCCAATGAGCAGGAGCACTTTGTTCATACACAGTTCCGGCATGTCCCCCTGTGTTAACCCTTCATGGGCTCCCTGTCACCTTTAAGGTAAAGTCCCCCTCCTCATCTTGGTCCACAAAACCCAGCCAACCCAACCCCTGCCACTCTCCGCAGCCTGGTCTCTCCGCCCTCACTTTCTCTTGAAATTTCCACTCTGGCCACACTGGACTTCACCCTTGTCCTCGAGGTCTGGACCCTCTCTCACTGCCAGACATCCTCATGTGACTCTCTTGGCTTGGAACAGGGCTTCCCCTGTCCTGTTCACCCAGCAGCCTGACCAGCTCCCCAGACATCTTTGCTACAGCTTCCACTTTACAGCCCATCTGGTTTACCAGCAGGGCATCGGCACTTGCTGTGTGAGCTTGGGCAAGTGCACCCCTCTTTCTGGGCTTAGTCTGTCTTCCACACTGGATTGGCTATTCCTTAAAGATGAAGGGGTTTTCTGATTTTATTACTCCAGATCCCTAGCACCCACCACAGGTGGGTAGATCAAACGAATGAATGAACGATTCAGTCATCAGCCTATCAAATAACTTATTCATGACCCAGTGGTCAAGGCACCTGCCTGGTAACAAATGTCAGGTAGAAGAGCTGTCATCCGTCTCTGCTCCGACAGCTGTGCTCTGGGGACCTGAGCTGTGGGACGGAGCATGGAGCTGTACAGACACGGCCCTACAGTGCACCTGTTGTTTTCCACACTTGGCTGCATTCACTCTTCACAGCGAGCCTGGGGGAGGACAGAGCACTGTCCCATTTTAGCGACAAAGACATTGGGGCGCTCAAGAGATAAATCACTCAGGGCCGCACGACTGCTCATTGATGAGGGTTAACTACTTGCCTTCCCGCCAGCAGCATGTGCTGGGCCTCTCACTGCATCTGTGCACAGGGCAGAAACAGCCCCGCCCCTTTTTCTCTGCTGCTCTGGGTCGACCCTGTGGGTGTGCCTTCCTCTGTCTAAGTGCCCCCTTTATGGAGCATTCACTTTTCCCCCCTTTTTCCTTTCTGTTTTCCTTTTTTCCCTTTTCTAAAAAATGCTGCATGGACATCTTCATGTGGATATCTGTACACCTGTATGAGCATTGGTACCTGGCCAAAAGGAAAGAAGTGTGGAGATTGCAGTTCACACCTAGAGAGATTTTGCAACTAAACTTCTGGGCAGTAGGGAGTCATTGTGCACAGAGAGCGGTCTGCCCTTGCCCAGCTCCTGGGGGGTGTCACCTCTAAGCCCTTGGAATGTCCTGCCTGATAAGGTATCTTTACCTGGCAATCTTGGGCCATGCCAGAGATTCTATGCTGACAACGTGATTTAGGATGGGCGCTTTGGGCCACGAAATGTCAGCTTGACCTGTAGAGGGGCTGGAGACCAAGGTCAGCCACACAGCAGTCAACCCAGTCCATGTGCCTGAGCACACAGACTCAGAGGCCCGGGTCGGTGGTGGAGGGCGGTCCCCGTGAGCAGTGATGCTGTGTGCTTGTAATTGAAAGTAGGGGTCTGGCTGCTCACCGATGGACAAGTTTTGTGGGAAGGAAAGTTTGCTTTATTTTGGATGCCAGCAATTGAAGGATAGGAGGGCAGGGAGAGGGCACACTCCTGTCCAAAAGCCAACTCCCCGAAGATGACAATCAGTGGGCAAGAGCTTTTATAGACAGATGGAATGGGCTTCTTGCAGAAACAGCTCAGTCAGCTCTGATAGTCACCTTGAAATTAGTCAGGCAGTGGTCTGACCATCGTCATCTTGATTGTTTCAAGTACGATTAATCTTAAATTCCAGGGTCAGTTTGTTCCCATTTTCAGTTTGTTCCCATTTATTTGAGACCAATTCTCAGAATTGTGGCAGGCAATGGCACCCAACTCCAGTACTCTTGCCTGGAAAATCCATGGATGGAGGAGCCTGGTAGGCTGCAGTCCATGGGGTCGCTAAGAGTCAGACATGACTAAGTGACTTCACTTTCACTTTTCACTTTCATGCATTAGAGAAGGAAATGGCAGCCCACTCCAGTGTTCTTGCCTGGAGAATCCCAGGGACGGGGAAGCCTGGTGGGCTGCCGTCTATGGGGTCGCACAGAGTCGGACACGATTGAAGCGACTTAGCAGCAGCAGCAGCATGACATGGCTACAGTCTGGTCATCATGTAGTTAGTTAACTTCTTCCATCTGGTGGGGGGTCTCAGTATCTACAAGACAGCTCACAGGACGTGGCTCAGAATATTATCTTCAGCCCCTTGAGAAGGAACTAAAGGTCTTTGATCATGCTTAATGACTAAGCTATTATTATTTAGTCTTACTGGACTGTTTCTGTATTTTCTCACTTCTCTGATTAAACTTACTCTTTGGCTCAAGTTTTTCCACAGAAAAAGGGCAGGCAGAGGACACGGAGGAGGTGAGGACCCCAGGGTCCTGCTCCATTGCAGGTTCCCACATCTTTGTCAGGAAAGGTTGGGCTGTTCACGACTCCCAGACAGAAGACAACTAGAAGCTTTGAGTATGGAGCATTCCTGGGCTCTGGCCCTGGGGCTCTTGACTGGGTTAATTTTATCCATATCCTTTGCTATAATAAACTGTTGTGTGAGTGTATCAGCTTCGAGTGAGTTCTGAGTCTTTCCAGTGTGTTATCAAAACTGGGAGTGCTCTTGGGGAGCTCCCACTTTGTAGGCCAAGTGACGGTGGTCTTGGAGATCCCTGGACCCTTCACTGTCCATTTTGAGAGCAGGGTGCTGCTTCTGTGACCAGCCCCGGGATGCAAGGACCAGGGTCTCAGGTCAGGCCCTGTTCACTCTACATCCCTGGGCCCTAGCAAACAGCAGTGTATTGTAACGCAACCCTCAACGTTCAGTTAAGGCTGGGTTGTTGATTTTATTCTTCCCACCTTACAAGGTGAAGCTGGACCTGGAAGGGGCAGTGACTTGCTGAAACCACACGGCTGAGCCAGGATTTGAACTTTGGTCTGAGGTTCTGGAGGCACACTTAGCACTGTGCTCTGTTCCTCTGTGGGTCTGGCTTCCTTGCTGCACAACTGGGAAGATGAAAGGCCAGGAATAAGGAGGCCGGGTAAGCAGGAGTTAGGAGAGGAAGCAGCCAGGAAATAGTCAGGAGGGGCCGGCCAGGGGTGGCTTGGCTCTTCAGAGCTGGGCTCTGCAGTGATGTTATCTGTCACGCTTGTGGGTCTGGCCTCAGAGAAAGAAAAGAGGAGTGATGGAGAGAGAGGGGCTGGACCCTGTGTGAGTTATGAAAGGGAAGACCAGATGAGAGGAGATAACTGCTTCAATGCCTTGCTTTTATTATACAAATCTGCACTTCGAGTTGGAAGAAAAGATTTTTTTTTTTCTATTGGTGGTTATTTGCTTAAGAGAATTGGAGACCTGAGAGCTGTCTCGGTGGATGATTAATGGGAAAAAAATTATATTTCAATGAGATCGCTCCTCCTGGAGGGTGACGCTCATCAAAGGGACATGTACAGTGGGTGTCAGGTTCATTTCTGCATTTCCGTCTCAGCTGGGGCTGAAAGAGATGCTTTTAAGGGGGAACGGGGTAGGAAAGCAGCAGTTTAAGGCTCCTCATTAATAATAATCCCAGTTCACATCGATGGGGGCGGGGGCTGTGCTGAGCGTGCAGCTTGCGGTCTTGTGCACTTGTAATAACCCCATGAATTAGGAGCCGTGATTGTCCCCATTTCACAGAGGAACCAAACGATGCTCAGGGACCTTAGGCAGTTGTGACAGGGTCAGAGGGTGAAACACAATTGAAACCAGATCTGCCTGGCTTCTCTGTACTGGCCCTTCCTTCAGATCTACTTGAGGGCTGGACCAGCATCTTTCAGGGATGGCCTCGGGCAAGTGTCCATCTAGTCTCAATTAAATGGCTTGGAAGAGCCAAGAAATGTCCCTCCTATGCAACTGTCCATCTAAACTAGTGTGTGTGGTCACCTGGCCATGCCCTAATAGGCCCCCACCATCTCACTGGCTGTCTCCATTCTGTGCATGGGGGCAGGGCTGTGGTTTGTGACTGGGAGGGGATGCAGGAACCTCTCTTCCTACCACTTTGGGGCCCCAAGTGCAGACTTCCTATTTCCACTTGGGACCCAGCCCTGCCCCAGGTTTTCCAGGATGTTGGAGGAAGGGCTGTTGGCATGGACTCTGTGCTCATGATGGGCAGCTGTTCAGTGTCAAGCAAATGATGACATGGAGGCTGGCCACATGGTGAGTGCACCAGGCAGACTGTGGGCCAACACAAGTTCACTCAGAATTACCTAGCAGCGCGGCATCCTCTGACGCCACTCTGGGGGCTGTGAACCCAGAGTCCTGGCTATCATGCACCTTTCACTGTTCTTGTCCCTGAATTTTCTGAATGTCTTCTCCATCTTGTTTATATTTTCAGTCTTTGCCAGCTCTTGAGTGGAGAGAGTTCCAACACTAAGCTCCTTTTCTTTTTTGTCCCCTTGCCCTCATGCCATCCTAGTTAATGCCCACGGGAGTAGAGGTCCCAAAATGGCATGTGGAGAGGGCGTGCTAAAGGCATGTGTGCGTGTGTGTGCGCGTGTGTGTGTGTTAAGTTCCTTCAGTTGTGTCCAACTCTTTGTGACCCTATGGACTGTAGCCCACCAGGTTCCTTTGTCCATGGGGATTCTCCAGGAAAAAATACTGGAGTGGGTTACTTTGCCCTCCTCCAGGGCATCTTCCTAACTCAGGGATTGAACCCACATCTCCTGCATTGGCAGGTGGGTTCTTTACCTCTAGCACCACTTGCAAAGTCTGTATTGATAGCATCTACCCCCTAAATTCACCAAGCATCTCAGATAGAGGTGACCAGCCTGAGAGAGTCAAGGCAGCCAAGACTTTCTTATTCTTTTCCCCTAGTAGTTCCAAGAGGGTTCTGCTGTGGGGAACTACTGCAGAGCACAGATCAGGGTTTGTCTATAACTCTGAAAAGGGAGAGCTTGGCAGGCTACCTTCCACAAGGTTGCAAAGAGTCCGACATGACTGTAGCGACTTAGTAAGCACGTGATGATTAGTGATGTTGAAAAATTCTTTGCTTTTCAGGATTCATGGAACTAGACTGGGTCCACCTAGACACCTAGATACCCAGGTGATCTGGGCTAACCTCCCATCTCAAGAACCTTGACGTAATCCCATCCGCTAAGTCTGTTTGGCATTTAAGGTGACATATTTACAAGATGCTTCTGAACTGTGGTGTTGGAGAAGACTCTTGAGAGTCCCTTGGACTGCAAGGAGATCCAACCAGTCCATCCTAAAGGGGATCAGTCCTGGGTGTTCATTGGAGGGACTGATTTTGAAGCTGAAACTCCAATACTTTGGCCACCTGATGCGAAGAGCTGACTCATTTGAAAAGACCCTGATGCTGGGAAAGATTGAGGGCAGGAGGAGAAGGGGACAACAGAGGATTGTTGTCCATCACCGACTCAATGGACATGGGTTTGCGTGGACTCCGGGAGTTGGTGATGGACAAGGAGGCCTGGCGTGCTGCAGTTCATGGGGTCGAAAAGAGTCGGACACGACTGAGCGACTGAACTGAACTGATTTACAGGTTCCAGTGATTGGGACATAGCCACCTTGGGGCCATTATTCTGCCTTCCACACTTGAGCAGCTGAAATGAACCTGGAGAGCTTCAGGGGTTGGGGGCAGTGATCAACCAGGAGCTTAAAGGACCTCCAGCATCTTAACGAAAATGCAGTTGCTGTTGTTGTTTACTTGCCCAGGTGTTAAGAGAGGAATTATCCGAAAAGTCACAGATCTCTCAGTACCTCTTAGTCTGTCCATCCAGGCAGCTCTTCCAGGCCGGGTCTCAGGCAGGTGTCCCCAGCAATGGACAAGGTCCTGTGTAGGAGACAAAACCGTAACATCACAAGGTTACCATGTGGTTACAAGTGTGTTCAAGTGATGAAGAGACCCCAGGGTTCCATGAACGCAAACCTTAGCTTTGCTGAGATGCTGATGTTTCAGCCCAGAGCAAGAGTCACACAAGCCAAAGATGAGGGGAGAGCTTTCCAGCAGAAGCTACAGAATATGCAAAGGCCTTGGTGGCTCAGACAGTAAAGAATCTGCCTGCAATGCAGGAGACCTGGGTTCGATCCTTGAGTCGGGAAGATCCCCTGGAGAAGGGAATGGCAACCCACTCCAGTATTCTTGTCTAGAGAATCCCATGGACAGAGGAGCCTGGCAGGCTATAGAGTTGGGACACAACTGAGCACAGCTGAGCTACTAACACTTTCACTAAGGTTGGCAGGGATCTGGGGTGGGGTTCTGGGCTCTGAGAGATGGTGAAGGTGGCAAGAGGCTGGAGACATCAGCGATCGCACTTCTTGTTTGAGAAATATCTATAATGTTAAGCATGCTCAGTAAGGGACTGTTTCCCCTTCTGCAAGAGTCACCGAAATACCAGAGTAGGAATTGGTGTGGGGCCTCTTTACTTACTAGTAATCAATACGACAGTATCACTTCTTAGTAAGAAATTCAGCCATCGGTTTATTATTCTGGGAGGGAGATTAAACACCCAGCATTCATGAAATAAAAATGAAAATTTGGTGACCCCCAGGGTGCTACAGGGTGTGTGTGGGGAATTTCATTCCTTTCTCATCCCAGCCCTGCACCTCCTGCCACTCTGCCCTTCCCCCTCACCCCAGGTTGTTGCCTCCCAAAGGTCTCCTTCTCGAGTTGAGTCACAAACAGATGAATCTCTTAACAGCCCCCATTTCCCCTGCTCCAGGAGGCCCGCACGATGAAACGGCATCTCCCCACAGAGGAAGCCAAGCCAAACAGATTAATGTGAGATGCATCTGCTGTAGATTAAACATTTGGAAAAGCCATTTTATAAATATTTTTTTCCACAACCACATCCCCATATGGCCGCGAGCTCGGGTCCCTGTTCCCAAGGCTGCTGGCAGCCTCAGGCGTATGTACTGAACGTACACTCGGGGTTCAGGACTTCTGTGCCCAGCCTCCCTGGAGCCTTCCCAAGCAGCAGCTAATCTACTTTGGGAGGGGCAATCAGGACAGATGGTGCCCACCTCAGGTGGGGCTGGATGTGCAGGTAAGTGGGAGAGAACTCCTCTTGGTCTTTTTTCCAGATGCACAACCCACAGCCTTTGGTCTGCTCTGTGCTGAGTCAGTACTAGGAACTCCTGAAGCCTAGGTTCTTGTCTTTCTAGAACCCCCTTCCAGCAGAAAAATACCACCTAGGGTCAGCTCTTACTCTATTGAACCGCTACCCTCCTGAGAACCACCAAGCCCTGTCCGTTCTCCTCAGGAAGTTACTTCCATCACCTCCACCCACTGCTCCCTCCTGGACCACCATCAGCCTCCTCACTGAATCCAGAGTACCCCAACCCCTCCCTCTACGGACCCCCACAACCTGAGGGATCACACATGACTGGCTTACAGCCCACCACCAGTGCTTTGAAGATGTATTCATTTTAATTTTTAGCACCGTTAATAGTGGTACATTCAACCTTCTTGGACAAAACTCTTTGGAATCCTCAGTAATTGTTAAGAGTGTAAAGGAATCCTCAAAATTTGAGAACCTCTGATCTAGCACTTGCCACAGGAAGCACTAAGGATAATCGCCATTGGAGGATATTACACCCATTTCACAGATGAGAACGATGAGGTTCATATGTTATACCAGTTGTGGTTCTTGGGCTACAAGCCTCAGAAACCAGCCTGGCTTACCTAGGTGAGACAGGATTTACTGGGACTCTTGGGGTGAAAGAGGACGACTACACAGGCAGCATCCAAGGATGGAGAGAATGGTTTGCTTGATGGAAGCAGCTGTCTGTGGGCCTGCTGTCCCACTGGACAGTGGGAAGTGAGACGATGTCCTACGGTCTCCTGGGCTAGAGGTTGGCACATAGTTGGGCTAGTGGGATTCCTCCCCCTGGAACCTGGTTCTTAAAAAGTTAGGCAACAGACTAACTTTCTGGAGCACAAGGAAGCTTCTCCCCAGGGTACAGAAACCTCATTTAGTTAACAGCCACTTGGAAGAATGCAGTCTCCCATCGACCACCTGATGCGAAGAGCCAACTCATTGGAAAAGACCCTGATGTTCGGAAAGATTGAAGGCAGGAGGAGAAGGGGACGACAGAGGATGAGATGGTTGGATGACATCACCGACTCAAAGGACATGAGTTTGAGCAAACTCCAGGAGATAGTGAGGGACGGGGAAGCCTGGCGTGCTGCAGTCCATAGGGTCGCACAGAGTTGGACACGACTGAGCAACTGAACAACAAAAAAAGTAGATCTTCCTGTGGCTCACTAGGGCAAATGTTTAAACCAACTCCTGCCCCAGAAAGATGCCCAGCCGGGGAGTGTCTGCACCTTTTAATCCTTAATGCATCTGCCTCCCTCTGTAGCCCCCCTCCTCCCCCGGATCTTGCGGTGTTTGTGGGGGCTGTGTGTGCACTGTCTTCCACCCAGCAGGAAGTCTTTCTCTGGATTTATTGGAGAAATTGCCTGTCAGATACGATTATTTGTTTGGAACCCTGTGAATCAAGATCTGCTGGAGCTGGCATGCTGTCACACGTGGTCTATAGGTACACGGCGAGCACAGTCCCATTAAAAGCCCCTTAAAAATATGCTTGGTTAAAACACAACCACCACCTTGTTTATGATGAACAGAATCCTTCTTCCCTGGGGACCGTCTGTCTGCCGCCTGTAGCAGAGGAAAGGTGTGACTTCAAGCTCAGTCCCCACGGCGGCCACCACCACCGATTCCTTTTCAGGAACGAGGCCCTAGGACAGCCCTCCTTTGTCCACAATTTATTTCCTCTTTGCTTAATCACAGCAGGTGAGATGGATCCAGACCAACTAGCCCTGGGAAAACAGCGCGTCTGGCTTGGCTGAAATGATGTTGCAGGCAGGGATTTGATCGGCAGAATTAAAAGGCGAAAAGAAATCCATCCACCCATGAGCCTGGTGAGACATATCAATGTGAGCTGCATGGTTCTTTTGGGTTTTGCAAACTAGGAAGGTCTGTTGGGTCAGGAGTGAAGTCCTTCTGTCCCATCCTGCCTCTCCCTTCCGCCCTGCCTGACCTGGGCCTATGTCCTTCACTTGCCGGCCAAGCTTCTCGCAGGACTGGAGGGTCTGATACCCTTGCCTGGTTGTAAATAGCTGACAGGGCTGACAAGAGCAGCCCTCCAGTGGACCACGTGTCCTCTGGGCACACACCTGTACAGGATGTTGGCACCTTCTGATTGGCCCTGTTGGCGTACATCTGCTCAAATAAGCTAACATCCTCATTTTGGCAGACTCAGCTGGCAGGGATGAGGCATCCACCTGATGATGAAAGGCTGCCCATGGGGCCCCTCCTCCGAGAACCGTACAGCATGCTGCATGCTTGGCTTGGCCAGGCTTTGAGAAAGGACGGCTTCACCTCTCCCATGGCTTCTGTGGTCCTAGCTGCTGGCCTCAGCCCCACATCAGTGCAGCCCTCAAGTCTTGCAGTTTGCAATTCAACAGAGAGGAGTGAGAGCAAGCTTTCATGCTTTCTCAGGGCAGGGGGTCAGCTATGGCATGCTTCCCCAAAGGATGGGGACAGAAATGTACCTGTGCTTTGTGAAGGGGTCTGCTGAGGGTTCTCAAAGATATTAAAACTTTCAAGACTCCAAGATACTGTTGAAATGGTAAAAAAAAAAAAGCCACACACACCAAAAAAGACTTTACTCAAGGAACTATTGCAATAGGAGAGAAGAGACATGGGCTCAGTTCAAACTACCAGGACAAGTGGGAATTTGTAGGTGAGGAGCAGGGTGGGGTCAAAAGATGGAAAATCACTCAGAGGAAATGTCAGGGTGAGGGGGGCCTCTGACTAAAGTGAACCAGCTCTGATAGCATGAATGGTTATTAGATATGGCAGATGGGATGATGGGGGGAAGAACCCACTCATATCTCCAGTGATCAGATGTTGAGGCTGGGGGTTCTCTCCAACTGACTTGGCATGATTCTTGGGGCAGCTGGACTCTACAGGGGTAGTTTCTTCCAGAACACCTCATATGTGGAAAACTGCCTGGGAGCTGCACCCTCTGTGCAATCCCCTCCATGGATCATGGTCTTCCTTTCAGGGGAAAAAAAAAAAATCTCACTTGATATCAATGATTACATCATCACCTGACTTACAGATTCAAAAGCAACTCCTTTTGCTTTTCTTACATACAAGCAACCAAGGTGAGAACTTCTTGACTGTATTCGTGGCTTTTGGACACAGCCCATGGACAGTTCCATCCATAAGGATGGCAGGAAGGAGTTATTGTCTATACAGCAAAAGGCAGGAATTTCAGTGACTGCTTGGTGGTCTAACATGGAGTGAAATTCCTCTCTTCCCACCAGGATAGTACTTGAGCACTCTGAAAATGCTAATGTTTTCAGATTTAGACTCTGTGGTTTCTCAATAGCACAGATAGCACAGTAAATTTTAGTGTCAGTTGCCTATTGATTTTACAATTTCCTTGTTTCCCTTTCCCCCTCTCTGTCTTTGATTTTATTTATTAGAGACTCAATCTCGCCAGGTACGCAAGGCTCAAGGTCTAACCACTACTCCTGTTGGCCTGGAGTCCCAGGTCCAAACCTGGCAAGATGGGCTTCTCTCAGGAGGCATTTGCTCATCAGCCTCCTGGGCCCAGACGTGAAGCTGGACTTGAGGATACAAGAGGATTAAGACTCAGTTCCCCTCAGGGGAACTCACTGTCCCATTGGATGGATAAAAGGAACAGTGATTTAAACTTCAAGCCGCAACTAAAGATCCTGCAAGCTGAAACAAAGATCAAAGATCTTGGCTTGACCAAATAAATATATTTAAAAACTCACAATGAGAAAATGTTTTAGAAAAATAATGAAATAAAATATGAGCCCCTAACAAGGGTCACAGGCAGAAGTTCTAATCCAGAGGTGCTGATTCCTGATCTCACGGTTTCTTATAGTAACGATGGGAAAGCCCTGTCAGGGTAGAGAAGGGGTAGAGATGATAAAGGCAGATCGGTGATGTTCCTGATGACCTTCCAGAGGTGGGCCACGCTGCAGGTGGTCTTAGACCAAGTTTTCACCCAGCTGTGATTCTCCCCTCCTCTGGGGAACCCACATCCTCCAGCACACGTCTGGCTTTGCTCAAGTTTGGAAGAACATTTTCCACTAGGTATGACTTTCTTTCAAAACCAATCATCAGCTCTTCATTTAAGCAGAGCTGGAGCAGTGGTGCTTCAACGAGGGTGCTTCTGTAACACGGTCCAACTGTGCTGGTCTGGACAGGGCCCTGAATGCAGAGCCCCAGTGTCCCCCCAGGGAGAGGCACACCCAGAGGCTGGCAGGATCTTGGCTTCCGGGGACACTGATGGAGAAAATGTGCCAAAAATAAGACTTCCCGTGAAATAAATGAATAATTACTCCCATTCCCCTTTAATGTGACTCCATGTGGCTGCTGCCATTTCCACCTAGGAATGGAGTGAGTTCTGACGCCCTTGGCAGGCTCTGCTTCACTAATTCATTGATGATTCGGGGAGGAATCCTGGCTGCAGGCCAAGCCCCTTCCGGGCAGGAGAGGAAATGTGGGTTCCCTTCCTGGTCCCCCCACTGGCTCTCCGGCCGGGAAGGCTGCCGGGAACCCTTGGCGGTTGGTAAATCTGTGGGAGATACCTCACTTTCCTGAGCCTTAGTTTCTTCATCTGTAAAATGGAAGTGTTAATAACAGAACATAGAGTCCAATTTTAAAATGTGTCAGTTAATCTAATTATTCTCATTAGTCTAATTACACAACTTGAAACACATGCCCCAGGCTGGCTGCTGGCGAGTTCACTCTCTGATCCCTTGAAACACAGCAGGACTTGAAAGTCATTTTCTCGTGAGTGAAATAGTGCCCAGAGCGGGATGTTGCTGCTGCGTGCTGCAAACACCTTTCAGATGGAGGGGAGACACTGTTTTCAGAGGACCTTCCTTTTAGGGTCCTGAGAAGCCTAAGGGCCAGCCCACACAGGAGAAGAGTCTACAAGGGAGAGAGGAGAAGCACATGACTGGCCTGGCCAGGGCATCTGTAAGTGCCCAGACATCAGCTGGAGCACAGACCCATGGCCCTGCCCGAGTCTGCGAGATTTTCTGAAGCTGGGTTTAGAGACGAAGAGGCTAATAAGAAACCATTCGCTGCACTCCAGAGCATCCTCAGTTGTCTGATGGTGGAAGCAGAAAAGAACCTTCTTTTCATACTCCACCTGAATGGATGGCTCGCATGGACCACAGGTAGTCGCAGCATGAGATGTCTCAAGATCATTTGTGAGATGGGAGGAGGTGGGACCCGCAGTATCCCCCCAACCTGGCTGACCCTCTGACCCAACCCTCCCCCACCAACTTGCCTAGCAGCTGGGCCTGAGGTTCCACATAGGGCCATCAACAAGGAGCTTGGTCACCTGGGGACTTGTGAACCCCCAGGCCAGGGGACACCTTCTTCCCCCAGGAACAATTCTGTGGCGGACATATTCGGTGATAAGAGCATAGGGTACACATCTCCCCCTAGCCTGGTGTGGCTACTCTCATGGAAGGAGCACTGGACTGGGGGTCCGCAGGTATGGCTCCAGTTCTGGCTCCCCTGACCCCAGTCCCTGCCAGCAGCATGACCCCAATCTCACCTTCATCTTGGAAGAGGGGAGCTTGCTCATTCATCATCATCGTTTACAAAGAGGTGTGAACATCCTGGCCTACTGTGGAGGTGAGAGCTCTGTGCAGGTGTAAGGTAGGAGGGGGACCGTAGGAGGAGGACCATAACGACATGTCTGAGGTCTGCCCAGCTCATCCTGCACTCGCTTAGCCGGGAGGCAGCGAGTAGTTACGACATGAACAAAGACTCTCTGCTGTCCTGAAATCATTTCTCTTCCACTGAAAGCCCAGAGCATCCGTCTTACCCTGTACCCCATGGATTTGAATGCTCCAAATTCAAAACCAAGTCAGATGCATCAGTTCCCGAGCAGGACCCAGAAGACAGAACCTGTGTCTGTGATGACTTAGGTAGTGTCCTAGGGTCTTTAGGACACACACACACGCACACACACATGCCAGAAACATGGGCAACATTTATATTCACTTAATGTTCATGACTGATGCTGAAGCTCCAATACTTTGGCCACCTCATGCGAAGATCTGACTCACTGGAAGAGACCCTGATGCTGGGAAAGATTGAAGGCAGGAGGAGAAGGGGATGACAGAGGTTGAGATGGTTGGATGGCATCACTGACTTGATGGACATGAGTTTGAGCAAGCTCTGGGAGTTGGTGATAGACAGGGAAGCCTGACGTGCTGCAGTCCATGAGGTCCCAAAAAGTCAGACATAATTGAGCGACTGAACTGAACTGAAGGCTCATGATAAGCCTACTGTTCTCCCATTTCTCAAATGAGAAAGCTGAGACCATTACAATTATGTAGACAGACAGACAGATTGGATAGACACAAATGATAAAACAAAGACTTGTGGACTTCTATAGATGTGGATGTGGAAAAACAGATCAGATAGACAGGAAGAGAGGGAGGAAGAAGGAAAAATGGGAAGCAGGAAGAGGGGTAGCTGCGTGGAAGGCAGAAACTATTTCTTCCGTTCAATGAATTGGAGTTTGCTCTTGTGTTTGTTCTCATGTGTGTTTGTTTTTGTTTGTTTGATTATTACTACTGCTCTCCTCCTTGTAGGAAATCACAAAAATAAATATTTTCTGGTGATAAAATAAAGCCAGAACCCAGCCACCTCTCTTTCCTGCTGCTGCAGGCAACTGTGCAGGATGGTGGATCCTGCGTCAGAAAGATGGGGGACGTGTGGCCTCCCACAGTCAATTAATGGCGATAATTACACCCTGTAAACAGTCTCGGATATAATTAAGGCTGGAGGCCCAGAACTGGGTTTGCTCCTGTTGAGCCTGGCATCATCAGACGTAGGGGCTGGAGGCTCGGCTCCCTCCAGGAGAAATCAAAGTGTCCGTCTGGACCTTGGTGAGGGGTGTGGGGGGAGGCTGCAGCTTCCTCCCCACCTCCTCCCTATTCCTCCTCCTAGGACAGAGCCCACCTTCCGAGGGGAGCCATCACCCAGCCAGGTGCTCGGCTCAGCAGAGGGGATCTGCTCTGTTCCAGGGCTGATGCCCAGAAACAAAGCACCCAGTGACCCCAGACCCATGAGGGAGCCTCACCCTGCAGGGGGGAGGTGGCCACTTCTTGGACCCCAGAAACCCACCGGGTCTGAAATTGAGCTCACTTTTCCCCTCGTCTTCCTCCCACTGAGCTGCTGTACTGAGAACTCTAAGACCCACTTCGGGGCTCAAACTCCAAACCTGGGGGTCTACCCTGAAGTCTCCCTCTCGTATTTGACTCCAATCCTTTCATTCATTTGTTCACTTCGTCCATAAATATTCATGGGAGCCTCCTATGATCTCGCTCTGTGTCATCAACAAGAGCTATCAGTTTTACCTCCCAAATGTTCTCCGTTTTCACCCCACCTGCCTGGAGCAAGCCATTCCTCCCAGGTCTCCAGGATGACCTTAGAAAACTCAAGTCTGGCCAAGTCCTTCTCTGCTTAAAAGCTTCCAAGAGCCCATCATTGTCCTTGTGACCGGATGAAGTCCTGACCAGGCTATACCACCAGGCTCCAGACATGTCCAGTTTCTTCTCTTGTGCTCTGAGCTCCAGCCAGTCTCCTCTTCTCTCAGTCTTCCTGCTGCAGAGGCTGCACAAGCTGTTCCCTCTGCCAGGAATGCCTTCTCCACACCTTCTTGCCTCACCTAGAAAACCCCAATGTCTTTTATGTTCATTTCAAACAGCTTTTCTTCAAAGGAACTTCCCCTCACTTTCTGCTTGAGTCTAAACTCCTCCTTGCCAAGTACAAGGTTTTATGATTCCATGACTTTGCCTTTTGATGGTTAAATATTTGAAATTATGTGTTTAATGTCTTTCCCTCCTGACAATTGTTAAGTTCCATGACAGCAGGGCCTCATCTGGCTTGTTTTTTGCTGCATTTCTACCACCTGAAACAGTGCCTTACACATAGAAAGTGAAATGAAAGTCGCTCAGTCATGTCCGATTCTTTGTGACCCCATGACTATAAAATCCATGGAATTCTCCAGGCCAGAATACTGGAGTGGGTAGCCATTCCTTTCTCCAGGGGATCTTCCTAACCCAGGGATCAAACCCAGGTCTCCCTCCTTGCAGGAGGATTCTTTACCAGCTGAGCCACAAGGGAAACCCTGCACATATTGAATGAATGAATGAATCAGTAAATGAATATATGAACAAACAGCTTTTAGTTTTTCCCTAGGATATATAGAGACAAACTGTTGCACTTTTTACTTTCTGTTTTTGACTTTTACTTTCTGTTTTGACTCACCTTGATCATTCTTTTTTTTTTTTTGGTTCAATTCTTGTCACTGGTCATTTCTGTTCTTCAAGTTCTCAAGTACTGAGAGGTTCAGGGTTGTGGGGATTAAAATGTTAGTTGCTCAGTCATGCCTGACTCTTTGCAACCCCATGGACTCTAACCTGCTAGGATCCTCTGTCCATGGGATTTTCCAGGCAAGAGTACTGGAGTGGGTAGCCATACCTTTCTCCAGGGGATCTTCCCGACCCAGGGATCAAACCCAGATCTCCCACATTGCAGGCAGATTCTTTACTATCTGAGCCACCTGGGAAGCCCTGTGGGGGTTAAGATGGCTACAAATCATTTTATAATTCCTCTGATCGATATATAAAAGCCATGTTGTCTCCTCCTGAAACTGGACTGGTATGTGATAATTTGAACTCTTGGGTATGGTAAAAGAGATCGCTATCTACTCCAGGCCTTCCCTTTAAGAGGACTGTCAGCTTCCACATCTTTCCTCTTAGAACCCTGAGCCACTGTGTAAGGAGTCTGATTACCCTCAGGCTGCCATGCTATGAGGAAGCCCAAGCTATCTGCATGGAGAGACATGCAGAGAGAGCAAGGGACAGATGCTTGGCCAACCCCAGCCATTGGAGTCAGCCCAGCTGACACCTCAGAGGTGAGCATCCCTGCTGAGCCTTGTCTGCCCAACACACAGAACCCTGATATTTAATAATAAACTTCTATTTTAAGCCACAGTGTTTGGGATCACTCATTATGCAGCAAGAGACAGCTAGAACAGGGGTTCCTCAGCTTTGGGAGAGAAGACAGTACTTTCAGATATTTAAATAATGCCATACCTGCCCCTACTCACCACATTTTCAAATCTTCCCACGAGAGAGCTTGCTCATCTAAAGTGCTCCTCTGAGTAAAAGCAAACAGATAAACAGCACACCCATGGGTCTCTGACTTTGGGGGCAGGAACATTCTTTTGGTTTTGTGTTTTGGAGAGCCTCTCCTTGTGGCCTTTTATTTTTGCAAAACAGACTCTCAGCTGGTTTTTATTACCCATGTGACTGCTGGAAAATTCTAATCTCTAATGCAAGACCTATAGTTTTAAGAACATCAGTCAAGAAAAGTAGGGAAAATACTATGTTCAAGAGGAATGAAGCATTCTAGAATATGTGTGTTGGGGTAGGGGATGAGGGGGTCTCTGAGACCAGGAGACCCCCTGGTCTTCTGGTTTCTTTTCAATGGTCCCAAACAATTGCTGTTTCTTTTCAGTGCATGGTCCCAACCTTGAGCTTGCCTTCCCTGGGAGGATGCTGGATGTGAGACCAGATGGCGATGGATGTAGAATTAGTTTAATGATCGAAAACTTGGTCTTCTCTGGCAAGTGGAGGACCCCTGTTCTGGTGGTCTGTTGCTGTGATATGTCTCTTGGCTGAACAGAAATGGACCCTCCTCTGAAGCTAAGCTGTGAGGGTCTTGTCTGCAGGTGGAAAAGCCCTTGGGACCCTCAGCTCACACCTTCTTCTGCAGAGATGCACTTGGCATTGAGGGTGTGCCAGCCAGCTGCACGGAGCCTTGGCATCCAATATGCGCTGGCAACTTCCATGGGGCTCCCATTGATACCTTTCTCAGATGAATCCCTGGGAGACTTGTGTTTGGGCTGCTGCACAGATGGGCAGGAGGAGCACATAAGAATCAAGGCAGACATCACCCGGAGGAGGAGAGATTCCATCTCTCTTGTTGTGTTTCCTTCAGGGGAGGGGGCCCAGCTCCTGGGTAGGTGAAAATGCCGAAGAGTGGACGCAGGGGGTGGGAGAGAGACTCAGTGAGAAGCTCTGAGTGACCCTAAAATACTGGGGAAAGGGTTGAACAAAGGGGAGAGCAGAGGATGGAGAATGTGATTGGATCCCTGAACAGAACAGTCTGAACTGGTGTGGGATGAAGAAAGAGCAGAGACCCCTGGTCAGGGTGTCCTAAGAGAGGAGGAACCACTAGTGGGTCAAACAGGACACTCAGAGATGACTCTGTCAGAGGAGCCGGGGAGGGACTGGGCTAGTGTTCAAACATTCCAGACCCTTCAGTTTTACAAAATGCACTCCACCCAGCACCCCAGCATCTTCTCTGAACCTAATGAAGCCACATCTTGCTCACTCTGCTTCCAACGTGCCATGGCTTCCCTGTGTCTCAGGAAAGAAACTGCCTTCTCTTTCCCACTTCTCACTTGCCATAAACCAGCCTGTCTGTCCCAGCCCAGAGTGGGCTCTGGCTTGTCCCAGTCAGAGGTGCTTTCTCTGAACTCCTCTCTCACTCCAAATGCAAAGAGCAATGCTAAAAGTGTTTGTGAATCTAAATGTAAAACAATAAGTCTTCAAGAGGGGCTTCCCAGGTGGCGCTGGTGGTAAAAAACCTGCCTGCCCACGCAGGAGATGCAAGAGATGCAGGTTCAATTCCTGGCTTGGGAAGATCCCCTGGAGTTCAGTTCAGTTCAGTCGCTCAGTCGTGTCCGACTCTTCGAGACCCCATGAATCGCAGCACTCCAGGCCTCCCCGTCCATCACCATCTCCCGGAGTTCACTCAAACTCACGTCCATCGAGTCAGTGATGCTATCCAGCCATCTCATCCTCTGTCGTCCCCTTCTCTTCCTGCCCCAATCCCTCCCAGCATCAGAGTTTTTTCCAATGAGTCAACTCTTGGCATGAGGTGGCCAAAGTACTGGAGTTTCAGCTTTAGCATCATTCCCTCCAAAGAAATCCCAGGGCTGATCTCCTTCAAAATGGACTGGTTGGATCTCCTTGCAGTCCAAGGGACTCTCAAGAGTCTTCTCCAACACCATGGTCCAAAAGCACCAATTCTTCAGCGCTCAGCCTTCTTCACAGTCCAACTCTCACATCCATACATGACCACAGGAAAAACCATAGCCTTGACTAGACGGACCTTGGTTGGCAAAGTAATGTCTCTGCTTTTGAATATGCTATCTAGGTTGGTCATAACTTTCCTTCCAAGGAGTAAGCGTCTTTTAATTTCAGGGCTGCAGTCACCATCTGCAGTGATTTTGGAGCCCAGAAAAATAAAGTCTGACACTGTTTCCACTGTTTCCCCATCTATTTCCCATGAAGTGATGGGACCGGATGCCATGATCTTTGTTTTCTGAATGTTCAGCTTTAAGCCAACTTTTCCACTCTCCTCTTTCACCTTCATCAAGAGGCTTTTGAGTTCCTCTTCACTTTCTGCCATAAGGGTGGTGTCATCTGCATATCTGAGGTTATTGATATTTCTCCCGGCAATCTTTATTCCAGCTTGTGCTTCTTCCAGTCCAGTGTTTCTCATGATGTACTCTGCATATAAGTTAAATAAGCAGGGTGATAATATACAGCCTTAACGAACTCCTTTTCCTATTTGGAACCAGTCTGTTGCTCCATGTCCAGTTCTAACTGTTGCTTCCTGACCTGCATACAGATTTCTCAAGAGACAGGTGAGGTGGTCTGGTATTCCCATCTCTTTCAGAATTTTCCACAGTTTATTGTGATCCACACAGTCAAAGGCTTTGGCATAGTCAATAAAGCAGAAATAGATGTTTTTCTGGAACTCTCTTGCTTTTTCCATGATCCAGCGGATGTTGGCAATTTGATCTCTGGTTCCTCTGCCTTTTCTAAAACCAGCTTGAATATCAGGAAGTTCAGAGTTCATGTATTACTGAAGCCTGACTTGGAGAATTTTGAGCATTACTTTACTAGCATGTGAGATGAGTGTAATTGTGCGGTAGTTTGAGCATTCTTTGGCATTGCCTTTCTTTGGGATTGGAATGCAAACTGACCTTTTCCAGTCCTGTGGCCACTGCTGAGTTTTCCAAATTTGCTGACATATTGAGTGCAGCACTTTCACAGCATCATCTTTCAGGATTTGAAATAGCTCCACTGGAATTCCATCACCTCCACTAGCTTTGTTCGGAGTGATGCTTTCTAAGGCCCACTTGACTTCACATTCCAGGATGTCTGGTTCTAGGTGAGTGATCACACCATTGTGATTATCTTGGTCGTGAAGATCTTTTTTGTATAGTTCCCCTGGAGTAGGAAGTGGCAATTCCCTCCAGTATTCTTGCCTGGAAAATTCCATGGAGAGAGAAGCCTGGTAGACTACAGTTCATGGGGTTGCAAAGAGTCGAACATGACTGAGAGACTGAGCAAGAGGCTGCAAGAGGAACATGTAAGAAAAGATCTTTATGCCTTGGGATAGGCAAAGAACTCTGAAGTAGAACATGAAAAGCATTAGCCAAAAAGGAAAAAATTGTGAAACTGGACTACATTATAAGAAGTAGTCATCAAAGAAACCATTAAGAGAATAATAGGCAGGCACAGAGTGGGACAAAATATTCACATTATAGATATTCAACAAAATATTTGTATGTAGAGAATAAGTAAAAGAGCTCCTACAAATGAGTAAGGAAAAAATAGCCAATCTGCCAAAAAGAGAGGGAAAGACTTGAAGGGCCAGAGACAACATTTCAGCAGACAATCAACACATCGGAGGGGATTCACCTGTTCAGTCGCCAGGAAATGCAAATTAAAGCTAGAATAAGATGCTGCACACACCCGCTGGAATTACTCAGACTTAAACTGAGGAAGCACCAAGTGTGGGTTAAAATGTGGAGTGACTGCATGTTGGTGTGAGCGTAAAGGGCTTTGGCTCTGGGAAATAGTCTGGCAGCATTTAGTTAAGTAGTACTAGGAGCACAAGTCACTCACTTGTGTCAACTTTTTGCAGCCCTATAGGCTGTAGCCCACTGGGCTCCTCTGCCCATGGAAGTCTCATAGCAAGAATACTGGAGTGGGTTACCATTCCCTTCTCCAGGGGATCTTCCTGACCCAGGGATCAACCCTGGATCACCTGTGTTGCAGACGGATTCTTTACAATCGAGCCACCAAGGAAGCCCAGCATTTAGTAAACCTACTACTATTTCTACCTTGGGACCTATCAGTTTCATTCCTGGGTGTAGACCCAACAGACATAGGTACAGATGACCACAACATGTGTCCTAGGAGTTCCTAGGAGCACCATTCCAATAGTTCTCATCTGGAGACCACCCAAATGTCCACCCCTCAAAAAAGGGAACATTATGGAGCACAGACAGACCTCTTTTTGTTGCATTTCACTTTATTGAGCTTTGCAGATGCTTCATTTTGTGTGTGTGTGTGTGTGTTTTACAAATTACAGGTTGGTTGCAACCCTACATTAAGTAAATCTAGCAGAACCATTTTTCCAATGGCATTTGCTCACATCACATCTCTGCCTCCCCTTTTGGTAATCCTCACAATATTTCAAACTTGATCATTATTTTTATATCTGTCATGGTGACATGTGATCAGTGATCTTTGATGTTACTGTTGTTACTACAACTCACTAAGAGCTCCCATGATGATCAGCATTTTTTTTTTTAGCAATGAAGTATGTTGGAGAAGACTCTTGAGAGTCCCTTGGACTACAAGGAGATCCAACCAGTCCATTCTGAAGGAGATCAACCCTGGGATTTCTTTGGAAGGAATGATGCTAAAGCTGAAACTCCAGTACTTTGGCCATCTCATGCGAAGAGTTGACTCATTGGAAAAGACTCTGATGCTGGGAGGGATTGGGGGCAGGAGGAGAAGGGGATGACAGAGGATGAGATGGCTGGATGGCATCACCAACTCAATGGATGTGAGTTTGAGTGAACTCCGGGAGATGGTGATGGACAGGGAGGCCTGGAGTGCTGCGATTCATGGGGTCTCGAAGAGCCGGACACGACTGAGCGACTGAACTGAACTGAACTGATTTTAAAATTAAGGTACGTGCTTTGTTTTATTAGACACTTAGTAGACTACGGTGCAGTGTAAACAGATCTTTGATGTGCACAGGGAAACCAAAATATCAGTGTGACTTGCTCTGTTGCCGTCTTTGTTGTAGTGTGATGGTCTGGGACTGAACCCAGAATATCTCAGAGTCCTGCCTGTATTTCACGCAACAGCTTGGGGTTGTGGACAGAGCAGGAATAAACCACTGCTGACACCCTGCACTGTGGACAAACCTCATAGCCTTACGTTTGAGAGAAGCCAGGTGCAGCGGAGTGTGTGTACAAAGTGGTTCCATCTACACACAGTTCAAGAAGAGATAAAGCTAATCCGTGGGGACAGATAACAGCAGGGCCTGGGATGGGGCCCAGGGGTCTGCCTGGTTCTTTTCCTTCACGTGGAGGGTGATGACATGGTTCGGTTGCTTCGTGAAGGCACACTAGACTGAATGCTTATGTTTTCTGCACTTTTCTGAATGTGAGTTACATTTCTGTTGTGTGTGCTTAGTCGCTCAGTCGTATTCTACTCTTTGCGACCCCATGGACTATACAGTTCATGGAATTCTCCAGGCCAGGATACCGGAGTGGGTAGCCTTTCCCTTTTCCAGAGGATCTTTCCAACCCAGGGATTGAACCCAGGTCTCCTGCAATGCAGGTGGATTCTTTACCAGCTGAGCCACAAGGGAAGCCCAAGAATACCAGAGTGGGTAGTCCATCCCTTTTCCAGCGGATCTTCCTGACCCAGGAATCGAACCAGGGTCTCCTGCATTGCAGGCAGATTCTTTACCAACTGAGCTATCAGGTAAAGTTTATCTAAAAAATACACAAAAAGAAATAAAGCAGGCCAGTACCCCCAGATACTCATTCTCCCAAGAAACATTTTATTTTCCTTGCAGTGCCTATGAGAGGGAATCACCAAGGTACTCTACGGCCTCATATGGAGAGTGCTGCTGACATGCTATGTGACTTCAGGCGAGTTCCTGAACGTACCTGTGCCTCAGTTTCTCCATCTGTGAAATAGGAGTGACTGCAGTGGTGGATGGTACTTGCTGCACAGGACTTCTGCCATCATCACAGCTCTTCCTGCTCTCTGAGATCATCTTTCAAACGGGATGTCCATCTCCCCCACTGAAAAGCCAGCTTTGACAGAACAGAGGTTCTGCCAGAAACGCTGCTCAGCCACCGCAAGCATTCAATAAACATTCTATTAAAGTTTATCTAAAAAGTACATAAATACATAAATCCAGTGACTGAGCAGAGAGTGGGGGACCTCTGAGTCAGAGTCTCCTGAGAATAAGATTTGAGAGAAGGAAATGGCAACCCACTCCAGTATTCTTGGCTGGAAAATCCCATGGACAGAGGAGCCTGGCAGGCTACAGTCCATGGGGGTCACAAAGGGTCGGACATGACTGAGAGACTTCACTTTCTTTTTCCTTTCCTGGTGCAAGAGAGGAGCTGGCAGGTCAGTGGGGCCGCCTCCATCCCTCCTACTTGTCCAACACCTGGAAGTGGCTGCAACTCAGACTCACACCTTTCAGCCAACAGCAGCCTCGGGAAGAAAGAGAGATGAAAGAGGAAAGTGGAACAGTCCAGCATTTCTCTAGCCAGGCTGGAATGTGTTTCAAGTTATGCCAGGACCACCAAAGCCCAGGGGCAGTGTTCCCTCGAGCCACTGGACCAGACGCTAAGTCTCCCGACACCTGCCTCGGCCCTGCCAAAGAAGCCTAGCTGCAGTTGCCCAGGACATGGTGGGGACAGGGCCACTGGGCTCCCACCTCTTCCAGTGAGCTCTGTTTGACAGGACGTAATAAAAAGTCTTTTAATCTTTGTCACTGAGGGTAGGCAGAGAGGCCAAAAGTCTCCATGTTTTAAAGGGAAATTTTAATTAGTATGTAAATTCGACTGGCGGCATTAAAATGTCATTTGCTAAGTAAATGTTGCTACGCTCGGAGTTCAGGTATTTATTTGATCCTGTCCTGCCAAGGTGCCTTTGTGGGCTTCCTGAGTGTGTAATAACAGCATTTCAAAAACAAAATGAAATTCCCCCTCTGTTACAATGCACCCAGGTTATGGCTTCGCCGCCGGCGATGTGACTGGAATATTTTAAGGTAGTGGCCGCCGGCTCTGGCAGCCACGCACGTGTCCCCTCCTTCCTGTCTGTCTGAGACAGCCTCTGGGGGCTGCCAAGGAGACCCTCGCATCCTTGAATCAGGACCCCCAGCATTCAGCTGGCAGTGTCTGGAGTGACTGCCAGCTAACTGCCAAGGGTTGGGGGAAACGTGATGAATGTCCAGTCTCTCAGATGAGGGGCGGGCAGCTGAGAGGTCAGGTCACATCTCAGCCTTCAGAAAACCCACGAGGAGCCACCCACAGAGGGAAGGGTAGAAGGAAGCCACCAGGAGCCACGTTCTCCTTAATTCTAAGGTAAATGATGGCTTAATGCTGGGAACCCAAAGAACAGAATTCCTGTGCCCAGACTGCACAGGAATTCCCACCTGGAGTGATCAAAGCATCCTCTGAATGCTAATTAAGCATCACTGAACCTTCCCCGTATCATGTGTGTGGATTCATGAGTGTGCATGTGTGTGCATTCATGTTCACAGCTCCAAGCTGCCTGCCTCCTACAGTAGGAGTCCATTCAGCTCCCATCCTGTCTAGATAGCAAGAGTGCCAGCCACTGCCAGGCCAAAGCTGGCGCTGTGTGTGCACATGTGTTTGCGTGTGTGTACATGTGCCCGTGTGCAAGTGTGTTGGGGGTAATCCTAAGGACTACTGCATTTACCATATGCACAAACTGAGCCCAGGGATGTGACCTCACGCCTCCCTCCTCCAGTTGCCCTTACACCCCTTCTTGGAGGAAGATGACTTGGGGGCATTGTCAGGAGCCTGGGAAGGGCTGGGACAGAAGTCCCCACAAGTGCATCGGTTCTCATGCTGGCCCTGCCACTCATCAGCTATGAAGCCTCTGTTCCATGAATCCTCACCCCCAGTGTTTCTTCCGGATCCCCATCTTCTCCAAGTCAGAAAGTGGCACACAGGGGTCCAGGAGGCTGAGCCCCAAAGCCAGGGCATCCTCTGGGGCTTGCCTCAGGGCACCATCTGTCACGAGGAGCAGAGAAGAGGTGAGAAAGTAGTGGGGCATGGGCCAGGCAGAAATGGGTGGTTTCTGCTCAGTTTACAGGTGTTAAGTCCACACTCAGGAACTGCCCCCTCCCACCTTCTGATAAGTCATACCTGTCCAGCTCACCAGAGCACTAAAAAGTTAGAGCTTCCACACAGCTCTTTTCATCCTCTTATCTCTGCCATCACTAACAACACTGGCTGAGGGCCTGCTATCCCATCATCTCAACTGCTCACCCTCTGAACAGAGCAGTGGTTTAAAGGGCAGGCTCTGGTGTCAGGAGAGCCGGGCTGGAATCCTGGTGCAGCCACTTCCTGGCTGTGTGAGGTTAATTAACCTCTCTGAGCCTCAGTGGCCTTGTGGATTGGTTGGCGAAGCCTATTTCAGAGATGCTCTTGTGAGGTACAAGGCACAGCCTGGGGTGCGTGTGGAGCCTGCAGGCAGGCTTGATTACTGTTAGGGCTTCCCAGCGGAGAGGGCAATGGCACCCCACTCCAGTACTCTTGCCTGGAAAATCCATGGACAGAGGAGCCTGGTAGGCTGCAGTCCATGGGGTCGCTAAGAGTCGGACAAGACTGAACGACTTCACTTTCACTTTTCACTTTCATGCATTGGAGAAGGAAATGGCAACCCACTCCAGTGTTCTTGCCTGGAGAATCCCAGGGATGGGGGAGCCTGGTGGGCTGCCCTCTATGGGGTCGCACAGAGTCGGACACGACTGAAGTGACTTAGCAGCAGCAGCAGCAGCAGGGCTTCCCAGGTGGCATTAGTGATAAAGAACCACCTGCCAATGCAGGAGACATAAGAGATGCAGGTTCGATCCCTGGGTCGGGAAGGAGGGTATGGCACCACACTCCAGTATTCTTGCCTGGATCCTATGGACAGAGGAGCCAGGCGGGCTATTGTTCATAGGGTTGCAAAGAGTTGGACACTAGTAAAGCGACTTAGCACAGTATGGCACCCCCAGGGGAGCTTCCAGCCCATTCTGACCATCCCTGACACAAGACATGCCACTGAAGAGGAAGGGCTGGGCAGAGTGGGTGCTGTGTGTCCTCAATGACTTTATAGACAGATCCACCTCCTGGGCTCAGAGTTTTTCCCAACCTCCCCCTGCCCACGTTCCCGAGTTTCCAGAGTTAATACTCTTAGAAACCTGAAAAGCCATAAATATGCGAAGATGCTTAGGTGGGCTTGGAGGGGTCTGCAATTAGGGAGGAGTTGACATAAGGCTTTGTCTCCTGAAATGTGAAATGCAGCTTTTCTTCTCCTGGGTCCCCTTGAAGGGCTTTTCAGCAAAGCTGGTGGACTAGTGAGTGGGAATTTGGGAGGAATGCACCCAGGAAGCGGCCATCCACAGCAACACTCTCTAGCAATGCAAGTCTCCTGGCTGGTCCTCAGCCCCAGCTCACATGGGAGGGAGTCATCTGGGGAGCCTTGAAACTGCCAGTGCCTGGGGCCCACCTGGTAGCCAGGCTGATTTAATAGGCAGGATGGAAGTCTGAGGATCAATGGGTCTTAAAACTTCCCCAGTGATTCCCTTGTGTGGCCAGGCCTGAGAACCACAGGTTCCAGGCTGTGGTAGGCGGAAGGGCAAAGGAAGGATGAGTGAGAGGCAGAAGCTTCTGCAAGAGGCAAGGAGTCAGAATTTCTTGGGAGAAAATTTCCTGGACCCTAGTTACAAGATGTGCTTGGATAAAGTCAGATTTGGACATGCAGCCGGGGAAAAAACCAAGACACTTGCCCTCAAGGAGAGTATAGCCTAAAAGGGGAAACAAACAGGGTGGGTATCACATATAAAAGCAAGAAAGTTTCCAGTAATGGCAGGCGCTGCAGAGATATACAGCTTTCTACCTGGAAAATGAGGATTCTAATAAAACCCCTCAAAGTCAATGTAAAGATTAAATTAAATCGTGAACATATACACGGCGTGGTAATGGGTGTACAGAAGGTGTTCTAAACTTACCAACAGCATTGGATGAGAAGAGAATCAGCCCAGCACAGGGAGGAAAGTAACGACTCTGTATCCTGGATGTAACAGTCAATTATAGAAACACCACAAAGGGTAGAGATACAGGGCCTACTTGGTCCAACAGGAGACCCTGGGATCAGTGCATTTCCTTAAATACCAATCCTCTCCTGTTCCCATAATAGGCTTCTCAGGTAACTCAGCGGGAAAGGATCTGCCTGCTAATGCAGGAGATGAAAGGTGCAGTTTCGATCCCTGGATCGGGAAGATCCCCTGGAGGAGGAAATAGCAACCCACTCCAGTATTCTTGCTTGGAGAATCCCCAGGGACGGAGGAGCTTGGCAGGCTACAGTCCATGGGGTTGCAAAGAGTTGGACACGACTGATCACACACTCAGGCCTGTCCTTATACAGTTTAGGAAACTTAGGTGGGTCTCATTAGCCAGGCCACCCAGGGGCAAGCCCTCTAATTCCATCCCATTGTAAATAAAAGGAGTAATTCCAGTCGGAGAGGAAAATCTGCGTTAAACAGAAACTGATGGGTAGGGGTTGGGAGGAACAGAGGAGAGGATTCAGCCCAGAAGGGGCCTCAGACCCTGGCTGTCTATAGGTTGTGGTGACCTGCCCAAGGGGACTCTCCAATCCCAAAAGATAAGAGTCTGGGAAAGGGTCACATAGAGGTCTGTGGATATCGTCGTTTCCTGCAGTGTCCCCAGCCCTTGGACCAGCGCCCGCCCTGAATGCTGGGCTTACAAGTGTCTGTTTCATGAGTGTTAATAGCTCTGGTTGTTGAGCATTTATGATGTGTGGGATAGTCCATGTAATTCTGAGTATTAATTGTCTCATTGACTTTTTACAGCAACCGCAAGGGACAATTTTTTGTGCATATTTTATTGACAAGGAAACTGGGACACAGCAGTGAACTTAGCCAGGCCATAGCCTGGAAGCCCTGATCTGGGCATCAAGTCCAGGCCGAGGGACTGAAGAATCTGTTCCATCCTGTTATCTCTCAGCTGTCCTGTCACTACGTGGAACGAACGAGTGAACCAATGAATGGATGGCTGAGGTGAGGAGCACCCCGCTCAGATGTGTGGGCTGTGCCCCAGCGGGCACTGGCTTGCTGGCTGAGCTGGGACACGCCCACCCTCTGCAGGCCTCCGTTTCTCTTGTAGAACTTCAAGCTCTTCCTGCTTTAGATCAAATTCTCTCCTTTCCACCATCCTCTCCTCGGTGGCCCGTCCCACTCCACATTAGCCCAGGTCACTGGGGAGGGCTATTCTGTATCGAGTCACCCAGAGCAGAGACCTCAACCAAGCAGGTCCCACTCATTCCAGGCATTTTCTTACTTCCAACTGCTGTGACTCTTGGGGACAGAGAGTGTAAGGGACCAGCCCAGCACAGAACGTGGGCCTGGGGGTCTGAGCTCCTCCCCCAAGGCTGTTTGAATCCTCAGTTCAATTTTTCTATCCAGTTCCAGGCATGACTGGTTTGCTAGGCAGCCCGGAGAGAGACATAAAGTATTCATGGTTATCAATTCATCAGCTGACAGAAATAAATTGTCCCTCTGGAATGCATTTCAAATCTCCATCCTGTGAGCCCAGGGCCAGGTAATTCCTGCTTGCAGACTGGGGCTACCGCCCATCCTAGGGTATTTGGATGGGCCTGTGGGAGGCACTGCTGCGGCCCTGGGGACACTGTGAATGCAGACTCCTCATCAGAGCACCTACTGTGTGCCTGGCTTGTTCCACACTTGACCTCATCTCTGAGTGGTGTGAGAGCCTGCAAAGTCAGAGCCTTCTGAATGGGGGGTCTGGTGGTTGGGGTTAGAGAGGTAAGTCCAGGTCTGCCCGACCCCACAGCTGTTATGCCATTAGGTCCTGCCCAAGGCACCGTTGCAATTTTTTCTGGGCCCTTCAAGCCTTGGTTTTTTCCTTTACCTTAAAGAGAATAAATAGCTCACTTGAGTTTTATTCTAATGGTATGCATTTTCTCAATATCAAAAGTGGGTACAGAAGGTCTAAAAAATTTGTGTGTGATATGTGAGACTGCTTGTATAAGAAGTTTTGCCAAGGATTCTAAATGGACTTATCTTTCATGAATTGTATTTACTGAAAGAATCAAAGTTCATGAGACTAAGGCCACACCAGGGCTTCTCCAACACTTCACCAGCCTGAAGATGTTTTAACCATTGACCAAGAGAAGAGAGTCACACCCAGACTGCCAATTCCAGAGGGATGGGCCCTAATATTCATTTCAACAAAATTCCAGTACAACAAAATCCCCAGACAACAGCAATCTTTTCCCTAAGACTTGGGCTTGACTGGGTTGAAATGGATCTGGACTACTCTGCTAACTAAGTAGAGTATACTATTTTTATCATCTTTGACTTAAAAAAAAAAAAGAACTCATGCTGAATCCAGAGGACCCCCATAGCACATCAGTAGAAATGTTCATGGTATTCTGTTCTATGGTAGGGAGAAAACCTTCTAAATAAAATTTATAATGACAAAAATCCAACTCTTTTTTTAGCTGCTTTATGGATGCTACATACCTGGTGAGTTCTTGTTGGAAGCAGAGAAATGCTCACCCTGCAGACACGTTGAAGTTGTGTTGTCTTGTTTGATGTGGCTTTTGACAGGGGTTGTTTTTCTGCCTTTGTGAGCAGATTTTTGTTTCTCATCACTGGAGGGGCCCACAGTGATCTGAAGAGGATGCTGGGGTGGGATTGTCACTCCCCAGAACTGGGGATGGAGGCTAGGAGTTCCTGGGAGAGCTTTTAAACCTCCCAGCGGCCAGAATGAATCTCAGAACAACTATGTGGGAATCTCTGGGTTTGTGTCCCAGCATTTAATGAAGTATAGTTGATTTACAATGTTGTGTTAATTTCTCCTATACAGCAAAACTTCTCAGTTACACAGGGCCTCTTCCTGCTGTTCCGTACTTCCCAGGCCCCAGGCACAGTGGCGCTAAGAGCTTCCCAACTCACCTCATCCTCACAGCAACCCTTCTATACCCATTTCCCAGATGAGCTAACTGGGCTCAGAGAGGGTGACTAATTTGCCTCAGGACACACAGCCTCAAAACAAGGCCACCTGATTCCAGTGAGGGAGCCCGTCACCCACAATGCACCCCCTTTCTCCCATTCAATAATTCCCAGCTCACAGTGGTAAAATTGGGGAAGAATTTTGAAATCAATAAATAATGTGGGTATTTAGCATTTGCAGAAGAATTTAAACAGAAACCCTGGAAGGAACGCTAGTATTTTCACCCCAAAGGGATTCTGTGAATGCTGGTGACATGGCCTTGGGGGAAGTACGCTCAAGGGAACAGGGGGTTAAGGAGAAATAAACGGGTAATTTATCATTTCTCTCCCCCGCCTGCCCATCTTGGCCACCACTGAACACAGGGTCTTGTCTAACACCGTGATTTATTCATGTACAAATATCAACAGAGTGTCTCCAATGGGACACGATGATTGCTGTTCTCTGCGCTCTAATAATTTCCTCATGTTGCATAATGGCCTCACTGCTTTGGATCCAGAGCCACCACCCCGGGAGGCCTGTGGTCCTTGAATGCTGGGTGAGCGAACACCAGGCTGGCTGGAGACTCAGCGTTGCCTGGGGCTTTCAGGAACTTCCTTCAGATAATCACCCTGCCAGACAGTGGAGAACTGCCAGACGAATTAGGAAGACCTGCCTGACGGGGCCTTTCAAGATGCCTTTGAGAAGAGGAAATGCGCTCCTTTCTGAGAAGGATACCTGTCCAGGTAGGGCTAAACTGCCTCCTTATTCTCGGGGCTTCCTGCAAAGCCTCAGTGCTCTGGGGAGCCAGGACTGCCAGCTCTTGGCAGGAGAGACAAGGCCGCCTTCAAGCCAATTTGACCTTGAGGGGCGGGATGCTCAGAGCCCGGCCTCCTGGCTGGGACTTAAGAGCAAATTATTTCCAGAGAGAAATGAGGCATCTCTTTCAGCTTCAGGCCAGAGTTGACATTTTTTTTTCTCCCTTGGACTTGTAGGCGGGTGAAATAAAATCAGGTCTTTATTTATTAGGACTCATTCCTATCAGAGCTGCATGCCTTGCTTGTCCTGAAGACACAAGGGAAAAAGTCAGGGGGGAGGCAACTGTCATAGGTGGAGGCAGTGGGGCCCAGAGAGTGCAAGTCACATACCCTGGGTCATATAGGCAAGTAGTCTCCATGTGGGAGGAGTCCATGCTTCCAGAACATTTCAGCACATTCATGTTTCTGCTAGAGTGGGGTTTCCCATCCTTGACACTACTGGCGTTTGGTTCTTTGTTGTGAGGGTCTGCTGTGTGGGTTACTGGGTGTTTAGCAGACTCCCTGGCCTCTGCCAACACTGGTAGCCCCACCCCAACCCCAGTGATGACAGCCGCGTGGCTAGAGCTCTCCCGCCACGGGTCGTGTTTTAAGGAATGTGGCCTGGACTGTGAGTTCTCTTACCAGCAGTGGGAATGGGCCTTGAGGATCCTGAACCCTGTGGAGCAGGCAGGAGGATACGCCCAGGTGTGGGGTGTCCTGAGGCCAGAGGGCGTGGCAGCCTGGTCTGACCACGTCCATCAGCTCACACCTTGCTCCCAGTGCCCCGAGGGATGCCTGTCTCACAGAAAGGGCCACAGCTATCCTCTGGCCTCAGCGGTGATGAGTCCCAGGAAAGGCACAGGTGCTCAGGATCAGCCCAGCAGACTTCCAGGGAGGCCCTCAAGATCTTTTCTGGCACATCTTTTTTCTCTTTCTTTTAATTATTCATGAAACAAACTCTTCCTGGGGGCCTCAGCATGGCTCCTGGCTTTTGAGGGGCCCAAGGAAGGAAGCCGAGCAGAGGCTCACCATCTTTGTGGGAAGTGACCAAGGTGTCGGGGGCTGGGCTGTTACTCTGCGGGAGGCAGACAGTAGGGTTGCAGCCACCCCTTCCTCTCTGTCCACATTCTCCTGTGACATCCTTCCCCCACATTCTTTTTCATCCTCCCTCAAACTGCCCTCTCCCTGGGGCCCCCTTTGCTGGAGTAGCCCAGCCCTGCCTGTCCTTACACGAACCACGGTGCCCACGGTGGTGGCCTCAACTCACTGCCTTCCCATCCCCATCTCAGCCCTCCTCCCCACTCATGCTTTCTGAGTGGATGCCCCTGGAAACTCTCTCCCACACCCATGAGGGTCTGCTGTTAGGGTAGCCCAGAGTAAGTGCCAGCCACCTGTGCCCACAGGTATCTGTCACGTGTGCCAGCCACGTCTATAACCGCAGGGGCTGGCAAGTGCTTGCTGGCTTCACTGCCTCTGGCAGAATCATATCCAGGTTCTCCCAAACTTCCCTCTTGGGTCCTGGGCCCGTATTTCACCCTCACCTCTCACACACCACCTCTGTTCTCCTCTGACCATCTGCCCTGGGCCTCCTTCTGATCCATGAACACAGCAGGAAGGCTGTCTGCACCCCCAGGACCTTTGCACATGCTGGCCCCACTGCCTGGAATCCCCCTCCCAGGTCTGCATGGGGCCAGCTCCTTCATGTCTTTCTTTCTGAGCCCAGGCTCACCCTGCACCTCCCCAGCCTGGCAGCCATGCTCTGCCCCATAGCCCGGCTTTCCGGCCTCAGCACTCAGAGCTCTCTGAAATCACCTTCTCTGAACCCGTATCTATTTATTTGCTGCCTCTCTTGTAGCAGCAGGTGAGCTCCACAGGGGCAGGAAGCCCACCAGCTTGTTCACTGCAGGATCTCCGTCCAGAACAGCATGGGGATGGTATGTTCAATGGATGCTTGTAGGAGAGACAAATGGATGGATGAATGAAGGCAAAGCCAGACCATGGAGGAGCGGGGGAGGGGCCAGCTTTGAAAGGATGCCCTGAATTTCCCCACGTTCCCAAGATGCCGGCCAGTCGGCATCCAACATCCACAGGAGCCTGTCTTGGGCAGCTGGTCTTCATGCCACAGGAGACACTGGTGAGGACTTGGAGTGGCTCCCTCTCTGTCCCCCATTGAGAAGGAGGCCCCCAGTGATGAGCAGGACACCAGCACTTGGCTGTGTTCCAAGAGAGCAGAGGGAGAGAGAAATCCAGCATCCCTGGACAGCTGAGGAGCTATGCAGTGCTTTGAAAATAGCTCTTCTAGCAGCTGCCAGCGGATTACTCTTTCTGTGCAGACTGGATGGCTTTAATAAAAAATGAGAACTTCTCCATCTGCTCTTTAAAGATAAGCCCCCGGTTCCCCAAATCGGAGAGTGACAGAGGCCCTAGGGGGCTCAAGGAGGCTGGGAAGAGCCAGTCAGGCCAGTGACAGAGCCAATTAGCTGGGACCCAGCGGCTCGTGGCTGATCGGGCCTCCTTTCTGCGGGATGGAGGCGGAGGCTGAAGGAGGTGGAGGCGAGAGAGATGGAGGCCAAGGGAGGCAGAGGCCAAGAGATGAAGCCTGTGGTGGCCGTTTGGCCCTCCCCAGGGTCATGTGCCAGCCTTCTCTCCTTCTGCTGTCAGGACAAGGACAGATCTCCAGAAGCCTGGTAACCTCAGGATCATGACTGGGTCCCCAAGAGCGACAAGGAATCAGCCTGGCTGATGGAGACCAACGGTTAAAGCAGATCCCATTTCCCTCGAGCAGCATTAACTGCCAAGATGGGTGTGTGTGCACCCAAAAGACACTGCCAGGGGGTCCCCTATTCCTCATGTCAGAGCAGATCTCCTAGCTCTACTATTGGAGAAGGATCAGGTTCTGTGGGGCCTGGTGCTGGTGCAACTGGGGGGCTTATATGAGTAAATGAATACAGGATAGTGGACAGAAAGCTGTTAGGGCCTTTCTCAGGGCCTTGGAAGGGCCACCAAAGGGAGAGGCCTTGGGATTCAGGCCATATGGGCTTCACTATAAATGTGTGTGTCAGTGAGAGAGAGAGAGTGTGTGTGTGTGTATTGTGTGTATGTACAGAGCTGGCCTCTTCCCACTGAGCCTTCTTTGGTTTGAAGTCCCAGGTGCAATGTGAGATAAGTAACCTTTATTAGGAGGCCTAGTGGTAAAGAACCCGCTTGCCAGTGCAGGAGATGCAAGAGATGCAGATTCGATCCCTGGGTCTGGAAGATCCCCTGGAAGAGGAAATGGCAATCCACTCCAGTATTCTTGTCTGGGAAATCCCATGGACAGAGGAGCCCAGCTGGCTACAGTCCATGGGATCGCAAACAGCTGGACACAACTGAGCACAGCACAGCCCACCTCCTGCTCCAGCTCCTGCTTCCAGCCCCCCATCAAGAACTACTCTCTGCCAACCACCTCCCAGAATTTCGTGATACAGAATCAGAAGGCCAGGACTAAAAGGCAGGAGCAGAGAGGGGAAGACCTGCCCAGAGGAGCCGAGTTTGTCCACGTGAAAATGACAGAGATTCACTGGAAGGAAGGGAGATGGAAACTCAACAGGCAGCAAGTCTGAAAGAGCCCAGAGCTTGCAGAAGGTGAGGCTCCTCGGGCGGTTATGGTCTTGACCTGTCACTTTGCTGGTGGTAAACTGGATCCTCTGATGTTCTCAGAGAGACACAGGTAATTGGCCAAATGCCTTTTTATTGACTGTTGGTTGCAGCAACCACGTGTGACTAGGGTATCAGTCAGGTAACACAGGGCCCAGATTTTAATAGGCTTATGCTTGAGTCTGGGCTTCCCAGGTGGTGCTAGTGGTGAAGAACCTGCCTGCCAATGCAGGAGACAAAAGAGACACGGGTAGATCCTTGGGTCAAGAAGATCCCCTGGAGGAGGGCATGGCAACCTACTCCAGTATTCTTACCTGGAGAATCCCATGGACAGAGGAGCCTGACAGATTACACAGTCCATGGGGTCACAAAGGGTCGGACATGACTGAAGCAACTTAGCACGCATAACGTACGCTTGAGTCGAGGAAGGGATTCTCCTGCCCAGGTATGTGCATGCATCCGTGTGTGCGTGTGTGTGTACACATGTGTCTGTACGTGTGTGTCTGTGTACACGTGGGAAGTGAGGTGCCAACCTCCTGCTTGATAAGTCACAAAGCGCCACCTGCATATTTTCCCATTTATGGTGTTGAGACATTAGTCAAGCCTGGAAGTAAAAGGAAAATATTCACTGCGTGTTCTTTCAGAATCCTGCTAGAACAATACCAAACGTGCCTGGATAAAAATGGTCTGACTTTGTGATGTGTAACTTGTTATTTACTATTGATTACAGTCCAGACTAATGGTAAAGTGAAAGGTTAGCTTGTAGAGACTGGTAAGTTACACGGACTGTTTGTCCAGAAGAGATGGAAATGATTAATGGCTAATAGAAAAGATTATCTCAGAGTTCACAATTATTTCCTTTGCCCTGTAGGATACAAAACCTGAACCAGTGTTGGATCTCACTTGTATCCTACTCTCGTATCCTTTTAAGTCGACTTTGCCATCCTGCTATTTCCCTCATTAACAAATATTAATATAATAATTGTGACATCAACTCACTGTGTGCCTGCCTGAGAATTATGTTTTTAATTGTTTTGAATATTATACTTTGACATTAGTCCCCTTTCTGTAGTCCCTCCGGCCGTAAACTTATTTTATACCCCACAGATTATTCTAAATGAGAAGCCCAAACTTAAGGCATATGAATATCATTGTGGAAACTTCATTCTGTCTCTTTTTTAATATTTAGGTGTTTTTCAGAATCCAAACTACAGTTTCAATTGTGATTCAAATAACTCCTATGCTCCACCAGGCTCAGCCTCTACTAGTCAAAGAAACTTGGCTAAATAATCAAGAGGACACAAAATGCAATTCAAATTCTCACTTGCATTTTCAAAGGATATTGAGGGGATCCAGGTCACAGCCCACAAGACACTTCTGAAAAATGCCTTTTGCCTCCTGCTTGGCTCTCACACCCAGCAAATTACTTCTGAGCCCCTCGTTCAGCACAGCCTCCATGTTCATTCCCTGCACTAATTCTCCTGAACAGACTCCTCGATGATACATACTAGGAATGCTTTTGATTGCAAGTAATAGAAAACCCAATAGACCTTATGGTTTAAATCATAAGTATAGTGTATGTTCACTTAATCGGATGCCCAGAAATACCTGGTCACAGGGCAGGTTCAGACATTCAATAGTATTGCCATCCGGGTTTTGTCTATCCTTACACCCAATGAAATTTTGCCCTCATGCTTGTTGCCTCATGGTCGAAAGACAGCTACCACAACTCCAAACGTCATACCCTCATACGCAAAATGTTCAGCAGGAAGAATAAAGCAGGAACTAAAGACTTTCGACCCAAATGATTCTTTTTATTCAGGAAGAAAATTCTTTCCAAGCATAATCCAGAAGACTTTTTCCTTTCTTCTCATTGTCTGAAACTGGGTCACATGGCCACTCCTAGTTATCAGGGAGATTTGGAGAAACGCATTTGGCAAAGTAGACAGGAATCATCATGACTGGCTTAGATCAATCACAACTCATTCCCTGGAGTTGGAAACATCACAAGCCCATGCAGGTGGGGTTCTGTTAGCCTTGGAGGCAGGAGGGGAAGCAGGATGCTATTGGCTGTTGGAGAAGTGACTCACACTGTTGGTCACACTCTTTATTTTGAAATTGGGGAAGCAACCCTAAGACAAGTGACGAACTTACATACACCAAGCAACCACAGCATCTCACAGGGTACATCATTCTGGAAGAACTGCCATCCTTGGCACTCAGCTTTCTTACCTGTTGAACCACTGGTGCCTTGCAGCAACTCAGCTCAGGTTTGCAGCCCCAGAAAGTCCTCAGCAATTTGAACATCAGACGTGGGACTCTTCCAGATGCGTCACCTCCAGCCACCCAGGTGCAGCCAGGCAGGAACTAGGACAGGTCTCTACTGGACCAAGCAGCCACCACACCTGGAGCCCTCAGTCTGTACCCAGCCTCAGTTCAAACACCACAAATTGATCTACTTCTAAAAATGCACCGAGCAGACACCATTGTTTTCTGTCTTATGCATGAAGGGTAAAAAAGATCAAAGTTATGTGACATGGTCAAGGGCAGCTAGTAAGTAGGTATTGAGTTGAGATTTGGCCCAGCTCTATGACTTCAAATCTGGTTGGTTTTTTAAAAAAAAAAACCCTTAATACCCTCTTTATTCTCTTAGCAGAGGAGGAGGTGGAGAGAAAGCAGACTGCTGGACCGCTGGGGCTACTGGGGCTGGGCCAGGCTTTGATGTTCAGACCCTTCTGGAACCTTGCCCCATGGCATCTGGGGCCCATGTCTCACACCTCTATCTCCTGGAGACACTGTGGAGGCCCCAGCTCCACAACTCCTCCCTCTGTCACAGGCTGTCACTCACACCTCCTGTTTCTTGAAAGTTCTGGAATCCATTCCATCGCCACCTAATTCAGACGGCTCCAAGGCCAGTTGGGCCATCAGAGCCAGAATGATCTCAGAAGTAGCCCTTGTCTTCCAGGGCTGGCAGTGATGGAAGAGCAGGATGAACCACCAATGGGATTTCAACATTAGGAAGGGAAGGAAAATGTCAAGGTCACTCTGACATTGGCCATTGAGGGACTATATTTTGAGGCAGCCCTGTCACTGTCAGGGCAGGCAAAATGCACTAGGGACCTGGCTGGCCTCTGGCTCTGCCCTGGCCAAGCTGCATTTCCCTCAGCTCCAGCGGTCCAGGAAACAGGGCTGTGGGCCAATGAAGATGCTAGCTCTGGAGATCTGGGTTTGAAGCCCTGTACCCCCCACCCTCCTACTTTACTGACTAGGCGACCTTACACAACTCATCCCAGCACTCCAAGCTCATTTTCAGGCGATGGCAGTAGCATGTCTCAGTGGGAAGCTGCACACTGGAAAGCATTAATATACAAGAAAAGCCCCTGTCCTGCTGCGCATGCAATTAAAACACTGGCCTCCATGACAACTGTGCCTAAATACTTCTTGTGGCTAATCCTAGGTTCAGTAAGCCATGCAGTCAATGATCCAAAGCTTTTCCTCACACTGTCCGACTTTCCTTTTAGTGCCCTGAATCCTTTAGGTACTAATGTGTGGGCTGGTGTTTGTCTCCCATGGGAGATGTTCTAGGCATGATGGGTGGATCAAACTCATATTCTGGAATCCTGCAGAATTCTCCAGCATTTTCCAAAGCCCCTAGGATTATCAAGGATGTTCAAGGACCTTCAGGGATTTTCCAGAACCCCCAAGAAGCTTCCAGAAATCCCTAGGTGCTTCCAGAATCCCCGAGGATCTTCTGGAACCACCAAGAATCTGCTAGGATCTTCCAGAACTTCTGAAAACACACGAGTACATTCCAGAACTCCCATGTCCAGAATCCCCAAGAATTGTTCAGAATTTTTTAGACTCTTCTAGAATATTCTATGATTTTCTAGGGTGTTCCAGGACCTTATAGAATCCTCTAGGATCTTCCAGAACCCCTGACATTTGCTCTGTACCCTCTAGTCCTGGCTTATCCTATCCCTCACCTGTGGCTGAACACATAACTTGCTGACCAGTGACTTGGGGGTTTTGTACAAGATGTTAATACAGGTGTTAGCATGCTGGAGAGAAATTCTCAGAAGCAGGAATAGTCACTGCTAGTCTGGCGATGAGGTGTCCTGTGTGACAGCAAATACATGGGCCTACTGAAGTTTAAATAATGTTTAAAATTCTGTTCTTTAGTCACATCACCTGTGTTTCCAGTGGTTGGCAGTTACACATGACAAGTGGTGTCAGATGGGGTAGATGTAAAGCACATTTCCGTCATTGTACAAAGTTCTAATGGACAGCACTGGCCTTGAGGAGAGCCCTGGGTTTTAATTATTTTTTTCTAGATTTTATTGGTGTTTTTGATAACAGATGTAACAATTGTCATAACCATGTGGAAAATACAGAAAACAGCAGAGCAGAGAGAGATCCAGCTGAGACCCTCAGTTGAATCACTGAAGGACTGAAACCTCAAGGGACATCAATGTCCTCATGATGTGCCTGGACTCTGTCCCTCAGCCAGTGTCACCGAGGGGCAGAGGAATCAAGGGAGAGAAGAGCACAGTTGAAACCTTCCCCACGGCTAGATGGTCTGTGCCAGGGGCTTGGTCCTGGTGGGAAGGACCATTAGCTGGTCAAGATCCCAGACTGTAAAATGGAGCCCAGATGTTGCTCAAAAGAAGCATGGGGGTTCCAGGAACCTCTCACAAAAGTGTCGGAAAAGCTGAAAAGCCAAACACAAGGGCATGAGCACAACACAAAGATGAGCATCTGCAGGATATCTTCACTGCCCAACTCCACCCCCTGGCTAGAGGGCCTCAGGTGGAGAGGCTGTGCCCCAGAACTGAGGCCATTCTGGAAGAAGCCCAGCGGAAACTTCCCAGGAGAGCGGGACCCACAGAGGAGCCTCCTCTACTGCCTGAGATGCCTTCTGAAAAGGGAAGCCCTCCTGAGGGCCTCTTCCTCCCCTATCCCCTCTCCAGGCCTCCTACTGGCCCCATGAAGAGGGCAGACAGTGGGCAGGGCAGCCTGGGAAATGTGGTCTCAGGGGAAAGGCGAGGGTGGACGTGGCAGCCATTACTGATGCCCTAGGCCAGGGACTGAAGTGAGCCCCCCCAAATCCCTCTATTGAAGCCCTAACACCAATGTAACTGAATCTGGAAGTAATTAAGGGCTTCCCAGGTATCTCAGTGGTGAAGAATCTGCCTGCCAGTGCAAGAGATGCAAGACATATGGGTTCGATCCCTGGTCAGGAAGATCCCCTGGAGGAGGAAATGGAAACCCACTTCAGTGTTCTTGCCTGGAGAATCCCATGGACAGAGGAGCCTGGTGGGCTATAGTCCATGGGGTTGCAAAGAGACGGACCTGAATGAGCACGCACACACACACACAAGGTTAAATGAGGGCACAGGAGTGGCCTTTTAAGAGGGGGGCAGGGAGAGAGAAGAGGGCAGGTGGAAAGAGACAGAAACATCTTCCATCTCTCCCACTTGTAAGGCAGGAGGGCATTCTCAGTGGAGCCCACCATGAGGGCACTCAGATTGACCTCAAATTCCCAACCTCCAGAACTGCAGGGAAATACATTTCACTGTTTAGGGCCACCAGTCCATGGGATTTTGTTTCAGCAGCCTGAGCTGAGACATCCTGCAATTTGGAAATCCATCTCCACAAACTAAGTGCTAGGGAGGATCATGTCCCTTCCCCAAATGTCCACCCCAAGCCCCCAGAACCTGACGTGGCAAAAGGGCCTTTGCAGATGTGGTGGACTTGAATCTCTTGAGATGGGAGATGACCCTGGGCTCAGGAGTGGGACCTGATATAATCACGAGGGTCCTCATAAGAGAGAAAGGGAGGTGGTGGGGAGTGTCAGGTGGTGGGGGAGAGGTGATGATGGAGGCAGAGGCTGGAGGGACGCAGTTGACAGTTTTGAAGATGGAGGAAGGGGCCACCAGCCAAGGAAGGCAGCAGTTTCTAGAAGCTGGAAGGGCCAGGAAACAGTCCCCTTTCAGACTTCTGACCTTTAAAACAACACGAGAATAAACTTGTGCTGTTGCAAGCTACTACCTTTGTGGTGATATACTACAACAAGAGGGAACTCGGAGTCGGGCACAAAGTCTGTGAACCTCGGAGGTGGGCAGGAAGTGGCCAAGATGACAGACTTGAAGATCCTGCATCCTGGATTTCAAGTCCCGGCTCCCCCACTTACTAGCTGTGTGTCCTTGAGAAAGCCACCCACCCTCTCTGAGGCTCAGCTTTTCTGTTGGGAACATGGAGGAGAATGATCACACCTTCCTTGCCTGCTGCTGAAAGGTCAGTCTTTCTCTCCTTGATTGTCAGTCACTGCCAAGCAGAGTTCCAGGCACCAGGGAGCTTGGCATTTTGGAAACCAAGATCCTGAACGCTGAGCCCGAACTCGGGCGACTTTAGTAATTGGATGTCATTTCAGCACAGTACCAGATATACAAGAGGTGCTCAAGCAGTGCAGCCCAAAATGTCCACAATGAAGAAATCATAGAGGAGTCACCATCTTGCAAAGTCAAAGTGAGCAGGTACAGGCTGGAACTAGATTCCAGGTTTCCGACCCCAGACTCCAAGGGAACGGAATTGGAGAACGGGCTTCTCTCACAGTCTGAGGCTGTCGAAACTTCAGGCTCTGAGGTTTGGAGTTTATCTCACTGAAGGCTTGGGAGACCAAGTGAGATGAATAGTTTCCTTTCAAGGCACTTGAAGGACTTTATGTGGGCTTCCCTGGAGGCTCAGTGGTAAAGAATCTGCCTGCCAATGCAGGAGACACAGGTTTGATCCCTGGCCTGAGAAGATCCCACATACTGGGGAGCAATTAAGTCCCTGTGCCACTATTGAGCCTGTGCTCTAGAGCCTGGGAGCCAGAACTACTGAGCCCAAGTGCCCTAGAGCCTATGCTCCGCAACAAGAGAAGCCACCGTAATGAGAAGCCCATGCACTGCAACTAGAGAGAAGGCCCTGCTTGCTCTAACTAGAAAACAAAACAAAACAAAACAAAAAAACTCATGCAGCAATGAAGACCCAGTGCAGCCAAAAATAAATAAGTAAAAAAAATTTATTTATTTTTTTTTTTAAAAAGGACTTTGCATGAAACCTCCCTAAAGTGCTAGCCCTGCCTGGGGGCTATGTGGTGGCAAGTCCCAGGGGCCGGGCTCAGAGCCTTGTTCCCTGACAAGTCCTGAAGTTCCCAGGAGATGGCCTTCCTGCCTTGTCCTCCCCCACCACACAGGGGTCACAGGGTCTCAGAGCTCTTGGGAAATTACTGGAAAGTCCCCGAGAACAGGAGCAGAACTGCTTCTCCAAGGCTCCCATGGGCATGGCTCCTGGAGATGAGGAGGCAGGAAGCCGGAAGCCTGGGGTCCTCTCAGGATCGGGGGATGGGACCTGTTGGGGGGGCGGGCATGGGCCACCAGCCAAATTTGCTCTGTCCAGTCCAGTTTTTTAAATCAGAATAAGTTCACACTCACCCCCAGGCTTTAGCTTCTTTTGAAATCAGAGTGGGGTTGATATGGGATCGGGCAACACCGGGCCTTTGACCCTGAGGGTCCCCAGTTTACTACAGCCCCGGGCACCCTGGGCCTCCTCTGCCCCCTGTGTGACCTCTGGCCCTTGCTCTCAGGTTGCAGTTCTCAGTCACCGGGGTTTTGCCCTCAGCAGGTGTTTGGCAACATCTACAGACATGTTCGGGAGTCACGGAAGGGGCAGAGGCTGCTCCTGGCATCAAACGGGGCTGCCCCCACAGCAGAGAGCGACACACCCTGTGTTGAGGAGGCTACAGTGAACCTGCAGGAAGGAGGTGGGTCTTGGTTTGCTTTCCCCAAAGCAGAGCTGGAGGCAAGACTTGGGTGCAAGCAGTTTTTGAAGGTGATTGCAGGAGTCAGGCATGGAAAGGGGATCCCGAGGCAAGAGATGGGAACAGACAGTAAACGGGGACCTCCAGAGCTAGGGATCTCTGGGGAACCTCATGGATATCCTCAGAGCCAAGCATGGATGCGGGGACAGAGAGGATGGGACGCTGACCTCTGACTCCTGCCCCTCAGTGAGGGTGGGCTCCTTGGACTGCTTGTGCCAGGACAACATCTGCTTAACTTGAACTGGGAGCCTGGCAGTGGGTGGACTTGACCCCTGATCCCCTTCCCCAGCCACATGGCTTTGCCCCCCAGGGAGCTCTCCCCACTCTGACGCACAGATCTTCTGGCTAGATGGGCCCGAGTCAGAGACGGGCAGGTTCAACTTCAGCTCTGCTCTCTGTGAACCAGCAGCTCACCTGGCCTCTGCCCTGACAAATTCTAATTCAAAAGTCAACGTTTCTTTAATTTTCCAGCCAAGAAAATGTGGTGCAAAAAAACCACCCCAGCACCGGCCTCCAGGATTGGTGGGATAGAGAGGCACGTGGCCCAGGGAACTTGCCCAGATCCTAACTTACTGGCAAAATATGGCCTATGCTGGAGTTGAATCTCAGCAGGTAAAGAGCACACAGCTTCATCAAGTGTCTCTTAGACACAAATGAAGGAAACTCTGGTCAGACTCTGGCTGATTGGTGACATTCTCCCATCTTTCCCAAGTCTCCTCAGCCCCTCTCTTTGCAGGAAGGAGGTTGGAGACCTTACTTCTCAACTCAAAGGGGGCCTCATCCCCCTAATATTGGGGATGCTTCTTCTTGCCAAGGGACCAGAAACTCATTTCTGTGCCCCACCCTTGGGCTGTGCTCCAGCACCCACTCCAGGGAAATAGAAGGAGGAGGCCCCGCAGTCTGCCAAGGCCGGACTGTTCTTCACTTGGAAATATCATCCCAGCCCTGCTCCCACAGCCCCCTCCTTCTACAGCCCCCTCCTTCCTCCGCCCCACAAGGCTATTCGTGAAAGAATTAAAAATGAGCCCAGCACTAAGGCGATCTGAGTAATAAATGTGTTGGGACAATCAGACAGCCATTTGGAAAGAAGATAAAATTAATCCATTTCTCATCCCAAACACAAGAATAACTCCACATGGATCAGTGATCTACATATAAAAATGAAACTACATGGGCACTGGAAGGAAATGTGAGTGAATACCTCTAAGCTGGGTGAAAGGGAAGACCTTCTAACTATCATGAAAAAAATCAGCACTGATACATAATTTGATACATACAAGTTAAAAATGATTGCATAATTTAAAACACCATATGCAAAGTCAAAGGACAAATGGTAATTTGGGAGAAAATATCTAACATCTGAGACAAAAAGTGAATACTGTTTAAAAGGCACAGAGCATTTAAAAATGGAAGAAAACAAACCAAGAAATACTATAGGAAGATGACCAAAGGTCATAAACAGACAATTCACAAAAAGAGATATAAAATGGCCCTTAAACATGTGAAACATGCCAAATAAAGAAAATGCAAATGGAAACTCTACCCAGGTACCATTTCTCACCCATCAGAATGGCAAAGGTCAGAACATGACCCCAGTCTCTGTCAGAAAGACTGGGAAACAGCCACGCTCCTACATTCCTGGTGGAGATGAAACATGGTAGAATCTCTAAGGGAGAAAACTGGGCAATAACACACAAAATAATACATGCACTTACCCTTTGAATACAAGATCTCATGCCTAGCAATTCACCCTAGAGGTGCATCTCCAATTATATGAAAACACACGTGCCATTGTTTGCAATTGCAGAATATTAAAAAAAAAAAACACCCTGAATGCCCATATGCAGGAGCAAGATTGAGTAAAGGATGGCATTCCCATGAGATGGAGTACTACACAGCTGTTAAAAAAAAGCTGAGGAAGACCTCTGTAAAGGATTAGGGAGTGATTTCCAGGAGATGTTGCTGGCTGTAAATAGCAAAGTGCAGAAGAGCACAGGTAGAATAATACATATGCTACCTTCTGTGCAAAAAAAAAGGGGGGCAGGGAAGAATAAAACATGTGCAGGTAAAGCATGAAAAGGATAAAAGAGAAAACAGTGAACCTGATCCTTAACAGGGATGGAGTGAGGGGAGGATGGAAGAGACACAGAAGGGAGTGGTTCTTCGGGTGTGCCTTTTAGTTCAGTTTTGCCATTTGGAAGCATGTTAAGTTTTACATATTCAAAAACATAAAATCAAATCTGAAAGGATGTGTGTGGGGGGGGCCTGGGGTGGGGGCTAAGGAAGCTAAATGAACTCAATGTATTTCAAATGAACACCATAGTCACACTGAAAGGAAAGGAGAAAAAGAAACTAAAGAAAACAAGAACCAGTCCCACCGACTCACAAGCGCGGTCTTGGGTGGCTCTGGGACAGAGATTGGGAGAGAGCTGTAGACACTCCAAGCTCTTCGAATGGATGTTTCTGTGATGCTCTCAGCAGCACAAGTGGGGAATTGTTTCAAATATTAAATCTGAGCATATGAATACATGTGATGTTATTTTCAGGATCCAGGATCTCATTGGGAGAGAAGGAGCAACAAATTGAAACTGGGAGGGCAAGAAAGACCCCCAGGGTGTGGGCTGGGATTGAAGGTATGTGGGTGGAGGTGGAGGTAGACGTGGGAGGGCCCTGGGTGTGAAGGCAAGGGGAAGGCTCATGATTCGGCTGGGGGTGCTGTCAGATTATATGCAGATATAACAAAGTCTGCCAGTCTGACAGAGTTCCAGAGCAAGGACTGTCCATGGAGGGGTCCCAGACTGGCAACAAGCAGATCCTTATAACACTGCCTGTCCACTCACTGGCTGGAGGCCTTCCCCAGAGGAGCACATCTTCAGCTCGAAAGCTGAGGGGGCCCTTGAGCAAGCTGACAGCTGGGGACTGCACTCTGAACAGCTGGGGATCTGAGAGGTGACCTTCCATGTCTGCACGGAGGTGTCAGGTGAAGGCATGATTTCCAAGATAAATTTGTGTGTATGTGTGTGAGTATGCTCGTGTATGTGTATGTGTATATATACAACTGTATCTATATATATCAGTTATTTCTTAGCTCTGTTAGAAAGCCTCGTCTATTCAATGGACATGAATTTGAACAAACTCTGGGAGATAGTGAAGGACAGAGGAGCCAGGTATACTGCAGTCCATGGGGTCACAAAGAGTCTGGTATAACTTAGTGACTGAACAAGAACAATAACTAAAAAGACCTAGAAACAAAAACACCCCAGTATCAACAAGCACCCCTAGTGCCAGATCTGAGTTTCTCAAGCCATCCACTCTGAGAGGAACAGGATCCTCAGAGAAATGGTCGGTTCCAAGACTGGGGTATGGAAGGTTCTAGATGAGCCTCAAATAGCTTATTATTCCCAGAGTAAGGAGGCATTAAGACAAAAATGAAGATGTCTTAAGAACACAGCTTGAAAAGGATCTCCAAGGGTCAAATATGGGACAATTTGAGCACCAAAACGATTACGAACAATAATGAATTATAAACCATTGGGGGGAACATGGGCATTTCTGAGTCCATACCAATACTAGATAGATGAGTGAATGAGTGAATGAATGAATGATGAATGAGTGAATGAATGAATGGGAGAGGAAGAGCTCTTACTTACAGAAGAACTGCCAAGTGCTGAAGGGGGACTGAGGGGTGCCGAGAGTGCTGGAGTTACAAACATCACTTTGCAACCCTGGTTGTAAAGATGGTCAGGGCAGGGGTCACCAATGGGTAATAGGGAATTCATTGAGGAGCTGGCTATTTATATGCTTTTAAGGAAAAAGCAGTGGCGAAATCAGGCAATATTCTGACCAGGAGATAAAACTAACATCGCAGCGTGGGGCCCAAGGGCCCCTGATGAGCACACATATCACCATGCAGTCGACTGGCAGAATCCCTAGTGTAAAAGTGTAGGTTGCTCAGTCGTGTCTGACTCTTTGCGGCCGTATGGACTGTAGCCTGCCAGGTTTCCTCTGTCCATGGGATTCTCCAGGCCAGAATACTGGAGTGAATAGCCATTCCCTTCTCCAGGGGATCTTCCTGACCTAGGGATGGAACCCAGGTGTCCTGCATTGGCAGGTGGATTCTTTACTGTGTGAGCCACCAGGGAAAATGCAGAATCCCTAACGCATCCCTAACCACTTGGAAAACAACAGATCCATCCAAAAAGAGGAACATACTGTTTGTTTGGTTTTTTTAGCAGGATGGGGGGAGGACTGTATTTTTAAATATGTCAGTGTCGCAAAGACAAAGAAAGACTGCAGAAATGTTCCACCTTGAAGGATGCTAAAGAGACATGACAACTCAATATAAACCCCAGTTTCTGGACAGACCCTGTCCAGTAGGAGAAAATGCTAGCAAGGATGGCATTGGGCCAAACTGGAATAGGAATGGAAAATCAGACAAAAGAATTGGACTCATGTCAACTTCCTGTATGTGGTTGTATACAAGAATATTCCTTTTCTTAGGAAATATAGACTATAGTATTGAGAGGGAAAGTCCTCTTACAAGGCTCAGAAAAATCTATACAAATCAGGAGGTGGATAAAAGAGGGCAGATTGAGATCAAGAGACAAGGAGGGACAGAGAGAGAGAGCTCACAAATGATGAAACAAAGGGATAAAATGTTAGCCGTCAATTCTGGCCAAAGGTTATATGGGGGTTCTTTGTACAATCCTATTCTTTCAAACTCTTGAGTAAAATTTGAAATTAATTTCAAATTTTAAAAAGTCTTTAAACATGAGCCCCTTCTCTCCCTTGGACAGTATTTCACAGAGATTTACCAGTGCCCCATCACAGGTCAGCCTGTGACCCTGGATGCCTCCTGAGTGAACAAGATGCCCCTGGGGCACCCCCAGTTGTCTGGCCTTGGGGCTAAGGATAGGTGGAAGGAAGGACTCAGTGTCCTGTGAAACCAGAGGGAAGGCAGGGGTCCTTTGGCCTTGTGACCCACACATGGTCACGTGACCCCCCCTTCCTCTCTTCCATCCCTGGGTTGGGAGGATGGGCCACATGTGGGCAAGCCAGCCCCCCTTTTTCCTGTTCCCAAAGCTGACCCTTCCGCCTACTTTCCTCTTTGGAATCCACTTGCACCACCACCCCAAGCCCCTGCGCACACAAATTGCACACAACCCCTCCTCTTGCTTCACACAGTGTGGTCCCTGGACCAGCAGCATCACACTCTCTGGTAGCTACTCAGACAAGCAGAACCCTGGGTCCCATCTCATCCTGCTGAACCCAAAACTGCATTCTAACAAGACCTCCGAGGGTTTGTGTGAATGCATCAAGATCTAAGAAGCCCTGAGCTGACTTTGCAAAAAAAAAAAAAAAAAGGTCACATCTAGAAACAGGGGACTATGGAAGCAGTTTCCATCACTGTGAGCATTACAGGGGCTGGGACTTCTCTGGGTTTGCTGGCTCTTTGGCCTGGCTGAGGGCACCCCTGGGTCTCCCCTGCCAGGTGGCCAGGCTACAGACTCCAGCAGCCACCGTGTCACATCTGAACCTGGCAGCCCAAGCCTCTGTGGCCTGGGCTTCGGGAGACTCAGGACTGGGGCTGGAGAGGGATCTCACTCTGGAAAACTGAATCCAAGAGCTAAAAGGCACTAGTTTACAGCCAACAAAACAACCATCTGGAATTAGCAAAAAGCATCTGGAACCAAGGGGGCCTCCAGGCAATTGAAGTTGTTAATCTTGATTGACTGTCCTTTGTGATCAAGAGAAGGTCTTATGGAAACTGGCCGTGTGGTCCTGTGCGGGGCTGAGAGGAGGGATGCCAGGGGGCATAGGGTCTACACCAGCTCTCAGCTCTAAGAAGCAGCCTGGTGTAGTGGGGAGGGCAGAAAACTCAATCCTGGCTCTGCCGCTCACTGATCATGGTCTGTGAGCAAGTCACCCGTGTCGGGGCCTCAGTTTACCCCTTGAAGGATGGGGTAATGACAGCTCCTGTGTCTGTGAGGGCTAAGAGGGTACAGAGCACTCAGCGCAGACAGAGGTGTTTGTGGGTGTATGCGCGCACTTATTTTTGCATTCTGCTTGTGGGGAGTGGGGTGGAGGAGCCAGCCCTGCGTTTGTCAGGAAGGAATGACTACCACTCCGGTATTCTTGCTTGGAAAATTCCATGGACAGAGGATCCTGGCGGACTATGGTCCACGGGGTCACAAAGAGTCAGACATGACCAAGCAACTAACACACACACCCACTCCAGCCTGGGGCCTCGATCTGGTCGCTGGATCCCCTTGCACTGCGATTCCCCTTTGTAAGGTGAAGTCACAGTGTCGATGCCTCCCAATGGGAAAACCCGCTTCTGTCCTCGCGGAGGTCAGCACCGTCACTGTTCCCATTGCACAGGTGAGAACGCGCCTGCACGGAGGGGCTGAGATGTCTCCAGAAGTTAGACCCCACCTTCCTGCCCTGGGATGTTGGGTCCAGCACAGATCCTCAGGAGGCCGGTGACCTCTGCGATTTGGGAAGATGGAGGTTGAGAGGCGGGTGGGGGTGGAAGCCAGAGACCTGCAACCTGCTCATGCTAAGTCACTTTGGTTGCGACCTTTGTGACCCCAGGCTCCTCTGTCCATGGGATTCTTCAAGCAAGAATACTGGAGTGGGTTGCTATACCCTCCTTCAGGGGATCTTCCCGAGCCAGGGATCAAACCTGCCTCTCTTATGTCTCCTGCAATGGCAGGCAGGTTCTTTACCACTAGCGCCACCAACCTGCTCAGTCTCCACATACCACCCAACAACGCCCGATATGGATGTATACAGGGACCTCGGTGTCTCTTCCACCACTTTTCAGAAGTGGGGGACCCCAGGGCTTCCAGTTTCAGGGAGAAAAAATGATTTCAGAGAGGGGCTCTGGAAGCACCCACAGTGCAGGGCTGAGGAAGGGGGTGTCACGGGCCCCAGAACAGAGGTCCTGGCTTGGCCACTCTGACTCTCTGTGACCACCCTTCCATTTCCTGATGGGGATGAGGGTCAAGCCGTGAAGAGGAAACCACCCACAAGCTTGTCTCAGCTGGAAGGATGAGATGGAAGAGCTGCCCCTCAAAGCCCAGAGAGGATATGAGAAATGCCCCCCATACACAAGGTGTCACCCCAGAGCCTTTCCTGGCCCAACTCCAGCTGTTATTAAGGCCAGAGTCTGACCTCAGCGTGTCTTCTCCATAGGTTGGCCAATAACCTGTGACTTAGGCAAATGCCTGGAAGAAGAGACAGATGAGCCGTGGGGGGGATTTGACCTAGGAACTTTCTGAGAGGACATGTACAGTGAGTGGAGGTTGAGGGGCCATGTGATGGGATGTGGGGACACAGATGCCCAGAGGCGGCAAGAGTGGGAAGGGAGTATGCTGGGAAGGTGGAGGAAGGGAGGTGTGGGGAGGGCTGAGGACGGGGGGAGGGGGAGAGTCCCAGGAGGCCGAAGAGGGCCGAGCCCTAAGATCTTGCCCTTTAGCTGCCCTGCCCAGGGCTCTGGGTCCCCAGGAAGTCCCAGTGCAGCCTGCATCCTTTCTCCCTGAGCTTCTCCTGACATCTCCCATCCCGAGTCTGCCCGGGGACCTTGAGGGCAGCTAGAACACTCACCTCCATCCCAAGGAGCACATCCCCCTCCCCTGCCATCCCACAGACCTTGGCCTGACTGCTGACCACCTGCTTCTCAGACCTGGCTCAGAGTTGCCTCATCTGTGCTTCTGAATGGGTGTTGTCCCAAACAGAGCTCCTCTCTTCTAAAGCCCACCCTGTACCCCTGCACATCCCTGATCCCAGGGATGCTGAAGGCTGGGAAGTGTGTCTCCCCGGCTTCACTTGGCACACAGTAGGAGCTGAAGAAACACAGAGGGAATGGATGACAGAGTGAAGGAACCCAGGATGGGAATCCTGGCTCCTGTCCTGGGAGTGGGCAGCTCACGCTGCCAACATGACTGCAGAAATTCAGGAAACATAAGTGGTAATTGAATGTTGTTTGTTCCTTTGGGGTGTGGATCTCCCCAGTGTCTCTAACTCCCAGGAAAATCTTCCATGCATGCACATGTTTTGTGAGAGTGACAGCTTTTGGTGGAAATATAGGAAAGGCTGAGTCCTCACATGAATCAGCACCATAAAGCATGGAGAACAAGATACCATCACCCCAACTCATTCTGGGGACAAACCAGCAGTGACCGTGATAGATCGATGCCCCTTCCCCAAATTTACAGACACCGAGTGAAGAGTTTGGACTTCCGCTGTGTGTTGGGGGTTGGGGTGGGGGGCAGTTAAAAACCATCTTTCCTTAGGTGGCAGGGAGATCACAGCTGATATTTGAACTCTAGTTCTACACCCACCCAGAAGCCAATGGCAAAACAAATGATTGTTTTATCTGTTGACAAAACAAAGGAATAAACAAATAGCCTGGGGGTGGCCCAGTTAGTCAGGTGACTGTTCTTTTCCTTTTTACCTTTTTTTTTTTTTTCATGTTTATGGGGGTAAAAGTTGTGGGGGGAGAGGCAAACCAGGATGCTGACAACCCCCTTTATACTTCCAAAGCCAAGTGTACCACTACAAGACAGACTGGCTGGCTTTCAGAAAAAGTTTTTGAAAGGCAAAGTCCAGCTCCCCTCTGTGAGCAGAGAGTCCCACCCCAAAAAAAAATTGAGCAGAAAGATCTGATGGGCTGAGAGCAGGAAGTGCTTGCTAAAAAGCCTGTGTCAAGGCTGAATCCCAGAGCTTGTTTGCTTGACCCGGGACCAGCAGCTTCATGGAGAAGTGGCACTCGAAGGTCGCCTTGTACTGCTCTGGACCAAGGAGGCAACCTTGGCCCAGCTGGGACCTAGGGTCTGCAACATCTCTCTGTCGGACTCCATTCTCTGGCAATGCTCCATTTGCCCTTGGAAAAAATTAAAAGCAAGAGACCAGGAATGAAGGGGATGGAATGAATTATCCAGAGGACCAGACACTTCGGTTTAAGCCCAGGACCTCGCAGAGTCTTGCATGAAATCTTACAAGCAGTATAAACAGAGCGGCCGCCAACCTCGCCACCAGAAATATTCAATAATAAAACACAGCTGTCAGCGCTGGCTTTTCCCAAGCAGAGTTTGTCATTCTTGCCGTTAGAAATGCTGACAAAGACAAAAACTGTAAAATGAAAGCCAGTTTTCTTTTCCCCACCAAAGAGGGAGGTTTTTGTGAACTGCAGTCTAAATAGTCACTTAAAAAACTAGAACGATCCATAAAAATAATTCAAGACAGAACTTCTCCTTGAAAACTCATTTTGGCCGAGGGTTCGTGAGAGACCTTGGTTGATCCTGGCTAGGATAATCGCTTTGATTTGAGAGCTGTGTCTTGATTATTAAAATACCCTCCAGCCCTTCTTCTTGGCTCGCCCCGGGGGTAATTAAGCGGGAGTCTTCTTAGCCGACTCTGGGTGATGGAGTTGACGTGGAGCTGGCAGCAGTGGCTGGCTCCTCTTGTTGGGACTTTATGACGGTAAAATCTTATAACTGTTCTGTGCAAAGAGAAAGACCCAGATGTGGGCAACAAGAAACGTCTGGAGCCACAACTCAATCCTCTGGCCTCAAAGTTTCCCACTTCCTGGGGTCCCAAAGATGCCAGAAGGAATTTTAGTAATAAAAACAGAGCTTTTGTGGGGAGCAGGATGCAGGGAGATAAGGATGCCAAAAGCACATGTGTTCCATGTAATCCTGTGTTCTCCGGGTTTTTTCTCATCAGGAAGATACATACCATCAAAGATACACATCCAAACCAGGGTGTGGGTTGTGAGGGGAAGCAGGAGACGGGAAACTGGGGTAGGGGCGAGCAAGAGAGTAAGTGAGGTGAGGTGGAGGCTTTCCAGGGACTGGGGGAGATGGAGAGTTTTTTAAAAAACTTTTAATTTTATATTGGAGTATAGCCAATTAACAATGTTGTGATAGTTTCAGGTGGACAGGTGGACACCATTCTCCCCATAACGCCCCTCCCATCCAGGCTGCCACATAAAATTTAGCAGAGTCCCCTGCTGTACAGTAGGTCCTTACAGGTTATCCATTTTAAACATAGCAGTATGTACATGTCTAGCCCAAATTCCCTAACTGTCCCTTCCCTCCATCCTTCCCCCTGGCAACCATAAGTTCATTCTCTAAGTCTGTGAGTCTTTTTCTGTATTGTGAATAAATTCATGCGTATCATTTCTTTTTAGATTCCATATATAAGGGATGTTATATGATACTTCTTCTTCTCTGTCTGACATTTTACTCAGGATGACACTCTCTAGGTCCATCCATGTTGGGGCAAATGGCATTATTTCATTCTTTTTAATGGCTGAGTAATGGGAAAAGATGGAGAGTTTTGAGCTTAGGAGTTAGATACATTCAAATCTCTGCACCTAAGACCCAAAACAGACAAAAAAAAAAAAAAAAAAGAAGAAGAAGAAGAGCATTAGGAGCAGGGAAAAGTGATCCTGAATAGCACATATTGGTGGTTCAATGCAGCATGTCATAGATTTCAGCCCGGAACAATGATTGCCCAGGTCTCAAAGTGGCTTCTACCTTTGGTGGCTCTTTCTGCCTGTGGTTTCTGTTTAAGAACTGATTACATTTAGCCAAGTGCTCAGAGAGGCCAGACAAAAAGATGGCCCTGCCCTTGGACGCCTCTCTGAGCATGAAGCACAATGGCAGGGCAGCAAAGGGGAGAACACTGTGACTTTAAAAGAGCAATTTTTACCCTAGCAGCAGGGGAGCACTGTTATCACTTAAAAAAATTCCATATTTATTCCTGCCTCGCCTTAACTCAGAGGCACTGGATGCAATTGTAACAAGTTCACCCCAGAGCTGCAGGCTTCGGTCAGACTCCAGGCAGGGATGCTGTAATCAAATGCACAGGTCTTATCTCCTTCGAATAAAGCTATCTCCAGCTGAGAAGAGGGCAGGGCAGCGACTGGCAGGAATGTGCTGCCTGGGGTTCCGGGGTTGTCAGCAGAGTCACCCAGGCTGGTGTCTTGACCTCTCCCATTTTCTTGCATCTCCTTTCACTTTGATTGTAGCATCACAGACATTTGGAAAGTGCAGACACCCTCAATCTTGCCAACCAGGAGGACCCTCTAGAGGACCAACTAGGCGACCCACATCCAGATCAGGTAGTGTAGATGCAATCTGCAGCTGCCACCCCACCTGCTAGAGCCCCCCAGTGTGGCTGCCTCTCAGCCACACTTGAAAGTGAAAGTGATAGTCACTTAGTCGTGTCTAACTCTTTGTGACCCCATGGACTGTAGCCTGCCAGGCTCCTCTGTCCATGGCATTCTCCAAGCAAGAATACTGGAGTGGGTTGCCATTTCCTCCTCCGGGGAATCTTCCCAACCCTGGAACTGAACCTGGGTTTCTCGCATTGCAAGGAGTTTCTTTACCATCTGAGCCACCAGGGAAGCCACACTTTGAAAGGGTTAATCGCATCAGACCGGCCTCCCCGACCCTCTTTCTGCTCATCAGCTCAGAGAGCTAGGGAGGGGATCCACTGACTAGACAGCTTCAGTTAAATCAATAAAATAATGTTTAAAAAATGAAGTTAAGTGCACGATCTCTCCATTCCATGGGCTGGGCTTGCCCCGGGACACTGCTGGTGTTGCAGGTCCCCCAAGGTAAGCAGTGCCCAGGTTTCTTGCTATGTTGAATGAATTCAGTCTACTGAAGCACAGCATCCTGGGTAGGGACTGGGAGCAAGTGACAGCTTTTCTTTTTAAGCTTTCAAAGTACATTTTTGTCATACTGAAGGAGAATTCTGCAGTCCAGGATGGACTCTCCACCTCTCCTCGAGTATCCACAGCTGGCCTGGTACCAGTGTTGCCTCCATCCCACAGCCCTTCATGAATTCCTGCGGGTCTCCCATGGAACCTACCCCCTTCAAGACTCTCAAGTGTCTTTGAAGATAGCTTCACCTGTGAAGCAGGAGGACCAGTGACTTCTAACTCAGTTTAGGTCCTCAAATGGGCTTCCCTGGTGGCTCTGATGGTAAAGGATTCATCTGCAATGTGGGAGACCTGGGTTCAATCCCTGGGTTGGGAAGATCCCCTGGAGGAGGGCATGGCATCCCATGCCAGTATTCTTGCCTAGAGAATCCCCATGGACAGGGGAGCCTGGCAGGCTACAGTCCATGGGGTCACAGAGTTGGACATGACTGAGTGGCTCAGCATACGGACAGGTCCTCAAACATTCACCAAGCACCTACCGCGTGCCAAGCAATCAAAACCAACAACACTGGCCCTGTGTCGGTCACCATTCTAAAGACCCTTCCAGGCATCAGCTCCTTGAGTCTTTACAACGCCCTAGGGTGATAGCCAGGGAGGGTTCTCTCAGCAAGGGGGAAACCGAGGCACAGGAAGTAGAGTAAGTTGCCCAAAGTCACAGTGGCCATAAATCGAGGAGGTAAGATTCCAATCCCATCAGTCTAGCCTCAGGGCCACGGCCCTGACCCTTGTGCTCTAGAGACATGGACAAAAGCCTCAGTCCAGGCAGGAGGGTGGTCCCAATTCAGGCAGATGGAGACCTGCCAACACTTCAGATCACTGAACCTGCAGCTCTGCCTCCATCAGAGGCATTGAAAGGAGTAGACATTCCACTCACTGCCCGGGGCTGCCACACTACCGAAGGCCCTCTTCGAGTGAGCACAGCCCTAGCACAGGAATTTTGTTCTTCCATAAAAGGAAGCTGTATTTGCAGAAGGAGCCACATTTGGCTGGTGAAATTCATCCAATCGAAAGTTGTACCCGAGTTGTTATAATTCAAACTCAGATGTCGATTTCAACTCCTATCTCACAACTATTTTGGGCCCAGGAAAGCCCACAAGTGTGTCTATTCTGAGACGACACAAAAAGATCCAGTTAGAAAAATGTTCAGAGAAACTTGGGAATTATAATTACTCCTACACCCGAGAGCATTCAGCTACTCTCATTTCATAAAGTGGCTTTGCAGAAACTGCATCTTAATGTTCTGCCCCAAAGATGGTGGGAAGGGGTGGTGGTGATGATACTTTTAATTGATAGAAGTCTCCCCCACTGGGAGGCTTGGAAGGGGAACGAGGCCCAGGAACTCGTGAGCAAGCAGGTGTCCCTGGGAAGGCGCGGAAGGGGCTCCGTGGCAGCTCAAACAGGAGAGGGCCCATCACAGGGAAGAGAAGAGGAGGGATCACATGAGGAAGAGCCAGAGGCTGGACAAGATAAAATATCAGCCTCATTCTAGAAAAAACAATCTTGGCCTCCATTTAATGGCGGTTTTATGTTTCTGGCCAAGACTCTACTAAACCCCAGACAAGTATGAACTCATTTATTTATCAAAAACAGTTCCCTAAAATAGATTCACTGGGATCTCAGCAGCATTTGGGATTTCACAGCTGAAAAGTTAGAGCAGAGAGGGGTGAGTCTGGAAAGCCACACAGCAGAGTAATGAATCCAGGATTTGAATGCAAGCCCCTGACTCCTGGGTCTGCTCTCCATCTTGTATAATTCTCAGACCAGTTGGAGTGGGTCAAAGGGTGGTTCCCTGAAAGATATGTCCACATCCTGTTCCCTGGAACCTGTGAATGTGGCCTTATTTGGAAAAGAGGTATTTGTAGATGGACTTATAGATCTCGAGATGAGAGCATACTGGATTATCCAGCTGGAACTTAAATCCAATGATAAGAGACACACAGAGGAGAGGAGCCAGGTGAAGATGAAAGCAGAGACTGGAGAGGTGAGGCCCCAAGCCAAGGAAGCCAAAAACCATCAGAAGCTGAAAGAGGCTCAGACATAATCTCCATTGTGTCTGAGCCTCTTTCAGCTTCTGGTTCGATTCCTGGGTTGGGAAGATTCCTTGGAGAAGGGATAGGCTACGCACTCCAGTGTTCTTGGACTTCCCTGGTGGCTCAGCCAGTAAAGAATCTGCCTGTAATGCAGGAGACCCAGGATTGATCCTAGGTCAGGAAGATGCCCTGGAGAAAAGAACCGCTATCCACTGCAGTATTCCCACCTGGAGAATTCCATGGACAGAAGAGCCTGGCAGGCTACAGTCCATGGGGTTGTAAAGAGTAGGACACAACTAAGCGACTTTCACACACTCACTCAGAGGCTTCAGAAGAGGCACCCCTGCTGACACCTTGATTGTGGACAAGGAAGAGATAGCTGACCAAGAAGATGGCAGGCTAGCGCCTCAAAATAACCATCTTGTCTGGTCCAGGACGCCAGGTTCTGTTATGGATCACAGATGGGGGAGGTGAGGATACAAAGAAAAAGACCAATTTAATTCTTGCAAAAGCCTCAAGCAGGAGAATGTGTGAGTTTCACTTCCTTACAGCCCTTCACAGATGGACAGGGTCAGGCTATCTCCCTGTAAGCCAAACAAAGGCACCCCAGCCCAAGGGTCAGGCAGAGGGGTCCAGGCAGGGCTCCCTGAGGCAGGCCATTATGTATGCCTATAATAACAAAAGTGGCGAAAGAAGAGTTAGTCATAGAAGCAGATCGTGTATGGATTCAAAATTAACCCTTATGGTTACATTCTGGCCCCCAGAACTGTGAGCAAATACCTCTGTGTTGTTTTAAGCTATTTAGTTGGTGGTAACTTGCTACGGTGTCCACAGGACACTGATACACCAGCTCTATAAGGTTAGTACTCAATTAGAATGAGGACACCCAGGCTCGAGGGGTTAAGTGACCATAAGCGCACATGGCAGGTGGCTAAACAAAGACTCAGACCCTGTCTGTCTCCACACAGCTCTCCTCATCAGCCCATGGAGCATTCCTGGGAAGCATTCCAAGGGGGATCTTGGGATCAGGGAAGACAGAAATGTCCCGACACAACATAGGGATCTGTGCCGGGGGGAGACTCGGTCAGCCAGGGTTCTGGAGCGCATGCTGTGGAGCGTGTGTTAGACAGCGGGTTCTGGGCCACCATGATTTGATCTGCTTGAGCGCTCCCAGTCCTGGGAACCTGAGCCAGGTCCTCCACCTTTAATACTCTCTGTTTGGAGATGCTTCCTTTGTGTTGGGCTCAAACCGCCTCCTGAGGCTCTTCGCCACCCACTGGGAGTTCCTCTGAGCATGTAAGAGTCCGCTGAGCATGTCACAGTGACGGGACTTGTGTGGTCATGGAGATCTGCTGCTCCACAATATCTGGGCAAAGATTTTGCCCTCCAACCTCTTGTGGTTAGCCAGGGAATTGATTTGAAGCTATCTGACGTCAAGGTGGGATTGGCAGAGGAAATCCGTTCAAGATTCCAGAAGACAAGGCTCCTCTTCTCATCTCTTGAGTCATCTTGCCCAGCACAGGGTAGCCCAGAGGACGTGGAGGAATAAACAGGATGATGTTAATAAACACAGTGTTGGCTCCTGCGGTCCACTGCTGCCAATGGCCAGGTACACTCTGAAGCCTTTTGTTTCATCCCTATCTGACTCCCACCTTAGGTGCCATCATTATTCCCGTCTTACAGAGAAGAGGAGGAGGTGAGACTCACCCTAGCTGGGTCCCTTTTCTCATGTTATGTGGTCAGCAAATTTCCAAGCAAAGATGGGAACCTATACCATTTAAGTCCAGAACTACACTCCTGGCCTCTTTTTTCCCAAACCTGCCCACTTATGGACGAAGCACTTTGCACCACTGCTGTCTGCTAGACCCTGGACCATTTTCCTGGCTGTGGCAACCCTCCCAGCATCTCCTCAGGCCTGTGCCATGAGTACCTTCAATGAATATGGGAATGGGATGGAAAGAGGGTGGGCACCAGTAGGCTAACTTGGCCTGATTGGATCCACATTGACTCGAATGGACTTAATCTGAGTTGACTTGGCTTTAGACAACTTCACATGAGTTAATGAGCTGAATAAAAAATCGTTTAGGACTATTTCTGGGAAACTGAAGAAATCTCACTTTACCCCTTTGGACTGAGACTCATCCAAGTCTCTTCCCTGGGACTCTGTTGGAGTCGGGAATAGGGCAAGGTTGGGGGGAGGGTGGATAGGGGGAAGAGGCTGCGGGGAAAAGGTCTCAGCAGTGACAGCTCTGGGAGCCTGGGCAGAGCCAGCCAGGACAACAGATGTCAGTGCAGGGCAAAGGCAGCCGAGTCTGTGCCAGGAGTTGGGTTTTCGATCCTGAGCCAAGCCTTGAACAGACGCCAGTTTGCGCACAGACAGAGAGGAGATCAGAGGTCAGGTAAATAGTGAACTCCACGCAGCCCCAGCCATGCCCACAAGCCACAGGACACTGCCCACTCGGTGTGCACGTGTGAGGAAGAAACAGACCCATGGCCTTGAGCCCCCAAGGGTTTCCACTGGGGTCAGCATGTTCCAGGGTCCATGAGGGCATTTGCCATCCAGTGTTTCATCTCTGACTTTGATTCTGGGAGTTTCTTTCCCTCCTGGACGCAGTGCAGAGTCTTGGGAAGAGTGAGAGCTTTTGATGTCAGACAGGCCTGAGTGAGTGACTCTGGAGGACTTGCTGTGGGCAGGCGGCTTTAGCTCTGGGCGCCTCCAGTTTCTCATCCATAAAATGGGAATAATATTATGCAGACTAGAAACTGCTCCATGGAGAGTCCTGATATGACATGCAGCAGGTGCACAATTAATGCTCCACAAGTGAGGCCTGGGGAGGTAGGGGGAAGGGGAGGCATGAAGCCTGAGCTGAGACCATCCTCATCCTCCTGTGGCAACCCAGCTGCCCACATGTCGATTTCTCCCTCTGCCTCGCTTGGTGATCTGACAACTCTCTCTGACTGTATGCACTTCACGTGCGTGATCCTGTTAAGTCCTCGCAACAACCCTATTACCATCCCCACTCTGCTCACGGGGAAGCCAAGTTTCCGTGACCCACTGTCTTGATTTGACCAGGACTGAAATGTCACGTAGGACGTGGGACTTTTGGTGCTACAGCTGAAAACCAGGCAAGCTGACCAGCCTAGATGAGCAACCTGCCTGTCCTCACGACCAGCCCTCCACAGGGCACAGGCAGCTGAGCTGGCTGGATCCCAGGGTGTGCAGACCCAGAGCAGCATCTCCCCAGGAGCCATCCTTGATGGAGGCATGTCAGGCAGACATGGACCATAGCCTTCCTCCACCCTCCAAAACCCCCGAGAGAAGTTACAGGTGAGTTTGTCCAAAGAGTCATCCTCAGGCTTCCCTGGTGGTCCATTGAAATCTGCCTTACAATGCAAGGGCCACCGGTTCAATCCATGGTCCGGGAAGACCCCACATGCCGTGGAACAACGAAGCCAGCGTGCCGCAACCACTGAGTCTGTGCGCTAGAGCCCAGGAACCACAAGTATCGAGCCCACATGCTGGACCTACTGAGGCCTGCGTACCCTAGAGCCCATGCTCTGCAACAAGAGAGAAGCCACCGCGATGAGAAGCCTGTGTACTGCAATGAAGAGTAGCCCTGGCTCACTGCAACTGGAGAAAGCCCACAAGCAGCAATGAAGACCCACCACAACCAAAAAAATAAAAAAAAAAACAAATAATAAATCTTTAAAACACAAAACTAAAAGGGTCAGCCTTAGTGTGAGTCTATCATGTTTCCCAGCATCCCCCAGAGAAGGTCTCCCCCAGCCCCATTTCACAGCATATGTTAACTGAGGTCTCCTGAGGTCAGAGAAGTTCCCTTGGGGCCTGGAAACACACAGGTCTGCACCCACAGGACCCTGGAGGTCTGGAATTGACTTTGGAAATAATCAGAAGTATTTGTGGGAAAGAGGAACTGTCACTCAGGTTTCATCTGCGGCATAAACAGTCATTTTGTAACATTCCTAAACCCAACCCAAGGCAAAGCAAACAGGGAAGTAAACATCAGTCTGCGTCAGGGGGCCTGGCTCAGGGAGAGTCACCCACCTCCAACTCCAGCCTGAGCCCAGGAGGGGAGGCAAGTGGGGGGCAGAGAGGGGTGGGCAGGCGGGCTGCGGGAACACATAAGAAGGGGCAGCTTCTCAGCAGAGCTGCACCCTGCAGGGGTGATACAGACCCAGCACCATGGCCTTGAGAATGAAAGTCACCACATCTTACCACTGGCATGTTCTGGACAGATGCAACACTGCCAGCTTTCCCTGGGGATGGATGGATCCCCCAGCCCGCCGGGCCCCTGCCCGCTGCCCTCAGACACAGGACCTTGTTTGGCTGCACCTGAAACTAAGAATTAGAGCTCTGGATGGGTCAGGAGCAGGCAGTGGGGTGACTGTGAGTGGTCGTCTGGGGCAGGATCTGGGTTCTGGGCCCCAGAAAGTGCCTATTCTGTGAGGCAAAGAGGAAACCACTGTATCAGCAAGGGAGCTCTGAGGGGCTCAGGTCCCTCTGCAGGCGTGGGGGGTCCTGGGACATGCAGGACCTGAGGAACAAAGTCACCATGGGGAACAAAGTGGGAAGATTAGTCTACGTCGTCATCATTGCCACTTATTTTAACTGAGAGCTTAGAGCACTAGTGCTTTTCAGACATTTTCACGTTTATTCCTACAGTGGCTGCGGGGACAGGGCAGTTTCCAGCCAATGTCCCCAGCTTGGGGGAGACTGGGCCCCCCGTCCTGAGGTCTCATTCATTCCTAACCTGTCCATATGCTTACCTGAAAGGTGGGGGTCTGCGTCAGGTGGGACAGTCCTGGGCCAGTGAGGAGGCTGCCCTGGGGGGCCCTCAAGCCCCCTCACTGCCCTGAGCACCTTGTCCGCATTTGGGCCCCCAGCCCCCCAGCTGAGGGTTTGGTTGGTGTGGACTTATTTCAGCCTTGGACTCTCAAGGAGCCCAGGGGCTGCCCCAGGGAGGGATCTGAGACTGGACCCCCAAGGCCATCCTAGTCGGAATTTCAGCAGACAGTCCCTGCTACTCATTCTCCCAAGATGCTGAACCACACGGGGAGGGCAGGGCTGCATAATCACAAGTCCCACAGACCCTGGGATTTCTGGACTTTCCCCTCATTGTAGCATGGGGGCCACTCGAATGGTGATTCTCCAGGGCCTGCCTCCCTTCTGTAAGCAGTTCCTGCCATGGGTTCCCAGCACTGTTGTGTTTAAAGGAAGAGCCGAGGGTTGCCCCTACTTGGGAATGGAACTTACATGGGCAATAGCATAGTTAAAGGATGGAGAGAGAGAGATTAAATGTGTCATTGTCAGATCCCCTGGATCTAGCCATTCCTGAAGCTGGTTCATCTCTGAACATTTTTTTGCTCAAGCTAGTTTGAGTTGAACTTTTGTTACTTGAAATGGAAAGAGTCCTGTGATAAACACACTCAGTTTGAGATACTGATCCTTTGCTGCTGCTGCTGCTAAGTCACTTCAGTCGTGTCCGACTCTGTGTGACCCCACAGACGGCAGCCCACCAGGCTCCCTCATCCCTGGGATTCTCCAGGCAAGAACACTGGAGTGGGTTGCCATTTCCTTCTCTAATGCATGAAAGTGAAAAGTGAAAGTGAAGTCGCTTAGCCGTGTCTGACCCTCAGCGACCCTATGGACTGCAGCCTACCAGGCTCCTCCATCCATGGGATTTTCCAGGCAAGAGTACTGGAGTGGGGTGCCATTGCCTTCCCCGGATCCTTTGCTACTTATATTATTAGACAAACAATAAGGACATTTGAACCTGGTTCAGTGACCCCCAAAGAAGAATAGAGTTGGGGCCTGGGCTGCTTACAAGTGGGGAGCACAGCTTGGTGATGAGGAGTTTCCTTCTCCTATGAGGCCTAAACTTTTTCTAGACACCCACCAGCAGCCTGATGGCTAGAACAGCATTTGAATCCACCCCCAATGGGACTGTATGAATATCAGCACCAGCCCTGGATGGAGGAGGAATATCAGCCCTGGATGGAGGGCATGTGTTTTCTGTAGGGTGGGGGTAACTTTCTTTTCTGGCTCATTATAGGAGTGGCTCTGAACAAAGGAAAGCCAGGAGTCAGGATTAACCTGACGTCCAACGCTTCACAGCTTCCAAAACACCAGGGTGTCAGCATAGCCTGGAATCCTCCAGGGGGAGAGATGCACTGGAGGAGAGGAACCCTTAGATTTGGATGGAAGATTCTCTGGGTGCCAGCAAGCTGACCCTCCCTCCAGCTGTGACAGGTCTCAGCAGCATTTTTAGGGACAAGCCAATGCTGAGTGCACGGTGAGGTCTGCACACTTACAGCTGATGGAGAGACCCAGCACAGGGGAGAATGGGGATGTCTCAGAAGGCAGTGGAGTGGTGGCAAGTGGCAGGAGGGCCTCAAGGTGAGCAAATGTGGCTGAAGAGCAGGAAATGCAAGTGTGAAGAGAGAGAGAGAGAGAGACAGGAACAGACAGGCAGGCAGAACAGAGGCGGAGAGTGAGATGGGAACCAACATAGGCTCCTGTTCAACTTAAGAAAGGAGGAGTTGGGGGAAATTTTCTACTTTCTTCCCCTGAAATCTCCCTTACCAGACAGGCTCCTTCACTGCTGAGAAGATAGGATTTTTTTTTTTTTCTTTCATCAGCAAACTGTCAAATTACAGATGCTCAGCATGAAGGGGAAGTCAGACTCTTCAATCCCTTTGGATTTTTTCAGATAAAATTTCTTGGCTCTGTCTCTCTGTCACATCATTGAGGAGAAGTGTATTTTCTTTGGGGTAACCGTGTCAACTCGGATTAACTTTCAATAAGACAGCCTCAGCAGTGAGTGGCCACGATGGGAAATTAGAAAACATCATTTGGGTCTTTTGGGGGGTTTGATGAGTCAGTCACTGCTTTTCTATCTCCTAAAGGGAAGGCAGTTTTAGTGGATGTGGAGGTGATTTTGTTTTTCTGAATCAGAAGGCAATGAAGGGAAATGGGCTGTTAAACTTTTTACTGGACTGGAACTTGCCCACTGATGCACAAGCCCATCAGGAGCATCTGGGCATCAACTCACTCCATGTTCACGGCAGGTCCTCTGGGCTCTACCCATTTCACAGATGACCATCTGAGGCTCAGCAGCATAGTGACCCAAGGTCACATGGCTTTATGGGGTGGAACCAAGGTCCAGCCCCCAGCCGGCAGTCCAGAGTGCACGCTGTTCCTCACTGACCAACACCTGCTCTAATCAGTGTTGGCCACAAAGTGGGCATCACGTGTCCTGCAGTTGACGGCCCCAAGCCTTGGCTGAGAAGCTCACCCAGCAATTCCTAACAGGTGCACAGGATGTGTTACTGAATGAATCCTCATCTCATACACACATACTGGACAGATGTCCTGGGAAACCACAGAGGGGGGCTTTTCCAGAGATGAAACTCACCATTGACAAATGCTTCATTTGAATCCCCCCAAAAGCAGACCCTGAGACTGAGCGTGGATTCAGCCCCTGAGATAGGGCAACAACTCCAGGAGGCAGGGATTGGGAAGGAAGGATGATAAAGCTGCAGTTTCCCATTTGATGCTAGTGGTAAAGAATCCACTTGCCAACATAGGAGATGCTAGAGACATGGGTTCAATCTCTGGGTCGGAAATATCCCCTGAAGGAGGAAATGGCAACCCGTTCCAGTATTCTTACCAGGAGAATCCCATGGAGTCACAAAGAGTCGGACATGACTGAGCATCTAAGCACACACACATGAGCAGTTTCCCTCTGAGGAAATTTGGAAAACATCCTGGAATTGTTCTGCACCAGGTACCAGGGTTTCACCCACTGATTCCCACCCTCCTGGCTGAGGGCTGCCACAGGCATTTACTGCCCACCCCTTCACATGGGGTGGGAAAGCTCTGGGGTGCAAGAAAGAGTCGGCCGGCAGCCAAGCTGATAACAGAAGACAGAGGATGCAGAGGTGAGCTGGCAGGGCTGCAGGAGAACTTAGAATGGTCGAGGGAACCCAGTAGAACAGCAGCGTCTGCAACAGGAGTCAAGAGAGGACAGTGAAAGAAGTGACATTTCTGAGGGCTTACTATTTGCCAGCATCTTAGTCTGTTTGGACTGCTATAACAGAATACTACAGACTTGGTGGCTTATACCTACGGATGTGCTAATTTGCATCACTTGTGTCTGACTCTCTGTGACCCCATGGACTGTAGCCTGCCAGGATCCTCTGTTCATGGGATTCTCCAGGCAAGAATACTGGAGTGAGTTGTTATTTCCTCCTCCAGGGAATCTTCCCGACTCAGGGATTAAACCCACATCTTTTATGTCTCCTGCATTGGCAGGTGGGTTCTTTACCACTAGCACCACCTGGGGAGCCCAGGTGGTTTATAAACAATAGAAGCTTCTTTCTTGGCTCTGCAGACGGGAAGTCTAACATCAGTGTGCTGGCAGGTTTGGTATCTGGTCTGGGTTTCCTGGTTCATGGATGGCTCTCTTTTCACTCAGTTCTCTCATGATGGAAGGAGAGTCGCTCCCTGGAGTCTGCTTTGCAAGGACACTAACCTCATTCCTGAAGGTGGAGCCTCATGACCTGATCACTTCCCAAAGGTCCCATCTCTGATACTGTCACACTGGGAGTTAGGAGTCTATTAATAACATATGGATTCTACTATAGACGTTCAGTCTACTCTCCCCACTCCCAGTCTATAAACACTTATATCTCCACGCTGCAAGTGAGGAAACTGAGGCACAGAGAGGTTATTATCTCACCCAATGTCACTGATGGCTCAGTATTAAACAATGCGCTTCCCAGTCCAGGAGACATGGGTTCGATCCCTGGGCCAGGAAGATCCCCTGGAAAAGAAAATGGCTACCCACTCCAGTATTCTTGCCTGGAGAATCCCATGGACAGAGGAACCCGGCAAGCTGCAGTCCATGGGATTGCAGAGTCAGACACAACTGAGCAACCAAACAGTAAAAACAACAGGTCACTCGGCCAGTAGGCAGCAGACAAAGGTGAGGCTGGGCAGTCTGGACTCAGAGCTCATGCTCTTAAGCAGAGCTGGGACTCAAGCAATTGAGCAAGGCACTCAGGTTTAAAATTTAAGGAGACACCCTCTTGGGGTTGGTCCTGTGCAGACCTGGTGCCTGAGAATCAGGCCTCCTTACATTTTGCACCCTGGTCTGGGCCCTACTCACAGCTCACACCCTGCCTGTGAGATGAGCCTCCTTGCTCCCCAAACTGTGGCACATCCTTTACAACCCGAGCTGTTCTGAGACTGACCGAAGGTCATATGCCCTGACATGCAGAAGAGGTAATTGAGACAATTATGCAGATTGCTTACGCAAGAAATAATTTGTCCCTTTGATCTGAATTTTTCAAGAGGCTTTAAGTAACTGAGCACAAAATACATCACAACTTGATTTTTAAATGTATTCAGAGGACTTCTAGATTCTGGTCCAGGATGTAGAGTTGAGAACTCTTCGTTCTCATCCTCACAAGAAAAATGTGGAACAAGCTGAAAATCAACATTTCTTCTTAGATCTTTCAGAGAACTGAAGTCCCAGGGCAGACTGCTGCCCCAGAAACTTAGGAGACAGGCGGGCAGATACACAGTTCCAGCTTATGGGGACAAAAAGCTGCTGGAGCCATTAACGGGCTGAAACACGTAAGCAGAAATTGACTAATGGCTAGAGGCTGAATGTGGACTAGCTTGAGATGAAAAACTCTGGGATGTCCCATTTCAAGAAGGGTCCCAGTCTTTGAGTTTTCCCTTCAGAAGCCTCACTTGTGTTTCTAGCAGGAAGAAAGGGGAGCAACTGTTTTGAAATATGCCCCCAAACTTCTGTTTTCCTTAGCAAAGGTCTGCACTCAAGGGTAAATAATTTACCAGAGCCTTAACACCTAGGGCAAGCTCAGCTGGATACCTGGAGCCCCAGCTGGCCTTTCATCTCACTTTAAGGGAGAGGAGAAAAGACTAACCAAGCCGTCTGAAGGTTACAGCCCAGGGGCTCTGGCCCACTGGAAAGACTGGTGATAAGATGACTGTGATGTCACTATACTAGCTCCAGTGTGAAAACAGGAGGTTACAACCGAGAAATGAAAGGTACACACTCAGTTTAAGAAGGAATTCCCAAAGAAACCTAGAGGTAATCGGAGAGACTGAAACGTGCACATGAGAGGAATTCAAAGCCTTTAAAAAAAAAATTAATTTATTTGTTTTAATTGGAGGCCAATTACTTCACAATATTGCAGTGGTTTTTGCCATACATTGACATGAATCAGCCATGGATGTACATGTGTCCCCCATCCTGAACCCAACTCCTATCTCCCTCCCTTTCCCATCCCTCTGGGTTGTCCCAGTGTACCAGCTTTGAGTACCCTGTTTCACTCATCGAACTTAGACTGGTGATCTATTTCATATAAGGTAATATACATTTTTCAATGTTATTCTCTCAAGTCATCCCACTCTCGCCTTCTCCCACAGGGTCCGAGTCCAAAAGTCTGTTCTTTATTATCTGTGTCTCTTTTGCCGTTTCTCATATAGGGTCATCATTACCATCTTTCTAAATTCCATATATATGCATTAATATACTGTACTGGTGTTTTTCTTTCTGTTTTTACCTATGGTTACAACATACATGAAACGCAGTCCAGCTCTGAGCCAGACTGACCTAGCTCCTTACACTAAATCCTGTTTGCCTCAGTTCCTGTTACTCAATGCAACATGTCCAGATTTCCAAAAAAAGTCACAAGGCAGAGAGAAAGGCCTCAATGCTCTGTGTTAAGGACTCTGTGCTGCAAACTCTGTGCTGACCTTTGGGAGACTTAGTGGACCAGCACAGCTGCTGTGGGGCCCGCTGACCCTATTCAAATGATTCCATCAGCTTCCGGCCCTCAAGCAACTGCCCACCACCCAACTATTCCTACGACCCCGGCGTCTGCACCTTGCCTCCAGGTCAGTCTCCCATCGAAGCTGTCCCCTCCCTGAAACACTCCTCTGAATGACTACCTACCCATGCTGGAGGCAGGGGTGGGTCAGACCACCTGCCCCAGCCCAGTCATCCTCAAATGCCTCTTCCCTGGGCCCGGGGGACCAGAGCTGCCCAAGGACAGAAAGGCATGGTCAGCCCTGGGCAGGAGAGGGTGGAGGGCTCAGTGGAGCAGAAATATGAGAAAATGAAGTGCATTTCACTAAACTTCAGGCAAGAAAACATTGGCTCATCCCCTCACCCCTAGCCATTTGTTTTCTCCGAAAGCAATCACTGAACTTTTCCATTTTCATTGCCTTGTAGTATGCCTTGTGACTTCCCAGAAGCACAGAACTCAGACTGCTCCTGGAACCAGGGACTGGGGCCTTGGAGGCATCAGGGGACAGACCTTCAGCCTGGCACCCTTGTTCCCAGATGCCGTGAGTGAGACCAACTCGTGGCTCTCCAGGAGGTGGAAGGACCAGTCTGGCCAGACTCTGGAGGCCAGTGGGTGACAGAAGCTGTGCAGGGATGCCCATTTCTCACGTCTCACCTTTAGACCTTGTTACCTGTCTGTGATGAGAGTGTTTAAAAAGCTCTATACCGATTTGACACCACCGTGACCAGGCCTGAGCATCAAGGGGCCACCTCCAGGTCTCTGAGAGACTGGAAACGAAACACCCACCCCTTTGCCACACTTAGTGGTGTTGTTGTTCAGTCGCCAACTCATGTCCAACTCTTTGTGACCCCATGAACTGCAGTAGGCCAGGCCTCCCTGTCCCTCACTGTCTCCTAGAGTTTGCTCAAACTCATGTCCATTGAATCAGTGATGCCATCCAACCATCTCATCCTCTGTCACCCTCTTCTCCACCTTCCTTCAATCTTTCCAAGTATCAGGGTCTTTACAAATGAGTTGGCTCTTTGCATCAGGTGGCCAAAATATTGGAACTTCAGCTTCAGCATCAGTCCTTCCAATGAATATTCAAAGTTGATTTCCTTTAAGATTGACTGATTTAATCTCTTTGCTGTCCAAGGGACTCTCAAGAGTCTACTCCAGCACCACAATTGGAAAGCATCAGTTCTTCAGCGTTCAGCCTTCTTTATGGTACAACTCTCACATCCATACATGACTACTAGAAAAACCATAGCTTTGACTATAATGGACCCTTGTCAGCAAAGCAATGTCTTTGCTTTTTAATATACTATCTAGTTTTTTTTTCCATAGCCTTTCTTCCAAGAAACAAGCATCTTTTAATTTTGTGGCTGGAGTCAGGCAGGCTTCCCTCCTAACCTGCACGAAGCTCCCACTGAGACCACTTAGAAATGGGGGGACATGTGGCATGAGAGTGGGTGGGGCAGCTTGCCATTCGTCAGGCTGGTATTCCCAGCACTCCCCACCCCCACTTTGGTTTTCTGAAGCACATGGGACCTTGATTTGGAGGCCCAGGCTACGGTGGGGACCCCAGGCAGGACCCCATGTCCCTAGGAAACTCCAGGAGGCACTGCGGTCTGGTGGTTCTGCATGTGGGCCCTGGAGCCAGGGGGCTTGGGGTCAGCTTCTCAGCTCTATAACTTTGGCGAGTTTCTGTAGTTCTCTGTGTCTCGGTTTACTGATCTGTGCAGTGAGCCTCAGTGGGGGCAGAGCGGGCAGATAGCACCCACTTGGTGCATGAGGCCCTCTGCCATTTTGTCCTTTTCTGTGGGGGGTTGGGATCTTTGCTCTTGATCCAGGTCTCACCACAAAGGCCACCTCCTCAGAGTGGTCTTCAGTGACCCTGCTTCCTCTGCTGGTTGCCTACCCACTCCCATCACTCTCAGTTCAGTCACTCAGTTGTGTCCGACTCTTTGCGACCCCTGAACTGAACTGACAGTGATGGGAGAGGGTAGGCAACCAGCAGAGGAAGGAGGGGCCCATCACTCTAGGCAGCGAAGTTTAATTTGTTTCTTTGTACAGCTTGTGGCTCTCCCAGTAGAACATGAGCTTCAGGAGAAAAGACTCCATCAGTCCTGCCTGTGACTACATCCTGCTGCCGATAAGCTCTGGCACAAAGCAAGTATCAAGAAATATTTGTGAACGAAATATTCACGTGCCCATCCTGGTTTCCCCGCCCGGCATAGGTCAGCACAGGGTCCTGTCACACCTGGACCAGGTACAGAGGAGTGCCTGCCTGGGAGATGCTGGATGCAGGAACTGTGAAGAGAGGCATCCCAGGCTGAGCGCCAGGGCTCAGGGCCTCCTGGGTGCCGTCCCCCATCAGACCAGTTGTGAGTGATCTGTATAGACTCCCAAAACAGAGCATGCTTTCAGTTCATTCCTGTGCTGTTTTTCAGACTCTCCAAAAAAGCCTGCACCCAGAGAGGTGCTATCCAGATCTCCAGGTGCCCTCTCCCTTGAGAAAGAGAGACGCACCCTCGTTCCCCATGCCTGAGCCAGGAAAGGTTGGCAGCACCAGTGCCCCCCGCCTCCAGCTTTGCACAAGCAGTCCCAGCAGTCAGGAGGCTGTATGGGCTGGCGCCTCCCAGAGTTTCCAAAACATTCGGCTGGAAATAGGAAAAGTGGAACCACATTGTGATCCAGGCGAAAGATAAGAGCTGGGCGAGCACGCTCTCCTGGACTTCGTATTTTCATTTTCATCAAAGAGCCTCCTTCAGCCCACAAGCCCCATGAGCAACTGGCCTGGCCAGTAATGGCTTCCAAGGGCCATTCCACCTCTTAGACCCTCAGGCTCCTTATCTGCTAAATGAGGGTAATGAGACCTTCCGCCTCACCAGCTGCTGTGAAGGTGGACGGAACACTGTATGTGTCATGTGATGAACATGCCATAAACCCAAGTCCCTTCCTCTCTGCACCCCAGATATTTGGGTTGTGGAGCACATCACTGATAGGTTGCTTTCTCTGTTTAAGAAGGTCTATCTTGAGGACTTTTCTGGTGGTCCAGAATCCCAGGGACGGGGAAGCCTGGTGGGCTGCCGTCTATGGGGTCGCACAGAGTCGGACACGACTGAAGTGGCTTAGCAGCAGCAGCAGCAGTGGTTAAGACTTCACCTCCCAGTGCAGGGGGTGCCGGTGGAATCCCTGGTCAGGGACCTAAGATCCCATATACCATGTGGCCACAAAAACCAAAACATGAAACAGAAGCAATATCGTAACACATTCAATAAGGACTTTAAAATGGTCCACAACAACAACAACAACAAAATCTTAAAAAAAAAAAAAAGAAAAAACGAAGGTCTAGCTCTTTGAGCTCATCTCCTACCACCCGCCCCCTGATTCACTGACTGTTTGGATTTCCCAGTAAGACAACATTCCTACCTCAGGGCCTTTGCACTTGCTGTTCTCTCTGCCTGGAACTGTCTGATATTTTCCTGGCTATGTCCCAATCATTGTTCAGGTTTTATCCCAATGTCACCTCCCTAGAAAGGCCTTCCCTGGTCCTTTCATTCAAGATCCCCCACCTCCACCCCTGCCCCCAGCCCAGCTTCCTGCTCCATTTTCGAAACTTCCTCCTGGGGAATGGCCACAGTGTCGACCTGCTTCTCCCATGGAAAGAGAGCCCCATAAGAGAAGGTCCTGGAAAGTCACCCCAGCACCTGGTGGCATGCCTGGCACATGATGGGTGCAATAAATTGTTATTAAATATGAGTGCTCTGCTTATGCTCAAAGTGAGACTTGAGAAAGCAAGTTTTCCTCTTGGAAGGAGAGAATCCACCTCTAATGGAATCTTTTTTAAAAGCTTCAGGCCAAACATCAGGCTGGGTGCTCCTGGGCCACCCCAGGAGCCTCTGCAGTTCTTGGGGGTCTGATGGGGCAGGTGAGGTGCCCAGGTGGAGGGTGTCACTGTGAATCATGGGCTGGATAGGACCACCCACTGAGGGGCAGGGTGGTCCCTGGCCAGGGAGGGTTTCTAAGCACTGCGGCTGAGGCAGATTTCAGAAGAGACCCATGGTGGCCGCCGTGGAGGCCATCTATTTGCTTTAACTGGTCTGGTGCCCAGGGGACTGTGGGGTTCCAGGGGAGAGAGAAAACTAGAAGTCAGGACACAGGAGCTCTGAGTCCTTCTCAGCCACTCATTTGCTGTGTGCCTTTGAGCAAGTCACTGTACCATTCTGGGCTCAGCTTTCTCATCCATAAAACGGACAAAGTAAGGCTGACACCACTTTTGCCTTCACTTTTTTCCTCTTTCCAGCTGTGCTGTCCTAAGACAGTCACTCCATGCACCTGGGTGCTTTCCCTGGGATCCAAAATGGGATGCGAATCGTACCCACCTCCCAGGACTCAACTAATACTGACACTAATACTGACCGCAACTTTCAGGCACTTAGTAAGTGGTCAGTAAATATCCAGGTCATGATCAGAGACTGGAAATCTGCTCAAACCAGCTTGCAGCAAGAGGAAGATGGATCATTGCAAAGAATGTAAGAGGAGATGCAAAAATATTTTTTGTGGTGAAGCAGGAAAAAACAAAAGAGCGAACCCAAAGGAGGAGCAGGAGGTGTATCTTCAGCCAGTCTTGGTTGATGGGTGGGAGCTGGTGCTCACTTTGGGCAAGTCTGGCATTTTTAGCACCTAACCGGGGTCTGGGCCTCTGGGCTCCAAACTGTACATGAGGTGGAGCCATCTGATTCCTCGAAGGGGAACAGATAACCAGCAGAGAAACCAGGATGGCTGGGAGACCCAGCCCTGGCATGTTCCTCCCTTCTGGAAGCCTGGAGTGAGGCGGAGAGTCTGGGGACCAGGAAGAAAGCCTCGTCTGGGAAGTATTAACTGCACAACCACAGCTGACCAGATGGGCAGGCCCCTGTCCCCCCAAATGACTTCCAGGCGAGTCCTGGGCTGGAAAGTGGCTCAGCCAGAAAGCTGATTTCTAAAGACTCAACCACAAACAAATGTGAGCCTTATTATGCATGTGGCAAACTCCAGGCCAGACAAGCTTAGTTCTGTCCTGAGTCTTGTCAGCAGGAAAACCGTCAGAAAGTATGGACGCAAAGCCCTTTCTTGTGGGACTGCAGAAGGCAAAGGGGAGGAGCAGGGGTGAGCAGACCCAGATTCTGGCCTCGGCTATCTCCTAGCAGCAGCGTCACCATGGGTAAGTCTCCTCCACTTTGTAGTGTAAAAAGTATAAAACTAAGGACCAAGAGGCTTCTTGAGGTTGTGTCATCACAGGATTATATGATTTGAAGCCTCCATGACATCTGAATTTTTTTGCTGTCCTGGAAAACCTAAAGGAAGTGGAGGGGTAGTTGGCACCAGGGAAACCAAGATAAGTTCAGATCTCTCAGATTTTCAAAAGCCAAGCCAAATCCTGAGAATCTGTCCATTGTGACAGATGGAAAGTCCAGCTCAAACCAGCTTAAGTAAAAAGGGGCATTTATTGGTTCCTGGAATATAAAGACATGTTAGCTTCAGGCACGGTGGTATCCAGGGGCTCAGATAATGTCACCATCTTATTTTTTGTCTCACCTAGTTATGTAATTCAGACAGATGTTTACCTAGTGATGAATAATCAACCCCCGGCACCTCCAGACAACCTATTGTCCTCGGCAGTCCCAATGGAAGGAGAGAGTTCATTTCCTGTTTGTCTCAATGAAACTCCCAGGGTTTCTTTGGGCTTACCAGCCTTCACTTGTCCATCCCTGAACCAGTCTCAGAGGTCTGGGTTTAAATCCAGCCTCAACATTTACTATAGAAGTGTTAGTTGCTCAGTCATGTCCAACTCTTTGCAATGCCATGGACTGTAACCCCACAAGACAACCCATGTCCATGGGATTCTCCAGGCAAGAATACTGGTGTGGGATGCCATGCCCTCCTCCAGGGGATCTTCCCAACCCAGGGATCAAACCCAGGTCTCCTGCATTGTAGGCACGGACTCTTTACCATCTGAGCCACCAGAGAAGCCACTGTGGACTTAGATGAAGAACTTAGGGGCAATCAGTTTCCTATGGCTTTGATGACAAATTACCACACACTTAGTAGCTGAAAACAACACGAATTTATTATCCTAGAGTTCTGGAGGCCAGAAGTCCAAATGGACATCACTAGGCTAAAATCAAGGTGTTGGCAGGGTGATTCCTTCTGGGAGTTCCAGAGGATAAACCTTATCTTTGCCGTTTCTGCCTTCCAGAGCTAGCCCCCTGGCTTCACTCTGGTCACCTCTTCCATCGTCAAATCAGCAATGACCAGCCGAATCTTCCTTATGTCACATGACTGATGCTGCCCACCTGTTCCCCCTGTGATTCCATGGAGCCACCCAATAATCCAGGATCATCTCGGCACCTCAAGATCAGCTGATGAGCAACATTAAGTTCACCTGCAACCTAGTCTCCCTTTTCCATGAAATACAGCATGCTCATAGGCTCTGGGGATTCGGCTGTGAACACTAGGAGGCCATTATTCTGCCCACCACACTTGCCTCACTCTCGCCATCTGTAAAATGGGACAGTAGCACTGTTCCCTCAAAGGATTCTGCTGAGGCTCAGAGGAGAGTCCTCAGCACAGAGCCTGGTGTACAGTAAATACTCAACAAGTGAATGGGGCACCCACCAGCCTCAGCATTTCTGAGGAACTGCATAGTTAAGTTGGGAGAAAGGGAGCACATGGTTTGAGTCACAAGCTATGTAAAATAGAATAAGGACCAGAGGATGCGATGCCCCACATGTTCCCCCCACCCCGACAACTCCCCGCTCCAGAGCAACTTCTATGACTGCTGTTTGGACAAGGTGGAGTGTGTGTGTTTTTTCATCAGACACCACCCCACGGGAGGGCCCAAGGGAGAAGGAAGAAGCACAGAGCCACTTCAGAAGGGTGGTGGCTACTCTGTAACAAGGACCCAGGGGCAACTGACGCCTCACCCCACTCCCCTCTTCCACCCACTACTCCTGGGTTAGAAGTGGAGCACAGGGTGGCTGGAGCACGCAGGGCACTGGGCACCTGTGGCGTCTCAGTCGCTAGTCTGCATGCTGGTAACAATGGTTCACGAAGAGGTTCAGTGAGGTGGGGTCCCAGCTTCTCTGCCCACCTCTGCCATCCTGTTGACTGTATGGGCCTCTGCTGTGGTCTGGCTGCAGCTGGGCTGGGTCATGGTCAATGCTAAGGATGTGTTCATCGAATGAAGATGCAGCGGGGAGAGAACTGAAGGCTCAGTCCTCACCTTGGCTCTGCCACTGCCCAGCTCTGAGCCTCAGTTTCCCATCTGTAGGTGGGAGAAGCCCCTGATGCTGACCACACAGCTCACTCTCTTTAAAGGGCCACTGAAGGAAGTGGCCCAGAGCCCCAAAGAATGTTGTCATCCTCAGCTATCTCCTGGCCTCACCCCTGCAGATCTCCAGTCTGTCCTGTAGGGACTATTGGGGTGGAAGAGACCATAAATGAGGAATGTGAGGCACAGAGAGGGCAAGGAACTGGCTGAAGGTCACACAGCTTAGAGAAGGCCAGGTCAGGTACCCCAGCCCCAGCTTCAGCATCCCACCAGAGTGACCAGCAGGAGCCTGCTCTGCTTACGTGTCCAGGTGGCAAATAACAGAGAAATGTGGCAAAGCAAAGTGAAACACCAACCTGACTTATCCCTCACTGCCTGCCCCTCCGCATTGGCCCAATGTTTCTCAAGGCTAATTGCAGGTTTAATGATCCCAATTATACAGCCACTGTCATTCTGACAGCGATGCGAGCTTCAAGTGGGGGTGAGGCCCTCATCCCAATCAACCTTGTTTTTATTGATTTGTAAGCAGCTCAATTGTCTAAGAAAAGACAGCCCTCCCGCCAGCATCTCTCAGTCCCGCTGCAACGCGGGGACTTGGTACCACGGCCTAGGCCATCCCCAGGCAGCTGGGGCCTCAATGCTGTTTGTTCACAAATGCACAGTAAATGACACCCCCTCGTCCAGGGGGACAGGCAGGAGCTGTGCTGCATTGGCTGGCGTGTTGGAAATAATACTGCGTCTCCACATTTCTTCATGTCTAGACAAGAAGTTCTGCTCCCTGCCTGCCTGAAATATTAAAATTTCATACTCTCCTCCCAGGAGAGGCCCTCTGGTTGTAAACACACAGAGACAATTTGAGTTTTCTTTCTTTCCCTTCTTCAAGTTTCCTCTTTTTGGCTGACTATGTGGCTTACAGAGCCGAAGAGGCGCTGCAAACTTCGGGACACACACACTCCCAGCCTTCTCTAGTGTGGCGTGGCTTTGTGTCTGGGTACAAGTCCTGCACGTGTCACTCGGCAGCTGATCGGGCCTCAGTTTCTTCATCTGAGAGACAGTTGTGACAATTCTGACCTCACCAGGTAATTGTCGAGCTGGGTGAAGCATTGAACAATATAACCGCCATGCAGAGCTGAAATGTCCCTCCAAAATCCACATCCACCTGTAATCTCAGGACGTAATCTTGTATGGAGCTAGAGCCCTTTCTCCAGTACTTTTGCCTGGAAAATCCCATGGATGGAGGAGCCTGGTAGGCTGCAGTCCATGGGGTCGCATAGAGTTGGATACGACTGAAGCGACTTAGCAGCAGCAGCAGCAGCAGAGTCCTTTCAGGTATACCAAGTGAAGATGAGACATTTCAGAGTGGGGCAGGCCCCGTACATAAGACTGGTGTCCTCGGAAAGAGAGGCATATCCAGAAAATGACCATTCATCACCTTTGGGAATCACAGGCACAAAGCATCACCGTGACCTGTTTTACAAGCGTGGTAGCCAAGGGGCTGGGGGCTTGCCCTGAGTCACAAAGTGACCTGATGTTGGAGCAGGATCCCCTGGTGGGTCTTACCCCAGCCTCCTTCCTGCCCTTTCCTGTCCATACTGCCCTTTCTGTATTTCCCACAGCAAGGCCATGAGCAGCTTGAGGGCGGGGCTCTACCTCAAGCCCCCTCCAGTCACCACTGCCTATTCCCAGGGGCACACATCTACAGAGGAGAATAACATGAAATAAATGTGAGACTGCATGACACACACAGCATACTTATGGGGGGATCAAATATAAGCATTCAGCTTTCCCAGTACGCATTAGAAGGAGCCCAATTCCCCCACTCACAAATGGAAAATGGGGACCGAGCTGCCCACTCCTCAGTTATTCTGCTCAGAGGTGAGCATCCTGTGAGGGATGATGCCACAGCTTAAAGATGTCATTTTCCACAAGCTGGGGCCTTGAGGCCTGGGCTTTCTCTGGTGCCCAAGCTCTGCTCCTCTCATCCATCTCACCAAATCCAAGCTCAAGCCGAGCCTTCTCTGTGATGTGCGGTGGACATTCTTGGCTGGCCAGACAACATCCACTCCCCTGTTCTGCTGCCCTCTCAGAGCCTTGAATTTCCTGTGTGCACAGGATTGCCAGACAGAATACAGCATCTCCAGTTAAGTTTGATGTTCAGATACACAATGAATAATGTTAATACGGTTAGATATGTATCTATAAGTATGTATACTCTCAATGCATACATGTAAATACATATTATAATATATTGTATTACTCACACAGCTTAATAATTTTTTCTATATGCTGATGATTCTAAAAATTTCATACTAAAATTTTTTCATTGTTTTCCTGGAATTCAAGTTTACTGGGCTCCTTGCATCTGTATTTGCTGAGCCCATCCACTCTGATGAGCAAGCCATGTGCTCTGTTTGGGGACAAGCCTGGCCAGGTGAGCCGAGCAGCCGTGGGTCCCAGTCCAGCCACAGGCACTGCTTCCAAGGTGGGCTCCTGACCCCGGGTCCTTGTTTGTGAAACTGAAAGTGTTAGTTGGTCAGTCATGTCCAAGTCTTTGCAACCCCATGGACTGTAACTTGCCAGGCTCCTGTGTCCATGGGATTCTCCAGGCAAGAATACTGGAGTGGGTTGTCATTTCTTTCTCCAGGGGATCTTCCCGACCCAGGAATCAAACCGGGTCTCCCACATTGTAAGCAGATTCTTTACCAACTAATCGATCAGGGAATTCTACAGAAAGACATCAGTGCATGGTCCTAAAGAGAAATCTTAGTTCCCTGCCCAGGAATTGAACCTGAGTAGCTTGGATAAAAACCAGGAATCCTTGCCCCTAGACCACCATGGGCTAGAGGACCTTTGTTTAGGTGCTTGCAAAAGTGAACTTTCTCTTTCTTACTGTTTTAAACCTGGAAGGAAACAGCGACAAGAGGGGCTGACTGTCATCTTTGGCCAAATGCGGGCTGGTCTGAGAATGAAATCAGCACAGCAGACACAGAGGCTGGGGAGCTCTAGCCTGGCTGTATTGCTGGAGCTGCTAAAGCCACAGCAGCTTGGACTTTCCAGGTAAAGCAGGTCCCCAAATATTCCCTTTATAAATACAGTCCATTTGAGCTGAGCTTTCTGTGGCAGCCAAGCCATGCTGCCTTCCTCACGTATGGTCCGTTGATTCCTAGTCTTCCTGGTGAAGGTGAGTCTCCAGAATTAAGATCACTCAGTCCCTGGGTACCCACAGGTTTTTCTAGCAACAAAGCGTCCACACCAGGAGCCTCTTGGATTTGACTTTTCTTGTTTGGGCTCGCTAACCCTGGAGGTCTGTTCTTGGGAATGTGTATGGCCCGTTTGACCCAGGAGCCCTGCCAAGGCTTAGTCTCCACCATCTCTGCACTGATTTATCTTCACGAGGAATTCCCCCTGACTGTGGTCCAAAGTGCTGCCTCCCACACAGATAGCATCAGAAACACATTGCCTAGCTTGGTAAAACCCTCAGGAGTGGGAAGCAAGAGGAAACATGCCTTATTGGTTCCTACACACAGAGCCAGGCGGCTGCTGGCCAGGGAAGGCATTCTCATTTCTGGAATTCTTTGGGTGTTGAACAATGGAACAAAAACCAGGAGTGTCTCCATGGACCCAAATGGAAAGCAGAGCCGAGAGGACCCTTGACTTTAATGAAACTGCCCCTAGATTTCGCTGCAGCTGACATTCGGTGGTGTTCACCTTGTGTCTTTTCCTGGTTCTGATCCCACGTCTTGGCAGGATCCCTGAGCAGACAAAGACTAAGGGAGCTAGTGTCAGTGCAGGCAGAGGACCCATCTCCCACCCCGCAGGCTCCACCCATAGCAGAATCTGCATGGAGAAGCAAAATATACTCCTGGGGTTGGAAAAAGCAGCAGCCACGGCAATGGCGCTTGACGCTTTGGCAGCAGGCAGTAGATAACAGGGCCCTCTCTTTGCCAGACACTCATTCCTCACAAGGGCCCCAGCTTGGATCAATGCGGGACACCCAGGTTTCCTGTCGTTTTACAACTGTAAACGCATCACCCACTTGTTGGAACAAGCCAGGCAACCAAGATACATCAAGAAAAAGCTGACTCATCCCATCCCTCCCCTCCCTCACTACCCATCTCACACCTTCCCATCCACACCTCTTCTCTAATGCCCGACAAACACCCCTCAAAGACTCCCCAAATTGTCATTGTACAATAAACACCACTCAAAACTGGTTTTCAAAAACCCGTGCTGGTATCCTCAGGATTTACTCACGTGGCTCTGACTTGTGACTTTCCATGGCGGCAACTGTTCCTCACATTACCCTGCAAGTGACATTTAGGTTGTTTCTGGTTTTGGTTTTTTTTGAACCACAAACCACTCTGCCATCGGCATCTGTGTGTGCAGGTGTGAAAGCCAAGAGATTTAACAGCTGTAATTGTGCGGGCACCAACCTGTCAGACGGAGGCAGCCTCTGATGTCTGGAGCAGGCAGTCAGAGGAGGCTGGCTCTGAGAAGAGGACCTGCAATTGCTAAGTCCTGGGTTTTTATTTATCTAAGATCCATTTGTACAAACGGGCTTGATGGGTTAGGCTTTCCAGGTGGCACTAGTGGTAAAGAACCTGCCTGCCAATGCAGGAGACATAAGAGACATGGGTTTGATCCCAGGGTCAGGAAGATCCCCTGGAGGAGGGAATGGCAACCAACTTCAGTATTCTTTGCCGGAGAGTCCCAGAGAGGGAGGAGCCTGGCAAGCTACAGTCCATAGAGTCACAAAGAGTGGGATGCGACTTAGCATGCATGCAGGCTTGGAGGGTTAGGGGTATGTACTTTTCTTTTAATTTGTTGTTGTCATTCAGTCACAAAGTTATGTCTGACTCTCTTGTGACCTCATGGACTGTAGCCCGCCAGGCCCCTCTGTCCATGGGGTTTTCCAGGAAAGAATACTGGAATAGGTTGCCATTTCCTTCTCCAGGGGCTATTCCTGGATCAGAGATAGAACCTGTGTCTCCTGCATTGGCCAGGCGGATTCTTTACCACTGAGCCACCAGAGAAGTCCATGGGTGGTACAGACATATATAAAGTTCACTGAGGTCAAACTAAGATTTATAAACTTTTACATTTTTATGCCTCAATTAAAGAACTTTAGGGAAATTCCCTAGTGGTCCAGTGGTTAGGACAATGTTTTCACTGCTGAGTGTATGGGCTCAATCCCTAGTAGGGGAGCTAAGATCCCACAAGCCTTGTGGCTCAGCCGAAAAATAAAAAGAACTTTAAAACACAAAAATAAAACTCTGTGAGTACAGGTGAAAATGGAGAACAGCTCCCTGCAGTGACACTCTGTAGAGAGAGCCAGACTCTGTCACTTACCACCTGCAGGACCTCAGTTAATTCATCTCAACTTACCTGGCCTCAGTTTCCTCATCTGTGATTTGGGAATAATAACAGTGCCTTTCTCAAAGTGTCATTGTGAGGACTAAATAGCTTAAATATGATAAGAAAATAAAAAGTTGCCAAATATTTTTTCTGCAAAGGATACAAAAATCTTACAAGGTCTTGGGAGCAAGGGGCCTTGGGGCTGAGTGAGCTGAGGGCCTCGGCACATAATACACACCATGGGTTGTGTCCGCAAGCAGGAAGGCACTTTCTTTGCAGAGATAGGCAGTGTGTGAACTGCAGAGAGGAGGAGACCAAAAGGCCTGCACAGAGACAGCTGCCACGTCGCCACCTCATGCCACCAGGTTGCGGGGTGCAGTGGCTTCACCAACCCAGCAAGTGTCCCTGGGACGATGCGGAGTTCTCACAGCTAATTGCTGTTTGGAGTCTTTCAATCCTTTCAAACACGTGGCTAAAAACTCCTTATTTGTATGCATTCAAAAGAACGTAGTGAATTCCCAAAAGTTGGGAACTGCTATTCTAGGCCAGTTCTATATGTTTTAAATATAACGCAAAGCACATTTAAAAGTTTCTAGTAAGCCCTTCCTTAAAAAAAAGAAGAGGTAAAAAGAAGCAGGTGACATTAATAAATTTTTTTGGCTGTACCACATGGTTTATGGAATCTTAGTTCCCTGATGAGGAATCAAATCCAGGCCCCAGCAGTGAAAGTCTCAAGTCTTAACCACTGACCGTTCAGTCCCTAAGTCTTTGCGACCCCATGGGCTGCACCACGCCAGGCTTCCCAGTCCTTCACTATCTCCCGGAGTTTGTTCAAACTCACGTCCCTTGAGTCGGTGATGCCATCCAACCATCTCATCCTCTGCCACCCACTTCTCCTTTTGCCTACAATCTTTCCCAGCATCAAAGTCTTTTCCAATAAGTCATCTCTTCGCATCAGTGGCAAAGTATTAGAGCTTCAGCATCACTAGACCACCAAGTTATTCCCAACATAAATTTTAATTAAGATTTGCAAACCTTTCTGAGCCAAACTTTTTCCATCTGTAGAATGATAATCATGGCTCTCCTTCCCCAGGGTTTCTGGGGGCGCTGAGACACTGTGTGTGAAGCTTGGAGTCAGGAATGGCAGGGGTTGACTGCACGGTGACCACCAGCCTTCAAGTCACATGTAGCTCCAGGTAACACAACACTTGAGAGCACAAATTCCAGATCCAAATCGCCCAGTTCCTCCTCATCTGGGCTGGTGACCTTGGGCACATTTGATGCCAAAGCTTCATCTGGATAAAGGAGGCACTGCTGTGAGGATGAAAGAAAGGCACACCATGGGGATCGTAGTGGGTGATGGAGAGTGCCATGGGAATGGTCACTGAAGTCCCTCAGCACACTTCTCTCTGCTCCGCTTGTTGTTGTTGTTCAGTCACGAAGTTGCATCTGACTCTTTGAGACCCCATGGACTGCAGCACAGCCAGGCCTCCCTGTCCCTCACCATCTCCTGGAGTTTGCCCAAGTTCATGTCCATTGAATTGGTGATGTTACCCAACCAACTCATCCTCTGCCATCCCCTTCTCCTTTTGCCTTCAATCCTTTCTAGCATCAGAGTCTTTGCCAATGAGTCAGTTGGTAGCACCAGGTGACCAAAGTATTGGAGCTTTGGCTTTAGCATCAGACCTTCCAATGAATATTCAGGGTTGGTTTCCTTTAGGACTGACTGGTTTGATTTCATTGCTGTCCAAGGGGCTGTCAAGCACCACAATTCAAAAGTATCAATTCTCTGGCACTCTGTCTTCTTTATGGCCCAACTTTCCTGCTCCACTGGAATTCCCTGGAAAATGGAGGCAGAGCTCGACCCTAAGGCTTAATTGAGGGCTGCAGTCCCAGGAAGCAAGAGCGAAGAGAGGGAGGAGGTGGGCATCACCAAGCTGGTCACTGCAGCCTGCTGGCTCAGGCAGGATGTCCCCAGAGAGGCAGTGAGATCCCTGACTACAGGACTGATCCACCCGTGGACGGAGGCAAGACTGTCCCGTTCCCAGCTCCTCCCCCTCTCCTGTCCTGTCTTGGGTCTACGTTCTGCCTTGCTGGGTGTTGACTGCTTCCCCATAGTTTTAGGGTGTGACTTTGGGCAGTCATAGGAGAAACCAAAGCATCTAAGGGTCCTCATTGTGTGAATCTGGGCCCTGGAGCAGCTGTGGCTCCAACTCTGATGGCAAAATGGGGGCTGTGCTGAAGCCATACCCTCACCAGGGTTGGGGAGGTCGGGCGTGGGGTGCAGAGGAGCAGGGATGTGACAACAAGGGAGGTGACTGGCGGTTTTCAACCTTGGGGGCAGAATGCTGCTTTGCTAAGGAATGCGGCTGAGGTCCAGGGAGCAGGTAAGACCATGTGGAGCCTGGGGTGACACATGAACAGGGCTGGGTGCCTACACCCCACACCGCCTCCATGGTTACCCACCCACTGTCTTCACAACAGATCTGGGGATCTTTCCACATCAAGGTGCTGCAGAAAACAAATAAATGACTATTTCTAAAGCACCAAGAACAGTTCCCTGCATACATGAAGCACCACCTTAGAGTTTGTAACTAAGTAAATAAACCAAGGTAGTTTTCATGAAATGCGCATGCACGGCTTCTGATATATTTGGTGCATTCAGTTTTCCTTTGGTCATATTCCTCCATTTGGGGTGCAGAGTGTGGAGCACAGGTTGGCCCAGCTGGTCCTGCGGGTCCTGCCCTAGGGCCGGCCTCATGCTTCTCTATCCAGTGCCCCAGCCCTGCAGCTCCCAGGGACTCCTCCATTATTCCAGAGTCAGAACTGGTGCTGAAGCTGTCATTTAAAAATAAGATAAGATGGGGGAACTCATTTATGCTGAGACTACAGTATTTTCCCAAGCTGCCTACAGGACAGAACAATAAAAAATTTATCCTTAATAGCATTTTGCTGAATTTTGCCACAGGAGATCTTTTTCTCCCCACCAGAGTTTGGAAGGATTCTTGTCTGCGTTACATCCCCTTCCTCGGCCAACCTCCCACCTCCCCTCCTCAACGTGGAGGCTCTGCAACCAGCCTGCCTTCTCCTCTACCTGCCTGCACCCCAGAGACACATCTGGACTCCGGTCACCCCACCCCAGGCAACTCTGAGAAGGAAAGAGAAAAAACAGACAGCCCCATAATCAACGTCCCTTCCCTTTCCCCCTCCTCCATCTATAGATGTGTGAGAAGACAGAAAAACAAGGGAAAAGAAAACCCAAGAAGCCAGTAGATTTCATAAAAACAAATGTAATAAAAGATGTTAAAAATTAAAAATGGGAGTGCATGGAGAGGTGGTGGTGCAAGGTCCAGAACACTTGATGATACAGTGATAACAACAGTTATGCATTTAATTTAAAAATCAATATATACTTATGAATGTATATTATGCAATAGCAGAAAGAAAATTCTGGAAGGATTCCTGACAAAATTTCTTTTAAAAAAAAAAAGCTCCTCTTTTAATTTTTTTTTACATGTTTAAACTTATTTATTTGGCTACTCCAGGTCTTAGTTTAGCATGCAGGATCTAGTTCTCTGACCAGGGATCAAACCTGGGCCCCCTGCATTGGGAGCATGGAGTCTTCACCACTGGACCACCAGGGAAGTCCCCCGACAAACTTTTAACAGTGGCTCCTCTGAAATGGGGCATGAAATGAGAAATAAGGAAAGCAAAGAGCGGACTTCTGATTTCTGCTCCATACATACTCTTCATTGTTACATTTTCTATAAGTAATTCTTTTATAATTTTAAAAAATTAAAAGAGATCTCCCATGAGGTTAAAAATAAATTTAAACTGTATTAGATCACTTGTTGGCAAACGTGGGAAATCACCACACACCAGAGGTTGGAGTGTATACAGATGATCACTCTGGGAGATGAGTTTTCCATATTTGTGAAAAATGTAAATATGCGAGCTGGCACCTAGCATCTCCATTATTCTGAGGAGTGTCCACTAAAGAGACAGACAAGAACGTCCACTGTGGGATTGTTCACAACAGCAAAGACTGACGTCCTAAAAGTCCCTCTGTAGATGGCTGGCAAAATAAACTATGGGATGTCCGAACCATGAAATTCACTGCAGCCTTTAAGGGCACAAAGGAGAGTTACACATGCTGATAAGAGAAGATCTGAGTACATACATGTGTGTGCAAACACAGAAGGAGGCCTCCAGAGAAATGCGCCAAACAGACCCCTGTGGATGATGGCCACCACGTTGTTCTCCGAATATTTCTCTCCCACTCAACTTCTTGACCACTTGGAGGTTGGGTGGGAGGACCACGTGGCCATGTCTGGCCCTTGAGTTGTAAGCAGCAGTGTCCCAAGATCGTTTAATGGATGCTGTGCGATCCCCTCTACCCTGAGCTCTTTGGCTCTGGCACGAGAACCAGCCATGTTCAAGATTATTATTTCCCTTTCAAGGATGAGACTGAAGCGCAGAGAGGTTAAGCTCCTCGCCCAAAGTCACAGCAGAACTGGGATGTAAGCCCCAGCCATCTTGCTCTGGAGTCCATCTCCTACCCACTACAATTTCATCACCTTTTCCCTCAGGCTTTCCTGACGTCCTTGAAAAACCATTTCATTCCCCTACCTGCTCCCTGCCTTGTGACTTTCTAGAATGACAACTTGGATATTCCACTTAATAAGTGAAATAAACCATCAGTCTTAACAAAGAAAAGAATATGATTTCTGAACAAGCCTTTCTCGGGGCAAAAGTGCCTCTGCGATTTAACAAAGCTCTTTATTAAAGAGCAGAGGGAGGGTGGAGATAAATTTCATGGAACCCCATGAGAAGGCGCTGGGCTCCATAAAGCTGTGGCAATGGAGTGTGTGTGGACCTTCCTGAATGTGTCCAACAAGAAACCAGCAGGGCTTACTCTGTGCCAGGCCCTTTGCTGGGCCCAAGGATACAACTGTGAACAAGACCAGAGAGACCTCAGCTTCATAAAATCACAGTCTGGGGAGGAACCAGACATTAATCAAGTTCTCAGAGCTATAAATGTTAAAGTACGATTTTGATAGGAGGATTTGACCTTGACACATGCAAAGGGCCTGTGGTTGAAATGATTCAAGTTGATAAAACGTAAATGTTAAAGATTCAATGTCTGGCATGTGTCAAAACTTGTGGGTATTTCTTGGGGCCGATGCCAGAGAGCATTTGCATCAACTAAGAAATCTGCCTTGTTGTCATTTTGCACTCCAAAGCCCACCTGATGGTTTTGCCTTCCAGCCTGGGGTCTGCTGAAGGAGAAGAATCTGTCTGATTGCTCCTTCCCCACAATAGATATTTCTCATTATAAGCAAATTCTGCAGTGTTCGGATCTGAACTAAGAATGTGGTTAAGGTGTGAGATGGGCCCAGTTAAGCAGCTGGTACAACCAGGAGTCTCGGCCAGCGATGGTGTCCCTGATTCACCCACATTTCACCCAGATCATCAGCCCCACTCAGACAGCCAGCCCTTTGCAAGTGAACATTCCCCAGCCCATCCCCCACCCAGTAGAGCTATTATGAGGATTAGAAATAAGGGGCTTGGGAGACAGTATGTTTCCTTCTTATCATTTCCCAGATTTCAGACCAATTTCTCAGCCTGGCTTCCGGCAAACCTGGGGCTGCAGGAAGTGCTCAGCTTCTGTGTCTGTCCAGACATCAGCCAAGGGGCGCAAACATCCTAAGAACAAATGTAAACTTTGCATTCTGTGACTTCGCGTGAAAGAGGAGGCTGCTGGCCCCAGCAGCAAATAGAGACGGCATTTATATGTCACCCCACGACCTCATTTCTAAATTCAAACACGGTAATGTCTCCCATAATGGGCTGCTGGGGCCTCCCTGCCCTGAGAACGCATATTTTATCATCGCTTTGTTGGATCAGGACTCAGAAAGGGCTCATCAGCCACCTGACAAAGCATCAAGCAGCCCCCCGAAAGGTTATTGCCAGCTGTGAGCCCATCACAGTGAATCTGGGGGGCCAGGCCAGATGCTAGCCCATCTGCCCACAGCCTGGTCCCATCCTGGGGTCAATTCGGCTTACAAGGCTCCCCTCAGTAAAGATGCTCAGTGTGGCCAGGCCAGAGCAGGTGCAGAGAAGCCATTCCCACACCAAGAACTGCCTCCTCCCCACCAGGGCCAATGTCAGAGGGTGCCCCTGGTACTGCTCAGGCTTTGTTCTTAGGGACTTTGAGACCACAGCTGGGGAAGGATGAGGCTAAGGTCACAAAGCAGGTCAAAGCACAGCCAAGAAGAGAAAAGAGAACCTCAGCTTCTCTCTACCCCCACCAGCCAGCCCAGATCTGCTGGGGCTCCTGACCCCTGGCAACACCTCACCCAGGTTACTCACCATTTGGGACCTCACTGAGTCCCTCCACTTCAGGGCCCTTCCTGACCATTCAGACAAGTGGCAGACCCCCTGTCCCAGCCCTGACTCTCCTGAACTTCTCCCATCCCATCACTGACTCCTGTATTGGCCCTGCCAGGACACTAGTCTGACTCCCCCTGACACACAGCTCACAATGGCAAGGGCTGTGGTGTATGCTTGTATGCCTCACTGCAGAGGAGGCACACACAATCACAGGTGAACACATTTACACACACTGACACACACACACATTCTCACACACAAACTCCAACTCCTGCAGAGACACACACTCAAACACAGATGCACACACACTTATATACACTCACACACATACACCATGCTTGAAGAAATGGATGAATGAAATGCTTGCTCACCACCAATTGCACATTCTTGATTTCACATGCCTGGATCTTTGTCCCAGAGGGGACCAGGCTGGCTGCTGAAAAGAGAAGGACTCTGGGGTCCTAACCATGCTTTGATTTGCTCTGTGACCTTGGCCACCCCTGTCCCTCCAACCAAGGCCTGTTAGTCAGGGGGTGGACCACATGTCCACCTCTTGCTGGCAGATGTGTTCATAACTTAGAACAAGCCCAGACTGCAGAGGTGGGCAGACAGCATAGCGCCCATCAGCTGTGTGACTCCAGCTGGACCATTCCATCTCCCTGAGCCTCGGTCTCCTCAACTGTAAATGAGCATAGTAATGACTTCCTCATAGGTCTGCATGTTGTTGTTGTTGAGTCTCTAAGTCCTGTCCAGCTCTTTGCAACCCCATGGACTATAGCTGGCCAGGCTCCTCTGTCCATGGGATTCTCCAGGCAAGAATACTGGAATGGGTTGCCATTTCCTTCTCCAGGGGATCTTCCTGACCCAGGGATCTGAGGAGGAGCTGATGCAATAATAACAGAAATGAAGTTCACAATAAGTGTCAGTCCCTCGAATCATCCCAAAACCACTCCCACCCTGGTCTGGGGAAGAACTGTCTTCCATGAAACCAGTCCCTGGTGCCAAAAAGGTCTGCATGACATTTGCATACAAGTTTCTGGAAGAAAGCACAGACCCAGCCCCCATCATTGGGTAAGCATCTGATTTTTGCCTAGCTTAGGGTACCCCAAACACAGAGCCTGAGACAAGGATGTTGGTGGAAGTAGTTTAGGGGAGGTGGTCCAGAAGGGGAAGGAATGGGAAGCAAGGCAGTGAAGCAGGTAAATCAATACAAGGTATGAAAGACCAGTCACTCTGTAGTGTGCGACCTGCTTAGAGACTATATAGGACATTGTCCCACCAATGGCCATGAGGTCTCAACCTTCCAACTCCTTTCTGTTGTTGACTGAGGCTGCCCCTGGGGAGGAGAAAGGGGGATGTCTTAGCTCCCCAGCACTCATGCTCTGTCTCTACACTCGGCTTCAGAACACTCCTCCTATGGATAGAGAAACCCTGTGGTTTCAGAAATGCAGGAAGCTATCAGCAGCCACCAGCCTCCAGGGTGGACCACAGGGATAGAGTGGACCATTCGCAGCATCTGCTACAGCTGCTAACACCACTGTTATCATCATCACCAGCATCACCAGCATCATCACCAGCATCATCAGCATCATCACCGTCATCATCATCACCATCATCACCAGCATCATCACCGTCACCATCACCACCAGCATCATCACCGTCATCATCATCACCATCATCACCAGCATCATCACCGTCATCATCATCACCATCATCACCAGCATCATCACCGTCACCATCATCACCAGCATCATCACCGTCATCATCATCACCAGCATCATCAGCATCACCGTCATCATTATCACCAGCATCATCACTGTCATCATCATCACCAGCATCACCAGCATCGTGGTCACATCAACAGCAGCAGCATCATGGTGATGATCATCATTTTCATTATCATCATCTCCATCATTCGCCAAAATATCAACCCAAACAAAGACCTTTACCTTTCACTAAAATTACCTCAAATGGGACCATAGACCTAAATATAAAATGCAAAGCTATGAAACTTTGAGACGGAAACAGGAAAAATTCTAGGTGACCCTGGACTTATTAGGTATAGTTATTAGGTTATGGTCATGAGTTATTAGGTATAGCACTGAAAATGTGATCCATGAAAGAAAGAATCAATATGCTGGACTTGGTTAGTACTAGAAACTTCTGCTCTGTCAAGAAAATGAGAAGACGAGCCATAGACTGAAAGAAAACATTTTCAAAGGACACATCTAATAATGGACTGTCACCAAAAATATATGAAGAACTCTTAAAACTCAACAATAAGACAACAAACAATCCCATTTGAAAATGGGTCAAAATCTTAACAGATACCTCACTAAAAGATACACAGATGGCACATAAGCTTATGAAAAGATGCCCCACATTATATATCATCAGAGAAATGCAAATTAAAACAATAAGATGCCACCACACACCTATTAGAATTGCCAAAATCCAGAACACTGACAACATCAAATGCTGGTGAGGGTGTGGAGCAACAGGAACTCTCTCATTCAGTGCTGGTGGGGATGCAACCTGGTACAGCCACTTTGGAAGACAGTCTGAAAGTTGTGAAACCAAACTCTTCTCGTGGGATCTGGCCATCGAACTCCTTGGTATTTATCCAAAACAGCTGAAAATATGTCCACACAAATACCTGCACATGAATGTTAATAGCAGCTTTAGTCATAATAGCCAAAACTTGGAAACATCAAGATTCCTTCAGTAGGTGGATAGATAAATAAACCGTGGTGCCTCCAGACAGTGGAATGTTACTCAGAATTAATAAGAAATGAGCTCTCAAGCCACAAAAGGACATGGAGGAAACTCAAATGCATATTATTAAGTGAAAGGACCCAATCTGAAAATGCTATTTATTATAGGATTACAACTATATGATATTCTGGAATAGGCAAAACAATGGGGACAGTAGAAAGATTGGTGGTTGCCAGAGGTGCAGGGAGAGGGCAGTGAAAATAATCTTTATGATACTAAAATGATCGTTTTTTGTTGTTCAGTTGCTCAGTCATGTCCAACTCTTTGCGACCTCATGGACTCCAGCATGCCAGGCTTCCCTGTCCCTGGAGCTTGCTCAAACCCATGTCCATTGAGTGGGTGATGCCATCCAACTATCTTGTTGTCCCCTTCTCCTCCTGCCCTCAATCTTTCCCAGCATAAGGGTCTTTTCCAATGAGTTGGCTCTTCACATCAGGTGGCCAAAATACTGGAGCTTCAACTTCAGCATCAGTCCTTCCAGTGAATATTCAGGGTTGATTCCCTGTAGGACTGACTGGTTTGATCTCCTTGCAGTCCAAGGAGATCATATGTCATACATATAACATCATGCTGCTGCTGCTGCTAAGTCACTTGTGATCCCATAGACAGCAGCCCACCAGGCTCCTCTGCCCATGGGATTCTCCAGGCAAGAATCCTGAAGTGGGTTGCCATTTCCCTCTCCAATGCATGCATGCATGCTAAGTCGCTTCAGTCGTGTCCGACTCTGTGCAACCCTATGGACAGCAGCCCACCAGGCTCCTCTGCCCACGGGATTCTCTAGGCAAGCATACTGGAGTGGGTTGCCATTTCCTTCTCCAATATAGCATCATACATTTGTTCAAACCCAGATGGCGCTAGTGGTAAAGAAACTGTCTACCAATATAGGAGACGTAAGATGTTCAAACCCTGGGTCAGGAGGATCCCTTGCAAGAGGGCATGGCAACCCACTCGAGGATTCTTGCTTGGAGAATCCTATGGACAGAGGAGCCTGACAGGCCTACAGACCATAGGATCTTACAGAGTCAAACACGACTGAAGTGACTTAGCATGCACTCATAGAATGTACAGCACCAGAGTGAACCCTTGATTACAAAATAGAATGGTCAGGGACGAACTGGTCCAGAAGGTGACATGTGAGCAAAGACTTGAAGTGGCCAGCGTCTGCACAAAGAGCATGCCAAGCAGAGGGAACAACCAGAGCAAAGGTCCCGAGACCAGAGTGCCTGGCGCATTCCCATCCCTGCAAGGAAGCTGATGGGGCTGGATGTCGTGAGCAAAGGAGGTGTAGAAGGAGGTGAGTTTGGATAGGTAGCGCAGGTTTAATGAGAACAGTTCAAGTACATCCCTGAGACCATATTAAGAGTTTAGGGTTTTACTATGAATAAAGTAGGAACATTGCAGGGTTTTGATCAGAGGCTGGTCATGCTCAGACCTACAATTTAGAGCATACGGGGTGGGGACAGAAGGAGAGAGACCAGGGAGGGGGCCACAGCCACAGTCCAGGCTTCAGAGGCTGCTGGGGTGGTGGCCATGGGAGTGGCAGGCATGGGAAATAGAACCAACCAGATTTCCTGACTGGGTGGAGAGGGTCTCTTCCACAGGGCGTGATCTTGGGGAACCTGGGGCATGACCCTGGGGAATCTGCATTTCCCAGGAAGGCTCCGGCTGGGCAGGTTCCCTCTGTATCAGTGTCCAGGGTCTGGCACCCTTGGGAAGCCATCCTGGGAAGAGAATATGTTTCCTGGAGGGGATGACACTTTCCCGCATGGAGCCCCTAACCCACTAAAAAGCTCCAAGAAAGGAGAGAGGCTGGCATTCTTTTGTCCCAAGGAGAACGTTCTGTGGCCATGAATCTTCATTCAGCCATCCGCAAGTGACAAACATCTCCCACCTCCGAGCTGCAGCCGCCCAGCAATCGCTCTGTTTACAGGATGTCTAGACAGTTTGGCGGGGAGGGGTCGGGGAGTGGAGTCCCACAGCGGTTCTCAGACTGGGCACAGGGCTATTTCTACAGAGAAGAACTAAGCCAAGGGGCAGAAAGCTGCCTCTGTCTGGAGAGTTCATTAAAGAGGAATATGCTTAATTCTTTCTTTTTTTTTTTTATCAGTTGACAGCTTCCAACAGATAAAGCTTATTTTATTTAAGCTTTCACATGCCCGGCGAGATAAATATCCCTGAATTCCAATCTTCACAGAGAAAAAAACTTTAAAAAACAGACGAAATCAGAATCTTGAGTAGGTTTCTTGAAACTTGCGCAAGGGTGGAGCCACGTGACTGAAGCTGTGGTGAGCGTGGAGGGGTGGACAGGTCCCTGGAAAGGACAGAAGAGAACCTACCGGTGGGGGCCCTTCTAGGGAGGATACCTCCTGGCTTTCTTCCCAGAAGATGGGGAGGGAGAGGGAGAAGGGGCTACAGGTTCAGTCCCGGCCCGACCACTATGAACTGCCTTGAGTGTGTGCAGGTCACTTCGTCCCCTGTGCCTGGCATTCTGCGAGCTCACTGACAAGACGCGGGAGCAAGCGCCTGGCTCAGAGAAGGTGAGCGTGCACTGTGCCCTCCCCGTGCTCTGGGGAAAGAGATCAGGGATGGAGCTCTGCCTATGAGTAGCACCTGGGCCTTGATTTTGGCTTCCAGTCTGAGCCCCGGAGCCCCCTCACAAGGCCAAAGCCCCTCTGAGCTCTGCACAGAGATGGGGAGCCACGTGATGGAAAAGTGGAAGCTCCAAGGAGCAGGAGCAGACACTGACGCTAAACTCAGCAAAGGAGCTTGTCCATAGGAGCCCGGGGACTCGAAGGACTTGCAGAACCACCTGGGTGGAAGGAGATGTGGGCTCCAAAGCGGGTGGGACAGATCAGGGTGGGGTTAGGGGAGTGGGAGGTGGGGGTGGTGAGGGAACCTGCCAAATGAGGCCAGTGCTTGTGGCTGCCAGTGCTGGACCAGGACCTCTGCTCCCATCCTGAATTCTCGGGGCTGGACACAAAACCACCCCCACCCCTGACTTTGCTCACCTTCTGGGCTCCAAGGGAAGCACCCAGGACCTCAAACTCATACTCTGGGCTGTCAGAGTTGGGCCCTGGACCCCTGGCTCATGCTCAGTCTCTAATAACAGGTCCTAGGACCACCACTGCCTTCCCCCCACCTCCAGCTCACACCCAGAAGTGAGCCCTGGACACTGAGTCCAGCCACCTCTACAGTGAATTCCCCAGATCCCAGCTGCTCTATGTCATATCTCCTGATCCCCAGCCTGTTTTTTTTGGAGGAGGGGTATCTGACCAAAGAGCTGGGCAAGGCCTGCAGGGGCTACAGAAACTGCCACAGCCCCATAAGCCCACTTGCTCCTGACCCACTTGGAGTTTTGCATAAAATCAACTGGAAAATTTTGCTTTAAAAAATGGTACAAGGGAGGGAATAACAGGACAACTCAGGGTCCTTTGTGGTGTTGAGGGGGCTTGGTGTCTGGGCTGAGCTGGTGCATTTAGGATGGTGCACAGGGGTCAGGATGACATTGACACACACAAGAAGAGTGTGGAAACCAGGAAGCACCATGAGTTTGGGACTTCCTTGCTGGTCCAGTGGCTAAGACTCTCAGCTCTCAATGCAGGGGGCCCAGGTTCAATCCCTGGTCAGGGAACTAGATCCCACAATGCCACAGCTAAAAGATTTCACGTGCCACAACTAAGACCCCATGCAGCTAAATAAGTTAAATAAATAAAAATAAATATTCTTAAAAAGAAAGCACGATGGGTTCATCCTGGTTTTGATGCCTAGCATTGGGCAGAAACCCTGCAAAAATGCACAAAGGATTTCTCTGGGTTGTTTCTTACAGTTGCATTTGGATCTATAATGAACTCAAAAAAAAAATAAATAAACATGTTTTAAAATGAATACCCCCCTGAAGTGATAACCTTTGAAAGCTTTCAAGCACTCATTAATTTAGTCCAAAGATTCAAACTTTTATCCAAAAAATATACATTAAGCACCACATTAGTCAGCGGGCTGCCACAAGATACCATGGACTGGGGTCCTTGATACATGATCTACATCACGGGAAAAATCCAACCTGAGAAGGTGGGGGCCAGAAGATTCCAGAAAAGAGGAAACTGCAGGGCATGGGTTGTGAGGTAGGACTAAGCCAGCCTGTTGGAGGTCAGCAAACACCGGGGTAGAGAAGGACCTGCATACGAGGAAGGTGGTGGGGCTGGACCCAGACAGAGCTGAGGGACCCGCATAGCACAGATGGGTCAGTGGCCTTTGTCCCTGGTGATGTGAGGCGTTCCCAGAGTGTTCTGGGTAGGGGTGTGACATGGTGAGCTTTTTAGAAGATCATTCTGGGGACTTCCCTGGTGGTTCAGTGATAAAGAACCTGCCAATGCAGGGCACACAGGTTTGATCCCCAGTCCAGGAAGATTCCTCATGCCAAGAGACACCTAAGCCCATGTGCCACAACTACCACACTGATGTGCCACGATTGCTGAAGCCCAAGTGTCTAGAGCTGGTGCTCTACAACAGAGAAACCATGGCACTGAGAAGTCCGCACACAGCAACTAGAGAGTAGTCCCTGCTCACCGCAACTGAAGAAGGCTGGTGAGCAGCAACGAAGACCCAGGGCAGCCAAAAATAAATAAATAAATCGTAAAAAAGGAAAGAAAAAAAGATTATCCTGGCTCCAGGTCCCTTCCTGCCCACAGGCTGCAGTGTTAACTGGTATTTGTAAAGTGTCTACTGTGTGTCCAGCCAGAGCCAGGTGTGGTCAGACCCAGGAGAGGCCCAGCCTCTGACCCATCTGGCATCTTGTTGGTGAGACTGTACATCAATAATGGTCAGTGCAAAGGGGAATGTGAGTGTCCAGGGCCCCCACAAGTCCCGGCAGAGGGTCAGTGACTCAGCTCCTGGGAGGTAACACTAGCCAATGGTCCACCCATGAGCACCCAGGCCCTGTCTACCTGCCCCCAACCCAGGTCCATAAATAATCCCACCTCCCGGGGATAGGCACATTTGTGGCATCTTGATCCATGCAGCACTCCTGCCACGGGAAGGAGTCACCCACAAGCTGAGAGCCGACAATGGGGCCAGACCGAGGAAAGTCGCCGCCAGCTTTCCCCACCTTTCACGGGTATTCCGGGCTGGGGCACCCGCCTCCCGAGAGGCCCAGGGCTCACTCCTTGGCGGAGAATTCCCAAAGTCATCTGTTGGCAGCCGGATCAAAAGCAGCACAGAATTCAGACAGCTTCTCGTACACGGCTTATTTCTAATTAATTCCTCCCTGGCACATGCAGAATCTGCACTTTCTCTCCCTCCCGGCTCTCCCAATCCCATACATATTTAAGAGCTTGACAGCTTTCCTCATACTAAATATAAATCACATTTTAAGCCGGGAGTTCAGGATGAGTCGGTGGTCTCAGCCCGAGTATCCGGGGGTGTGTCTGTCCCGCTACTTCCTGCTGGCCGGGTGTGTGGGCACCCTCCAATCAACCATCGTCTCCCAGTCCATCCACAGACTCAAAGGGCAGTGGGCATGTGTCTTTTTGTCTGTCTAGCACTGTCCCTTCTCGGGGAACAGCGCCCCATTTTTCCTCGGGGGAGTAGAGCTAATACAACTTGTGAGTCTAAGGGTGGTGCTCGATGCAGATCTGGCCAGTCAGAACACCGGCTCCCTCCAGCCACAGTGACTGGCTCAGGGATGTGCCCATCACTCAAAAGAGGCCAATGAGAGGCTTCTCTGGGACTTCCGCCAGAATCCCTAGAATAGAGGTGTTCTCTTTTCACTTAAACCATTATGTGAATCAGAGGAAATCCTGAAGTTTCGGGCAGCCTTCTTGTCACCAGGCGGGGAAAGCTGGACTGTGACTGAGACCAACAAAGAGAAAAGCAGAGATAGTGAGAGAGGAGAGAGGCTGAGTCATAGTCGCATTGTTTAAGGCCCTTGATGTAACCAGTCCTGAAGCTTAATCTAGTTAGATAAGCCACTTTATAGGAGTAAATTCCCTTTCTTGCTTAAGCTAGTTTGAAACAGAAGCTAAAATTATGCCAGCGGTTGTTTCCAATTAATAATATTCCTGGTAGTTTTCATTTTCTTCTTTGTGGCTTTTTAAACGTCTGTTGTGTTTTTTGATTGTTTAAACATGAGCATACCTTATTTTCCCATCTAAAAGCTTTTCAGGGGCTTCCTTGGAGGTCCAGTTGTTGAGACTCCATGCTTCCAATACAGGGGGCACAGGTTCAATCCCTGGTCAGGGAGCTATGATCCCACATGCCACGTGGTGCAGCATACTCACAAAAAAACAACTTTTCAGACATTTTCATTCCAAAATAAAATTACAAGAACAGCTACATTTGCTTTTGTTTCTCATCTATTTCCCAAGCCCCCTCACCCAAATCAGGCCATCAAACCCTCCACTCAACACACACACACACTCATGCACGTGCGCGCACGCGCACACACACACACACACACACACTCTCATCGGTTTATTTCCTGACCCCATCAGCTCTCTATTTCAGTTCTATTTATTTATTCACAGGATTTGAACAAGACCCAGCAAACAGCTGGGGGCTCCCACACCCAGGGACAAAGCCAGAACCATCTCACAGAGCACAGGGTGGAGAGGGAGAGCCAGACGTGATGGCCACAGGCCTGCAAAATAAATAGGGAGCGATCTCCTCCAGACAGAAAGCAAAATCAAGTCCAAAACCGTGACAGCTGTGTTCCAGAAACTAATCACAATGGCAGCTTACTTTAAAAATAGGAAAACAACTTTTCTAGGTCAAAGTGAAGAGCAGCTTCCCCTCAACACTCAACCATCATAGATGGAGTCAAAGGGAGAGACATAGAGAGATGTCTGGCTATCTGTCTCATCTAATCCTCACCACAAATAAGTAAATTGTATTAGAATCCTAATTTTTCAAAAACCAGCAGGAGACAACATGAATATGGTACTTAATATGTACCAGAACTAGTCTGGTATTTTAAAATATGATAATCTTCTAATCTGAACAACCATGATTGTTCTTAATGTATAGATAAGCAAGCTAGGGACAGAGAGCTTTAGAAACTTGCCCAAGGTCATACAACAGCTGAACAGTGAAGCCAGAATTTGACCTTTGTCCATTTGATCCACATCCCTGGTGCCACCACTGATCCACACTGCCCCCCTGTCCTGGGGAAGGAAAAATGGCATGAAGATAATTTACATAGCTTGCTCAAGGTCTCAGAGCTGCTGGTTCCTAGGGCAAAGAGGTAAACCCAGGACTGTCTTACCCAAGGACCCTACCCCCCTGCTACATTATCCCCCCTTTCTGGTCCCAGGTCCTTCTTCTGTAAAATGGGGGTGACGAGACCAGTTCACTGCACAGGTGCTCACAGCACCCTGGGATGTATTTGGAATTGAGATCACTCCATTTTATACTCCCTTCCCCTATTGCAACAGTACTGAAGAAAATCTGTCTTTACCACTTTTAAGTAGGGTCAGCCCCTGTTTCTCTTTGGCAGGGCCCAGCAGCTTTGAGTGTTCCCCTTTTTTCTTTTCCTGAACAGAAAACTCTTTGGACAGCTCATTGTCCTGTCCACCATAGATACACTGGAATTCAATCACCCAACAAGGCAACTTCCTTGAGAGCAAAAGACTGGAGTTCACCTTGCCTCCCTGGTCTGAGAAACTGGTCACCAACGGACAAGTGAGTGGACCACACTGAAGCCAGAGCAGATGGGGCTTTTAGAATGGCATCATTCACCCACCTGACCCAGTGCCATGGCCACTGGCCCACGGTGGAAGGCCAAGAAACTTGTCCTGTTCTGTCTGCCGCTCTTGGCCCTTCAAACTCAATGCCTGAGTCTGTCTCTCCATCAGAGAAGGTGGCAAAGCCCTAAAGCAGATTTGAACAGTTCTTTGTCACCAACTGGCCAGGTGGAGCATGAACACATGAAGTTAAGACCCTCCTAAGACCCACCCTGAGCTCCAAGGGTGTCCCACTGGGACAGAACCTGGGGGAGTAGAGAGGCAGCCAGAGGCACAAACCAGAAAAGCCCACAACTACAGCTGTACAAATTCAAATGTGAACTGCAGAGCTGCTGCCCAAGAGCCTTCACCTCAGCTCACCGCTCTGAGCCTCTGCTGCACATGCAGAATGCAAGTCCAGACATCCGGGCACATGTGTCCCACCCCAGCGCCCACGCCTCTTGGCCAATGATCCCTGGAAACCCCTGTGCTGTTCAGGCTTCTGGGTCCCAGGGTTTGAGCCAGCAGCGTCAGCATCACCTGGGAATTTGTCAGAAAACACAAATTCTCAGGACCCATCCCAGACGTCCTAAATCAGAAGCTTGCCTCCAGTCAGGCCTGGAAGGATTCTGGGACCCACCGAATCATCTCCGGAAGGAGGCTGGGATGTAGAGTCAGGCTCTGTTCCTCCAGAGCCTATATCAGAGCCCCTGTACTTTTCACAGCCTTGCTGTTTCTCAGCACACCATGCTGTTGGAATCACAGACTCCACGTCTCAGTGCTGATTCCTTTTTGTTGCCCCCCACATGTGTGTGTCCTGTGCACCAAGTCATCTTCTGGGCCCAGCACATAGCAGGATCAATATTTGCTCAATGAACTATTAATAGAGAAACAAAATAAAGAGGTTTTCAAATCTCCAGGTAGCAGGGAGTGAGTGCAGTAGCCAATAAATTAGGCCACACCGTGGGCTCCAATGACCATGGATCCCCACTCCCTCCCGGGCAAGCCCAGCCCCGGCCCCCTCAGTTGTGAATAAGCCCTCCTCCTCAGCCTGTTCCGGAGTGGAATCGGCTGGAAAGCATTGCACTCCGGCCCCTCCCAGTGACTGACATTGGAATCACTTTGGCCTTAGAGTTTTGAAAGAGGTTGATTCTGATCAACTGACCTGAATGTTAACAGCATGGGAGTTTAATTTGTATTCAGACGGGAAGAGAACCAGCCACTCGGAGGAGATGGTGCTGTTTAATTAGGTCTAGTAGTTAACTCAGAATAAAGGCAACGTGCAGCCAGAACCAGCAAGGGAAAGGCAGTCTCCCGGGAACTCGAAGACTTCAGAGTTGCTGCAAAATAAGGAGCTGGTGGTTTAGAAATGATAGATTCTCTTCCTGAAAGAAACAGGTTCTCTGTCCAATGCTGAGGGTGTATGCCGTCTTGGCTCCTGATTCAGCCAAAACCGAGGAGAAAATAACTAAAAGATGTGCAGGTCAAGACTCAAGTGTGTGTGCAGGACTTATGGGTCCAGTTTTTAATACAAGCAAGACAAACTCCTTCTAATGTTGATGGTAGCACATTTGGTTTGTAACAGTCAAAAAACTGGGAACAGCTCAAATGCCCACCCACAACAGAATAGATGAATCATACCATAGACTACTACACAGCCATGAAAAAGGGCAAACTCCCATCATGCATGAAAATGTGGACAAAATGCAGGCAAATCATGATGAGAGAAAAGGATGGCACCAAAGGTCATAATGCACTGTGTGGTTCCATTAATACAAAGACAGGAAAAATAAGACAAGGTTACCTACAGGGATAACTGTAGGTGAACAAGCCTTTACCTTAGTAGGAAGCAAGAATAGGTTTGAAGGTGCTCTAAATCTTGGTCATGGTGGAGGTGAGACAGGCATGCCTGTGTGCAAAAATTCAAAGTGGCTATGTAATAGGTGCAAGAATGTGTTGAGCAGTGTGTTTGGTAAGACTTGAGCACTTTGCTGTATGTATATGAAACCACCATTTAAATACGTGTATATTTAAAGAAAACCCTATTCTGAGTAACACAGCAGCTAAGGCGGGCTTCTCCTCCACGGCTCTGCTTGGTGTCACACTTCTGACACGTGCGAGCTCAGCTCCCGCTTTCCTCCCCGTGCAGCCGACAAGCATGGCTCGAGTAATGGGAGCGATTATCCTCACAATTATAGGTTGAATTCTTTGCAGTTGTCTCTCCAGTTTACAAAATAAATTATACATCTTTTCTGCACTCTCTTTGCCCACATGGTTTAATCAAGTGGGGAGACTTGGCACTTCTTGCTTTTACTTCAGGGCTCCAAGGGGCAGGGAGACACGAAGACACTGCCGATTATGAACTGATTTGCTCCTCATGAAATTATACGGTAAGTGTGAAGCTGTCCCCACGGCCACGCAGGCGCAGGAAGGAGACGTGAATTATGCTGCAAAGTCAGAAGATGTGAAAATTGATTCGGGAGCGCTAGCTGTTTTCAATTTTATATTGCCATTTATTTTAAGAACGCCTGGGCTCCCCCAAACAGGAGTTTATAGGCAGATAGGAAAACATAATTAACACCTAAACTGACACTCCGGGTCTCAGGGAGGTGGCTGCTGATGCTCTGATTTGCAGAGCCAAGGCAAATGGGATTCCAACCAGCCTTGAACGGGGAAACTCTGAACAGTGAACAATCAATAAAACATTAAAAATCCATTGCCTTTTTTTCAGTTTCTCCTCCCTACCCTGTCTCTCTCAGAGATTTTATGTAGAAACTTGTCTGAGAGGGGAGGGAAACAGTTGGCGAGATGATTCCAAGGATGTTTAGATTCAATGTTTGAGAGGAACTGGATCTTGAGACGCTAAAGAGCCCAAGAGAAATGATTTTGAGTACAAGTCTGCAAAATGAGAGCACGGGGTGGTAGGGAGATCATGGGGTTAAAGACAGAGATCTGCAACCAAGTATCAGCTTGGCCACATTCCAGCTTGCACACAGCTCCCCATTTCTTGAGTCTCAGTTTCTTCATCTGCAAATTGGGGATAACAGCAGTCAGTACCTGCTTCCTAGGATTGTTGGGAGGATTAAATGAAGTGATTCAGGCTAAACCATAGCAGGGCATTGGGAAGAGCAGCCACACTGGATCTTGTCATCATCACATCCTGTTGTCTAGTTTCCGACAACAAGCAGATCAGGGGGCCATAAAACCAGGACCCTACTTCTCACCTGGAGCAGAGCAGCTACAGGATTTGTGGGAGCCAGTAAATAATCCACCTGCCATGCAGGAAACACAGGAGACCCATGTTTCATCCTTGGGTTGAGAAGATCCCCTGGAGAAGGAAACAGCTACCCACTCCAGTATTTTTGCCTGGAGAATCCCATGGACAGAGGACCCTGGCAGGCTACAGTCCATGGGGTCACAAAGAGTCAAATATGACTGAACAATTAAGCATGTGGAAAAGAAAAATGTGGGACCCCTTGCGCAAAAAGCAGGGGGAAGTGCCACTAAAATTACTAAGCTATTATCCTTTTCCTTTCCCTCTGCTGTCTCTTGACTGGTCGTAGTGTTTTCTAGCTGCTGTTCAAAGTCATCCTAAGTAAAGAAAAAAATGTTAAATCATCAGCATGAGTTAGCTGCTCAGTCATGTCCAATTCTTTGCAACCCATGGACTCTAGCCCACCAGCCTACTCTGTCCATGGAATTCTCCAGGCAAGAATGTCAGCATGAATTTTATCATTTACCTTTGTATTACACAATGTCAGTTTTAAATACAAATATAAGAATGTTTAACTTATAGGCAGCATCACTGACATGACACAATTGGTATTTTGTAGTTTGTACAGCACACGTGTTTTGCTGTTAACAGAACAGAAGAAACATCACACACAATGGGAGAAACACCGCACACAACGAACACGACTGTTTTTGTTTTACTTCTTGGTATGTGCGCATTCTGCAGACACCTTGTCCCTGGCTCGCTGATGAGAAAGGAGCTGGAGTTGCCTGCTCTCTCCCTTTCTCTCTGTAGCGCAGTTTCCAGCCTATGGATCTGGCTGGCGCAGAGAAGCAGCAGGAGAAAGGCTGTGATGGGTTGTTGGTGGCTCTCAGAACCACGTTGCCTTCTCTCTGTGTCAGGAGTAGCTTCTGGTTCAGAGAGAGAGCCTTGCTGTGGACAGAGCTTGCTCGCCTTGAACATGCTGAGTCTTGTTGAGTCCCCCTGAATCCTAGGCCCCCAGAATTCTGCTCCATGTGGACTGGACCTCAGGGACTGAGGACTCATGTACCGTGTGTGCCCACTCTGCTCACCCACACTCTCCACTGCCCCACGGACTTTACTTACAAAACACAAGTTCAAAGATAAAGTGATTCCACATGTCGAGATGGCAACGACAGCAGAGCATTGATCCAGGATGTGATCACAAGGGGTCCCCACCCCTGAAGCCCCTCCTCCTTGAGCAAAAGCCTCAGACTGCAGGGCATTAAAGGGCATGGATGCTCATTCCAAGGGCCAGGCTCTGGGGCCAAGGTGGGTATAATCACTATTCCCAATTTACAGATGAGCAAACGAAGACCCTGCAGGTTGTCTTGCTTAAGGCCCCACCTTCAAGAGGGATGAGCTTTCCCTGGTGGCTCAGTGGTAAAGAATCCGCCTGTAATGCAGGAGACATGAGTTCAATCCCTGGGTTGGGAAATGGCAACCCTGGAGAAGGAAATGGCAACCCACTCCGGTATTCTTGCCTGGAGAATCCCCAGGGACAGAGGAGCCTGGCAGGTTATCGTCCATGGGGTCAGAAAAGAGTCAGACACAACTGAGCGACTTTCACTCACTCAAGAGGGATAGAAACTGAACTGGAACCACTTGTGTCCAGAGGCCCCACCGCACTCCCCTGGCCCCCTTCTTCACACATGAGGTGCCATCTTGAAAGGCCCAAGGTCAGAAGATGTGCCTCCTCCCTCCCTCTCTCCCCGGCTTCCTCCTTCTCTTGCTTCCTTCCTTCTCGGGTCAGGACCTGGTGGGGCTATAAGGGGAGGGAGCAGAGCAATACCACAAGCAGCCTCAGCCATCCTGTCCCCAGGGACCCACTGACTCCTGTTTGCATGGCCCTGGGTTCACTCCTCCAGGCCTGGTTTTGCATCTCCTTTTCTCCTGCACCTCCTGTATGTGGGTGAGAGGCTTAAAGTGGAGCCTCACCCACTGTGTCGTGTATGTTTAGTTGCTCGGTCGTGTCGGACTTTTTGTGACCGTTTGGACTATATAGCCCGTCAGGCTCCTCTGTCCTTTGGGATTTTTTTAGGCAAGAATACTGGAGTGGGTTGCCATTTCCTCCTCCAGGGGATCTTCCTAACCCAGGGATCTAACTCGAATCTCCTATGTCTTCTGCATTGCAAATGAATTCTTTACCCGCTGAGCCGTCAGGGAACCTCAGCCCCTCCCCTCTACTAGCTCCCCGGGGACTCCTGCTGCCCTTGTCTGGGGAAGGGGCAGAGCCTGCAGGACGAATCTTAGGGCCCCCGTACCTCCCCCATCTGCCTGGACCCCTCCCATGTATCACCCAGCTCAGAAGAGGAAGGGGGCTGAGGCTTGAGCTCCCAGGAAACAAGCCCAGAGAGGTTACACCCTCGGTAGGCTGTGCCCAGCAAACTGGCTATGGACCCCCAAGTCAGTGCTCACTCCCAACCCCATGGCACCCCCTGCCACTTCTGTGGCTGCCCTCTGGGGTGAATATGATAAATTGGGCCTGCCTCAGCCTTTCACCTCCATAATGAGCTCCCGTGGACACAGATTCTGTTTCCACTCAACAGAGCGGGGAGCTGAGATCCAGAGAGTGAAGTCCTGTCCAGAAGCTCATAGCCGGGAAGTGGTAACGGGAGGCTCTGAGCCGCTCCCTATCAACAGAGGTGCACGGATCCACTTTCTTTTCTACACCGCACGCTGCTCCTACTTTTCCTGACTTGAAAAGTCCTAAAATCCTGTTGTCACAATTTCCCGTTGGCTGTTCCTTTTGCTCATCTGTTTTGAGGCTGTGTTAGAAAAAGAAATCCTTTTCATCAAAGGACTGCTATCTAGAATGCATATAAAGAAATGGAGCCAATAAGAAAAAGTCAACCAATTTGGGAGAAAACGGGCACAATATTTGGACACATGTTTCACCACAGAAGATACACAATTGACCAGAGTTAACAGCCCCTGTTCCCTTCTGTGGAGCAGGGAGCTGGCTTCTGGGACACCCATCATGCGATGGGCCCCAAGATAGGGACCCATACACTTGACACACTTGGTTTAAGGCTCAGCTGCTACTGTCTTGAAGTTCTAAATAATTTTTGAGCAGGGCCCCCACTGTTTCATTTTGCACTGAGCTCTGCAAACTCGGTAGCTGTAGGTGTGGCAAGTTGTCCACAGTGGGAAAGACCTCCGTTCCTATCTGTGTGGGGAACGGCCCCAGTAGTAATGAGCTTGCCTCTGACCGGGTCATAACAACTTCCATCTATTGGATTCACCACCTACCAGGCCCTGTGCCAATAGTCCTACAAAATCAATCGCTGCATTCTCACAACATCTCTGGGATAGATGGTATCCCTACTTATAGGTCAGGAAACTGAGTCTAGGTGGGGTGAGTAACTTGCCCAAAGTCCCAAAGGCCCAAGAGGTAGCAGGCAAGATTGGAACTTAGGTCTGGTTCAAATACAACAGGATTTAGGGTTTGTATTCCATCACGCCATCAACACTCCTGATGAGATACTGAAAATTAAAAAACAGGACACACAGTGCAGGAATTAGAAAAGGAGTCCAGTGAGAGTGGGGAGGCAATCCCTGGAAGCCTGATCAAGCCATTCCTGAACTCCCACCCACACAAGTTATGCCAGGAGGCTCCCCAGTCTTATTCCTCAGTAAAATTGTTTCCAGGCTCTCACAAAGGAAGCTGGCAGGGACAGATGAGTAACTTATCATGTCGGCTGGCACATGCTGGGCTCGGTCTCAAGCTCAACCCAGAGCCCAGGGCTCATGCCTTTATTTGGGGAGCACAGGAGAGAATTGCACAGAAGGCCAGAGCCTGGATCTGAAGCTGGCATAATCAGGGTTTGCATTTTGGCTTTAGACTCAAGTCTGTGGCTTGGGAAAGTTCCTTTACCTCTCAGAACTTCAGCTTCTTCATCTATAAAATTCACTCAGTCTTCCCTCATGGATCCTTTGGGGAGATGAAAAGATTACAAACAAAGCTCTCAGCTCCTGTCTACCAAATTCTGATCATTCAATCCTATGCAAGTGCCCCCTGGGCCGTGGGAGCCACATTATTCTCATAGGAGCTGGCGGGGGCAAAGTTTCTCAAAATGGGAATGTGACACACCACATCCCTGATGACTGACAGCACTTTCCTGCTGACAGAAAAGATCAATTCAAGGCTCCAGGTGGCTCCTTACTCATTAGGATTCTTTTGTTTTTCTCTGCTGAGGAATATTTCACTTTTCCTTCTCTCTCCTGGGGGCAAACCCACTTCCCTCTCCACATCACAGGCCACAAAACAGGAGGGAAGAGAGAACCATGCCTGGTCCTGAGGGGTCTGCTGTAAACGCATGATTTAATTATCTCCAGTTGATAACTAGCAAGCTGTCCAGGATTTTCCTGCACAGACTGCCTGGTGGTTTCCTTTGCTGAATGTTAATGATGTTATGGGAAACCTTTAAGCAATGCTCCCAAGGAGAAAATGTCTCCATGTGGAGGTCAGAGAAGAGGAGAGGGCTCCCTGGACAATGATGGCTGCAGGCACCATTATGGGGTCTACGCCCTGACCCTGGCTGAGCACTCATTGCCTGCAAGGCCCTCTCTCCGCTCCTGTTCCAAGTACCTTCCCACCCCAGGGCCTTTGCATGTGCTGTTCACATGGATACAGCACTCTGTCTCCAGATGTTCTCAGAGAAATTCATCCTCACCTCCTTGGGGAAGCCTTTCCCAAGCACTCTCACTAATGATGACTCCCCTGGCCCCACCAACATGTTTGCTTGTTTGTTTCCTGCAAAGCACTTAGCTCAACCCGCAACGATTGCACGTGCTTGGCCTGTTTCTCTGTCTCATCTGCTAGACAGTAAGTCCATGAGGTCAGGGCAGGGTATTGGCCTCACTCCAGGCCCCTGAGGCCCAGCATAGTGCCCAGGCGGCAGCAGGTGCCCAATGAATGAATGAAGGTTGAATGAACGAATAGAGGGGCTCAGTGTTTGGGAAAGGGAGCCAGGAGGCCAGGAGAGATTGGGTCCCATCTCCAGATTTCAGTGTCCCCTGGGCTCACCTGCTTTGAGCCCGTGACTAGATTCCACACCAGCGTCCCCTGTTCCTGCATCAAACATCCTCACCCTCCTCTCCCCAGAGTGTGGTTGGATGGGCAGTTGGATGGATCTGGCGAGGGGCAGGGGCACCTGAGTGGATACTGGCTGCCCCTTTCTGGACTTGGCTTTCACTGGAGGAGCTGGGTACCTGTGAGCCCAGGACAGTCACACAGCAGACGTCTCCCGACCCTCAGCAGCAGCCCACACTCCCTCCCCTCCTCACTGCAGCCCTGCTCTTACCAGGACATGCTTTTACCCTCATTGTTTCCTTGCTGTGATTTAATATCAGTATCTCCTCCAGGAGAATTTCACTTGCCTGGGCTGAGCCCCAGATAGCTCAGCTGGGAAGGGCCACCTCTGGGCTTCCCTGCTGGAGCTGGGCAGAAATGAGCACTGTCAGGCCTCCAGGCTCTGTGAGGCCATCCCTTGGTTACTGGTTCTCACTTCTCTCAGGTCAGAAACCCAGAGACGGTTTTCCTCTCCTAAGTGCTCAGTTGTGTCCGACTCTTTTGTGACCCCATGGACTGTAGCCCTCCAGGTTCCTCTGTCTGTGGAATTTTCCAGGCAAGAATACTGGAGTGGGTTGCCATTTCCTTCTCCAGGGGATCTTTCTGATCCAGGGCTTGAAAAAAAGTGCGTACTTGCTCAGTCGTGTCTGACTCTTTACAATGCCATGAACTGTAGCCTGCCAGGCTCCTCTGTCCATGGGATACAGGCAAGCACAATTTCTGAGAGAGCAGTCTGACTGTGGGCAGGGCTCAGTGATGTGACTTAGGGCTGTGAAGTTCCCTTTGGGAAGCTGTGAGTGAAGCTAGCTTCCCAGCTGAGTTATGCCTCAGTGTGAACTCTTTCCCCTAGGTTTTGTTCTCATCTTTGCAAAAACATTGAGGTTTTTCTCTTTCCTGTTACAATCAAATAAAACCTTGGCTTCTGTTTTGCATTTTATGCATCTGATCTCCTGCACTCGGTCACTTTCTTCAAGCTTATGTCAGCTGCAAGGGAACTAGCAGGGACGAGGCCGGCATTTCCCCTCTTTGTGGCGTTACACTCAAGAGTCATGGATCCACAGGTGGTACCCACAGGGACCCCAGGAGAGGGGCTTTGCTACCTCTGAGAAAGCACTTGGAGCCCCAGAACAGTGCCATGCATGTGCTCAGCAGTATGCCCTCTCCAATCTGCTATCCCTGTCAACTCAGCTGCATCTCACTGCAGCCCGGGGAAAGAGGAGGGACATTACACGTGAGGGACACCTGAGGGCTGGAGGACAGGCAGGAAGCATTTACATCTGCTGTGCGCTGGCCCACCACACGTCCACACCTTTGTGGAGTTGTTTGTTCCTCTCGTCACCAAGCTTTCACCAAGCATCAGTTGTGCTCCCAGCCTACCTGCCTGGTGCCGAGAACGTAGCGGTGAGCAGAGCAGACAAGACCAGAGTCCCGCCCTGTGAGTATTCAGTCTCCAAAGGTGAACAAACCAGGAACAATACGAGGAGTTCCAGCAAATCAACAAAAATAAAGAAAAAAAATTCCGATGGGAAAACAGACAAAAGATGTGAACAGGCAATTTATAGAAAAGGAGACTCAAAAGCTGATAAGCACAGGAAGAGATATTTAAATTCATTAGCTATGAGAGCTCTGCAGATGAAAGCAAGGTCTGAGGAGAATTTACCAGGCAGCCAAGGGCTGGAGGGGCATGCAGAGAGGCCCTGGGGCACAGGGTGTCTGATACACTTGCTGGCATTTCAGCAATTCTGGATGTAAACACCAAAGAAATGCCCACCAAAGTCAGAGAATGGGTTTTTCATCACTGGGTCGGTGCGGGGACCTTGCTGACCAGCTGACATCCTTCTTGAAGGATGAAACCCACGAATGGATAGGAAGCATTTAGAAGCATCAGCCTGGATGCACACATAACAACACGGACGGGCTTTAAAATAGGATGGTGAGAAAGAAAAGAAATTGTGGGACCTGTAAGGCTTCTGTCATCTCCATGAAATAAAACACACAGAACAGCAAAGGACACACGTCAACATTGAATGGCTACAGGAGGGGTAGGTTGGGAGCGTGGACTAATGGAAATAAAGAGAGAATGACAAAGGTGTGAGCTGCTGTTGCCCATGCGCTCAGAGCTGGTCCAGGGCGTCAACTCGCCTGTCTCCAAGGGGTGGGCTTTCTAGAAAACCTTGACTTTAATGAGGAGAAATTGAGGTGGCGGGGGGCATTCTCCCCACCTCAGCCAGGCTTTGAGGGCCTGCACTGGGAGCCTTGGGGAAAGAAGAGAAGCCCCCTCTGCTTCCCATCCAGCATGACCCGCCTGATGGCAGCAAGTCCCCAAGCATCTTTCCTCGGTCCCCTCCTCTGTTCCATCTTTCCTCTTTCCTCAGGCCCTGGCACTCTGGAGTGGTGCATGAAATCGTATGCGTGGACCAGCTGGGCCTGGAGTCAAATGGTTCCTGAGCCTCCTGCCTCAGACTCGAATCATCACCTCCCTGCTCTGCCATTCAGACACGGGGTCTCATCTCCCATCACCAGCTGTGGGGGCCCCATGGTGTCTCCATTTCCCCTTTGGCGCCTCTCTTCCTTCCTTCTCCACTGACCAAGGGCTGAGTCACTGTCCATCAGGCTCTGTCTCCACTTCATCCTCACACGGCCCACACTCACTGAGCCCTGCTCTGTACCCCGGAAGCCTTACACTCGGCCGGCTGCCCCCACTCTGGGAGGTTCTTGCATAATGACACCCACTTGGCAGATGAGAAACTGGGGTCAGGGGAGTACAGAAACAACCCCAGTTCACACAGCTGTGCAGAGGGGAGGCACAGCCTCTGTCATCTTCTGCTGTAGGCCACCAGGGGAGGGGATTTGTGGGGCCAGTGTGGAACTTTCCAGAAAAGCAGTCTCTTCTTCAAAGCAACATCCTGACAGAGCAACTCTGTCCTTTCCTGGCATCCCCTCCACCACCCTCTCTGACTGATTCCATGTCTGAGCCACAAAAGCCAGTTCACATTCAGAGGATCTGAGGTTTTCCAAACACCCCTCTGGCCAGGAACTCCTTAAAGACCAGCCTGTGTCTCATTTCCCTTCTTGTCTCCCCACAGACAGGCCTGAGCAGAGGCAGGTGTCCGGCCTGGAGTCAGACAGACTGGGTTGAAATCCGCCCCCAGGCTGTGTGACGTGGAGCAGGCCCCCTCACCTCTCTGAGCCTCCTGGGTCATGGGAGTCATAACCTCTGCTACTTGCCTGCCCCCAGCCGGTGCCCACATTGCACTTGTCAGTACAGATTGGACGTCACTCTGGAAGGTATCTGCAGATGTTTATTCATCCTGGACCAACAGCCTCTTGGGGAAAGGAAGGGAAGGGGAGAAGTGACATCTTGCGCACCGGCTGGGGTCCTTGGGGCCTGTGGTCTCAGTGAACTGGCAGGGCAATGCCCTCGAGGAGGGAGGGTGAAGCCAGGAAGGGGGCATGATGGTCCAGGGAAGAGAAATCCTAATTACAGCAGGCGCCATAGACCCAGTGAATGTCCCTCTTCTCCCAGTGACCCTGGCCCTCTCTGCAGGTTTCAGTTTCTTGTAATTAGTCAGATTATTTCTACCACCAGCCCTGGAGGTCAGGAGAACTGAATTCCTATCACCACAGGCCCAGAGGGATGAGGTCCAGTCTGGCTGGAGTCACACAGCATGAGCAGAGCAGAGCAGAAGCCAGGCCCCCAAGTTCAGCTTGGCCCAGCACCCTGCAGGCCCCATGCCCACAGCCCTGAACTCCGGAGATGAGTTCGGCCAGTGGTGACCAAGAACCTGGCACCATGAAGAGCGGTGGGGCCAGGTAGACAGAGAATCAGGAGAGGGGCTCCCTGCCCTCACCCTGTCAGTCCAAGGTTGAGCAAGAAGATGACTGATGATTAAGAAGCCTGCTTAGTTGTAAGAGGAGGGAGTCTTCCAAGAAGGAGACCCTGGAGTGAGGGGAGATTTGAGGTCCAGACTATGAGAAGGCAACAGACAGAGAGAGGTGGAGGAGAGCACTCCAGGCAGAGAGGGCAGCAAGTGCAAAGGCCCTGGGGTGGGTGGGCCCAACCTGCTGAGAGAAGGGAAGGAGTCTGGCATGGGGGAACATGAGTGACAAGTGGGGAATGTGCTGTTTGAGAGAAGGTCCACAGGGACCAATCACACAGACCTTCCAAGCTGCAAGGAGGAATTTGCATTTACCCCCAAGTGCCCTTGGAAGCCACTGGAGGATCGCAAGCCCAGCTGCAACAGGGTGTGAGTCTCCAAGGACCAGAGTGTGAGCTGTGCCAACCCAGGATGGAGACCACTCTCCCCCTAGGCTCTGCACATCCACCCCCCTACCCCCAACTAGGGTCCCAGATAAGCCAGAGATGAATCAGCTGGGTTCCAGGGCCTTCAGCTCACAGCTGGGATGGTGGGCTGAAGATTTGGGCATTTTTATCTTTTCCAGCCTCTTCTTCACTGCCCCCATAGGACTTTCAGCTCATCATAAATTCTGAAGGTCATTCCTGTTCCATGTTCAGTTCAGTAATAACTCCAGTTCCTCAGCTGCTTTGTGGGCCCTGAGAGGCTCAAATGAAATACTGGATGATGATAATGATAATGGTGATGCTGATGATGGTGGTGATGATGGTCTTGGAGGTGGTGGTTATGATGATGATGGTGGTGATGGTGACGGTGGTGGTGGTAATGATGGTGATGGTGGTGGTAATGATGATGATGGTAGTGGTGGTTTCCGTGGTGGTAATGGTGGTGATGGTGGTGATGGTGATAGTGGTGGTGGTGGTGATGATGGTGGTGGTGGTAGTGGTGGTGATGGTGGTGGTGATGATGGTGGTGGTGGTGATGGTGGTGGTAGTGGTGGTGATGGTAGTGGTGGTTGTGGTGCTGGTGATGGTAGTGATGATGGCAGTGGTGATGGTGATGGTAGTGATGATGGCAGTGGTGATGGTGATGGTAGTGATGATGGCAGTGGTGATGGTGATGGTAGTGATGATGGCAGTGGTGATGGTGATGATGGTGGTGGTGGTGATGGTGGTGGTGGTGGTAGTGGTGATGATGGTGGTGGGCGGTGGTGGTGATGATGGTAGTGGTGGTTGTGGTGATGGTGATGGTAGTGATGATGGCAGTGGTGATGGTGGTGGTGGTGGTGATGATGGTGGTGGTGATGGTGGTGGTGATGGTGGTGATGGTGGTGGTAGTGGTGGTGATGGTAGTGGTGGTTGTGGTGCTGGTGATGGTAGTGATGATGGCAGTGGTGATGGTGATGGTAGTGATGATGGCAGTGGTGATGGTGATGATGGTGGTGGTGGTGATGGTGGTGGTGGTGGTAGTGGTGATGATGGTGGTGGGTGGTGGTGGTGATGATGGTAGTGGTGGTTGTGGTGATGGTGATGGTAGTGATGATGGCAGTGGTGATGGTGATGGTGGTGGTGATGGTGGTGGTTGTAGTGGTGGTGATGGTGATGATGGTGATGGTGATGATGGTGGTGGTGGTGATGGTGGTGGTAGTGGTGGTGATGGTAGTGGTGGTTGTGGTGATGGTGATGGTAGTGATGATGGCAGTGGTGATGGTGGTGGTGGTGGTGATGATGGTGGTGGTGATGGTGGTGGTGATGGTGATGATGGTGGTGATGGTGATGATGGTGGTGGTGGTGATGGTGGTGGTGGGATGGTGGTGGTAGTGGTGGTTGTGGTGATGGTGATGGTAGTGATGATGGCAGTGGTGATGGTGGTGGTAGTGGTGGTGATGGTGGTGGTGGTGGTGGTGGTTGCAACAATAATGATGATGGGAGTTTCAGTGTGGTGGCTATTCCTCTGCCCTGACCCCCATCACTGACTAGGGGCATCCACCCCCTGCTTCTGTGTGTAGATGCTGGCTCTTAATGGTTCCCAGTTAACTCCCATTTCTGAAGTGACACCTTTCAAAGGGGCCAGAAATCTGAGACCAAAATCTGACTGACATCACTCCTTTGCCTCAGGGGAGCCAGCCCTGTCGCTCAATACACTCCAGGTTCCCTGGGGGATCCAGCTGAGGCTGGACTCAAGCTGAGACCACACCCATGCTCAGCAACTTCCCCACCATCCTACAGCACTCTCCCCCTTTCCTCAGAGAGCAGCCCAAGCCCTATCTCAGGACCTGCTTCTGGGACCTGGGCCTGAAACAAACTCAGTAGAACACGAATGCTTATCATCTCACAAAACATGTCCCAGAATGGGAGTCCTCAGGCTTGGAGAAAGCCTCTGCTTCCTCTGCCTGCCCATCTCTGTGGCTGGGTGATCAGGTGCAGCCATCGGAGAAGGCCCGCTGACCAGCTGAGACCAAGTGGCCCATGAAGCCTAAATAGTCACTGTCTGCTTTCAGTGGAAAGTGATGGCTGATCCCCTGCTGCATACCCACACCTTCCCAGCTCTCTGATGAGGGAGGGAAAGGGGCAAAGGGTAAGGACTGAGGACCTACTGTACCTGGAGACTTTCATCAATGCTTTAATCCCCACACAGTTTCATGGAAGAGGCAATAATGTTATCATTTTATAAATGAGGAAAGTGAGTCTCAAGAGTCAGGATCTGAGCACAGGACTCTCTGGCTAGAAAATCTTTAAGGTTCTCTCACTTGACTGAGCAGATCATGGCGACAGGAGGCTGACTTTCACTTCAGGAGCCTCAGGGAGAGACATCCCACCCTACTCTCCCACCCTGGGGAGAGGCCCTCTGCAAACTCTTGCCTGGGGTGGATGACTCATTTTTTAATCATGAGAACAGACTGGGTGTAAGGTATTTGTTTGGGTCCAGCAGCACCCTGGGGGAGGGGCAGGGCAAGGAGAGGGTGATGCTCTTGGGGCCTGAGGCAAGGGTCCTGGCCTGGCTGCTCTGTCCCCCTGCATCCTGCCACCCAGGCACCACTTCCCTCCCACCCAGACAGCCAGAGAGGTTTCTTCTCCAGGGTTTTCTGGTCCTTGGAGCAAAGCTTGCCGAGAGAAGCTCAACATGACGAGCCTTGGCCAACCAGGGAGAGTTTCCACCTGGCTTCCCGCTGCGCTGGTCCACTCCAATTACGTGCCCATGGTGGCCACCTGATCTTTCCAACGCGTGGCCTGGGTCATGCTGCTCCCAGCTTCTACCCCTGGGTCTGAGAATAAATTCCTTGTGTAAGTCTGCCAGGCTCTACACATAGGATTGCTAGATAAACTACCAGATATGCTGTTTAATTAGAATTTCAGATAAATAATGAATATTTTTTAGTACAAGCTTGTCGCACACAATGGGGCTTCCCAGGTGACGCTATGGGTAGAGAACTCGCCTGCCAATGCAGGAGAAGTAAGAGACACAGATTTGATCCCCAGGTCGGTAAGATCCCCTGGAGAACCGCATGGCAACCCACTCTAGTATTCTTGCCTGAAGAATCATAGGGTCGCAAAGAGTAAGACACAACTGAAGCAACTTAGCCTGCACTATCTCATGTTCCATACAATATTTGGGATATACTTATATTTTTTAAAAGTATTTGGCATTTATCTGAAATTCAAAGGTATCTGTGCATCTTCTAGTTTTACTTGCTAAGTCTCAACCATATTGCACACATCTCTAACAAATCCTCCCAAACCCCTGCAGCATCTCTCCCCACCCCAACCCCATATCTGTTCTGGAACTTACCGTGCTCCGCCCACCACCTGTGCACAGGCTGGTTCAGCCTCCCCCCACTTGGCTTCACGCTTGTTAAATTCCCCTCATCCTTCAGACTTCAGCTGAAATGTTACTTCCCCAGAGCAGTCCAGCGGCCTTCCTGAGCAAATCAAGTCCCTGTCTTCTGCACACACATAGCTCTGCAGCCTATCCACACCCTTCGCACATCTGTGCTTTATACATGGGGATGTGATGCTTGAACTCATGCCCAGATTTCTGACCAGACGTCCATCTGTACAGACAGGATCATGTTGGCCTTGTTTGCGGCTGTCACGCTGGCATCTAGCATAGTGACAAACACTCAGTGAAAAGTGTGCAAAACACAAATGAACCAGGTGGAGGAGGTCAAGTGAAAGCCCACCCAGGTTCAGTGTCAGATTCTGTTGTCACCTCATCCTGCACAGGCATCACGGTTTTATGCCAGCAGGCAGCCCAACACTCCTTCTTTGTGTGGACAGTATCTCTGGGGCAGCAAGCGTCTACGTAGCAGAGCTGGTTAGGGGAAATAGAAGGTGAAAATTCTGAATTACAACAAATTATGAATTACTGCAATGCATCATTTTTAAGTTTTCTTTTTCTGGCAGGAAAGAAAGATGCCTTTCCCAGAGTTTATTTGGAGGAACTGACGGGGCTTGAAAAACTGGCCAGCGCCAACTTTGTGTTCTTCTTGAAGAGCAACAGAGAGATGCTTGTGAAAATAACCATGAGAACAACCTTGGCCATGGCACTGTAAAAACACATGTTTTCTCATTTATCCAATGGTCCTGTATTGTAGGGCTCGCAGATGAGGAAACCCCCCGAGACATGAAGCTAGGAAGTCTGAGAACTGGTGAGAATCCAGTGCTGGAAACATGCTCTCTTCTAAGAAGCAGGTAGGAGAGAAAGGACCCCAACATTCAACCTGGTGCCAGAGACCAGAGCATATGTGGCTATTCACGCTTACATATAAATGACTCAGCATTGCATGAAACTAAATCTTGGGTTCTCAGCTGCACTACTGTGTATGTGTGTTTCAGCTACTCAGTCATGTCCAACTCTTTGAGACTTTGTGGGCTATAGCCGGCTAGTCTCCTCTGTCCGTAGGATTCTCCAGGCAAGAACACGGGAGTGGGTAGCCATTTCTTTCTCCAGGGGATCTTCCCAAACCAGGGACTGAACCCAAGTCTCCTGCCTTGCAGGTGGATTCTTTACTATCTGAGCCACCAGGGAAGCCCCCAGCTGCACTACTGCAAGCCCTCAGTAGCCCCCCTGGCTGGTAGCGAGAGTGTCAGAGAAGAAAGAAGGGTTTCACTGTCAGAAGGTTCTATTGGGCAGCATCAGTCTAGCACTCAGGAAAGACGTCATGGCTGGGAGCGGGGAGGGGGTGCTCAGCAGGATCTGTAGATGGAGAATGAAGCCAAAGAGACAGCCTGAGTTACCACATGCGCACAGCAAAGCACTGGTTGTCCCTGGTCATTCTGGACGCCCGGTCCATCCACAGCACACCTTTCTCTCTGTGTGAGCTTGGAACTCCTGCTTGTTGCCAAGATAAAACAGACCACCGGATGCTCCGTGGAGAACCAAGAGGAAAGATGTATCATTTCCCCCTTCAGTCTGTCAGTCACATCATTAATATAGATGCGATGAATGAAGGCAACCTCTTTCTTGTTGCCTGTGAACTGCTCAAGTGCACACCCGCAAGCTGACAAGCAAGTGATCGCCCCCCACCCCATCTACATCCTGCTGATGCTGTCAATCATCACCCAGTCACAGCTCCAGCTGACGGATGACGGGCCAAGAGCTGGAGTCTCAGTGCTTGCTGATCTGTATCCAGCGGCAGTTAGAAGCCCAGGGCTGGAGTCCAAGGCAAACTGGACACAGGTCAGCAGCTACGATGTCGTGGGCTGATCACCTGAAGCCTTTGGGATTCAGTTTCTACTTCTCCAATGGGGGAGAGGGCGTGGTTCTAAAAATCCCTGTGAGGATGATGAGATGAGATGATGCAGAGAAAATGGTCTCAGTGCCTCGTGCAACGCAAGCCCTTAAACAGTCACTGTTGTAGATATTGTTTAAATAAGGCAGATGCTCCACACATGGCCTCCACACATCCCCTCCCAATCCCCCGAAATTAGAAATATAACAATGTTACTTCGAATCAGCACGTTCAAATCTTGTAGATTTTCCCTCTACCCACTAGTTGCCAGTAGTGTCCTCTGTTTAGTTGTGATGATCAAAACTGTCTCCAGACATTCTCCAATGTCCTCTGGAGGCCAAACAACCCCTCGTTTAGGAGCACTGTTGTAGACAATAAAAAGAAAGAAGGACGGAAGCTCAGAAGGGAGGGAGAAGGTGCAATACTACATTCAAACACAAAACACATGTCCAAACCATTGTGTTGAGTAAAAAAAGAAAAAAAAAAAAAAGCTAGACACAAAAAAAGTGCCCAGAAGGCATGTGGTTCCACACACATGAAGTTCAAGAACAGGCAAAAATCAACCAGTGGTGATCCCATCAGAGCAGTCATTATCTAGGGAAAGGTTGCTGCCAGATGGGTTCTGGAAGCTGCTTATACAGTGGACACACATGTACAAATTCATCAAGCTGTACAAATAAGAGTAATTAAGTTTACTCTAGGTTTGTTAGATCTCAGCTGGAAAGTATTTAAAAAATAGATGAGGAAGCCATAGCCATCTGTCTCCTGGGGCCTCCTTGCCCTTCTGACCCCACCGCCTCGCAGAAAACCTAGGCATCAGCACCATCACTCGTCTCTGCTGCTCCTCCTCTTCCCCTTCCTCACTCCCATCTCCATCCAGACACAGCAGCTCAGGGCTCCCACAGACACGGGTCTCACAGCAGAGAGTGGATCACTCTCTGGTCCACTCGCATTGCAACTCAGGCTGCAATTCTCTCCCAAGAACCTAACAATCTCTATAGAGCCCACCTTGGGCCTCCAGTTCCAATCTGCCCTCCTTTTTCATGTCTAGAGCTTTTTTTTTTTTTTTTCTTTTTTTTTTTTACTCAACACAACTCTTTGGAGATGTGTTTTGTGTTTGCATGTAGTATTGCAAATGCTACTTTGAATCAACATGTTCAAGAGTAATTTCTCCCCTCATTTCATAGTTCCAGACCAGTCCACAGCTGACTCTGACCCTGGTGGGATCCAGCAGTGTTGGCAAAGCCCCAAGCTGTGGCCTGGGGGTTGGCAAGCAAGATGGGCCCTTTGTTTAAGGTCCTCTCGCAGAGTCTGGGATGAAGGGCAGATGGCTCTGTAACGACTCATCCTCCCTGGAACGTGAAGGGATCCAACCACTGCGCTTGGACGCCTGGAGTCACAGGAAGCTGTGTATCCACAGGAGCCTGGGGTGGACAGAGTACCAAGAAGAGCTCTAGTTTACACTTCCATCATTTGGGTTTCCCTGGTGGCTCAGTGATAAAGAATCCGCCTGCCAGTGCAGGAGATGTGGGAGATGTAGGTTCAATCCTTGGGTTGATCCCTGGGTCGGGGAGATCCCCTAGAGGAGGAAATGGAAACCCACTACAGTATTCCTTGAGTGGAAAATCTCATAGAAAGAGGAGCCTGGAAGGCTACAGTCCACAGGGTCACAAAGAGTGGGACATGACTGAGTGACTGAGCACGCACACACCCTTCATTCAGCTGAGAGGTGTGGAGTCTGAGTCCATACCAGTCTCTGTAGGAGGCAGTGTGAATGCAAAATCAGGACCCTCTCCAAGGTTGGGATGCAAATAGCCAGTGAGCACATGAAAAGATGCTCCATGTCGTTAGTCATTAGGTTAATGCAAATCAAAACCACAGTGAAATACCACTTTAATCCCACTGCTGCTGCTGCTAAGTAGCTTCAGTCGTGTCCGACTCTGTGCGACCCCATAAACGGCAGCCTACCAGGCTCCCCCGTCCCTGGGATTCTCCAGGCAAGAACACTGGAGTGGGTTGCCATTTCCTTCTCCAATGCATGAAAGTGAAAAGTGAAAGTGAAGTCGCTCAGTCCTGTCTGACTCTTCAAGACCCCGTGGACTGCAGCCTACCAGGCTCCTCCGTCCATGGGGTTTTCCAGGCAAGAGTACTGGAGTGGGGTGCCATCACCTTCTCCCACTAGGATGGCTAAAATCAGAAAAATGGACAAGAATATGTGTTAGTGACCATGTGGAAAAATCAGAACTCATATGCAACACTGGTGGGAATGGAAAATAGTTCAACTGGTATGAAAAACAGCGTGGCGATTCCTTAAAAAGTTAGACATAGAATTGCCACAGGATCCAGGAACTCCACTCCTAAGTATGTATCCAAAAGAATTGAAACAGGGACTCAAACAGGAATGTGTACACCGACATTTATAACTGCATTATTCATGATAGCCAAAGGGTGGAAACAGCCTAAATGTCCATCAGAACAGAGAAGCAAAACATGGTGAATATACACAATGGAATATTCTTCAGCCACAGGAAAACTATGAAGTACCAACCCAGGCTACATATGGAAGATCCTCAAGCACATCATGCCAAGTCAAAAAGCCAGCCACTAAAGACCACGTTGTGTGATTCCATGGATATGTCCTTCTGTTCAGTCACTCAGTCATGTCCAACTCTTTGCGACCCAGTGGACTGTAGCCCGCCAGGCTCCTCTGTCTGTGGGGATTCTCCAGGCAAGGATACTGGAGTGGGTTGCCATGCCCTCCTCCAGGGGATCTTCCCAACCCTGGAATCGAACCCAGGTGTCCCACATTGCAGACGGATTCTTTACTGTCTGAGCCACCAGGGAAGCTTTCCATTGATATGAAATGCCCCAAACTGGCAAATCCATAGTGACAGAAAGTAGATTAGTGGTGGCCAAGGGCTGGGGCGGGGAGAGGGAGAAATGGGGAGTGTCTTCATTTGGGAGTGATGAGAATATCTGGGAATGTATTAGAGGTGGTGGTTATACAACACTGGGAATGTATGAAATGCTGCTGACTTGTAGGATTAAAATGGTTAATGTTATATTATGTCTATTTTGCCTCTGTTTTTTAAAAATCAATGAGATAATCCTTGTTCTGAGAAATCCCAGAGGAGGCCTACTATTTGGACGGCAAGGACACATAAAAGCACATTATTCTGATTATTTATTGCTGAATAGCAAATTCTCCAAAATCCAGAGACTTCAACCCACTTTACTTTGCTATCAATTTATGGGTCAGAAACTTGGACAGGGCACAGCGGAGATTAATTGTCTCTGCTCCACTATGTACTGGGAGTCTGCTGAGAAGACTCAGACAGCCAGAGAGTCTTCTGGATGCCTCTTTACGCACCTGTCTGGGACCTGTGTGTGCATGTCAGTCACTCAGTCGTGTCCAGTGACTTCATGGACTGCAGCCTGCCAGCCTCCTCTGTTCATGGGATTCTCCAGGCAAGAATGCTGGAGTGGTTTGTCATTTCCTTCTCCAGGGGATCTTTCCAACCCAGGAATCAAACCCATGTCTCCTGCGGTTTCTGCATTGGCAGGTGGATTCTTTACCACTGAGCCACTTGGGAAGTCTGGCACGCAGGCCAGAGTGATTTGTAGGTTGCGCTCAGCAGGGACCCAGAACACCATCACTGGACCATTCTATGTGACTTGGGCTTCCTCCCAGCATGGCAGCCTCAGAGCCTGGGCAAACCAGGCAGAAACACTCTAGAGACTTTTAACCCACCATGTTGTCAGATAGAATCACTCCTGCCATATGCTATTGGCTGAGGCAGTTACAAACCCACCCACCTTCGAGGGAGGGAAAGTGAAAGTGAAGTCGCTCAGTCGTGTCCAACTCTTTGCGACCCCATGGACTGTAGCCTATCAATCTCCTCCATCCATGGGATTTTCCAGGCAAGAATGCTGGGGTGGATTGCCATTTCCTTCTCCAGGGGATCTTCCGACCAAGGAATCGAACCCACGTCTCCCGCCTTGCAGGCAGACGCTTTACTGCTGAGCCACCAGGGAAGCTCTAGATCTTATCTCTCAGTGAGAGGAATGGCAGAGAATTTAGGGATGTGCATTGAAACCTCCACACCCATCACTAGGGTGTTAAATAACTCATGCCCACCTATATAATGAAATCTGGCTTCCCTGGTGGCTCAGTTGGGAAAGAATCCACTTGCAATTCAGTAGACCCAGGTTCTATCCAGGAGTTGGTGATGGACAGGGAGGTTTGGCGTGCTGCGGTTCATGGGGTCGCAAAGAGTCGGACACGACTGAGCGACTGAACTGAACTGAACTGATCCCTGGGTCGGGAAGATCGTCTGGAGAAGGAAATGGCAACCCATTCCAGTATTCTTGCCTGGGAAATCCCATGGACAGAGGAGCCTGGTGGGCTACAGTGCAAGGGATCGCAAGAGTCAAACACGACTTAACGACTACACCACCACCACCACATAATGGGATACTAAGCTCCTGTCAGAAAGAATGAGGCAGCTGCATGATGCACTGATAGGCATGCTCATTTGAGGTACAGATTTAAGTGAAAATAGGCAAGGGGTAGAGAAGAGTGCAAAGAAAGGGGGAATGTGGTTATAGTAACGGCTTATACACGCACAGACTGTGAGGATGCACAGGAAATTAGTAACAGGCTTGTTTCTGGGGAGGCGAAATGGGGGCTGGGGACGCTGTCAGGAAATGCAGACATATCATTTCACTTTCTATCATTTTGCACAATTTTTTTTCACTATGTGTCTATATAACCGATTCAAGGGAAATATTTATAAAAATTGAAAATAAAGGAATAAGTTAGACAAACACTGGTGTGGAAAGATGCCAAGGCATTGTTTTGAAATTCACTTGTTTTGCTTCATATGCATAGTACAATCACAATTATAGACAAAACAAAGGGATACACATATACACACTCACAATCACCCTCGTGAAGGTCAGGAAAGACACGTACAAAACTGGAAGGAGAGACATAGGATTAGGTGGGGGTAAGACTGCTTCTTTTTACTCCCTTTGCTTCTGGATCTCTTTTATCTTTTATAATAAGAATGTTTGAAAACTATGAAGATGTTCTAAGTTTACAACTTTAGACAAGAGACTTCACCATACAGCATGATGTGTGTGAAGAAGGGAGCCAAGAACAGTAGAAGGATATAGGAGGGCAGCTGAACGGATCTGGCAGTCAGGGAAGGCTTCCTGGAGAAGGAGGCATCTGAGCTCTCAGAGCCTATTGTCTCTCCCTGAGTCAATGGATGAACAGTCCTAGACAGAGCCCTTCTTCTTGGTCTCACCTTCTTCTTGGTTTCTTCTTGGTCTCACCTGCTTAATCCAAGAGGAATAAGTCCTGGTAGGACCTGCCTCACCCTCCTCTGTTCAATGCCATGAGCAAGTGCTGGGCCAAGACAGAATAACTATAAGTGTGGGAGCCCCTGCTTCTCTTTTCTCTCTTTTCCCTGAATTTTAAACTTGGATCAATTAATTAATAATCACCACTTTGAGCGAGTTATTGCTGAAACACTTTGTCTTAACTTAGAGAGGAGTACTATGATGATCAGGGTTCCAGTTTTACAGATAAGAAAATGGAGGCTCAGAGGGGCTAAGTGACTTGCTCTAGGTCACATAGCTGGAAAGTGACAGAACTGTGATTCTGAACTCCCAAAGTCTGGCTCCTCAATCCAGACCCTTATTCTCTCACTGGGCTGCCTGGCCTCTCAGGTGCTCTGTCTGCCCCCAGTAGCCCCCAAGTCCCTCTGAATCCAGTAGGTTTCTCCCTCTCTCCTTTCCTCTGCCCCCATCTCCCTTCCCTCATTTCTGCAGCCAGAGTGGCCTTAAGGAAGTTCAGCTTCCTTCAAAGACACAGTGCATTTCAGCCAGCTCCCATTGCTGAAGGCACCTCCTAAACTCTTTAAAATTTATTTATCTAATTAAAAACCTCTCAGCAGCCCAACACACTGGAAGATTTCATTTTTAACCAACACACAGTCAACCCAACCTGTCTGGGCAGGGCAGTCCCATCCCAGGAGCATCACCCCCACCGGGCCTTGGGAGGCCAGGGTGACCAGAACAGCCATCCCCGCCCACAGAGTCAGAGCCAGCCAGCTGCGTTTCCGGCCAGTGAACCTGCCACTCAAAGCCCCCTTTTTAATTAGCTCCATATCTCAGGCGGCCGGAGCACGTGGGCAAACTTCTGTCTGACTTCACTGCGAAGCCCAAGCACATCCCAGTTTGCTTTCTAAGAATAGAAGCGGGGCTGGGGGAGGGAGGAGGCTGGGATCTAAAAATGAATTTGCAACCCAGAGCAAAACAACCCAGCCGAGGAGAGGGGAGAGAAAGCAACACACATGCCCGCAGCCCGGCCCGGTGGGGGCTGTCTGCTGCCATCCCGGGTGTGAATCGCGGGCCTGGCAGTCTGCCCAACTGTCTGGCAGGGACGGGGGTGGGGGGCGGCGCGGCTCATGCCAGGAGCAGGCAGCTGGGGACACCCATGGGAGTCTGGATGTTTTCTGGGCGGCTTGGTTTTCCCCAGTAGACAGCAGTGACTCACACGCTTGCAGGCTGGGCTCGAGGGTTCAGGAGAGCCCCAGATGTCGCATGAGGTTTCAGGCACTCAGGGGCCAGATGCCTGGGGGGCAAGGGGTGAGATTCCACCCTCACTCCGGATGGCCTCCACTTAGGAATTGATGGAGGTGGCAAACTTACCTGCTAAATATAACAAAATCAGGAACAACAAGAATAATAATAACAGCTCCTGTTTATTGAGGTTTCACCCTGCCCATCACTGCTCTGAACACTTAGCCTGAAAAAGCCGATCTGAGCCTCATGACAACCGTGTGGGGGATGAGCTACTCTTGACCCCCTTCTACTGATGAAGAAACTGAGGCCTGGGAGTTTGTCTCATGTCCAAGGTTGGTCACATGCTCAGGAAAAGGTACCCAAGGATCGGAACCCAGGTGAGCCTCAGGCGTGGCCCGGGCCCTTCACGTCTCAGCAACAGCATCTCATTCCTACCCTGAGCGATGCCTCCCCAGCCCAGAGGGCACTGCTGTAGGCCAAGGACCACCAGAGGCCGACTACTGTCAGGGAGATGCTGCTGAGATGTGAAGGGCCCGGGCCACGCCTGAGGCTCACCTGGGTTCCGATCCTTGGGTACCTTTTCATGAGCGTGTGACCTTGGACGTGGAACAAACCCCCAGGCCTCAGTTTTTTCATCAGTAGAAGGGGGTCAAGAGTAGCTCATCCCCAGTGAGGCTGTCAGGGGTCCCTGGACCCAGCATCAAGTAAAAGACTACACAGAGAGGGCTCTTCCCTTTCCATTGTCTCTCGTCTTTTCTAGTGAGATCCGTCACGGAAACACTCTCCGTGGGGTGTTAGCTTATGGTTTGTCCTGAACACCACCCCCACCCAGCCCTTACTAGGCTCCCTCCGGGACAAAGAGAGCAGACTAGCACCCCCTAGATGTTGATGACACTTTGTTTTCTTTGTATTTTTTTCCATCTTTACAAAGAGTGACCCCAAATTTCCTTTTAAGGTCTTGATACTGAAATTCGCTTTTAAGATAAACTCAGTTTCGAAAGCAAGTCCAGTGTTTTAGAGACAGATACTGAAATATTTATGGATGAAATAACATGATGTCTGGGATTTGCTTCAAAAGAACTGGGCATGAGGGTAGACTCTGAGTAAAGGTACATAAAGATTGGCCATGAGCTGAAGTTTTTTGATGCTAAGCTATTGGGTAGAATAGTATATTAAGTATAATTCTAAATATGTTTTATATATAATTTTATATAAAATTTATTAAAAAGTTAATATACTAAAAGTTGGTAAAGAAACTGCCTGCAATGCAGGAGACTCCAGTTTGATTCCTGGGTCGGGAAGATCCGCTGGAGAAAGGATAGACAACCCACTCCAGATTTATAGTAATATAATATAATATTTATAGTACGCTAATATATTTATTATAACATCAGATCAGATCAGTCACTCAGTCGTGTCCGACTCTTTGGGACCCCATGAATCACAGCACGCCAGACCTCCCTGTCCATCACTAACTCCCGGAGTTCACTCAGACTCACATCCATCAAGTCAGTGATGCCATCCAGCCATCTCATCCTCTGTCGTCCCCTTCTCCTCTTGCCCCCAATCCCTCCCAGCATCAGAGTCTTTTCCAATGAGTCAACTCTTCGTATGAGGTGGCCAAAGTACTGGAGTTTCAGCTTTAGCATCATTCCTTCCAAAGAACACCCAAGGCTGATCTCCTTCAGAATGGACTGGTTGGATCTCCTTGCAGTCCAAGGGACTCCCAAGAGTCTTCTCCAACACCACAGTTCAAAAGCATCAATTCTTCAGTGCTTAGCCTTCTTCACAGTCCAACTCTCACATCCATACATGACCACAGGAAAAACTATAGCCTTGACTAGACGGACCTTGGTTGGCAAAGTAATGTCTCTGCTTTTGAATATGCTATCTAGGTTGGTCTTAACTTTCCTTCCAAGGAGTAAGCGTCTTTTAATTTCATAGCTGCAGTCACCATCTGCAGTGATTTTGGAGCCCCGAAAAATAAAGTCAGCCACTGTTTCCACTGTTTCCCCATCTATTTCCCATGAAGTGATGGGACCAGATGCCATGATCTTAGTTTTCTGAATGTTGAGCTTTAAGCCAACTTCTTCACTCCCCTCTTTCACTTTCATCAAGAGGCTTTTGAGTTCCTCTTCACTTTCTGCCATAAGGGTGGTGTCATCTGTATATTTGAGGTTATTGATATTTTTCCCAGCGGTCTTGATTCCAGCTTGTGTTTCTTCCAGTCCAGCGTTTCTCATGATGTACTCTGCATATAAGTGAAATAAACAGGGTGACAATATACAGCCTTGACGAACTACTTTTCCTATTTGGAACCAGTCTGTTGTTCCATGTCCAATTCTAACTGTTGCTTCCTGACCTGCATACAAATTTCTCAAGGGGCAGATCAGGTGGTCTGGTAGTCCCATCTCTTTCAGAATTTTCCAGTTTATTGTGATCCACACAGTCAAAGGCTTTGGCATAGTCAATAAAGCAGAAATTGATGCTTTTCTGGAACTCTCTTGCTTTTTCCATGATCCAGTGGATGTTGGCAATTTGATCTCTGGTTCCTCTGCCTTTTCTAAAACCAGCTTGAATATCTGGAAGTTCACGGTTCACGTATTGCTGAAGCCTGGCTTGGAGAATTTTGAGCAGTACTTTACTAGCGTGTGAGATGAGTGCAACTGTGCGGTAGTTTGAGCATTCTTTGGCATTGCCTTTCTTTGGGATTGGAATGAAAACTGACCTTTTCCAGTCTTGTGGCCACTGCTGAGTTTTCCAAATTTGCTGGCATATTGAGTGCAGCACTTTCACAGCATCATCTTTCAGGATTTGGAATAGCTCCACTGGAATTCCATCACCTCCACTAGCTTTGTTCGTAGTGATGCTTTCTAAGGCCCACTTGACTTCACATTCCAGGATGTCTGGCTCTAGGTCAGTGATCACACCATCATGATTATCTGGGTCATGAAGATCTTTTTTGTACAGTTCTTCTGTGTATTCTTGCCATTTCTTCTTAATATCTTCTGCTTCTGTTAGGTTCATACCATTTCTGTCCTTTATCGAGCTCATCTTTGCATGAAATGTTCCTTTGGTATCTCTGATTTTCCTGAAGAGATCCCTAGTCTTTCCCATTCTGTTGTTTTCCTCTATTTCTTTGCATTGATCGCTGAAGAAGGCTTTCTTATCTCTTCTTGCTATTCTTTGGAACTCTGCATTCAGATGTTTATATCTTTCCTTTTCTCCTTTGCTTTTCACTTCTCTTCTTTTCACAGCTATTTGTAAGGCCTCCCCAGACAGTCATTTTGCCTTTTTGCATTTCTTTTCCATGGAAATGGTCTTGATCCCTGTCTCCTGTACAATGTCACGAACCTCATTCCATAGTTCATCAGGCACTCTATCTATCAGATCTAGGCCCTTAAATCTGTTTCTCACTTCCACTGTATAATCATAAAGGATTTGATTTAGGTCATACCTGAATGGTCTAGTGGTTTTCCCTACTTTCTTCAATTTAAGTCTGAATTTGGCCATAAGGAGTTCATGATCTGAGCCACAGTCAGCTCCCGGGCTTGTTTTTGCTGACTGTATAGAGCTTCTCCATCTTTGGCTGCAAAGAATATAATCAATCTGATTTTGGTGTTGACCATCTGGTGATGTCCATGTATAGAGTTTTCTCTTGTGTTGTTGGAAGAGGGTGTTTGTCATGACCAGTGCATTTTCTTGGCAAAACTCTATTAGTCTTTGCCCTGCTTCATTCTGTATTCCAAGGCCAAATTTGCCTGTTACTCCAGGTGTTTCTTGACTTCCTACTTTTGCATTCCAGTCCCCTATAATGAAAAGGACATCTTTTTGGGTGTTAGTTCTAAAAGGTCTTGTAGATCTTCATAGAAGCATTCAACTTCAGCTTCTTCAGCGTTACTGGTTGGGGCATAGGCTTGGATTACTGTGATATTGAATGGTTTGCCTTGGAAACGAACAGAGATCATTCTGTCGTTTTTGAGATCACATCCAAGTACTGCATTTCGGACTCTTTTGTTGACCATGATGGCCACTCCATTTCTTCTGAGGGATTCCTGCCTGCAGTAGTAGATATAATGGTCATCTGAGTTAAATTCACCCATTCCAGTCCATTTCAGTTTGCTGATTCCTAGAATGTCGACATTCACTCTTGCCATCTCTTGTTTGACCACTTCCAATTTGCCTTGATTCATGGACCTGACATTCCAGGTTCCTATGCAATATTGCTCTTTACAGCATCAGACCTTGCTTCTATCACCAGTCACATCCACAGCTGGGTATTCTTTTTGCTTTGGCTCCATCCCTTCATTCTTTCTGGAGTTATTTCTCCACTGATCTCCAGTAGCATATTGGGCACCTACTGACCAGGGTAGTTTCTCTTTCAGTATCCTATCATTTTGCCTTTTCATACTGTTCATGGGGTTCTCAAGGCAAGAATCCTGAAGTGGTTTGCCATTCCCTTCTCCAGTGGACCACATTCTGTCAGATCTCTCCACCATGACCCGCCCGTCTTGGGTTGCCCCACGGGCATGGCTTAGTTTCATTGAGTTAGACAAGGCTGTGGTCCTAGTGTGATTAGATTGACTAGTTTTCTGTGAGTATGGTTTCAGTGTGTTTGCCCTCTGATGCCCTCTTACAACACCTACCGTCATACTTGGGGTTCTCTTGTGGGGTATCTCTTGACGGCTGCTCCAGCAAAGCGCAGCCATTGTTCCTTACCTTGGACGAGGGGTATCTCCTCATCACCGCACTTTCTGACCTTCAACGTGGAATAGCTCCTCTAGGTCCTCCTGCGCCCGCGCAGCCACGGCTCCTTGGACGTGGGGTTGCTCCTCCCGGCTGCCGCCCCTGACCTAGGACGTGGGGTAACTCCTCTCGTCGCCACCCCTGACCTCGGACATGGGGTAACTCCTCTAGTCGCCGCCCCTGACCTCGGACGCGGGGTAGCTCCTCTTGGCCCCCGCCCTTCGGGCATGGGGTCCTCCCGGCTTCTGCTCCTGACCTCAGACGTGAGGTGACTCCTCTCGGCCGCGCTTTAGTGCGCCCGTCACAGTCCCCTGCACTTTACATTATAAATTACATATAAAACATTGAGTTATGTTATTGATTATATAATTAATAATTGTATTATATAACTGTGCCAAGTCACTTCAGTTATGTCAGACTCTGTGATCCCATTGACTATAGCCCGCCAGGCTCCTCTGTTCATGTGATTTTCCAGGCAAGAATACTGGAGTGCATAGCCATTTCATTTTCCAGGTATATAAACGTATTCATTCTATATAATGTTATGTTACGTATGGTTTGTGTTTTATGCATTATATATTATGGGTATCTTATACAATGTTGTTTAGGCTACTTTTATAAGTATTTAAAATTTTCCACAAATACAAATGATTTTTTAATACTATATAAAAAATGTTTTTAACTAAGTTGTTGTAAAGAAGAAGTTAAGTAAGAGCTACCCAGAGATAGGACTTCCTAGGTCGCGCTAGTGGTCAAGAACACCCCTGCCAGTTCAGGAGACTTGAGACATGGGTTCGATCCCTGGGTGGGAAAGATCCCCTGGAGGAGGGCATGGCAACCCACTCCAGTATTGCCTGGAGAATCCCATGGACAGAGGAGCATGGTGGGCTACAGTTTGTAGGGTTGCAAAGAGTTGGACACAACTGAAGCAATTTGGCACGCACTCAAAACTCTTGCTTGGAAAATCCCATGGACGGAGGAGCCTAGTAGGCTACAGTCCATGGGGTCGCGAAGAGTCACACACAACTGAGTGACTTCTCTTTCGAACTTTTCACTTTCATGAATTGGAGAAGGAAATGGCAACCCACTCCAGTATTCTTGCCTGGAGAATCCCAGGGACGGGGTAGCCTGGTGGGCTGCCGTCTATGGGATCACACAGAGTCAGACACGATGGAAGTGACTTAGCAGCTGCAGGAGCACTAAGAAATGACAAAAACTTTGACCAGGAAGAGCAAATGAGCAAGGTGTGCAGAACACTGGCACACGACTTGTTTCTAATGTGTACAAGTTTATTTTCCTTCCCAGGAAATGGGGAGAGGGGGTGTACTCCTCCCCATCTCCCAGGACTTTCTCCTTCTGGCTGCAGACTTGTGGGCTCCTGATGAGGCTGGTGGTCCAATGTCATCTTTGCAGATCTTGAGAGAAAGGGCAGGAAGGAAAGCACTGCCTTTTTTTATCTTTCCCTTTAAACAATATAAAAGTGCAATATTGCTAAAATGATCCCATCTGGAAATCCAAATGCGTTAGAAGCAAACAGGCCTGGCCCAGGGAGGGGGAGTGTGATGGGGCTCTGTGCCGAGGGCATTCACAGGCCATGCTGCAGGCCCCACCCAGAGGACCTCGGCTCAAAGCTCGAGGGGAACAGGCTGTCTGGGCCACCCAGAGCCTTGCCCCAGGGAGGGTACACCCCCTCAGCAGAGCCAGCCAGACCCTGAGCAGCTCTGGGCTCTGCAAGTCGGCCCAGAGGGACCTCACAGAGCAGAGATCGTGAGCCCAACAGACAAAAGCAGGAGAGGCCATCCAGCCAACTTGTGGCTCATTCCTTGAAAGTGTGTAAAGGAAAAGTGTTTGTTGTGTAGTCATGTTCAACATTTTGTGACCCCATGAACTATAGCCCACCAGTCTCCTCTGTCCATGGAATTCTCCAGGCAAGAATACTGGAGTGGGCTGTCATTCCCTTTTCCACGGGATCTTTCCAACCCAGATATTGAACCTGGGTCTCCTGCATTGCAGGTAGATTTTTCACTGTCTGAGCCACCAGGGAAACCCACTCATTCCTTGGGTAAAGGGAAATGAAGAGGCTTAATTGGGAGCAGTTTATGATAGGCAGGAAGATTATTCAGGCACTTAAGAGGTTATTAACACCTTTTATGAACCTCATTGTTTAAAAGCCAGCCATGCTTAATCATTTTAGCACCGTTAAATCAGTATTAACAACAACCCCACGACTTGCTTTCTGAAATATCACCATTTGATAACACTCATGAAACACAATGCCGTGGGAAATCTGGGCAGAACAGGTGAGTACTCAGCTTGCCTGTGAACTGTATCTTCAGTTTGGTAGGCCCCAAGCTAAACGAGGGTGCCCCTGCTACTCAGGCACTTAGAATCTGTCCCCAGCCCAGCTGCTTCCCAGTCTTTCTCCCCATCTCGTGAGCAGGCCTGGGATCCTTCCCAGAGACCTCCCCAGTAGTCATCCATGAGCCCCACTCAGAAGAAAACCCTGGGAGCTAGGAGAGAGCCTGAGATGCAGAGGGTACCTGATAGGAATTGTGTGAATTAAGTCACATTTTTGTCTTTTCCCTGCTTGCCCAGTGATATATACTTATGTAAAGTAAGAAGTGTTTATCCTTCTCCCCCACACTTGAATCCCAGCTCTGCTACTCAAGTCCCTGATGGCCAGCAGTAAAGAAACTGCCTGCAATGCAGGAGACAAGAGTTTAATCCCTGGGTCAGGAAGATCCTCTGGAGGAGGAAATGGCAACCCATTCCAGAATTCCTGCCTGGGAAGTCCCACGGACAGAGGACCCTGGTGGGCTACAGTCCATGGGGTCACAAAGAGTTGGACACGACTGAGTGACTAAGCATGCTACTGGAGAGCTGTGTGACCTTGGGCAAGCAACTTCACCTCTCTGTGCCTTCATTTCCTCATCTGTAAAAAGGGCGTCAGGATAGCCCCTACCTCCTAGTCTTGTAAGATTAAGTGAGAGACTCTTTGCCTTCAGCACAGTGCTTAGCACCTAGTTAACACTCAGTAAAGTACACAACCTCTTAAATTCCAGAGGTAACATTGTCAGTAGATAGGGATATCTCCTTTCAGACTTTTGTGTACCTATGAAATACTGATGCATGCCCTGCCCTGTGCTGTGCTCAGTTGTGTCCGACTCCCTGCGACCCCAAGGACTGTAGCCTGCCAGGCTCCTCCGTTCATGGGGATTCTCCAGGCAAGAATACTGGAGTGGTTTGCCATGCCCTCCTCCAAGGAATCTTCCCAACCCAGGGATTGAACCCAGGTCTCCCACATTGCAGCTGGATTCTTTACCGTCTGAGCCACCAGGGAAGCCCACACATGTATGCATGTTTCTATAATTTTTGTTGTTTCATTGTTCTTTCACTCTTCTTTACAGAGTTACAATCATTCTATTTATGCTGTGGTGCATCTCAGTTCAGGGCTTCCCAGGCGGCACTGTGGTAAAGAACCCGCCTGCCAATGCAGGAGATATACGAGATGCGGGTTCCATCCTTGGGTTGGGAAGATACCCTAGAGGAGGGCATGGCAATCCACTCCAGTATTCTTGCCTGGAGAATCCTATGGACAGAGGAGCCTGGCGGGCTACAGTCCATAAGGTCACAAAGAGTAGGATATGACTGAAGTGACTTAACATGCATGAATGCACACATCTCAGTTTAGGTATTTTTCTCACATGACAGTAAGTCCTGGAGAGACTTCCACCTTGTTTTTGATTTTTTTTTTTAATGTAGCAAAGTTTTTCTGAAAAATGGTCGAATAGTAAATATTGTAGGTTTTGCAGGCCATGTGGTCTACATGGCAACTACTCAACTCCGCTATTACAGCTTGAAAGCTGTCATAGACAATATGTAAATAAATGGCATGTTCCAATAAAACTTTATTTACAAAAACAGGAAGTTCACCATCCTTGGCCCTAGGGCTGTAATGAGCAGAGCCTGGCTTCAGCCCCACCCTTGTGGATAGCTCCCCCCACAGTATCCAGGTAACCCAGAGTGGCTGTACTGTTACATACTCAGTTCCCTTTTATAGGGAATTTAGGTCATTTCCAAGTCTCACTCCCAGATCCCTGTGGCACCTGTAGCTGGAGGCTGCATTCCTCCCACTGGGAATGCTGGGTGATGGAGGAGGTGTTCCTTGAATGTTATCAAGTACAGGTAGCATTTTAAATGCATGAAGCACACCCTTGGACTGCAAGCACATCAAGGGATCAATTGTTCCCACTCTATTGTTTTCTGAACAAAACTAGGGCTATTCTAAAAACATGGCTTCTTCAAGGTCACCAAGCAAGATGATGGGGAGTTAGATGATAGGAACCACCTTTCATGAGAGGGAATGGCCTGTGCTGCTGCACATAGCCCCCTCTTGGAGCTCTCACTCAGATAATTATGACTGACCTCTAAGACTCCCACAAGGTAGGATCCGGTGTTGTCTGCTAAGAGCATGTGTTTCCTCCCTCCTGGTGCTCCGGAGCAGGCCTCTCCAGTTTCTCAAACTCACCAAGGTCTTGCCCTTACATGGGCCTGAGGGTTCCTGGCAACTCCAGCCTCTTTTCAAAGGGAAATCCTTCTTATCTGGTCTTTCTGACCTCAGCACAGAGGTCTCATCCCCAGGGAGGCCCTCCCAGACCTGCAGATCCCAAAGCAGGCCCCTGGCTCCTCCTGCTCCCTTCTCATTCCCCCAGGAGTACCAGAATCTGCCATCATTCAGGGTCATTCGCTTGTTTGCTCCTTTACTCCCTGTCTCCTCCCATGTCTCCAACCCTCCAGATATTCAGCCACTCAGCACAGAGTCAGGATTTGAACACAGGTTCCTCCAACCACAGCAGTTCTCCTTTCTAATCCCAAGCACGCCCCTCCAGCATCAGGGTAGTGATGGAGGCTCCAGAACCACGCCACTGTGGAGTCCCAGTTAGTTCATCTTCCCCCGGCTGTCAATGGGTGCTGGCATCCAGGTCCTGGGCTCCTCTGGGTATTAGATAAGTTCTTAAGAGGGTTCGAACAGTGGGCTATGCAGGAAACACCCACAGTGTCAGCTGTCACTATGGCACTATGATTCGCCACTTCTAGGAAAGTGCCAACGTCCCCAGGATACCTTTCCAGGAGGAAATCCAAGGTGGTCCTGGCTTCCCCGAGGGGCCAGCCAACACAAGTCCTCAGTACTCTCCAACTCATGGACCCCTCCCAGCAGTTCCAGCAGCTTTAGATGTTGTTCAGTCATGCCTCTTTGCTACTTCATTGCCTGCAGCACACCAGGCTTCCCTGTCTTTCACTATATCCCAGAGTTTTCTCAAATTCATGTCCATTGAGTCGGTGATGGCATTCAACCATCTCATCCTCTGTCACTGCCTTCCCCTCCTACTCTCAATCTTTCCCATCATCAGGGTCTTTTCCTATGAGTTGGCTCTTCACATCAGGTGGCCAAAGTATTGGAGCTTCAGCTTCAGCATTAGTCCTTCCAATGAATATTCAGGGTTGATTTCCTTTAGAATTGACTGGTTTGATTTCCTTGCAGTCCAAGGGACTCTCAAGAGTCTTCTCCAGCACCACAGTTTGAAAGTTATAATTATAACATTCAGTTATAATTCCCATTTTAGAGATGAGGAGACAGAGGCACCGAGAGGTTAAGGAACATGATCCAGATAAAATGGTTGGTGAGGGGAAGAGTGCAGATTTACCCTCATGCCCTTGATTCCAGGACCCATTGTTATAATCATACATATACAAGGCACTCCCTCTTCTGAATACAAACACCCTCTTCCAACAACACAAGAGAAGACTCTACACATGGACATCACCAGATGGTCAACACCAAAATCAGATTGATTATATTCTTTGCAACCAAAGATGGAGAAGCTCTACACAGTCAGCAAAAACAAGACCAGGAGCTGACTGGGGCTCAGATCATGAACTCCTTATTGCCAAATTCGGACTTAAACTGAAGAAAGTAGGGAAAACCACTAGACCATTCAGGTATGACCTAAATCAAATCCCTTATGACTATACAGTAGAAGTGAGAAATAGATTCAAGGGATTAGATGTGACAGACAGAGTGCCTGAAGAACTATGGACACAGGTTCGTGACATTGTACAGGAGGCAGGGATCAAGACCATCCCTAAGAAAAAGAAATGCCAAAAGGCAAAATGGTTGTCTGAGGAGGTCTTATAAACAGCTATGAAAAGAAGAGAAGCAAAAGGCAAATGAGAAAAGGAAAGATACACCCATCTGAATGCAGAGTTCCAAAGAATAGCAAGGAGAGATAAGAAAGACTTCCTCAGTTATCAATGCAAAGACATAGAGGAAAAAAACAGAATGGGAAAGACTAGAGATCTCTTCAAGAAAATTAAAGATACCAAAGGAACATTTCATGCAAAGATGGGCACAATAAAGGACAGAAATGCTATGGACCTAACAGAAGCAGAAGATATTAGGAAGAGGTGGCAAGAATACACAGAAGAACTGTACAAAAAAGATCTTCACAACCCAGATAATCATGATGGTGTGATCATTGACCTAGAGCCAGACATCCTGGAATGTGAAGTCAAGTGGGCCTTAGGAAGCATCACTATGAACAAAGCTAGTGGAGGTGATGGAATTCCAGTTGAGCTATTTCAAATCCTAAAAGATGATGGTGTGAAAGTGCTTCACTCAACATGCCAGCAAGTTTTGGAAAACTCAGCAGTGGACACAGGACTGGAAAAGGTCAGTTTCATTTCAATCCCAAAGAAAGACAATGCCAAAGAATGCTCAAACTACCGCACAGTGGCACTCATCTCACACGCTAGCAAACAAATGCTCAAAATTCTCCAAGTCAGACTTCAACAGTATGTGGACCATGAACTTCCCAATGTTCAAGCTCAATTTAGAAAAGGCAGAGGAACCAGAGATCAAATTGCCAACATCTGTTGGATCATCGAAAAAGCTAGAGAGTTTCAGAAAAACATCTACTTCTGCTTTATTGACTATGCCAAAACCTTTGACTGTGTGGATCACAACAAACTGTGGAAAATTCTGAAAGAGATGGGAATACCAGACCACCTGACCTGCCTCCTGAGAAATCTGTATGCAGGTCAAGAAGCAACAGTTAGAATGAAACATGGAACAACAGACTGTTTCCAATTAGGGAAAGGAGTACGTCAAGGCTGTATATTGTCACCCTGCTTATTTAACTTATATGCAGAGTACATCATGAGAAATGCTGGACTGGATGAAGCATAAGCTGGAATCAAGATTGCCGGGCGAAATATCAATACCTCAGATATGCAGATGACACCACACTTATGGCAGAAAGCAAAGAAGAACTAAAGAGCCTCTTAATGAAAGTGAAAGAGGAGCGTGAAAAAGTTGCTTAAAACTCAACATTCAGAAAACTAAGATTATGGCATCCGGTCCCATCACTTCATGCCAAATAGATAGGGAAACAATGGAAGCAGTGACAGGCTTTATTTTTGGGGGCTCCAAAATCACTGCAAATGGTGACTGCAGCCATGAAATTAAAAGATGCTTGCTCCTTGGAGGAAAAGTTATGACCAAGCTAGATAGCATATTCAAAAGCAGAGACATTACTTTGCCAACAAAAGTCCATCTAGTCAAAGCTATGGTTTTTCCAGTAGTCATGTATGGATGTGAGAGTTGGACTATAAAAAGTTTGAGGGCCAAAGAATTGATGCTTTTGAACTGTGGTGTTGGAGAAGACTCTTGAGAGTCCCTTGGACTGCAAGGAGATCCAACCAATCCATCCTAAAGAAAATCAGTCCTGAATATTCATTGGAAGGACTGATGCTGAAGCTGAAACTCCAATACTTTGGCCACCTGATGCAAAGAACTGACTCATTGGAAAAGACCCTGATGCTGGGAAAGATTGAAGTCTGGAGGAGAACAGAATGAAAGAGGATGAGATGGCTGGATGGCATCACCAACTCAATGGACATGAGTTTGAGTAAACTCCAGTAGTGGGTGATGGACAGGGAAGCCTGGCGTAGTACAGTCCATGGGGTCACAAAGAGTCGGACATGACTGAGCAACTGAACTGAACTGAACTTCTGAATACCCTTCGAGGCAGCAATTTCATGGGTGGGGAGTTATCCTGAGACAAGAATCAGATATCTACACAGAGGACAATGTTTTCTGCAGCATCAGGTACACAGTAATAATAATTTAAAAAAAAAAAAAAAAAAACAGAAGCAACTTAAATGTCCATCTACTGGGGATTGCTCAAATCACATATAATGCACCCAAGCCTGGATGCTCTGCTGCCATGAAAGATGATGAGAAATCTATGTTCATTAGCATGGAAAGCTGTGACAGCTAAGTAGAAAAAAGCAAGCCACTCAAGAGCACTCGTAATGCGAGTCTATTTTTGCTTCAATATATATTTAAGTATATATTAAATATATGTGTGTGTGTGTGTGTGTGTGTGTGTGTGCAAATATGCATAGAAATGAGATTGGAAGAAAATGCATCAAAACGTTCGAAGTAGTGTTTCTGGGCAGTAAGATTCTGGACTCTTTCCACTTTCTTTCTCCTTATAATTTTCTGTTTTCCCTATTTTCTGCCATGAGCATGTATTGCTTTTATAACTAGGGGCGGGTGGAGATGTAAAACCCGATTTAGCTCTTTTTCATTTGGAAAAATGTACAACTTGCTTTCTGTACTTCAAGATAAATCGTGTGGGCACCTCTCTGGACCCACAGATAGAAATGAAAGTCTTCTTTATGATTGCTGCATTTGCTCTGGAGTATGGAGGGGCTGCTACTTACTCAACCCTTCCCATTGGGACAGTCAGTGGATGGGGTATCAGCCCTGTGATGGCATGTGGCAAAGCTGAGGGCGTGTTACTGCCATACTTACCTTGTGCTCTGAGCATAGTCTTGCTATAATACCAGACTCCCTCCAAATGCTTGGTTCCCTCACTGTCTTTGAAGAAGCAAACAGCTCTGGGTACCATAGTCACAAAGGAATCGGTTCCACCAATAGCCTGAAGGAGCCCCGAAGCTGATTCTTTCCCAGTCTCAACCCTTGATTTCAGGTGAGACCGCAGCCCCAGTCAATACCTTGATCTCAGCCAGGTGAGAACCTGACACAGAGTCCTGCTAAACCATACCCGACTCCTGACCCAGAGAAACTGTGAGATGATGAATGAGGATTGTTTTTTAAAGTATAGCTGATTTACAATAGTCTATTAATTAGTTTCAGGAGTACAACATTGGGCTTCAGTATTGTTACAGATTATCCTCCATTGACCATTCTTGCAAGACGATGGCTGTCGTTCCCCGTGCTGTACTGTGCATCCTTGTTATGTATCCATTTTATACACGGTAGTGTGAATGCGAATTGTTCTGTGCTGCTGTTTATGGGAAAATGTTATGCGGTAAAAGAGAACTAAAACAAACCGGGTAATTCATTCACCCCACTCAGCTCTGCTAGACAGGGTTGTCTGCTTTTAGCAAACAAAACATGGGATGCCCAGTCAAGTTTGGATTTCAGTTAAACAATGAAGAATTCTGTGCTATGAGTTTGTCTTCTGTCATATTGGGGGCAGATGTACACTAATAAATTATTCACTGTTGAACTGAAATGCAAATTTGCTGAATGTCCTTTCTTTTATCTGGCACCCCTACCGCAGACCCCCAACAGCAGAGAGCTGGGTGTATACTCTTATCTTCTGCTGGAAAGGCCTGCACAGCAAACCCAGGAACACTCTGAGAATAGCCCTAAAAGGTCAGACAGGAAAAGACAAGGACCTAACCCCAAGTTCTTCTTTTGTAACCCCAGATGTTCAACGTCACATCGATGTTCCTAAAGTGAAGCGCCCGTGTGTGTCTGCATGTCAGTTCTCCCCAGCCAGAACATACCTGGAACGTGCCTCCAGGGCTCCCAGCCACAACCACGAGGGCTGTTGTTTCACATGCAATGCCCTCCCGGGCAGTGGGGATAGCCCGACCCCCATGTAACATGACTGAGGGTCTGTGACTCTTGGCACCAAGTTACAAAGGTAAGTAAGATATAGTCCTACCCCTCAAGGGGGTTGTGGCCTAAGAGTCAGAGGGGAAGAGAGAAAAAAAGAGGCAGGAAAAGAGAGGAGGAAGGGAGGAAGGAGGAAGGGGGCAGGAAGGGAAGGAGGGAGGAAAGGGATTCACATGAGCAAAGCTGGACGCAGATGCATCGTTCATAATGGCTGATTGCTGGAAACAGCCCCGCGTGCTTCACAAGAGAAGGGACACTCACTGCGGTGTATTCACATGCTGGAGGGCTACTCAGCAACAGAAGGAACAAACTGCTGACACAAGACAAGGATGGAGGCTTTGATCATAATGTCGACTGAGAAAGCCAGAGACACAGAAAAGAACATCTTGTAGGATCCATTCACATGAAGCTTCAGGACCATCAGCTTATCTATGTGTCAGGAACAGGCTGGGACCCCCTGGATGGGAGGCAGGGGTCTTCCAGGCTGCTGCTCCTATTCTGCTTCTCCATCTGGGTGTTAGCTGCACAGGCGTGTTCACTGTGAAAATTCACTCATCTGGTCAAGTAGGATGTGTACACTTTTCTGTATGTATTTTGTGCTGTGCTGTGCTCAGTCACTTCAGTGGTGTCCGACTCTTTGCGACCTGCGGACCGCAACCCGTCAGGTTCCTAGGTCCATGGGATTCTCCAGGCAAGAATACTGGAGTGGGTTGCCGTGCCCTCCTCCAGGGGATCTTCCCAACCCAGGAATTGAACCCGTATCTCTGGTGTCTCCTGCATTGCAGGCAGGTTCTTTACCCACTGAGCCACCTGAGAAGCCCCATATACATGTTATACGTCAGTAAATAATCTCATTGTAAGAAAAGACGTAGGTTGATCAGCAGGTGGATGGAGATCAGTCTGTCCACTTGACGGAATACGTACCCAGAAAGAAAAAGCAGTGAACTATCGCTCCACACAGCGACATGCCTGAATCTTGGGCTAATTCTGTTGAGTGAAAAAAGCCAGACCCAAAAAAGCACATACTGTATGATTCCGTTTATATAAAACTCCAGAAAAATGCAAAGTAATCTATGGTGGTAGAAGCAGATCAGTGGCTGTAGAGCAGGAAGAGGGTAAGAAAGATAACCAGGAACTTCCCAGAGGGACAGAGATGTCTGGTCTCATGACGGTGATAATGGTGTCACCAAGGGGTCCCTGGGTCAAAAGGGGTCAAGCTGCACATTTCAAATACTTGGAGTCTATTGTTTGTCAACAACGACTCAGTAAAGCTACTTTTTAGAATAGAGGTAGAAACCCAGGATTTCCCATAGACCGGAGGTGGGGATAAGGGACGAGAGGGAGGTATCAGAGTGACCCCAGACTTGTGGATCTGGAATGGGGGAGGTGAAGCTCCCCAGGACAAACAGTTTTCTGGCCCCAAATGTCAACAGTGACAGACCCCAGTCTAGAGGTAGACCTCTGTGTGTGTGTGTGTGTGTGACTGCTAAATCACTTCAGTTGTGTCTGACTCTGTGCAACCCTATGGACTCTAGCCCGCCAGGCTCCTCTGTCCATGGGATTCTCCAAGCAAGAATACTGGAGTGGGTTTCCATGTCCTCCTCCAGGGGATCTTCCTGACCCCAGGATCAAACCCATGTCTTCTATGTCTCATGCTTTGGCAGGCAGGCTCTTTACCACTAATGCCACCTGGGAAGTCCCCTGGGGGTTGAAATTCTGGATCTGCCCCTTCAGAGTGAGAAGAGACAACAGAGGGAGACCTGGGTCAGCTTGTGCCTCCCCTGGGAAGCTCAGAACCCAGGAAAAGAGAGCATGCCTGGCCCCTCAACCCCAAAAGAACAGGCACATTGTCACGTGCCCTGAACGTGTGTGGCTGCCGGTCAAGCTTGTCAGGAGGGTGTGTAACATGATACACAGGGGTCTAAAAATAAATAAATAACTGGAGAGGCCCGAATTAGCCGTCTGATGGTTTTAGCATGGAGATTTGGTACAGCTTGCTCCAAGCATCCTGGTTTCCTTGGATACGTTGGCCACGCATTAGCTGTCTCAGGCCAAAAATAAAAGATTTGCAAGAAAGAAGCCACGGGACATTGTCGCTGCCACTGCTGCTGTCAGGATCACTCGTCATCTTAAAAGACATGACACCCCAGGTTCCAGGGACAGACAAGTGCCTCATTCTCTCTTTGTCCTGATGGCAGGACAGTGCAGCAGCTAACGAGGCTGGATGGGTTGGAATTCCAATCCTGACCCCAGGACAGCTTTTAAGTGCACTATCTGACCTCCCTGAGCCCCTGAGAAGTTGCCTTCTCTGCTCAGCAAAAGGGAAGATGCTCCCACCTCATAAGGTGGCATGGGGTGTCGGCACAGAGTGAGGCCCCAAATCTAGAAACTGCTTGCGTCATCTCCAGAGTATCCAGGCATTGGCGGCCAGCACACAGACTGGACGCCATTAGACGTGCTGTTGGCCAGCCAAGGAGACATATCCTGAACCAGTACATCCCCATGCCCACCCTGGCTGAAGCCAAGGGAGCTGCCCCTTAGATGGGCCTGCCGTCCCCTGCTGCCCCAGGGCCCAGACTCTCCCGGGCAGCTGGTGCTGGCCACAATTATTTGTGCAATAACTCAGGTAGAGATCTGAGAACAGTGCTCAGCACGTAGCAGGAACACAGACTGAATTCATAGTTGCTATTGTTGCGACTATAAGCCAGCCCGTCCAACTGCAGACCCCACACTCTTTCCACAATGCCATCTGCCCTTCTCTCTCTCTCCCTCCCAAGTCCATGTGACCAAAGGATGTCAGGACCCACAGGCCGGAGCAACAGACTGTCCTTGGCCATGAACCAAGGAGCACTGACTGGCCCTGTGGGCAGACACAGTACGGCTTCTACACTGACCAACTAAGGCCTTCCCCAAAAGGAACCAGACCCTCCAGGAAAAGGAAGCCTGGGCCGCCTGCCTGTGCAGAACCAAAGGGAAAAAAAGCCCCCAGTTGTCAAACCAAGAAGCAGTTTTTCTGCTCGTTGGATTCTAGACTTAGAAGCCTTTCAGGACTAATGGGCAAGGCTGGTTCCCTGCTGACCTCAGACAGGTGTTTCCCATCCCCCTACACAAGCACCCCCAGTCATTTGAACCCTGGGACCTCACCAAAGTGGCCACAGCAAATGGCATTCCAAACAGGATGACCCATCCCCACAGGAAAAGGCAGCAGGCTCAGACATCCCCTCCGAGGCCAGTTTGCCTCCTCTCGAGTTCAGCTGACACACAGTCATTTGGCAGCTCTGCTGGGCCTTCTCCGTGCCGGGCAGGAAGCTGGGATCATGCAGCAAGCAAGGCTGACAGGTCCCTTACAGTGGACTTATGGTGTGAGGCAAAGATATGAACAGCAAATACACACATCAACACTCAGGGATTCTTGCTGGTGGTCCAAGGGAAAGAAACAGGGTGATGGAGTAGGACATAACCAGAGGCTGGGGGAAGGCTTCCAAGAGGAGATGATGTTTGAGCTTCACCCCTGAATGACAAGAAGGAGCTGGCCATGAGAAGGCCATGCTCATCAGAGGGAACACAAGAGCCAAGACCTTGGGTTGGGGTGGGGCTTTGGGGGTCATGTCCAAGGTCACGTAGCTGTGGATACTCAGCAAGAAGCAGCAGGAGGAAACCAGGCAGGGCAGGTGATGGGGCAGGTCACAGGCAACTTGAGTGCCCAGCTCTGGATGCAGACTTGGTAGAAATGCAAGAAGAAGCGTCTAAACACTGCAGTGGCCTCTCCCAAGTGACTCCTCACCTGGTGCTCCTGGAGGCCCCTGGCGGACAGGAGGCTTCATCTGTCTCCAAGATTCAACCTGGGGTGGGAGAAAGGTGATCTTCTCGTCCACAGGCAATGCGTTTGGAATCTGATTGCATTGTCTGGCTTTGGGTGAGGAGGAAAGGGTGTAAGATTTGAAATCTGGTCCAGAACGGGCGTTTGTGTTTTTGTGTTTCCCTGACATCTGCTCTTGGAGGCATGAGCAGAGTCGGGGGAACTCAGGAGTCCTTTCTGATCACTGGACCATGGGTTGCATGAGGTCAGAGACTGCATCTGCTCCATTCAGAACCAAATCAGCAGAGACCCAGACATGGAAGAACAAACGAAGGGAGGAACAGTGGATTCTGGTGTCTGCTGTGGCCGTGCGGGTGGTCTGCAAAACAAACTCAGAGGCTTTCCCACGGAGTGAGCTACATGCCAGGAATCCAAGAACACCTTCTTCAGCAAAGGGAGCCCTGCGTGACAGTGCATAGCCATGGCAACTTGTGTTCCATTTCAGAAACCAAGGGCTAGTCTCTTAAGAGAAGGGGGTGGTACCAGGTTGAATGGTGGCCCCAAATTCATGTCCACCTGCAATCTCAGAATGTGACTAAATTTGGAAATATGGTCTTTTATCAGATCTTGTTAGCTAAGATGAAGTCCTACTAGATTAGGAAAGATTATGAGCTCAGTTGTGTCCAACTCTTTGTGACCCTATGTACTATATAGACTGCCAGGCTTCTCTGCCCATGGGATTCTCCAGGCAAGAATATTGGAGTGGGTTGCCATTCCCTTCTCCAGGGGATCTTCCCGACCCAGGTTAGGGTGAGTGCTAAATCAGATGACTGGTGTCCTTATAAGGCCACTTTGGGACTTCCCTTGTGGTCCAGCAGTTAAGGCTCCCCACATCCACTCCAGTGGGCACAGGTTCAATCCCTGGCCAGCAAATAAATAAATACTCAGATAACATTTTTTTTTTAATCCTTTAAAAAAAGAAGAAGAAGAAGGCCACCTGAAGACAGCAGAGATTGGTGTGGCTTCTATAAACCAAGGACGCCAAGGGGTGTCGGCAATCACTGGAAGCCAGGATAAAGGCCCCTGAGCCCCAGAAGCACTCCGCTGCTGATGCCCTAATCTTGATCTTCTGGCCTCCAAAGCCATCAGAAAATATATTTCGGTTGCTTTCAGTCCCCAGAAGCAAGGACTCTTTTGCATGCCCTCACTCCTGCCCACAGTGGCTGATGAAATACAGAGCTGTGTGGTCCAGCATTGGAAAAACAGCCTTCCAAACCTTTCGCATTCATTTCCCGGGGCTGCCCGAACAAATTATCACAAATTTGGTGGCTTCCAGTAAGAGAAATTCTTCCTCTCACTGCCCTGGGGACCAGAAGTCTGAAATCAGTAAGTATCACAGGGATGAAACCAAAGTGTCCTGGGGGCCGGGCTCCCTCCAGAGCCTTGGGCAAATGGGATCTTGACCTTCCAGCTTCTGGTTGCCATGCTGTGCTGCAGCTTGTGTCTGAATCACTCCAATCTCTGCCTCTGAGGTCACATGCCTTCTCTCTGAGTGTCACCTCTCCCTCTGCCTCTTGTGACACCTGTGATTATGCTGGGCCTACCTGGATAACCCACACTAACTGTCCCGTCTCAAGATCCTTAACTTCCTCATATCTGCAAAGAGTGGATGGTTAAGTGACATGATTTCCAACAAGGTGCATGGCTGGCATCCCTTAATTAGATGACCATCCTGGAATCCCCCGCAGCCACATTCTAGGACAGATCTGAGAGGGACCCTACCCCAAAGGCCTAGGAAAAAAAAGTGATTCCTGGGAGCCAGCAAAGGTCCACTTGGAATAGAGAGCTCACTGCCATCTTCCACCAGGAGACCTGAGGGGCCCTGGGAATGTGGGGAGTGGGGAACACGAGGCAAGCTAGGCGTCTTTGCCCCTAGGACACAGCACCAGCTCAGCTCTTACCCAGGATGGTCTGATCCTTTGATTTATCAGGAACAGTCAGAAATGCAGGTTTTTTAAGGTGAAATATCCTCATTGTTAAATAAGTAACTAACTTAAAAAAATGTAAAGCGTTCTGTAAATCAAGCAAGACACATCCAATAGGTAGCACCAGTTCCCAACGTCTCCTGTTGACTGGGTCCATTAGAACCCAGCCAGCATTTAGGAAGGTCATCTCTGGAGCAGTCCAGGAGGAGAGTTAACAGCTGAGGCCTTGGAGACAGATGGACTCAGGTTCAAATCCATCTTTCACCAGCTGTGTGAACCTCAGGCAAGCTACAATTTCCAAGCCTCAGTGTTCTTATCCATAATATGGGGTGATAAAATGAACCTCCCCAGGATTGGGATTAACATATACTCACTACTATATATAAAATAAGTAACTAATAAGGGCCTACTAGGTAGCACAGGCGGAGAAGGCAATGGCACCCCACTCCAGTACTCTTGCCTGGAAAATCCCATGGACGGAGGAGCCTGCTGGGCTGCAGTCCATGGGGTCGCTGAGGGTCAGACACAACTGAGCGACTTCCCTTTCACTTTTCACTTTCATGCATTGGAGAAGGAAATGGCAACCCACTCCAGTGTTCTTGCCTGGAGAATCCCAGGGACGGGGGAGCCTGGTGGGCTGCCGTCTATGGGGTCGCACAGAGTCGGACACGACTGAAGCGACTTAGCAGCAGCAGCAGCAGGTAGCACAGGGAACTCTACTCAATACTCTGTAATGGCCTATATAGGGAAAGAATCTTAAAAAAAGAGTTGATATAATTTTATGTACAATTGATTCACTTTGCTATACAGCAGAAGCTAACACAATATTGCAAAGCAGCTATACTCCAATAAAAAAGTTTTTAATGAAAAAAATTAAAATTAATTAAAAAATTAAATCAACCTCCCTGGGCTGTCGGAAAGCTCACATTGATATGGTACAGGTATAAAACCCCCAGCACAGGGCCTCCCACAGTGAATGTGCTATAAGGGTTAGGAGTGATTGTTGTTGTGTTTCTGAGATGCATTCTTTTGCATATTTTAATCATTCATAGCCTGGGTCAGGAAGATCCCCTGGAGGAGGAAATGGCAACCTGCTCCAGTATTCTTGCCTGGGAAATCCCATGGACTGTGGAGCCTGGCGGGCTACAGTCCAGCGGGTGGCAAAGAGAAGGACACAACTGAGCAACTGAGCACACACACAATCATTCACACATTTGGCTGCAACCTACAATCACTGTGTACATTTAAAATCTGATCTGACCCCCTTCACTCCCTCAAAGATGTTCTTCAATAGTTCGTGTGACTTTAAAAAGATCGGATACCTTCCTGTTCAAGATGTGGAAATGAAGATCATGTTGGGAGAGATCAAGGACTTAAGACCCAGTTGGGGAGACGAGTGTCCAGGAAGAAGCCGGGGCTTTCCCTGCTCTGAGATCTGTCCTGTTCAGAGTCTCAACAGTCACTCAGATGAAGTTCATGCTTGTGAAATCTGCAAGTGATCCCAAGGGGGAGGGGAGCTCTGGGGCGGGTGTGTGAACCTCCAGGGTTCAATGTCAGTGGTCAGAAAGGAACAGCAACTGTGAGTTCTGGCACTCAACTTCCTTAGGTCAGTTCCAAAAGTCAAGCGTGACGTCACTAGGAGAGTGCAATTAAAACAGCGGCAATGTGGAGCGTCCACGAGGCTGTGAAATCCCGGCAAGACTCATGTGACTGCTTCTGGGAGTACACATTGGTACAATCAGCTCAGGAGACTGTTTGGCAATAAACACAGGCCCACCTCTGACCCACATCCCCACTCATGGCAATGACCCCAGGTTAATGAGTGCATGTGTGCGGTGAGCACACCGAGACAGTTCCAGTTCCCCACAGCAGCCCTGCCTATAATGCCAACAGCTGAAAACAACCAAAATGAACAAGAGAATCAACATGAGAACCGCGGTGTGTTACAACTGCTACAGAGCAATGAAAAGGAACAAACCACGATTACACCAATGAGGATGAGGCTCCCAGACTTAATGGTGAGTGAAAAGGTCAGACACAAAAGAGTGTGACTGTAGGATCCTGTTTATATGATGTCTGAAAACAAGTGAAGCATATCCTCAGAGGAAGAAGGTAGAATGACCGCTACCACTGCAAGAGAGTGGGGTGGGTGGTAACCGGGATGGGACTGAAGGGAACTTTCTGGACTGGTGGGTGGTGGTTACATGAATGTGCATGCTCAGTCTTTAAGTCGAGTCCAACTCTTTGCAACCCCTTGGACTAGAGCCCACCAAGCTCTTCTGTCCACGGAATTTCCCAGGCAAGAATACTAGAGTGGGTTGCCATGCCTGGGTTGCCGTGCCCTCCTCCAGGGGATCATCTCAGATCAGGGGTTGAACTCCCGTCTCCTACAGATTCTTTACCACTGGGCCACTGGGGAAGCAGTGTTTACATAGGTGTACACAACATAAAAGGTCATTCAGCTATAGACTTTGGATCTGTGCACTTTGCTCTAGATATATGTTCTATCATAACAGACAAAAAGTTAAGTGTGGAGAGCCAGCAGATAGATGTAGGGCAGGTAGCTGGGTAGGATCTGTGAACCAGAACTCCCAAGGAAGTGTAGACCATGCCTGTCAGTGCCTTCCCCTGGGTGCAGCTGGAAACTCTTCTTACTCTGTCCTGCAATAGGAGGCAGACCTCCTACTGCAACATGCAGATCTGCAGGACATTACAGGACTGGGGACCACCCATGGGAGCAGGGCCCACTCCATGGGGTGTGAAGGAGTGCAGTTAGAAGGAATTTTTGAACTCTGCAGTCATCCCCTTGACACTCTTACTAAGTTTTGAACCAGGGGCCCTACATTTTTAGTTTGCACTGGACTCCACAAATTATGTAACACATCTTGAACGGGAAGCTGTTATGTGTATCTGGGTCCTTGATTTCTGAAGGGCTGTTCCATGGAAAGAGAAGCACACATTTGGTGTCAGGAGTATGAAGTTAAGGAAGTTATAGAGCAACTGAGACTCGGCTTGATGTAAGGAAGAACTTCCTGCCAGTGCCAGTGCCTCCTAAAGAAAGATCAGCAGCCTGTTTGATGAACACTGACTGAGTGCCAAGCATCTTCCCTGCATCATCTGACTCTTCACAATAACCCTGTGATCAGGGACTATTGTTATCCCCATTTTGCAGAAGAGGAAACAGAAGCAGGTTGTTATGGTTGAGCAACACTCAATGGTTGGCAGTGAAGCTGGGATTCAAATCCAGGGTTAACTAAGCCAGTGCTGGCATTCACTGCCAGAGTTTTCAGAAATTCCAGCTGAGGGCTGCACAACTGAGGGCCTTTCAGCTTTGGGAGGTGCAGAACTTCAGGGCTCAAGGTGGAAATTCCCACCTGAGTGCCAGCCCAAGGAGACTGGTCTTCAGGTGCTGGGCCTCATCTGGGGCCTGCCTTCATGGTTAAAAAAGGGGCTACAGACTCAGATACTGGTAGGGACATGTTAATAAAGGCAGATACGTGTGATACAATAGAGAGGGGTGGACACCATGGCAATTTAGAAAATTTTAGAAAAATTGTAACAAACATTAGGCAGGCAAAACCTAAAGCACTTCTGCAGGCTGCCCACAGGTCACCATTTAGTGATTGCTGGTTTAGACTACCAGCCCCATGAGGGTCTGTCATCAATGTACCCATGGCCCAGCCCAGCACAGGGCCTGACATGCCCCAAAGGCAGCCTCTCTGTTCACCCCTCTCTGACCTCTGCCACACAGCAAAGCTGGGCTATTCTGCACAGGGCAGGATGCCAGCTCACCTGGCTATGCCACGCACACCTGATTCCTACTTCCTCCCTTTTCTCTGGATTCCCAGGAGCACAGGGATGATTTATGAGAATTTTCTTAGGAAAGAAAGACAAGTACTGGATAAATATTGGGATGGCACAGTGGTTAAGATCAGGGCCTCTTGAATCTAACCCTATCACCACCTAGCTATAGGATCTTAGAAAATACCTGGCCTCCCATTGCTTTGGTTTTCCATATCTGTAGAATGGGAATAATAATAGTACTTAACCTACTTCTTTTATGACTATTAAGTTACATAAGACATGTAATTTTGCAACCATTAAATGAATAATACACAGCTAGTGCCCAGAACGCATTTAATAGTCATTTAATCAATGATAAAATCAATTGTTCTTTATTCCACAAATAGCTACCATTTGTCAAACCGACTACGTGGCAAGCACTGTGCTAAAAACTGGTCTCTGAAGTATTATTCCACAAGTACAGACTGAACATGAACGTGGGGCGAACCCTTCACAAGACACAGGGTATCTCCTCATCACTCACTGTCCCGTGAAGCTCACATCTTCTTAGAGGAACAGAGTAAGAGCTATGGAGAAGAGCAGCATGGAGGTAGCGATAAACCACTTGCCGGAAATTACACAGAAGCGTGGATTCTTTGGGTGTCTCTCATGGGCCCTGCCTGGCAACACGGTAGATGGTAGCAAACATCAGTCCAGTGAACGAATACCACTGGATACTCACAAGATCCTATAAGGTACCTGCTGATACAAACAGCTGCGGTGAGGCTGAGCACCAGGCCCACGTCGCAGGAGGCACGGAGGGTGGCACCCATGCACACCCTCCAGGGTAGAGCGCTCTCTCCCCTAAGGCTCAGTCGCTGCCACCGCCCTTCCCTTGTGCCACCACGTGGATTTAAAACCCACGCGGCCACCCGGCTCCTGCCCCTCTTCCGCCATTGGGCAAGGCCGCCCGCACTTGTGTCCAATCGAATAGGGGCTCCCAGAATGCAAACTTGGGATTGGCTCGTCCGCTGTGTCATTTCGTGCTGCTCCTGACGTCAGCGGTGTCTGGCACCCCCGCCTCTTCCGCGTCTTAACTGGAGTTAAAGGAGCCGCACGGGAGAAGACGTGCATGTTGCTTCAGAGGCACTTTCAAGTAACCTTTAAATGTTTTTTTAAAAAATAACGTTAATTGTAAAAAATACAGCAAACCATATAAGAGAAATGTTAATTTCACTTAATCCATTACATAAAACTAGCTGCTGTTAACATTTTGGCATGTATCATTTAGTCTTTTTTTCTAATAATATAATTTTATTTGTACAAAACTGGGATCAGTTCTGAAGCCCATTTTAAAATTTACTTTAAAAGAAGTCCAAGAAGGGCTTCTTTCTATATTGTCAAATAATCTTTGAAAGCATGTTTTAAACAGTTGTGTTATATTTGGTCTTCATGATTCAACCAATCCCTTATATTTTTTTCTTAATTTCATTGAATTTTGCTTTTCCAAATGAAAATAAATAGGATCAAGTTCTCTGATTATTTCCTTAAAATATGTTGTAGAAATGGAATCAGAGGGTGAGGACATTCATCCTTTAAGGCCTGATGCATATTGCAAAATTGTCTTGCGTACATTCATTCAGCAGGTATGTACTGAGCCATTATACCTGCCAGTTCCTGCTGTGGATACAGCAAAGAACAAGACATACGTAACCCATACCTCTTTCAAAAGTACTGTGCCAGTTTCATCACCTCTGAAGCCAGCATTGTGTTCCTAAGCCCAGGGCTCCCTGTGCAGAGGGGAAGAGGTTCTGTCTCCAGCTCCAGCACAGGGTCTGCAAATGGAAGGCTTAGAGCGTTTTCTGGGTGCCACATCCTTGGGTGGTGGGGGCCTGTTGGGGTATAATGATGCCCCATTCCTCTGGATTCCAACGGTTCCTGCCTGGTGTTCTGGAGGTCTTGGGGACCTCTGAGTGTCCCTTCCTGGGACCAAACATGGAGGACGTGCAGGGACAGTCCAGCGAGAGACACTGAACAAAGCAACTCACAAAGTCATTTTAAAATTACAATTTGGGTTAACTTCTCCAAAGGGAAGGAGGGTATTCTAGGGTTCACTGGGGTTTTGTATGGAACAGGGAGTTCCTGCAGCACAGAGTATGAAGTAATAACAACAATTAACTTTGGGGGACTTCCCTGGCAGTCCAGGGGTTAAGACTGCCTTCCAATGCAAGGGGTATGGGTATGATCCCTGGTTGGGGAGCTAAGATCCCACATGCCTCATGGCCAACCCCCCACCCCCCAAATCATAGAACAGAAGCAATATTGTAAGAAAATCTCAATAAAGACAAAAAAATGGCCCGCATTAAAAAAATAATAATAAACTTTTTTCAAGAGTCTCTTCCCAGCCAAGCCTGGGAGTTTTCGTATTTAATCCTCCCAATAGTGTTATAAGTTCCTTGATGGTCTTCGTTTTAAAGGTGAGGAAACTGAGGCCTGGAATCATTAAGTAATGTTCCCAATCAAGGCCTTGCAGTTAGCAGCGGTGGCCTATACCTAATGTGACCCCAGTTTTGGGCATGCAGAGTCCAGTCCTTGGGGAATGAATCACTGAATGATTGAGCCCCCAGAGGGTAAACTCTGCCCAGGCAGAGCCTGGCTTGCCATGGGCACCTTGTGGCATGGTCTCTGTGTGCCAGGTAGGGTGCCCATCGTCAGCCCAGCCCAGCTAGGCAGACACAGTCTTCCCAGCACCCTCTGCAACTAGCCTGGCTGATACCCTCATACCTGCTTCCTTCTTCAGCAGCCCCCACCCCCCAAACCCAGCAGCAGAATGCCACCACCCAACCTGGCACAAAGGCCTTTTATGCCACCAAGCATCACAGGTTTACATTATTAATCACTCCTGACAACAGTGAAATGTATGGCTCTTGAGAACAGAGACACAGAACATTTCTGCTCCGGTATTTCTGGTCCATGAAATCAACTTGAATGACAGACAGTTCTTTCTGGAAGTGTTTCAGACATGAGTTGAACATCTGGAATCTTCCAAACCCCTCTCAGGCACAGCCTGCAGCAGGGAAGTCTATATACTAAGCTATTTAAGGTAACCAAAGGTTCTGCAGGGCTGGGAGTTGGGAGCAGGATGCTGGCTCAACCTGGCCTTGCTCCAGCAGCTTGCCCTTAGCCAAGTCATGTCCCTGCCTGGGCCTCAGTTTACCCACCTATCAGAAGACACAACGTAACTCAAATGTTTCCTTCTGTCCTTTCCTTCAAGCCCATACCTCATCTCCTTGCCTTGGTCCCAAAGCCCTGCCTTCTCTATGGAAACCAGTTCCCTGTGGGAAATGAGAAACTGGACGGAAGAGAAAGAAGTGACTCCTCTAGTTGCATCTGTGACCAGTTTAGCAGGGCTCCTTTGGCTTGTTGCTTGAGAGCTCGATGATGTGACATCTGTCCAGGAGCTGAACTCCTGTATCAGCAGCTAAGCACACAAACCACAACCAACAAAACATACAACATACACACACCCATCCTAGCACGAGTATGCACAGGGATACACCCCACACATGTGCAACAAATACAAACACACACAACACACAGACCACACAGATACACACACACCCTCCTCACGTCTTTTTTTTCTTAAATCTTTATTTTTTTATTTGACTGTATTTAGTCTTAATTGTGGCATGCAGGATCTTCGCTGAGACATGGGGCTTGTCTCTAGTTGTAGTGCACGGGCTCCAGAGCATGCAGACTCAGCAGTTATGACATTCAGGCTTAGTTGCCTTGTGGAATGTGGAGTCTTAGTTTCCCACCCAGGGATCGAACCCATGCCCCCTCATTGGAAGGCAGTCCCTTAACCACTGGACCACCAAGGAAGTCCCTTCACATCTTTATGGTTACCACATCGGGCTCTGGTACCAGGCAAGCACTCTTTCTTGGTAGGCGCAGACCAGGTTTCTGGCTTCCGGATACTAAGTTAGAAGCTTGCAGTAGGTGGGCAAAAGGAGACTGGGAGTGGAGCGGGTGAGCAAGCTGAGGAGATAGCCTGTCAGGAAGGGGGCCTCACGTGTGACTTATCTGTTTACATATGCAGATGCCTGCATGCGAGCCAAGTCGATTCAGTCGTGTCTGACTCTTTGTGACCCTATGGACTGTGGCCCTCCAGGCTCCTCTGTCCATGGGATTCTCCAGGCAAGAATATTGGAGTGGGTTGCCATGCCTTCCTCCAGGGGATCTTCCTGACTCAGGGATCAAACCCAAGTCTAGTCTCCTGCATTGGCAGGTGGATTCTTTACCTAGTGCCACCTGGGAAGCCCCACAGATGCAGATACTGCTCATTTACTCTGCAGACATTTGCCAGCTGCCCACTGCATGCCAGACCCTGACCAATGGACTCACCAGAGTCTCATGGGGGACAAGCCAGAATGCCCTGCCCATGTGGCATTGCCAGTGAACAGTAAGCAGTTGCCAGACAGTGAACATGCAAACACATGTCCGATGTTGCTGGTCACTATGCTAAGACCTTGAAACACTCCCCAGACCCACATCCTATGAAATCCTGTTCCTGCCCTGCTTAAGGGCAGATGAAACATGGCTTCAGTGAGGAGATGTGGGCTGCAAAGTTCATCCAAGTGGGATTTCGGCAGCAGGCAAAGGAAGCCTGTATGAAGCCCAGGGAGCAGTGGTGACCCAGTCCAGTGGGAAAGGCAGGGCAAACCCAGGCAGAGGTAATGAGGATGGGGCAGAGGAGCAGAAACACTACCTGCTGAGGTCAGTCCACGGGCTGTAGGGCCAAAGTCCCTGAATTCACATTCTGCTCCACCTCCCTCCTAGGTCCACTAGCCTCAGTGTCCCCACCCACCCAATGGGAATGCCATTAGCTTATACTTCACAGGACTGCTGTGGGGATCCAGGGACTGAGTCCTGGCTCCCTGTAGGATTCTGATGCATATTTGTCGAGTGATTAAATGGACAAATATGAAGTGGCCAGAAGAGGTCCTGGCACACAGGCAGTTTCCAATAAATGCTCTTATTAGTGTTTAAAAGCAAAACAAGACCAAAAAAATCATAAAAATACAAAGTCCCAAAATACTAATTTGGGAACATCAACAGGCCCCTTAAACCACCAGCAGGACTAAGGGGTAGGGAGCTGGGGGAAAAAGTGACTCAGCCGGAAGGGGTTTCCAAAGGTGGTAAGTTAGGAGTAGAAGTGGTTAAACCACTTCAGGCCATTGGAGACTGCTTCTGAAAAGGCAGCTCTGTCCCACAGGCCTGGGGGTGGCAGGAGGTGAGAGGGCAAAGCTGGACCGCAGAGGCTGGGATCTGCCTGGTCCCCTCTGTCCGCTGTCAAAGCAGGCCCCAGCAGGCATGGTCAGGACACGGCCAGCCACCCTCAGCCACAGCCAAAACCCACGCTGGCTTTCTTGGTCCCCGACTGGCTGCCAACCTGGGCCTGGCACCTAAGCAGGCCGTCTGCAGGATTTGCCGGGCCCTTTGTTCAAAAATGATCAATTAGGAAGAATTTCAAGATGGTGACAATAGAACATCAAACCAAGCACAGGCCCTTCTGAGCATGAGACACTGGCACCTGGTTGGGTTGCACACCTGTGAAGCTGTGTGCACGAAGCCCAGCCCTGTAGTGGGAGCGAGGCCTCCTTACTGGCCTGGACCACGCGGTTTCTATCTGAAAACCTCCTTGTGGCGGATCCAGCCCCTGCTCAGGGCAGACAGCAGCATGTGCTGTTTGGGGGCCCTGAAACACCTGTGCCCAGCGGCTGTCTGGGAACACACACCCATTTCACAACCCCACCACCTGTAACTGGGTTGGGAAATGTGTTCTAAGTCCCAGATTTCCTTTAGTTCCTCTTCCACCAAGAACTTTGGCCGGGGCACTTGCTGTCCCCAGCCTGGGGTTCCTTCCCTGCTGTCCCACTCTGCCGAGGGGCCATCTGACCCCTTGGGATCCAGCTGCATCCAGGATGAGTCCTTTTGTTCCTTTCCGACTCTTGTCCCTCTGAAACCATTGCCTGGACTTATATGTTTACAAATCTGTTGTCTGTCTCACCTGCAAGCATCTGAGCCTCAGGAGGCCCCTAGGAAGATGCTCCATAAAGATGAGTTGAATGAAACTCCACCTCCTCTGAGTGGGCTACTCTGATTACTAACCCAGCCTCTATCTCACTGTTACCATGTCTGATGTAACTTAGTTTAGCTATGGGTTTGCATGCCTGTTTATAGTCTCTCTTGCCCACCGCCCCCCCACACCCACAATGTCACATGAGGGTGGGGAGTTTGTTTTTCTATTTTTTTATTTATGGCCGTGCTGGGTCTTTGTAGCTATGTGAGCTTTTCTCTACTTGGGGCGAGTAGGGGCTGCTCTTAGTTGCGCTGTGCAGGCTTCTCATTGCAGTGGCTTCTCTTGTTATGGAGCACAGCCTCAAGGGTAAGTAGGCTCAATAGTTTCGGCTCCCAGGCTTTAGAGCACAGGCTCAATAATTGTGGTGCTCAGGCTCAGTTGCTCCATGGCATGTGGGATCTTCCCAGACCAGGGATTGAACCAGAGGCCCTTACATTGCAAGGTGGAGTCTTTACCCCCAAGCCACCTGGGAAGCCCCGGGAGTTTGTTTGGGTAGCTGCCCTGTGTCTACTAGATCCAGTACAGTGCCTGGCACTGAAGAGGGGCACAAAGGAAGGAAATTCTTTCCCCAGCTTTCAGTCTTCTTCCCACGGACTCAGGCTGGTCCCACAGAGGTGGGCCACCTCCCGCTTCCAAGAGGGCAAGTTCTCCCACCCTGCCCACATCACCACATCCCCTGCCTGATCCAATAGTGGGCTCTGCCCTTCCTCATCACTGAATTCCCAGCATTACGTAGGGCTGTGCCTGGCACACATAGGGTTGCCAGATTTAGCAAATAAAAACACAAGCCATCCAGTTAAATTTAAATTTCAGATAAGCAACACATAAATGTTTAGTGTAAGTATGTCCCAAATACTGCACAAGATACACTTATACAACAAGCTGTTCATGGTTTGTCTGACATTCACATTGATCTATCTGGCAGCCCCACGCACACATGAACTTCCGTGAGTGTGGGTAGTCAGGTGCTTGCTTCTTCCAGAGCACCTCTGTCCCTGCCTGCTTCCTACTCAGCCAGGGGCCCTGTCATCGTGGGAAGACTTTCCAGTTGTCAATGCCCTCATCTGTAAAAGAGAAAATAATATCATACCAGTTCCTCCCCTCCCAAGATTCTATGAGGATTAACTAGCCTAACTGCTAATATATAGATTGCTGGTGGCTCAGACAGTAAAGAATCTGCCTGCAGTGCAGGAGACCTGGGTTCGATCCGTGGATTGGGAAGATCCCCTGGAGAAGGAAATGGCTACCCACTCTAGTATTCTTGCCTGGAGAATCCCATGGACAGAGGAGCCTGGCGGGCTACAGTCCATGGGGTCGCAAAGAGTCAGACATGACTGAAGTGACTGAGCATGCATGCATGCTAATATATAGTCAAACCTCTTCTTACCAACTTCAAAGCCACTGCCTCCTTCACCTCTTTGGATCACCCCAGGCAAAGACACTATTAGCATTCCCATTGTGAAGAGAAGGAAACTGAGGCGGAGAGGAAGGTACTCACTGAGGTCACATGACTGTGTTCCCTCATCTTTGGAGGTGCAGTTGCCACTTAGGCCTCCAGGCAAAACTCACTTTGCAACCAGGACGGAGACCAATAACTCGTCCCCGGTGACACCATCAAAACAGCATGCTCACAGTGTAGGTGCTCATTAAATGTTCCCGTGCTGTTGTCCCAGACAGATCAACCAGGGGTTGATATTGTGGATTTGTTTTTTTCATCCACCGAATTAACTGGCTATTTTTGCCAGCCAGACGTTTAACCTGGATTGTATAAGATGCTGCCCCATTTCCAAGACAATCAACCTGTGTGATTCTTGTGGCCGGACAGGCCAGATCAGCTGCAAGACTTCAGGAGGGTAGAGACAGCCGCTCCTGGCCTCAGCCAATTCCTGGCACTCAGGGCTCGCTAGGGCTCAGGGAATGTCTGTTGTTTGAATGACTCAAGGAATGGCTTAAAGGAGGGGAAATGCTGGTGACCCCCTGTGGCCTGACACGTGAATGGGGCTCAAGGTCATTCCCAGGCCCTGACAACATTCTCACTACCTCCCCCCGCAAGCCCTGCCCCCAAGGAATGCTCAAGACTCTCCTGCTTTTCCTCCAAGCTGCTGAAGTTAAACTGCAGCAAGACCTTCCCCCTCCTTCCTTAGACGTGTTGGTGAGACCTGCCTCTTCTTTAAGGGAGGGGCTGAGACTGCCATGAGTCTGTGACACAGGTCCCCTCCATGGTAAGTCCTGAGCAGGCCCTCCCTTCCAGGGCCCTGGGCTTGGCTTCCTCACCAGCAAGTCACCCTGAGCTTGAACCCTCTAGAAAAAGCTTACAGCTTGTGCTAAGAAAGCAAGAGGCATCACTGTGCCCAGTTGCAGAAGAGAGCTCACCACTTCCTGAGCTGGCTTTCCCTGAGTTCTGCGAGATACAGCTATGGTTCCATAACTTTTAAGCCTCCCCCCACCAAGCTGCCCGCCTGGTCCCTGCCCGCCCTCGCCTCCCCCACCCCCCACCCCCGGACCAATGCAAAAGTTGTCTCTGCCTATTAAAAAAATTCTAGGCAGTACAGGGATATGTGGAGGATATTTCAAGAACTAAAAATATTTGGGGTAGGGGGTCTGACCTGGGTTCAGCTTAGAACTCCTCCATTGTGTGACACCCCCACCCCACCAGTTTCCGTATCTGTAAAATGGGAACAATAATATACCTGCCCCTCAGAGTAGGTGTCAGATTGCCTTCTTGTTTGGTAAGTTTCTGGCACAAGGTAGTAAGTACTTGTTAAATAAATAGAGACTCAGGGCAGGGTCTAGGAGAGGATACACCGAATTGTTGAGAGGATGGAGGTGTGCCAGGCAGGGGGGCCTCTTACATAATATTTTAATATCTTTTTAATTCCAGGAGACTATGTTCTTGTAGCACTTGTGTAATTAAAACTTGAAATAAAAGTACACCCCCACACTTCCTCCCCCGTCTTTAGAACTCCGGAGCCGCTTCTTCCCCATCGCCCACCACAGGCCAGTGGCCCTTTGGGCAGCAGACGTAGGATGTGGATTCGCCCCGGGCCTCGCTGGCCGGGACCGTGCAAGTCCCCGACACGTATTTACATGACAAGGGTTCCCGGGCATTTCTCGGAGCAGTCCGGGGCGTGTCTACAGGAGTTCTAGTTTTCCCCAGTCGACCTCCTCTAGGTCGAGATAAATTGCGCGGGGGGCGCAGTGGGCTTGGGGCCTCTTGGAGCTGCAGATCTGGAATCGGGGAGTTGACTGCGAAATCAGGTAACGGATGATCTGAAGGGCTCCCCGCCTTTCCCTAATTTCCCTTGCCCTGAGTCCGAGGGACCTCGTGCTCCTTTGAAGGGGGACAAGCTTCCCCCCAAAGCCTCGGTCAAGGACCCCGAGGCCCGGGTTGTGGGGAACGCACCCACAAAGGCTGGGACCCAATCCCGCTCTCCCGGGCCTGGCCTGAGCGGGTCAGAGCTTCCAAACTGACCGCCGTTTGGGAAGGGACGCTGCACCCTTCTTTCGCCTCGCGGGTCCCGGGTCTACGCGGACCGCCTTGCTCTGGCCCTTTAAGAGCCCGCCCCCTTCCCCGTTACCCCGCCCCGCGGCCCGGGGAGGGGGTGCGGGAGAACCTCGGCGGGGATTGGCGCAGCGCGCGCCCCCTCCCCGGCCCCCGCGCGGTGGGAACCGGCAGCCCCGTCTAGCGCTGACGTCAGACCGTCTGCCTGCCTCCGACCGCGGTCTCGGAGCGAAACCCGATCTCCTTGGACTTGAATGAGGAGGAGGAGGCGGCGGCGGCGGAGGCGCTCGGCTGGGGGAAGCTAGCAGCAGAGGCTCAGCCCCGCCGGCAGCGCGCGCCCCGGCTGCCAGCCCATTTCCCGGACGCCACCCGCGGGCACTGCGGACGCCCCCGGGGCTGCGGAGGGGCAGCCGGGGGGGCGCAGAGGAGCGCGGCCCCGAGCACTGAGTCCCACGGCTCCCCGGTAACTTGGCAGCGCCCGGAGCCCGGCTAGCCGGGGCGCGCCTTCCCCGCCGCGCGCCTCCTGCATGCGGGGCCCGAGCGCCGGGCGCCGGCCGGAGCCCCCCCCGGCCGCCCCCGAGCCCCCTGCGCCCCGCGACGCTCCGCCGCGCCGTCCATGCACCGCTTGATGGGGGTCAACAGCACCGCCGCCGCCGCCGCCGCCGCCGGGCAGCCCAATGTCTCCTGCACGTGCAACTGCAAACGCTCTTTGTTCCAGAGCATGGAGATCAGTGAGTGACCCCGCGCCCCCCTCCCCGGAGGCCCCGTCAGGTTCGGACCCCGAGTCGAGATGCAGATGCGGGCGGGGGCCCGGGCCGTGCGCGCCCCCTCGGGCTGTGCGCCCTGCGCCCCGGCTGCGCCCGCCGCGCCCCGGGCGCTCCCTCCCGGCTCGCGGCAGCTGGCGGCCGGCCCGGCTTTGTCCCGCGGCGCTGAGAGCCTGGCACGGCCCCCGCTGCCCGCGCCCCGCCCGCCGGGACTCGGACCCGGGGCCGAGCGGCGCAGAGGGCGGCAGGGCGCAGTGCGCGGGAGGGCTGGGGCGGGTGGATCCGTGAAGTTTCCATTTTATTTCCCTAAGGGGCAGTCGCAATGGAGCAATTAGGCCGGCTCTTTATCAACTTTGGCTTGGGGGCAGGGGGGGGAGTCCGGCGTGTGAGACACTGTCTGGCCTGCGCGGTGTCTGGAGCTCCGGGTGTGTGTCTGGAGTGTGCGTGGCGCTGTGGGTCTCGGTCTATGGGAGTGGGTTTCCGTGCCGTCCGTGGAGTGTGCTGTGACTGTGTGTCTCTGTCTGGGTCTCGGCTTCCCTGTCTGTGTGTCTGGCTGCCCCAGGAGTGTGTGCCCGAGTCTTCTTGGTCTCTGAGTCCCTCTGTGTCCGGGTCTGGGTACCTCTTTTGAGTGTGTGCGTCTCTTTGAGGGTCTGGGGACCATTTGTGTCCAGGTTTCCGAGTCCAGGGCTCAGCGCTGGCGAGACGTGGATCCTGAGTGTGTGTCATTGTGTGAGTGTCTGTGTCCCCGACGCACCTATAAATAGCCTCTGTCTGGACAGCTTGGCTCAGTCTGGCTGGGACGGTGGTTACAAATGAGTCAAAGTTTGGGGTTGTCTGTATTTGGGACTGCCTTGCTCCGAAAGGGGGAGGTAGACTTAGGGTGGGGAGGGGGGTGTTTGAAGCTTGATGCTGACTGGCCCTGCACTCGGAGGAGTTGAGAGGGGAATAAGCCTGGAGTCCCAACATCCGTAGCCCACCCAGGTGGGCTTTGGTCTAGGTGGTGAATTGACTGCCACCGCCAGGGGACTGTCTTCTAGCCTATACTCCCTACCCCCGCCCATCCTTTTGGGGACCTCTTGCCTCTCTGAGCTTCAGATTCCTAGTCTTTGCCCCCAGTCACTCCAGGCGGGGGTGGCACACAGCCCTTCCCTGCAAGGGCCAGCCTTCCAGCTGGGACCAGGAGTCCAGAGTCAGCCGCCACCAAGGCGAGGGCAGTCACTGGGTGACTCATAAGCCAGTTTCCGCAGGCGGCTGCCACAGTTTTCGGCCCCTGAGCCTGTACAGTGAAGCGCAAGAGGTAAAAATAACCCGTGACCGGCCAGGCTGGGGCAGGCTGGCTGGCTTTGGTGGTAGGTCCTTCCATCTGCCGGTCCCCCCCACTTCCCCGCCCTCCAGTCCTGGAATTAAAAGCCTTGCTCCGCCCCCCCACCCACCCCTCCCAGCTGCCCCACGCCAGGCCAGCGAGATGCCAGGAGAACCTGCCCAGAGCCAGCGTTTGCGGAATTGAGTTGCACTAAACCACATTGCTTCCAAAGGCCCTTTGTGAACTTGGGAGGCTAATGAAATGCACGAGGATATTATTAAAATAGGTTCGCACACGTTTGGAGAGCCTCGTCCCTCTGTGGGGCTTTATTTCTCCGCCTCCTGTAAAGCTGCCTTAGGGAGCTCCCCCTGCCCCACCAGGGGTCCGCAGTGGTAGCCAGAACTTATCCATTATGAGGGCTGGGCACAGTCAGACATTCCACTCTTCTTCCTTTGTGTTCAGGACTTTTTAAAAAATTCATTTTTATTTCTGTGCCTTCTTGGGCTAACTAGCCCTGACGGTATCTTGGCTGACACGGAGGGGCTGTTAAGGCCGTTGCCTGTTGTGGCTGCCGTGCATCGGCATCCGAAGGGACCCTTGAGGGTAGCGCGCCTGGAACCCGGGCCTGCTCCAGCTGGCCCCGAGGTGGCCCATTAGTCACCATGTTCCGCGTATTTTTTACACATGGCCCCTGCTTCCTGGAAGAAAGCCCAGGGCAGGGAGGGAAGCGGTCTGTAAAGCGCAGGTATAATATAACAGTTTGTTGCAAGTGCTAATCAGGTTTCCCGGAAATGGTCTGATGAGGAAGCCTTTAAGGCCTGGAGTTTCTTTATTACAAGAAGAAAGAAGGAAGGAAAGAAATGGACAGTGGCCACTGTGCATTTCCTGTGGCCTGAGTTGGGGGTTCAAGTAGGTCAGAGTTGGATTTGGAAGTGGGCTGAAGGGCAGTGTCCAGGTGGCTCCTCTTCTAGAGAAGAAGAGACGTCCCTTGGCAGTCCCTTAAGTCCTCTGGGCCTCAGCTCTATCATCTGAAAAAGGAGTCCGTGATGGTTGAAAAAACAAACTCTACCATCTTTTAAGATGAGACCTCTCCCCTCCAAAGTCTGGCTTGAATAGTGCTGGGCCCTGGTGTGGACGTCAGTGGCACCAGATTTCACAACCGGGGTTCATATCCTCAATTTAGAGATGCAGGGAAGTGACAATGAAAAGCTTTGCCCAGGCCCCCAGTCAATGCTTAGACGTAGGTACTCGTGGAATGTGCACACCATCTTGATTATGGAATGGGGGCCCCAGAGTAGGGGTCCACCTTCACCTTGTGGGCTGGAGATCAGCAGCATCTCCTTTGCCCCCGGGAGACTGGGAATTGGGTGGGCTCTGAGGATCATCTTGACTTTGACAAGACACTGCCCAGACTCTCCAGGGGCCCCCATCTTTTCTGAGCCTCGAGGGGTGAGGGCTGCTGTCTGATGGGAATTCACTGTTCCCAGAACACGCCCCTTGAAAAAATACACCCGTTTTGTAAATGAGCCAGGGGTCTTAGAATCAGACACAGCCAGCTCGAGTGCCAGCCCACAGGAGATGATCGCTGAGGAGTCGGATGCACTGACTTTTGAGGAAAGGATTCCTCCTGGAATACGTTTGCATTTTTCTTGGCATTCTTTGACCTCTTTTTAGTTCTTCTGCGCCTGTTAGAAATCACCCCCTTTCTCCTCCAGCTTCTGCTTGAGACTTTTGGGGGCAGCCAGGTGCCCACTCTGCTTTCTGGACAGGCTGAATTGTGGGACCAGACAATAACCAACTGTTGGTTCTGGTGGCAGTGTTTCAGGAGGATCCTGGGAGGTGCCCCTGCCCTAACTCTGCCCTGCACCTCTGCAGCAGTGTCTAATGTGGGAGCGTTTATTTTTTAAACACTGGCATCATAAGCCTCTGATTCCTCTTCTCTGACCTCTCCTCCGACCCCGAAAATCTTCTTCGGCACTAGAGACTCAGAAGCTCACAGGACAACCGAGTTTTCTGGCAGTTTGTGTGGCACGTGTGCTATGCATGTGTAACACTTGAATGCCGGGGAATGTCAACCCGGGCTCTAGGATGCCTGGGCCAGACAGTTCCTTGCTGGGACGAAGGGGACGGTTGTCTTGGGTGTTGGCGTTTTACTCAGCATCCTGGCCTCTACCCTTTAGAGATCAGGAATAGGATTGTCCTCCCCCCACCAAGTTGTAACAACCAAGAATGTCTCCAGACTTTGGCAGGTGCCCTCTGAGAGGCACATTGTCCCTGGCTGACAACTGCTGTTTTAATCAGTTACTGGCTTTTCCAAGGGGACTGGGTGGGGGAGGAGGACAGAGATGATCATCAGTTCCCTTCCGAAATCAGTCCCTGTGAAGCCCAAGCTGGCATCTGCCACTCATCCACGTAGCCTTTATTGAGCACCTGTTGTGTGCCACACGGGGAAGATTGGGGCTCCTTCTTGATGAAATTTCCGGTTTTCGCCTTAAATTTGCTTTTACCACCAGGAAAGACGCAGGCACCCATGAAAACAGATATTTCAGGTTTCTGGTTAAACTATTGATTCAACACCAGCTTTTACACCCGTGGGCCCTCTCAGTTGGGACTTCTAACCCACATGTTTTCTCCCTGGGTTTTAGGTTGAGGTGCTGTAAGAGGCTGAGTTTTGACTGGATCTCAGGTCAGGCCCTTGGCCATGGCCTCCCAGGAGGCCTGGGTCAAGCCAGCTACATCACTTAGTGTGACCTGAGGTCAGGGGTGAGCTTAGTGTTTGTCAAAACACAGAACAACTAGTGGCTCTTGTGCACACATGCATACACAAGCACACATGTGCGTGTCCACACACACCCCTCGGCATGCAAACACACACGCACACATATGGGTTCACATAGTCAGCTGCTAGCTCTTTCTGCCTTTCCTACCAGCTTCTCTTGGTGTTGGGAATGGTTACAGCTTCTTCTGGGCATGTGAGAAAAATAAAAAGGAAAAAAAGTGCACACACACTTCTCCCTAATGAGTTGTGCAAAGATATGCACTCTCCCTTCGAAAGAGAAGGGAGATGGAGCTGTGGGTGAGGCTGCAGAGGAGAGGAGGCTGGAGGCAGGGAGTGGGGCGGGCATTTCTTACGTTTGGGACTGCAAGATGCGAAAGATCCATTTGCACCCCAGTAATCCCAGAGCAACCAGCTCAGGTGTGCCTAAGTACCCGCCTCCATGTACCTGCCCCACCTCATCTAGCCCAGGGCCAGGGTTTTTCAACGCTTATGGTTCTGGCAATTGTCAAATCATAAGAAAGTGTTGGAGAGGAGGGTGTTGGTGGTGGACCCCCACCAGGAAGGCCTGCGTGGCATTGTCTCCTCTGGTGTTATCACCCAGAGAGAAGTTGGCAGGCAGCTGGGCACCTGGGATCCTGAACAAAGAGAAGGAGCTCTGACAGGTTGAGTGTTGGAGGCTATACTCCTGCCGGCCTTGGGCACTTTGGTGCACGTGCTGAGTAGCAGATCAAGGCTGAGGACCCATTCTGTGCTTTTTAAAAGGTGTTGTATGCACGTGTGCCTGTGTGTGCGTGTGAGGTACCCTTGGTTGGGGTAGGGCTGGGTGCTGTGTGTGCCGCATGCCCGTTCATCTTTGTGAGCCCGTGGAGCAGAAAGGATGTACCTGCTGCTTGGGGGCTTCCCGAGGCCCGAAGAGGACAGCTCAGGGTGGCAAACTTGTTGTCCTCAGGGTGGGGGGGGGGGCGGAGCTGCAGAGAACCAAGGGCAGAAGTGCCACCGAAAGGGATATGGGCCCCATGAGGCCAGATCTCCCAGTTTCAGGGGACCGAGCTACATTTTGTTGTAAAACTCCTGGATTTTAAGTACAAGCTATTTCTTGTTTTCTCACCTGCTTGCAGACCCTTTCCAGCCCAAGGACCGCAGTGGGTTCAGAGCCAGAGGGATGGAAGCTCCGCCCCCGTATCAGCATGCTGGCTGTCCCATGTCCCTCGGCCCATCTGTCAGGCTGGGTGACAGCAGCTCCCATGTGCTGGGGTGTTGTGAGGATTCTCGAGGAGTCTGGCCTGCTGTCTGCACTCTGTGTTTCTGGGGGTCGGCAGTGACAGTGGGTGGACTTGGCCTGATGACCTACTTGTCCTGTCCCCAGCAGTCACACTCTGGCCCTTCACCTGTTGAGAAGACCTTCAGAAGAGGGTTTCCCCACTCTGAGCCTGGGGTGCCAGAATTGGCTGGGAATGTTGGAATGAACAGGCCCATGCGGGACCATGACCTTGAGAGTGGAGGTGACTGAATATTTGTGTGTGCCATTGTCCCTGGCTGGCAAACCCCCAGCACATCCGCCCTTGGTCTAGAAGCTCCAGACATCTCTTAGGGTCCCCTGCTGGTTTCCTGGAGCCCATAGCCCACTTTGGAGGCAGAAGCTGGGCTCTGGGGCTGTGTGCAGCCCTGAAGTCAACACCACCCTGACCTCAGATACCCACCGGATCCATTCCTTAAGATGGGAGCTCACAGGCCAGAGACTCAGAATGTGGGTGTGAGGCTCTTGTTTTGAAAATTCATTTCCATTTTTAACAAGTGACTGTATGGGGGTCGGGGGGTGGCCATCATAAAGATACTCCATTCTTCTTTTCCGGGGGGTGGGGGGTTGTCTCAAGTCTCAGCCTCTGAGCCACCTGCATCTGAAGTCGTGTCAGCTTCTCTTTCTTTTGGGTGACACCACAAAGCCAAACCTTGACACCGCAGGGTCTCGCCAGGGCCTCCTCAGGCATCCATGAGGTGTCTGTCGGCAAGCTGGGAAAGGGCCCGGAATGGCTTGCCAACAGGAGCTGGGGCTTCGGCACCCCAGGAGAGGCCGAGAAAGGTTTGGGGCATCCCCAGGCTTTCCCAGAGCCACAGAGCAGCTTCTGTCTTCTGTTTCCAGGGTGACTGATGGATTTTTGTTTCCACTCCCTTTCCTAGCTGGATATGGAGAGCTTATTATGTGCCAGGCACTAGTGACGCATTTTTCTCCATCTTCAAAACAACTCTGGAAGAAAGCTGTTGCTGTCACCAATTTGCAGATACAAATAGTGGGAATCAGAGAGGGTAAGACACTTGCTCCAGGTCACACAGCCAAGAACTGATGTTCTGCTGGGATTCACATCTCAGTGCCCTGACCCTGCAGCCCATGCTCCTGTGATTTCTTCCCCATGACACCACAGCAACTCCCATTCATTAGGGAGAAGCACCAACAAATCTCAGGGCACACAATTGTGTCCTTTTCACTCTAGCAGTGCGCTGGCTGACTATTCATTGGAAAGGTCTGCATCAAACACGTATCTTGCATCAGGCTGTCGCTGTCTCCAGCTCCTTCCCCCACCTCCAAACTACCACCATCTGATCTGGTGTCAGGGGCTTGGAAAGTCACCCAGGACTGTCCCTGGAGGGGCCATATCTTTACTTTTCCAGGATTTCCAGGTCATCCGGGGTCTGGGCATGCCAGCCTTCTGGCCCGGTGAAATGATGAGTATCTAGACTTTACAGGGCACCTGCGTGGAGCAGAGCATCCCAGACTAATCATTCCTGTTTGGGCTCTGCAAGCTCTCTCTGGGTCTCTCCTTCCAGACCTATCCATGGTGTTGAATGTTGTGTAATGAGTTGTGTCATCTCTCTCTCTTCTGGTTGCCAAGTGCCGAGAGGTTGGAGATAGTATCAGTTTTGTTCATTATATTCTGAACCTGGTTGGTACTTTGTGTATGAAGGGGGATGGAAGGGAAGGACAGGCAGACTCCTAAGAGATTCCAGGCAGGACAGGATGTGGTCAGGATGTAGACCTGCAAGACTATCCTTTTGGGGTTCCATCCCGGGCCTCCGCTTGCCCCTCTGCAGAACATCGGGGAGGTTAACACCCACTTCAGAAATTGTCAAGACAGTCGCCCAGCAATCAAAAGCACCTCTAGCACAAAATACCATTTTGAATACTAGAGACGTTTCCACTGTTTGGGGCAGGAAGCTGTGTGCCCTCCCATCCTCCTCCCACCATCTCTCCTGAAGACCTCAGAGCCCTACGTGGGGGCAGGTGCAGAAGCCCACGCAGACACGCCCCTGCCACCGCCGTCTTGCCCAGGGAGGTTGGGGGTCTCTCAGTGTCACTTTAGTGCCACTAGGCTTCCCAAGTGGTGCAGTGGTAAAGAATCCGCCTGCCAATGCAGGAGACTCAAGTTCAATCCTTGGGTCAGGAAGATCCCCTGGAGAAGGAAATGGCAACCCACTCCAGTATTCTTGCCTGGAGAATCCCATGAACAGAGGAGCCTGGCGGGCTACAGTTCATGGGGTCACAAGACTTGGACATGACTGAGCACACACACAAGAGCTTGGAAGTGACAAAGGCACATCACCAGGACCTGCCCCACATCCCCAGAAGGAGGATTTCTAGGGTAACTCTTTTCTGCACACACTTGATTCGGTTGCCCTTTCCGTTTGGCATTGGCTCCAACGTAACTGTGAGACCCGTAGATTGGAAGGGGTGAGGCAGCTACTGTGAGGTTCCAGGTAGTGAGTGGCTCTTCCTGATTTTCCCGCACAGTCTGATAATGCATTTGTTTTTCACTGGGGTAGGGGTGGAAGGAAGAAGGGGTAAGTCTCTGGACTTATTGTCGGAGCCTCTGCAGTGTACTTGCTCCGATGTCAAAAGCATCGGGAAATGTGGAGTCTGATTTCTCTTCTTTCCCTTCAGATGTATTTATGGAAAGAAAAAGTGAAAGTGTTTGTCACTCAGTCATGTCTGACTCTTTTGTGACCCCATGCACTGTAGCCCACCAGGGTCCTCTGTCCATGGGATTCTCCAGGCAAGAATGCTAGAGTGGGTTACCATTCCCTTCTCCAGGAGATCTTCCTGACCCAGGGATCAAATCTGGGTCTCCTGCATTGCAGGCAGGTTTTTTACCATCTAAGCCACCAGGGAAGCCCTCAGATATATTCGTAACTACGGTTATGCACTGTTGTATCAGTGGGCTTGGGAAACGGCTCTCCTGGCAGAAAAGAGAACTTTACTTATTTGGTAATGAGTGTAAAATCTGAGTGACTCTGACCTCCATAAGCCAGCTCTTAATGTCCCACTGTCCACTGTCCTCTAGAAACACCTCCTGGTGCTCCATGCGTGGCACCAGGGCTCGGCTCCCCGGGGCTGGACAGATACAACTGAACCATTAAGCAGTCACGTGGGTTTGAGACACCAGCTTCCCTTCGATGTTTGGAGAAGTGGTCCCATATCTTTTGTCCCTGATACAGCCTTTGGTGGTGATGAGGACTGGCAGCAGTGCCACCTTCTGCTTGGGATGGATACCACTTCTGCATGATACTGGCACAGAGTAGATGTTCAATAAATAATGAAACCGTGGGTGAAAGAGTGGATTATGGTGTTCCTTCATTGCCCCCAGGGCTGCTGGGAGCCCACAGTGAGGTTTTGTAAACTCCGGGCCCTTGGCCTGCCTGCCAGCCTTGACCATACAGATGGGGAAACATGTGCAGGTCACGTCAGGCTTTAGGGACAGGAGAGTCTCTGTTGGTCCTTAAGGTCTACAGGAGCTGGTGTTTCCATGCCTGGCTTTGCAGGTGGGGACAAAGTGACACATTCAGCCATGAATCTGTTTGGGTGTCAGTGGTTAAGGATACAGAAATATATGCTTTAATATATAAAACCATGTTCATGCACGTGTGCTCAGTTGCTTCAGTTGTTTCTGACACTTTTTGGCCCTGTGGACAGTAGCCATCCAGGCTCCTCTGTTCGTGGGATTCTCCAGGCAAGAATACTAGAGTTGGTTGCCATGCCCTCTTCCAGGGAATCTTCCTGATCCAGGGATCAAATCCACATCTCCTATGTGTCTTTCATTGTAGGCAGATTCTTTACCAATGAACTGCCAGGGAAGCCCATAAAACCATGTATCATTGGATATAAGAAATATACATACATGTATTGATAGTATAAAACATGCAGAAAATTTTAAGATGGATGCATTCCACCCAAGACTAGGAGACATCTCTGAGGTCCCTCTACTCAAGGCCGTGGGAGGACCTCCCCACCTCTGCCTGCAGGTGTGCTAGGACTGAAACTGAGGCTTTCCTTGGCTTTACCCTGGGCTCCCTTGGAGATGAAATCAGGACTCTCAGGCTCTGTCCTTCAGAAGCAATAGAAGTGGGTGCTGAGTCCGTTTTCCTGCACATGTGTGGCAAAGAAACTGCCGTCTCTCTGAAGAAGTTTTCTCAGCCCCACTCGTCTTAGGTACCTGGTTGCCAACTGATCATCCAGAGTGGATTTGGCAGGACGGCCCCGCTGCCCCCTTGTCCTGCATTGCCCGAGTTGGTCCAGGCAGCTGCTGGTAAGACAGGCTGCCGCCTGAGAGTATCAGCTGGGGGTGAGCTCAGATTTGTTCTCACTCATAGGACTTTGCCCACCAGAGTCAGACATTGCTGAGGGGGATGCTTTCTGCTGTGCTCAAGCTGCCCCATAAGGTTCAGATGCCTGGCCCACAAGTGTCAAGTCACAGGTTCGATCCCTGGGTCAGGAAGATCCCCTGGAGAAGGAAATGGCCACCCACTCCAGTATTCTTGCCTGGAGAATCCCATGGACAGAGGAGCATGGCAGGGAGCCACAGTCCATGGGGCCGGAAAACAGTCAGACATGACTTAGCAACTAAAGAACAACAACAACAAAAGGTTCAGATGCCTGGTCAACAAGCATCAACCCAAGCCCTGGGGGGTGATCGGTCCCAGAGGCCACACTTCCACTGGCGAAGCTCAGAATTTGCACGTGGCCACCACAAACTGTTTCTGAATCAACCTAAATTTTATACCAGGTAGAGTAGCTGATATTCCTCCAGTGGATGTCAGTTGAGAAGTGACAGAAGAGTTTGGTGACTGTAGGTCATGTGTTTCAAAACCCTGATCAGGGAAAGGAGAATCTGTATGGTCTGTTGTGGCTGCTACACTTAGATAAATGAAATAAACGTTAATACCAAGACATTTGGTAAGACTCAGTGCATATGTGCTTACATCCAGACACTGCTCATGTGGCTATACATTTTAAGGTCTTAAATAAATGTCCAAAAGAAAGTAGAAAGTGAAGCGGGGGCAGGGAGGCTCCTTTCAGCCTGGAGAGCCCTGCAGGAATTTGGTGACTGCCAGGGCCCCCATTTTGCAAATTCCCAAGTCTGAGAATTCAGGCTGGTCATAGGTCTAATTGCCTTCCTGAAAACAGTTTAGTCGGTAATAATTCTGTTAACCTATGAATCAACTTTGCGCAAACACCCTGAGTAATTTCTTTGTTCTTTTCTTTCTCCTTTGTAATTGGTGTCTGTAAAAGCCAAAGGTTTGGTCCTGGGGAAGGCATGATTCATTTATTGGTGTCTGTGCCGCCCCGTTATCGTGCAGTCATTTCAGAATGCCGTCGCGGTGAGCCCAGAGTGATTCATAAGGGGCTGAACTGAACAGCCAATGGGGGTCACGGCCATAGGGAAATGATTTTTCCTAATCTGTTTATGATATGGGAGAGGGAGGTGGCTGTATCGTAGTGATGGGAAGGGTGTCAATTACATTGGTGAGTATAACCGATTAAATAACACCAGCCAGCCCTTTGAGCATCCCTGCATTTGCCACTGTTGATGGTCCTTGATGGACCACAGCTAAATGCACTCCTATCTCGGGTGTATCTCTCCCACATTTATGGATGCCGATCTCTGAGCAGGCTGACATGTAAGGACATCCCCATCAAGCCTCAAGCAGAGTTTTCAACCCAAAAGCCACAAAGGCAGAGAATGTTGCCTTTTTAAAAAGTCTCTGCACTGGGTCCACCATGGAACAGTCTAAATATCCAGGCTTAAGGGGCTTCCTACATGGCTCAAGTGGTAAAGAATCTGCCTGCCAGTGTAAGAGAGGCAAGCTCGATCCCTGGGTCAGGAAGAGCCCCTGGAGAAGGAAATGGTAACCCATTCCAGTATTCTTGCCTGGAGAATCCCATGGACAGAGGAGCCTGACAGGCTACAGTCCATGGGATCGCAAAGAGTCAGACACAACTTAGTGACTGAATACACACAATGCACATTCAAGGGCCAGGGGCCACGCCTATCCCCTCTCCATTTCTCTAACAAGGATAGTTACTAGATGTTTGCGGTTGTCAAGGCTTTGCATTAACCTTAAGTATTTGGAGACTTTCACGTGGAGCCACTATTTTGTCTAGTTTTATTAGTTACTTTTGGCCCTAAATAAAAATATCATGTTCTCCCATCCGGAGAGTGATTAGAGTCACCTGCTACTTGGCCTAGAGGTACAATTATGATTCCAACCTCCCATCGTCCACATAAATCTAGGCCCTGCCTGCTAGTGCATAATCCAGAAGTTGGTCTGTTGAGATAAGGAATATTTCTTCCTGCAGCCCTTTCTCCCGATGTCCTCTTGTCCGGTTTATTCTGTCCATGTGACTTGCTCCATTGTTTCCTGTCCTCTGCATCAGCTCAGGTATCTGTGGATTCCCAGCTCCTCTATGTCTTTAACACAGTTAGAAGAGAATCTAGCTGGTACTTACTGAGCTGCTTTGCGACTTTCACAGTGCGGATCAAGAATGAGTACATGGTATTTGAGGCAGCACTCCCCTTGTTGCCTGTGACAGACATTGCTAATCAGTCCCAGCACGGGGAAGCATCAAGGGCTGCGGAAATCCTGGAAGAGGAGGAATCAGTCCTGCACGCAGCCACCGAGACTCCCCATCTGCTCAGCATGTTACACAGGGGCCCTTGGGCTGCCTGACAAGTCAGGAGCCGTCCCTACTGTCAGATCTAAGGCTGTGCTGCCACCTCGATGTGACCCAAATCCCAGCTTCAGCTGTCAGGCCTGGGTTCCTCACAGTTCTCTGGACTTGTTCCTGATGAGCTCTGGAATAAGACCCCTACCCATGTTACTCTTGTCCCGCCAGACAGTACTTCAGTTGTCTTTCTTTACAGTCGGGGTCACCAACTCAAACGTCACAGAAACCTCTGTTTTCACCTTGAATGTGCGTTGTGGCATTCCTTTACACTCTAGTGAGAATGAGCTCTGGACCCTTCCCTGGAATAGACTCAGGAGATGGGGATGGGATTAAAAAAAAAAAGAGCAGGAGAGGAGAAAAGCTGGGCAGTCAGTATCTGGGGGCTGAGCCCCCAGTGACTTTGTTTGTTTTATTTTCTTGGCGATCTCCTTAGTGGTTTTGTGGCTCTCAGATGCTCACCAAGCATCATACACGCCCTTGTGGCAGCCTCATTGGCATGGAGGAGGCGGAGCCAGGGCACGTGCCAGGGTGCAGAGATCGCCAGCCAGGAGCAGAGCAGGACTTGATCTTGGGCCGCAGGGCTCCAGAGTCTCTCCCCCCAGCTTCATAACCACCTGTCACCCGTGTGCTGGTGTGGCCGGCTCCAGGCCTCCCGCCTTTGCCCTCCGGCTTTTGCAGCTGGCCTGGCGTCCTGTTCCTCCCTCCTCTGCACACTCTCCTTCTTGGAATGGTCATGGGCAGTCATCCCGGGGCTTGGGGCCAGCGGGAGCAGAGCTCTGTCCTGGGTCGGATTGCCGTTGACAGGAGAAAGGGGTCATGATGACCTGTGGGGTGCTGGGCTTCCGGCAAGGTTGCTTTGGCAGAGGGGTGAGAAGAGGGTCCGGAGACCATTGCACTGAGGATCCTCTCCAGTTCCCTTCTCAACCATGCCCTTCTCCATTCTGCTGACCGTGGAAGCCACAGCCACAGTGCCTCTGCAACCCTGACCCTCAGACGTACCCCAGGGTGGGAGCGGGGCTTCTTAAAACTTCCCAGGGAATTCCAGGGTGCAGCAAACCCCGCTGGGCTGGCCCCCACCCGGCAGTGCTTGCAGATAGAGAAACTGAGATCCAGTTGAGGAAGTACAGGAAACCTGGGCACGAAACCCTTCTGCGGCTGATGGGAGCACTGCCACTAATAATGTCATCACCGTGAGGACAGCAGGCTGGCGGGACTCCGCGCGAGCCAGGCTGGAGCAACGCTTGCAAACTGCACCATGAGTCGCGCAGCCGGGCCCATGGGGCCCGGGCCTCGCCTTCCAGCACCCGTCTGGCGTTCTGGGCCAGGTGCTTGAACAGCCGGGCAACACCTGAGGCCTCTGCCCGCCATGGTGCAGGGGGATGGTCGGGGGCCTGGTGGCTGGAGTGGTAGCCAGGGGCTGTATGTTACTGTCTATTGGGTAATGGTGGGGCACCTGGTTTCGCCAGGATGAGGACGAGTACCTGGTGTCCTGGCTTCTTCTTCTGCTCCCTGTGGCTGCCAGCCACGGCCTGAAACCTGGCCTTCGACTGTATCTGCCCTCTCCTTTTGCCTCCGGCATTCTTGGTTTGCCTCTGTGTGGCTTTCTGCTTCACTGGGGGTGGCACCTTGCTTCTTGAAGGGGCGTCACTCACACAGGGCACTGGTGGGCTTGTAGCCAAAGGCAGAATGTTCCAGACTTAAGGTTTTCCCATCACTGAAGCCCCCGATGAGCCCTGCTCCTACCTCTGTCCCCTACCATCTCTCCCCATCTCCTCCCTTCTTAATTTTGTTCTCTGTAAAACAGGCTTAATTGAAACCCGAGGTTCTTGTGAGAAGGAAGATACTGCAAAGGCCCAGTCAGATCTCACCAGCTGCCCCTTCTCTTCCCTTCAGTTGTTAAACTTCCTTTTGGAATCTGTGTTTTCCCCTGCTGTGATGTGTTTATTGAGGTATAATTTATACGCACAAAATGCACAGACGTAAGTGTACACTGTGGTGAGTTTTGGCAAGTGTCTGTGTCTGTGACAACCATCCAGGTCAAGAGGAAGGTCCTTCCGGCTCCCCACAAGCCCCTCTGCCCCTTGCCCCTCTGCCCCTGCCACTGCAGATTCCATCACCAGAGATTAAATGTTCCGAGTGGAGAGCTTTGCATAAATGGAGTCACACCGTATGTTCTTTTTGTTTGCTTTCTTTCAGTCAGCCTCCTGACTTTGAGATCCATTCGTGTTGTGTGTCTCAGTTGTGGTTCCTTTTTATTTCTGAGCAGCTCTCCATTGTATGGATGAACCACAGGGCTGCTGTTCACACAGTGGAAAGCCTCGTCAAAGGGGTACATGAACCCAAAGGAATGACTGTTTAACGGTGGAATTCCAGGAGCCTTCATGGGGAAGAGGTTTTATAACCTGAATCTGAGCCCCATGAACGGGCATCGAGGACCTGGGTGTCTGTCCAGCTCCAGCACGGGGGGCTCAGGATGGTGGCAGAGGCGTTGGAAACTCAGCAGTCCATACCTCTGCCGCCGCCTGGCACGACTGCACCAGCCGCAGAGCCCAGTCCTCCAGCCTGCTTCACCTGGCCCGCATTCCTCTGCCAGGAATGAGGATGTGGGTGACCCCAGACAGGTGTGAATCATGTCTGGGGAGGTGGTTACTCAGAGGCAGAGAGCACTGAGTCTGAGTTCCTGCTGGCTGATGCCGATGGACAGCTCGGACCTTGGGATGGAGCTGTGTGTCCTGGGGGTTGGGCATGCCTCATTGGAGAGTGTGGAGCTGGCAGAAGGGGTCCTTGACACTTGGACTCGAGTGTTGCCTGAAGAAGGAAAGGACCCTTGCAGAGTGGCTTTAGAGACAGAATGCCAGTTTAGAATCACGGCTCTGTCACTCCCCAGGCCTCAGTTCTTCATCTGTAAAATGGGGATGCTAGTAAGTGTGCTGACTCTCTGGGCTGCATGTGACAACACACAGCTCACTTATAGGTATTTACTGAATGCCAGGCACCATGCTACACGCAGCTTTGCAGGAGCTGCTGTTACTAGACCTGTTTTTCAGATGGGCAGACAGACTGAGGCTCAGAGGACAGGAGTCACTTGCCCAAGGGCACACGAGGATAATTGGCTGAGTTGGATCTGGGACCCCTTGACACCACTTGAGTCATAACCTCCTGACTTTGTAAGTTCAGAGAAATTGACAGACCCAAAGCCGACTGGCAGCCCGTGAGAAAACCTTAGATGGCATGTGGACGGGCATTTTAGATTTAATAGTTATGTCCTTAGGTTAAAGGATGTTGAATGTAAATTAGGAAGGATGGGACAAGCAAAGTGCATCATTGATTTCATGAGTGTTGCTTAAAACAAGGCCACGTAGTCAAAGGGATTGAATATTTACGTTTTTTAAATATCAAGAAATTTAAATTCCTGTAACAGGGTATTTGGAAATGGCAAAGCTCAGGAAGGCTGGTTGAAGTGATGTTTTAAGGTGCACTTCCCAAGGAGTCCTCAGGGGTCTTTAATAAGCAATTATAGGCTCACAGCACTTTGCTCTTTGCCCTACTAGGGTCAGCCGGCCGTTTGAAGGTCGGGGTCAACTCGGTTCTAATGAGATCAAGGTCGCAGGGTCATGTCAGAGGCGGGAAGCCAAGGGGATAGTTCATGGGCACGGAGTTATGGATGGAGGGGGAAGCCCCCATCCTTCCCCTAGACACACAGCTCCAAGCAGCTTCCTGCAAGTGACAGGCTCTGGCTTTATGCTCAGGAAGGTGGGGAGAAGCCAACCCATTGCCCTGGCGTCCATGACCTGCTCCACACAGCTGTGTGTCCTCGGATCTCTGTATGTGTTGGAATCAAGATTTGTGTGTTCTTTCTTTGTAAAAGAAAAAAAGAATTCTCCCTAGCTTAATTGCCCTCCAGTGCCTGGAATGATGTGGTATTTTGCAGAATAGACCTGGTTTATTGTGTAGGTGCCTAATGCACCTTTTTGGCTTTGAGGAGAGGCAGGCATAAGGGAAGTACAGAGTCCCATGGGTCCCAGCTCTGTCCTGGGCCTCACACGGGGGCATGGGCTCCTGACCGGCCATCTGCTGCACTGCCCCCACTATCCCCTGATTATGTCTGGGTCACGCCCCTGCATTGGAGGAAGTTCTGCCGCCTGTCTGACTTGGGGGTGGCAGAGCTGTGTTCATTTCAACTATTTTCAAAACAGTCAAAGTATGTGACAGATGGTGGAGGGAGCTGTTTGAAGACCCCTTCTGAGGCTGGTATTGAGTGTCTCGGCGGTGTCACAGCTCTGTCTGGTGGGCCCCACTGGAGAGGCTGGTCTGATGGGGAGAACCAAGCTTCCTTCCAAAGAGCCTCAGACTCAAGGACCTTCCTGCCCCTGCACTCCCAGTCTCAGACCCCAGGCCTGGGGCAGCCCGAAAGATCTGAGAGGAAAGGGCAAAGAGGCCGCTCTTTCAACCCACTGGCCTTACTTATGTGAGCGCACAGCCCCAGCTCCCCTGCCCTCTGCTCATCCGGCCTGCCGCCTCCCTGACTACCTGTCTAGGAATTTTTATTGCAGCCCACAGAGGCATTGCAGCTTGGCTGGAATGTGGAAGATCCTGGGCGTGTGGCAGGCGTCAGACCCATGGGTCCTGGCCCCTGGGTGGGAATGCAGGCTCAGTGGCCCCTGGCCTGCTCACAGGTGAGCTGGGCCAATGCAGTTCCACTGCCCGGGGGCCTGTCTGGCCTTTGCACCCCCTGGTCCCACCTCCTTGATTCTGGGTAGATTTTGGTCTGATCACTTCCCCCGAGACCTTAACCCATGCCAGGGGCTAAATCAGGAGCTGATTGTGATCAGGTGTGAAAGCCAGGAAACTAGTCCTAAGAGTAAGAGCTTTTAGGCAGCCGCACTGTGTCCCAGAGAATGAGGGCCAGGACTCGCGCTGTAGTGTGGAGTCCTCCCGGCGCCCCCGGCAGGACTGTGATCTCTAGGTCCCTTGTATAGACACGCACAGGCTGAAGCTGGGAGGGCGCGGCCTGAGGGCTCATGGCTGGTGAGTGGTGGGCCAGGCCCTGAACCCTAGCAGTCTGGCTCCCACACTTATCTGTGTGGGCTACGGGCTTGGCCAGGGAATGGTTATGGTCCTTGTGGATCTGATCAGCCTTGCCATTCAGCGCCAGGAGGGACTGGCCTGGCCAGTCTAGGGTGGCCTGGGGTCGCAGAGCTCTGCCCTTTCTCTCGACTCTGAAGACTGTCCAGGTGAGGTGGCAATGGACAGAGGGGCCCCAGGCTCCAGGCTGACTGATTCCAGCTTCCATGGGTCACCCCGTCAGTGGGTTTCAAGCCAGCGGTGCTAGCCAGCGTCGGAGAGCCGTCCTGCCTCTTCTCCATCTGGCAGCCTCGGCCCTCGAGGAATTCTGTGACCAGGAGTGGCCGTGTCCATCCCTTCCCAGCCTTAGGCCACATGGACACCCAGCTTCCCTGAAGGAGCAGAGGAGGGGGGCTTCTGGGGGAGGGACCAGGCCCTTGATCCTGGCTGCCCCGTGGGTATCAGCCCCACCCTGTGGTTCCAGGGGAACATTTGATGTGCATTGAAGGGGAGCAGCCTTCAGAGTCCTTGTTGAGGCCAGGCCTGGCGTGCAGGGAGTGAGCGGGCAGAGGATCCAGATCCAAGAAGAAGAAAGCCAGGTTCCAACCTCTGAAGCTTAGGAGAATGTCTTTGGGGCGGCTGCCTCTGCTCTCTGAGCTTCTGTTTCCTCCCATGCAAAATGGGGGTGGTGACAGCCACCCACGTTATGGGGTCATAGTGAGGACTGCGGGAGAGAAGACCTGCTCAGTGATGGGTGCCTTATAGATGCTCCGCCAATGCGGCCTCTCCTATGGTTAAGACGTGGCCAGTATTGAGGGAGAGATGGCTTTGGGAACCCTAGGACCTGCCCATGAGAAGGGAGGAAGGAGTGGCGTGGAAGCCCTTGGCTGTAGTGGGGAAAGTTAGACAAGGCTTTGAGGCATAAGTAGGCGTTCTACCCAGGGAAAGTTTCCTCCTGTGAGGTTAGAGGTACCAGCCCCTGCCAGGCACATTCAGGGTTCTCTTCACCCTGCTGTCCACAGGAAGTAGAGGCACAGTGGGGGTGGCATCAGTACTGAGGCTGGGTACCAGCGAGGTGGTCTGAGCCACCTGTTGTAGGTGTGTCGTGGAGAAGACCCAGACCTGGAGTTGTGGACCTGGCCTCAGCCTGCTCTCTAGCCTCAGGACAGTGTCTTCTCTGCTCAGGGAGAGATGAGGGTGCTGGCATCTACCAGTCTCCACTCTGACCCATTTCATTTTCCACCGCAGAGGAGTGCTTTCTTCGGGGGAAAGTTCCTTCTCCCCTCCCCACAGGGGCCAGGAGAAGAGTTCTGAGGAATGGGAGCTGCTGCCCAACAGGGGGCCCCCCTGCAGACCCTGCCTGTGGGCTTGCTTACCTGGGCTCCCCGGGCACCTCCTTCACCCTTGTCTCCTCCTTCCCAAGAGACCCTGGTGACCCAGCCCTGCAGCACGGTGGGGGACCTTGACCCCCGTGAATCTGCCCCTTCCCCTTCAGAGCCTGCCCCAGGCCCCTGCCCAGCCCCCACTCAAAGCTCTTCTGTGGGTGTAGGAAAGGAGCCCTCAGCCCATCCTAACTAACAGGTGTGCTGGAAGGCTGGGTGGGTGTGTCATCTATTATTTTGTGCTCATATAGGAGCCTCACTAATGGGTAGTTTGCCTCAGTATTTCATTCGTGAATTCAACACATTTACTGAGCACATTTACTTCCCACGTGGCTCAGCTGGTAAATAAAGTGCCTGCTAATGCAGGAGACCTGGGTTCGATCCCTGGGTCAGGAAGATCCCCTGGAGAAGGGAACAGCTACCCACTCCAGTATGCTTGCCTGAAAAATTCCATGGACAGAGGAGCCTGGCGGGCTACAGTCTGTGGGGTCGCAAAGAGTCGGATGTGACTGAGCACGCACACACAAGGCACCACGCTGAGCACCTACTGTGTGCTGGGCCTAATGCTCTAGAAGTTCACAGCCACGAGAAGGCAGCCCCACTTGAGTGGGGCAGACAGGAAGTAAGGAAACCAGTCAATGTGAAACAGCTTTCCCCAAGTCCCACAGGAAGAGACTGGGGAGAGGTGGGCCTGGAGGCCAGGGCTGGGTTTCTCTGTTTCCTCTGCTTTTCCATCAGCCTTGTAAATGCGGGTGTCCCGTGGGACCAGTGCAGCCCGTTTTATCAGATGCATGGGTTCTTAACTCAGACATGGAACTGAAAAACAGAAACTTCTGGACTTGCCCACTGGGGCACTGATCTGGAAACTGGGGGTGTGCCCGGAGTCAGAATTTTTATGTTTTCTTGTAGGAGATACAGATTCGAGACCCCACGGTCCTGGATTCTGATGAGCAGTGTCCCCAGCAATGCCAGCGTCCAGGGCCCACCCCCAGGGTTTGCGGTGGGTCAGGACTGGCCTTGAAGCCCTTGTGCCCTCTCTGAGCATTTCCTAGGACAGAGGCCCAGCAGACGAGTTGCCGGCTAGCCTAGCCGTGTGCTTGCTTTTCAGGTTTCTGCCTTTTCCATGAAGACCTCTTGGAATGCCCATCGCAATGTTTACCCGCCCTAAAGAGATAATGATAATTTCACAGTGAAAATAGCCTGATTCTTCTGATAGAAAAAAAAAGTGATACATGCTCCTTATTTAAGAAAAATTCAAAGAATTTGATAAATGACAGAGACAGACGTCTAAACGCTCACAGCCTCGTCACATGGAGATTACTTTGTTCCACAGGCCTGTCTCCAGGCACCTGCAGTGCAGGCTGATAAAGGGGGGATAGCAGTGGCTGGAGAGTGCAGGGCCCCCACCACGCCCCAGCAGTTTTGGGGAGGGGGAGGGAGACGTCCCCTCTGGGTGCCCTGTCTCCTCCCTGAGAGGAGTCTGAGACTGCCGTGGGGACCTCCTGCTCATCCTGGCTGCCTGGGTAGCAGCCTGTGCCTTTACGTCTCAAATGGGCTGATGCCCATTAGAGAGGCTGGGCCAGTGCCCAGAACGAAGAGGGTGTCTGGTGGACCCCAGTTGCTATGGGGGGTGGTCGTACAGTCTCTTACCTCCAGGCCTCACATTGGCCAAGCAGTGCTGCCTCTATCCATTCGATAGATCAACGCTCCTGAGTCAGACTTCTCTTAAAGCAGAGGTCTTCCTGGTAAAACATAGTCTGAGAAACCACAGATCTTACTCTAGCCTTTTTACAAAAGTGTCCTAGAGGCCCAGAGAGGGTGAGTAGGAAGGTGGAGTCACACAGCCAGTGTTTGCCACCCAGATGTCCAAGAACACATCCCCTCTGCTACTCGAAGCAAGGCCTTCCAGATGCAGGAACACTCCTCACGTCCAGGGTCCCTGCTAACCCAGCCTGGTCACCTCAGCCCGGAACACACTTGAAGCTTCTAAACTGGTCTTGATAAACAGCTGACTTTTATGTGCGTGCGTTTACATGCTCAGTCACTTTGGTCATGTCTAACACTTTGCAACCCTGCAGGCTGTAGCCCACCGGGCTCCTCTGTCCATGGTATTTTCCAGGTGAGAATACTGCAGTGGGTGCCATGCCTTCTTCCAGAGGATCTTCCTGACCCAGGGATCAAACTTGGGTCTGCTTGTGTCTCTGCATTGGCAGGCAGATTCTTTACCCACTGAACCACCTGGGAAGCCCCTGACATTTCTGTACGTGCCTGCATTCAGGCGCTGCTCCTAGGGCTTCCTGTGAATTAGTTCCTCGAGTGAATTAGTTTTTTAGCGACGGGCCGAGGGATTCCCTGCATTTCATTTGGAGATGGCACATCCAGCCTTGGCAGCCACCCAAACCGGATCCTCGGGACTGAGCTCTGGCCACATCCCTGTCCCCCAGGAGGGCAGGCAGGGGGACCCCAGAGGTGTCGGGCCCTCACACACCCCTCCCGGCCCCTGCTGTGCCCTGACCTTTCCACCCGGGAGGCAGGCCTCCGTCCCTGTTATACAATGCCCTCTTCTCACGTTCAGACCGGCGGTCTAGACCCTCACGCTCCCTTTTGTTCTGGAGGGTCAGGGGTTGGAGAGAGGCCCCAGAGAAAGGGACTTGGGCCGAGGCAGGAAGAGATCTTCCCCCAGAGAAGAAAGGGGAGGGGAAGGGTGAAGGGACACCCATTTCAAAGGAGGAAGCCCATTGTCCCCTCCTCAGCCAGTGACCAGCCTCCCAGCAAAACAAGCACTGATTTGTAATGCTGGAGGCCGCTCCCAGCGGAGACGCGCCGTGAAACCTGATGGAGCTACGCCCACTTGGGCCTGTGTGCCCAGAGCTGCCCAGCGGACACCATCTAAATAAAACCCCGCAGCCCGTGCCAGGAGATCTGGGCCAGGCTGCCAGCCGGATCCCAAGGGTAGCGCTTGGCCCAGCCCGAGCCCAAGAAACCCCGTGGGAAGAGATGTGTCCCTACCACATCCCCCAGCCTCCAGGCTCTGTCCGCCCCGTATTCTCCCCATGTCTGGGTGCTTCATCCGGGGTGGGGTAGACCAAAATGTCCCTAAGACGCCTTGTCTGTGACCACTGGTGACAGAAAGCTCAGGGCGTCTCTGCCTGGGAGCTGGTACTGACCAAGGAGAGAGACAGTTGGAACCTCTAATTCTGGTGGTCACAGCTGAGAGCAAGACAGAAGGACAGAGGACCTGGGATGGTCAGGGTCAGAGGCCGTGGTGAGGGGAACTAGGCTTCCCTTGGACACTTTCCTCCACTCATGGGAAGAGCTGCTCCTTCTCAGGAGCCATCTGGGAGGCCCTGAGGGTCTGAGATGTGTCTGGGAAAGTGGAACGGGATGGAGAGGCAGGCAGAGCAGGAGCCTGTGTGGGCAAAGGTGCGGAGAGATGTGTCTGTGGGTGTTTGTGATAATCCCTGGGGTCAGTCCATCAGTGGTCCTCCCAGACCAGCAGAGCTGGGAGGGGTCATTCAGAGCAAGCGACTGGCTGCATCACACGCAAGTCCTTGGCAGGGCCCAGCCCCACTGGGGTGATTCTCATCCTGGGCACATCACCCCCAATCCAGCCCCTGGCTTCCCCAGCCACCCCCACCTTCCGATGCCATCCTGCACCCTAAGATGCTTCTCTTCATGACTGCCATGGCCTCTGCCCAGGTTGTCTACTGGCTCTGAATTCACCAGGGGGTTAGGAGGCTCTATCCCAAGACGAACAACATCACAATTACCAACGTCAAGAGGGATGGCACTCAGGGGGCTGAGTGGGTTAGCTGATGGGTTAGCTCATGTTTGCCCCAATTTACAGATGAGGCAGCTGAGGCTTTTAGTGCCTACAGACCTCACTAGTTAAGAACCAGGTCTCCCAGAGGTTCTGAGTGGGTTAGCTGAGTGGGTTAGCTGATGGGTTAGCTCATGTTTGCCCCAATTTACAGATGAGGCAGCTGAGGCTTTTAGTGCCTACAGACCTCACTAGTTAAGAACCAGAACCTCCCAGAGGTTCTCCTATGTGCTGAGGAGAAGCTCCTAGAATGGGAATGCCACACGGTACCCATCACCCATTCAAGCCACAATACCTGTTGGTGCAGCCTTGCGGAAGGAGAAGCAAGATTTCATCCCAGGGATGAAGAATTTCCGCAGAGGTCAGAGAACCTGTGAGTTGCCTTTGAGACCTTCAAAGCCACCAGGATGGCTGGAGCTGAGGGGTGAAGCGGGGGCCCTTAGAGCTTGGAGGATGGGGTCTGATCTCACCAAGTTTCAGGGGAGTTTGGAATTGATGCTGGGGTAATGGGGAGCCCTGCAAGGGTTTAGAGCTGGAGGGGGAGGGATAACAGAGTCCAGTGGACACCCATCTCCAGCTGCAGCGTGGAGAATGGGGTTGACACAGGGCAGAGGTGGTCCTGCCATGTTCCAGGGTACCAGGGACGGCAGTTGGACCTGGTGTAAGGGGAGGGAGGGCAGGGTCAAGGTTATGGTGAAGGCCCTGGACCACCAGCTTGACCTCGAGGTGGTCACAGCTAAGAGCAAGACAGAAGGACAGAAGACCTGGGATGGTCAGGGTCAGAGGCCGTGGTGAGGGGACTAGGCTTCCCTTGGACACTTTCCTCCACTCATGGGAAGAGCTGCTCCTTCTCAGGAGCCATCTGGGAGGCCCTGAGGGTCTGAGATGTGTCTGGGAAAGTGGAACGGGATGGAGAGGCAGGCAGAGCAGGAGCCTGTGTGGGCAAAGGTGCGGAGAGATGTGTCTGTGGGTGTTTGTGATAATCCCTGGGGTCAGTCCATCAGTGGTCCTCCCAGCTCCCTAGACCTTGTCCTTCAGGACTTCTAGTTACTCCCCATGTTTTATCATTTCCTTTCAAAGACTCCCCACATCTATGTTTGGAGAAGAGTTTGCAGAAAAATGTTTCACTTAACTTCCTGGGACTCTGGGGACAGGAATTTCCCCAGGCCTGGGCTGGGGGTAGGTTGGGGGGGAAGCGCAGTCATTGATTAGTAATGTCTGCTGTGGTTGCGGGATGAGACTGGCAGCAGGTGTGTGTAGGAGGAACTCACAAGTGCAGGAAGCGTCTGGGTTCTCTCTAGTCCTGCATAGGTCACCCGGCCAAGTCACATCACCAGTAGCCTTGGAGTCCAGCTGTTAGACAGCAGTGCTGACCAAGCGCTGGCCCTGCCCCGGGCACAGGAGACCATAGGCTCCCATTTCCTGTTGCTCTGGTTGAACCCTTGACCAGAGAGAACACTGTTCTAAACCCCAGCATCGTATCCCCCACAGCAGTGGGTGTCTTCCAGAACCTTCACATCCGTGTGTCTGGGTGAAACCAGGGGTTCTGCCCACAGTCGGCAGAGCCCGTGGGCTGTTCACTGTGGGAAGAGCAGAGATTAGAAGCTGCCTCTTAAAAGCAGTTATTAAAGATGAGTCTGGAAACCAAAAACAGAACAGGGGGAAGTGCTTGTCATGAGTCCTCTGACATGTAGCCCACAATCAACCCCCCCCTTTATTTGAGTGGATTGGGGTCCCTGTAAGTACCAGCAGGGGAGGCCACTGAGGCTTTATGTCATCTGCACACTGTCCTCCCCAGTGGATGGTATAGACTGTGGGACCCCCGATCCTGGTGGTATTCTGTGTGTTCCCACTGCCTCCCCCTCTCTGCCTACGAGTAAGGCTGTACCCACTTCCCAGGTGAGGGCAGTGAGACCCAGACCAGGGAGTGGGCCTGCAGGGTGTGGGGCCAGTGGCGGGGGCATTTAATACTCTGGACGGCCCTTCGGGTCAGGTGGCCAGGACCCCCTTTCAGAGGTGGGGAGACTGAGGCTCAAAGAGACCAGAACCCCAGCACCCTGGCAGAGAAGGCAGTGAGGGTTGATGGAAAGAATGACTCTTTGTTGGGCACCCAGCGGGCGCCACGCCTTCCTCTAGAAGTTGGCAAATCTGAATGGAAGAGACCAGAGACCCCATGTTGGAGATCCCCCACCCCACATCAGGCCCCCCCAGGTCCTGCCCACACCCTGGGCAGGGGCCCAAGACCTCAGGTGCGGTGTCTCCTCCCTCTGACACGGGCTGGCCGAGTAGAAACACGTCCCCTGGCTTTTGGAGGTGTTTGGAGCACCCCGTGTGCCAGGCATGCGCCCCTGTGGCTAGCCCACTCCCATCCCCGCCCCAGCATGGGAAGGGAGGACGTTTTGCCTTTGCCTGTTTGGTGCAGACTCTGCGGTGGGGCAAGGGCGCACCTGCACAGCGCAGTCAGAAGTGCTCCAGATCCCCGCTCCCCCTACTCCTTCTCAGTGTCCCCCAGAGGCGGGTGGAGACAGGCTCTCATCCCACCGCCTCTGGCCCCCCAGCCCCACCTGGGCATTTCCACGTTACCCCGTGTTTCTGCCACCCTTCCAGCGCACAGAATCTGCCCAGCCTGGGTGTTAGACACATTTTAGCAGCCGGCTCCTTCAAACAAGATCGAGAATCGTTTGCCAGCGGGCCTCGGACTGTCAAACAGTCTTCTTTTCTGCGCAACCTGGAGGACGGCCCAATCAGACAGGATGCGTTTGCTATTTCTCCTGGGGCAGCCTGACCCCGCTCCCCGCCCCGTCCACCCGCAGACCCCGAACCAGACCGTTAACTTAGCATTTCCATTGAAGTCCATCTGACAAATGGTTTCGACGGAGAAAGCAACACTGCATCTTTAAATGGCGACTTTGTCAGCGCGTCTCTGGGCGCCGTAAAAAGTCCTTTGTTATCTGTGTCTAGACAGCACGCCAGCGGGATATTTGGTCTGCGTGAGGGAGAGAGATCTGACAAGGTTGAATTCATTTACCGGCTTATTTAAAGCAGAATTTCAAAACACTTGCTCATAAACTGTTTTCGGCCCAGACTCCCCCCTTCCCCCCCACCCCACTCGCCCTGGCCTCCCCCTCGCCCACGCTGGCTTTTCTTGTTTTTATAATTTTTCGCCTGTTTGGGCAGTGAGCGGGCTGCAGTCGGGTGCCCTGGAGAGGAGGAGGCGAGGGGTGACTGGGGCTTGCAGCTTTTTTCTTTCTTTAATTGTCCTCTTTATGACCGTCTAGACGCCCTGCAGATGTGCGCTCCCGAGGGGGGTGGGGCGGGGGGGGGGGGGGGGGAATGGCTTTTCCCTCTGGTTATGGGACGCTGAGTAGGAAGGTTGTAGACGCCACCCCTCCCACCATCTGACCGCCCTTCTCTCTCCTACCCCCCACCCCCACCCCCACCCCCCCTGCCCAGAACCTTCTTCTTCCGCCATCTTCCCTCTCTTAAATTAAGGCACTTCGCCTTCTGGCAGCGTCTTTGTGTTTATAACACATTTACTTGACTGTGCTAATTTTATACCATCACCAAAAAAAGAGAGAAAGTGACATCCAGGTTTTCTCCTCTCTGAAGAGTGAGCGGAGACCCCTCCCACCCCCTCCCTACAACTTACCCCACTTCTTATCACTCTTTTGCATTCTTTTTTTTTTTTGGTGGCACATATAGACTAATGAAACACCAGAGGTTAGCTTTTTGAGGATGAAAACATTAATATCAGGGCAACTTGAATGGGGTCCCGGGTTTTAGTTATTCGAAATAGATGCATGCATTAACCTCGTTGCCATAGTGACTAGGTGATTGTTGCCTCAGTGAAGTGGGGGCAGCCTGTGAGGCGGAGGGTCTTGGGCCCCCAGACGCCAATTGCCAGCCCTGTAGGACCTGAACCTGCAAACAGACATAGTCCTGCCAGTGGTTTGCAAGTGGCCGCTCTGGTTTCCTAACCCTGCAGTGCGAGTTGGGGTGTGTTTTGAGGAGTCTTCTCAAGCGCTCCTCGCCTTTGGGGCAGCCACAAGGCCCAGGAGTTAGGAAATGGAGTGGAACTGCCATCCAGCTGAAAGTTAGGCTGGGAGGGAGGCAGACTCCAGAGCTCCCCTCTAGAGTGGGAGCTGCAGGATGCAGAGCCCACTGCCCTGCCTCCCACCCCTCCCCCATCCAAACCCACTCCCCCCACCTCCAGAACTATGGTCATCACTGTTGACCTGGCTGCCAAGCTGTAAATTTTCACCCTCCACCCCGCACTCATCAATCTGCCCTCTGGGTTTTACATGTAGGGGGCACAAAAGGAGGGGGCTGGGGGCGGCCAGCCGACCAGATGTCTCCTGGGATCCCTAAACTGCATCTCATTTTTGCCAGGCCAAGCAGATCCAGCACATCAATCTACTTCTTTGGGCAGGTTGGGGAGGGGGCGGTGGGTGGGCCTGGACATTTCATCTGCAAGAGATGGGAGATCTGGCTTCTTGGCCCAATCCCTTTTATTTCTTCCCCCAAACAGACAAAACCCACAGGCAGGAGTGGCCCGTGACACGGCATCTCCCTTTGTGCCTGGCACTGGTTTATTACCGGCTTTGTGGGGGCAGGTGAACAGAGTGCCGAAGAAGAACAAGAGGGCCATCTGTCCTGTTTGTCACCTCACCCTGCAAGTCTCTGAGTCCCGATCTGTAAGTTCTGATTTGCGGCTGAACTGTAATATTTTTAGTTATACAGTCACTGGGGTCTCTACCTGCTCCCACATTACTGTAACATCCATCTTGAAGGAGAACGATCCAAAAGGAAGGTCAGGGGCCTCTTAAAAATAAGAGAGAGAGCCCAGAACAGTATCACCAAGTCTGTACTGCCCGCGAGCACACTGCTGGCCCCACTCCCCTTACCAAGCTTCTGAGCAGGGATGGTCCTTAAAGAAGGATGGGCTATTAAATATCGGATCCTTGGGCTGGCAGACATGTCTGCACTTAATTGGGTCTGTCTTGGAGTAATTAAAGGAAAATGATGATATTAACCCAGTCACCAAGCCAGCGTGGCATAGAGAAACGAGTGCCGCTGCTATTGATGTACGCTCCAAAAATTGGCCTTTTCCAGCACATCAAAAATGCACTCTTGGCTTGAGTTTGGGGGGACTTTTTTTGTTGCATTTCTATACTTGATCATATGTCTCCTGGTCTTCTTTTTCTTTTTAAAGAACAGCGGGAACCCCATTCCCTCTAATATAAGCAGCTTCTGTTCACACTGGGAGATGTGAGCTTTGAAAGCCGAGTTTAAGGATGTGCGCGTGGCTCAGACGCCCCAAGAGCCTGCAGCTTGAGAGACGAGATTGAAAAAAGTCTCGTGTCGGAGTCTCAAATCTGGGAGGCCTGGCCTTTTTTTTTTTTTTTTTTTTCTTTTTCTTGGGGAAGCTGGAGTTTCAAGACTGCCTTGGTGCGCGGCTTTATTTAGGACGCGAATCGCTGCTCATTTGTCAGGCAAAACAGATGTGGCTGGGAGACAACATCTATTTTCATAATTCGAAACAAATCTGGTGGGCCGCCTTCCTTTTCAGTGGGGCCTGCTCATCCAGAGAGCCCAGCTCACCAGCAGAATTGAACAGAAATATTTATAGCTCGTCAATTGAACTTTTCTTCCTCCAGAAGTTGGTTTCTCCTGGCGACTGGCAACACTGACTCTTGTGGGCAGTGGGTACTTTGTAAGGAATTTCTTTTTTTTAATGCAGGATGGGGGGTTGCCAGCGTGGCACAGCAGCTGTGGTTCACCCCATCATTGGGTCTTCTCAGAGTGGGCTGTTTGCTAAGGAGCCCCACTTTGCTGTTGCTGTTTGCAGCTCTTTGTCAGAAGGGGCAGTTGGAGGCTGATCTTGGAGGACCCATCTGGGCAAGCAACTGGCATTAATATGAAGACCTTGGATCTGGACCTCGTACCAGTGGGGCGTTCATGCTTAGGTTTGCAAGGAAACATGGGTGTCCGTTCCCCATTTTACAGATGTGAACACGGAGGCTCAGAGAGAAGCAGCCTGCCCAAGGTCAGGTGGTAAATTGATGGTGGAGCTGGTCCCCTGGCTCTGGGGTTGGTTCCAGAAATGACCAGATTGTTCAGACTCTACTCAAGCATTCATTCCCAACTTCAGCCTTCCACATACCATTACTCCCAGCCAAACATAGCCTGGTGCCTGTGTCCATGCGGCTTGTGGAGGGAGGTGGGGGGCAACCCCAGTGTCTGGGGAACTGAACACTGTGCGTTCATCCATCAGATGTTTGAGCTCCTACTGTGTGTGCCCCTGAGGCAGCTATAGATGGACAGTGGTGACTGAAAAGCGTCTGTGCCAATGCTCAGCGGAGCTCAGGCTCTAGTGGGAGAGCAGAAAGTAGTTATTTCAGACAGTGGTAATGCCAGGAAGGAACTAAAACAGGGTCATATGACCATGCCAGAGGTTGTGCTGGACGGGAGTTGAGAGGCCTCTCAGAGAGGCTGACGTGTGCTGGGACTTGAAGGGTGGACCCAGCCAGCAATGGAAAGATGTGGAGCAGAGAATCTCAGGGAAAGGGTGATGGTGAGGGCGTGGGGGTCTTCTGGCTGTGAAACCTGGATCCGGGAGGAATCAGGGTTTAGTCCTTGCTCTGTAAAACAAGGATTGACTAAAAGGTAGGGAAGTTTCTGATTCACCTGGGAAAGCCACAAATGATGCCATTTTATAGGATGAAGAAGAAAAGAAGAAGAAGAAAAAAAAACTTCTCTTATGTTCACCTGCAAATTGTAGAGTCTAGAATTAGAGGCTCAGGGCAGCTTGCCCACTGCCCCTTACTGCCCTGGCAGGAAGGAGACCCATGCCAGGGTCAGGGTGCCCTTTGGGTCTCAGGTAGGCAGCAGGTTTGGAGGGCATAGTAGATCCCAGTGAGGCAGGGTTTCTTGTAACCACCAGAAGTTGGAACCATACGCGTCTCTTGTGTGTCCTGCCAGGGGCAGACATCACTAATCAATCATGGCACACTTTGTTGTACGCCTGGACACAGCCTCACCCCATTGGTGGTAGAACCTGGGATGGATGAGTAGGAGCTCAAGGCTCAGGAGGACTGGCCAGGAAGATGGCCATGCCGAGTTCCCCAGCCATCAGGGGCCCCTGCTTTACATCTGAAGGCTATACCCCAGGCCACCCGGGGCATTGCAGCTCTCTGTCAAGACTGAGTGAAGACACTGGGTTTCTTAGAGGCACCGGGGCTTACAGTCTCTCTGTGTTTGGGTAAAAGGGCTCTCAGATACTGACTGCTGTTTGCGTAAAAGGCAGAAGCCAGATGTTGTCAGAAACCCTGGTTTTCCTACGGGTTGACATCTCATCTAGAGATCCTTTTTATCACTGATACGGGCCCCACACATAGTCAGTTCATTCTCCATCCTCCAGAGAAGAGCCTGGAAACAACACGGGCTGCTTTCTCTCATTCTCACTCATGTACTCTTTCACAGGGCTTCCCAGGTGGCTCAGTGGTAAAGAATCTGCCTGCCAGTGCAGGTGATGTGGGTTCGATCCCTGGAGGAGAACATGGCGACCCACTCCAGTATTCTTGCCTGGAGAACCCCATGGGATCACAAAGAGTCGGCCACAACTGAGCACACGTGCATCTTTTACAAGCATTTATGAAGCACCTACTGTGTGCCTAGGAAAAGAGGGAGTTGCTCCATCTCTAACCCTCAGAAACGTATAATCCGGGTGTCCATTGAGCAAGGGCTTTTCCATCATTTGTCTATTTTCACATCAGATTTAAAACTGAGCTGTTGTTAGTCCTTAAACCAGCCACGTGTAACTCGCGTCCTTGCCACTGTCTCCGTGCTGAGCCTAAACGAGGACTCTTGTGCTGCCTGACTGCTGTTTAGGGAGCAGGTTTTATGTACCAGGCACTGTGACTCCAGAGTCTCTGGACCTCGGCACTAGCAGCATTGGGCAGGATAATCCCTCTCTGAGGGGCTGTCCTGTGTGCTATGGGGTACTCAGCAGCATCCCCGGCCCCTTCCCCCCCCATGTTGCTAGCAGTACCCCTTCCAGGTGGGAAGACCAGAGTGTCTGCAGGCATCGCCAGAGGTCCCTTAGTGGCAGAATCGTCCCCAGTGAGAACCACCGCCTTTACCCTCAGAGCCTGCCCTCAAGGTAGTGTGTGATTGTGGGCAGGCTGGAGGTCTCTGCATCTGTCCAGGTAGGTGATGACAGAGGACATGTGGCTGGTTGGGAGCCTTGATTGGCAGATAGACAGACAGATGATAGATGAATAATAGAGATAGATGATAGATGACTGAAAGGCATAGACATGATAGATGAATGATAGATACATATAGATAATTAATTGATAGGTAGGTAGATAGGTGAATGATAGATAGCTTGCACTTAAAGCTTATAGCACAACCCAGCCAAGTCATAGAAGCTAAAATGCTCCCCACTGGTGTGTCTGATGGGCGGAAGTCATGCCTACCATTTATTCATCACACCAGGCTTCCTTGGGGCTTTCAGTGAGTATGAGGCAGGCTCATGGAAGGACAGGCAAGATCATGTCCCTTATTCTCTGGAGTGGTGCATCGTGCTGACCCCAGCCAGGTATGCCAGTGTGGGCAGCTGGTATCTAAGGGACTGGGAAGCCTATGCTGGCCCCACCCCCAGCTTTGCCCAGGTAGCTATGTGACTCTGAGTAACCCTCCTCACTCTGTGGTCCATCGTTTCTGTGTCTGACCATATTGGGGGTTTCCAAGCTGCTGCCTCCCCCAGAGGCCCAGCATCTCATAGGTTTGTTTTCAGCCAGCCTCATTCATGACCCCCATCGCTGCAAGGTTCTCTGAACCACTTAGGTGTCCACCCCTTCCTCTCCCTGTCATCATAATTAGTTTAAATATTGTGTACTCAGACCCATGGACTATAGCCTGCCAGAATCCTCTGTCCATGGAAATTTCCAGGTGAGAATACTGGAGTGTTCTAGCTTTTCCAGAACTACCACAGGGCTGGACTGAACCCCAAGTGAAGAGGGACCAGCACTCATGACAGGTCAACTCCAGATCCAGTCAAGTTTCCGGAGAAGACGGGTGAACAGTATTTGAGAGGACACTCAGGTGTCTCCCAAGATGCCCGTGTTGTTCACAGACCCCTGTAGTTCCTGACTCCTCTGTGCCTGAGGTGGTGACTGGCAGCAGAGCTTGCAGGCACTTCGTCATTGGCGACACATTGACACTTAGCGGTGCTTCTTTACTTTGGGGACATGTGACACTTTGACCTGCAGAACTGGGGTCCTGGGTTGTATTGGGGATGTGGTGATACTTTGGGGGAACTCCAGCTGCTCTCCCTCCCTTTGGGAAAGAAGTAGGAGGTGCTTTGCTCTTTGCTGGGGGGAAGACAGGGCTTAGAGGTTACTTAAAATCTTCTTTCTTCGTTTCTAAATTTTAAATGGCATGTTTAGAATTTAATCTTCAAACCTGGGAGCCAGACCTGCAAGTTGAAAGATGACAGCCGAGAGATGGTTTCGTTTGGCTGGCTGCAACAGCCAGATGGCAGATGCTGTGAGCGGGAGACGGAGGGAGGCTGGCGGAGTAGGGGGAGCAGCTTCTGTTTTGGCTCCTAACCCCCCATCCACAAGTAAACCACTCACCCAGCACCAGGCCTGGGCTGTGCACAGCCCGGGGGTCGCTTGAAGTAGCTGGTGTTGCTCTCTACCGGACGGGTCCCCAGTACAGCCTCACTTTTCTTTTTAAACTTTTTGAGATAACTGTAGATTCGCATGCAGTTGTGAGTAATGATACAGGGAGAACTCTTACATGTATCCTCCAGCTTCTCCCGGTGCTGACGTCTCCCATAGTGATAGTTCAGTATCTCAACCAGGAATTGACATGCACTGACCTTGTTCCAGTTCCCCCTGTTTACATGCATTCATCCGAGTGAGTGAGCATGTGTGTGCGTGCATTTGTGGGTGCCTGTGTGCATGCTGAGTTCTATGCAATTTTATCAGATGAACCACTGGCAACCAGTAATCTGTTTATCTCTATAATTTTTTCATTTTGAGACTGTTATATAAATGGAATCATACCGTATGTAACCTTTTGAGATGGGGTTTTTCTTCCCACTTGGCATGACTCTAAAGATCCACCCAGGTCGTTTGAAATAGTTCATTCCTTTCTGTTGTTTCTGTGCCACGGAGATACCCAGGGTAAGTTTGACCATTCACCTGCCCAGGAGTATCTGGGCTGCTTCCAGGTTGGGGCTGAGACAAATAAAGACCCCATGAACATTCACGCGCAGGTTTTTGTGTGAACATAAGTTTCCGTTTCTCTGGGCTAAAAGCCCGGGAGCGTAATTGCTGGGTCATATGGTAGCTGCAGATTTCGTTTTCTGAAAAGACCTTCCACGTTTCATCAACACCCATCTATCCCCTGGCCTCTGGGGGAGAGATGTGAGTCCTGGAGAGTGGACCTTGGACGTGAATTCCTTCCTCCTTCAATTATTAATTGATGGCAGCATATTGTGCCAAGCATGGTGTTGCCCTCCAGGGATTCAGTGAGAACAAGATAAACAAGGGTCTTTGCGTGGAGCTTTCCTGCTGCTGAGGTGAGATCAGCAGTCAGCAAGCAGGCACATCAGTAAAGACAGTTACTCTTATCATGCGCTGTCCTACATGCTGGGCACTCTGCAGCTGCATTACTGTCCTCGAGCAGACCAGGGAGGGACTGTCCTTTGCCCCTAGAGCCATGGTGCATGCGTGTGTGCCCAGTCATATCTGACTCTGCAGTCCCATGGATAGGGAAGTGTGGCGGGCTACAGTCCATGGGGTTGCAGAGTTGGATGGACTGTAGCCCGCCACACTCCCCTGTCCATGGGATTCTCCAGGCAAGAATACTGGGGTGGGTTTCCATTCCCTTCTTCAGGGGATCCTCCTGACCCAGGGGTCTAACCCGTGTCTCCTGCATTGGCAGGCAGATTTTTTACCACTGAGCCATCTGGGAAGCCCTGTGGGAAAGACAGTCCAGGCTCCTAATATACACTGCATTGCCCCTCGTGGCCAAGACTGGCCATCGGGAGATGCAGAGCGAGGTGAGAGGTGAGTATGTTTGGGGTGGGGCCACTGGGAGGCCTCTCTGAGGTGCTAGTGTTGCTGTTCAGTCTGACTCTTTGCAACCCCATGGATTGTAGCACACCAGACTTCCCTATCCTTCGCCATCTCCTGGAGTTTGCTCAAAATGTCAGAATTTGCTGACAAAACATGGTCCACTGGAGAAGGGCATGGCTAAGTGCTTCAGTATGCTTGCCTTGAGAACCCCATGAACACTGGCTCAGGTAGTCCTCAGTCATCCTGGCAGGTGACGCTGTTACTGATCTGTGATTTACGATAGTGAAGCAGAGCAGGGGGCCAAGGTCACACACACAGGAGGTGGGACGTCTGGACTCAAGTCTGAAACCAGGCCACTTGCCTCCCACTGCCCTGCTGGTCCACATCTCAGTCCTTCCATGAGCCTCTGCGTCCCTCAGAGAACCTTGTTCTTCCCATTGTTTGGGATTTCTCTGCTGCTGGAAGATGTTCAAGAGGAAATGATACAAGGGCTGGAGTAGCCTCACCCGTGGGGTGGAGACCATGGAGCGGCAAACCGCTTTCGGGGAGGCGTCTGGCGTCTGGGAGGCTTGTCACTGCCCTCTGGGGATTTGCTTCGTTCATCATCCAAAAAGGAAAGAGGAAGGGATTCATGAGCACCACAGGGAAAGACTGGACGGATTTAGACTCCAGACAATCTCAAACACACACAGAAACACACGTGCACACTTGAACCCACAGGAGACCCTCAGAAAGACAGACAGCTCAAAGAGAAGGACATACGGACACAGGAAGTCAACAGTGAGAGACAGATGCACAGACACCCTCAGACAAACCCTGACCTGTGGGCCCTTGGAGAGAGGCAGAGACAGACGCTAATACTTCCACCTGCTGGGGTGTGGGGGGCGGGGTTCTGCAGGGGTGCAGTCACCCCCGCAACCTGAGCTCCTCTCAGCCAGGGGGTCCATGCAGTGGCCAACTGTCAGTATATCCCTCCTTGGTTCCTAGAGCCCCCACCCAACCCCCCAAGCCTATAAATAAACTCTCAGTCAGGAGTTCCTCCCCCTGGGTCCGGACGCTCCCTTGGGCCTGCATCCCACATCCAGGCGATGAGCCATCCTACCCCCAGCCAGCATGTGGTGCGTGTGTCACCTCGTGGTCCAGTCTGGCCCCTGATGGATCGGCCTTTGCCGGCTGCTGCTCTTGCTACGAGGCAAGAGGAAGTGAGCCAGAGTGAGGGACCACTTCAGCTGGGGCTGCCGGGAGGTGGTGGTTTGTGCTGCGGCTTTGTGTTGAGTTTCTGGTCCAGAGGACAGCAGTTAGGATACCAGGCCCCACGTAGAGATCTGTGTGAGTTCCATATCTCAGGTTCCCTGTCCGTATGACATGAGTGCCACAGGACTAAGCCCCCCAACCCTGGAGCTGCTGGGAAAGGTCCATGAGATGACAGCTCAGACCTGGGAAGCCCTGGGAGCTGGGGCCATGCCTGTTGTAGGTGTGTTGTTAGAATGAATGGCCTTGGGAGAGTCCAGACCATCAGTTATCTGTACCAGAAATAAATTTAGCCAGGTTTCTGGCAGCACAGGTCTGAACCCTTTTGCTGTGGAGAGCAGGATTTATTTATCACCCTGGGAAACCTCAGCTCCCAGGGTCTGGGCTCAGCACACAGCAGATGCTTGGTGAATGTGCTCCTAGAATGATCGTGTGGGACAACAGAGTCCCTGAGGTTGGAAGTAGACCACAGAAGAGAACATCCCTCGTGGAAAATAAGATCACAGAGGCCCTGGGCGTCATGCATGGGCTTGTGGGCAGGCTGCTGCTGTCCCCACAGGTACATTTGTGTCTCCACAGACCCACCCCCCACCCCCCAGACATCTGCCCCCCCATGCAGGGCAGGTTTGCCACTTCTACAGCTTGCAGCCAGCCAGTCTCCCTACATCAGCTCCTGCTATTCAAGATGTGTTAGTGAGCTCATGTCTAAGTTCAGGGTGCCAGTGAGGGCTTTTCCTCAGGCATACATGGCTGCCTTCTTGCTATGTCCTCAGATGGGCCTTCCTTGGCATGTGTGCAGAGAAAGTGAGCTCTGTGGTCTCTCTTCCTTTTTTTTTTTTTTCTGTTGGCTGCATTGTGCAACTTGCAGGATCTTAGTTCCCTAGTGCAGTTCACAGTTCAGTCACTCAGTCATGTCTGACTCTTTGCAACCCCATGGACTGCAGTATACCAGACTTCCTTGTTCATCACTAATTCCCGGAGCTTGCTTTAACTCGGGGATTAAACCCAGGCCCCAGCAGTGAAAGCTCCGAGTCCTAACCACTGAACCACCAGTGAATTCCCTTTGATGTCTCTCTTCATAAGGACACGAATCCTATAGGACCAGGGCTCCACCCTTGTGACCCCAGTTATCTTTAATCACTTACTTGGAGGCCCCATCTCCAAATACAGCCACATTTGGAAGTTATGGCTTGAATGTATTATTTGGGGTGGGGGGAGATACAGATTCAGTGCATAATACAAGGTACCCTTCTGCTCCAAGCAGAGGATTTGGGAAGGCAGGTGAGAACTGCCACTCCGTGTTGGCTGATTTTAGCACCAGCCCCACACTGTAGGTCTACATCTCGAGCCCCTGCACTGCTCTGGATGTTCCAGGCTTCTGGCTGCTTGCCTGACTGTGTGTTGACCAATGCAAGTTTCTTTGCTGCCTGAGCACCAGGATAGGCCAGATACCAGAGAGAGACCAGTAAAGGGGATGGCCTTCTTCCTTGGAGCTGGGAGTCCCACATGGTGATGGCCAGGGTTTGGCACTGTAATAGTATGTAAAAGTTGCTCTGGAGCAACCATAGCTGGGCTTTGAGGGTTGAAGAGGAGTCCTTCAACGACTGGGCAGAAAGGCTCCTGCTTGCCAGTCTCATGCTGGCTGTGGGGAGGCTGCAGGACAAGGAGACCGCATGCTGATGGGCAGACGGACAGTGACAGTAAGACGCAGACCAATGGATGGCTAAGTCATGACATGCATTTTCCTGGAAGTCATAGCAGATAACCTGGGTGCTGTTTACAAAAGAAACCTCCAGTTACATGGGAAAGCTTACAACTGCCAGAGAAAGCCAGAGAAGGAAGTGGCCGCAGGGGCAGTTGGACCTGGGATCAGAAGCTGGATTAGGAGGAACAGGAGGCGAGAGGGTGTCCCAGGCAGGTGGATCAGCCTGGGCAAAGGTCCTGCCAGAGGGAAGCTGAGGTTCTGCTCAGAGGGCAGCTGAGATGCTGCCAGGCCGAGAGGACCATGCAGGCTGTCAGGAGGCAATTGGCGTGAAAAGTGGGAGGCCCGGGTCCCAGGAGAGTCACACAAGTCCTTGTGGATAACAGCTGATGCTTTGGACTACTTCACATGTACTGGGCGCTTGATAAGGAATTTAGCCATGTCCTTAGGTCACACGTATGGCCATGGGTAGATCTGGGGTTTGGGCCCAGGCAGCCAGCTCCAGGGCTTCTGCTCACCCTGCTCCTGGTGTTTGCTGAATCCGATTCAGTTCCAAAGAGCCCAGGGGTGCAGGAGAACCCATTCTGCCCTCACAGTTTCTCCGGCCTCTCCTGCCATGTGACCGTGACCATCATTGCATCTCCTGCCTCTGCCCTGGATGAGACCTAGAATAGCTGGGCTGTTCGTGGTCCTAATGGAAAGGGGCACCCCCAGCTGGCGCTGAGACCCCTCCTGACCAAACCTGTCCCGCCGACCCCGAAGGCCCCCAGCACGCGGCTGCCGTTTTGATGGAGGAGCTATTGAGAAGTGGCTCAATCCCGGCCGCATTGTGGGCCAATTCAGAGCTGAGCTCTTTGTCAGAGAGGCTTGGAGACCGAGCCCCCTTCACATCCCCTCTCCTGGCGCTGCCCCCAAGCCCCTCTGAGCTCATGTTGGGAAACACCAGGCTCTTGAAAATCAGTAATTGAGAGAAACACTGCTGGTTTCCAAGGAGCACATGGTGACTCCCGAGTGGCGAGGGCAAGCCAGAGTCACGTTGTCACCAAGTTCGGAAACTCACACACACGCAGAAGCGCACGCGCCCCGGTCTCTTTCGTATGTAAATTAGGATTGGTGAAACTAAAGCTGTCCGTGTGTGTTATAAAAAATGCAACCAATATAGAAATACAAAAAGTATAAAGGATAGATGCCTTCTTTCACAGTAGTCATCATGAACAATTTGATTTTTATCCTCGTTTTTGCTATAAAAATGGGTGCATATTATACATACTGTTCCAGTTTCATTATTTCTGCTCGGCAATAATTGCAAAAATAGCCATCCATCCTCAAACCTATATAGGTCAGCTGTTCTCAGCCAGGCATGGTTCTGTGCTCCCCAGGAGACACTGGGCAATGTCGGCAGACACTTTTGGTTGTCACAACTTGACCGTGATGGTGCTACTGGTTTCTAGTGGGCAGAGGCCAGGGGTATTGCTAAACATTCTGCAGTGCACAGGCCCCACCGCAGAGAATTATCCAGCCCCCAAATCTCCGCAGCACCAAGGCTGGGAAACCCCACTGTAGGATTTACCTGTCTTTTTGTGTGCGTGTAATTTTTATTGGAGTTTAGTTGCTTTACAGTGTTGTTAGTTCCTATTATACAGTAAAGGGAATCAGTTATACCGCTACACATATCCACTCTTCTTTAGATTTCCTTCCCATGGAGGTCGCCACAGATCACTGAGTAGAGTTCCCTGTGCTAAACCGTAGGTTCTCATTAGTTATCTGTTTTATACATGGTGTGTGTATGTCCATCCCAATCTCCCAATTCGTCCCACTCATCTTCCCACAGTGGTACACAGAAGTTTGTTCTCTACCAGCTGTGACTATGTTTCTGCTTTGCCAGTACGTTCATCTGTACCATTTTTCTATATTCGACATATAAGTGAAATGGGCTTCCCAGGTGGCAGAGTGGCAAAGAATCTACCTGCCAATGCAGGAGACGCAAGAGACAGGGTTTGATCCTTGGGTTGGGAATATCCCCTGGAGGAAGAAATTGCAATCCACTCCAGTATTCTTGCCTGAAAGATTTCTTGGACAGAGGAGCCTGGGGTCATACATGATTGAGCATGCATGCATGCATAAATGATATTTCTTTTTCTCTTTCTGACTTACTTCACTTCATATGACAGTCTCTAGTTTCATCCAAGTCTCTGCAAATGGCACTATATGTTCCTTTTTGATGGCCAAGTAATATTCCATGGTATATATGTATCACGTCTCCTTTATCTATTTCTCTGTCTGTGGACATGCTTCTATGTCCTGGCCGTTGTAAATAGTGCTGCAGTGAACACTGGGGTGCATACATCCTTTTGAATTATGGTTTTCTCTGGATACATGCCCAGGAATGGGATTTTGGGGTCTTATAAATGCCAAGACAGTGAGATACATATATACGAGGGTTAGTGTAGTGGAATTTAGATGGTCTCTGCTTGTTCACAGTCACAAAAAACCCTGCAGAAGTGTCCTTATACATGTATGCTCTCAGGTCCTTCTGCGGATTTTTCTGTTGGATACAATCTTAGAAGTTAAAATTGCAAGCTGGAAAGGTAGCGTGCCTTTTAGATTTTGATAGGTCCTGCCACGACGCCCTCCGAGCTGATTACGGTCATTGACGCTGCCACCACAGACAGCTCACTCACCCACTCCTCCTCTCCTCAATTAACAAAGCGCATTTGATTTATTTTAAATAACTTTCCATTGCACCTCCGTGTCCATTGACAGAAACCACTCTCTCTCACCGCAAATTCACTCCATTCCGCCAATAACTCTCGAACGGTGATTGATATTTTGCTGACAGTGGGTGTTTAAAGATGTTCGATGTCGGTGACAATAGGAAAAAAAATCCCATTAGTTCTTTCCATTTGGGTAATAGCAAGAAAGATAAAAGGCACGGCTTTGTCTTTCCTTATTGAAGGAGCGTTTAATCACGAGGCTCTAAAATGATTACACAGGCCCTGTGCTCGCCCTGGAGTTGATTTTACCTCCCCATTCCCACACACACACTTTGAGACTCAGGGCTCACCCATCACCCAGCTGCAGCCCTCTCTCAGGTGACCTCCTGCAAGGTGACCTCGGGATGTGTGGGCTGAAGCCCAGAAATGAGTGAAGCTCTGCACACTTTGCCACTTGGGTTCAAGAAGGCAGTTCGCCTACATGCAGGACTAGGTGTCTTACTAGTTAAAGGAGATGCACAGCACAGAAGGGTATGTGGGACTGAAGACTTATCGTTCACATCCTTTAAACCTGGCCCTGTATCTGGCTGGCTATTTAGTGCACCTTGACTGTATGGTCCCCTGGGCTTCCGAATGCTTCCACCGACACTGGGACAGGCCAGTGTGGAGCCTTCTCTGTTAGGCTCCACTGGACAGGCCACAGAGCTGGGATCTCCCATCCTGAGATGCTCTTGAGCAGAGTAGGGTAGACAGGAGTTGCGAGAGTGATGCCCGCATGCTGGGGAGCTCAGGGAGGGATCGGGGGGAAGCCCAGCAGAAAAGCGTGTGTGTGTTCATGCATACTTGTGCACGCAGGCGCAGTCCAGCGGGGGAAGAGGGAAGGGAGGGAAGGAGTCAGCCAGGGGAGGAAAGGCTGTAGGTGGCTCAGGTGGACGGAAGGAGTGGTGTGAGTGTGGCCCATCTTCTGTCGTCCCATTTGCTCTACAATACAACACGTTCATCCCCAGAGTGTCCCATCAGTTCAGCCGGTGCTGGAGAGAGTCAGGAGACACAGTCTCACAGGGCAGCTTTGTGTTCAGCCACACTTGTCTCCCCTCTCCAGGTAAGTGGACTAGACGACCACCTGGCACCTGGTTATCACCTTGGGCTCCTCAGCCAGGGCACCGTGAAGGGGCGATCAGGCCCTCGCCTGCCCCACGAAGAGCAACCCTAGTTCAGCACCTAAACTCCCAGGGCCCATCAGAGGCACCGGAGGCCAGGGCTCCACTGCCTTCAATCCCAGGCTGAGGGGCTTGACCCAGCCTCCCCCCAACCCCGAGAAGTGCTGCCAGACCCAAGATGACAGCATCTTTGCCAGGAGTCCTCTGGGAAGCTCTGTTCCAGGGATCAGCCACCTGGTTTGGAGACCGACAGACGCTTTGTCTGTATTACTGTGAATGTAATTGCACGTGCTTGAAGGTGAGTGTGCAGGAGTGTGTATTATAAGGAAGGAGCCATCCCCTCTCGGGCACCCCCAGGGTAACCATGCCTGGCCCTTGGGCCATGTAGCTGCATGTAGTCACTCACAGAAGTTCATATGCTTCACCCGAATCACTTTTATTTAAAAATACACACGTCTGTGCTTTTTTAAACAAAGATGGTCCCGTCTCATTGGATAGCTTCTCTTGCTCAGGAAGAAGCACAAATTGTGTGTAATTTTTCATTGTACACAAATCTGCTAGCAGCGCCTTCCTAGGTTGTTAGCCCCTTGGAGGGGGCAGACTTTAAGTGGTTCCCAGGGATTTTGCCTTTTCACCTGCAGTGGGCCTTCCTGTGCTCCTCTTTATACTTGAGAATACTGTAATCCTTTATGCCATGCATTTCTTGTGTGCCTGCCCTGGGGAAGGTGCTGGGGACACAGAGAATGAGCGATGGACACTGGCGTTCTGGGAGGGAGAGGCACAAGCCCCTGATGAGAGCTACAGAGAACCGTGAAGCAGGCTTGGGACATGAGTCCCAGGGACCAGGACAGACACTGATGCAGACAGGATGCTCAGCATGCTTCCTGTGTAAGTGACACTGGAATGGAGACCAGGAAGGTGGTGAGGGGGGAGCAAGCACAGGCTCGTGGGTAAGATCATTCCAGACCGAAGGAGGGGCTCATGTAAAGGTCCTGGAGTGGGCTGTGTTTGGTCCTCTTACAGAGCACAGGGGCTTCCCTGCCTGGTGGCTCAGACGGTGAAGAATCTGCCTGCAATGCAGGAGATGCTCTGGTCGGAAAGATCCTCTGGGGAAGGGAATGGCAACCCACTTCAGTACTCTTGCCTGGAGAATCCCATGGACAGAGGAGCCTGGTGGGCAACAGTCCATGGGGTCGCAAAGAGTCGGACATGACTAAGCAACTCACACTTTCACTTTTTTTTCACTTTTTTTCACAGAGCACAGAACAAAATCCTCACTAGAGCAGAGAGCTAAAGGCAGAGAATCCCAGGAAACCTGTGTGTGGAGATAAATACCCAGGAGGTGATTTGTCTGGTCAGGAGTTCTCACTTGAAAGTTTTGAGAGATTGTTACTTTGCTTTTCAGAGATGCTCCCAGCTTGCACCATCTGTCAGCTACGGTGCTGGCAGAGGGATCTGCCTTGCTGGGCCTTCTCCAGCCACTGTGATTCCACCGCCCAGCTCAGGTCTGTATGGGGCAGAGGATAGGTGTGGCCCAGGGCTTAGGATTCCGGATTCCACATAGTGAGGCTTCCCAGGTGTTTTCCTCGCAGAGGCGCTGCCAACCTGAGTCTGTGGCTGCAAACCGACCCATACAGTTCTCACCACAGCCACATGGGATGGGGACTGGGTCAGCCCTCTGTGTTTTCTCCCCCAAATGAGGACACTAAGTGATGTGCCTGAGGTCACAGTTAAAGTGGCAAAGTTGGGATTCGAACCCAGGAATCTTGGGGGCACACTTTGTGTTCTGAATCAGTGCTCCGAATTCTGCCATGAGCAGCAATGCGGGGAGCCCCAGGCCCCAGTGCAAGGCTTTCCCCCGCCGCCCTGCACCCAGCACTGGACAGCGTCATGGACAGTATCTCATGGTTACGTGCTCCGCTATCAGGCGCCTGGCGCCCAGCTGCATGCTTGGCACAGAGTTGGGGCTGGGTAAGCGTACAGTCTGTCTTTAAAAATGAGAAAACTGGCCTAGATTTCTGCCCACCTCCCGAACCTTAAGAGAAAGATCCGTTCTTTTACTCAAAACGGTCTTACCCTAAGAAATCAATGTGCCGTCAGGGGTGTTTGAAATGGCACCAGGAGTGATCAGAAAGTTATTCCTTTGACGTCTGGCTCAATTTTATTTGAAATTCCAGGGGGGAAAAGGAGCTGGGTTCTTATTCAAATGCGGTGGGGGGGAGGGGCAGTAAATGAAGTGGCAGGAACCCCAGGCTGGCTGGGGCTCCTCAGAATGACAATGAGGCCTGCCCCGGCCAGTCTCATCCAGGCAGGCCTAACGAGATTAGATTTTCATAAATTTCAGACAGTGCCAATTCCTAATTCCTCAGTGTGCGGCCAGGAGGCCAGACAGGGCCGCCTGCACGGACTGCTTGTTAACCAGGGAGCACGCCGGCTGCCCCTCCGCCCGGAGCAGACACAGGGCGGGGGGCGGTAGGGGGGGTCGTCTGGTCTGGAAACCTCCTGTGGGCTGGCAGGAGCTGGGTGGACTCTGGCCCAGCTCTCTAGCCAAGGAAAGAGAAAAGATCTCCAGCATCCGGCTGCTTTTCCGATGATTAACTGAAAACCCAGTGATGGTTGTGCCCACACGTTGCATGGCAAGTTCTGCACCAGCCCTCTCCCTATTTACAGCCGGGAAGCAGCCAGACAGGGGTTTGAACTGAGGCTCCTGCGTTTGGTTTTGGTCTGGCTCCATCACTCAGAACAGGGAGCCATAAACTTAGTTGCAAAAGAATTGCATCTTCACCTTAACCACCCCTAACAGGAACACGGGTACCAAACCACAGGGCATCAGCAGCTACTTGCAATCCGGTCGCCAGTAGAAACCACAGACTTCCTATCCATGGAAACCTGCCGGGTCGCATTTAATGTGCTAGTATCCCAGGTCACTTGTGTGGTCCTGTATGTTCTTTATCGAAAGTCTGGTTGAGAGTTTGAGAACTATATTTTGATAGAGTTGGGTTCCTTTTAAAGCCTCACATGAATTTTTATTCAGTTTAATTTTATTTTAAAATACACATTCTGAGAGCTCATCCTGGCTCCCCCAGCTGCCAGGGAAGGAAGCCATGGGGTCAGGACTGCTCTCTGACTCCTGGCCTGACAGGACCAACACTGCCCATCGGGGGTTTGTGGGAACTAAGTGGGGAGGGATGTCCTGTCCTGGGCAGGTGCTTGGCACTCAGATAGAGACAGAGGAGAAGGCAGCTGTGTCTTTATGCAGTTTTGTGGGAGGTGCCCAGAGCTCCCCCGAATGCATGGCATGAGGCCTTTCTAACAACCATCCTGTGGCTTTCCTCTGTGCTGGTGGGGAGGTGGGGACCACTGGGCAAGATACTGGCTTCATGGACCACACGGCAAGTGATCCTCTAGGCAGTCTCGATCTACCCTGGAAACCAGTCCCATTCCACAAGCGCCTGACTTGAACCAACACTGTTTCTGACATTCTGGGACCACGGTACCCAGGACCATTGGGTGTGGGGCTGTCGGCCTAACCCATCCCTGAAAGCACAGGCTTGAGGGTCTGGGGTCTTGAACTGTGTGGCCTTTGGCCAGTCATCTCCCGTCTCACAGCCTCAAGTTTCCTCATCTGTAAAGTTGGCGGCGGGGGTCATATTAGTGTCTATTTCACAGAATGCAGCTGAGGATTCAATAAGATGATACCCAAAGAGATTCGGGCCACACCTGACCCTGAGGGGGCTCCCAGACGCTACCCCTCACTAGTGTCAGGCGAGCTGGGAAAGGACCAGAGACACCCGTATGCACACCTCAAAGTGACTGCATCCGTCTCTGGAGGAGGAGACACAAAAGCAGTAAGGCTGCTCCAATGAGGCGGACGAAGCTGTTAATTTGAAGTTATTCACGAGGAAAGAAGACCCTCAATTAAATAAGAGTGACCTTACTTTGCATGTGGAAGATGGGCTTGGCCACCCCCAGAGAACCTGCTGCATCCATCACCCGCCCCAAAGGGGAAATTACCAATAAAAATGACAGGACCGCTGCCCCATGGGAAGCGGACCTGACGCCCAGATCAGAATGAGGGAAGTGTGATGCTTCCTCCCCAAAGACTCCTGTTCTCTGCACAGGTCCTCTAAGCCGGGACTGGTGCCCCTAAGTCCAGCCACCACCCTGGGTGACCTTTTCTGACTGACTCTGGGACAGAGGCCCGTGAAAGCATGCTCAGTGTTTCCAGGGCATCAGCCTGGATGAGGGGAGCCTGCTGTCCCAAAGGCATGTAGGGGGTTGTGACGGTGGTGACAGTGGATCACCCAGTCTCCCGCCCTGTTCTGAGCCCTTGACATGTACATTTTCATCTTTCCTGGAGCTCTCAGGGATGTATATGCCCAGGGTCACACGGCCAGCAGCTGGCAGATGCAGGACTAGGCATCTTCTGAGGTGTTCCCACATAGGCGGGAGAACTGACAGGTACTTTGGGAAAGCTGGGAGCATTTATCAGGAGATAAAGGCCCTTTCCCCTCTCACTCCTGGATTTGGGACCGGCCCTGCCCTTTGTTCTGGAGGAACTTCTGTCTGTCCCCTGGTTGGCTCGTCTACACAATAGCATGGTGATGGCGCTCGTAGACCTGGGGGAGGTGGGCTCAGCGCAGGGTGGTGCACATGTTGTACATGTTAGCATCCTGACTGTAGTCCCAGTGAGTGGTTGCTATGACAACAGGGAGTTTGGGCTGGGGACCAGCCCGCCACCCCCTCCTGCTCTGATTCCCCTTTGTTTGTGACCAGGCTTTGCTGTGAGCCCCGTGGTCACAGGAGACTTGAACTGAGTGGAGGGCAGCGGTTGGACCTATGCCTTCCGCCAGTGTGCTGGGCACCTGGTCCCACATCCAAGTAAAGGGAAGCCTGTGAGATTGAGGACGCTGAGGCAGGATCGGTGTGGCTCTGTGTCTTGGGGACTCCTCTCTTGGCTGGAAGTCTAGAAGCCACCCATCCTGCAGACTTTGGCCTCTCGTTGCTTTTAAAACACTTTGAATATGCTGCCGGCGTTAACGGCCAGGCAGCTTCACCAACTGTTTCTGGGTTCTGGAGAGATGGGGAGTTGTGGCTGCACCGCCCTGCCTGCCTGGGGGCTGTCTGGCCCGCTGGGGTTCCAGCTAGCAGTGCATGTCTGGAGCACCCTGTGGACCTGATGGGGAGGAGCTCTTGCTCGATAGTGATTCCTGCAGTGGGAGCAGGAGTGAGGAGCTGAGCACGAAGATCCAGAGGGGCCAGACAGATGAGGTCAAGCAGAACTAGGGCCCAGGTGGAGCTTGGGGCAAGTGGACAGCACAGCCTGTGTTAAGAGGGTGGCCACCCACAGCTGTGTTTGTTGCTTGAGTGGGGACGGGACTGTGGATGCAAATGCCCTCAGGCCCCCCACTTGCCCCATATTCCAGCAGATGCTTTCTGATGCATGTCCCAAAGAGGTGAGTTCATGTCCCCTGAAGGCAGAGTCTCTAGGAAGGAGAACCCTGAGTGTGAAAGTTCACCGTGCTATCCAGGGGACCAGAGCCCCCTCACCCCATGGCCAAGGTCAAGACACCCAGCCTAGGCTTATTTTTGCCTTATGGGTTGGGATGTATCACCTGTTGGCCGGGGGGCCTCTCCTGACCCCCTCAATCTCCCTCTCCCCATGTCTCCATGTCTTTGCTCATGCTCAGTCGCTCAGTTGTGTCCGACTCTGCGTGACCCCACTGACTGTAGCCTGCCAGGCTCCTCTGTCCGTGGGATTCTCCAGGCAAGAATACTGGAGTGTGTTGCCATGCCTTCCTCCAGGGGATCTTCCTGATCCAGGGATCGAACCCATCACTTACGTCTCCTGCATGGGCAGGTGGAGTCTTTACCACTAACACCACCTAGGAAGACCCCATGTCTTTGCACACCCTGGAATATCCAGCTGGGTCCTGCTTGATCCTCTCTCTTCAGACATATGGGTTTGGACTGTCCTTGTTTGCTTTGGCTGGTGTGCTGGGGAGCCCCTGCTAACCATGGTCACATTGAGGGAGTGTTCCCTGAGTGCTGACCATGTGGGCCCCCACACAGCCTCTCCCTTCCACGTGGGGAAACCGGGAAGGACTCAGAGTGAGTGAGGGTCACAGAGCCAGCCTGGGCATCCCCATGAAGTGCTGTGCCGGCCCTGGAGCCACCTCAGGGACTCTGCAACCCTTAGGAGTCTCCCTTCCCTTCTGGCCACGACCCCAGGCCTCTGGCTTCCAGAATAGAGCCTGGAAGCGCTTCGTGGTCTCCTGAGAATTTCGCCCGGTCGTCCCCCATGTGGATTTGTGTGGGGTTGTGGCCCAGGAACCAGTGCGGTCATGTTAGTGTCTTCAGCACCCTGGGCTCCTTTCTGGGGGTGATTCTCTCACTCTGACACTGCACCCCAGAAATCAGGTCCTCCCACCCTTTGGGGGTCAGGAGAGCTGTGGGCTTTGTTCATGCCCACTCGGCCTGTGGGGCCTCATCTGTTGCCCCAATAGGACACCTCCAGCCCTGTTGCCTGCTCACTGGATGTTACCTGGAGGAGGGCGGCGGCCTGGCCAGGAGCCTGCAGGCCACCAGGCCTGGGATGGAGACGCAGACACCTCCCTTGCTTCAGGCCAGGCGTGGGCAGGGCCCCTGGAGACGAGCGGAGGAGGGCAAGGGTGCCTACCCCCAAGTCCAGGCCGGGGTGAAGAGTGCACGGTGTTGGGGGAGGGTTTGCAGGCCCCTCTGAGGAGGGGGCGTGGGTGTTGCACAAAGCCAGCCTGTGTGTCCCCTGAATGGGCAGCTTTATCCCAGGCCCTAGCACACAGGCCCCGGACCAGCCTGTCTGGGGAGGCAGGAGGTGTGGCCACAGCCACTGGGTTCCAGGCCAACGTCCTGGCCTTTGCCAGCTCAGGCCCCGCACCCTCCTGGCGGGAAAGGGAACGAGTCCCTCTGAGGGTCTGAGGCTTGTCCTATTTCCCGCCAGGCGGGGCCCAGCCTACTAGGGCATCAGGAAGGACTCACTGAAGTCCCTGTCTACTTCATCGTCCCTCCTGGTCCCTCCCAGGGCAAGAGAAGGATGTGGCTCCCACCCCCAACCCCCCCGGCTGGAGCCAGGACCCAGGCTCCAGATGGAATTCTGGGTGCAGCGGTGGATATCCAATGAGGGAGTCACCAGCGAGCAGTCTGTCACATGACCTGAACCTGGGTCCCCTCATCTGTGAGGCGGGATGATGAAAAGTCAACCGTATATAGGCTCAGCGCTGCACAGAGACGCTCAGCCCCGGCACATTCTTTGTCCCTGTGGTCTGTGGACTGTAGGCTGTTAAGCAGCACCCTGGCTCTCACCCTCTAGGTTCTGGGAGCACCTTCGGTTGTGTCACTAGTGTGTCACTAGTTCCACCAGTCTGAGCCACTCGTGTCCTCAGACATTGCCACGGGTCCCCCAGGGGGCAGACCCACTCAGCTAACAGCATCAGGCAGACTTTGGCACGTCTGGGCAAAAAGGCTTAACATGGTGGGAGAAGGTGGGTGTCCCACAGAGCCTGGGTAGGAAGAAGGGGTGGCCAGGGCTCCAGAGAGGGCTGTGGGCGGGCTGCGTGCGGAGGGGTTCTGCTGAACCAGCAGGAACGTCCACCCGGGACGCGTCGATCTCCCGCTGGAAGCAGAGGCTGGTGGCAGGAGGGGCTGCCCTCCCAGGCTCTGGCCAGGCCCCGGGTGAGTGGCACATGGCACACGGTGACACCGCGCACCTCACTGCCTGCTTTCCAGGCCCCACCTTCGCCCGCCCCCACTCCTCCAGCTTCCGTGTGTCTGTCTGAGAAGAGGAAGCGCTGAGTCAGTGGCCCTGAGCTTGAACCTGTACCCCTGGGGAGACCTCGGCTAATTGCTTGTCAGTGCCAGGGGGCGGGGGGGCGGGGAGGGTCTTCCTGCCTGCCCTCTGGGATCTGGGGAGACACATTTCCTGGCTTGTCCGTGGGCAGCCTCGGACCAGGGGAGGCTGGCTGTGCCCCCCGGCCCCCAAAGCCAGGTCACTGCCCGGGCCCCCAGCCTCTCACCTGCCACTGCTGGGGGCTCTGCTGGCAGGGCGCATGGCCAGCTGCCGATCGGCCCCGACACAGACCCGCTGGAGTCAGCAGAAACCGCCCTGACTCTGGCAGGATCAAAATAACCTCTTTCCTTTTCCAGCACTTGAGGGTTTTTCCGCTTTCTGGGGGAAAAAAACAAAACAACCCAAAAAAAAAGAAATGAGAGTTGCAGTGTTTGCAACCTCCCGGAATGTGGTTTTTCTGAGGCCTCTTCCTGGAGGTCGGGGTGGCCCTCATACCCTCCCGTCTGAGGTGGGGGTGGCCCTCATACCCTCCCATCCTGTCGAGGGTGGTGTCTCTGTGCGTCGTGTGTGTGATAAATATGTCTGTGCGTGGGTGTGTTATCTGTGTTTGTGTTTGTGGGTATGGGTGTGGCAGAGTGTTGGGGGTGTTATAGGGATGTTGGGGTGTGTGTGCTGGTGTGTGCGTGTGTTGGGGCATATGGGTGCTCAGGAAAGCGGGCCCCGAGCCCCTGCCTGCTCTGGGATCCCCAACGTCTCACATGTCCCCTTGGTCTTGCAGCGGAGCTGGAGTTCGTTGAGATCACCATCATCGTGGTGGTGGTCATGGTGATGGTGGTGGTGATCACGTGTCTGCTGAGCCACTACAAGCTGTCCGCTCGCTCCTTCATTGGCCGGCACAGCCAGAGCAGGAGGAGGGAAGATGCCCTGTCCTCGGTGAGTGCCTGAGCTTCCAGGGGCCTGGATGCCCCCATCAAGTGCATGTGGTGTTGGGGTTGAGTGCTCACAATTGGGGCAGACGGAGCAGCTCCCAGCAGGATGGGCCCTCGCCCTCCCCCAGATCTCAGCACCCACGTCCCCCCTCATTCACCTGTGCCTCCAGGCCACCCCTGCCTGCCGGTGGGTGTTCCTCAGCAGATGGACCAGGAGGCGGTGCAGAGTCCATTTCTAAACAGTTTCCATCTCCACACCTGTGAGGTGGAGTGTAACAACCTGGACAGGAGCAGGTGTGTGACTGGCAGGCTGCAGATCACAGAGAGGGCAGCCCCGGGGCTCTGCGGGGAGCACGTCCCTGAGCCTGTGTTGGGCGGGCAATGACAGAAGCAGGCCGAGGCAGCCAGCGTGGCCTCTCAGCTCTGAGGGACGTCTCTGGTCACGTCGGGCTGGCAGGCCTATCCCTGGCGGGTTTGGGCATCTCCACTTGTGTACGTCGCCAGGCTGCCAGGGCAAGGAGCACGTCTGCTCAGGTCCCTCAACCGCGAACACGGGGCACCCCAACCCCCAGGCCCAGTGTACCCGAGGGCGCTGTGCTACTGCTCAGAAGCATCCGAGGCTCACCTGTGTGTTTATGTGCTGTTTCCCAGGGGACGGAGCCAGCAGCTGCACTGCCACATCTGCACTTAGTGATCTGCCCATCTTAGGAGAAACTAGGGCTCAGAGAGGCGGGAACATTTGCCTGAAGCTACACAGCTTCTATGGAGAAGGAAATGGCAACCCACTCCAGTGTTCTGGCCTGGAGAATCCCAGGGACGGGGGAGCCTGGTGGGCTGCCGTCTATGGGGTCGCACAGAGTCGGACACGACTGAAGCGTGTCCCAGCACATAGCTTCTAAGTGACAGCTTGAGGCCTATTTTACCCCTCTCAGATCCTGGTGCAAAAGAGGGTACTCTGGACAAACGGGAAGACTGCAGCCTGGTAGCTGTGCTCCAGGACGGGGCATCTCACCCCTTCTGAGCCTCAGTGTGCACATCTGTAAAATGGGAGGGGCTCGCCTCTCTCCTGCCCACCCCCCCGCATGGTCACAGGAAGGGTGATGTTAGTGGTGAGAGCTGGGGAGATGGCAGAGGTTCCCACGTGAGGGATCCTGGTCACCATGGGAAGGGGACAGCCATGTGGGCAGCACTGGGACTTCGTGCCCAGATGGAGACCAGGATCCAGGTTCTGGTTCCTGAACCTTTGAGGCTAAAGGAAAGTACCCCTCGACATCTACCAGCCACCTGCATGGGCCCCTGGGGATGCCCAGCTGGGTAAACACAGGCTTGTTAGACCTGAAATACGTGTAGCGGCTCCCCTGGGGCTCCTGCTAGACAGGGCACATCTGCACAGTCTTGGGGCCCCATGACCTCCCAGAGAGACGCAGATACAGCCGTTTTTCTGCTTGGCACAGGGACCACCCCTGCCATAGCTGTCCTGCTGTGGCCTCTTTTCAGGGTGACCCCTGGGAGTTCATTTCCTCATCTGTCAGAGGGTGGGGTTCATGTTCAGGTAAGCCCTGTGCCCTGAGACCGCACGTCCCGGCTGGTGCTGTGCCAGGGAAGCTAGAAAATACCGCATGATGATGACAGCGGAGATGCCAGCCACTGCAGTGACAGATCGCAGCTCGAAGTCTGCAGCTGAGGGCAGGTCGGAGGCCACCTGGGTATAGACAGACCTGGGCCGGCTGCCCGCTCCATCAGGTTCTCCTGCCTCATTCCCTTGGACATTTACCATGGCTGCTTTCACCGGCAGCAGCCGTGTTAGTGGCGTGACAGACCCCCCGGCCCTTGATGGAGTCAGCTTTCAGACCCCTGATCTAGATGGAGAAGCCATGAGCAGGCTGGACAGGCTTTCCAGGGATACTTTTAGGAAGAGAAGGAAGTGTTGGGGAGTGGAGGGAGCGAGAGAAGGAGCTGCCAGAAGCAGCGCATGGGTCTGGCACTGGGACCTGGAAAGGTGTCAGGGCCATTCACTGAGTCAGGGAACAGGGTAAGTTAAGACTCAGCCAGTGGGCAGGTGCAGGGCAGCAAGCTGATGCCAGGTTACTCACAGTGGAGCCGAGCTGGCACAGGAGCAGAGATGCCGTGGGAGCCTGGGGAGGGGCCTCTGGTGGGTGGGTGGTCCTTGGAGGCCTCCCTGGAGAAGGAGGTGACCTCCAGGTGCACAAGTTGGGGTTAGTCAGGTGACAAGGATGGCGGTGATTCTGGGGTCTGCAGTGGGGCCTCGCAGCATTGACTGGTGTATTCCTAAGCTCCCTAGTGGAGACTCCCTGGGCTAGTGGGTGAGCAGAGATGGCTTGAACCTTGGATGGAGGGGTTCACAGAAGGGTTTTAGGCAAGTTCACATTGATCCAAGCTGACCTTGGCTGCTTGCACCCCTTTCCAGGGCTCCCAACTTGAATGGGGAGCAGGTAGGTGTGCCCTCATCTGACTTCCTGATGCCCATGTGGGCTGTGCCAGGGGCCCACCCGGGGGCCACAGAGCCTGCCAGGGCCTGCTTGAGTCCGAATGAGTCTGGAAGCAGCAGAAAAGGTTTGGATCCCAGCCCTGCCTCTTAGCAGCTGGGCGGATGCCGTTCAGCTCCACGGTGTTTGTCGGAAGAATTGAGTTAGTGCTTTAAAGAGCTGAGCACAGTGCCTGGCACCAAGGCATTCCTAACATCAGTACCGAAAGGGCCCTGGGTTACCATATTAACAGTAACAGTATGTATCTGCTCTCTGTATCCACACGCCGGGAATAAACTAGACCCCAGTGAGTCTGTGTCGGGTAACTGCTTTCCTGATGGGATGGTTTTGAGACTCACAGAGCCCCCTAGCGGCAATATAAGAAATTAAAATCTTCCAGGCGACGCCCCCCCGCCCCCCGCCCTCCACCCCGCAAGACTGCAGGTGATAACCGCCTTATCTGGGGATCCTCAAGAAAACAGGTCCCCAGGGAAACTCTGGGGTGATGGATATGTTCATTATCTTGATTGTGGCCTTCTACCCATACAGGAAGGATGCCTCTGGCCCTCAGAGAGCACGGTGTCAGGCAATGGAATTCCAGAGGTGAGTCCTAGCGCTGCCTACCCTCCATCACTCTCCCAAGTGATGGAGGGGGACTCCCTCCGTCCCCTGCGCCCGAGGCCGCTGTCGTGGACGCCCCTCTGCCCAGTAGCTTCCCTTCCCCAGGCCGGAGGCACCTCCCCTGTTAGTAGAGTGGCTGCTCGAGGCCCACTCCTTCTCTTCTCTGAAGAACCCTCCTGGGCAGCCGGGATGGTCCCCACCGGGACATTGTGCGCTCCCCACCCCCAGCAAGCAGCCCTTAATCTCTGCGACACTGAAGGACTCGTGTGACGCCACTGTGGGACACTCCAGGGCTCTCCAGGCATCAGGCGCTGGATTCCGGACTCCGCTCCCTACCCCCATCCTCACTCCCCAGAGAGCAGAGTCATAGGCAGCACCCTCCACCAACACCCCAACACCCCCACCCCCACGCTGGGCCCTGCTGCACGTGGGGGAAGGACCCTCACTTGGCTCTTGCCCTCCAGCCACAGGTGTACGCCCCACCCCGGGCCACCGACCGCCTGGCTGTGCCCGCCTTCGCCCAGCGGGACCGCTTCCACCGCTTCCAGCCCACCTACCCGTACTTGCAGCACGAGATCGATCTGCCACCCACCATCTCGCTGTCGGACGGGGAGGAGCCCCCGCCCTACCAGGGCCCCTGCACGCTCCAGCTGCGGGACCCCGAGCAGCAGCTGGAGCTGAACCGGGAGTCAGTGCGCGCACCCCCGAACAGAACCATCTTCGACAGCGACCTGATGGAAAGTGCCATGCTGGGCGGCCCCTGCCCCCCCAGCAGTAACTCGGGCATCAGCGCCACGTGCTACGGGGGCGGCGGGCGCATGGAGGGGCCGCCGCCCACCTACAGCGAGGTCATCGGCCACTACCCAGGCGCCTCCACCTTCCAGCACCAGCAGAGCAGCGGGCCGGCCTCCTTGCTGGAGGGCACCCGGCTGCACCCCGCACACATCGCCCCCCTGGAGAGCACAGCGGCCTGGAGCAAAGAGAAGGATAAACAGAAGGGACACCCCCTCTAGGAGTCCCGAGGGCGGGCCGGGGCCGCAGTAGGTAAAAACCGCAAATCACTCCGCACTTCTTGAAAGAAAAGAGAGAGGAGGCCGGGGCGACACACAGAAAATGCGACGCGTAACCATCCTCCTCCCCCTGTCCCCCACCTCTCTGTGTATAAATATTTACGTGTTCTGTCTGGTCTGAATGCACAAGCTAAGAAAGCTTGCAAAAAAAAAAAAAAGCAAAAAAAAAAAAAAAAAAAACCACCCCACGTTTCTTTGTTGAGCTGTGTCTTGAAGGCAAAAGAGAAAAAAAAATATTCTACACTAGTCTTTTCTGTTTCTAGTTGAGCTGCGTGCGTGAATGCTTACTTTCTTTTGTTTGTTTATGATGATTTCACTTAACTTTAAAGACATATTTGCACAAAACCTTTGTTTAAAGATCTGCAATATTATATATATAAATATATATAAAATAAGAGAAACTGTATGTGCGAGGGCAGGAGTATTTTTGTATTAGAAGAGGCCTATTACAAAAAAAGTTGTTTTCTGAACTAGAAGAGAAAAAAAAATGGCAATTTTTGAGTGCCAACTGAGAAAGTGTGTGTTACCTTGTAAAGAAAAAAAAACTACAAAGCAGGGGTTTAGAGTTATTTATATAAATGTTGAGCTTTTGCACTATTTTTTAATATAAATATGTCAGTGCTTGTTTGATGGAAACTTCTATCCACGTGTGTCAAGACTTTTAAGGGAGAAATGTCGGAATATCCCGGTCAACTTCAGGCAGAGCGTGGGCTCCACGCTGGGGCTGGAGAGAGGCTCCCCAGGGCTGACCTCCTGCAGAGTGGAAGCCTTCATCTAGTGATAGGTAATTACCTCGGTCTACATTCCCTCCTGAAGGAGACCTGTTTAGCCCTCCTCTGGGCCAGGACAGCCTTTGGATCGCAAATGAAATAGGAAAAATTAACTCCAGGCCCCAAGTTCCAGAAAGGTGGGCTTTGCTCTTCCCGAAATGAAGATTAACTGTTACTGAAGGAATCTTAGTTTTTGGGTGTTTTTTTTTTTCTCTTCTTTTTTGAACCATGAAGGTCCCCATAGGAAGGGGCTCGCCAAGGTGCTCCCTGCCTGCATCGCCAGAGCCCTGCCAGAGGCAGTTAGGTGGCTCGGGCTTGCAGGATGCTTCGGCAGTTCAGCCAGCTCCACACTGCGCCAGCTGAGGTGGTGCAGCCTGCTGGCGTGTAGGAAAGGCCCAAAGGACTAGCCGCGTGACCTCACCCCTGTCTTTGTATCGGTTCTCACGTAACAGGCCCATAACCAGAAGACCAGAGACGAAAGAGCGGTATGCCCAGGTTTCTCCCAGGACACTGCGAAAGGGTGAAAATGAGAAAAACCGTCAAACCAACACAAACTCAAGCTTTAGGATGTAGAAGCAGAATTCTTCCCCTTCTCTCTTTTCGCATTTTCATTCCCTTCCCCGTGGAAACCATCGTTTTTGGTGTCTTTGTGTGTCTGTGTTTTCACAAGCGTCTTTGTCAGACACAACTCTTATTTACCAGGATTTTACTGCTTAGATATTGGTGGGACCCCTCGCTGGTGGCGTGCGTGTGTGCAGATGAAGATGACCGGGAGAGAGTTGAGCAAATGAGAGTCCTTCCTGCCACCAAGGACGGGCTCATATTCCATGGGGTGACACCCCTGGCAAGAGAGTAGCACGCCCCCCCCCACCCCGCCCCTCCCATCCCGCAGAACTGTCTCTTCATTTTCGACAGAATCCCAACTAGCCGGTTAACAGAAAAGAAAAGGATAAGAGGCAATAACTATTGTTTTAAACAACCTTTTTTATTGCTTGAAAAACTTGAGAACAGTTTTGAAGTTCTGACCATTTGAACTATTTCTATTATACACCTTTTAAGAACATGATGACCAATAGGTGACTGAGGTGTCTGAGTGCCCGCTCACCAGCCTGGCAGAAAGTTCTGGTCCCTTGACAATAAAACCTGCCTCTCTGTGGGGTCTTCAGCCTAACCTCTGCCTCTCTCTTGAAGATTCTTTGTAAAGATCATTCATGCAGAGACATCCCTAGAGTTTGTCCTGAAAGGTACAGGGACACATTTATAAAGTTGTTTTTTTTTTTAATGTGTCTTTCCTTTATGTGAAGCGTCTCCCTAGTGCCTTACTGAGGAAGCGGTTGACCCCTTCTGTCCCCTGGCAGCAGTGTTCCTGGACAGCGCCCCTAATTCACCCAGGCCTGCCTTTCCCACTCGTGGGCGACAGAGGTGACTGCTTTAAAAACGCCCCCATCACCCTCGTGCCGTGTCCCACCCACCCTCCCTCCACCCTGGCTGTGCCTCCCTTGGTCAGGCCACCCCTCCAGCCTCCTGTCAGCATTTAACTCCCATCTGGGTCAGAACCTAGATGCGGACCTTGTTTCCAGCGTTAGATGAAGGCCAGACCAAGGGGTCCCCGAGGTCCTTCCTCTTGAGCTAAAACTTGCATCTTGTTACTGGGGTTGTGGGGGGGAAGGTGTGGTCTGCATTTGCCAGATGGGCAATGAATTAGAAAAGGAAGCAGGGGCGGGGGTTACTGACCTCAGCTGGCTTGAGGGCAGAGCATCCCTCTCCTTGTTGTGCCCCAGTATTGTAGTCCAGTCCTCGATGCCACAATATCATGCCTGGGCTCCGTGTGCAGCAGATGACAGTTGCAGGAGTTCATGGTGGAGCAACTTGTCAGGGCCAGGGCACCTCCCAAGAAGACCACGGGTGTGTTTCTGCAGAGCTCTTGGTTTCCCTGCCGAACCCAGAGCCCTGAGGATACAACCTTCCTCGCGGTGTTGCCTGTCATGCTCTTATTCTTGAAAGGCCTTTGAGCATCCCTTGGGAGGGCCCCCTTTTCCAGGAGAAGGTTGAAGAGGAGGGGTCCTCGGCAGTGGCTGGTTGGAGGGGGACCAGGCTGGGCTCAGAGAAGGTGGCGGAGCTCAGCTTTTTCTACTCACGTTATTTCCCTGTATTTCCATCATCACATTTCCTCTCGAGGAAACATTTCCCCTGCAAAGCCCAGGTCTACACAGACGGCCTTAGCAGAGTGCACTCAGAGCCGTCCACGTCCTCACGTTTTTGCCAGAGGCTGAAAGCGACTCCCCTCCACGTCTAGCGAACACCGGGGCAGGCCAAGGACCGAACCCATTCCCCTCCTTGTCTGTCTGCTCTGTGAATTGTACGTTTCAGAGAATTTGTTTTTTTCTACATGCAACACCAAGCTTCCAGATCCATAAAACATCCTGGTGATAAAGGAGAGAAAAATGTTCAGTTTGGTTTTCCGGAAACTGCGCTTCAAATTTTGCTGTACTATAGAGCTCAGAAGGACCCGCTGCGCTCTCATTTGCCTGCCTGATTCCACGGTGGTTGTGCTGATGGCGACTCTTTTACATTGCTCCCTTGGTGTTGGAACCGCTCTCTTTTGCAGCCCCGTTTCCCAAGTTCTGTTCAAGTTACATGTGTGTAAACTCCGTGGCACGCTGGGTGCAGTGCCCACGTTGCTGCTGTGTAAGACTCTGTATTTGGATGCCAATCCACAGGCCTGATGAAATCGCTTGTTGTGTATCAGTAATCATTAGTGGCAATGATGACATTCTGAAAAGCTGCAATACTTATACAATAAATTTTACAATTCTTTGGAGCCAGGCTCTTCCACTTTCTTGAGCTGCGTTGCTTTCCCCTGTACCTTCTGCCTCTCTCAGCACCAAACCCTGGATGCCTTTCGAGGGCAGGAAGCAAATTCTGCAGGGCTGCTCTGTGGCCTTAAGCAATTCCATTGACCTCTCTGTTTTAGTTCAGGCAGCATTCAGGGCGCTCAGTGAAAGCACTTGCACAGGCAGGGAGTACATTGGGCCTCGTCGGGGTAAAGAGTTTGTAAAACATTGTATATTTCCTCTTGGGATATCATCTGCCAGGACATGATAAAAGCTCTGATAAGGGCTGCAAGAAATTGTCTCAGGTGGGGCTCTTCCCAGAGGCGTATACTTGTGTGAAGGCATGTATCCAGGTTGTGCTCCCAAGGGAGACAATGAAAGGAGTCAGGAAAAGGGCAGAGGGAGAAGTTGTGCAAGGGGGATTGTTTTAGGCAAAGCCTCCACCTCAGGCTGATCTCCAGGGGATCTGTGGCAAGCTCTGAGATGCAGATCCACCTCCCCTCCCCCCAAGAGAAGCAGGCTCTCAGATGCTCCGGGTTCTTCCTGCCTAAGAGTGGGGCAGAGAGGGGTCCCCCAGGTCCCAGGGTGGCCCCCTGAAGACGTTGCCAGGTGCAAGCCCTTAGCAGTCACTCACGTGGAAGCAGGGACAAGATGCCAGAGGGTCTGGCTGAGGCAGTGCCCACTACTACTTCTTATTACTTCCCTGGTGGTGCAGATGGTAAAGAATCTGCCCACAATGTGGGTAGACCCAGGTTCAATCCCTTGGAGAAGGGAATGGCAACCCGCTCCAGTATTCTTGCCTGGAAAACTCCATGGACAGAGGAGCCTGGCGGGCTATAGCCCATGGGGTCGCAAAGAGTCAGACACAACTGAGCGATTAACACTTTTCATGTCTAGTCCAAGTTTTTTGTTTTTTGTTTTTTTAAATCTGCCAAAACTGAGTCGATCTCCAGGGATGAACACTTTGGCCTCATTCCAGGGTTTTGTAATCTTCTGGGCCATAGAGCCCTATGATCAAGCCAGAACACACCTCTGCTTTACCTGTTCCCCTTATCTAGTGAAGATAAGCCTCAGATTACAAAGAACTGGGGAGACACCAAGAGAACTCATTACTCTCGGCTGGTGAGAGCAGGGACCATGGTGCTGTGCCCAGCCCAGCTCTGGAACCCAAGTGCCTCTCTCTGGTGGCCACTCCCCTTGCTGACCCTTGCTCACCTGGTCTGCAGAATGGGTTAACAGCAGTGCTTGTGAGGTGGATTCTGATTGGATAATGCCAAAGGGTGCCTGGAAGACGTAAGTATTAGCCACTTATTAATAACAGGCTCTCTGGGACAGTTTTCATATCACTGAATATCCCTCGAAGCTTCTGGATTAGTTTTCAGGTCCCAAGCACACAGACAACACCACCTCCCCAAGCCATAGTGTCAGAGTAGAGCTTGTCCCCCACCTGAGAGGGGAGTCATGAGTTCTAACCAAAAAGATGACACTCCTCCCCACTTTGAGTTTAGCTAAAGCAGACATTGTTGTATTGGCCCAATAATGGCCAAAACCTCTATAGCTATTACTTACTGAAGGGCTTCCCAGGTGACTCAGTGGTAAAGAATCTGCCTGCAATGCAGGGGACCCAGATTCTATCCCTGGGTCGGGAAGATCTCCTGGAGAAAGAAATGGCAACCCGCTCCAGTATTCTCGCCTAGAGAGACCCATGGACAAAAGAATAGGTCTACAGCCCATGGTGTTACAAAAGAATCAGACACAACTTAGTGACTAAACAACAGCAACAATACTAAACAAAAACAACAACAGCATCTATAAGCTGCCAAGCATGATGCTAAGATCTGAGTGAAGGGAGCAGCTTCACCTTGCACTCACTGCCCTTCAGCCCCTGCAAAAAGAAAAAAAAAAAGCATTTTCTGAGCCCTGCTGGAGGCTGCTGGTGCATCAGATCCAATCCTGAACTCAGTGAGCTCACCTTCTGGTTCTAGAGACAGAGTCACAGCCTGGGATCATGGCCCAAGACAGTGAGGGCAAGAAGACTGGACTGTCCGGAGCCAGAAGTTTTATGAAGGCTGGATTTGGAGCTTAAGGACATGAGAAAGGAAGACAAGGATATTAGAAACCAAACCAGGTGACTGCATGAGCAGAGGCAGCAAGGGGATTCACCAGGCAGTGTGATACCTTGGAATGGGGGAGGCTGAGCACCAGACAAGGTGGAAGTGGGGGCACAGAGAAATCCAGCAGGATTAGGAACACCAGGTAGACCACGTGACCAAGAGAGGAGTGAAAGTTTCATTTAGAGACAATCTGATAAGCAGATATTTCACATCTTCCGTGTGCCAGGGACACGTGACAAGATACCTCCTGCCCTCTGCACCCCCAAGGTTGGTGTGTGCTGCAGGAAACAGGAAGAGCCCCTCCTGGCCTCCAGCAGGTCTCACATGGACTTGAGATGGGGCGGGGGCAGGCAATGGGCCCTCCTGGAGACTGGAGCCTCAGCAGTTACCTAAAAATCAAGCCAACTGGTCGCCTCATCACCCACCATCCTCATGACCCAAAGCCAGTGCCTTCTACACTACTATGATCCAGGGATCAAATCCCCAGCTGCCTGGTTTTGTAATAAAGTTTTGTTGGCACACAGCCACATCAGTCTAGTTACACATCATCTTTGGCTGCTTTTGTGCAATTGAAAAAATTGACCAGTTGCTACAGAGACTAAATGGTCCACAATGCCTAAAATATTTACAATTTGGCCCATTACAGGAAAGTTTTCAGTCTCTGCTTTAGAATGTCACATGGCTGCAGCCCCAGGCATCACACACAAAGGTGAAAAAGAATCCCATTCTTCTTTGCATCTTATTAAAAAACATAAAGCTAAACATAAGCCTTATTTTTATAACACTTTTATGTTTATGGAAAAGCTGATAAAATAGTAGAGTTTCCATACATCCAGCTTTACCTATTATTAACATCTTGTACAACGTGGTATACTTGCTACAGTTAATTCATGAATGTTGATATACTATCATTAACTAAAGTCTAAACTTTATTCAGATTTCCTTAGCTTTTCCATACCATCCTTTTCCTGGTCCAGGATTCCATCCAGGACACCACGTGACTTTTATTCATCACATCTCCTCAGGCTCCTCCTCGTCACTGTGACAGAGCCTCAGACTGTGCTTGTTTTTGATGATCTTGACAGTTTGGAGTGCCAGTCAGGTACTTTGTAGGATGTCTGATGTATCAGAATTTGCCTGATGTTTTTCTCATGGTTTAGACTGGGGTGATGGTTTTTGGGGAGGAAGACTCCAGAGGCAAAGTGCCCTTCTCATCACATCCTATCAAGGGTCATGTATTTCCAAAGAAACGGTACTTAGGTCAGCACCATTTCCCCCAACCCCTTGGTCACACATTTCCAAAGATACTCAGGTCAGCACCACTTCCCCCAACCCGTTTCCCTGAGGCCATGACACACATTTGTCAGACAGGTACATTGTCTTGCCATGTTCTGCCATCCTGGGATCCTCTGACCTCCTAAATGCTTTTTTAATTTACATACCTCAAGATTCATTCTTTATATTGTCAAGCTTTGACACATGCATGGTGTCATGTATCCACCAGTACAGTATCATACACAAGAGATTCACTGTATTGAGAAACTCCCTGGGCTTCTTTCACCTGTTCCACCACCCACCCCTCAAGGTCCTGCAGACGTGGGTTGTTTTATGAATCTGAATCCTAGTTTCATCCTGGAAACAGGCCTGGGCGGTGAGTCAGTGAGTCCTGTCCCCTCACTGAGAGCCCCCATGAGATCAGCAGGATGTTGTCCCTTATCATCTGTAACAGGCGAAGTTATAGTTCTTTTAAATTGTGTATATTTTACATTTTTAATCAAAGTAAAACAACAAGTCCAAAGCAATGGCCCATGCTCCATCATTCCCAAACTCACAGCCCAGTTCTTGGGGGTGACGACAGTCCTTAGACCTCTTCCTTCTGAGAATGACCACTTCGTCATCAAAACAATAATCTTCTGCCTCTAAGTCTGTGGTTTTCCAAAGTCTAGACATTACCTACTGGCTTCTTGCTTTGACAAACGAGGATCTAACACATGGATACATCTCCCTACTTCCCAATAAAAATGTTCTTATTTTGGGTTCCTTTTATGATTGTCTTTGTGACTTCAACTACTGTTATCTACACTATTTTGTGCTCCCTCCAAGGGGACAGGATCTCTGGACTCCCCACCTGGCAAGTTGAGACTGTGCTGCTGCCAGCCTGGTCTTTAGCTCCCCGCCTCCTCCCAATCTTCTTTCGTCTCCTTTCTACCTACCTTCTCTCCATTTTTACTTCCAACTTATCCAGACAAGTGACATTCCTATTCTGCCCTGTATCATAATTCAGTCCTCTGTGCTTTATCTGTGAGTTGATCCTAAAACTGAAACTCAGCAAATGCTCTTTACATTGTTGTGGCTATGTGTATATTGCTCATTGTATTGCAAAGTCTCATTCAGTAAAAAGAACTGTTTTGTTATTTTTTATTACAAAGAGCTATGGACTAAATTTTGTCCCCCACCTCCAAATTCAAATATTGAGCCCCTAACCCACATAAAGAAGGCAGAGTGCTGAAGAATGATGCTTTCGAACTGTGGTGCTAGAGAAGACTCTTGAGAGTCTCTTGGACAGCCAGGAGATCAAACCAGTCAAACCTAAAGGAAATTAACCCTGAAAACTTGGAAGGACTGATGCTGAAGCTGAAGCTCCAATACTTTGGCCACCTTATGTGAAGAGCCGACTCATTGGAAAAGACCCTGGTGTTGGGAAAGCCTGAGGCAGGAGGAGAAGGGGATGACAGAGGATGAGAAGGTTGGATGGAGTCACCAACTCAATGGACATGAACTTGAACAAACTCCAGGAGACGGTGAGGGACAGGGAAGCCTGATGTGCTGCAGTCCATGGGGTCACAAAGAACAGGACACGACTGAGCGACTGAACAACAACCCCTGAGATGAGGCCTTTGAAATGCAATTAGGTTTAGGTGAGATAGTGATCGTGGAGCCCCCAGGATGAGATTAGTGTCCTTACAAGAAGAGACACCAGAGAACTCCCCCAAACTCCCGCCTCATGTTCTCTCTACCTCTTTCTCTCTCACTCAATCTTCTGAGGACACAGGTGGAAAGCAGCCATGTGTCAGCCAAGAAGAGAGAGTTTTTGCCAGAACACAACCAGGTCGGCACACTGATCTCAGACTTCCAGCCTCCAGCACTGTGAGAAAACAAATTTCAGTTCTTTAAGCACCTCCTCCCCACCATTCTTTTGCATATTTTGTTATGGCAGCCCCAGAGGACAAGACATATAAGCCATCCACATGTATTGTAGAAAAATATTAGAAAATATGGAATACAAATCACCTATGTTTTGCTAAAAGATAATCCATACTCTCTCTAGGCACTTTTCTGTGTTATATGTAATCACATGTATTTAAAAATGGAATCATACTCTAGTTTTATAAACATCTTTCTTTAATATAATATGAACACTTTTCTCCATAAATCAGTTCTATATATCACATTTTTTCATATGTCCAGAACATTCTATTGTACAGATTTCCAAATTAACTGGTCCCCTTTGGTTGGACATCTAGGTTTATAATTCCTTCACCTTTATATATATATATATATATATATATATATATATATATATATCTGCAAGAAGATCAAACCAGTCAACCCTAAAGGAAATCAACCCTGAGTATTCATTACGAGGACTGAAGCTGAAGCTCCAATACTTCGGCCACCTGGTGTAGAGAGCCGACTCATTGGAAAAGACCATGATGCTAGGAAAGATGAGGGCAGGAAGAGAAAGGGGCAACAGAGGATGAGATGGTTGGATGGCATCACTAACTCAGTGGACATGAGTTTGAGCAAGCTCTGGGGGATAGTGAAGGACAGGGAAGCCTTGGGTGCTGCAGTCCATGGGATTGCAAAGAGTCAGACACGACTGAGCCACTGAACAACAATACCTTTATAAACTAAATTGTGATGAATAGTTCATGCATACAATAGGGAATATTATCTCATCAAGATGAAAGAAGCACCTAATATTAATGTTGTTACAGAACAGAGTGTTCCAAACTGAGGGTGAAAAAGCTGAGGCCACATACCAAGCATGTGGCAAAAGGGTTCTTGTCCTCTCTCTCATCCTTCAAAAATGCTTTCCATCCCTAGATGCCCACCAAGCAGCCTTGAATCGGGTCCTCCAGTATTTTAGTTTTCTGTCTAATAATAATGTATGCTCTCATTAATTCTTTATATAATAAGTGACCCAGGGACTTCCCTCGTGGGTCAGTGGTTAAAACTCTGACCTTCCACACAGGGTAGATAGATTCAATCCCTGGTCTGTGAACTGAGATCCTGCATGCCATGCAGGTGGCCAAAAACAAGTGACTCAAACCAACTGCCACTGTGTTCAGCAGAAGACGGAATTGTTGACTCTTGTAACTGGCTGGGAGCAGGGCTTAGACCAGGTCCAGATGTACATACCATGATGTTAGGAAGGTGTCTATCTCCATCAAACTGGTTATCATCTCTCCCGATTTCTCTTTCTGGCAGATTATCCTCTCACTGCCTTTTCTCCAGATTCATTTCCTGACAGCTCTAAGTCAAGTGAGAAGAAATTTGTTCCCAATCTTCCATTGTAAGTCCCGGAATAGAATCCTATTGGCTGGCTCAGGCCAGGCACCCATCTCTTAGCCCATCACTCCAGTCACAAGAGGAGAGTGCTCTGATTGGCCTGGTTTGAGTTGTATGCCCTGCTCTGGCCCTGGAGCTGAGGTCATCTTACTCCCATCTATTGTGGATGAGATGGGAGTGAGGGAATTCACCAAAGGAAAACTGGAGTGATTGTGTCAGAAGAAGGGGGCTGGGTGCTGGGCAGTCGAAACCAGTAGGTGCCGTTACACTGGACAAGTAAATGCATGAATAATGAAAAAAGAAAGCTTTTTATGAACACGGCAACATTCTTGCCTTGTGTGGTCCATGCTGTCTCCTTTGCAACAAGCTGGGGAAGGCAGCAGTGCCTGAACCAGCCCTGCCATTTTGACTGCTTGAAGTTGGTTTAGAGTTGATATTTGTTGAAATTATTTCAGCATGTGTGTCTGGCTTCCTGTCTCAGTCTCAGGCATAGACGGAACGTTCAGAGTGAGGAAGAGTGTGTGAGCCAACGGGAGAGACAGAACACACAAGAAGTCTGTGCCAAACCAGCATCGCATTTTCTTTAACACTTTGTTCAGTTGTCCCGAAGTAAAAGAACTTTTTCTAAAAATAAAACAAACTATTATAAAAGCTATACAATCAAATGATTTAGAACAGATTATGGGTTTAAATGTGCAAATAAAATTTTAAAATAAATATCCATCCGTGTGTGTGTGTGTGAATGGTGTGTGTGTGTGTTCATGCCCATGTGTGTGATTCGCCCCTCTCCCTCGCCACATCCCTCCACCACCTCTCTCCCTCCCCTTCGTGCCCCCTCCTTGCCATGACTGATAACCCTGAAAGCAGAAGGCTGAAACTATGATGTTCAGCTTATTAAAAGGCTTTTATTGAGCTCAAAATAATTAAATTTGTCTTTAAAAGCATCTAACTTGATCGAGTGAGCAAATGCAAAAATGAATTTTTAAAATTCATGGAGTTAGACTCCTGCCTGCTCTTTTCAGGCGTGAGCAAAGGCAGGGGAAGCTGCAAAGGATGGAGTCAGGGTCTGGCTCTATAATCATCTGATCTGCCCTTTGTCCCTTTCCAGCTAGTTAACCCCTTGGGGCCTCAGTCCCAGGAAAAGTGACTTGTCCAGAGAACCGTAGCAAATGCCACTGGTTTCCCCATCGTATGGAAAACTGCTTCACCAGTTCCATGTCTGTCCACGTGAGTCCAGCTTCCAGCCAGCACTCCTCGGCCCTGGTACCTGAGGCTTTCTGTGGTCCAGAAGCTTCTCTGCCCACCATGCTGCAAGCCAGATAGCCTGAGGGACTGACACGGTTGTGAGCAGCCTCCTCCAGGGATGGGAGTGGAGGGTAAACACGTCAGCTTCCCTGCCCTCTGTGGGGGACCCCAAGAAGATGCTCCCCATGTGCCCAGCATTCCTAATGCCCCCAAGTGTACCCAGGTGGCTTGCTTGTTGGCAACTGGTCCATTGTTCCCCTGCCCCACGTTCTCACTACCCTCCCAGGGTTTCTTGGCATCACCTCCCAAACAATTACTTGCATTCAACTCTGTGCCTCAGGGTGTGCTTCTGGGGCTCCCAGGCTCAGACAACAAATTATAAAGTGCTGGCAAAAGACAACAAACTATAATGTGAGGTCAGAGCACCTTGGCGAGACGGGTCCCCTGTGAAAAAGGCATGGACGGACCTGTGTGTGTGTGTGTGTGTGTGTCTGTGTTCAGGGCTGTGTGTGTCTGCTCAGGTGTGGACATACAGTCACCAAGTTTTGTTTTCAACCAGATATATCCAAAATACCATTTCAACATGGAAAGAATGTAAAAATTGTTAATGAGAACACCAGTCTTAAATATCGGACTCTTTCGTACTAACGTGTCAGGGTTCTGCCCCTCTAAGGACTTAGGACAGTGCTCTGCTCATATGGACACTATACAGTGGAAGTGAGAAATAGATTTAAGGGACTAGATCTGATAGACAGAGTGCCTGATGAACCATGGACGGAGGTTCATGACATTGTACAGGAGACATGGATCAAGACCATCCCCATGGAAAAGAAATGCAAAAAACAAAATGGCTGTCTGAGGAGGCCTTACAAATAGCTGTGAAAAGAAGAGACGCGAAAAGCAAAGGAGAAAAGGAAAGATATACCCATCTGAATGCAGAGTTCCAAAGAATAGCAAGGAGAGAGAAGAAAACTTTCTTCAGCGATCAATGCAAAGAAATAGAGGAAAGCAACAGAATGGGAAAGACTAGAGATCTCTTCAAGAAAATTAGAGATACCAAGGGAACATTTCATGCAACGATGGGCTCGATAAAGGACAGAAATGGTATGGACCTAACAGAAGCAGAAGATATTAAGAAGAGGTGGAAAGAATACACAGAAGAACTATACAAAAAAGATCTTCACGACCAAGATAATCACGATGGTGTGATCACTGACCTAGAGCCAGACATCCTGGAATGTGAAGTCAAGTGGGCCTTAGAAAGCATCACTATGAACAAAGCTAGTGGAGGTGATGGAATTCCAGTCAAGCTATTTCAAATCCTGAAAGATGATGCTGTGAAAGTGCTGCACTCAATATGCCAGCAAATTTGGAAAACTCAGCAGTGGCCACAGGACTGGAAAAGGTCAGTTTTCATTCCAATCCCAAAGAAAGACAATGCCAAAGAATGCTCAAACTACCGCACAATTGCACTCATCTCACACGCTAGTAAAGTAATGCTCAAAATTCTCCAAGCCAGGCTTCAGCAATACATGAATTGTGAAATTCCAGATATTCAAGCTGGTTTTAGAAAAGGCAGAGGAACCAGAGATCAAATTGCCAACATCCACTGGATCATCGAAAAAGCAAGAGAGTTCCAGAAAAACATCTATTTCTGCTTTGTTGACTATGCCAAAGCCTTTGACTGTGTGGATCACAATAAGCTGTGGAAAATTCTGAAAGAGATGGGAATACCAGACCACCTGATCTGCCTCTTGAGAAACCTGTATGCAGGTCAGGAAGCAACAGTTAGAACTGGACATGGAACAACAGACTGGTTCCAAATAAGAAAAAGAGTATGTCAAGGCTGTATATTGTCACCCTGCTTATTTAACTTCTATGCAGAGTACATCATGAGAAATGCTGTGCTGGAAGAAGCACAGGCTGGAATCAAGATTGCCAGGAGAAATATCAATAACCTCAGATATGCAGATGACACCACCCTTATGGCAGAAAGTGAAGAGGAACTAAAAAGCCTCTTGATGAAAGTGAAAGAGGAGAGTGAAAATGTTGGCTTAAAGTTCAACATTCAGAAAACGAAGATCATGGCATCTGGTCCCATCACTTCATGGGAAATAGATGGGGAAACAGTGCAAACAGTGTCAGACTTTATTTTGGGGGGCTCCAAAATCACTGCAGATGGTGATTGCAGCCATGAAATTAAAAAAACGCTTACTCCTTGGAAGGAAAGTTATGACCAACCTAGATAGCATATTGAAAAGCAGAGACATTACTTTGCCAACAAAGGTCTGTCTAGTCAAGGCTATGGTTTTTCCAGTAGTCATGTATGGATGTTAGATTTGGACTGTGAAGAAAGCTGAGCGCCGAAGAATTGATGCTTTTGAACTGTGATGTTGGAGAAGACTCTTGAGAGTCCCTTGGACTGCAAGGAGATCCAAACAGTTCATCCTAAAGGAGATCAGTCCTGGGTGTTCATTGGAAGGACTGATGCTAAAGCTGAAACTCCAATACTTTGGCCACCTCATGTGAAGAGTTGACTCATTGGAAAAGACCCTGATGCTGGGGAGGATAGGGGCAGGAGGAGAAGGGGAAGACAGAGGATGAGATGGCTGGATGGCATCACCAAGTCAATGAACATGAGTCTGAGTGAACTCTGGGAGTTGGTGATGGACAGGGAGGCCTGGCGTGCTGTGATTCATGGGGTCACAAAGAGTCAGACACGACTAACTGAACTGAACTGAACTGAAGTGGGAACTGAAATGTTTGGGTCCCCTCAATAAATTCATTTGTTGGAGCCCTACCCCACAATGTGATGGTGTTAGCAGGTGGAGACTTTTAGAGGTAATTAGGATTAAATGAGGTCATGAGGGGGTAGCCCCCACGATAGGATTAATGTCTTTAAAAAAAAAAAAAAGCTATTCATTTCATTTATTTTTTTGACCTCTCTGTGTGGCATGCAGGATGTTACCTCCTCACAAGGGATCAAATCCATGCCCCGCCCCTTACAGTGGAAGGCAGCATCTTAACTACTGGACCACCAGGGAAATCCTGAGACTAGGGCCTTTATAATAGAATCACAAGAGAGCTTGCTCCACCTCCCCCCCACCTGCTGAAGGCACATTGAGAAGATAGCATCTAAGAACCAGGCTTCCCTGGTGGCTCAGATGGTAAAGAATCTGCCTGAAATTCAGGAGACCCAGGTTCAATCCCTGGTTCGGGAAGATCCCCTGGAGGAGGAAATGACAATCCACTCCAGTATTCTTGTCTGGAGAATCCCATGGACAGAGGAGCCTGGTGGGCTACAGTCCATGGGCTTGCAAAGAGTCAGACATGACTGAGTGATTAACACTTCACTGTTTCATGGGATGCTGGGGAAGACTAAAGGTAGGAGGAGAAGGAGGCGACAGAGGATGGGATGATCGGATGGCATCACCGATTCAATGGCCATGAGTTTAAGCAAACTCAGGGAGACAGTGAAGGACAGGGAAGCCTGGCATGCTGCAGACCATGGGGTCACAGAGTTGGACGCGACTTAGTGCCTGAACAAACACAACAATAAGATAGCTAGAAGAATTGAAAAAAATAATGTAAAACACTGGAATAAGGTCCATAATAAGCACTAAATAAATCAGTTGCTATCCAGTTGCTAAGTCTTTTAAGAAACATCTTTGGGTCACATTGTAGGGTGTGGTTTAGTCACTAAGTCGTGTTGACTCATGACCCTATTGACTATAATCTGTTAAGAATTCTTTGTCTATGGGATTTTCCAGGCAAGAATACTGGAGTAGCTTGCCATTTCCTCCTAAAGGGGATCTTCCCAACCCATGGATGGAACGTGCCGCTCCTGAATTGGCAGGTGGATTCTTTACCGCAGGGCAGATTCTTGAGCCACCTGGAAATTTCAACTAAGCCGCCTTTAAAGCAACACATTTTTAATTACTCATTCTTTCAAAAAACAATATTCTACCTGCATATTTTCCGCATATTCCTCCCATTTTTTTTAAATGAAAAGAAGTCACGAATTAACATGTAAAAGATTCTGTTGCCCCATCTTCCATCACATGCTTGACAACACCCCAGAGCACAACTCTCCTGGAGCCATGATCCCCCAAAGACCAGGAACCCTGGCCCTCATGGTCTGTCTCTCTGTATTTCTTCATTTTATTTTATTTTTTAAAGGTGAAGGCCTTTTTAAAAAATATATTTATTTATTTGGCTCTGCCGGGTCTTACTTATGGCATGTGGGACCTTATTTGCCCCAACAGGGACTGAACCCAGGTCCACCTACATTGGGAGCATGGAATCTCAGCCACTGGACCACCAGGGAAGTCCCTGCATTTCCCCATTTTATCTTCTAGGTATAGAAGTCTTAGTACCTCAGACCTATAGATGCTTCAAGAGCCCATGAAAATGCTTGAGCTCCAAAATATGGGGGAAAACCTTGCAAAATCAGACTCAGTAAATGTTTAATTAAACATCTAGAAGACATGGCATTATGTCAGGTTCATTAATTGCTCCATTTAATCACCATAAAAATTTCAGGATACTTCATTATGTCTGAAACGAATTTATAGGTGAGATCTCTTCATTGTGCAAGAATGCCCAAGAATACTGACCCCTTGGTGGAGGAGTTGTGGCCAATTATAATTAAATGAATTTCTTGTAGGCAAAGCATTTTAGAAGCAGAATTATAAAAAAAATCTTTTAATTATAAACAAGTTAGATGATTATATACGAGTTAGTTGTGAATTCATTTCAATCTATTTTGGGGGGATGTGGGGAAGGACTTTCTAAAAAGAGTCAGGGCAGGGGGAAGAAGGGGAGAACAGCCTGATGCTGGCTAAGCCCCCTCCCCTGGACTCATACAGCCTCCTCAAGGTGGCAGCCCCCTCCCCTGCTGACTCCCTGTCAACACTCTCCAGCACCCAGGCGACCTCTCCAAATCCCCAGCTCACCTTGGATGAACACCTTCCAGTGGGGCTTCTTCTGCCCTCAGGGAAAATCATAAGTTGCAAATCACAGCCTTCAATGCCCTGATCCCTGCCCACCCCATGACTTGTGTTCTCCTGCTCAAGAGTCCGAAACGCAGTACTTGGATTCAATCTCAAAAATGACAGAATGATCTCTGTTTGTTTCCAAGGCAAACCATTCAATATCACAGTAATCCAAGTCTATGCCCTGGGCAATAATGCTGAAGAAGCTGAAGTTGAAGGCTTCTATGAAGACCTACAAGACTTTCTAGAACTAACGCCCAAAAAAGATGTTCTTTTCATTATAGGGGACTGGAATGCAAAAGAGGGAAGTCAAGTGGGCCTTAGGAAACATCACTATGAACAAAGCTAGTAGAGGTGATGGAATTCCAGTCAAGCTATTTCAAATCCTGAAAGATGATGCTGTGAAAGTGCTGCACTCAATATGCCAGCAAATTTGGAAAACTCAGCAGTGGCCACAGGACTGGAAAAGGTCAGTTTTCATTCCAATCCCAAAGAAAGGCAATGCAAAGAAGGCTCAAACTACCACACAATTACACTCACCTAACACGCTAGTAAAGTAATGCTCAAAATTCTCCAAGTCAGGCTTCAACAGTATGCGAACCATGAACTTCCAGATGTTCAAGCTGGTTTTAGAAAAGGCAGAGGAACCAGAAATCAAATTGCCAACAGCCGTTGGATCATTGAAAAAGCTAGAGAGTTCCAGAAAAACATCTATTTCTGCTTTATTGACTATGCCAAAGCCTTTGACTGTGTGGATCACAATCAACTGTGGAAAATTCTGGAAGAGATGGGAATACAAGACCGCCTGACCTGCCTCTTGAGAAATCTGTATGCAGGTCAAGAAGCAACAGTTAGAACTGGACATGGAACAACAGACTGGTTTCAAATCGGGAAAGGAATACGTCAAGGCTATATATTGTCACCCTGCTTATTTAACTTATATGCAGAGTACATCATGCGAAATGCTGGGCTGGAAGAAACACAAGCTGGAATCAAGATTGCCAGGAGAAATATCAAGTGAAGAAGAACTAAAGAGCCTCTTGATGAAAGTTAAAGAGGAAAGTGAAAAAGTTGGCTTAAAACTCAACATTCAGAAAACTGAGATCATGGCATCCAGTCCCATCACTTCAAGGCAAATAGAGAAACAGTGGAAACAGTGACAGATTTTATTTTGGGGGTCTCCAAAATCACTGCAGATGGTGACTGCAGCCATGAAATTAAAAGACGCTTGCTCCTTGGAAGAAAGTTATGACCAACCTAGACAACTTCTTAAAAAGCAGAGACATTACTTTGCCAACAAAGGTCTGTCTAGTCGCAGCTATGGTTTTTCCAGTAGTCATGAATGGATATGAGAGTTGGCCTATAAAGAAAGCTGAGTGCTGAAGAATTGATGCTTTTGAACTGTGGTGTTAGTTAGAAGAGCTCTTGAGAGTTCCCTGGACAGCAAGGAGATCCAACCAGTCCATCCTAAAGGATGGATATTCATTGGAAGGACTGATGCTGTAGCTGAAACTCCAATACTTTGGCCACCTGATGAGAAAAACTGACTCATTTGAAAAGACCCTGATGCTGGGAAAGATTAAAGGCTGGAGGAGAAGGGGACAACAGAGGATGAGATGGTTGGATGGCATCGCCGACTCAATGGACATAAGTTTGAGTAAATTCTAGGACAGGAGTGGACAGGGAGGCCTGGCATGCTGCAGTCCACAGGGTCGCAAAGAGTCGGACATAACTGAGCGACTGAACTGAACTGAACTGAGCTGCTCAACTCCTCTTACCAGGCAACACTTCCAGGAGTGGTGGGGGACTCAGGAATTGGCCTTAGTCACCCATCAATACCTCAATTGAGCAGATTGGCTTTTTCTGCAGTTTAAATGAGAAGTGGAACCAGGAACTAGCAAGGGGAGGGCTCGCTTTCACACCCCACTCCCTCCCGGCTCTAGCGCCCAGCACATAGCCTGGGATAAAGGAGGCACACGGAATCACCTGATGCAAAACCAGATGAGTGAATGGACCTGCTTTGTCATTCAGAGAGGGACAGATGGGGGTCACAGTATGAAGACACAACAGTGCCTGCTCACGGAGCACACACTTTGCTCCCAGTGCTCTGCTGGGACCTTCCAGGGGATGATCTCAGGGAAGCTTGCAAAGAAAGACCCCCGGCAGGGCTGCTACGATCCCCTTTCTCCAAGGGAGAAATCGAAGCTCAGAAAAAGTAGTGAGGGGTTCAGGGCATAGAGCCACAAGATTAGAACCCCGGAACAGAATCCCAAGTCTGTCCAACTCCAGGAGACAGTGATGGCCCAAGGAGCCTCCCTGACCTGTTCCTTGAAGGGCAGTGAAGGTAGCCTGGGGAAGACAGCTTTAGGGGCAGAACCTTCGGAAGCTGCACAGAGAACCCGCTGCCTCCCGTAGCCCCTGGTCTGGTCTTTGTTCCTCGCCCTCTACCATAGCTCTTGAGATCTTGTGTAATCTCTGTCTCCCTCTGGCCACCTCTGGTCCTCTGACCTTTGCCCCTGGACAAAGGCAGTAATTATTGTCCCCACTTGGTGCCTTCAGACCTTTCCACTCCCTCCCCCTGAGGTGATTTCACAGAGAAACCATGATCATAAGATTCAGGCTGCCTGGTAGAAAGGAGACTGCGTTTTGCCAACAGAATGTGCAGCAAAAATATCTCTCTTTTAAAAGGGAGAAAGAGAGAGAAATTTAAAGACTCAAGATCAGTAACATGTAATTATCATCTGGTTGGGGCGGAGAATTCTAATAGTTTCCAGAAAAACACAAGCAATGAAAAAGGAGTGAGCTTTTCAAGGCAAAAATGTACCTGGGCTCCAGCAGGCAGTGGCGCCATTTTGAAACTCCTGTGGCCTTTGAGGTCCTTCCCAGGGAGAGCAGGGAGCTCCTAGCATCCTCTCCCCTTTTGTCTTCCACCCTGGACGGGAGTCTCTGACAGTGTAGGAACTACCTGTGAGCCAGCCTTAGACCTGCTCAATACAGAAGCTCCGCTGAACAGATGTGCTTCAAAGCATAGAGGAGGTTTCCCTGCTCCTTTCTTGGGGTGAAAACAGCTTCAAAATGGCAGGGACAGCTAAGTATCTTCCAATATCTTATCCCCTATTTGGAAGTTAATCAATCCCCCAGTGTTAGCTAGGTAGCATGGTAGCCCAGAATAAAGACCTTCTTTCCCAGCCTCCCTCCTGGGCTCTGAGACTGAGGGATGTCAGGGGAATGTCTGTGCAATTTGTGAGTGTTCTTAAAGGAGAGATACTTATTCTTCTTCCCTTGCTTCCTTCCTCCTGTGAGGAATGGAGTTGTGATGGCTGGAGCTTGAGCAGCCATCTTAGAACATAAAGCCCACAAATGGCAGAGCAACAAAATAGAAGGGGCCTGGGTCTCAACACTGTGGTGCTGGGCTACCTACCAGACTGTTATAGGAGAAAGAAAGAAGTTTCTGTATAGTGTAAGTCACTGATATTTCAGTGAAAGACCATCCTTATAGTCAAAATTACCTTGAAACTCTCTTAAGTAGAGAAGAGGAAATGCAAGCTAATTAAAACTTTAACAGTAAGAACCCCATTCAATGTGGTAAGATGTTCACAGCAGGTTCATGGTTTCCATTCCAGGTGTACCATGGAACGCTAAGGAAGGAGGACCCATCTACATTAAATTGTTTTTTTTTCTTTCTCTTTCTCACTTGCTTTTTTTTTTTTTTTTTTTTTTGCCTAGTGTCTAAACTTGGGCTCTCCTGGCATCTCAGCTCATAAAGAATCTGCCTACAATGCAGGAGACCCTGGTTCAATTCCTGGGTCGGAAAGATCCCCTGGAGAAGGGATAGGCCACCCACTCCAGTATTCTTGGGCTTCCCTGGTGGCTCAGACAGTAAAGAATCCACCTGCAATTCAGGATACCTGGGTTTGATCCCTGGGTTGGGAAGATCCCCTGAAGGAGGGCATGGCAACTCACTCCAGGATTCTTGCCTGGAGAATTCCACGGACAGAGGAGCCTGGCAGCCTACAGTCCATTGGGTCGCAAAGAGTCAAACACGACTGAACAACTAAGCACAGCACAGTGTCTAAAGTTATGTTATGGAGATCTATCAATCACATGGCACTTTCTAAATGATGCAAATTTTATAAACACCTACTAAGTGACAGATAAACATGCTTTTTCTTATCTGTTATTTCTGCTTTATAATTAAACCAAGGCTCAGAGAGGAAGCGACACACTGTTAGGGAGAAGAAGGGTTGCAGCTCAGAGGTGGGTGATGGGGACACAGGGTCACCCGAACACGTGCATACAGACACAGACCAGAAGCAGCTGACCCCCAGATCAGACTCTAGTGTGACCTGCAAACCCACCAGGTACCCAGGCCTAGGTCCAAGTCGGAGTGTCCACACTAAGGTCCACATGGCTGAGAAGCCAGAATATGGTCAGACTGAGTTGGGGTTATCCTAGGATGGGGGCAGGTGAGAGCCACCCCCGCTAAATGAGAGGAACTGGGCAAAGGGAGCCGGGACTCAGTGAGCGGGCGCCACCTAGTGGCCAGTCCCGGCGTGGCGCCTCCCAGCCGCCCACAGTGACTCAGCCTGAGCCTGAGTTCAGAAGACACCTGACAATCCCTCCCAAAACACCCAATTAATCCTCATTTAAAATGAACGTTGTTAACGCACATAGAGGCACACGTTTCTTCTGTTTTACATTCAGTTCCGTTCAGTTCAGTTCAGTCGTTCAGTCGTGTCCGACTCTCTGCGACCCCATGAATTGCAGCACACCAGGCCTCCCTGTCCATCACCAACTCCCAGAGTTCACTCAGACTCACGTCCATTGAGTTGGTGATGCCATCCAGCCATCTCATCCTCTGTCGTCCCCTTCTCCTCCTGACATTAAAAAGGAGCAAAAACATCATTGCAGCTTCCTATTTTTATTGAGTTGTCCAACACTTCACCTCTGGTTCAGGTGAAGTCCTCTGGGACTTCCAGCCCTGCCTCCCAAGATGGGGACTTAATTGATCTGAGAGTGGACAGGGCATCGGGATTTTTCTTGCTTGCTCTGCAAATGTTGCAGGGATAAACCACTTCTGGCTCCACGTTGGAACTGTTTCCACTTTGCTCTCTGTTGCTTTTGTTGTTATACTCACGCATAATGGCCTGCCTCAGAATCCTGTCCCCTCTGCCTGACTATTAAACTAGAGTGCCTTTGTTCAGAACCCTGTCCACCTGTAGATGGCAGGAAGGAAGAAATGAACACATCCCCTTCCTGAGGCTTGCCATTCTAGGAGATGTTTGCAAGATTAATGGCCTTTTTACTTTGTTTCCTCATCTCCCTCCACCTCTGATCTGTGAAAGAACCTAGCATCCAGACCCCATAAGATGGTTAAGACAATTGTATGCCATCTTTTAGGTCAGCTGGCTCTCCAAATAAAGTTGTACTTCTTGCCTCCACACCTTGTCTCTGATTCATTGGCCTGCTGTGCAGTTAGCCAGGAGAACCTGGACTCGGGAACACAAAGACAACTTTGAGATAAGCCTTCGGGGCCCTTTCCATGGCTGTACTTGTTCCCAAGTGCCTCCCTTTGCAGAAATGCTGGGGATGGTGTCCTCCTGGGAGCCTGGGACTGGCACCCACTCCTTGGCCTCAACTGAGACCCTGAGCCCTTGACCCTCTGGGCTGCCTCGCACAAAGCCCTTCACCTCTGTTGGCCTCAGTTTCCCCTTCCGTCACCTGGACTGAGCAGTGTCCCTGAACTGTTTGGGGAGGTCAGTGGCCCCTGTAAGAAGTTTCAGAAGCGATGGGTCTTTTTTCCAGAACCAGGTCAGTGGGTGCCCAGCTGTGTCCATGGCTGTAGAGGTGCCTGAATTAACCCTTTTAGTCCTCGCCACCACCTCTTGAGGTCACTCCTTTTATTGGCCCATTTCATAGATGAGAAAACTAAGACATAAATAGGTAGAATAACCTGCCCAAGGTCCCACAGCCAGTAAATGGTGGGGCTGAGTTAGAACCTGAGCATCTCTGTGACCTTGGACAAGTGGCCTCATTGACCCAAGCCTCAGTTTCCTGAGAAAAGAGACCCTAACTAGACCCTAACCTGTAGATGAGTCAGGGGCACATGAGCTTGGAAAGTACATAGTAGGTACTCATTAAAGAGAGTCCTCCTTTTTTTTTAACTAGAGGATAATTGCTTTTCAAAGTTGTGGTCTCTGCCGTACATCAACACTGTCGTCGGTTTGATATGCACACACTTATGTGGTTTTGATGATCACAGGTGCTCAGCCACCCACCCACCCAGGTATCTTGGCCTGTGGCTGGGGGAGTCAAGGTGGACAGCGGTGGGAAACCCCCCAGCCCCAGAAGCAGCTCTGGTCTCCTCCATCTCAGCAGCTCCCTACCAATATCTAGTAGAAAGCATAACTGTGTCTTGCTCAATTCAGCTTTCGATTTTGTTTCTCTGAAAAACCACACATAGAAGTTTCATTTTCATTTTCTCCAGAGACTGATCAAGTTGGCTGCCTAGGGCCCCATTTCCGGGTGTGAACAGCTGACAGCTGACAGCCGTCCGGATGAAGCTGGAGTGTCTTCACAGCTGCCAGAAGCACCAGCCTGGCCCACAAGAGTACACCCAGCCTTGACCGGACCCACCTTCTGCAGGCCCCAGGGTCAGAGCCTGCTGCTGACTCCAAATCTCCCAGGCAGCTGCTGCCAGAATGGCCGAGGTCCCTGCTGGCCCAGGAGACACAGGTACTTTTTTCCCTCTAAGGACCCATGGGAGTGCCCGGGTGGGACTTAAATTTTCTTCTGGTTCCTTTTCTTGGTTCAGATGACAACCACGATAGGCTAATATCTAAAGGCACAACCGTAAGAAAGAGAGGGAGAGAGCATTGCATCGGGTTCAGAGCCTTGCTCTACACCAGGCATCTTGCAACACGCTCCGTGTGCGTTTTGCAGGAACCCTCAGGGGAAGCCCACTGAGGTTCCCACCTCACTCCTGAGATCACAGGCGGCACAGGTGAAATAACTCAGGGGACCACGGCTGAGCTTGGGGCCTGAACACCCTTCTTCACTTTCATTTTGAAGAAGGAGAGAAGTTGCTTTGCTAAGACTGGCAAGTGCTTATACGTGGCTTTCCTCCTGCTACTGTTCTTTTATTGAACAGCACACACAAAACTTAACTGGCACTGAACAGAGCTGTTTTCTAGGGTCCCCACTGAAAGCATGTGGGCTGGGGGCTGAGGCGCTTTTCGTCTGTCTTTGTTCTGTGATCAATAACTATCTGAACCTCACCACGCTCTGAAGTAGTCATGAATCTCACCATTTCAAAGAAGGGGAAATGGAGACCCAGAGAGGTCACACAGCTGGTAGGTGGCAGAGTTTTGGCTCAAACCCAGGAAAATATGTTGTGTCAGGGAGGGGGGTTAACTGGGAGTGGCTCAGGATCCCAGGCTGGTTGGTTCCCAGGTTCCTGTTATATTTTCCCAAGGAGACAGACATGTCAGGGGCACTGGGTAACTGAATTTAACTTGTTCCCCAGCAGGTTTTCCTTTTAACTGATCCCTCATCCCATTTTGCAATTTCTGGTTCAGCAGCCAGAAGACTCAGTGGGGGAGGCAAGCCCAGCCTTCACTGCATGGACCCCATTTTCTCTTTGGGGTCAGGGGACTGCAGGAGGAGGAAGAGAGAGAGGCGCACCCAGGAGCAGGTTTTTCAGGAATCAAAACTCTTTTCATGGCTAGGCAAAGCATCAGTGGGTTGGACGGGTATGACAGTCTCGGGGGTAGTGTTTAGTGAGTGAAGTTCAGGCTGGGTGACCCCAGGGGTTGTAATGCCCATCACCTGCCCCCAGAAAGATGCAAACATTCCATCCACAAGAGCAAGCCACACTGCCCAGCGCAGAGCTGGTAAACAGGTCATCCCCTAGTGCTGCCCACTCAGAATCCAGCAAGAACCCAGAGGTCAAAGGGTTGGGCTGCTGCCCTGGAAGGGTAACTTGGCCTTCCCAAGAAAGGCCCTGCTTTGCATTCCCACGGTGTTCTCAGGGGCAGACACTTTCTCTCCCAGCTCCATGCACTGCTGGCTCAGCGTCCACCAGTTCTCTCAGTCCCCGCAGGGCAGCTGGCTTGGGTTTATGGGAGCCTGCCTGGGAGGATTGGGGCCATTTGGAAAGTTCCTCTTTGAGCCTTGAGGCATCCTGCTTAGGACCATTAACTCTGGCAGAGGGGAGGCAGAAACAGAGGCCTTGGAGGAGCGCCCATCCCCTGCCCAGGCCATCTGAGCACACACCTATCCAGTAGTGGACACTCACTCTTTCATCCAGTCAAATGCTGTTAATAGTTCCTGAGACCCTACTGCATGCCTGGCCCATGGCTAGACACAGAACCACTACAGTGAACCTGGCAATCACAGCAGCGGATCCCTGGGGACACTCTGCAGGGGACCCACACAGGACCAGCGTCCCACCTGCTCAGGGCACTCAGGACAGCCTTCCAGCATTGGAGTCTGAGTAAGAACTCACAGTGGACAGGTGGAGGGGGGGGAGAGCACACCTGGCAAAGGGAACGGCATGTGCAAAGGCCCAGGGGTGAGTATGGCTGAAAGGAATTCAAACAGGTTGGCACTTGAAGGGCAGTTGAGGGTGGGTAAAGATGAGGCTAGCAGAACCCGTTCTGCCAGCCAAGAGGAGGGTGGACTGGAGGGAACCTGGGGTGGGTGGAACTGCTGTCATCGAGGGGATGCTGACAAGGAGTGGGGAGTGGAGGAGGAGAAAAGGAGAAGAAGGGGTTGAGAGAATCTGGAGCAGTACCACCAGGACTCCATGGTTGGGCAGCACGGTGAAAGCTCTGTTTCTGAACGCCTGCTGGGTTTCTGATGGGGATGAACAGTGACATCGCCCCTGTGGATGGTGAGCCCGAGGAGCAGATTCCACAGGGTGGGGTGGATGGGGGATGGAGAGCACCAGGGACAGGCCTCACTCCCCCCGCTCCTCTGCTCCGCCCTTACCCTCCTGCAACCTGCGGCCTCCACTCTCCTCTGCTCTGAGGACACCTGAGAGCTGACTGTTCCCAAACGTCCTCCAGTGCTCACACAGGCGGGGGACACTCGGAAGGCCTGGCAGCTCCTCTGGCCACCAGACTGTCCGGCCCAGGTCATTTCTGAGCAGCCCACGCACCCCTCCCTAAGCAGAGACACTGATGGATGTCTACTTTGACCTCTGTTCCTCCGTCTGCCCTGGATCCCTCTGTGAGGGCTCCTGACGGCCCAGACTGGGTCGTGGGGACCTCAGTTCTGTCTCTGCCCCTGTCTTGCTCTCCCAGACCTTGAGCAGAAGATTCTGGAGGTATTGAGGGATGCTGGCTCCCCTGTGAAGACTGCCCAACTGTTAAAGAAATTGCAAGTGCCCAAGAAGAAGCTCAACCAGCTCCTCCACAAGATGAAGCAGGAGTCAAAAGGAGTCATGCTCGCAGGCCCTGCGACGTGGTGCTTGGGCGACGGCGGGACCAAAGAAGTGGTTCCCACAGAGCGGGGTAACCTGTCACCGGCGGCGGGGGAGGTGGGGGTGCGGGACCCAGCATGAGCGGTCCTGGTAGCGGCCAAGCCCAGATTTGGACCTGGGTTCAAGTACGGGCTCTGCCCTTGAGGGTGCATGCCATGTTCTCACTGCATCCTGATTTCTTTCTCTGGCCAATGGAGTCGAGAGGATTTGATGCAAAGGGCTAAGCCCATGCCAGCACATAGTAGGTGCTCAGCCAAACTTTAATAATGATGTTTATGACACTACCAACGACATGATAATAACTGAAGTCTTAGCATCGCATGAGATCCACTTCTCTGGTTCTGCGGCCCATGGACCTAAACAGCTGACATGTGTCAAGTACTTACAAAAAGCTGTTGCAGGACCAGGGTTGGGGGAGGTGGGGCTCAAAGTGAAAGTGTTAGTCGCTCAGTCATGTCCAACTCTTTGCGACACCATGGACTGTAGCCCATCAGGCTCCTCTGTCCATGGAATTCTCCAGGCAAGAATACTGGAGTGGGTAGCTGTTCCCTTCTCGAGGGGATCTTCCCAACCTAGGGATTGAAACCAGGTCTCCCATATTTACAGTCTGAGCCACCAGGGAAGCCCAGAAGGGCATGGGGCAGGATTTGAAGCTAAGTTCCTTTAACTCTAGAATCTGAGTTTGGAGATCCGTGTGCTGGGTCCTCTACAGAGCAGCCCACCTTTGTCTGGCAGAATCCACGTCCCCTCTCCCGTTCCTTCACCCCCTGACCGTCTTTCTTTCTCCAGCGGAGAGGCCCCAGCAAGACGCAGTTGCAATTCCAAAGAAGCCGGGCCCCCAGCTCAGTAAACAGGGTAAGCATCCTGGTTTCATTCAGCGCCAGTTCCCTCTGCCCCCAGACTCTCACGGTCATTCAGGAAGCTACACGTGTCCAGCGACAACCACCCCACCCACTGAAAGGTCCCCCCACTGCACACAGTGTTCAGAGGCAAGGCTCTGTCTCTTGGGGAGAGGCTAAGTGACTGAGAAATCATTTGTCTGATGAATGGTTAGCATTTGCTGTGCACTTAGCATGGGCAGGCACTGTTCAGAACCCCTGAAGAGAATTCCCAACCCCCAGAACGACCTCTGTGGTGCAGTAATATTATTGTGTCCATTTCACAGATGAGGAAAATGGGCACAGGGGCTGGTAAGCAGGGGAGTAGATCCAGCCTCCAGGGTCCTCTTTAACCACTGGCCTCCCACCTCCCAGAGGAAGAGATCTACCAGTTTCTGGAAGCCCATGGGCCCCATAAAGCCCTGATGATCGCCAAGGCCCTGGGGATGAAGACAGCAAAGGAAGTCAACCCAGACTTGTATGCAATGAGGGACAAGCACCTCCTGGACTTTGACCAGAAATCAAACTCTTGGACAATTTATCGATCAGGTAGGCCCTTACTCTGGACAGGGTAGAGGGCAGAGCTGTGAAGAGAAATTGTAACACTCAAGCCCTGGTCCTTGCCGGGCTCCTGCTAAGTACTCTGGCTGCCCCACCTTGTCAGAAGCTGGAGTCTTGCTGACCTGTCCCTGGCAGGGGATTCCAGGAGGGAGGGGAATGCTGGTGGGAGTAACCAAGGAGGGCTTCCTGGAGGTGGGGTCCACCCCTGACTGTATCAACCCTGGGACACAGGTCTCAGTTTGAGTTTGCTAACAGTTTTCTGTAAGCATTTTGCCCAACTTGGAGTTTTAAAGTTGTTGAAGGAGTCGGCTAGGCTGGGCTTACATACCCACAGGTGGAGTCCCAGAACTGACTTAGGCATTACAAACAGCAGGCCCAAGGCCTAGAGACTCCAGTACTTTTAGGGGGTCACCAAATGGTCCAATTTCTCTTTAAATTGGAAGAAAAAAATGGATATCATAGTAAGAATGAATAGCTAATAATTCCAGCTGATTTATATTTGCCTTTATCCCAACACAGTCATTAAATGCAATTTTAAATACTTTTTATGGAGTTGAGGGCTCACAAAGACACAAGAGCCAAGGGCCCACGAAGGTGGGAATGTGGCCCTTTGTGTGGAGCCCATGTGGAGCTAACACCCCTGCTTATGGCACCCAAGGAGGGCCTCAGCATCTTAAAGGCTAGATGTTAAACAGTGGTGACTTCTCCAAATTCTTAAAAATGCCTTGTGAACCAAACAGAGCTTTTCCCATGGTTAGAAGCAGCCCGTGGACAGCTCCCTAAAGGGAGAGAGGAAAGGTCCCGAGAGGAAAGGTCCCTATAGGAAAGCAGAGGTTAGAGCCGTGGTTTCCTCGCAGTGGGAGGGGGCAGAGAGTGCAAGCAGGCACCAGCTGCCCTCCCGTGGTGGCAGAGGACACATGGGTAGGGTGGCCTGTGGGACAAAGTACAAGTTTACCTGCAGCGTTTGGTAAACACTCTGGCTCCTGGGGCCCACCTGGGCCCACTGACTCAGAACCCCAGGGTGGGCCCCCAGGAATTCGTGTTTTAACCAGCCCCCCCCACCCCGCCCACCCAGGAGATTCTGGTGCTGTGGACTAGTATTTGGAACTTCCGACCCCTTGAGAGGCACAAAAGGATTGAGTGGAATATTATTTTGCAGAAGGTTCTAGAAATCAGTCCACCCCAGTTATTTACCAGCAAAATCCAATCAACATGATCTGTCAGAAGGGACCAAACAGCCACATTTCCATCCAGAACTGTGAAGATATCCAGATTGGACACGGGAATCTCCTAGTGAGACAAATGGGCTCTGCAGAAAACGGTGAGTCCTCTGAGATGCCTGGGAGAGGGGTCCTGTCCATCTGGGTGGGGTGAGGAGCAGGGGGTGCATGTCTCCAGGGAGAAAGGGCAGCTATCAGATTTCCAAGGTCCTTTCTGGCTTCCCCAAGAATCAGGCTGTCTCTCCTTGTGCCTGGATCAAACCCTTCCTGCATTCCCTTTACTCTGCCATCTTTTGCCACATTTTCCACAAGAAACAACTTCATTCCTTCTCTCTCACTAAGATGGCACAAGGCATCATTGTAACATTGTGTTTGTTCCAAGACACTGTTTCTTCCCTCATGTTAGCATTTCACAAACTGGGATCCCTCTTACTGGGTACATCCTGGCTTTGATGAAATAACAGTAAGCAAGTGAGTACCTACTCCGTACCAGGCACTGTGGGGAGAGGGGACAGGGCCACCTCTCAGTCCAGCTATGGGACATGAATGAAAGCATTGACCCCAAATTTGGGACACCCCTTTGACCTCGAGAAAGCCCTTCCCCGCTCTGGGCCACAGTTTCCTTAACTGTGAAATGAGGAACTTTGTTCTAGACTCTAAATCAGCCTTTCCCCACCTTCAGTCCTCTGAGCTCCACCTTCCGTAATTTTGGCTGAGTCCTTGGCTGACTGTTAATTCGGTGTTGCTAAATGGTTTACCTTTTATTCTACTCAAATTCATTTTAAAGTAAACTTTTACAGCATTTCCTTGAAAACCACAAAGGTCACCCCAAGGAGACTTTTCCCCAATAGACCCAGAGGGGTGAGAATGGCTAGGAACAGAGGGCGAGCTCAGTATTTGGGTTTTCAATGCCCCATTGACACCCCAGGCATCCCAGTTATAAAACCCTGGAAACCCACGCTAACTGTTCTGCTGATCCACCTGCTCTTCAATTCAGAGCCTAAAGTAGTCACTCCCAGTCTGCTGGTGTCCAGAAAGAATTCAGAGTCCTGTCTCCTCTGTCTGGATTTATCTGTGTGCATGGTGGGGAGGGGGTGGGAAGAGCAGTACCAGAGGGTGGGGGTTAAGGGTCATGTTTCCATGTCCTCTACCAGGCTCCACGGCTCCCTCCTACCTCCCTCCAATGGCTTCTGCTGATCCCTCAACTCTGGATTCCCTGGCTGGATCCTGGGGGCCCCAGGACATCCGGATGGAGAAGTCTGTGCTCAGGCGAGTTCAGATGGGGCATGGCAATGAGATGAGACTTCACAGCAACCCAGCCAAGGGCTCTGCCCGCGGTGCCTGTGACAGCCCCCCAGGTAATGGGACAGTGGGCTGCCATCCTGCCCTCACCACACCCCATCTGGCCTCCTCGATACATGGGACTTGAGCCAGTCCTTGTGGGGAGAGGCATGATGGGAAATTCTTTCCATCCCACCAGGAGGCTGTCCACAGAGTAGAGCAAGGGGGTCTGGCAGAGTTAACACTAGGGTTCCCATTCCTGCTACCCACCTAGGAAACCTCAATGGCTTCATCTCTGCAATGGGCAGGGATCATTTCCTGGGCCAGATGAAGTGGAGACAAAGGAGATGGCTGGGTTGGAAAGGCATCTAAGGAGCCACCTAGGTGCTGTTGACCAGAGGGCTGAGGCGAAGTCCTCGCTGACACTGGGCATCCAGAGACAGGCTGGGGGAGATGCAGCAGAGAGGCCTGGGAGAGGAGGAGCCCCAGGGATGCCAGGGCACAAGTTTCCAGAAGAGAAGAGGCTGTGAGATCAAGGGAGGGTCACAGGGTCTGGCAACAAGGGGTCTGTAGTGACCTGAGGGGCCAGAAGGAGCGAGGGCAGTGGAAGGAGGTGAGACAGAGCGTGGCCAGCTCTCTTCTGAAGTTTGGCAGGGGAGGCAGGAGCAAGATGGCAGGGGCTGGGGACTGGGCTGGGGGTCACGTGAAGATTCTAACTGAAGATGGTGATGGTGTTCCAGAGTTGCCAGAAGGCAGGCAGCAGAGAGACAGGGACAAGGGTCCGCGGGGGCAGTAGTTGAGTGCCCAGGGAGGCACAGAGGACCAGGTCAGTGGGGATGGGCAGCAGGAGGAGGGGAACTCAAGCTGGCAGACCCAGGGGCCAAGAGAACTGGCAGCCCAGGCACATGAAAGGAACATACAGAGGCACCATGTGAGGCCACATGTCTGCCCATGACAGAGCATGGCACAGACCACTGCAGGAAGGCTCCAGGAGGATGGTCAGCTGTGCAGCACCTGGGAGCCAGGTCGGAGGTCAGGCCTGCTGTCCAGCTGCTCACAACCCCTCCCCGAATCCCTTTCTATGACCGACCTGCAGCCTCTGTCTTGGGCACCAGCCCAGAAGCTTCCATCGAAATTCAAATCCCTGAACCAGGACCTCAGTCTGAAGGGGTCACCTCCCAGAGAGTCCACATTCGCTCCTGCTTCCTCGAGGACACCACTGTCGGCAACAGCAACAGGATGATGGTCCACCCAGGGGCAGCTGATGTCAAGGGAGTCAAAAGGCCTGGGGAAACAGGAGGGGACGCAGGTGAGCCTGGGGCAGGGCGGGACCCGCATGCTCTTTCTCTTACTCACTCAACAGTCATGAATCTCCTGTTTCCTGGAGTCTGGGAGGCAGGAGAATCATGACAGAAGTGGAGTCCACCTAACCCATCACTCAGCTGGGAGCCTTTGCTTCCCCATCTATAAGTTGAGGGTTAGAGGAGCCCATGGCCCCTGGGCTGTGGGGAGGACTGGATGCACTCCACTCACTGCTGCGGCACCTGGACCAGACCAGTGACATGTTTGTGAGGCCCGGTGCGGCAAGAAAAAGCAAGGCTCCTTGTTCAAAACTTAGGAAGAATTTCAAGACAAAGACACGAGAGTGGTAAGCCGAACACAGGCCCATCTGAAGGCCTGTGTGGCCACCCAAGCCACATGCCATGAGGCTGGGCTGCCTTGGAACCTTCTGGAACACGATCCCTCCTCTATTCGTAGTCACCCAGCTCACTAATTCTTCCCCACAAATAACACTGTAGCCACCTTACGCTTCTCCCACATCTTCATTTATTAGGAAGAAGTCATTCATTCATTCATTCATTCACCCACTTTGGCCCCACTCCTGCACGCAAACCCTCCCCATCCCTGGAGATACAGCTAAGAGCACAAAGAGACAAATACACCCCACTCATGAGATAAGAGTCCAGTAGCGAGTAGAGACTAGCCTTTTGAGACCAGCACCAAAAAGAACTATAAAATGGGAGGCAGAGTGTGACCTAGTAGACGTGCCTTAGCCAGGCCCACAGAGAAGCTCAGGATGAGGTGGCATCTGTGCCCAGGCCTGCAGGAAGGGAGGAACCAGACAAGCATAGATGTGGGAAGAGCACTGCAGGCAGAGGGAACAGCAAGTGCAAAGGCCCTGAGATGGGAACAAGGTCCAGAACCACACACATGAGCCCAGAGAGCAGAGGGCTGTGATCCAATAGGCAAGGCTGGGTCTCTCCCTGCTGGGAAGCCCAAGAGAAAGGTCTGGGTCTTATCTGAAGTAAGCTGGGGTGGCCTGGGGGGTTGGAGCAGGGGGCAACATGATGTGGGGCACAATTTAAAAGTCTGACCAAAGATAATCTGAAATCAAAGGGGGCAGAAGAAGTGGGAGCAGTGGTCTGGAGGAGAAAGAATGGGGCTTCGGACATGGGGACATGAGGTCATCCACCCGTGAAGCCCGCACCCCAGGCAGCGGCTTCAGCAACCATGAACCAAGTCACCTCGGTTGTTCAGTTGTTCGTGGGGAGGCGGCTGACGTGTTCCTGGTGTCCCCTCTCTTCCCCAGAGCCTCCCCACCGAGATGCACCATCCAGAAGCGAGGTCCCTCCTGTTGGCAGTCAGGCCGACCCCGTCAGCGCTGAGACGCTCATCTCAGAAAAGCTGACAGCGATGACCCTTGAGAGGCGTGGCTCCGAAAGGACAGAAGACACCTGCTGAGTGAAGGACCCGAAGAGCCGGTGTCCCGGGGCGGGGGCGGGGGTGGAACTCAGAGCAAACAGCCTGGAGGCAGACGCACACAGAAAGAGCCTGGGGGAGGGTGAGCTCTCTGCTGCCATAAATGTCATTTTTTACCTTCTCGCCTCCGGACACACGACCACTGTGGGTCAGCATTTGGGCTGGACCCGGCGTGGTGCGAGGGCTGTGTCGAGGCAGTCTGAGTGCAGCTTGGAATAGAGTTTCCAGACCCAGAGTACTGCAGAAAGGAGTGAGTTTATTAAGAACAAAGACCAGAAATAACGTGGGCACTGCGATCACAGTGGGCCGTCAAGTCCCGACAGGCCTGGGCAGTTGCTGTCCGGGTGCTGCCCGCTCCCTGAGCTGTGGCCAGGTTTGTCCTGCCCTGTCTGGGGCTGCTCGCTCGATGGCTGCTCTGCTTCCTGTCACCAGACTCAGTTCCTCCGGCCACCCCTGCCCCTAACATCCATCCCCGCTGTGTGACCCCTCAACCTGATGGGCAGAGACTGCTCTGGTTGGGGCCATGGGATGGGGGGAGGGGGCGCAGAGGGCAAGACTGGCACCCACAGCATGTGGACAGGAAGAGAAGCTAGGGGGAAGACACTGGGGTCTGGAAACTAGACTTGGCCTGGACGGTGCTGGCTCCGCACCCCGTGGGGCCTCCTCTGGCTGCTGAGATGTCTGCGAGCCATGCTGGAGGGGGCATCTGGGTGGGCCCAAGCTGGATCTCCAGCCGAGGAGGTCAGGGACAGGGCCTATCATGCCTGAGGACCTGGGGTGGGGGTGGGCTGGGCAGGGACAGGGCCCGATCATGCCTGAGGACCTGGGGTGGGGGTGGGCTGGGCAGGGACAGGGCCCGATCATGCCTGAGGACCTGGGGTGGGGGTGGGCTGGGCAGGGACAGGGCCCGATCATGCCTGAGGACCTGGGGTGGGGGTGGGCTGGGCAGGGACAGGGCCCGATCATGCCTGAGGACCTGGGGTGGGGGTGGGCTGGGCAGGGACAGGGCCCGATCATGCCTGAGGACCTGGGGTGGGGGTGGGCTGGGCTGGGCTGGGCTGGAGGCGCCCCGTGACACACTGTGCTTTTCCCGTGTGCTCTATGTGTATCTGGGCTGTGCCCGGGGTTTCACAAATAAAGTCGTGTGGCAGCAGTGGGGAAAAAAAAAAAGGACTTGCCTGGATGGTGCTGGCTTCCCACCCTGTGGGGTCTCCTTTGGCTCCTGAGAAGGGTAGTCATTCCCTTTTCCAGGGGATCTTGCCAATCCAGGGATCGAATCCAGCTCTCCCACATTGCAGGCAGATTCTTTACCAGCTGAGCCACAAAGGAAGAATATTGCAGTGGGTAGCGTATCCTTTCTCCAGCGGATCTTCCAGAACCCAGGAATTGAACTAGGGTCTCCTGCATTCTGCTGCTGCTGCTGCTAAGTCGCTTCAGTCATGTCCAATTCTGTGCGACTCCAGAGATGGCAGCCCACCAGGCTCCGCCGTCTCTGGGATTTTCCAGGCAAGAACACTGGAGTGGGTTGCCATTTCCTTCTCCAGTGCATGAACGTGAAAAGTGAAAGTGAAGTCACTCGGTCGTGTCCGACTCCTAGCAACCCCATGAACTGCAGCCTACCAGGCTCCTCCTGGTAGGAGGGATTTGCCATGGGATTTGCCAGGCAAGACTACTGGAGTGGGTTGCCATTGCATTCTCCATTGAGAACAAAGAGCAGAGATAAAGTGACCGCTGCAAGTGCAGTGGACCAACAACTCCCGACAGGCCAGGGAGAGATGACAGGTTTTGCAGGTTAATAACCGATTTTTAAGAAGCAAGGTCCAATGCTGTAAAGAGCAATATTGCATAGGAACCTGGGATGTCAGGTCCATGAATCAAGGCAAATTGGAAGTGGTCAAACAAGAGATGGCAAGAGTGAACGTTGACATTCTAGTAATCAGCGAACTAAAATGGACTGGAATGGGTGAATTTGACTCAGATGACCATTATATCTACTACTGCGGGCAGGAATCCCTCAGAAGAAATGGAGTGGCCATCATGGTCAACAAAAGAGTGCGAAATGCAGTACTCGGATGCAATCTCAAAAACAACAGAATGATCTCTGTTCGTTTCCAGGGTAAACCATTCAATATCACAGTAATCCAAGTCTATGCCCCGACCAGTAACACTGAAGAAGCTGAAGTTGAATGCTTCTATGAAGACCTACAAAACCTTTTAGAACTAACACCCAAAAAAGATGACCTTTTCATTAGAGGGGACTGGAATGCAAAAGTAGGAAGTCAAGAAACACCTGGAGTAACAGGCAAATTTGGCCTTGGAATACGGAATGAAGCAGGGCAAAGGCTAATAGAGTTTTGCCAAGAAAATGCACTGGTCATAGCAAACACCCTCTTCCAACAACACAAGAGAAGACTCTACACATGGACCTCACCAAATGGTCAACACTGAAATCAGATTGATTATATTCTTTGCAGCCAAAGATGGAGAAGCTCTATACAGTCAACAAAAACAAGACCAGGAGCTGACTGTGGCTCAGATCATGAACTCCTTATTGCCAAATTCAGACTTAAATTGAAGAAAGTAGGGAAAACCACTAGACCATTCAGGTAAGACCTAAATCAAATCCCTTATGATTGTACTGTGGAAGTGAGAAATAGATTTAAGGGACTAGATCTGATAGATAGAGTGCCTCATGAACTATGGAATGAGGTTTGTGACATTGTACAGGAGACAGGGATCAAGACCATGACCATGGAAAAGAAATGCAAGAAAGCAAAATGGCTGTCTGGGGAGGCCTTACAAATAGCTGTGAAAAGAAGAGACGCGAAAAGCAAAGGAGAAAAGGAAAGATATATGCATCTGAATGCAGAGTTCCAAAGAATACCAAGGAGAGATAAGAAAGCCTTCCTCAGCGATCAATGCAAAGAAATAGAGGAAAACAACAGAATGGGAAAGACTAGAGATCTCTTCAAGAAAATTAGAGATACCAAGAGAACATTTCATGCAAAGATGGGCTCGATAAAGGACAGAAATGGTATGGACCTAACAGAAGCAGAAGATATTAAGAAGAGATGGCAAGAATACACAGAAGAACTACACAAAAAAGATCTTCACGACCCAGATAATCATGATGGTGTGATCACTGACCTAGAGCCAGACATCCTGGAATGTGAAGTCAAGTGGGCCTTAGAAAGCATCACTATGAACAAAGCTAGTGGAGGTGATGGAATTCCAGTGGAGCTATTTCAAATCCTGGAAGATGATGCTGTGAAAGTGCTGCACTCAATATGCCAGCAAATTTGGAAAACTCAGCAGTGGCCACAGGACTGGAAAAGGTCAGTTTTCATTCCAATCTCAAAGAAAGGCAATGCCAAAGAATGCTCAAACTACTGCACAATTGCACTCATCTCACACGCTAGTAAAGTAATGCTCAAAATTCTCCAAGCCAGGCTTCAGCAATACGTGAACCATGAACTTCCAGATGTTCAAGCTGGTTTTAGAAAAGGCAGAGGAAGCAGAGACCAAACTGCCAATATCCGCTGGATCATGGAAAAAGCAAGAGAGTTCCAGAAAAACATCTTTTTCTGCTTTATTGACTATGCCAAAGCCTTTGACTGTGTGGATCACAATCAACTGTGGAAAATTCTGAAAGAGATGGGAATACCAGACCACCTGACCTGCCTCTTGAGAAACCCATATGCAGGTCAGGAAGCAACAGTTAGAACTGGACATGGAACAACAGACTGGTTCCAAATAGGAAAAAGAGTACGTCAAGGCTGTATATTGTCACCATGCTTATTTAACTTCTATGCAGAGTACATTATGAGAAACGCTGGGCTGGAAGAAGCACAAGCTGGAATCAAGATTGCCGGGAGAAATATCAATAACCTCAGATATGCAGATGACACCACCCTTATGGCAGAAAATGAAGAGGAACTAAAAAGCCTCTTGATGAAAGTGAAAGTGGAGAGTGAAAAAGTTGGCTTAAAACTCAACATTCAGAAAACAAAGTTCATGGCAACTGGTCCCATCACTTCATGGGAAATAGATGGGGAAACAGTGGAAACAGTCTCAGACTTATTTTTCTGGGCTCCAAAATCACTGCAGATGGTGACTGCAGCCATGAAATTAAAAGATGCTTACTCCTCGGAAGGAAAGTTATGACCAACCTAGATAGCATATTGAAAAGCAGAGACATTACTTTGCCAACAAAGGTCCGTCTAGTCAAGGCTATGGTTTTTCCAGTAGTCATGTATGGATGTGAGAGTTGGACTGTGAAGAAAGCTGAGCACTGAAGAATTGATGCTTTTGAACTGTGGTGTTGGAGAAGACTCTTCAGAGTCCCTTGGACTGTAAGGAGATCCAACCAGTCCATTCTGAAGGAGATCAGCCCTGGGATTTCTTTGGAAAGAATGATGCTGAAGCTGAAATTCCAGTACTTTGGCCACCTCATGCGAAGAGTTGACTCATTGGAAAAGACTCTGATGCTGGGAGGGGTTAGAGGCAGGAGGAGAAGGGGACAACAGAGGATGAGATGGCTGGATGGCATCACTGACTCGATGGACGTGAGTCTGAGTGAACTCCGGGAGTTGGTGATGGACAGAGAGGCCTGGCGTGCTGTGATTCATGGGGTCGCAAAGAGTCGGACATGACTTGAGCGACTGAACTGAACTGAACCAATTTTTATAGCCTCAAGACAAAGGACATTCCTGCTGGATGGTTTTCACCAGGTGATTTCTTGGGATGTTATAGGGTATTTACTGGAGTTGGCATCTTTGCCTAGCTGGGAGTCAGGAAACTTGTTAATGATGGTCGGGGGCTTTTCGCAAAGTTACAAAAGGGCTCAGTCAGCTTCGGAGGTGACCTTGGTTCTGGGCTCCACTTCTGTGGCCTTGGGGACAGGACTCAACAGACAGGGCCTCTGGCGGCCAGGAGCAGCCTGCCAGGGGGCGCCTTCCTGGGTCCACCATACATCAGGGCCACCCACTCTTTGCTCTCCATGTAAGACTTGACTTCCTCAATGCCCATCGTGGCCCCCTAATGGTTTTACCAACTGACCTTTCTAGAACCTTCCCACCTTCTCCTTGAAGGCTAGGGATGGGTCATTCCCTAACGTTACCAGAAAAGGGTAAACTCCCATCATCAACTCAATGGGCATGAGTTTGGGTAAATTCCGGGAGAGAGTGAAGGACAGGGAAACCTGACATGCTGCAGTCCACAGGGTTGCAAAGAGTCAGACACGACTGAGCGGCTGAACAACAAGACAGATGAAAACCTCAGAAGCCAGCTGCATCTCCCCCAGCACCAGCCGGTGAACTCACTAGGCACAGAGGCCCTGTCTTTTCACTCTTGATCCTCCAGTAGATGCTAGACAGGCCCCTGCCTCTCACCACACTGACCACCTCCTGAGTACCAAGCCCTCAGGCTGCAGAGACAGGAAGACTCAGTCCCTGCCCTTGGGGAGCAGTTCACAGTCAGCAGGAGAGGCAGTCCGGGCCTGGGCAGTGAGTCCTGAACAGGAATGACCACGTGGAATAACGGGGGGCAGAACAGGGTCCCAGACACCATCTGCAGGGCCAGGAGGCTTTGAAGGAGATAGCTCTGGAACTCATTCTTCAGCACCTGGCAGAAGGAGGGGGTTGAGAAGGGAATGATGTTCTAGGCAAGGGCTCAGCCTGAGCAAAGACACAATGCTCAGAACTTCTTCAACTTACTTAAGACAACTTACTCAGAGCAGCACAGCAGTGTAGGTGTTGCTGAAAAACCCAGTGCAAAGAATATACAACTGGAAGATCGGCTGGAGAGGAATCTGAACTTGATGCTGAGCTCTGAACAAGCACCACTCCACCTGCACAAATATTCAAGGAGAACAAGGAAGTTGGCTTCATTACAAGGAAGGCAGGCTTTTGTCTGGTGGACTGGAATGGCTCTGTCTACAAGGGGACAAAGTTATCTCGACCACCCCTGTGATCTAGGGCTCCAAAATCATTCCTGGCTGGCATAACCAGTTTGCAAACATGCCACCAGGATGTCAGGGGCATGAAATCAGGTTTGGCTCCTTGCTTCTGGCATTGTCTTCCCTCTGCAGTGAGCTGAAAACCAAGTGCTTGCCTCAAAGTTTGCCCGGCGTCTGTGGTTAACCAGGCCTGTATCGGCAGGTGATCAAAATCATCTCAGAGCTCAACTTCAGCTCCCACCTGCAGCCCAGGCCAGAGCACTCAATTTTTCTGCGAGATTTCACCTCTCTGTGTGATTAATTTGGTGTAAACACGCTGACAAAGCATTGTTAGCAGTTAATTGGGGCTGGAGGTGAAGGTCAAAGCTGGTCTCTTCAGGAATGAAATTAACTAGCTACCGTTAATACAAAGAATGATTAAGTCCATCTATCCCCAGCCTTTTGCTCTCACTAGCTCATCCATTGCCCCAATGATTCTTGTGCACACAGAACTTGAAGCCTCTGGAGTGGGATAGGATGAGGGTTGGGATGGGGAAGGAAGAATTTCCTACTAGAGTTAAAAGTAATTTTCCAAAATCACCATGACCTGCTCACAAACACGATTCTATTTTCCTTCTTTTTAAAAACATTTTATTAGAGAATAGTCGATTTACAACGTTGTGTCAGCTTGCTGTACAGCAAAGTGAATCAGTTATACATAAACAAATATCCACTCTTCTTTAGATTATTTTCCCATATAGGCCATTACAATATATTGATTAGAGTTCCTCTGTGCTATACAGTAGGTCCTTTTTAGTTATGTATTTTATGTATAGTGACATGTATTTGTAAATCTCAGCCTCCCAATTCATTTCTTCCCCACCCTCTTTACTCCCTGGTAACCATTAGCTTGTTTTCTACATTTGTAACTCTGTTTCTGTTTTGTGGATAAGTTCATTTGTTCCCTTCTTTTAGATCGCAAGTATAAGCGATGTTATATATTTGTCTTATTCTGTTTTTCTTATTTCACTCACTATCACACACCGTAGGTCCATCCATGTTACTGCAAATGGCATTATTTTGCTGAGTAATGTTCCATTGCATACATGGCTAAGTAACATTCCGTTGTACCTGTGCACCACATCTGTATCCATTCCCGTGTCAGTGGACATTAACATGGCATCAGGTCTTGGCTACTGGAAACAGTGCTGCAATGAACGTTAGGACGCATGTATCCTTTCGGATCTTGTTTTTCTCCAAATATATGCCCAGGAGTGGGATCGTGGGGTCAAAAAGTAGCTCTAGTTTTAGTTTTGAAACGAAATAGCAGTATGTGTCGTGGTTGGCACGGGGGTGGGTACCCACCTGGACCCTTGGTTGTCTCAGGGCAGGGGGAGCGGGTTCCTGTTGCTGCTGTAACAAAGTGCCGCATGTGAGGGGTTTAAAACAACACAAACTCAGCATCTGGTCCTGGAGGCAGACTGGGTGAAAGTCATGGCGTGAGCAACGCCGGTTCCTCCAGAGATTTGGCAGAGAACCATTCTCTTGCTTTTCCCAGCTTCCAGGGGCACCTGCTCTCCTGGCTCACAGCCCCTCCCTCTATCCCCAAATTGAGCAGCATCACATCTTCGATTCTCTCCCTTCCCTCCTCTTTCCGCCTCTTCTAAGAACCCTTGTGATTACTGTCTGCCCATCCAGGATAATGGTCCTTTATCCAGGTCCCCTCAAGGTCCTTTATCACCTCCACACCCTGCGAGGATGAAAGGGTATCCTGCACAGTGATTCTCAGCTCTCAGAGCATCTAACAAATGCTGAGTTCCAGTCCACCCCAAAGCGACTGATGACAGTCTCTGGGAAAGAGGCCTGGGCTGGGGTATGTTCTTTAAAGCTCCTCTGTGATCCCAAGGAGCCCCTTGGGGGCTGAGCTATCCCTGTCTGGCTCCAGTTGGACATACCCAGGACACCAACAGACCACAGCTGTTAGGACCGCAGAAATCCCTCACCCAGCACCACCTTCTGGCTGGTGCAGGAGAGCATCTAGAGGGAGAAGAACCCCAAGCCACATCCCAGCCAGGTTCAGGGTCCCAGGTCCCAGGTGGCCCTCAGCCTGGGCTGTGGAGGATTCGGGTTCAGCCTTTCACTGCTTTGGTTTGAGCGCCACCTGCTGGCGGCAGGCAACTTGGCCAGTGGCCGGCTGCAGCCCCCACCAGGCTGGGCTTGTGAACTTCCAGGGTCCCAGTCTGGGGTGGGGTGGGCTGGGACCATTCCCTCCCATTTAAGTGGCCAGACTTACATCTGGGGCTCTGCCTCACAACCTAAACTTGTCCACAGACCCCAGATTAAGTCCCTGCACTGCCCTCCCTTCCCCCAGCTGCCAGCACTCCAAAATCAACAACCCAGTGCCCGCAAAAGCTGATTCTCTTTCCTCAAGAGGAATACCCCTATAAGCTTGGGGACCGACCCCCACCCCCTGGAAGATCCCAGCCCAACTTCTGCAGGAATCCCAGGGACCTGGTCCACAGCGTCACAGCCCTGAGTCCTGACATTTTTGGAACTCCTACGTGTACTAACTCACTTCATCCTTCCATCCAGCCTGTGAAGAAAGGGATTCTCATCCCATTTCACACGGTGGGAATACTGAGTCACAGAGAGGTTAAGCTACTTGCCCATGGTCACACAGCCAGCATCCAATCCAGCGGACAAAGTGTGTGAAAACAGCCCCTTGGGGTGTAAAAGAAAACCTCTGTACATGGAAGGCCCACATGCTTGGGCAATGCCTTGGTCTGGGAGGTGGGGGTGGCTCCCACCTTCCCCCACCTGAGTGCAGCCAGCCACCTGTCCTCAGGCAGGCCCACCACGCAGGTGAATGCCCCCATGTCTCTGCAACACTATAGGGCTGAAGGGAACAAGCTCAGGGGCACCCCATTTCTGAGTTCAGCCACTCCCTTTCCTGCTGTGTGATTTTGGGCAGATGTCTAGTCTGTCTGTGCCTCAGATTCCATATGTGTGAAAGGGGGTAATCATGGCTCTTCCTTCACAAGATGGTTTGCAGGATGAAATCAGTGTCTGGTTCTTAGGAACCAGGGCCCCTGCGTCAGTGCTGCTCATAAGTGTGGCCCTCCCATATGGCCCCCTAAGAGACCCACATCTCAGAGGCCGCACCTTTCCATGTTGCCCCCCAGCCCTCCATCCTCCTCCGGATCCTGGTATAGCCCCTGGTTTTACTCCGACATCAGGGTGGATAGGATGGTCAGAAGCTGCACCGCTCCTAGCAATCCCCGTCAGGCCCAGCAAGCAGAAGCTTCACCCTCTGGGCTGTGACTCACCCTGAGTGGTCTGCCACCTCAGGCCTCAGCACCTCAACTCCGCAGTGCACACACAGCTCAGTGCCCAGGACAGAAGAGGTGCCTCTCCCGACAGGGAAGCCCCCTCCCACCGGCACACGCGCGCGCACACACACACACGCGCACGCTTCTGGGCAACATCACCTCCTCCTGCCTACCCAGAGGCAGCCAGGCCTGGGACCATCAGGGCTCATATTCTTAGCAGAGGCTTGGCCCTGGAAACGCTGTGCAGTCTTTCTGAGCTTCGGGTTCCCCATCTGCAAAGCAGAGGTTAACACATGCTCCGTGGCAGCGTCCAGTGTGCAGTGAGCATTCCACGGACATCTGTGGACGTGGCTGCTGTGATCCTGTGCTCACAGCTTCCCACACAGCCTTGGCCACAGTGACCGCAAACGGCAAGCCTAAGCTGCTGTGACTTAATGCCATCTGCTGCTCAGGCCCCTCCTAGGAGGTATCCCGACCCCGTCTGCAGAGGACGAGAGCAGGCCAGGCCTCATCCCATAGCCTGTGACTCTGCGTTTGAATGCTGAGCTGTCCCTCCACACAGACGTCACCTGTTCAGCCCTCACACCAGCCCTAAGAAATGCACAAAGAGATTTTGCCCACTTCACAGATAAGGAAACTGAGGCCCAGGAAAGCAAGATCAAATCTCATTCTGACTGGCCCCCATGGTGGGTCAGGATCCTCCAACTATAGGCAGAGCCTGGGGCAGGTCGTGGGGTGACTCATAGCTGATGCTAGGAGGCTGGGTGGGCCTGGTCCCCAGAGCCATGAGTGTGTGTCCAAATGTGGATTTGTCAAAACTCCCTTCTTATCACAGAGCCGAGGGCTTTGAAGTTTCAATCTTCCTCAAGGGATGAGAAACTCTGGAAAACTCACTTTGCTCTAAGAAATCCAACCTACAGTGCTCAGCCAGCCTGAATCACCCCCTGGCCACACCCAGAGGGCATGTGCAGCTGCTCAGATTATGTTGTGAAAGAACCTTCAGTGACACGGAAGGAGACCCAGCATCTTGTGTGTGGGGACAATCCCGGCAGGTCCCAGAGCTCCATGTCGGGGGTGATGCACTTTTTGGATAAAAAGTATCTGGATGCGTGGGAAAGAGACGGAAGAAAGTCGGTGTATGTGTGTACGTGAAGAAAGGCTCTCCTTGGCTGAAACTCCAGGTGCTTGGTTTCTTTCTGCTTTACCTGCTTCTTCAGCTTTCCCTGCAGGGCGAGTGCATTAATTGGGTAACTATAAACATGGGCTTCCCAAGTGGCACTAGTGGTCGAGATTCTGCCTGCAATGCAGGAGACACAGGAAACGCGGGTTCAATCCCTGAGTTGGAAAGATTCCCCTGGAGGAGGGAATGGCAACCCACTCCATTATTCTTACCTGGAGAATCCATGGAGAAAGGAGCCTGGCCAGCTAGAGTCCATAGGGTTGCAAAGAGTTGGACATGACTGAGGGTCTTACAGGATAGGAAACATCTGTCATAGGGCCTCCTGGGCCCCCCGACCCTGTGGGCCCTGACGTGGGCCATGGCCAGGGCTCTGACCACCAGGTGGCGCCCCCGATCTTCTTTTGCAAATCAAGCCCAAGTTTGGAATTAATGGGGCAGTGGGGCAAGTGCTCATGGGATCCAATTTTCTGCCTCTAGTGAGCCCAGGACACCCAGGGTCAGGACTGGGTCCTGAGATCCAGAGCTTCAGACTCTAAGACGTGGGTAGGGGGTCTCTGTGGACTTGCCACACCCAAGTCAGCAGTTCTTCCATAGAGCAAGGTGACCACCCTGCACATCTCTTCCCTCTGCCCAGAGGTGTGTGTGTCCTCAAAGTGACCTTCAGGTGACCTTGTGTTCAGTCCCTGCAGGGATCCCACCTGTCCGGGCCCCTTCCCAGCCCTCACTGACCCCCTCATTCTGGTCAGTGTCACACCCCATGCACGCCTGAAGCCCCACCAGCTCTTGTCTTCGGCTGCCTGTCTCTCTCTGCATTTCTATCTGATTTCCTCTCTCTGCCTCTGTCTGCCTCTCAGCATCTGCTCCTACCACATGAAATCTTACTGTCCAGCAAAGTCCAGGTGTCTGCACAGGCAGACTACCAGACCCCACCCTTGAGAATTCAGGTGAGTAGGTCCGGGTGGACCCTGGAATCAGCATTTCATGCAAATCTCATCAGCAGCAAACACTCCGTGGTGAGCTCACTGCTCAAGATCCCTGCCAGCCTAGGCTGCGGGTCTGACCTGGCCCTGCCGGCCCCTCGCCTTCCTCTCCTGACATCCCTCTGTCTCCCTCCCTGGCCTCAAATTGCATGGCCTTGAATTTATCCCAGGCCTCCTGCCCCAGGGCCTTTGCACACACACTCCCTCCAGTATCCTGTCTCTGTGTCTTCCTGGCTCGCCTTCCAGGTCTCAGTTCAAGTGTCTTCTCCTTAGAGAGTCTCCCCCCAACCCCAGGCCCTCTTTGCCACACTCGCTGAGCTATTTCCATCTAAGCATCCAGAGTGATCTGGTATACCTTATGTCCCTGCTTCTTTCATTACCATCTCTCCCTGGACCACATTCTCTGCTCCACCAGGGTAGAGATCTCGTCCATCAGTTTGTCTGCGATCCTCTCAGTGTCAAGAACTATATCTGGCTCTCATATATGACACAATATGTTTGTAATTCATAAATGAATGAGTGAACATCCCCAGGTGACTGATGCCCAGTGAGGGCTGGAACCTGGTCAGTTAGCCCACCCTTCAGGGCCTTTGAAGGTCAAGGCTTCACTCCCTGCATTTTCCCCCAGGTGCTTCCCAAACCTGATCACTCCAGTCCAGGGTCACCCTTTCCAGGCCCTGAGCCTTGGCTTAGGCAGTGCCCTCCACCTGGGTGCTCTCTCAACTCTGCCATAGAACTCACTGTTAAGGCCCCACCCAACTTTGGACTCCACCAAGAAGCCTTCCTGGACTGTTCCTTGAGTCAATATTTATCATTCTGTCCCATAAACTCCACCCCATAGTTTATGGGTTTCTCAGGGCATTCGCTGTTTTCTCCAGGAGCAGCACCCCCAGGCACCTGGCCTGTATTGATCATCCTCAGACCCCAGTGTGGGTTCCATAGACATGCTGGCTTAGGGGCCCCTGACGAAGAGGGGCAAGATGAGTGTAGCCCGGGAATCAGCATCAGCACCTGCTTTCCGGGACCTTATGTGGGCTGGTGGTTGGCTGAGCTCAGTGACTCATGTCTTACCAAGCCAGGAGCCCGAACCCAGAAGGAGCAGCTCTTGCCCTCTGCTCTCTGCCCTTTGCCCTCTGCAGGACCCAGGGCAAGCAGGGGAAATAGAGGCCTCCTTGGCCACCTTGTCCCAAGGGCAAGTGCTTTGTCCCAGAGCAGCCTCAGCAGTTCAAACCCTCTCCCAGGCTGTGCAGCCCGGGGCAAATGCACACCCTCTCTCTGCCCGGCTTCCCGCCTGCACTGAGCTCACAGGCCACTGTGGTGGTTCAGGAAGCCCAGACACCTGACGTGCTTGAACCAGCCTGACACAGAAGCAAGAGCCGTTTACTGAAAAAGAAACAGTCCAAAGAGTGGGCAACTCTTCCAGTCCCCGTATGACACACAAGGCAGAAGGGCGGGTGTGCTGGTGACCCTCCGAGGTCATAACAGGGACCCTCATCCATCCACCTCCCACCTGGATGGCAGGGAGGGACTTAGCTCAGCCCCTGTTCCCTCCACTGGACAGTGAGATCTGAAGACAGCAACTGTGCCATCATTTGGGGACCCTGTCCCTGTGTGCAGTCCCAGACGATCCTGTCCCCTCGCCCTATCAGGGGAGTCTGTCCCAGCAGGACTGCATCTTAGATTCCTCAGGGGACCACAGTCACAATGCAGGAAGGTCAGGTGCCCCGGGAACCCCACAGTCTCTGCACCCAGCACTCTTTGGGCCCTGGCTGCTAAGCACCCCACAGAGTCGAGCAGGTGGACTTGAACCCCACTGGCGGGCCAGGACTTTGGGCTGGGACTTCGCTCTGGGATGGGGTGTTTACAGAGACCCCGGGCCTGGTCCAAGTGCTGACACCGTGGCCAATGTCCCCGTTGGGTTAAGCATTCATGGTCCTGGCTGATTCCAGCTTTGGACAGGGGACGCCTAAGGGAACTGCTGGGGCCAGACATGACAGAAACGATTCAGAGGCTTTCCACCCGAGGTGGGGGCTGCCCTCCCACCCCAGACCCAGTTTCTCCTTTTCTGGCTTTCAAAGCCCGGACCAAACCTCCTCTCTGCCCATGGCGCCAAGCTGCCCTCCCTCTTGCCCCCACTCCTTTGACCCTGTCTCTCTCCTCCAGGCTGATCCCCCACCCCCTCTTCCAGCCTGCCCTTCCTCTGTGAGGGATGGTGGGGTGGGCTGAGCCAGTCTTCCCTGCCCCTTCCACTGCTCTGAGGTGGTCCTGGCTCCTCCTGGGTGAGACAGAAGTCCCTGAAGGGTGAGGCCTGGTACTCTGGGTCTCCACCCTCCCAGTGCCCCGGGAGTAGGGGAGGGCCTGGCCAGGCGGCTCCAGGCATCCCCAACCCCTGCTCATGACATTCTTCCCAGGACCCTACAGATCTCTCTTGAGCACTCTCCCCAGGGAGAGAGACAACATTCACCCAGTAGAGCTCTCAAACCCACCAGATCCCCCTGCTTCCAAATCCACCCAGCCCGGATGCCACCATCTTTCTATAGACACTGCAGGAGCCTCCCCACTGACCGCCCCTCTCTCACCTCTCTGCCTCTTCTCCACCCGGTATCCAAGAGACTTGGAAAATGCCACTCCAGTTCTGCTGCTCCTCCACTGCAGCCCTCAGTGGCTCCCCATTGCCCCCTCAAACTTGGCCCTCAGGCCAGCCAGAACTGGCCCTCCAGCCCCTCTGCCTCTTCTCCCCACTGCTTAACCCCCAGCTCAGCCCACCACCCCTAACTGCCGCTTCTCTTCCCCACATGCCTTGGCCTCACCCTGGCCTCCAAACCTCTGCACAAGGCTATTCCCTCTCATGGGATGCCCTTCCCACTTCTTTATGTGGCTCAGCTCAGACGTCTCTTTGCAGGCAGGAGGCTCCTGTCACTCTCCCCGCCGAGGTGCTGTCTTGGCCCTGCATGTGGCCCTGGGACTGGCACTTGGCCTCCACTGGAGGCAGCTGTGTTGCACCAAGTGGGCCTGGGATGACCAGAGACTGTGAGTATCCCCAGGACAGAGCAGAGTGGGTGGATCCAGTTCCTGCCAGGTGCTCCTGGGGACATATTCCATCTGCTGCTCAGGTCCCCTCCCAGCGAAGCCTCCCCCACCCAGCTCTTCACTCCAGCTGATGGTAGCAGGTCTCAGCCCTGCCCCGGGGGGCCCTTCTGGGTCTGCAAGTCAGCAAGTCCCCAGCCACCCCCACATCACCTGCTGGGGAGCTGGCCATTGGCCAAGGGAACATATCCATGTCGATATCCATCCCAGGCCTGCCCACAATTGGCTCACAGGTGACAAGGGACTCAGAGCTTACCTGCTCTGCCATTTCCCGGCAGGGGGCTGACCCCTCTGAGCTTCAGGCTGCCCTGGAGTGGAGCTGATGGTAATCTCCCCACCCAGGGGGCCAGGGTGAGCTGGGTAGTTGTTGAGAGCCTGGAAATAAGCCTGATATGTAGTAAAAGCTCAATAAATGTGAGCATTTCCTTGTTAATTTCAACATCCTTTTACTAAGATTTCATTTTCACGTTCGTGTCTGCACCTGGTGTCTCATACCGCCAGGTGTTCTGCAGTTGTTTAGTGAGTAAACAACGGTCCCAGGGCTCCAAGGAGACCCTGGCCCTCTTTATAGGCTGTGGCAGGAAATGGGGGGTCTCTGGGGCTGCCCAGCACCTGTGCCCCAGCCCCTGTTTCTCATCTAATCTCATCCCACCGCCTGTTGGCTCTGGAAGGAGTGTGAGGCGGTGTGACCCCAACCATAGGAACTCAGACCTTCCCTGGGGACCCCAAAGTTCCCCCTTCCTCGGGCAGGTCACAAAACACCCCACGGGACTGATCACAGCCAGGCATGATGCTGGGGCCTGGGCTAGCTGGGGCCTGGAAAGTTCTTCCAGGCAGGACTCCAATGGACAGGGAATGATTAATGGAGCTGGCTGGGGCTGGATCTCTGGCTGGAAACGTCCAAGCTCTTGGAGACAGTGGTTTGGATTAGCTGTGGCAGCCCGCCCCTACCCTAGCAGGTCTGCACCCCACTGCCCAGGACTTTGGTAAAGCAAAATCAGGCATGCAAAGCCCTGTCCTAGCAGGGCAGGGGCAGTGCAGGGGACACCAGGGGGAGGGACCTCCCCCCACCTGCCAGGAAAGGCGAATTCCCCAGAACTGGTGGCATCCATGGGGCAGTGGGGCAGGGAGACTGTGTCCTCAAGTCCTTTGTCCTGACTGTGCTCTTTGACTGGCTTTGAACCTGGAGCCATTCCTGGGGAGCAGGTAGCTTGTTTGCAGACTGGGGCCCCTGGCTCCCCCAGCTCAGGCCTCTGCACTGGGAAGCCCACCTCCGAGCTCTCCCCTGGGGCCACAGTCCTGATTCAGAGTGCAGCCCCTTAGGGTCAGGTTGGGCCAGGCCTGCTGTGTGCCCTGCTGGGATATGCCCCAATTCCTCCTCCCTACAGCCCCAAGGGTAGAGAAGGGTGGTAGGGAGGAGCCAAATCAGACTGGGAGCCTTTCCCAGCTGAGTCCAACCCCAGATGTGCCATGATGTTCTCTGAAAAATGGGCAATAATCCATCTCAGGGAGCTGCACTCAGAGCGGGGAGACCACTGGCCACGGATCACACAGCTGGGAAACAGCCCTGTAGGAATGCTGTCCACATATCTGTCCATGACTCCCCCAGCCATCACCAGAATCTCTGCCCTCCTGCAGATGCTCTCTGAACTACAGCCACTTCCAGGTATACCCTGGGTGTCAGTGTAAAGGATGCTGGCTCAGAGTGGAGCCTGCTTTTTCTGTCCATGAGGAGGAAGTAGTAAGGATAGCACTGTGTGGTTGTTAATTACAGGGGCTCCGCTATTTGGGAATGCATGTTTGTGCTAAGCTGCTTCAGTCCTGTCTGACTGTTTGAGACCCTATGGACTGTAGCCCACCAGGCTCCCCTGTCCATGGGATTCTCCAGGCAAGAATACTGGAATGGCTTGCCGTGCCCTGCTCCAGGGGATCTTCCCAACCCAGGGACTGAAGTCATGTCTCTTATGTCTCCTGCATTGGCAGGCGAGATCTTTATCACTAGCACCTCCTGGGACCTGAGTTCAAATCCTGCCTCCCTATGTGGCCTCAAGCAGGTCTAGTCTCCCTTGTCAGAGTGTCCTCATTTGTAATGAGGACAATGACATCTCCTCTTATGGGAGTTGATCCGAAAGCGACTCTGGGGCCAGTCGCCAGAAGCATCTTCATTTTCACCATTCTTGTGCTTGACCTGATTCCTTAGAAGGTCTAGGTTAGTGTCCAGGGTTAATATCCAGGGTTCAGCCCAGGGCTCAGGAATATTGACCATAAACCACTTGTGCTTTCTGGCCTTGGTTTCCTCTTCTGTTACACAGAAATAGTAACAGTCTGCACTCCTCGAGTGCTTAGAAGTTACCAGGCCCTGCTCTAAGCTGTTCATGTATATTTGTTGTTGTTCAGTCACTCAGTCACATCCAACTCCTTTCCATCCCATGGACTGTAGCACGCCAGGCCTCCCTGTCTCTCACTATCTCCCAGAGTTTACCCGAGTTCATGTCCATTGAGTCGGTGATGCCATCCAACCATCTCTTTCTCTGCCATCCCCTTCTTCTGCCCTCAGTCTTTCCCGGCATCAGGGTCTTTTCCAATGAGTTGGCTCTTAGCATCAAGTGGTCAAAGTGCTGGAGCTTCAGCATCAGTCCTTCCAATGAATATTCAAGGTTGATTTCCTTTAAGATTGACTGGTTTGATCTCCTTGCAGTCCAAGGGACTCTCAAAAGTGTATTATCTCATTTAATTCTCACCACAGCCTAGTCTGTGCAGGTGTGGGGAGGGAGGGCCACACCTCCCCAGGCTGCTAAGAAGAGAATGTGGCTTAGTCCTTCTAAGAAGCTAAAACACTCCTGGCAACAGAGAGTGCCTTGTATGGGCACCCGTGTTACTATTCCCAAGGTGGGACTGTAGGTTTTACTTATGTCCTTGCCCCACCCCAGGACATACCAGCGTCCGCAGACTCAGCCTGAGGGTCCAAGCTCACTGTCATAGATGCCTTTCTTCCCCTCTTGCCTCTTCCAACTCCCTGACTGATGTGAAGCAACACGGGGATGCTGCAGGCTAAACCCCAGAAGCCTCCTTGGAAGACCAGGTCTGTTTCAGGCATTGTGTTAGGTAAATAAGGGAGGGGCCACCCACACCAGGGCAGCAGGATCTAAGGAGGAATTGCAGGGCTCAATGTTTTCTGGGATATAGACATAAAGCCCTTGAGGACGCAGAGGGGCTTCTGGCTCTTGACCCCTTTGGATATAGCCATTCTGCAGCTACTTGGGAAAGAAGGAGGGAGCTTCCCATCCCGGGATGAGATCAAGCAAGGAATGTACACTCCATTGTCTATGGTCCCGCAGTGGCTTGCCCTGGGTAAGAAGGTGAACTGATGGTTCCCTCAGGTGCCAGTTTGACAGTGGGAATGGGTGGGTAAATGAGTTAGTCCAGGTCAAGTGTCTACCATAGCGTCAAGCTTACAGCACCCTAATGTGCTGGTTTTTCCATAAATGTCCCTTCCTGGCCTGAATTGCATGAGTCTGTGACTTGGCATTGATGTGTGCTGTGTTTTAAGTAGCTTCAGTCATGTCCGACTCTTTGCAACCCTATGGACTGTAGCCCACCAGGCTCCTCTGTCCATGGGGATTCTCCAGGCAAGAATACTGGAGTGCGTTGCCATGTCCTCCTCCAGGGGATCTTCCCAACCCAGGGATCGAACCTGTATCTCTTATGTCTCCTGCATTGGCAGGTGGGTTCTTTACTACTGAGCCACCTAGGAAGCCCTTTGTATTGATACATATGACCAATTGCATAGCATGGTGAAGAGACACCAGATGAGAAAATGCTGAAGGATTTAGGTTTAAGTCAGAAACCAATTGGGAGAAGGCAATGGCACCCCACTCTAGTACTCTTGCTTGGAAAATCCCATGGATGGAGGAGCCTGGTGCACTTCAGTCCATGGGGTAGCTAGGAGTCAGACACGACTGAGCGACTTCACTTTCACTTTTCACTTTCACGCATTGGAAAAGGAAATGGCAACCCACTCCAGTGTTCTTGCCTGGAGAATCCCAGGGACGGGGCAGCCTGTGGGCTGCCGTCTATGGGGTTGCACAGAGTCGGACACGACTGACGTGACTTAGCAGCAGCAGCAGCAGCAGCAGAAACCAATTAAGGAGTGAGTTGAGACACATCTCTGAGCCCCAACTCCCCAGGTGCTAGAACTTTGGTGGGAATGTGACAAATTGGGGAAATTCATATTTATTAGGGCTCCTCTCAGGAAGAGTGTGTTTGTGATTGCAAGAAATCTCAGGACAGACTGACTGGTCTGAAGATGAGACTCTTTTCCAAAGATGTGTTTAGATGATCAAAGCATCCCCTACAGCTGCTTCTAAAGAAGTACAGCCATGGCTCCAAAGGACTGGTTTAACAGAGCAAGGCTTCCCTGGTGGCTCAGAAGGTAAAAAAACTGCCTGCAATGCAGGAGACCCAGGTTCAATCCCTGGGTCAGAAAAATCCCCTGGAGAAGGGAATGGCAACCCTCTCCAATATTCTTGCCTGGATAATTCTATGGACAGAGGAGCCTGGTGGGCTATAGTCCTATGTAAACAATCCTATGTATGAGCTATGGGGGCATAAAGAGTCAGACATAACTGAGTGACTAACACTTTCACTTGCACTTTGGAGCTGAAGCAGAATAGCTCCAATGAAAAAAGAAGGTTAAATCCTATCCATCACCTTCTCAGTCTTAACATAGGAAAAAGGCACAGGGACACCCAAGGAGGAGGAGTTTTCTGGGCCCGCTGTACTCTCTCTTCAAGAGTCAGTCCCAAATTGAGAAGCCTCCTTTTTGGATGGAGAAAGAGGCAGGGAGACAGATAGGTCCCTTATGGCAGCAAAAATGTGTCTCTCCTTCTTCTGGAAGAATCCACAGGGTGTACTGTTCAGTCCTCTTTGCTTGAGATACCTCCCAGCTATCCCAGCAGACACTGGAGGCCCCTAGGGTGCCCTCAACCTGCTCCCAGGGAGTAATTTCTCAAGGATGACCTCATATGATGACCCCTAGCTAGGCCACCCCACTGGACTTTGTGCTCTATGGGGACAGGGCTGTGTCTGTCTGCTCCCCCATTGTATCTACACGAGTGTAAAGTTGGTGGGTGCTCAGTTAATATGTGCTGGATCAGGTTACCCACAATCAAAGCCTTGTCCAGAGATGAGCATCTGTTTTCATCCTCTATCTGACACTTCTGAGCTCCTATGTTCAGTGAACCCGAACTTCCCTGCCCAGCCTGATGGGCTACTCCACAGTTCAACCCCAGGCATCTTCTGAGCTCAGGGTGCCACCAGGCCAGTCGGTCCCCAAATGTGGTCCTTCCCACATTGCTCCTTCCTGCCGCATCTGCCTGTTGTCACCGCTCACCACTTAATTCCAGATTTCTGCAAGTCCCAAATACACTCACTTCTCCCCTCCTCTCCATTCTGCATGAACATCCTTGGGCAGCATCAGACATTGTTTTCCTAAGCATGTAGATAATGGAATTATTTTTCAGCACTTATTAAAAGTTATCATCTGGTTTTTAAGTTGGCTCTGACATCAGGATAACTCTGTTCTCTCACATGGACACCCGTGGTGAGCCCACCGGTGTCCCAGACAAAGCCCCTTTCGTACCTCGTGACTGCCAGGATGTGGTCATCCTTGGAGGGCTCCACGTTTGGGTGGACAACCATCACTTTAAAGCTTGGAATGCAACTGTGGGACATAGCTGTTGAGTTTTTTTCGTGAGCAGGGGTACAGCCAGCCTCACCTGCAGTGTTCTCCACTCTAGAACTTACACCACAGCCTGGCTGAAGCCAAAAATCTAGGGAGCATCCTCGGTCCTTCTTGGTGTCCCACCATCAGCCTATCCATCTCCAGGCTGGTGGCCCAACCCTAGATGTAGCCTGAATCTGACACATTCTTTCTACCCTCCTCTCTCTGCTGAAGCCCCTCCTCCATAGGATGGAGACCCTTTCTGTCCCCCTCACCCATCTCCCACATGACAGCCAGAAGGAACATTTTAAAACTGTCTACACTACTGTCTGCACTGTGTGTGCTAAGTCGCTTCAGTCGTGTCTGACTCTTTATGACCCTATGGGCTATAGCCCACCAGGCTCCTCTGTCCATAGAATTCTCCAAGTAAGAATACTGGACTAGCTTGCCCAGTATTCCCCTCTTCAGCCATCTTCCTGACCCAAGGATCAAACCTGGGTCTCTTGCATTGCAGACAGATTCTGTACCTTCTGAGCCACCAGGGAAGCCCTGCTCTGTTAAACCAGAGTCCTTTGAGTTGGCATTGGCAGGTGGGTTCTTTACCACTAGTGCCACCTGAGAGTGGTTCTCAAACTTGAGTGTGGGCCAGAGTCTAAATGAGGGGAGTGGTCCTGGGCCCCACCCCTAGTCTCTGATTCAGCATGTCAGGAGTGGGGCTCCCAAGACCGCCTTGGTAACGAGTCCCCAAGTGCTGCTGCTGCTGCTGCTGCATGGGGCCCTGTGCTGACTTCAAACCAAAAGCAGAACCACACATCCAATACCCTGCTGGGCAGGGGTTAGCACACAGACTCGGGAACCAGACTGTCTGGATTCAAGCCCTGGCTCTGCCACTTTCTGTGTGTCCTTAATCAAATGGCTTAACATCTCCATGCTTCGGCTTGTTTTCCTTCTCTTCAAAATGGGAGCAATAATAGCATCTCCTTCCCAGGGTTTTGTGAGGATTGAATGAGCTAGCACTATGTCTGGGTCAGGTTCTCCCGAGAGCAGACTAGAGACAAGGATGGGAGTGACTCTGGAAGCCCCAGGGGAAGAGTAGGGAAGGGAGACCGGAAGCAGGAGGCAGGCAGTGCAGGGGCTTGGACGAGGTAGGTCATCCTCAGGGGCAGCTTGGACTTGGCCCTGTGGTGGGGAGTGGGGCTCCAGGACCCCATGCAGAACACACTGTTGGTAACTGTGAGATGGAGTTTATTCCCAGCAGAAGGTGAGGGAGACTCGGGGTTTACCCAACAACAGGAGGAGCTGTGGGTTGATGGCTGCCCCCAGCGGGATGCGGAGCAGTGTAACCAGCCTGTGGGTTGATGGCTGCCCCCAGCGGGATGCGGAGCAGTGTAAGCAGCCTGCCCCACAGTGGGAAGAGCAGCTGCAGTGGCCTCAGAAAGCCCCCAGCACTCAGAGTCACAGCTGCTGCTGGGAGAGAGCTAGGGGCACATGAGGACATCCTGAGAATACCAGCCTTGGCAGACAGAGCATGGGGAAGAGCTCATGGAGTTCAGCTCCCCTCGTAACCCCCCATGAACTGAGCCCTAATCGAATCACCTTCCAGGCTTGCTGCCCCCCCGGCCAGCTTTCTGCTCCCTTGACATGCCCAGCCTGAGAGCCCTTGCCCTGGCTGCGACCTCTGCCCAGAGCATCATTCCCAGCTCCCACAGCCCCTCTTCCCCTCCTCCCTGCATTTCAACACCATCCCCTGCGCAGGGAGTGCCTCCCTACTTCTCTTGTAAAGCCCACCACCACCAACACATCCCTCTCAATTCCCATTCCCCTTTCACTCCCAGCCTAGCCCACCTACTCTAGAACCTCCACATCCATTTCCTTGTTTATTGGTTCATAGTCTGTCTCCCACTGGAGACAACTGTCTACCTCACCCTGAATTCCAGAAACAGCAGTGTTTACCATTCTGTCCTCAGACTCTAGCAAGCACAGAATGGCCTTTACTAGATGAATAAATGACTAGAAGTACTTGCCTGAGAGGCAGAGAATCAGCAGTGTCATCTAAGGAAACTGGCGTCCTGAGCTGGCATTGTAAGGCTTGAATCTCAGCCCATTTCTCACTCCTGTGTCCTCCCCCTGACCCTCAGTGTGTTGCTTTTCTCATGGGATCACTAATACCCCTCTCACTGTGGAACCTGGAGGCATTGACCATGACTGTGTAGGGGGGACTCCTCCCGCAAGGGTGAGACCCATAGATCTGAGGACAACCTGGACAGGGTCAAAAACATGTGCTTCCTCCTCTGTCCTGGGCACTCCCAAAAGCCTAGCTGAGTATGAGTTAGAAGTCAGAGCGGAGAAACAAAGGTAAAAGCAGCTTAAAGAGTAGCAACAGATTATTTACCCTCCTGTAGGAGAAGCTCAGAGGAAGGATGTCTGGGGTGAGTAAGGCACCTTGCAGAAGTCAGCAAAGCCCAGTGCTTTCTGTCTTGTTGCCCCTCTATCTGCAACACAGAGCTTCTACCTCATAGTCCAAGATTGTGGCTTGTGCTCCAGCCATCATGTCTGCATTCCAACCATCAGTTAAAAGAAAGAGGTGAAGAAAAGCTTGCTCTCTCCCAATATGGACACCTCCCAGAATGCCACACATAAGACTTCTGCTTATAACTCATTGGCCAGCATGTGACTGCACATTTATCAGACACTGATAAAACAGCAGGGGGCAAGATGAAGAAAGCCCTGCTTGCTGACTGATGGGACCCACACTCCAGAGAATGGGACAGACAAGAATCAGATCAACACACACTTGAGCTGGTGGCAGTGAAGCCCTCTGAAGAGAACAACAGTGATGAGAAGGAGCAGTGGGGAGTGAGGGGGTGGAAACCTACCCAAGCCGAGGAACCCAGAGTGGGCCTTTCTGAAGAGGAGCCGTTTGGATGGAGCTACTGACCATTCCAAAAAGCAGGAGATGGCTTGCATGCCTCCACTGGGCCATGTGCCTGCTGTGTACCCCTGGGCATGTCCCAATATCTCTCTGAGCCTATCTTTTCTCCTCTATGAAGTGAAGAGCAGCCACTCTCTCACTGGGTTGTGGGGTGGAATCTTGCTCACAGAACTGGATCTCCATGAAGAAATGAAGCTTACAGAGACCAAAGAATCTGGTTCTAGACCAGTAATTCTCAACTGGAGGGGGGGGTGTATCCTAGGGGACATGTGTCAATGTCTGGAGCCATTCCTGGTGGTTACAGAGAGAATCATGAACCCCAAAAGTCAGCAGTGCTGAGTCTGAGAAACCCCGCTCTCTGCAGTCACCTGGCCAGAAGAAGCAGAGTCAGGGTCTGAATGCAGGGACAGTTCATTCAAAGTCCACTCTGTCTTCAGGGTGGGTTTCAGAATCCCCACCCCAGACCCCTTCTGTGTCCTCCAGAGAATGGGGTTTAGGTGTCTGCTTTCTCAACAAACAACCACTTCAGTGATGACTCAGACATTCACTGTAGTTTAAGGAGAACTAAACTTTGTGCTTATAAAGTGCCAGGCACGTATTTGCCGCTTCCCCCCCGCTCCCCCACCACCACCCCCCACACCAAAATCCATTACGAGTTTAAAGTACAGCTATTATTTTTACAGCATTGCTTAGAAATGGCGTGCAATCTCTAATTTGCTAAACTTATGTGTATATTGACTGAATAAATATTCGGCACAAAGCCTGAGTCCCCCTTCCACACTTATTAATCCTCAGGAAATGGAAACACAAGACATGAAATGAGCTTTTGCTCAGAGCTACAGACAGGAATACATTAGGTTGTTTTTCAAGTGCTTGGGGACTTGACGCACTGCAGCAGAAGTGGGCCAATCAGCTACCTCTACGGTTTCCATAACGCACGTGTCTGCCAGCAGGCGTGATTGTGTTGCTAAGGCTCTTCCTCTGACTTTGAGAGTCTAAGACAGAAGACTTTTATCTCAGTGGGGGGACATCTGGAGTGACTGCCTTTTGGGGAGTTGATTTGAGGGGCTGATGTCTGGCACCAATATTCATTAATAGAAATCAAAACTGCTACAGGACCCCTAAGAGATAACCTGGGGACAGTTTTCTTTCTTTAAGGACTGGGGTTGTTTTAGTTCTCTCAGCTATGGGAAAATAAGAGAGCTACCTGGGGCAGAGGAGGCAGGGGAACGTGTCCTCTGTCAACAGCCCCTCCCCCTGAAGCAAGGAATAAGGAGACAGAGGGGTGCAGTTCCCAGGGGCAAAGTTTGCTCTGAGTTTCTGGAGGCTCTGACCTGGCATGCTGATGAGTCCTGGGGCTGACATTATACCAGGATGGCCAAGGGGAACACTAGACAGGTAGGGGTGACCCAGGGGTAGAGAAGGTCTTGTAGGTACTACCATCTAAAGGTTCTTAATCCACAGAATATTCACCTACCAGGCTGGCTGGCAGCAGCGAAGAAACAGAGCCTGGAGTTAGCAGACAAGTTTGTCTCACGAGTATCAGGAGATACTAAATGCTCTCTGGAGAGAAACGGCGAGAACTTTGCTTTTGTCCTACTGGGAGGAAGTGAATCCCAAGAGGGAGCATTTCTTCAAGTGTAGTCTCTGCCCAAAGCCAGCCCAGACTGCTCAGGGTCTCCTCCCCGAGGGAAGCCAGACTCCACGGACTAGAGATGGAGGGGGTTGTGGACATGGTGGAGACTTCAGTGTCCTGGTATGTCTGATGGGCTTGTTCACAATGGGACCAGTGGCAGTGACCTTGCCTGGCACCTAATCCTGCAAGCAAGTGCCTTGCTGCAGAGGACAGTGGTGACACCCCCCGGACATGCATCCACTGACAGATGGAGCCAACGGATGGGAAGGCAGCAGAGGCTTCTCTGCAGACTGAGTTTAACCCCCAGTGAGCCTGTGGGACCCCAGGATGGAGCAGCTACTGAGGACACAGGGGTGAGAGAGGAGAAAACACAGATACCTCCAAGGGAAGCCCCTCACTCTCGGGGCAGAAGGAGCAGCCAGTGCAAAGCCCTGGCTTAGGACCAGATCTGGTTAACAGGTGGGATGGTGGCCCGAGATGCGGGCAGAGGGAGCCCAGAAAGCTAACCCTCCTGCAGACCAGCAGAGACTTTGTGGATTAAATAAAGGGGAATCCTACAGCAGACGCCACCATCACACATCTGCTAGGGGAGGAGACAGACATCAGACCACACTGAGTGCTGGCCAGGGTGCCAACTTCTTGTCCACTTGGAAGTGTGCCTGACAGTTCCTTAAAAAGTTAACTCTGTATGTGCTCTACCCAAGAGTAAACGCCCGGAAGAAATGACCAGGACAGGCATTCACAGCAGCCTTATCCTAAACAGGCAGCACTGGAAACAGACAAGGCAGCCATAGAGAGGGGAATGGCTCAATCAACTGTGCTCACTGCTTCCAGTGGAGAACCACACAGCCAGCTCCCAGCAGTCTCTGCAGTGAGGTTGCCTCTCCTGGGACCGAGCACCAGGGAGGGCTTCTGGAAGTGCAGTCTGGTGAGGACTCAGGGCAAAACAGGCAGAAAACAAAACTGCCCACAGAGGGTGAACCCAGGTCGACCTGGGACTTTGTCTGCCATGGGTAAGGAGAACCTTGTTTCTAGTGACAGAAGGATCAGTGGTTCCCTGGGGCTTGGGGAGGTGGGGGTTAATAAAGAAGGGGACTTTCAGGGGGTGAAGATGGAATGTTCTGGATCTTGATCCAGATCTGGATCCGGGTGGTGGGTACACACAGGGGTCCAAACTGCTCCCACTTCCGACTTAACACCTGTGAGTTTTGCTGCAGGTAAAATATGCTTGAGTAAACAGTATCCGTGAAACGGGGTCTGCAGGTGGGTTTGGGATCCACACCTGCCCCTCCTCTCTCTCTCTCAAGCTGCCCAAGTTTCCCAGACAGAAGGCGGAAGTTCTGAGCAGGTGGAAAGTGCTTCACTCCAGGGCCGAGGGCTCCTGAGGCCACCGCGCCTGCCTGCCTGCGCCACATCCATCGTGTTATTGCCGGAGCCTGAGAACTGCTCCCCAGGCGGAATCTTGAATATTCATCTGATTTACTGCCCGCTGCCGACAGCTTTATGAATCCGCCCACCAGTACCTGCAGCCGGTCATCAATCTTCCCCCGAGACTGTGCTGCTGCCAGTAACTCATGAATTAAAGAGGCCCCTGGCGGCCCCCACACCTCCCTCCCCCACGCGGCGCGTCGTGATGGAGAAGGACCTGACCAGAAGTCAAAACACTGCTGGCGCCTCGCCTCGCAGCTCGGGCGACCTTGGATGACTCCCTCAGCCTGTCTGCAGTCAGGAAGAGAAACTCAGGGGCCCTCAGAGCAGCCCCTTCCCAGTGCCCAACCCCAGTTTCCCTGCCTGAAGAGATGCAGGGAGTGCTCAGCATCGCCTCTGTCTGCTCACCTGGGCGAGGGGCTGAGGCAGTTGGGTGGGCAAGCCCAGGCGAATGCAGAATGCTTGCTACGATTCGACTTGGAGATGCTCGCTGAACAAGACAGGGGGTGCTCCTCGCAGCAAGCTCTCCTAGGCGTTCTTATCAAGAGTGGGAACGAAGGGAGCATCTCCCTCCAGGACTTCGGGGGTCTCCAAGTGCACCCCCCGGCCCCCGTCCATAGGGAATAAATGTGATGATGTTTGTCCAGACTTAGCTCTAGGCTTCAGGAAGCAGTCCCAAGGGTTGCAGAGCTGACTCCTGGGCAGGAATCCCTGGTCCTGAAGCTGCTACCCATGCCCTAGCCAGTCTGGCTCACCCAGGACCCCCAGCACCTGCCATGGGGACAACATTCAGCAAGTGGTCCCAGGGCTGAGTGACCCTTCGCCAACAAGCAAGATGTTAGTGACCCATGCAAAAGCATCAGGTCAGCCCCTGCCTGGCTCCTCCCTGGTCCGCAGGTGGCTGGGAAGCAGAGTGGTAGATGAGCCCCTCTGAACCCAGACACACCAGGGTTCAAAGCTGCTCTGCTCCTCAGCATCCAGCGACCTTGGCGAGTGGTCTGGCACTGCCTGACCCCCATCTCAGCCTCGAAAGCCAGACACATGGGTCAGTTTCCTCAGAGAGTTGGTGGGGGGCTCGGAAAGGCAGCCTGTTGTCAGTGCCCCCACCGCCCCCCCCAACCCGAGCCCTCGGGAATGTCTGCTCACTGCCTTCCTGACACCGGGCTGTGCTGGGTGCCAAGGTGGGGGCCCTGTTCCTCTGCAGGTCACTCAACAAATACTCATGCGTCCCTCTGGATCACAAAAAAGTCATAATACCTGTGCCTGAGGACAGGCTGAGGGGGGCCCCCCTCCCCAAGTGCGTGCTCCCAGCAGTCTCTGCAATGAGGCTGCCTCTCCTGGGACTGTGACCTGTCCCCGACTGAGGACCTCCAGCCCTGCCAGTGCCCTGCCAAGGCCTCTCAGAGGCACGGGCTTTCTGGACCGCTTCAGGCCAGCCCCAAGTCAGGGTGTTGACAGGTTAACCAAGAGGCAATGGGAGCCCCCAGCAGAATCCTGGGTTGTGGGGGACATGCACCAGCATGTCCGTCCCTCCTCCTTCCTCTGCTGTGGACCAGAATCCCCTTCCCCATGTGTCAGGAGTCAGGAGGTCAAGGAGCCCACCAACCACCAAACTGGTTCCGAGGATGGGGTATCATGGAAGGAGGGGAGGGATAGGCAGAGGCCAGAGCCAAGGGCACCAGTTTCTCTACTGGGCTTCCTCTGAAATAGGGCAGAGCTCATGGGGAGAAAGGTCTCCGCTTCTGGGAACACTTCCCGGGGGGCTTGGCCTCAGCCTCTAAGGTTTCTGACCCGTGGACTTTTCACCTTGGCACCAGCTCCCTGACCACGCTGGCAGTGTTTACCTTGTGGGAAAGGCCAGATACGGGGGGCGAGTGTGTGTATGTGTATGTGTGTGTGTCAGCGTGCACACACCCACTAGGGCAGGAGATCAGAGCCAGGGCAGCCAGACTCAGGCCCCTGAGAGCCTCTGGGCCCTGGAACTTTGGCTGTGGTTTTTCTCCTGATGCTTAACCCTCTGTGGCCCCCTCCTCCTTCACATCTTGCACTTAGGGCTGAAATGCTGGTGAATGGATGATGCCAAACTCACCACCCTCCTCTCTGGGGATTTGCCCCCAGGGTGGAGAGAAGAGTTAAAATCCAAGTCCCATCCTGGCTAGCCATTCTAGCGCCTCATCTATATAATGGGGACAATATTAACTCCCCAGTCTCAGCTCTGAGCAAAGGTACCAAAGAGGCAGTGCTTGGCATGCTGTAAGCACGCTATAGAAGCTACTGTTGTTGGACCATGAATGCTCAGTAAATGTTTACTAACTAGATGGGTGGGTGGATGAGAGGATGGATGGATGGATGGGCGGAGGATAGATGGATGAATTTATAAGCAAGTAGACCTCTAGATAAGTAAGTGGAGGTAGATGGATGGGAGAGTGGATATGCACTCATTCGCTACCCATCCCTGCATCCATCCATCCGTCTGTTCTTCCATCCAACTCTCAGTTGTAGGGGCAGAAAGTGGATGGACAGGTAGACAGATAGATGGATGGGTAGATGAATAAATGCATGGGTGGATATCTGGTTTGGTGGGTGGATAGAGGAAGGGTAGATGGACATTCCGATGAACAATTAGTTGAATGAACAGATGGAGAGAGAGATGAATGGGCAGATAACTTGCTGGATGACTGGGACCACAAGTGAACACCTAAATTGCCTCCCCCTGGAAGGTGGAGATAACAATTGCTTCAGCTAATGCCTGGCACCACAGCCATGAACAAGGCCGCAGGGGCCGGAACACCACAGCCTGAACAATCTGCTCATTAACTGGCTCACAAAGCTTTTCACCTATTCCAAGCCAACGGGGTAGCAGCAAGGTTTCCTTTCAGCAATCACTTGTGTGCCTTTCACAGAACACACTGTGCAGCTGTTCTCTGGCTTGCATTCTCCTCCACAGGTGCCTTCAAGCCCCCAGGGCGCTAATAGGTCCAGCTTCCCCAGGGCCAAGGTGGGGGGTCCCCTGAAATGTTGGGCCCCCCTTGCCATCTCCTCTGTCTGGAGCTGTGCCACCAATCACCTTAATTACCCTTCAGTTAGGGGGATTAATTTATAACACGGTGGCAAGGAAGTATCAGAGAAAGGGTTTCCTTGGCAACCAAGTTTTTAAACCCAAGATCCTCTGGGTTTTAAAAGCCGTTTGGCATCTAATTCCCCCCCTCAAAATTAGCTTGAAACTTTTCGGATGCTGAGATTTTTAGCATAACAGCAGGCTAGCACTTATGTCAGAAACCACAAAAGATAGATTTCTCCCCTGCCAGAGGCAAGACCCTGGCAAGTTGTTCGGTTTCCTCTGCCACTTTGTTGTTGGTGGAAAACCAGGCCATTATGAAATGACCACAGAGATGTCGTTTTCTGAACTGCAGGCAGCCAAGCTCCTAACAGCAACTTGTTTTCTGGCTCAAGTTGCTTCAGATCCTGTTGAGTTCTGCTGTGAGGGCTGAATGGAGAGACCCTGGCCCCCGGCCCCTCTTTAGGCATGGCCAAATGGTCTCGGGCTGTACTCGCTGACAACCTGGGCCCATCTTCCCAGGTTGAGAAGGCTAGTGCCACCAGTAACCTCCCAGAGGGGATAGCGCACAATTTCAGGGTCTACTCTTGGCCCGGGTTTCTCTCACTGGATGTTCCCCATCACCAGCAGGCTTCCTACCTCCCTGTGCCAACAAATGAACCCCAGCCAACTCCGCGGCCTGGCTTTCTGTAGTCTGCACCAGCCTGCGACCCACTCTGCCTTTCCCTCCTTCCACCATCCATACCCTTCACTCCACCCAGGCCACACTCCATCCATTCCGCCTTTAACCACCCACACAGTATCTACCTTCTCTTCACCCTCCACCCATCGGCAAATATATTCCACCCTTGACCCACCCTGACACTCGCTGACATCCCTCGCTCCACCTGGATTTCCTCTACTTTGCCCTTTAGATCTTGGTTTTCCAAATCTGACAGGAGTCTAGAAAGAGCTTCAGTCGCTCAGTCATATCCTACTCTTTGCGACCCTATGAACTGCAGCACAACAGGCTTCCCTCCCCTTTACTACCTCCTAGAGTTTTTTCAAACTCATGTGCATTGAGTCGATGATGCCATCCAACCAACCCATCCTCTGTTGTCCCTTTCTCCTCCTGCCCTCAATCTATCCCAGCATCAGGGTCTTTTCTAATGAATCAACTCTTTGCTTCAGGTGGCCGAAGTATTGGAGCTTCCGCTTCAGCATCAGTCCTTCCAATGAATATTCAGGGTTGATTTCCTTTAGGGTTGATTGGTTTGATCTAGGAACACTGCTCAAATGCTGCTTCCTCTAGACCTCCTTCTTCACACCTCCCCTTTCTCTGAACCTTTATAGCAACCTGTCTTTACCCTGGAGGGCACCCAGGTCTTCCTCTCCATCCAGCTGAGCAGCTATTCTGGCCTGGAGGCATGTCGTCTAGACAAAAATCAAGCTGAGTTGATTCAAATCCTGGCTCTCATAGCATCATAGCTGTATGGCCTTGGTGAGAAGATGGAAGGGTGGCTCAGGGATGGATGCTGAGTTTACGGCTGATTGACCCTGATATTAGGTGAGCCCCTGAGTGGAGGTTGGATGGTCTATTGGATGGGTGTCCAGATGGAAGGTCTATGGGGGCATAGATGGAGGACGCAAGAGTGGGTGATTAAGTGGAAGGGTAGGGCTGGATCGGCGAAAGGAAGGAAGGGAGGGAGGGAAGGAGGGCCGAAGATGAGCCCAGCTTCCAGGAAGATTTACGAAGTCTGAGGGATGGCCCAGGAGGCTGACTACCCAGAAATTCTGAACGGAGAAGAAAACAAACCTGTGGATTCTTTTTCACAGAGAATAATGCTCCTGATAACTTGAGGCTTGAAGCTTTTTGGTGACCCTGGGGAAAGGACAAGGCCTCCCTTGGGACCAATTCATTAAGAAGGACAGTCCTGATCAGCTCCTCTAAGCACTTGGGTTGACTCTAAGTGCCAGGCAGTCAGAGGGCGTTCAATAACTGTTCATTGGAAAGTGACGAATTGATCTTGGAGGCCAGCCATCAAGGGGGGGCGGCCAGCTGGAAACAGCCCATCGGAGCTCGTTTCCTCACTCTGAGTGGCAGGAAAGTCTTGTCCCACAGCAACAAGCCCAGACCCCAGTCTTCAGTTATTGGCCCCATGTTTGTGCAGTGACTGTGACCCCAGGGGCTCGGGGGGTACATGTCTCCCAAAGAGAACTAACATCCACAGTTCCAGGAGGTTGAACCTCTGACCATCCGGGTGCAGGCATGAAGGACCTGAGGTTGGGCCAAGTCAATTCAAGGCAACTTGAGTTATAAACTGTTCTCAGGAGTCGATCTGCCTGTGAAGCCTGGAAGACCCCATAGATAAAGGGCGGTGATCGTGGCATTGAGTGACAACGGGCCTCTTCCACACAAAGTGAGGCTCTCCTTTCCAGGAGGATAAACCACCATAGATGCTGATCAGAGATGGGCTCAGAGGTCCCAGGAAGGTACAGACCCCTCAGCTTGCCCGCCGAGGTCTGTTCTGACTTGGACAGTCTTACAGATTGTCCGGGCACCTGAGACAAGGTTACACTGCACGACCCCAGGGGGCACCCTTCACAGTGACTCAGGGGGAGGAGGGTGGGTTTCAGTGCACTTCATTGTGGGAGGGGGTCTGTGGGCCTCTGGTCTCCCAGTGATCCATCTGAAAAAACAAAGATAACTTCCTAACATAAGTCACTGAGCCTTGTGTTGTTAACAAAACTGTCTCTTTTCTTCTTCCCTCAGACTCCCTCCCTGCCAGGAAATAAAGAAAGGGGTGCGGGGAGGGGGAAGGTACAAATTCACTTCTGCCTTATCTCTAAAGTGTTTAGCTAACTACCGGGCACATAATAAGAACTCAATAAATAACCATTATTAGAGGAGGAAGAGATGGAAGAAATCGGACAGATCAGAATTTAATTCTGCCATGCGGATTTATTGTGTTTCTGCCCAAGGAAGAAGAGAGAAAGAATATCTCAGCTTTCCATCTTCTCTCTCCTGAGCTGACTCTGCGGTAGACAGTGTCCTCTCGTCCCCTTTTGCCTGCAGCCTGTTGAAGAAAAAATAAAAAGAAGCACCGATCTAGCACGCTTGGCTGAGCCCCTGCTCCCAGCCCACAGCTCCCTCTGACTTTATGTTTAATTTCCCCGGGTCGAGAGGAAGCACTCTGATGATCCGAGTTAATTCAAAATGTAAATTCATCTCCTATCACCTAATGGCTCTGACTCAGCCCTACAGGACGGGAGCAGCTGCCGCATGAGTCACCCGGGGCCCTGGCTCCCAGGACCCCGCTCCTAATGGTGATGAAACCCTCGGCCAGGCTTCGGACAGACAGCGCTGCCTCTGTGCCCACTAAGGCCAGACCACAGCTCACTTCGGAGGGCAGAGTGTTCCACTACCAGGGGTGGGGGGTGTGGTGGGGTGGGGAATGGGGGTGGGAGGGAAAACCACAGCGCAGGGTACCCCTGCGAACTAGTGTGAGCCGAACTAGTCTCCCAAGAAACCCACTAACCGAGATTCAGGATCCTCAGCCTGGGCAGAGTTCACTACAAGCTGGGGTTCCCCACTGGGTACAGAGGACTATCTTCACCCAGATCCCAAAAAATAGCCGTGAACCCTCCAGGAATCTTCATTTGAGTGACAGCCAAGGTCTTCCAGATGCTGGTTGGATGGCCCCAGAGCTGCCACAGAGTGGGTCCCCTCCCTCCCTGGGAGGTGTGAAGGCCCCACTGTGTAAGCTTCATGCCAAAGACAAAACCAGCAGCAAGTTGTGAGTTTCCGTGGGGGAACCAGGCTTTGGGTCAGGATGGGGGTGGAGGCAAGGGGACCTTGGGGGTGTGCTCATGAGTTTCCTGTTCCCCACTGTCCTTCCCTGGGTCTTGGCATTGGAAGATCTCAGCAGTACAGGAGGGGCAGTGGAACAGACAGGGAGCAAGGGGGCGTCCCAGGGGTGGCAGGTTGGAGTGGGAGAGACTTTCTGGGGGCAAGACAGGGCAGTCTTGTACAGCTGAGGAAACCCAGGCTCGGAGAGGAAGTATTTACACTGCACCCAGCGCCTACCGTTAGTCCCTTCTACAGGCTTCTGCTCCCAGGTAGGGCTGAGGGCTCTCCTGCCGGGGCTGGAGCCTCTGGGTCCAGGGCACCAGAGTCTCGCCCTCCCCTGTGGGGGTGACATGAGCCCCTCTTCCACTGTGAGAGCTTCCAATCCACTGTCAGAGGGGGCTGGGGCCCGTGACCCCCCAGACTCAGGGATCCTTCCCTCTGCTGAGGACCCCTCGACACCTGGAATCTGAGGTCTCAGCTCTGCCACCTGCTGGCCTCCATGAGTTCTGCAGGCTGCTGGTATGTTTCTCCTCTGCCAGTTGCTGTGATGACTTTGAGGGTGCTCATGATCATCTGAAACCAGGCCAGGCATTAAATGGCACTGAATCCCATAATGAATCAGCCCATCCTGTTTCCATTTCTCTGAATCCTCCTGATGCTCTCCAGGAGAGAAGCCCAAGAGGCTGCCTCCCAGGTGGCCACATTCCCCTTCGCCCCCGCCATTATCTCTCTTTGTGACATGGCAAACCAGGCCTTCATCTCGGAGCCTTGGCAGATAATTGGTTTCTAACACAAGACCAGACTTTTGTTTTTATTGTATTTATTCTTTGTGTTAATCACTTTATGGAGCTTCAATTCACATGCCATCAAATTTACCCACTTACAATGTACAATTTAATGGCTTTTATTATAATATATTCACAGGATTGTGCGACCTTTGCCACAATCCAATTTTAGAACAGTTTCATCAGCCCCCAAAGAAACCCTGCACCCATTAATGATTTCTCCCCAATCTCTCTCCCTGACCCTTGACCCCTGGAAACCACAAATGTTCTTCCTATCTCTGTGGATCTGCCTATTCTGGATATTTCATATCAATGGAACCACATAACGTACTTGTCTTTTGTGGCTAGCTCCTTCTACTCAGGCTTTATGTTTATATGCTTACTTTAGTGAGGAATTCTGGGTTTAATTAACCATTGGGATGTAATATTTTCTTCTTCATTCACTCTAATGTATTGATCATTTGCTTAAGTTACCAGTTACCCAAGGAAGGTAGGATGTGCTTAGAACATTTGGAATACACAGTGCAAATCCTGTCTGAGAGGTGGGGTCCCATTGCTCTTGTTTCTCTGATTTGGGGAAATTTTCCCCTTTCTTCTCTTTTCAGAAGCCACTAAGCCCCTTGCTCCATCCTCTCTGACTTTTCTCCAAACCCTCGTTGCACAGACGAGAGACGGGGACCAGAGCAATATCTCCACAAACAAGCCGTTTGCCCCTCTGTTCAACAAACACAGAGGAACAGATGTGGCCTCGGCTTCTTCCAGCCATGCTGTCTGGAATCAGCATATACATCGAGTTTAATTATGCAATTAAAGTCATTTTCTTGAGCTGAACAAATATTTACAGCATATTTTGCTGAAAATGGCTTTGCCTGGAGAAAGGTTCTGCTGTTGGGCTGGCAGGTCTGGTGTGCGAATATTCACACATTTATATATCCTGTTACCAGGGGGCCACATGGTGATGAGCAGGTGGCAGACAAGCAGGTCCTCAGGAACAAATACGTCAGTGAAAAATGTGGCAGGTGTCAGCCAGGCCTGTATGTTCTGGGCCTCACCATGGTGTCACTGTGGGTCAGTAATGTCTGCTGTTCCTCCACGGCAGCCCTGAATCCCAGCTCTGCAGCATCAAAGACACCTCTGGGCTGGGGCAGAGAGAACACAGAGCCTGAGAGCAGCTGTGTGATAATCAGAACCATAGCCATCCTGCCCTGTGCTGTGATCCTGGGAGGTGATACTTAACAAAAACCCATGTAGAGCATCTCCCAGGGGTCCCACTGTGTTCAGCTTCCCATGCAAGAAAATGCAAGGCAAAATTTCCAAAATGCAGAAAAAGCCACTTTGTAAATTTTACTCCCTCTGAACTTTGTCTCCTTCTCAAGCCCCCAGTTTTCCCCTTGGAGGAAACTGGATCTCATTGCACTGCAATGAAGCCAGTGGACTCAAGGTTTTCTCAAGGGCTTCTTCTCCTCCTGCAGAGTTTTACAGTTTTCATCTGAATTCTGAGTTGGGGGGTGGTTGTGTAGCATCAGAACTTTGGGGTGGGGCTAGGACAGGAGTTATGTTCAAAATACTTAAAAGCCAGTGGGAATGATGACCACCTAGAGATAATCCAGAGGTCAGATTTGGGAGCCCCCGCAGCTGTGTGGGAAGGTCTGGAGGTCCTGGGGGAGGACCTGGGATGGGTGATTTGGGGCCAGTCTGGGAGCTGGGGAGGGAGCTCCCCATCAGCCCATATGGGGGTGGGGGTTGGGTTTCAGCTTCTCACTTCCAGTCCCATTGTATTGAATGTCAGCCCAGAGTGGAGTGGAGCCCATTATACAGTTGAGGAAACTGAGGTTTCCAGAGTTGTGTGTCAACACCTGAGAATACCCTGCTACAGGGAAGGGGGGTAGTGACTCACACCCAGACCCTCCGAATCCCAGAAACTGTGCAGAGCTGGCCTGCTCATTTCATGCTCCTTGGACTCTAGCAGGGGCATTGTTACTATTAGGCCACGCTGCAGGTCCGGGTGTCACTTCAGGTGACACTGCTGGTCAAAGGCAGAGCTGGGAGCTGTCCAAGGTCACCAGTATTTACTACCTTCAAGGAAGGAAGCGGGCAGGAGGCTGGGGGCAGGCAGCCGGCCCTTTCCCATACATGACGGAACCCAGTCCCTGTTGCCGCAATCGCTGACAGTGAGGACAAAGCAGGGGTCACCGCCCTGGCGGGGCACAGCACCAGGAGCCTCCAGAGCCCATGCCTGTGGCCTTAGAACCCTGGAAGGTACATGTAGTGTGGCCCAGAGGTGGGGGGGCAGCAGACCAGAGGCTCTGGGTTAGGCCGGGCTGAAGGAGAGAAGGGAGAAGGCCCCCAAGAGCCCCCTCCTCACCACCACCCCCCACTCCCCTGGATTCCCCTCAGATGCCCAGGTGAACATAGAGACAAGTTTGTTGTCCTGGTTCAATATGTGCTGTGTACCCACCTCATTCTGGTCTTTAACCCAGACCCCAGCAGGGCTCCGGGAACCCATGGAGGTCAGGGGGCAGCTTCTACACTGGATTCCAGTAGAGGACGTCAGTACCAAACTCTGTTGGTTTGGACTCACGTGTACCGTGGGGAGAGCTGATCAGGAACTGGGAGCCTGACTGCTCATTCTTACCCTGACCCTGAGCAAAGGGCCACTCTCAAGGCCTCAGTCTGATCACCTGCAAGTGGCCTTGGCCTTAGCTGACTTCCTGCCTTCGCTTGACAGCTCAGGCTCAACAATAGAACCTCAGCCATCAAGGTCCTGCTGCTGCTGCTGCTGAGTCGCTTCAGTCGTGTCCGACACTGTGCGACCCCATAGACGGCAGCCCACCAGGCTACCCCGTCCCTGGGATTCTCCAGGCAAGAACACTGGAGTGGGTTGCCATTTCCTTCTCCATCAAGGTCCTAGCGTCCCTATTATTGTGGGCTCAGCACAGAAACTAGGACTTGGAGGTGAGTGGAGCACAGCTGGCTCGGTTTGGGGAAACCAACTAAGGTACCAATGGCGAGAGCTGAGTCCTTTTGGTTCCCTGAAAATTCTTATTCTGTTTAAGACACTTCCTCCAGGCTGTCTCCCTGGCTTCCTAGGCCAGGTGGCAACACGGTCCTGTGTGAGTCTGCTGGCTGGGTGGGTGATTCTGTGCGCAGGGAACTGTGAGATGGATGGCTTTGCTCGAAAAGAGATGAAGCCTCCGAGAGCCTAGAACAGGATGCCAAAGTCTGGGGCCTGCATTTTGAAAATGGTGCCCCAGCTATATCCTGAAAGTGCCTCTCAGGGGTCCAAGGAACTTCCTCAGAGGCCCCCAGGGAGTAGAAAAAAGGAAAACGGGAGGCCTGGGTCCCGACACCTGCCCAGCCTCAGGTGGGCAGCCTCCCGTTCTGTCTTCCTTGGAAGTTGGGTTTCTGAGTCAGAGTAGCTGTCAAGCATGGGTTCTGCAGTGAAAAGGAAGAAACAAGTTTGAAAGCCACTGATTTAAATTAATACAGCAGATAGCACTTAATTCAGTTAAATGATTTTTCGCTGTCAGTGATTTTGCTATCAGAACATGACACTTTGCCAGCGGAGCCCCGTCGGCTCTCAGCTCCTTAAAGGGGAAGAAAACTCTGGTTATGGTTTGGCAGCCCTGAAGGACCCACCTGGCCTTGGTTTCCCCACCTATAACATCAGGTGGATCTCAGCTTGCCCATCCACATGGATCCCAGAAGAAACAGAGGACTTTAAGGGGACGGTGAGTCCATAAGCTGTGGAAGCAAGCAGAGCTGAGAAGAACTGACTTCCTGGTGTGTGCTGAGCAGGAGAGCTGGCCCAGAAAGGAGACTAGCAGCCAGAGAAAGCCTGGTGCATCTATGGAACACATGTGCCCGGTCCAGCATGTGGTCTGTTCAAACTGCCCGGAGGACCCAATAAACACTGGGGACAGAGGGACCAGAGGAGGGTGCAAGGCAGCCCACCTTGAGCCCATCAAAGGCATGATGCCCTGTATACAGAAGGTGCTCCATCAATGCCTTTTGCTGTTTTCTTCTGAAGGATATTTCTGTCTCCACTCTCCTCCCCAGTGGATGACAGTGAAGAAAAGAGTTGCTGAAAAGAGCATTTATTGACAAAAGTCTGTGAAATTGGACACAATATAATTCTTATGAAAGGCCTAACCCCCACACCCAAGGTTTTGTCAAAAAGCATGCTTTAAACCCTCCTGTTCCCCTTACCCAAGACCCACAATTTAAAGGTTTGTGGATGTTCAAGGGCACTAATGGATGGCTTCGAGTTAATTCAGAAAACCCAAAGCATGGTGCCGTGTCACCTCTGGGTGACAGTCTCTCTGTTCACACCTCCCCATCTGGCTCCCTCCACCCCCCAGCTCACCCCCTCCACCAGGGTGGTCCCACATTCTTTGGAAGGGATTCTATCACAGAAGGGTTTCATCAGAGTCCCCTCTTCTTGGCTGTTCAGATAAGAAAAACCAGGCAAACAAATTCATCTTTTCTATAAAAGTTTATTTTGTGATTATTTTTTTTCCAAGAAGTGTTAGGGGAAAATGTTGAAATTATGTAAAGGTAAGGAACCATGGTATATAAAAATAATTTAGACACACATATTAATAAGAAAGCCACATTGCATTCTAGCAACAACTAGGAGGTAATCTTGCCCAAGATTTTTCCAAAGTCATTAAATACATTTTAGACAACAGTACAAGACACACACGCATGTGCACACACACATATATACAGCTCAAGTGTCCTTTTTCTGGGCATCCTGGCTAACTGATACAGCTAAAGGGAAAAGACAAGACTGTCTGCTTGAGTGTCCCTAAGTTGAACAAGGGTGCATTGTATCATGAATGTTTGCTATTTCCTGGAGCCTGCTATTTCCCTCCCCAACCTCTTTAGTGACTAGCTTCAGTCTGCTATACGGCCTTAACTGAAAAATTAAGGGTTTCAATCAGCCCCTGGGTGCGCTCATTGCGGTGCTGCAGGCAGTGAGAATTCGGGAAGCGCCGTGTCTCCTGCTCCTGGTGCGTTGTATGGATTGGAGGTGGACAGTCAGGCGAACCTGATTACATCTGGCTGATTCTCTGCTTCAGGGCCAGGACCTGATTCTTGATCTCCGGGGGTAGATCGACGTTCACTTGCTCCTCAAGGTACTTCTGTATTTCCTCCACCTCCTCCTCCCAGAACTCCTTGGAGATGTGGAAGAGCTCCTTCACGTCGACATCCCCCAGGCCCCGGAGGTCCAGGGCATCCTCACTGGGGATGTAGCCGATGGGCGTGAGCTTGGCGCCGCCTTCCCCCGCCACACGGTTGAACATCCACTCCAGCACCCGGGAGTTCTCGCCGAAGCCGGGCCAGAGGAACCTGCCGGCCTTGTCCTTTCGGAACCAGTTGACATGGAAGATCTTGGGCAGCTTGGCTGCGGGGCGCTGGGCCATGCTGAGCCAGTGTGCCAGGTACTGGCCGAAGTTGTAGCCAAAGAAGGGGCGCATGGCGAAGGGGTCGTGCATGATGACTTTGCCTGTTAACAGGGGACTCTGTGGGTAAGTGAGGCCTCACAGGACTATGGGCACATTTACTGTTGACATGGCCCCCTGGCTTTCTGTACCTCTCTGCATATACAGAGAGAGACACGGGGAGACAGATAAAGAGACAGAGGGGCAACTGAGAGACAGAGATATAGAGACAGAAAGAGACAGAGAGACACAGAGATATAGAAACAGAGAGAGAGAGACAGAGAGACATAGAAACAGAGACAGAAAGAGACAGAGAAGCAGAGCAACAGAAAAACAGAAACACAGAGAGACGGGGAAACACAGAGACAGAGCTGTCACCGTCCCTTCTTGGTGGCCCCGGATCTTGGCCAGACTCACCCTTGTACTCCGCCGCTGCCGTGGCCTCAGATCTCATGGCTGCCCCCACAAACACACCGTGCTGCCAGCTGAGAGCCTCGTAGACCAGAGGGACACCTTTAGCAGGAGAAAGAAACTCTCCTTAGAGGCCTTGACCCCCAGCCCCCTCAGCCGCGACTCCGTCTCCTAAGTGGAAAGATGTGCTGTGTGTCGTCTCTCTTCTAAAGGGGCTGATGCTGGAGCACCAGAGCTAAGGGCGGACGCTGCCACGTCAGAGTCATGGCAGGAGGCCACGTGGCCAAAGTCAAACTAGGAGCCCCATCCCTGGACAAGGACCCAGGAATTTCAGTGACCAGAGACTAAGTTCTATGCCCGAGCTTGCTCATTACCCTGTTGTTTGTGAAAGGAAGCTCCGTATCCTCGACACCCTCCAACCAGGTCATGGAACGTGAGCCCTTGTAGTGACACGTCCCCCCGTAGTGACACACCCGTGTCCCAGCCCGATTGCCCAGGAGCCTCACCAACAGGCCGGCGCCCTCCAAAGATGATGCCCTCAATGGGCACGCCCTCTGGAGACTCCCAGTCAGGGTCAATGATGGGGCACTGGCTGGCCGGAGTGCAGAACCGTGAGTTGGGATGGGCACAAGGCTCCCCTACAGCAGCAAGGGAAGACAGGCCCTGAGCGTCTGGCCAAGCACACACACCCAAGGGCCGGGGTGCCAGGCTTCCTGGGGGGCTTACCATCCTTTGGGTCCCACTCCTTGCCCTTCCAGGAAATGAGCTTGATGCCTGAGGCCAGCGGCTGGTCAATGCCTTCCCAGTAAACGCCCCCATCACTGGTCTCGGCCACATTGGTGAAGATGGTATTCTTCTGGATGGTCTTGATGGCGTTGGGATTTGTCCTCACAGAGGTTCCCGGAGCGACGCCAAAAAACCCATTCTCTGGATTGATGGCCCGCAAGTTACCTGGAAAGTTTTAAACCAAGGAGTGGAAGTGAGTACCAAGGGAAGCGTACCATCTTCTATCTTGCCAGGGTAATTTCTGCACCAAATTCTCAAGTCTTTATTTTTTCCCTCCTCCCCAGAATCTCTTTCTCTTGCCTCATGCCAGCATTATTAATCAACTTTGAATTTCTTACCAGTTTCCCATCAAACTATTTTAACCAACCCAGGTATCTCAGTGGTAAAGAATCTGCCTGTCAGTGCAGGAGATGTGGGTTCGATCCCTGGGTCAGGAAGATCCTCTGGAGAAGGAAATGGCAACCCACTCCAGTATCCTTGCCTGGGAAATCCCATGGACAGAGGAGCCTGGTGGGCTACAGTCCATGGTGTTGCAAAGAGTCAGACATGACTTAGCAACTAAACAAAATATAAACAAACAGTGATAGAAGGTCCCATTTCAATCCAGATTGGATATGAGATTAAAGAAAGCTGATGGAATACATATGTCCGAGCTTTTGCAAGAACTAACTGAATTTAAAAATCCAGACACTGTGGACTTGGGAGGATTTGGCATGTTTAAACCCTAAAACTTCACTCAGGTCCAATGATTATCATCAACACCTGGGCCTAAAAGAGTCACCTTGTTGGTCAAATTTCATCCAGGCGATATCATCACCCACACACTCTACTTTCCATCCCGGGAGAGTAGGGTTCATCATGGCCAGGTTGGTCTTCCCACAGGCGCTGGGAAACGCAGCCGCGAAGTACTTCTTCTGGCCCTTGGGGTTGGTGATGCCCAGAATCTGTTGGAGACAAGATTTCTCCTGAAGCACTTGGTTCCTTTCTGCCCCAGAGGTCCACGCCCTAGTCTAGGAGGGGGCCTGGAAGCCATTCATCGTTACTGATGGAATTCCCAGTGCCCTTGGAGCACTGGAACTCTGATGCCTACCAGGAATGCTAATGCAGTAGGGGTCTGCCACTTCCCCTCCTCTGCCCGACCCTCTGCTGCACACATTTAGAATTCCCTGCATCTTACCAGCATGTGCTCTGCCAGCCACCCCTCCTCCTTGGCCAGCCGGCTGGCCATCCTGAGGGCAAAGCACTTCTTCCCAAGGAGCGAGTTCCCGCCGTACCCACTCCCAAAGGAGATGATTTCTCGGCGGTCGGGCAGGTGGGCGATGAGTGTGAGCTCGGGGTTACAGGCCCAGTTGTTAACCAAAGGCTCTGTGCAGGAGGACACGCCCACATGAGTGTGCCAGGTCCCCAATGGAGTTTAAGGGCAAGCTTTTTCTTTTTTTAATTCTGGCTTTTGATTTTGAAATAATGTGCTTACTTTTTAAAGGCAAAGGGCACCCCACGGAGTGGAGGCACTTGACGAACTCGCCGTCCCCCAGCGCTTCCAGGACGCTGGTGCCCATCCTCGTCATGATGCGCATGCTGGTCACCACGTAGGGCGAGTCTGTCAGCTCGATGCCAATCTTGGACAGAGGAGAGCCCAGGGGCCCCATGCTGAACGGGATGACATACATGGTGCGACCTGTGGGGCCGGGAGGTGGGAGCTGGTGAGAAACAACCCCAGACTCACAGACAACCGCCATCTGTGACCCTTCTCATGATCCCCCTCTGACAGGATCATGTCTTGCTTGCCACCAGCCCCTTGATTGGAAGAGTCCACTGAGAGTCCTGTGAACTGCAAGGAGATTACTCCAGTCAATCCTAAAGGAAATCAACCCTGAATACTCATTGGAAGGACTGATGCTGAAGCTCTAATACTTTGGCCACCTGATGCGAAGAACCAACTCAATGCAAAAGACACTGGGAAAGATTGAAGGCAAAAGTAGAAAGAGGTGGCAGAGGATGAGATGGTTGGATGGCATCACCAACTCAATGGACAAGAGTTTGAGCAAAGTTTAGGAGATAGTGGTGGACAGAAGAGCCTGGCATGCTGCAGTCCATGGGGTTACAAAAAAGTCAGACACAACTTAGCAACTCAACAACACCAAATGAAAAGGTGGCCATAACAGCAAAATTAAAGAGTTTTCATAAATGTGCAGCTGGGTTCCACCAAGCTATCTTAAATTCACAAGCGTGGAAATTAGTCTATAAAACAAGAACTGAGATGTACGTTTTCAACATGTGGCCAGTTCTCATGTGGAATTTATAACTCTCTGAGCAATGGGAGTTCCTGGGACAATTACCAGTAGGACAGAGATGAAAATAAAAGGTTTGCTGATATTGTACCCAGTCAAATAAATGTTTCACTCACCCTTCATGCACCCCGGAAATCGGACGTTGAATGCTTTCTCAAAATCCTCCTCGGACATCCAGCGGCCCAGCTGGCTGAGGCCGGTTTTGGGGATGGGCACCGTATCTCTTTGCTCTCGAGTGATGATGACCGTCTTGCTTTCAATTCTGGCCACATCCCTGGGGTCAGTGAGAGCCAACCAGCTGCAAAGAAAAAAAAATTAAAATACACAGATTAGGGGCTTCCCTAGTGGCTCAGTGGTAAACAATCCACCTTGCAATGCAAGGGACACTGGTTCGATTTCTGATCCAGGAAGATCCCACATGCCATGGAGCAACTAAGCCCTTTCACCACAACTGTTGAGCCTGAGCCTGTGTGTAAGATCCCGGGAGCCTCAACTACTGAAGCCCCTACACTCTAGAGCCCGTGCTCTGCAACAAGAGAAGCCACCACAATGAGAAGCCCTGGCACTGCAACTATAGAGTAGCCCCCACTTTCCGCAAGCAAAGAAAAGCCATCGCAGCAATGAAGAACCTGCACAGCTAAAAATAAATAAGTAAATAAAAATTTAAAATACACAGGTGGGGATTAGAGAAGCACTGATATTCTGCATGGCATCTGCTCCCTAGGTTCCCTCAGCCATGGACCATTCAGGAAGGGACCAGTTTTCTCATCATCATGTTCTTCCCACACCTGGCAGGTACCAAGGGCACTAAGGATGCTGCATCAATGCAGACACAGCCACGTCCACTGCGACATAGTCAGAGGGACACTCACTAGACCAGGAATTCGTGTTTTAGGACAGGGCCTGTCTGACCTTCCCTTCAATCGGGGACCTGGTTTGCAAAGACAGTTTGCATGTGCCCCTTCATTGATGACTTGGGCTGCTCTGCAAACATTGTAAAATTAAGTCTACACAGTTCTGGCTCTTTTACTAAGCTTTTCAAGAGTCTGCAAACCACACAGCCCCGCCCCGGCTCTGCTGAGGCCCTCGGCCCCCTTGTTCCACCTGCACCCTGGGTAGAGAGGAAGGCCGAATGCCGGGGGGCAGAGGCATGCTCACCAGTTGTCATACTTCTTCAGCCTCTTGATCACACCCTCCTCCTCCATGTGGCTCAGCAGCTGCCGGTTCTCCTCCTCAGAGCCATCGCAGATGTGGACTTGGTCGGGCCGGCACAGCTTGGCGCTGCTCTCCACAAACTCCCTCACGGCCTGGGGCAGGCTGTCCAGGGAGCCCCGGACGATTTTGGCTGAGTAGTTGAGGCCGTCTGAGAGCTGAGGAGGCATCTTTGCAGAGCTGGGCTGGGGGGCACGGATGCCAAGGTTCCCTGCAATAGAAAAAGCACAGACTTCCTGAACAAAGACAACCACGGACACCCTCAACTCTGCACACTTGGTCGGGGTCACCGTCGTGGCTGGGAGGAAAAAGAAAACCAGTTCCTGTTAGCACTGAAGTCTGTTAGAAACGTATGTGAACAGGCTTGCCTACCTTTCTTCTCTTTGGACGATCAGGTCAGAGGCCAAAGGGTCCCTTGCAAGGCTCTTCCCTCGGGTGAGCGTGCGTTCCCAGTGGGAAGGCCCTGTTTGGGGTTTGGAGGCAGAACTTCCTGGCCTTTAAATTCCAAGAAAGAGAGAGGCCCGGCCCCCCAACCACACCCAGAGAGGCTCGACTCTGACGTCAGGGGCTGGTCTTTGGATCACGGCCACGATCAGTTATGCTTTGGACTGGCTCACCACAATAAACCCAGGCGGATAATCATTGAACAGACAGTCGTTAATGAGTGCCGCGTGGCCTGTGGCCCCTGGACCAGCCATGGCAGGCCCTTACACAACTTCTGATTGATGAGCTCTGCCCCAGTCCCCTGAAGATGCAAAACACAGGCCCTCCCGTTGAAGGGCAGGGTGGGATGGCACAGAGGCTCGTGGGGGACCTCAGGGGTTTTGGCCATGCATCTTGTGTACAGATGGCTGCTGGTTGCCAGAATAGAGCAGTGGTGAGGTGTCACCCCACAGGCAAAGGCCCACGGGAAGAACACCCCCAAATGTGGGATGGTGCCTGGCTTATTGGCAACTGTCTGACCTAATTAGGGGCTATTAACCTTATAGAGTGTCCATGGTGTGCCCCCTGCCCCTACCCCAAGTATAAATTCCACAAGGGCAAGGATCTCTATCTATTTTGTTCCTTTCTGTATGCACAGTTTCTGGCACACAGTAGGTGCTGAATGAATAAATGCAGAGCGTTGTTGTAAGTGCTCTGCATTGACTAACTCCTTGCACCCTAAGTGAAGTCCACAAGCCCCACTGTGTGCAGACAAGGACACTGAGGCATCAGGGATCTAGCGACTACCCCCCAACCCCAGACTGGACTCCCTGAGGACCCTCAGTCACACCCGCCTTGTGGATTTTTCAATATGTTCCTAGGTGGCCAGGGAAGGTGGGGGCTACCTCTGCCCGGCCCACTCTGTGAGCTGCATTTGTCGTTTCTACATTTGCAAACACCACAGAGACCCCTCGGCTTTCCTGGGGCCATTTAAACATATCCTAAGGTGCAAAGTTTCTCTTCTTTTAGAAAGCATCTAAAAGACCAAGATCGTTCAGACAGGGTTGCAAAGAGGGACTGAAACACAAGCCGCCGAGCTCCGGACTGCCTCTTGTAAGGGATCTTTGCCCTTCCTGGAACCTTCCACGTATCGTCCCAGGAGTTCTGGGCTGGGTGCAGTTATTTCTGGAGTCAACTGTACACTTTTTTGTTGCCCTTGCAAATCCTAGCGTCCAGGGAGTGGAGGGGGCTTGGCAGTTTTGCTCGATTACACTTGAGCAATGAGACCTTTATAACAGCTGTAAAAAAAATTTGCTTTGCAAGCCATCACAACATCAGTCCAATTTAATGAGCTATGGAACTGCTGGCTAGCTTTTCAAGAACACTAGGTGAGAAGTCAGGAGAACAGGGCCAGGCCCCAACCACCAGCAGCCAGCCCCGCAGCTCAGTGGGCGTCCTCTCACTGGAGGAGGTCAGTGGAAACCTGCCCTCCTGCCCCATGGAGTGTGAGCCGAGATGGCTCCATGACTGTGTCTGTGAGGACCTGTGACAATCACAAGGCATTGGGAACAACCATCTCAGACCAGAAGTTCTTTGAGGACCATCCTATGGGACTTCACTCCCACCGCCGTGTTGAGTGTACACAGGTCACCAACTTCCTCCAAAACTATCAACCCATTGCTATATTTCATTTATTCAGATTTTGTGTGTGTGTGTAACATAAGGCTTTGTTTGTAAAAGCCAAAACTGAAAACAAGCCGAATGTCCATTAAGTGGGTAAGGAAATTGTGGGGCATCTATACAGGATAATACATGGCTATAAAAAGAATGAAGCTATGAATTATGAAATAATTATGCAGCATTGAGGGAAAGTACAATTTTTAGAATGTAAACATTTTTATGATTCCCATCATATAAAATTCTACAAAACAAACTAATTTACTGTGAAAGTATAAATCAATAGTTGCTGTGAGGGCAGAAGGAGAGATTTTTTAAAGGGTACAAGCAAGTTCATTTATTCAGACTTTTAATTCAGCCAATTGAATCTTTCAGTGTAAGTACAACAGGAGATGTTTCTGCTTAGTTTAAAATCGTTTGCCTAAATGGTCACTGAAATTCATTCATAACAATGCTGTCAACCAAACAGAAGCGTGGCCCATCATCTAATTTCTACCACAACGCAACACTCCGTTGTTGGGGACACTTTCTGAGCATCTGACATCAGTGAAATTAGCCATTCAAAGGCACAACCTTTGAGTAAATACGCTGCACACACATTCACACCCGGGTGGCTGATCTCCCCAAGTGAGTAGAGATTCCCAGTTTGCTGATAAAAACTGTAATAGTGAAACTAAGCCCCCCAAAATCGTGTTCCCTTACTGAGTTTATGATTAATGTCTCTGCCCAAACTGTCCCCTTACCCGCCTCCTCTGACCTCAGTCCTGTTCTTGTCCCCTCAGAACTCCATGCTGTGCTAACTGAGCACTAATCAACCCGAGTTAGATGACTAAGACCATTGTTGTCAGAACTTCATTAACGCACTGAGGTTGCTGCCATATACAAACTCGGGTTGTTTCTGGTGAACTCACAGACCCCTGAGCCACAGATCACCTGGCCAGAGAGTCATAAACCAGAGAATCCTGACCCCTGAAAGTACGATTAAGAAATGTCACAAAACAATGGTCAATTCCTGTTTCTTTGCTCTTCCCCTTTAAAAACACCCCAACTCAGAGACCAAGATGGAGCAGATCTGAGGCTTGTCTCCCACTGCCCACTTGATGCCCTCTGTTGATGATGACTCGGGGTCCGGGTCTATCCCTTTCCTCGGAGACTCCCTGCCCCAGAGGGGACTCACTGAGCAATGTTTTCAAAGGACTGACTGGTGACATTGTGTCTTTCCCATTTACCCACAGGCTTCATTGTAAATGGGCTTCCCAGATAGTTCAGACAGTAAAGAATCTGCCGGAGACCTGGGTTCAGTCCCTGGTCCAGGAATATCCAATGGAGAAGGGAATGGCTACTCACACCAGTATTCTTACCTGGAGAATTCCATGGACAAAAGGAGCCTGGCAGGCTATATATAATCCATGGGGTCGCAAAGTGTTGAACGTGACTGAGCGACTAACACTGAGTTGTAAGTCAGTCTCAGAACTGAGGAGTGAGGAAGCAAGACTTTGAAAAGCCTTTGTGTAATTTGTGCTGTGTCCGACGTTTGCAGCCTCATGGACTGTAGCCCACCAGTTCCTCTGTCCATGGGATTTCTTAGGCAAGAATACTGGAGTGGGTTGCCATTTCCTTCTCCAGGGAATCTTCCTGACCCAGGGATGGAACCCAAGTTTCTTGCATCTCCTACACTGGCAGGCAGAATCTTTACCACTAGCACCACCTGGGAAGCCCACTGAAAAGCCTTTATCATGAAAAACCTTTATCATGTGCAAAACAGATAAGTAGCAGGAAGCTGTTATATAACACAGGGAGCCTATGTGTGTCTGTGTGTGTGTGTGTGTGTGTGTATTGACACATACATATATGTGTGTCATAGAGCCTGGTACTCTATGACAACCTGGAGGGGTGGGATGGGAGGAGGAGGGAGACTCAAGATGGTGGAGATATATATATAATTATGGCTGATATATGTTGTTGTACAGCAGAAACCAACACAACATTGTAAAGCAATTATCCTCTAATTAAAAAAGAAAAGAAAAGGTTTCAGTTGCCTGTGTGGATGGAGCCATCAAGAGGGCAACTCGGAATCTGAGGCAGGACCAGGATGAAAGGTGTGAGCAGGTGAGGCGAGGGGTGGGGAATGGCTGCATTCCAGATAAGCAATGAAAAGCAAAGCCATGAACTTGGGCGGAATCTCCCAGAGGATGTTGAGGACAGTTTGATTGACATATGTTAGCGTTTTCTTGGTTACCTTGAGGCCAATAAAATTAAAACAGAAATTCCCAAGACCAGCCAACCAGAACTTGGAGTTCCTGTAGAGTCAGGAGCCGTGGTGTCCACCCTGTGTTCTGAGGGATTTAGGGGGCATTCTTCTGAGCCTCCTCAATGTTAGGTCCATGAATCAAGGCAAATTGGAAGTGGTCAAACAGGAGATGGCAAGAGTGAATGTCGACATTCTAGGAATCAGCAAACTAAAATGGACTGGAATGGGTGAATTTAACTCAGATGAGCATTATATCTACTACTGTGGGCAGGAAGGAGAAGGCAATGGCACCCCACTACACTACTCTTGCCTGGAAAATCCCATGGACGGAGGAGCCTGGAGGGCTGCAGTCCATGGGGTCGCTAAGAGTCAGACATGACTGAGCAACTTCACTTTCACTTTTCACTTTCATGCATTGGAGAAGGAAATGGCAACCCACTCCAGTGTTCTTGCCTGGAGAATCCCAGGGACGGGGAAGCCTGGTGGGCTGCCGTCTATGGGATCACACAGAGTCAGACACAACTGAAGTGACTTAGCAGCAGCAGCAGCAGTGGGCAGGAATCCCTTAGAAGAAATGGAGTAGCCATCACGGTCAACAAAAGAGTCTGAAATCCAGTACTTGGATGCAATCTCAAAAATGACAGAATGATCTCTGTTCATTTCCAAGGCAAACCATTCAATATCACAGTAATCCAAGTCTACTCCCCAACCAGTAATGCTGAAGAAGCTGAACGGTTCAATGAAGACCTACAAGACCTTTTAGAACTAACACCCAAAAAAGATGTCCTTTTCATTAGAGAGGAATGGAATGCAAAAGTAGGAAGTCAAGAAACACCTGGAGTAACAGGCAAATCTGGCCATGGAATATGGAATGAAGCAGGGCAAAGGCTAATAGAGTTTTGCAAAGAGAATGCACTGGTCATAGCAAACACCCTCTTCCAACAACACAAGAGAAGACTCTACACATGGACATCACCAGATGGTCAATACCGGAATCAGATTGATTATATTCTTTGCAGACAAAGTTGGAGAAGCTCTATACAGAGAGCAAAAACAAGACTGGGAGCAGACTGTGGCTCAGATCATGAACTTTTTATTGCCAAATTCAGACTTAAATTGAAGAAAATAGGGAAAACCACTAGACCATTCAGGTATGACCTAAATCAAATCCCTTATGATTATACAGTGGAAGTGAGAGATAGATTTAAGGGACTAGATCTGATAGCTAGAGTGCCTCATGAACTGTGGACAGAGGTTGATGACATTGTACAGGAGACACGGATCAAGACCATCCCCATGGAAAAGAAATGCAAAAAAGCAAAATGGCTGTCTGGGGAGGCCTTACAAACAGCTATGAAAAGAAGAGAAGCGAAAAGCAAAGGAGAAAAGGAAAGATATACCCATCTGAATGCAGAGTTCCAAAGAATAGCAAGGATAGAGAAGAAAGCCTTCCTCAGCGATCAATGCAAAGAAATAGAGGAAAACAACAGAATGGGAAAGACTAGAGATCTCTTCAAGAAAATTAGAGATACCAAGGGAACATTTCATGCAAAGATGGGCTGGATAAAGGACAGAAATGGTATGGACCTAACAGAAGCAGAAGATATTAAGAAGAGGTGGCAAGAATACACAGAAGAACCATACAAAAAAGATCTTCACGACCTAGATAATCACGATGGTGTGATCACTCACCTAGAGCCAGACATCCTGGAATGTGAAGTCAAGTGGGCCTTAGAAAGCATCACTATGAACAAAGCTAGTGGAGGTGATGGAATTCCAGTGGAGCTATTTCAAATCTGGGAAGATGGTGCTGTGAAAGTGCTGCACTCAATATGCCAGCAAATTTAGAAAACTCAGCAGTGGCCACAGGACTGGAAAAGGTCAGTTTTCATTCCAATCCCAAAGAAAGGCAATGCCAAAGAATGCTCAAACTACCACACAATTGCACTCATCTCACACGCTAGTAAAGTAATGCTTAAAATTCTCCAAGCCAGGCTTCAGCAATACGTGAACTATGAACTTCCAGATGTTCAAGCTGGTTGTAGAAAAGGCAGAGGAACCAGAGATCAAATTGCCAACATCTGCTGGATCATGGAAAAAGCAAGAGAGTTTCAGAAAACCATCTACTTCTGCTTTACTGACTATGCAGAGTTCCAAAGAATAGCAAAGTCTTTGACTGTGTGGATCACAATAAACTGGAAAATTTTGAAAGAGATGGGAATACCAGACCACCTGACCTGCCTCTTGAGAAACCTATATGCAGGTCAAGAAGCAACAGTTAGAACTAGACATGGAACAACAGACTGGTTCCAAATCCGGAAAGAAGTACGTCAAGGCTGTATATTGTCACCCTGCTTATTTAACTTATATGCAGAGTGAAGCTAAAGCTGAAACTCCAGTACTTTGGCCACCTCATTGAACTTCGGAGCCTCCTAAGGAGGAGGAAGGGTGAATGGCCAGTGAGATGTGGTCAGAACCCTCCTCACCCACAGCATTTTGACCTCACCTGTGCTATATATTGGGTCTTCCCAAATGGCTCAGTGGCAAAGAATCTGCCTGCAATGCAGGAGATGCAGGTTTGATCCCTGGGGTGGGAAAACCTCCTGAAGGAGAAATGGCAACCCACTCCTGTATTCTTGCTTGGGAAATCCCACAGACAGAGAAGCCTGGCAGGGCTGCAGTCCATGGGGTCGCAAAGAGCTGGACACGATTGAGCACACACGCACATGGCACATATTGTATTAGATGGACATACTGGATCTCTGTTTGAGCAAGGAATTTCAGAAAACATTGGAAATCCACCGCTTACAATCAATTCTTTCATTGGAAGGATGGAATAGCTGAGACTCAGATAGGACAAATTACACGACTCAGTGACTAAACACCAACAAGAGAGAGCAAATAAACCATTTTCCCAAGCTAGGGCTCTCAACTGCAAGCCCATGACCTCTCTTCAGTTCAGTTCAGTTCAGTTCATTTGCTCAGTCGTGTCTGACTCTTTGCAACCCCATGAATTGCAGCATACCAGGCCTCCCTGTCCATCACCAACCCCCAGAGTTCACCCAAACTCTTGTCCATCGAGTCGGTGATGCCATCCAGCCATCTCATCCTCTGTCGTCCCCTTCTCCTCCTGCCCTCAATCTCTCCCAGCATCAGGGTCTTTTCCAATGAGTCAACTCTGCGTGAGTCAACTCTTCGAATGGCCAAAGTATTGGAATTTCAGCTTTAGCATCAGTCCTTCCAAAGAACACCCAGGACTGATCTCCTTTAGAATGGACTGGTTGGATCTCCTTGCAATCCAAGGGACTCTCAAGAGTCTTCTCCAACACCACAGTTCAAAAGCATCAATTCTGCCAATAAAATGGACAACGTGGAAGAAATGGACAAATTCTTAGAAAACTACAACTTTCCAAAACTCGACCAGGAAGAAATAGAAAATCTTAACAGACCCATCACAAGCACAGAAATTGAAACTGTAATCAAAAATCTTCCAGCAAACAAAAGCCCAGGTCCAGACGGTTTCACAGCTGGATTCTACCAAAAATTTAGAGAAGAGCTAACACCTATCCTGCTCAAACTCTTCCAGAAAATTGCAGAGGATGGTAAACTTCCAAACTCATTCTATGAGGCCACCATCACCCTAATACCAAAACCTGACAAAGATCCCACAAAAAAAGAAAACTACAGGCCAATATCACTGATGAACATAGATGCAAAAATCCTTAACAAAATTCTAGCAATCAGAATCCAACAACACATTAAAAAGATCATACACCATGACCAAGTGGGCTTTATCCCAGGGATGCAAGGATTCTTCAATATCTGCAAATCAATCAATGTAATACACCACATTAACAAATTGAAAAATAAAAACCATATGATTATCTCAATAGATGCAGAGAAAGCCTTTGACAAAATTCAACATCCATTTATGATAAAAACTCTCCAGAAAACAGGAATAGAAGGAACATACCTCAACATAATCAAAGCTATATATGACAAACCCACAGCAAACATTATCCTCAATGGTGAAAAATTGAAAGCATTTCCTCTAAAATCAGGAACAAGACAAGGGTGCGCACTTTCACCATTACTATTCAACATAGTTTTGGAAGTTTTGGCCACAGCAATCAGAGCAGAAAAAGAAATAAAAGGAATCCAAATTGGAAAAGAAGAAGTAAAGCTCTCACTGTTTGCAGATGACATGATCCTCTACATAGAAAACCCTAAAGACTCCACCAGAAAATTACTAGAACTAATCAATGACTATAGTAAAGTTGCAGGATATAAAATCAACACACAGAAATCTCTTGCATTCCTATACACTAATAATGAGAAAACAGAAAGAGAAATTAAGGAAACAATTCCATTCACCATTGCAACAGAAAGAATAAAATACTTAGGAATATATCTACCTAAAGAAACTAAAGACCTATATATAGAAAACTATAAAACACTGGTGAAAGAAATCAAAGAGGACACTAACAGATGGAGAAATATACCATGTTCATGGATTGGAAGAATCAATATAGTGAAAATGAGTATACTACCCAAAGCAATCTATAGATTCAATGCAATCCCTATCAAGCTACCAACAGCATTCTTCACAGAGCTAGAACAAATAATTTCACAATTTGTATGGAAATACAAAAAACCTCGAATAGCCAAAGCGATCTTGAGAAAGAAGAATGGAACTGGAGGAATCAACCTACCTGACTTCAGGCTCTACTACAAAGCCACAGTTATCAAGACAGTATGGTACTGGCACAAAGACAGAAATATAGATCAATGGAACAAAATAGAAAGCCCAGAGATAAGTCCACACACATATGGACACCTTATCTTTGACAAAGGAGGCAAGAATATACAATGGATTAAAGACAATCTCTTTAACAAGTGGTGCTGGGAAATCTGGTCAACCACTTGTAAAAGAATGAAACTAGAACACTTTCTAACACCATACACAAAAATAAACTCAAAATGGATTAAAGATCTCAACGTAAGACCAGAAACTGTAAAACTCCTAGAGGAGAACATAGGCAAAACACTCTCTGACATACATCACAGCAGGATCCTCTATGACCCACCTCCCAGAATATTGGAAATAAAAGCAAAAATAAACAAATGGGACCTAATTAACCTTAAAAGCTTCTGCACATCAAAGGAAACTATTAGCAAGGTGAAAAGACAGCCTTCAGAATGAGAGAAGATAATAGCAAATGAAGCAACTGACAAACAACTAATCTCGAGAATATACAAGCAACTCCTACAGCTCAACTCCGGAAAAATAAATGACCCAATCAAAAAATGGGCCAAAGAACTAAATAGACATTTCTCCAAAGAAGACATACAGATGGCTAACAAACACATGAAAAGATGCTCAACATCACTCATTATCAGAGAAATGCAAATCAAAACCACTATGAGGTACCATTTCACACCAGTCAGAATGGCTGCAATCCAAAAGTCTATAAGTAATAAATGCTGGAGAGGGTGTGGAGAAAAAGGAACCCTCTTACACTGTTGGTGGGAATGCAAACTAGTACAGCCACTATGGAGAACAGTGTGGAGATTCCTTAAAAAACTGGAAATAGACCTGCCTTATGATCCAGCAATCCCACTGCTGGGCATATACACTGAGGAAACCAGAAGGGAAAGAGACACGAGTACCCCAATGTTCATCGCAGCACTGTTTATAATAGCCAGGACATGGAAGCAACCTAGATGTCCATCAACAGATGAATGGATAAGAAAGCTGTGGCACATATACACAATGGAGTATTACTCAGCCATTAAAAAGAATACATTTGAATCAGTTCTAATGAGGTGGATGAAACTGGAGCCTATTATACAGAGTGAAGTAAGCCAGAAAGAAAAACACCAATACAGTATACTAACGCATATATATGGAATTTAGAAAGATGGTAACAATAACCCTGTGTACGAGACAGCAAAAGAGACACTGATGTATAGAACAGTCTTATGGACTCGGTGAGAGAGGGAGAGGGCGGGAAGATTTGGGAGAATGGCATTGAAACATGTAAAATATCATGTATGAAACGAGTTGCCAGTCCAGGTTCGATGCACGATACTGGATGCTTGGGGCTGGTGCACTGGGACGACCCAGAGGGATGGAATGGGGAGGGAGGAGGGAGGAGGGTTCAGGATGGGGAACACATGTATACCTGTGGTGGATTCATTTTGATATTTGGCAAAACTAATACAATTATGTAAAGTTTAAAAATAAAATTAAATTAAAAAAAAAAAAAACAAACAAAAGCATCAATTCTTCGGTGCTCAGCTTTCTTCACAGTCCAACTCTCACATCCATACATGACCACTGGAAAAACCATAGCCTTGACTGGACGAACCTTTGTTGGCAAAGTAATGTCTCTGCTTTTGAATATGCTATCCAGGTTGGTCATAACTTTCCTTCCAAGGAGGAAGTGTCTTTTAATTTCATGGCTGCAATCACCATCTGCAGTGATTTTGGAGCCCCAAAAAATAAAGTCAACCACTGTTTCCACTGTTTCCCCATCTATTTCCCATGAAGTGATGGGACCAGATGCCATGATCTTCATTTTCTGAACGTTGAGCTTTAAGCCAATTTTCACTCTCCTCTTTCACTTTCATCAAGAGGCTTTTTAGTTCCTCTTCACTTTCTGCCATAAGGGTGGTGTCATCTGCATGCTGCTGCTGCTGCTAAGTCACTTCAGTCGTGTCCGACTCTGTGCGACCCCATAGACGGCAGCCCACCAGCCTCCCCCGTCCCTGGGATTCTCCAGGCAAGAACACTGGAGTGGGTTGCCATTTCCTTCTCCAGTGCATGAAAGTGAAAAGTGAAAGTGAAGTCACTCATTCGTGAAGAGTCTTGCCTGGAAAATCCCATGGATGGAGGAGTCTGGTAGGCTGCAGGGCATGGGGTCGCTAAGAGTTGGACACGACTGAACGATTTCACTTTCACTTTTCACTTTCATGCATTGGAGAAGGAAATGGCATCTGCATATCTGAGGTTATTGATATTTCTCCCGGCAATCTCGATTCCAGCTTGTGCTTCTTCCAGCCCAGCATTTCTCATGATGTACTCTGCATATAAGTTAAATAAGCAGGGTGACAATATACAGCCTTGACGTACTTCTTTCCTGATTTGGAACCAGTCTGTTGTTCCATGTCCAGTTCTAACTGTTGCTTCCTGACCTCTCTACTCTACCCCAAAACTGATGGGAGTGACCACAAAAATGTCCTTCAGTTCAGGAATCTGAATTCCTGTGTCAGCCTGCCCCTTTTCTGGTAAAGATCAAAGGGACAGTGGTTTTCTAGGAGATGATAAGAAACTAACAGTGTAAATCCCATGTCTTGTCCTGGTGTCAAAGGTTGTGCTCAAATCAACTCTGGGTGTCCATTGTCACAGATGCTGCTCCATGGGCACAGACTGGCCCAGCCATGGAAGTTTCCAACAGCAGGAAAACACTGGCCAGTCCTGCAATGATCTGCGTGGAGTCATCTGCCCTGGGAAATTGCCATCAGCCACTCTGGCCATGTTTGTTAGAGACAAATATTTAGATATTCTACTTTTATGGGGAATCTTAAAATCTCTACAGCTCGGAAGGGTCTTGTTTTATCCTCTTTTGTTTTACAGAGCTAAATGAGTTGAGTTCCTATTTTAAAGCCATAGAGTCATACAATTGAGGTCCTTAAAAGATTGATGCTCATCCAGCTTAATGAGTCAGGGGTCTCCCTTGGGGGTGATGAACATGTGTTGGAATCAGATGGAGGTGGTGGTTGCATCACTTTCTCAACACACTAAATGTGGCTGATTTGTATACTTTAAAATGGCAGATTTTATGGCATGTGAATTTTACCTCAACTGAAAAACAAAAATGATTATGTAGTCCTGTCTTTTGGGCTTCTCTTGTGGCTCAGATGGTAAAGAATCCACCTGCAATGCAGGACACCTGAGTCCAATCCCTGGGTTGGGAAGATCCCCTGGAGGAGGGTATGGCAACCTACTCCAGTATTCTTGCCTGGAGAATCCCATGGACAGAGGAGCCTGGCAGGCTACAGTCCATGGGTTCAGAGGTCAGACATGACTGAGTGACTAAGCACAGCAGAGCACAGTCCTGTCTTTTATTTGGAAGATGTAGAGATAATAGCCCAGGGTGGCCGGCAGGTATATTGTGGGGGAACGAGTCATTCTAGGATGTTGGCAGGTCTCCAACACTCCCCACCTGCCCATCATCCCTCTTCCTTATCCTTTCTGCATCTCTCAACAGCCTCGTAACATTTGAAGACCCTGGTCTTGGGCTGAATGTACACTCACCCAGCAAAGATGACTATTTGTGATATAGTGAATCTTCTCCCACGAGGGTCATGATTTTGTCTGTGCACATATTCTTTCCACAATGAAGAAATAAAAATGGATCTAGAAGGAACCCATTTTGCCCCCGCATGTTAATAAAGCAAAATTTTTGCACCAAAGACATGCACATAATATGTGTTAAATGAATGCTAATAACCAAATGTTAGACTCTATCTAGGGGGTTGGCTATCTCCCCTTTCAGTCATTAGTGACCCATGGAAATAGCGACTCTATAAAGTCTTGTTTATTTCCTTTGAAGATTTCCCTGTCAGGTGTTTGGAGAGCTGTAAAGAGCATCTGGGTGTGCAAGAGTGATGCACATGTTGGAATTCAGCATCCCACCCCACATCCACCCTGTGGATGACTTCAGAGCACAGGGTCACCTCTGTGGGATGCTGACGCTTAACAGCTGTGGAGGCTGGGGCAGAAAGCGGGGACAGGAGAGTCACCCTCCAAGTCAGGATCAGCAGAAAAAGTCCACGACTCCTCTGGGCCACCTTTGCTAGACAGCTGTTTGAATTAGGTGGCTTATGGTTTGCAGCCAAAAACATCTTCCGTAAGACAAAATTCCAACCTACAAAGAACCCCAACTCAGGAAACCCAGGTCGATTCTGGGCCCAGCTTCCCCAGAAACCTGAGACCGGCATCCATGCCTCACTCGATTCACCTGTGTGGGGAGGAGGCAAATGAGACACTGCACGTGTTCACTGCCATGTATTCTAAGGTCCATGGTGGCTTTGGTTTTCATCTTCTTCCCCTCTCACTTACTTTGGAAAATCAGTGACTCTGTGTCTGCTAAGTCTCCTTTCTTGTTGGAGGCTGGGGAGGACTTAGTGTCCATGCTGCATGGGCATATTAAAACGGGAAGTCAGAGTCACATGCCGGCTAACTTAGGTGCACAGCTACATTGGCTGGAAAATGGTCAAAAAAAAACAAAAAAATACAAAACAAAATTAAAAACTCGGGTTTGCCCTAAATTTTTTTTTTTTTTTGCAACCTTGCCTTAGTTCTCTTCGTCAGTTTCATGCTGTATTCAGAGTGTAGCCAGATTTTGGCTCCAATCCCCAATCTTCTACTCTTTCTATATTCCAACTTTCTACTCTGATTTTCAGTGTGGAGGGTGCTAGCTGGGCAAAACAGCTCCACGTGGTCTTTGAAAATGCGTGTGCCCCCTGTGCTGAGTGTCCCTGGATCGGTCACTTACCGTCTCAGTTTCCTTATTTCTAAAATGAGATGGCCTTTCTGACTCTCAGTGCCCTTGGGATTTCAAGTGCTACAGAGGAAGTTAAGTCCATTTTCGCAGAGTGTCTGGGAGAACACAGAATACTGTCCCAAGCACACTAGCAGAGAAAAGAGCACCACCAGGTGAAGTACGGAGCAAAGAGAACTCATTGCATCGTTACCACAAAGACAATCCAACGCACTTGTTTTGCAGCGAGAAAATAGATCCACTTTGCAGCGCAGTTAACTGTCTCTGAAACAGTGATAATTGCTCGGGAACTGAACACTCCTCTTCCCCAGCGTTCCACAGTAACTATGCAAATTCTTCCGCACGCCCGCGATGTTATGGCTCAGAACTAAAATGTCTTTTCTGATGTAGGCTAGGGATAATTCTCCAAACTCAGTACATCAAACACTCTCAGCTCCTCTCCCGAGGGTGCGTGCATGCTAAATCACTTCACTCGTGTCCAACTCGTTCGTGACCCCATGGAATGTAGCCCGCCAGGCTCCTCTGTCCATGGGATTCTCCAGGCAAGAATGCTGGAGTGGGTTGCCGTGCCCTCCTCCAGGGGATCTTCTCAACCCAGGGATTGAACCCGCATCTCATATGTCTCCCGCATTGCAGGCGGGTTCTTTACCACTGAGCCACTGTGGAAGCCAAGGGTTGGGGGCAGGAATTCACAGCATCGAGACTCAGGGACGCATGCCACAGGGTCGGGGTCCAGCCAGCACGTTTCATCAGGGACTGAAGCATCTAACTTAGCCATGATACCCTGAAGTATTTCCAAGTTGAGATACGGAGGAAATGGAAGTCCGTCAGGATGCTGTTCTTACATCCTGGTACTGCATCAGAGTCCAACTACATACACACAGAACACCCTGTTTGAACAATGACCACAGAGTCTGATGGGGAAAGATGCCAGCCCATAAGCCCCCTTCACTAAACTAGTCTGTGTTGCTTTGAAGAGGCAACCAAGTCAAATAAATGGTAAAGGTGGAAAGAAACTTTCATTTTGGTGTTTTGGGTATTTCAGGAAAAAGTAAAATTGTCAAAGGGGTGAGAAATCTGCTGGAGGTACCTAGAATCAGGCCAACACAGATAGAGGAGATTCATCTCACCAGTGAGTCAGTGTTTCAGATGGGAAAACGGGAAGCAGGAGCTGGGGAGACCTCTGCCCCTTTTATGTGTTAGTGTCTGTCATTCTTTAATTTTCAATCAGGCAGAATTCCAGGGACTTCCCTGGCGGTCGATCCAGTGGTTAAGACTTCAGCTTCCAATGCAGGGGGTAAGGATTTGATCTCTGGTCAGGGAGCTAGAATCCCACATGCTTCACAGCCAAAAATCCCAAACATAAAACAGAAGCAGTGTCGTAACAAGTTCAGTAAAGACTTTAAAAATGGTCCACATCAAAAAAAAAAAAAAAAAAACACTTAAAAAAAATTCCATTCTGCAGTCCTGCCAAAAGCTGAGGTTAGGCCAGTTTACTTTCCCTGTATTGGCTCAGGGAAGCTGTGACGCAAGAGGCCTCTTTCTCAATCCTTCTCTGCCTTGTTGCGGGTGGGCCTGGCCAGGACCACAGGGTCTAGGGCACAGTCATCTGTCTCAGAGGTTGACCTCAGCCCACAAGCCCCTGTGGGCTCCCTCCACGTGGCAGGGCCAACTGCTGTGGGGCTGGAACACATGGGAAGTCTGGGCTCCCAGACACCAGTTTTAATACAGAGATGGGTCAACGTTGCTGAGCAGTGGACCCTCTTTGAGCATTCCAGTCATGAGAAACAGAGATTGGCTGGGTATTTCAACCTGCAGATGGGACCCCCAGTGTCCTTCGGGGAGGCATAGTAGCCAACAGCATGGATGCCAGAGTCCAACACTTCCATTGCTACCTGGACCATGTGGCCTAGTCAAGTCATAGTCTTTGTATGCTTCTTCAGTCTCCTCACCCCTTAGGTGAGGATAATTATAGTACTTACATCAGAGCATAGCCAGATCATACCTGGTAGCCCAAATAAACCCCCTTATGTTTTTATTTTTTATTGGAGTATAATTGCTTTACAATGTTGTGCTAGTTTCTACTCTACAACAATGTGAATCAGCTATATGGATACATATATTCCCTCCCTCTTAGCCCTCCCTCCCACCCTTCCCATCCCACCCCTCTAGGTCATCACAGAGCACCTAGCTGAGCTCCCTGTGCTTTACAGCAGCTTCCCACTAGCTATCTATTTTACACGTGGTAATGTAAATACATCAATGCTACTCTCCCAATCTGACCCGCCCTCCTTTTCTCCCCACTATGTCCACAAGTTGGCTTTCTACATCTGCATCTCTATTTCTGCCTGCAAATAGGTTCATCTGTACCACTTTTCTAGATTCCACACTGTATGTTTTTTTCGCAGGGACAGAAAGGCAAAGGCAAGACCCCTGATTTCTAGGAGTCTGTGTTCTCACTCCTTTCATCAAACTCCGCCCCCTTAAACCAAGCCCGGCACATAGTACGTGTACAGCAAACGATCGCTAAACAGACCAAGCTGGAGGACAAGTTCTATACAAGGAGGAGTGGAACTTCCCACGGCCATAGTGACAAGCACATGGTGCCGGTGATAAATACACCCAATCCATGCACCCAGCCCTACTAAATCCCTAACTGTGGAGCAACAGCAGTAGCGCCTCAGGTTTTTATTTAACTTTTTCCATATGCTTTCCTGTCTACTCTTCTACCCTCTCATTTCCTGGAATCAGACTCATGTTATCATGTGTGGAGTGAGTGGCTCATTTTTCACTCCATTCCCCTCGTTGCATCAGCTCCCTGGAGCACGGTCTGCCCGGGCTTATTCGAAGCTGCCGGGGAAGGCGTTTTTCTGAGCAGTGTTGTTTACTTTTCCAGAAGTCCCACAGTGCCTTCTCATAATTAAGACCATCAGCAACCACAGGAGTACCCACACTGAATCAAATAGGTGCACTAAATATCCCGAGTCGTTCCCAAAATCCAGAGTTCTGGCCGACCGGGCTCCTATTATCAGCCCGCAGAGCTCATTGTGAATATTAGTAAACAATTCTGGTGGGAGACGTGTCTTGACAGCTTTGATAAATGGCTGGAGTCATTTTCCATCTGGCCAGACGCATTCCAATCGCAAGCCGCTGAAAATACCCATTTCACACTTGACCTTTGCTAAGTGCCGAGGCACGAACCAACGTCCATTCCCGGGCTGGGTACCTAATTTTTATTAATAATATCTCCACTCTATCAATCATCGTTAACTAATGAGAACATTTGAAGAAATTAATTTAAGCCCGGGAAGAGGGAGCATGGCAGCCCACCATGCTTCCCTCCCCGCCTGATTCAGCATCATGGGCCACATCCCAAGCGCCCACGGTGACTCAGGTCCTCCTGACTTGACTTTCTCCAACAGAGGACAGTCTCTCCTTCACAGAGCCATGTCCTGGACTGGGGGGCTGTGCGAGCAACATTTCTTAATGGCTTTCCATCCCTGATCTCATTCAGCACTGGGGAAGCCATTGGTCCTGACACTGTGGGTGCCACGGCTGGTCCACAGATAAGGGTGAGCCGCCTGTCCAAGAATTCACCTGACAGCAAGGTCAGCCTTTTGCTCCCTGGGCTAAAGTCAGGCCTCCATATTTTGACCAAGGGTGGCGAGCAAAGAAGACATAAGAGACGCAGTTTTGATCCCTGGGTTGGGAAGAATCCCCTGGAGGAGGGCATGGCAACCCACGTCAGTATTCTTGCCTGGAGAAACTCATGAACAGAGGAGCCTGGTGGGCTATAGTCCATGGGGTCACACAGAATTGGACACAACTAAAGTGACTGAGCATGCATGCAGAGCATGGAAGGAAGAGAAAGAGGAAAAGGCTGAATCCCAGGCACAGGAACAGCTCTTTGGTACCCTTCCCACTGACCTGTTCCATCAACCCATCCTGTATTCAGGCCAACACTTGTCTTCCTGGTCCTCTGGCATTTCAGGAAAATGGTAGCCATGGACCAGTCCGTCGGGGACTCGTGTTTATTTCTTGTGTTTATTTCTATTCAGCAAATTATAACTTCCGGGTTCCAAGTTTCAAGATTCATGAGCATTTTGAATGCTGTGGGCATCTGTGAAAAATGCAACAAGCCACAAACAAGCAAGCTTGGATTCTCCATGAGCTGGCCTGTGGTGGTAAATGAAAATTTCACATGCTGGAGGGCACGTCATGTTTGCAAAATACCTGTATTTAAAGATGCGTGTCAAGCACTTCTGTGTTTAGAACATTTTTGCATACATTTTGGACACGCAAAACATAGCTGAGCAAATGTAACGCTTTGTTTTTTCCTTTCAGGTGAAAATTTCAGGTGTTGCTTCTGTTAAAATGAGTCTTCAGAGCCTCCGTTTGCAGAGAGAAAGAAAGAGAGAGAAATTAAATCACATTCAGTAGGCGTCCACATATAAAGTAGCTCATGTGAATTATTAATGATAGATTTTGGGGTGGGGGGAGCTTCTTGGACTTTTTTTTGTCGTACTTTTAACAATTGAATGCGATGCTCATCAAACATCTCCTTGTGAGATGTCACATTATTTAAATGAGAGCACATCTGACATTTCCAGAAGAGCATGCTAAATTCTGAAAAGAGAATGTTCTTCTCACTGATTTGATGGGCACCACTTGGGCTTTTCAAAATAAAGGTTTTGAGCACTTTAATTTTGGAGTGACTTGCCTTAGTTCAACACAGAGATTTAAAATACTCTCAACTACTTTAAAGAAGAACAGCGAAAAAGTTTTCTTCGAGATAAACAGAGGAACACTCCACAAGTGACATTTGAAAGGCACTGATGGTGGATAATAACTGCTCAAAATATACTTAGAAACGCTTGGCGTTTCATTGTTCTTTATGTATCTAATTATTCCAGGTATTGTCATGTCAAAAAAGTTTCATATGACACATTTTTTTTTTTTTTTAAGTCTAAGTCAGAGATGAAATCTAACTTTCCATGCAAATAGAGGCCTGGATGGGTAATCTCTGTGAGATGACCTTACTATCTCCATTTGCAGGCACTCACATTTTAACAAAAGGGGATTTACTTTTGCTAAATAAGTTTTTGCCCATGCTGCTCCTTCCCTTTCTACAAGTGCCTGGGACATTTACTGATACATAAAGTGTGTTAATCACTCAGTCATGTCTGACTCTTTGCGACCCCATGGATTGTGGCCCACCAGGCTCCTCTGTCCATGGAATTTTCCAGTCAAGGATACTGGAGTGGGTTGCCATTCCCTTCTCCAGGGGATCTTACAGACCCAGGGATTGAACCCCACTCTCCTGTATTGCAGGTAGATTCTTTACCATCTAAGCCACCAGGGAAGCCCATATTCACGCAATTCATGAGGCCAGACACCATGCTAACTGATGTGAAGGATGAGATGGGTATGGGATGGTGCATAGAGCAACAAGAAGAATCCAAAAATTTTCAGTCCATTGGTTTTTTTAAATCTGCTTACCTCACCCTCCATATCAGACTGTGATCAGTCCCTGGGAGCTATAAGGAGCTCTTCAGAACTCCAAAACCAGCTTCCTTTTTGTGAGTTAAACTTGGTCACATCCTTGAGCCACCTTTGTTTCTACCTCAGGGCCTTTGCACCTGCTCTTGTCTCTGCCTGGAGCATTCCTCCTGCCACTCGGGGCTCAGCCCTTCCCAGGACCCCCCAGCACACTGTCTCCTCATGTGTCTCTTTCCTTTACTTCCTTTACTACTACTTGACATTAGTGTCTTCAATTGTTACAGGTTAAATTTCAGAATCCCCAACTCAATCATGATGAGCTCCGTGCTGGACAAACACCTTGTCAGTCTTGGTCATGATTATGTCCCAGATCTGACCATGGTAAATACCCAGTGGCTGCTGTTGTCTGCATAAGTAAATTCAGCTTATGCTAACCAACTCCTTTGCTTGAGTTCTCCACTCCTGAGCATGCTGAGAGTATAATGTGGCTTCTGAAAGCCATGCAGGATGTAGATGCCAGGAGCTCAGTCCCGGCACAGCTCTGGTCTCATTGCAGGTCAGCATGTTGGGGTTCTTGTTCTAAACATCAGTCTCATGAGCCTGGTTAAGAGGAGCCCAGCTCTGAGTCATCTACTCCTGGGTTCCTCACAACACTGGGTTTAAGTATGGGAGCTTGGGACTTCCCTTGCAGCCTAGAGGTTAAGACTCCACATTTCTACTGCAGGGGGCATGGGTTGATCCCTTGTCGGAAAACTAAGATCCAGCATGCTGCATAGTGCTCCCCCGCCGACCCTGCCACCAAAAAAACTGATGGGAGCTTTGAGTCTTAACACTGGGCTAAGGGAAAATCAGCCAGAAGTAAATGTTCCCCTTAACATAACAGGAGGACAGCTCTGGGGGCCCTGCCCAGGCCCCAGATTCCTTGCCACTCTTATGTCTTGTGTGGACTTCCAAGCACATCAAGAAGGCTCCAGGTTTTATCCGTATTAAGTATTTTACCTCTCTAGTTTCCTGACTTTGTACAAGAATTCTTCTTTGAGTAAACAAAGTACCAAAAAACCCAAGCAAGTGTCTTGCTGGGAATAAATAACAACAGCACTAAATTAGACGATCGGTGGTAAGTTAGCAAAGGGATCAATACAGGCCTGCAAACTTGTTTCAAACTCCATCTCTGAAAAAGCAGTACCGTCATGAGTCACCATAGACATAAGAGCGAGATGCAGAAACACCTCTAAATTGGTGATTCATTTGTTTTTTAAACAATAATTTCCCTCATGTTCTGTGCATTTACATAACCACACCATGAAAACTCTTAGGAGTCAGGAAGGAGAGTCAACGTGGGTGGTGGGGGGGCTTAAGTTCATCTTTCATCATAAGATCATAAGACCATCTCTATCTGCTAAATGTCAGCTAAAATGCCCCAAACACATACTGCTTTACTGGGACCTTTCTCTGGTCATTATTAATTTATTTATTCATTAAACCTTTCATGGTAATTTGCCATCTGAAAAAGAGAGATGATGGCAAAAGGTTTGTGGCGCAAAGTCTACAATATAAGCCTGAACGAGCCATTTGAAAATGTTTAAAAGATTTTCAATGGTGAAAATATAAAAATTAAAGGGGAAAAAAAGGAAAGCTTTTGGTGCTAACTTATAATATGCCAACATATAAGAAATGCAATTACATATTCATCACTTGCAGTGAAATGGTTATTAAAACAGTATGGTATTCTAAAAATGATAGGGTTATTATAAAATAATAGGGAATTTATCTCACCTTCTTTTGCATTAAGATACAATAAAATTACACTCTGAAAACAAATTACGCTTCCTGTTATCTTCACAAAACAGCAAGGCCTGGGCCGTCCGCTAGAAACTTTCTTTGCCTTGCCGTGTCAAGGCATCAATTTCAAAAACAGACTTTCTTCCTTCCTTTGGTCATGACATTTGAGAACTGGAGAGAAACTTCTAGAAGGAGACTGAAACCCTTCTTAGACTGCAGAGGCCACTGTGGCTGTGTGTGGTTGCCTGACTCTGTGGGCTAGAGAGAGATGGAGTGAGGAATCCCATCTCGCCAAGACCCTTCCTTTCACCTGGATGCTGAGCTAAGCTGCCCCATGCATCACCTGAGGCCCACCTGAACCCCAGACTGTGGCCAGCTCTGCAGGCTGCTTGGGCATGGCTGGTGTTTGTGGGGGGAGGGGGATGGGGGGTTTCTGTGCAGCTTGTTCCTGAGATACAATGAGACACACTCTGTGCAAGGCATTATTCTGAAGCCGTTGCCAATGGAGAGAAGAAAAAGACAACTGAATGCAAAAAAAGATCAAATGTTCACAGTGGCCCTGTCCATTTCCTTTATGGAGTCAGGACAAGTGAAATCCATGTCATCCAAGTCCAGGTGGTCCCTGAAAACCCCTCCCTCCAGCCCTGGCTGGGAAAGGCATGTTCAACCATGCATGCAGTGGCTCCAGAAGGAGACCCAGGAAGGGAGACAGGTGTCAGGGAGGTTAGAAGCAGGGCATCCTTGCTGCCTGTGGTCATGCAAGCTGTCCCAGGGTCCTCATCTGGAAGAGCACAATGAGAATAGTCCCATTGCACGGGGCCTTGGGAAAAATCAGAGAGATAAGGCCTGGCAGCCCACAGCTGAATACACAGCTCTCCCCTCCCCAGTAACATTACTTGTCTTTACCTCTGTCTGCTATTCTCTTTCTGAACAGAAAAATCCAGGAGGTCCTGCAAAACCCCCAAGCATCACCCCGCTCTCACTCTTGCACTTCGCTGACACCTGCAAACCCTGTCAAGTCCTGACTGTCCGCAGAGGAGTCGGAGATGTCAACCCATAGGACCCCAGAGCGCCACCCACCACCCCTCCAGGAGTGCCAACCTGAGACTGTCTGATCATGTTTCCCAGGGAAGATACACTTATAATTTGTCTGGCTTCTTAATTTCTCCAAAGACAATGTGACAGACTGCTCTTCCCCTCTGTGTTGGCTTTGATGATATCTTCCTTTGTTTTTCCCTCTCGCCCACTCTTCCCTCGCTCAGCCCCCACTTCTGTATTCAATTGTCACTTCAGCATTAGCCCACTGTCTGCCTGGCAACCCACTATTATGCACTTATTTTATTACTTGGTTTCCTACCCTGATCTGGTGATTCATTTCTAACCTTTACCGACTGTAACATAACTCCTTTTCTTTACTTTCTTTCCTCCCCACCAGCCCCCTCCACCTTTAACTTTCAGATGTCAGTTTCAGGTAAAGCTTGCTGTCCTCATGTCCCCAGAAACTGGCCTTATCTGCAGCTCTAAGTTGACAGTCTTGTTTTTTTCACTTACAGCCATCAGTTTAATAGAATCAAGAGCTGTACTTAATGTTTTCAAGTCACTTTGAATAAGATCAGGAGACATAAACAGGAATCAAGAAAGAAAATAAGGTGATAAATTGATCCCATGGGCAGATACTGGACAAAAGTCCAGACACTCCTTTTTCTAACCTCACCTGGCTTGATTGTGTAACCAGAAGGTTACATAAACATAGGTCAATGGTCACAATTCTGATGACCCATGCATGATGTTTCTAAATAATTTTAGAATCGTATGGGACAGTTTAAGAAGAGTTAAGAATGTCTGGCTTTAAGGATATCCTGTGCAAAGGAAACCCAGCATATAAAACATTCAAAGTTATTTAACACAATAAGCCCTCTTCATGTCAGTGATAGCAGGGAGGTGTCAGGTGGAATTTTCTGGGGGTGATGCTTAGGAAGAAAGAAGACAGGAGGAGAATCTTGGAAATCACAGAACATTAAGAGTTGGAAAGGAACACATGGATCATTTTATCTAACTCCCTAAGGTTTAGATGAGGAAATTGAGGCCCTGGGAGTTTAACAGATTTGCCTGAAGCTTAGAGGCAGGTCTCTGAACTCCAAACCCTAAACTCTTTCCAGCAACTCAGCAACTGGAAGCATAACTTTTGTTAACAGAAATAACAATTATAAAAATCCTATTTCAAGTTTTAATGACCATAACCTCCTAATTCTCTCTCCCCCCATAACACATAATTCAGACACCCTAAAATAATTCATCCTTTAAAAGTACAGTGTACAGTTCAGTGGTTTTTAATATATTCACAGAAGTAAGCAGCCATCACCCCACTCACTTTTAAAACATTTCATAACCTCAAAGGGAAATGAGTCGCTCATTCCCAGCTACTCCTCATTACTGTCTCCTAAGCCCTTAGCAACCACCAATCCCTTTTCCATCTCTATAGATTTGCCTGTAAATGAAATTAAATTTTCTATAAATGGAATCATACAAAATGTGGCCTTTTGGAGCTTTCTTCACTTAGCATAATATTTTCAAGGTTTATCCGCATTGTAGCATATGTCAATACTTCATACCTTTTCGTGGCTGAATAGTATTCCATTGTGTGTTTATATCACCTTTTATTTACCCATACCTCTGTTGATGGACACTTGGGTTGTTTCCATTTTGGGGCTATAAAGACTGATGCTGAAACTGAAGCTCCAATACTTTGGCCACCTGATGGAAAAGACTAACTCATTGGAAAAGACCCTGATGCTGGGAAAGATTGAAGGCAAATGGAAAAGGGGGCGGCAGAGGATAAAATTGTTAGATAGCGTGGTCGACTCAATAGATAAGAATCTGAGCAAACTCCGGGACACAGTGGAGGACAGAGGAGCCTGGAGTGCTACAGTCCATGAGGTCACAAAGAATGGGACATCACTTAGCGACTGAACAACAACAGCAAATGGACAATGTTGCTGGCCTTGTATGAATTTACTTGGTAACTGTGGTGTCCCATCTTTCTCCTAAGCTTGCCCTGCATCAGGGCATATACCAAAGACCAAATATTCCTGGGCCAGCCCCACCCCTCCACAGCCAGCACTGCCTCTCCAGCCTTAAACTTCACATTATCTCTAAATGGCTTAGAGAGCCATTTCACGTGTTTTATGAAACACCCCTTGTGACATTTCTGCCTTCTTCCATGGCTCCCCTTCTGCCCTCTCTCTCTTAAAGATCTTTTCAGAATTCTGTCGTGCTAACCCATCCATTTTCATTTTGCAGATCTGAGAGATCCTGTGGACAGGATTTTATATGAAAACTTCCTGTTTTCTGCCTCTAGACCCCTTCTCTTCTTAAATCTGATCTTTATGGTTCTGAGAAGGGAGAAAAATGGAAGATAATTCCAAAACACTGAAACTGAATATCGAAGGAATTAACACAGTTTGTTAGAGACCAGCCCGAATCTGACCCATGTCTAGACAAGCAAGCTTTCCAGGACACCTCATGGCAATGATTCAAGTTCTAAGACAAAGAACAAGGAACTGGTATGGGTGAGCAGGAATTAAAATTTCCTGTTAAAAATATTCATTTACCTTTGAAAAATCCATAGTTAAAGCAAGATACACACAATTAAATTGGGTGCCCCAAATTAAATTATGTGAAGCAGTTATAAAAATGGTGTCATGACATGAACGTGATGTATTTCAGGAATATGGAACTGTTGCCCTGGTAAGTGCAGCAGAGGTGGAAATGAGCTAAGTAAACTTCATCAGTTCTGCACCTCTAACGGCAATCCTGACAGAGGCTGAGTTAAAGTTTACCTTTTAAGATCTTTTGAGAAAGCCTTTGCTAAGCAAATTAACCGTGTCAACAGGATTTCTGGTGACTGTTGAAGCTCCTTAAGAGTTCAAGCTGTTCCCTAACACATTAAGCAGAGCAGAGATTATGGATACACTTATGTACTGGTGGGTACTGCACAGGGACAAAAAATGCACAGGCAATCCAGATCTTACAAAATGAAGTTCCCCATCTTCTTCACCCATAGTTAACTAGCCCAGTTCTTGCTTGTTTTGAATGTGATACAATACCTTATTTCTTAAATTGGAAAATTATTTGCACTTTTACTAATTCTGCCAAGCCTTCTCTGACATTAGTCCCAATTACGATGGGGCAAGCTCTTCTAGATGGGGCTTCCCTGGTGGTTCAGTGGTAAAGAATCCACCTGCCAATACGGGAGACACAAGTTCTATCCCTGGTCCGGGAAGATTCCCCTAGAGAAGGAAACGGCAACCCACTCAGTATTCTTGCCTGGGAAATCCCATGGACAGAGGAGCCTGGTGGGCTACAGTCCTTGGGATTGCAAAGAGTCAGAGACGACTTAGCGACTCAGCAACAACAACAAAGTTATTCTGGCCATGATATAGAGATCTACAGACTACTGAGTTCTGCTGGTAAGGAGCATTTTGAAATTGGATAGTAATGCAGACAAATATAGGCATCAGGAATATAGAACCAAAAACTGAAGTTTAGACACGATAACCCTGTCTTTAAAAATCACTTTGTGGTAAATATCAAGCGGTCAGAGGAGGTACAATTGAGAACAAGGTTATCCTTAGAAAAGAGACAGAACAGGTAAAAGGGCCTGGAATCTCGGTCCACCTGCATGCAAGCACCACCTGGGGGACACATCATTGTTCTCGTTTTGCACAGGAACCTGTGGTCCAGCGAGGTTCATTCGCATCCCCTAGGATCACAATGCTAGAAGATGCCATGGGCAGCCACACTGGGGAAAAGATGAGCTCTCCAGAGAAGCGATTCTCTGCAGAGAAGTTTTGACTCCGAGGGGGGGAGGGGTGTCCTGGTCCAGGCTGGAGGGAGATTCCAAAAGCTGGAGTCAAGACAGAGACCCGAGCAGGAGAGTGTGGACGGAGGGCGTGAGGTGGAAGTTCTGGAGGGAGTGTCCCCGAGGGAGAGGCTGAGCCTCACTCCCTGATAAACTACCCGCCAGGTACTTGGTTCACTGTAGCCGTTCGGTATCTGTCATCAGACAAACGATAGCAGAGATTAGTCTGGAAAAGGGACGATCAAAGCACACTTTCAGTCAGGGAGGAGTCTGCACAGGTGTGGACACTGAAGTGTGTTACAGAGGACAGTGGACTTCTGGGTGAGGCTGTCCCCTAGACTAGAGCTCCTCCAGTGGGGTGAGTCTGTCCTCACCCTGGGGATATGTGTCAGTGTCCAAAACCCTGAGCATTCATTGGAAGGACTGAAGCTGAAGCTGAGACTCCAACACTTTGACCACCTGATGTGAAGTGCTGGAAAAGACCCTGATGCTGGGAAACATTGAGGGCAGAAGGAGAAGAGGGTGACAGAGGATGAGATGGTTAGATAGTATCATCGACTCAATGGACATGTGCTTGAGCAAATTCTGGGAGACAGTGAAGGACAGGGAAGCCTGGCAAGCTACAGTCCACCGGGTCACTAAGAGTTGGACACAACTTAGTGACTGAACAACAGTATCTTTGGTTGTCACAATGGGGTGGTGATACTAGCATCTGGGGGTAGAAACCAGAGATGCAACTCAGCCCTGGGTAATGGCACAAACAGCCCCACACAGAGAATCCCTCCACCTGTTCAGTTCAGTTCAGTCGCTCAGTCGTGTCCAACTCTTTGCGATCCCATGGACTGCAGCGTGCCAGGCTTCCCTGTCCATCACCAACTTCCAGAGCTTGTTCAAACCCATGTCCACTGGAAATACCAATAAATGATGGGTGGAGAAGCTCTGCCTGCTACAGTCGACCTCTTCACTCAGTTCTGTGCTCACCAGGCAACCTTCACCTCTTGCTTGTTCTGCTCAGTTGCTGGTGGTGACACCATAGCTACTATGGTTTCCGCCAGCCAAACTACTGATTCCTCATGACAGGGGCAGATTCTGTTCACCAGAGCCCATGCTATTTCCAGGCAGCACAATCACCGCTCCGTGTGTCCTTCAACGTAAGAAGATCTATGCAAGAAAATCTATGCAGTAATAATATTCTGCTCAGTAAATGCTACTGTGATCCCATTTAGCAGATGAAAAGACTGAATCTCAGAAAAATGAACCAGTTTATTTCAGGGGACAACTGCTGGAACAGGAAGCCACTCGTTGACCCTGAAGTCTGTACTCTTAAACCACTGCATTTAGCTGTCTCATTAAAACCATGCAATTGCTTCTTTTTTGGACCCAGCAGTTTACATAAGTATTTTCCTTTAATCTTCCCAGTCAACCTATGAGCAGAAGGCCGGACGGCTGTCTTACAAAGGCAGAAAATGAGTCTCAGAAAAGTTGCAGCTTGCTGGAGCTAACCAGTGGAGCTAGGACTCACCTGGTCTGTCTGTCCACCAGCCACAGTACTAATCACGGTAGCTGCGAGAAATGAGAAACCCTAGATGGTAGAGTTGGGGCCTATCTTTCTAGAAAGGGAGTGTTTTGCTGTAAATTAAGAAATTGGCACCAACTGATACATCAGTGCCTTCCTGACAGAATTAAGTTCCTAGACCTTCACGGCAGCAAATCAGACCCTGAGCCCAAGCAACAGCCTCAAGGGTGATCACCCCCTCACCCCGTCCCATCGGTCACCCTGTGCCATCAACCCATGACACAACCCGCACTCATTATAACGAAGCACAATGCCACACAAACAACTGTAAAAACAAATACCAATGCCACCTTATGAATATTAGCGTGTATAAGTTTGACATTTTTGCAGATAGCAACAGTGCAGAAAAACCTCCACTTGCAAAGTCAAGCTCCCATGAAAAATGCCCCAGCAATATCTTTAGGCATTATTATCTAGAATAAGCGTCAATAGCTATTACATTCTGAACATCTGCACTGATGATTCGGGCTCAGAAACGTTCCATCAGATGAAGATGAGCATTCTGATACTGCTAAGAACACAGACGTCCTTGAAATGTGTTCCCTTCATCAGTTCTGCTAGGTTAACTTCCATGGCTGGCCCTATTTGAACTCCACTCTCAAGCAGCCAAACTCTGCCCAGCACTGTCCCCTCATTAGTAAAAGAAGCAGAAAACTAATTGGTTTTTAAGCTGTTGATTCCCTGCATTCATCACTAAGACACCACAACCGGTTCCTGCCGGAGTGAAGGCCCGTTTGTGCCAAGGCAAAGACTCAGCGGTCTTTTGTCTCAGTTTATATGATGACCACTGGTAATTGGAAAATTACCTCTAAATTCATCTTTCAAAACACAACTAAAGTCTGAGCTAACCGTTGAAGGGTGCTTAGTCTATAACTTCCTGACAGGCTACTGGAAAAGAAGCCAGATGAAAGTCTCGGGAAGAAAGTGAACATATGGTGCTAAAGCAAACAGCGAGATGAAGGGTGTTGGTACATGTCCACTCCAGAGCCTAGCGCCTTCTTTCTCTGGAATGTTCCTTGACTTGGAGAGCCTGTTTGCAAGAGCTAAATGCTTGCACAGGTTGATGAGAAGACTGAGTTTCAGGAATCACAAATGCTTATGTCTGCTGTTGTCAAGGAAGGTCAAGACCATCAGCAGTTGGGACATGCCTGGTGGTTCAGTGGCTAAGGCTCTGAAGTCCCAAAGCAAGGGGCCCCTGTTCAAACTCTGGTCAGAGAACTGGATCCCACATGCTGTAACTAAAGCTCCTGTATACCATAACTAAGACTTGGCACAGCCAAATAAATTAATTAATTAAAATATATATATTTTTAATTTTATTTTATTTTTAAACCTGAAACACTGTATTAGTTTTGGGACCATCAGCAGTGCCTTGCTCTGTCTACCGCAGGAACTCAAGACTTAAAAGTGTATTATATCAACTATAATTCAATTTTTTTTTTAAGTAACAGATTTATAAAGTTTTTTTAAAGGACATCGACATTTGGATTCTTCAAGTTCACTCAGCGGATGAATGTCAGGTGCTGTTCACACCTCTGAGGGACAGAGGGGATCAAGGGAGCCCTTCCTTCCTGGAGCCACATTCTAAGGGGAAACAAACAATGATCAGGCAAACATATGAACAAGAATTCAGATGAAAGAGAGACTAACACACGGGGTGGTGATAGAAATCGTGTGTTGGGGAGGGGAGCATTCTAGACTATGGCTCTACCAGGGAAAGCACACTTTTGTTGAGCAGGGGTTGCCATGTTTACATGAGAGGGAGGAGACCCCCCCCTCCCCGCAAGATGGGCCTGCATTTAACATTTATGAGGAAAGCTGAGGCCAGGGAGTCTGTGGCCAAGAAACAGTGGGGAAGAGAGGGAGGTGGTGGGATGGCCCAGAGACCTCTGGCAGGTGCTGGACAGGGTGGGCATCGCCACCTCCTTCTAGATCAAGCTTTCAAGGTCAACAAACTGAAGACTAATCTCTTCATGCTCCAGCCCAGGCTGTTTAAAACAATAAAGACTAAATGGGTCCCAGGGAGCATCTCCATGAACGGTAACCTGATGAGAAAAATGTTTTGTCTGTAATAATGGATGTGTCTTTCATGGGAGAGAGAGAGAGATGAGCTGGGTCATGTTTATGATCTTTATGGCTGTAGGAAAATGATTCCCGCTCCTTAAGAAGTTCAGATGACAGCAGCAGCTTGCCTCCTTGCCACCCAGTCATCTCATCCATCGCCCTCGACAGAATGACACCTGTGTCATCTCTCTCCTGCAGTCAGAGGGGATACGGCAGGCATTCCCATCAGCAAAGATCATGGTTACCATTGTGTGGTTGAAAGCATGAATCTAAGCACCCAAGGGTACAAAGAGACATGAGAGCAGAGATAAGGAAAGGAGAGAACTTCGTAAAATAACTTGGGTGGCATCACTTCCTGAGGAAAGCCCACCAGTGGCTTTCTCTGGAACCCAAAGAGGGTTCGACTTCTGATCTGGGACCATCTGTGCTCCTGTAGGAGCTAGCCCTGCACTTCACCACCTCCCAGGAGCTCAGAGAGCAGGGAACGAGGGGTAGGGGCTTAGATGGGGCTGTATGGCCCAGGCAGACACAGAAGAAGCAGACGTGGAGTCCTGAGGGAATACTTCAGAGTTGGACTAGTGAAGAGACAGGCAAGTGAGAAAACCTGCAGGATGCAAGTGTGTGTGTATGTGTGTGTATGTGTGTACGGCTGGACTCCCAGGCCTTTGACCTCAGACAAGCCATCCTTGTCCCCATTCCACCAGGAGGAAATGGGGGACGCCTGCACCAGCATCGATGTGGTGAACCTGTCAGCACTATACAAAGTTTAATTATCATGACTCCAGAGCTGTCATTTGACAAAAACAATGACTTTATAAGTTCATAAAGCGCTTATGAGTACTCTTGGAATGATCCATGGTGCCAACCATCCAGTCCCCTCCTTCTGTGACTAAGTAATGGGAAGTGATGGGAAATATCCCATTTGGCTTGGGGCCAAACTGGCCCCTGCATCCTTTTGTTTGATTGACAAGAGGACTAAAACTTCTTTCAATTAGTTGCCACGGTTTGAAACTCAGAGGAGTTTACTTGTATGCTCAGGCCCTGACTTGTCTAGAAAAATAAGGCTCGAGGCATTGCCTCTCTGTGGCTGTGGCTGAGTGGGGCTGGGAGCACGGGACCCCTCAGAAGAGGACATCCCCCTGCTTCTGGCAGCCAGAGTCACCCATGGGCCTGGTCCCTAGAGGCCATGGCTTTGCTGCTTTGTCCTAGATTTTAAAACATATTCTTTATCCTTGGACAACAAGGAGATCAAATCAGTCAATCCTAAAGGAAATCAACCCTGAATATTTATTGGAAGGACTGAAGCTAAAGCTCCAATACTTTGGCCACCTGATACAAAGAGCCAACTTATTGGAAAAGATCCTGATGCTGGGAAAGATTGAGGGCAGGTGAAGGGGACAACAGAGGATGAGATGGTTGAATGGCATCATCAACTCAATGGACATGAGTTTGAGCAAACTCCGAGAGATAGTGAAGGACAAGGAAGCCTGGCATGCTGTAGTCCATGGGGTTGCAAAGAGTCGGACATGATTGAGCAACTGAACAACAACAATTCTTTATCCACAATGTCAGCACTCTGGGGTGCTATATGGAAACAATTGCTGTCACAGGGCATGGCGTAGGTTTCCAAGGGTGTGAAGGAAATGACTCTGGTAAAACAGTCCCCAGTGCTTCCACCTCCACGAGGCTCTCTTCCCATCTCCACAGATACCCTGGCACTCTGGGACCTAGCTCACAAGGCTTAGCTCCCAGATGCTATCTCCACCCCCTCGTCAGAAGCTGTCTACATGTGGACTTTGTGGGTGAGAGGACTTTGGAGTGTGAGCTATTTAGCACTGAAGTCAGAGTCATTCTGTCACATCAGCGTAGTTCCAGCTGTGTTGCAAAGACCAACATGGCCCTCAATGTCAAGATAAGACAGGTGCGACATGGGAGTGTGTGAGTTCTGTTGCACACACACAGACACACTCCCATGCAAGTCGTATGGAAAAATACAATATCCTTCCCAAGATTTCTGTCAATTTGCAAGGGGTTTAAATCCTTATGGTTACAGGGATGGGATGGGAAGAGGGGGTGTGGCCATGGAGGGGGTCCTTCAAGGGATCCCGGGGGTGATGGTACTTGGTATCTTGATGGTGGTGGTGCCTGCACAAATCTACATGTGTGAAAGAACTACACACACACACACACAGAGGAGTGCAGGTAAAACCGAGAATTTAGGTAAACTCTGTGGACTGTACCCATGTCTGTTTCCTGGTTTTGATATTGCTCTGCAGGTACATAAGATGTAACCACTACAGAGGACTTGGCAAAGGGTATGTGCCCCTCCCCTTCCACCCATTGCCGTACACTCTTTTTTGGCAACTTCCTGTCAATCCCTCATAGCTTAGTCGGTAAAGAATCTGCCTGCAATGCAGGAGACCTGGGTTCGATTCCTGGGTTGGGAAGATCCCCTGGAGAAGGAAATGGCTACCCACTCCAGTATTCTTGCCTGGAGAATCCCATGGATAGAGGAGCCTGGTAGGCTATAGTCCATGGGGTCACAAGAGTCGGATACAACTTAGTGACTAAACCAATCAACCTGTCAATCTAGAATGATTTTCAAAGCAGAAAGTTTAAAAACAAAACCAACACTCTCATGGTGGCCTCTGAGTCCAAACCCCAGTTCTGGGTTAAATTTATGTGTGGACCTTTCCCGCAACCCATACTGCCCTGCACTGCACACCTGAAGACGTTGAAGCCAGCCCTTCCTACACATATACAAACATCCCATATGCACACACATCACCCCCAAACTGAGGATTCCGTGTGTGCAGCAGAGATCACTGACAGCTGGAAGGAGAGACACACAACCTGCAGCTTAATAGAATAATCTCAGCTTAGGAGATAACCTCAGCCTTCCCTGTGGCTCAGATGGTAAAGAACCTGCCTGCAATGCAGAAGACCCGGGTTCGATCCCAGGGTTAGGAAGAGCCCCTGGAGAAGGAAATGGCTACCCAGTCCAGTACTCTTGCCTAGAGAATTCCATGGATAGAGGAGCCTGACAGGCTACAGTCCATGGGGTCACAAAGAGTCAGACACAACTGAGCGTCTAACACTTTCACTTCTAGGCAATACCTCAGCCATTTCACAGCACAGTTGACCCCCTGGACAACACTGGCTGGAACTACACAATAGGTCCCCTAACAATGGGTGTTTTCAGTAGTAAATATGGCAAGGTTTGTCAGTTTGGGGGTGATGTGTGTGCTATGGGATGTTTGTGTATGTGTAGGAAAGGCTGGCTTCCACGTCTTCAGGTGTACAGTGCAGGGCAGTGTGGGTTGGCGGAACGGTCCACACATAAATTTAACCCAGAACTGAGGTTTGGACACAGAGGCCACCATGAGAGTGTTGGTTTTGTTTTTAAACTTTCTGCTTGGATTGTTGGATGTGAATTCTGTTGGATTCCTGGATGTGAATGTAGGGGACCCCTGATGGGTGGGGAGAACTGCACGTTATATGAGGGCTTTTGACTCTATGGAGGGTCAGTGCCCCAATCCCTGTGCTGCTCAAGTGTCCACAGTATTGTCTGGTCATCCCTCTCCCCCATTCTCTCTACTCTTTTTCCTGCTGCCCTCCTCCTTCGACATCAGACAAGGAAAGGCAAACGCGATAGAAGTGAATTCCCCAAGTCTAACGTGAGTAGTTTCCTTATCTTACCTAGGGTGTTGGCTGGGAAACTCTCCTACCCTCAGGCAATTTATCGAGGTGATTATCCATGTAGGACAGTCCTGCTCTCCAGAGATATGAGTCAAGCTGCTTTAGACAATGGCTCTCCCCTTGGGTGGCTGCCAGAGGGGCTCCTGGCCTGCCCCAAGCAGCCTCTGGGAGACCTGGTTGATCTGCCAGCCTCCCACTGGCTCATCTGGGCTTCTAGTTTGCTTTCCAAGCCCCTTCCTTTCTTCTTTCTTGCCTCCCTTCCTTCCTTCCATCTATCCATTCACAAATATTTGGCTGAAATACAACCATGAGGACGCCTAAACTAAAGAGAAGCCCATTGGCTCTGCATCTCAGGAGGCAAGCCCTACACACAGAGACTCTGAGTCCCTGTCAGCCACAATGCAGCCGTTGTTCCAAAGGAAAATGATCCCTTCCCCTTTCCAGAGTCATGATTCTGAATTTTAATTCTGTAGAATATATATTTTGGAACACGTCTTGATGAAAACCCAGAAGGACTTTGGGGAGAAGACAGAAACCATGAAAAGACTCTCAGCTTCCATCTGGGGATTCTGTTTCCTGTTGCTGTTTTATGGTAGGTAGCCTTTCTAAACCCTTCAGATTGAGAAGTTAAAGAAGTATTAGACACGTGTTATGTTACAAGGTTATAGACAGCTAACCTTAAAAGGTAAATGGAACCCACTACATATTTATTCTGAATACTTGACTCTTGAAACCAGGCAAATTTATTGCATAAAGTGATTGCACAACTATTCATTCAGGTCCATTCATTCAACAGACATTTGTTGAGTGCCTTGCACGTGGCAGGCCTGACCCAGTACCGGGAAGAAACAAACATCAGATTAAAAAGCACACACACACAGGAGGGACCTTGGCCCTCGGGGAGCATGCATTTTAGTGATATTTGTTGTGAGCACACCATGAGCCTTCAGGTTTTAGAGGAGATGCCAGCCACTCTGGAATGCTGGGGAACGTGGAGCTGACAACAGACGGGGGGTTCAGTTTTAAACAGGGAGGTCAGAGAAGGATCAGAAGAACTGAGATCAAATTTTACGGGAGGCAAAACTTTTCCTTTGTCTTCAAAGGATCTCCAGCTGCGCCTGAGAATTAAATGATCTAAGACAGATTACCAGGCTTCCCAGGTGGTTCAGTGGTAAAGAAACCATCTGCCAATGCAGGAGATGCAGATTCGATCCTTGGATTGGGAAGATTCTCTGGAGAAGGAAATGGCAACCCACTCCAGTACTCTTGCCTAGAGAATCCCATGGACAGAGGATCCTGGTGGGCTACAGTCCATGGAGTCGCAGAGTCAGACACGACTTAGCAACTGAGCACTCACCCAAGACAGGTTAACAGGAGTAACCCAGATTATTGCATGGACTTGGGTACCCCCAAGGGAACAAAGGCCCAGTGAAGGGACCAGGTCTGGGTGTTTATCCACCAAATTGAGCAAAGACAGGCAACTATGGAAAAGTTGGGGGGACTCCCCAGGAAAACCTGGGGAGACTAAAGGAAGATAGGAAGTATTTGAACAAGTCTGCTTGTTCAGATTTCTTTCTGCCTCCACGCCCCATCTCTGTGACAAGACTGTTTCTCTCCTCCTAGTATCAGGAAAGCAGCAGGTGGGGGTTTCATCTCCTGCTTTCAGGAAGAAAGAAAAGGGAAGGGAGTTAGGGGCTCCTGCTTGCATCTGATCTTTTCCACATGCCTTTAGCTCAAAATAATCCTTATGCCAAAGTGAGGTCTTTGGGGTGGCACATTCTGCCATCTTTCAAACTCCAAAGTCCTCAAGGGACACCCTGTTTAGGGTGCGAGGGACAATAAGGGGCTGTGTGGCAGAAGCAGGTGGGAGAGAGGTGGTCACTTGACATCTGGGGATGGATGGGAGACACCAACTCTCATGGCATCTGGGAGGCTCTGTGTGGGGCAGGATGGTGTTTCGAGCAGAGGTGAGATTCTAGTCACCTGGGCTGGGTGGGAGCAGGGGAGGGTCGGAGGGGTGGTCAGAGCACTGGGAACTGAGCAGGGACCCATAGGTGTGGTTACCATTGACCTTGACAAGAGCAAGAATGTAGTAGCTTCTGCAAAGACCAGGACATCCCAAGCTGTCCTCAGGACCAGGCAATGCTGGACCTTACTCATCTTAGGTTTTAGAGTAGGATTACCATGGAGAATATCAGTGAGATAGGAAAGGATAGGGAAGTCTAGTGTTCTGCACTTCATGGGGTCACAAAGAGTCGGACACGACTTAGCAACTGAACAACAACAACCATGTTGCTGAATTTAGACCTTTTTTTAACGCTGAACCTACAGGAGAAATATAAAAATGTAAAATAATACCTCTTTATCTGTTCTGTGCCAAAAGATTTAGGGATGTCATTTTGTTTTTAAGGCAGATTTAATTTTAGAACTAGCAAAAGAAATCTAAAAAGTGAAGCTTAAAAGACTTGCAGAATTCCAACGACATCAACTCATTTTATTATAAATAATAATCGTTGCACAAATCAGTGAAAAATATTAATACCTGACATTTATTTTGTATTTACTATATCCCCAGCACTGTTATTTTTTAGCACTTGGCATGGATTATTTCATTTATTCCCCATAATAATAAAATTAAGAAGGCACTATTTTTAGGCTCAAGTTAGAGATGGAAAAATAGAAGCTCAGAGAGGGTGAGTAAACAGTTGAAGGCCACACAGCAGAGAAGCAGGGTACCACTTTTACTGCTACTTTATGCTTCCTCTGGATGTTGAATAGCCGTGAGACACTTCCTTGGGACGTAGAGACAAATGGAACAGTCCATAAACCCTCAGCATTTATTTCAGACTTTTGATCCTACAGAATTTTTTTCCAACAACAAAAAAGTAAACCACCTTTTCTTCTGCATTAGTTTCTTGTACTATTTTTAAAAATTATGTACAGAAAAAGATCCTTTCCATTGACCTCTTCACCTCTTCAGCAGACCAGCCCGTAAGTTAACTACCAATCATGGGCTGCACTTTCCAGATTTTTACCCCAAACTATGCTTGTTATCACAATCCATTTAATCAGACAATGTAATCAAGCATTAATTATTTATTTATCTACTTATTTCCCCAGTGTTTCTTCATGTAGAAGCAGGACAAAGTAGAGGTCATAATGATAAAGTTCTGGGCAGTTTCAGAACACTTCCTGAACTTCTGCTTAATAGTAAAATTGGGTTTCCCTAGTGGTGCAGCTGGTAAAGAATCTGCCTGCAATGCGGGAGACCTGGGTTTGATCCCTGGGTTGGGAAGATCCCCTCGAGAATGGAACAGATACCCACTCCAGTATTCTGGCCTGAAAAATTCCATGGACTGTATAGTCCATTGGGATCGCCAAGAATTGGATATGACTGAACAACTTTCACTTCATTCCCATGCTTGTACCCTGCCACTTCGTTCTCACAAACATCCCACACAATTTTAAGAATTCTCTCCCACACCTTCTCTGTCCCCAGACTCTTCCTCCATCCACCAGCAATGCTGAATGGCTCATTATATAAAAGTACATTTGCTCTGCGTTCATACCAAAGGTCAAAGTATAAAGACCCGTATAACAACAACAGTGTTTGCCAAACAGGTTAACTGGCATGTTTGAAAACGGACACTCCTTGGCAACCCATTGGTTGAAGCCAGAATAACAGCAATCACATCTCGGGCAAAAGAGTAAGGCTGTTTAGGTACTCTTTTGGGATGAGTTATCTTTATGACGTGCAGAGGAGCCAATCTAGTCCTTGTAAAAGTGGATTAAAAAATAATTTACTACCAGTTGCCAGTCAGGCTTCAGTGCAACAGAAGTAAATAAATACAGAAACAACCAACTATGCAGAAGAAAACCTTGGTATCTGCTCTCCAATTCTTAATATTTAACAAAGTAAAAGTTAACTTTCACTCTCCTTTTTCTTAGAATTGAGTTGATTATAGTAATACCTGCAGTTGAGGATCTTAGCACCAGGGCTACCTCCTAACCTATTATGTGTTAAATTCTCTTTACCTTAGAGCAGGCCCACCATCCATTCAGGCAAATGGGCCATGGATGTTGAGTCTGGAAATTCTGGGATCAGATCTGCTTTTGAAAGGTTCTTAGCACCCCCATCTCCCCACAATGGAGCTATCTGAGTTTATTATCAACACCTACTGCAGGAGTGAACAGTTGTTGAAAACAGTAAAAAGTTCTAGGAAGGCGTCTTAAAATGAAGGGTTTCAGAGATGTCTTTCCATTGTTCAGGTGATTATCCCTACAGGGTGAGAGTAGAAAACCACCCTGACATTTACTTATGTGAGACTCAGGATATAAAAATCACACTCACCCTTCATGGATGCTGGAGAAGCCAGAAAAATGAATGGTGAAGCGTTACAGGCGCCAACATCCAGCGATTCCACAAAGAGCTGTGGAGGGTCCCCTCTGTCCCAGATACACTGGATACACAACCACTGACAAAGACTCCTTGTCGCAGATTTTCTGGCAGTTCCAACCTATAGTCAGCATTGCATCATCAAACTCCTTTTTCACTTGGGATGCTCAAATACTTCAATGTTTACCACGTGGCTTGTAAAGATTTTGCACTCAAGTTAGAGGGGCAGGGACTCATTAAGAGGTAAGGTTCATGACATCACATTGAGCAGACAGAATAATTTCAGAAGACGATGACAGCCTGGCCTGCCTCATTTAGTGCTGTCCTGCAAGACATTCATTTAGTATTTTTTGTTGTTTCAAAATATTTTTACATTGACCACATACATATATCTCTGTGTAAATCTATTACATTTCCAAATAATATTAATAATATATATCGTGTCTGTCCCACTCATCCATGCCTCCTGGGTCAAAAACAGACTTTAGAGGTAAAGCCTGTAGCCAAGAGAGCTAAGTAGAAGGTGCTCGGACACTTGCACCAAGCACTAACGTAGCTTCCTGCCCTTGTTCTATGTAAGCACCATACACTTGGCAGGACCCTTTTTTACTCTGAGCCACACTGGCTGATCAAAAGCTGATACTGTGGGCGGGCAGAGGAACAATGCTGCCCTCAATGCTAAAAGGCCAGAGGCTACAGGCCCCTGAGTGTCTCCCAGGAACCCATCCAGCAAGCAGCTGTCAACCACACAGAAGTCCCCTGACATCCTGTGCAAGAGGCATGGTGAGCATCTTTGTCTTCTGGAGGAGCCAAATGACCGACAACTAAACGTGGGTACTGAAAGGACCGGAGACTGGTTCATCCCAACCCCAGCGTGTTTAGGAGATGAAATAGCACTTGCCTTAGGAAGAGCAGGCAGACCTCCCGGGTCTTGGCAGGGCTACATTACACCCATCAGTGCCATCAAGGACACCGATGATGGCAAAGCCCAGCCAGATGCAAAGCTCTGGATATTAGAACAGACACACAGCTCAGCTTACACTCTGTGTGGCCACTTGCGATAATTAGGAGATGGGTCTGGATGGAGCAGGGATAAGGAACTGCAGAAGAAAACATCTGGGAAGAGGTACGGAGGTAAGTGAAAGTGTTAGTTGCTCAATCATGTCCGATTCTTTGCAATCCCATGAATTGTAGCCCATCAGGCTCCTCCATCCATGGAATTCTCCAGGCAAGAATACTGGAGTGGGTAGCCACTCCCTTCTCTAGGGAATCTTCTCGACCCAGGGAATCTTCCTGACCCAGGGATCAAACCTGGCTCTCCTGCATTGCAGGCAGATTCTTTACCATCTGAGCTACCTGGGAAACCCACCAAGGAGGCAACTAAATTGAATCTGGGACATTTAGACTTGACAGTTGTGGGCCCAGGAATTAATTGCTCTTTTCATTTTCAACTAAATGCAAGTGGCCTGCCTCCTTCTCTAACTCCTGATAAACAATGATCAAGAGTTTAACTGGTGGAAACTGCCCCCCACACTCTGGGTGAAACAGGGTCACATCTCATTTTGCAAGTCTCCTGTGCTCCAAGAGCCTATTAGCAGAAGTTCAGCATCTCCTTCTGAAGACGCCCACCCCCCAACATACATCCCACCTCCCCTCATATTATATCATCCAAGATGGCAGGGAGGCTCAGGAAGCAGGAAGGAAAGGGTCAGTTCAGATTCCACAGAGAACCCGGAATGGACATGACAGTCACCTGCCTCGTTGAAGAAGCAAGCCCTGCCAAAATCGAGCTTCCACATTCTGGATCCTTCCAGAGGCTGCCAGCCATGCCCACTGCCTTAGGATTGAGGTTGGCCAACAGGTGGGCTCCAAATACTGCCCATCTTTGGAATCCAGCCCCGGCGCTGCCTGGGGAGCAGCCTCACCAGCCCTTCATGGCAAGGGACAGGTTCACTTCATCATGAACCACATGTGAGGGCTCCTCCCCATGCCCTGGTCAGTGGGGCTGCCTAGACATCCTGGAAGGAAGACAACCTTCTGGGGTGTCCCTCTTACCACTGCCTTCTGAACGAAGGCCCTTAGGAGGCTCCAAAGTGACACGTCCTTCAGCGGGACGTCTTCCAGTGAGTCCCAGAGATATCTGAAAAGAGTAAAGGAAATACTTTATAATCTTTGCTGGAACGTCCTACGTGAGAACCAGTTTGGAAAACCACAGATCTGTCTCCTTTGCTTTATCTCCTTTGAGTAGTTCATCCACGTCACCCTTCTCTCCTTTTTAAGGAGGCTCTCTCCTGCTTGACCCCCACCCCTTAAAGCCCCTACTTTTCCTTCCAAGTCTATTTCTGTTTCCCCTTTCTACGTCTCTCCTTTCCTTTAAAAAATGTGTTTTTAATCAGTAGTTGAAATTTCTAAACACAAATTTGTGATAATACTGGCAAAACATTGTAGCTGGATGAGCATTAGAGCAATAACACAAAATTACCCAAGAAGACACTAAAGAGGTCGTGATTGTTCAAGCAGAAAAACTCATTTCAATGATTTAAAAGAAGTTATTGAAACACACTCTTTTCCTAGTAACCTTCAAATATTTATCTTCTCCTCATAAAGCATATAAATTGTCATAGAAACCCAGACATAGTGTTAAAATTAACCATCCAAGGTTTTAACCAACAAGCCTATTACAGCTGGTATGTGAAGGGGTTTTTTCTTAATTTTATTGGAGTATAGTTGATTTACAATGTTGTGTTAGTTTCAGATGAGTTTCTTTCAAAAGCAACTTTAGTTTTATCTTTTGTACTATCAAAAAACAACCCCCCAAAATGAGTATGTACTATACACAATAATGTGAAATAAAATGAGAAGAGGCTTGGAGAATGAATGGGCAGACACATAAAAGGCACGCTGATGGGCATAGTTCTCTGGCTGTGTATGGGAGGAAAACCCATCACCAGTTTGTTGGAAGATGTGCTCAAAGGCCATTGCTCCCCTGAGGTTCTGGAGGCACCCGCCCAAACCCATCCTCAAGACTGCTGTCTTCTTTAGTTTTTGTTTGTTTTCCAGGGTGCATTTTGTTTGTTTTCTAGTGTGGGAGGGTGCTAAGTCACTTGGTCATGTCCGACTCTTTTGTGATACCATGGGCTGTAGCCCACTAGGCTCCTCTGTCCATGGGATTTTCCAGGGAAGAATACTGGAGTGGGTTGCCAGGCCCTCCTCCTCCGGACTCAGGGATCTGACCCACGTTTCTTATCTCTTCTGCATTGGCAGGCAAGTTTTTTACCATTAGAGCCACCTGGGAAGCCCCATCCACATATATTTATTCACAATCAGAAACTAAGACAATTGCACTAAATTTCAAGATTTTGAAAAGTAAAAACAATACGGAATGAAATTTTCCTGGAACAGTGTAAACCATAACTTAAAAAAAAAAAATGAGTGAACTGAAAATGATTTTAATCATCTGTTGGCTCCAAACTTGTATTTATTTGTATCTAGTGGAGACAGAATCCTGGAGAAATCAAAAATCAGTCATCTCCATTAAAAAGAACTTACTGAGGTGAAATTCCAACAGAAAGTAACCCGTTTAAAGCAAACAATTCAGGGACACATAGCTGGTGCACCATGGCTCCTTCTGAGTTTAAACTCTCTTCCTCCCATCTCCCCTACAGCGCTCCCTTTCTGCCCCTCCTCCTCAGTAATCTACTCCATTGACTTCCATTTCTCACCTTCCCACCATCATGTCCTGAGCTCCCTCCCGTTCTCCATCACACCCACCATATTTCTCCCCCTCTGCTCCCGCCCTTGCCCTCCTCCATAATCCACTGCCGACCCCAGCCTGGGCCTCAAGATCCTCCTAAGAGTTCCCTCCTCTTTCTTCAACCCACTCCATCTGTCAAAACTCACTTCAGTTCATTCTTGACTTTCTCCCATTGCCCCATTCATCCATCTATAGTCCCCCAGGTCCCAGCGCCCCCTGCAGGTCCCCCTCCACTCCCCCATCCATCTTCCCTCATGGTTTCCCAGCCCCCAGCAGGTCACCCTCTACTGCCCCATCCATCTCCCCTCATGTTCTCTCAGCTCCCCCTGCAGGTGCTCCCCAACTCCCCTGTCCATCCTTCCACGTGGTCTCAGCGGCCCCTGCAGGTCGCCCCCCACTCCCCCGTCCATCTCCCCTCATGGTCTCAGCGCCCCCTGCAGGTTCCTCCCCCACTCCCCCATCCATCTCCCTCGTGGTCTCTCAGCGCCCCCTGCAGGTTCCCCCCCAACTCCCCCATCCATCTCCCCTCCTGGTCTCTCAGCGCCCCCTGCAGGTTCCTCCCCCACTCCCCCATCCATCTCCCCTCGTGGTCTCTCAGCGCCCCCTGCAGGTTTCTCCTCCACTCCCCCATCCATCTCCTCTCCTGGTCTCTCAGCGCCCCCTGCAGATCCCCCCCACTCCCCGTCCATCTCCCCTCATGGTCTCAGCGCCCCCTGCAGGTTCCTCCCCCACTCCCCCATCCATCTCCCCTCGTGGTCTCTCAGCGCCCCCTGCAGGTTCCTCCCCCACTCCCCCATCCATCTCCCCTGCTGGTCTCTCAGCGCCCCCCTGCAGATCCCCCCCCACTCCCCCATTCATCTCCTCTCATGGTCTCTCAGCGCCCCCTGCAGATCCCCCCCACTCCCCGGTCCATCTCCTCTCATGGTCTCAGCGCCCCCTGCAGGTTCCCCCCCCAACCCCCCCATCCATCTCCCCTCGTGGTCTCTCAGCGCCCCCTGCAGATCCCCCCCACTCCCCCGTCCATCTCCCCTCATGGTCTCAGCGCCCCCTGCAGGTTTCTCCCCCACTCCCCCATCCATTCCCCTCGTGGTCTCTCAGCGCCCCCTGCAGATCCCCCCCCACTCCCCCGTCCATCTCCCCTCATGGTCTCAGCGCCCCCTGCAGGTTTCTCCCCCACTCCCCCATCATCTCCCCTCGTGGTCTCTCAGCGCCCCCTGCAGATCCCCCCTCACTCCCCCGTCCATCTCCTCTCATGGTCTCAGCGCCCCCTGCAGGTTCCCCCCCCAACCCCCCCATCCATCTCCCCTCGTGGTCTCTCAGCGCCCCCTGCAGATCCCCCCCACTCCCCGGTCCATCTCCCCTCATGGTCTCAGCGCCCCCTGCAGGTTCCCACCCAACCCCCCTATCCATCTCCCCTCCTGGTCTCTCAGCGCCCCCTGCAGATCCCCCCCAACTCCCCCATTCATCTCCTCTCATGGTCTCTCAGCGCCCCCTGCAGATCCCCCCCACTCCCCGGTCCATCTCCCCTCATGGTCTCAGCGCCCCCTGCAGGTTCCCCCCCCAACCCCCACCATCCATCTCCCCTCGTGGTCTCTCAGCGCCCCCCTGCAGATCCCCCCCACTCCCCCGTCCATCTCCCCTCATGGTATCAGCGCCCCCTGCAGGTTTCTCCCCCACTCCCCCATCCATCTCCCCTCGTGGTCTCTCAGCGCCCCCTGCAGATCCCCCCCCACTCCCCCGTCCATCTCCCCTCATGGTCTCAGCACCCCCTGCAGGTTTCTCCCCCACTCCCCCATCCATCTCCCCTCCTGGTCTCTCAGCGCCCCCTGCAGATCCCCCCCACTCCCCCATCCATCTCCCCTTGTGGTCTCTCAGCGCCCCCCTGCAGATCCCCCCCACTCCCCCGTCCATCTCCCCTCATGGTCTCTCAGCGCCCCCTGCAGGTTCCTCCCCCACTCCCCCATCCATCTCCCCTCGTGGTCTCTCAGCGCCCCCTGCAGGTTCCCCCAACTCCCCCCATCCATCTCCTCTCATGGTCTCACAGCGCCCCCTGCAGATCCTCCCCACTCCCCCGTCCATCTCCCCTCATGGTCTCAGCGCCCCCTGCATGTTCCCCCCCCCACTCCCCCATCCATCTCCCCTCGTGGTCTCTCAGCGCCCCCCTGCAGATCCCCCGCACTCCCCCGTCCATCTCCCCTCATGGTCTCTCAGCGCCCCCTGCAGGTTTCTCCCCCACTCCCCCATCCATCTCCTCTCCTGGTCTCTCAGCGCCCCTGCAGATCCCCCCCACTCCCCCGTCCATCTCCCCTCATGGTCTCAGCGCCCCCTGCAGGTTTCTCCCCCACTCCCCCATCCATCTCCCCTCGTGGTCTCTCAGCGCCCCCTGCAGATCCCCCCCACTCCCCCGTCCATCTCCCCTCATGGTCTCAGCGCTCCCTGCAGTTTCCCCCCCCCCACCCCCCCATCCATCTCCCCTCGTGGTCTCTCAGCGCCCCCTGCAGTTCCCCCCCACTCCCCCGTCCATCTCCCCTCATGGTCTCTCAGCGCCCCCTGCAGGTTCCCCCAACTCCCCCATCCATCTCCTCTCATGGTCTCACAGCGCCCCCTGCAGATCCTCCCCACTCCCCCGTCCATCTCCCCTCATGGTCTCAGGGCCCCCTGCAGCTTCCCCCACCCCCCACTCCCCCATCCATCTCCCCTCGTGGTCTCTCAGCGCCCCCTGCAGATCCCCCCCACTCCCCCGTCCATCTCCCCTCATGGTCTCAGCGCCCCCTGCAGATCCCCCCCACTCCCCCGTCCATCTCCCCTCATGGTCTCAGCGCCCCCTGCAGGTTTCTCCCCCACTCCCCCATCCATCTCCCCCTCCTGGTCTCTCAGCGCCCCCTGCAGGTTCCTCCCCCACTCCCCCATCCATCTCCCCTCGTGGTCTCTCAGCGCCCCCTGCAGGTTCCCCCCCAACTCCCCCATCCATCTCCTCTCATGGTCTCTCAGCGCCCCCTGCAGATCCCCCCACTCCCCCGTCCATCTCCCTTCATGGTCTCAGCGTCCCCTGCAGGTCCTCCTCCACACCCCCATCTATCCCACCACGTGATCTCTCAGCGCCCCCTGCAGGTGCCCCCTACTCCCCCATCCATCCCCCCACGTGGTCTCAGCGCCCCCTGCAGGTCCCCCTCCACGCCGCCCTCTCAGCTGCCCCGTCTCAGGGCCCTTTGCAGGTCCCCCTCCACTCTCCCTCCATCCCCACTGGCCATTGTCTCAGCACTACCTGCAGCTCCCCCGGCACCTCTCACCTCCTCTCCCTCACTTTCTGCCTCCTCCATCACCCTCTCCCCAGGCCACGCCCCTTGCACCCACGCCCCCCCCGCTCCCTCCCCCCGCTCCCCCCCCCTTTTCCCACTCTGCGCCTGCGCACTGCACTGCCGTCTTTGACCCTCGAAGCCAGTCGGCTGGCAGCAGCAGGCAGTGGCCTGCCAGCATGCAGCATGAGGCGGATTCCAGTGAACTTGGTGGGCTGCGCGTCCAGGCCACGCTTCTTGGGTGAGGACCCTCCCCAGGGGGTCCAGACTCCAGCCTCCTCTGGAGGAGGAGCTGCTCCGCGTGGACGCGGGTGTGGGAGTTGGCGGGATGGCGGAAAAGTTCCGCGAGCTGCACCAGAGAGGTGGGGGAGGGGCCCAGTCATGGAGGGACCAAGCGGGGAGAGGTGGTCCAGGGAGGGAACGATGCCCCAGGCCTGGAGGGGGCATGTGGTGAGCCTGAGGCCTGAAGGCCAAGGCTGCGTGGGTAGAGGCCCTAGGCCTGAAGCCTCCATGGCTCAAAGGGTGCACAGTCTGTAATTGTGTCCTGGTGGGAAGCTGGTTCAAGCCACCCTTCTGGACCTGGAATGTGCATTTGCTGAAAGCCTGGCTAGTCTCAAGCCTTCCAGGCCTGGAATGTGCATTTGCTGAAAGCTTGCCCAGGCTGAAATCTTTTGGTTCTAGGATTTTCTAGACAAACACCTACTTTAGCCTAAATCCTGCTTAGCCTCAGCCCCTTCTCAGCCTAGGCTGAGTTAACTTAGTCCTGACCCATGTGAGCCCCCAAGTCTTTGGGGACTGGAACCTTATCGGGCCTTGATCAGCCCCAAAGCCTACTAGGCTGAACCCCCACTGTGCCCACCCAGACAGACTTGCTTCTTTCTCTGACAGAGGCGGAGTCATAATGGCAGGGGCTGAGCTCTGTGTCCCCCCTGAGCAGTTCACCCAAATCAAAGAACCAGAGTTGATACCAGACAGGGCCCTGGAGGAGGAGGAAGAAGAGGAAAATGACAATGACGGGGTGTGCCGAGTAAAGGAACAGTCGGGCTCTGCGGGTTTGGCGGTGGAGAGTGCTCAGGGACCCCTCCAGACCACGATCCTGGAAGAGGTGCCAGAGCTGGTGCTGGCTGCCCCGGAGGAGAGCGAGAGGCACATCCTGACCCTGCAGACCGTGCACTTCCCCTCGGAAGAGGCTGAACTGCAGGACCTCAGCTGGCTGGATCCCCAGCAGGAGGACGAGATGCAGGTGACGGTGCACCAGGCCGGTAGTGGGGTGCAGTCGCTAGTGTGGCTCGAGGAGGCAGCCCAGCAGAGCCTGCACCAGTGTGTCCTCAATGTCCAGGAGGAGGTATACTCGCTGCAGCAGATGGAGGTGATGCAATTTCAGCTTCTGGAGGAGAATGTGACTGGGGCCGTTGAAGACTGTAAGTCTGCAGTGAGCCTGGAAGAAAGCACTGGATCCATAAAGGTACACTTGGTTTTAAGAAAAGGAAGGGGGAGCCACAAAACTATTTTTTAGAGTTCTCCTTCCCTGGGTTGGGAAGATGCCTCAGAAAGGCATGGCTACCCACTCCAGTGTTCTTGCCTGGAGAATCCCACGGACAGAGGAGCCTGGTGGGCTATAGTCCATGGAGTCGCAAAGAGTCGGAAATGACTGAGCGACTAACTTGTGCAGTATTACATATGGACAAGCGGTTTAAATTTTGTATTTTAAACACAGGGACTTCTCAGGTGGTCAGTGGTTGAGACTTCTCATTTCAGTGCAGGGGGTACAGGTTTGATCCCTGGAAGCTAAGATCCCATATGCCTTAATGGCCAAGAAACCAAAACATAAAACAGAAGCAATATGTTAACAAATTTAATAAAGACTTTAAAAATGGTCCACATCCAAAAAAAAAAAAAAGATTAAATTGTTACAATAAAAATATGTCCCAGAAAAATCATGGAAGAACTTGTACAGTTTTTTTAGAGTTTAAGAAGTTACACTAATTAGAATACGATAAGATCCATTGAGTTTCTAAACTGTATTAATGTTCCATTCAAACCCTTGATGCTTAATAGTTACAGTTTAAGCATTTTGGTTACAACGGGCAATTTTCTGTACTTTTTTGTGTTTTCCTCTGTGGATTTTATGGTTTCATCAAGGCGAAGAGTTAAACCAGGCTGTAATTAACAGTATTGTGCTTGTTTGAATACTTGTTTTTGTGTATTAGCTCCAAAAAGGTCAGGAAGAGGAACAGCTGCTGACTGAAGGTGGATTCACTGAAAAAGCAGAAGAGCAGTTTTTTCTTGTGGAAGCAAGGCCAGGAGATGAAGGAAGAGATGAAATTGTTCTGACATTTTCAAACTTAAATATGGAAGAACAAAAAGAGAAACCTGAACTGAGTCAAGCACACCTTGAAAAACCCAGCACTAGGAAAAATCAAAACAAGGCAAAGGGTAGGCCAGTTCATTTGGTGCAAGAAGCTCTGCAAACAGCAGGGCAACTGATTCTCTTTAGTGGGGAGAGGGCAGTTTGAGTTTGTAGTGGTTGCTTTAGTTGTTTTCAGAATGGCAGGAAACTTTGAACTCTGTATTGTGAATCAAATGCAAAAGAGTTTTGCGTTTTGTGACCAAATGTTTTAAAAGCATAGTTCCGAGACTCCCTTCTACTTAGGTGCACTTAAATAGAAGCTTGGATTTCCAAGGTGGCTCAGTGGTAAAGAATTTACCTGCTCGTGCAGGAGATGCGAGTTGGGTTGGGAAGTTGATCCCTGGGTTGGGAAGATGCCCTGGAGAAGGAAATGACAACCCACTCCAGTATTCTTGCCTGGGAAATCCCCTGAACATAGGAGCCTGGCAGGTACAGTCCATGGGGTTGCAAAGAGTCGGAAACGACTTAGCAGCTAAACAACAGCAACAGATAGAAGCTTGGGCCCCATCTGCTCCCTACTTTGCAGCCCTGGGGGCTGGGAGGTCTGATGGAGACCAAAGCAAGTGTGTCAGTGCTGGGAGATGGACAGAGTGATACCCAGAAGGCAGCCAAGACATCTTCTAAGGGGAGGGATGTTTAGGTGAGGCTAGAAAAGAGGATAAACCTGACCCTCAAAATTTATTTGTTCAGGTTTTTAAAAAGTTTAGTTTCTCTCTTATCTAAATCAAGAGATTTCACCCTTGAAATTTCAATCTTTAGCTCTTTTATAAAAAGCTGTATCTGGCCACCCTTTGTTGTTTCCTCCTTCTAGCAACAGTTGGTCAGGGCTAAAAAGTGATTCAGTTTAGAAAACCACACTGCTACCACTGTCCCTTCTTACTTGTGGTTAGCATAGTCTCAAAGTATTTTGCAATTTCTTCTTTGACCTGTTGGTCCTTTAGGATTGTATTGTTTAAATCTATATATTTGTGAATTTTCCAAATTTCTTTCTTTTATTGATTACTGACTTCAGTCTGTGATGGTCAAAGGGCAGATTATTTCTGTCTTTTAAAATTAATTGACACTTGTTTCCTGGTTTATCCTATTGTCTTTCCTGGAGAAGGTTCTATATACACCTGTGAAGAATGTATATTTTGCTCTTGTTGAGTGGAGTGTTCATAGAAGTCTATTCTGTCAAATAGGTTTGTGTTGAGTCTTCTGTTTCCTTGATATTTTGCCTAGGTGTGCTCTTCACTGTTGAAAGTGGGTTGTTGAAGTCTCCAACTGCTATTGAAGGCTCTCTTCCTACTTTCAATTCTTTCAGTTTTTGCTTCAAGTATTTTGGAGACCTATTTTTAGGTGCACATGTGTTTATAATTGTTATATCTTCGTGATGATTTGACTCTTTTACTATTATGTTCTTTTTTTTAAATGCTTTCTTATTTATTTTTGGCTGCGAGGGCTTTTCCCTAGCTGCAGCAGAGCAGGGACTACTCTCTGGTTTCCATGTGCAGGCGTCTCATCGTGGTGGCCTCTTTTGTTGTAGAGCACAGGATCCAAGGCGTGTGGGCTTTAGTAGTTGTGGTACATGGGCTTAGTTGCTCTGCAGCAGGTGGGATCTTCCTTGGATCAGGGATTGAACCCCATGTCTGCTACATTGGCAGGTGAATTCTTTCCCACTGAGTCACCCAGGAAGCCCTACATTATGTTCTTATCAGTCTCTTGTAACAGTTTTTGTTAGAGTCTATTTCATCTATTAGTATAGCCACCCAGCTTTCTTTTGGTTACCATTTGCATGGAGTGTCTTTTGTTGGGTCACCACGTTAGGTTTAAAAAAAAAAAAAAGGATGTGCCAAGTTACTTTGATGTATTTAAGTGGAATCTGAGCACCTAAAGGAAAATGTTTACAAACACATAAATGTTGTCTCTCCCTCCTGCAGAAGTAAAACGAACCTTCCACTGCAACTTCTGCAAGTTCACGTCTTCTAGAATTTCGAGTGTCAATCGTCATATGAAAATTCACAGCACTGAAAAGCCCCACGTGTGTCACCTGTGCCTGAAGGCTTTCCGTACAGTCACCCTCCTTCGGAATCATGTCAACACCCATACAGGTAAACAGCTGAGGGGGGCATTTCCCTTGCAGGATGCGTGTTGAGACTTGTGTAAGAAGGCAAATCCACCTGTTTCTAAATTAAAATGGTGTCTTTTTTTAGACTTTAGTTTTGTCTTTTTTTCTTCCACTTTGGTTAAAAACATTGGATGGTCCAAAGATTTTTCTTATATCTCTCTGGAGCATTTGGTTTAAAGAGCCTCTTCTGAATTTTTAAATCATTTTGAGACTGAGTATCATTTATATGTGATAATTGCCTAGAAAAATTGTTGTTAAATCCTGTTTGAAAGAATAAACTGTGTGCTTTTACAGGAACCAGACCCCACAAGTGTGGTGATTGTGACATGGCATTTGTCACCAGTGGAGAACTCATCCGGCATAGACGTTATAAACACACTCACGAGAAACCCTTTAAATGCTCCATGTGCAAGTACGCTAGTGTAGAAGTAAGTTCACTCTTTGTACTTAGTGTCTTATTAAGAAGTTTCTATAAATCAAACTGCTAATAGAATCTCTTCCAATATCTCGTTCTCGTTTCTAAATTTAATTTTTAAAACATGATTTCTTTTTTTTTTATTTGACACAAACTAGTGAAAGTAATATATTATGGTGTACAGATTACAAGTAATCTATGGTCCTTGAGAAATAATTCTCATATTTGTGTAAACATTCTACTCAGCATTCCATGTAGCACTCATTCCACAAAATCAAAATGTATTTGCTCTAACACAGAACACAGATCCGGTTTGAATTTTTGCTGAAATCTTTGAGCTTTCCTCAGTGGTACTTGGTTCCGTGCAAAGCAACTTGCTTGAAGATTTAAACATGGCCATTTCTGTTCTTAAGGACAGAGACCACCTTTTTGAATCTTCAGTTTTATCATAATCATTTCAACTAGATTGGTTTACTTATACATCCCAGAAAACTGAGCTCATTCTCAGTGAAATGACAGCAGCAGGGTAGGGTTACTTTTTAAATTTCTTATTTACTTATTTTTATTTTTGTCTGTGCTGGGTCTTTGTTGCTGCACGCAGGTTTTCTCTAGTTGCAGCAAGTGGGGCCTACTCTGCAGTTGTGAAGCAATAGTCTCTAGGGCGTGTGGGCTTCGGTAATTGCGGCTCCCGGGCTCTAGAGCACAGGCCCAGCAGTTGTGACTCACAGACCCGGCTGCTCCGCGGCATGTGAGATCCTCCCCGACCAGGGGTCAAACCAGTGTCCCCTGCGCTGCAAGGCGGATTCTTAACCACTGGACTGCAGTTACTTTTGAATGTCACTTTTCTGCAAGTTTTAAGGATTCTGCCGTCCAGTACAGCACATGCTGAGTCCTGAGCCCATTGTGCAAGGAAAAGACACTCGAACTCAACTAAACCAAAGGGGACAGGGAAAGTTTAAATGCAGTAGTGATGCAACTGTGTTTCATCAACTAGGAAATTTCACAGACAGTGTCAGGATTTGATTCCAAAAATAATTTTCTTTTTTGCTATTACTATTTTTAAAAATTGTTTTTCATCTGAGTTAAAGGTTGTAACTGTATAATGAAAATGTAACCAAAAGAGTATGTGTGTGTAGGGTCCAGCTGCTCGCCACTCAAAAGCCAATAAACAGGTCAGGTTGGTGGAAAGGAAAGTTTGCTTTATTTCAGGTGCTAGCATAGCCCAGTCAGTAAAGAATCTGCCTGCAATGCAGGTTCGATTCCTGGGTTGGGAAGATCCCCTGGAGAAGGAAATGGCAACCCACTCCAGTATTCTTGCCTGGAGAATCCCATGGACAGAGGAGCCTGGCAGGCTATAGTCCATGGGGTCACAGGAGTCAGACACACTTAGGGACTAAACCACCACCACCAGCAACTTGAGGGAAAGGGTGGCGGAAGTCTGTCCAAAGGCCGACTCCCCCCACCCCGACAAGCAGAGGGTGAGAGCCTTTATAGACAGAGTTGGGGGGTAGGGAGCTACATGCAGAAATAGCAGTCATCTGTAACACTCATCTTCAAATTGGTCGTCACTGGTTGGACCAGCATCATCTTGGTTGTTTTAGGTACAGTTAATCTTCAGTTCCAGGATCCCTTTGTTCCCATTTCTTTGAGGCCATTTCTCAGAATTGTGGCAGCTCATGTCCTGGGTGCCGTCTGGTCTTCATGTAGTTAACTTTTCCACCTGGTGTTTTAGTATCTATAAGACAGTTCACAGGATATGGCCCAGAATATTGTCTATAGCCCTTGAGAAAGAACTAAAGGTCCTTCACTATGCTGAATGAAAACATCGTTATTAGTCAGTCTCTTTTGACTTTGTTTTTCTTTTGTTTCAGCATTTCTTGCTCTCTGGTTGAACTTATTCTTTGACTAAAGTTTTCCACAGACAAAAGGCAGGCACAGAACATTTCGGGGGGAGGGGAGGGGACAAGGACCATAGGATCCTGAAAGTGAAAGTGTGAGTCGCCCAGGTGTCCGGCTCCTTGTGACCCCCCATAGACTGTAGCCCCCCGGGGTCCTCTGCCCATGGAATTCTCTAGGCAAAAATATTGAAGTGGGTTGCCTTTCCCTTTTCCAGGGAATCTTCCCAAGCCAGGAATCGAACCTGGGTCTCCTGCATTGCAGGCAGAATCTTTACTGCCTGAGCCACCAGAGAAGTATAGGCTCCTGCTCCATTTCAAAAACACAAATGGGGGGTTTCACAGAATGAAGGTCTGCTCTAAGGAGGAGTAGCCCAGGTCCCCTCCCTGACATCACCCCCGTACACAAGTGCCAGCAGGAGTAAGGCTGGGGTGCAGGTATAGCCGCTTCTGAACTCCCCTCTCTCCCCATCCTCGCTTTCACAGCCGTCCAGAGAAGGTTTACACACAGCCTTCTTTGATGGGTTTTCCTGGTGGCTCAGACAGTAAAGAATCTTCCTGCAGTGCAGGAGACCTGGGTTTGATCACTGCGTCAGGAAGATCCCCTGGAAAAGGGAATGGCTACCCACTCCAGTATTCTTGCCTGGAGAATTCCACGGAGAGAGGAGCCTGGCAGGCTACAGTCTGTGGGGTCACAGAGTCGGACATGCCTATGTGACTAACACTTCTCTTTGATCATTCACACCGTGCAACGTATCAAACCTTTCGTGCTATGATTTTAAAAGTCCTTTTTGTTTTGCTTTCTGGTACACTCAAAGATACCTTTTTTTCTTCTAAAAATCTAAGCTGGGACTTCCCTGGTGGCGCAGAGGATAAAGAATCAGCCTGCCAGTGCAGGGGTTCGATCACTGGTCTGGGAAGATCCCACAGTCCACAGAGCTACTAAGCCCGTGGGCCACAGCTACTGAGCCCATGTGCCGCAACTCCCAAAGCCCGTGTGCCCAGTACCTGTGCTCTGCAACAAGAAAAGCCACAGCAGTGAGAGGCCATCACACTGCGACCAAGAGCGCCCCCACTCACTGCAGCTAGAGAAAGCCTGCCCGCAGCAGCGAAGACCCAGTCCAACCAAAAATAAATAAATGAAAATCTAAAAGCCGAATTTCTTTGGTTCGGCCCTTGTTTTCCAAGTCTTCCCCTGTTCTAGAATGTTCTCCAGGTTTGTGTGTAGTTGCTGCACATTAGGGCACCCAGCCCAGTGCAGCCCTCCTATGCTTACAAAGAGGCTGCTCAGGGCTTTCTGACATCTGTATTCCAGGCATGGGTGATTACCTTCTGTTCTACTAAAGGTAGATAAAGGCCCTAAATTAGTGATTACAGAGTAAGAACAGTTCTTGAAAGTAATAAAATAGGCAAAAAAAGATCAAATGAGAGGCGTGTCTGCCTTTTAACTGAGTAGGATACATACATTCTAATCAAATTAGAATGTAGTGTATTTTTTTTCTACTTAAATGTTACTTTTCTTCTACTTAAAAGTTACTTCTCTGGTGGTACAGAGGACAAGAATCTGCCTGCCAATGCAGGGGACACGGTTCCATCAATCCCTGATCTGGGAAGAGCCCACATGCCACGGAGCAACTAAGCCCATAGGCCACAACTACTGAAGGCTGAGCACCTAGAGCCCGTGCTCCACAGCAAGAGAAGCCACTGCAATGAGAAACCCGTGCCCCACAACCAGAGAGGAGCCCTCGCGCTCTGCAACTAGAGAAAGGCTTGTGCAGCAAAAAACACCCAATGCATTCAAAAATAAAATAAATAATTTTTTTAAAGTTACTTCTCATGGAAAAACTACTGCCGCATGGAACCTATTCTTTTGTTAAAAGATAGTTATTTCACTCTTCGCTGCGGGTTGTGGCATGTGGGATCCAGTTCCCTGACCAGGGATTGAACCTGGGCTTCCTGCATTGGGAGCGTAGAGTCCTAGCCACTGGATCACCAGGGAAATCCCTGGAACCTCTTCTTAATTACCAAGAAGGCTTTCCTCCATCCCTGGGCTGTTTAGGGTCCACAGGACTTGGAGCTGTGAAATGCCTCCAACAGACGCAGGTCCATTCAAGAGCTCATGTTTCAAGTTTCTCTATTTACACAAACAATAGTTTTGTGGCCTCCGCGCTTCTGCATCATAATCTAAACTTTGCCGCTTTTGAGAGGATGTTGCCTTAGAAATGAAAATAAAATCGTGTTTGCACTGAGCGTCTGGATTTCCATCTTCTCTTGTAAAGCGAAGCTGAAGATGAGAGTCTCTTGATCTTTCCGCTCATTATTGCCCAAGGATCTCAGCGCACACAACTCAGATGAAGGACACCATCCAACCCAGAAAGGAAAATGAAAGGCTTAGCGTGTTTTCCGGGGTGTGAAATGGGCTCTGATGTTAACGTTGGACTCATTTACATATCTTTTATAATGCTGCTTTATTCAAGAGTCCGCAGGTTTCACGTTTCCATTGCAATAAATATCTTTCATTTGTTTACCAGGCGAGCAAGTTGAAGCGCCACATCCGCTCGCACACAGGTGAGCGCCCCTTTCAGTGCTCCCTCTGCAGCTACGCCAGCAAAGACACCTACAAGCTGAAGCGGCACATGAGAACACATTCAGGTAGGACTTTCTCCTGCTTAAGGCCAAATAGGTAAAGCATTGCTTTCTCTGAGGGCTTCCCTGTAAAGAACCCGCCTGCCAACACAGGAGACACAAGAGACGCGGGTTCCATCCCTGGTTCAGGAAGATCCCCTGGAGGGGGGCATGGCCACCCACTCCAGTATCTTGCCTGGAGAATCCCATGGACAGAGGAGCCTGGCAGGCTATAGTCCATGGGGTTGCAAAGAGCTGGACATGACTGGGTGAGTGAGCACACAGGCACGCATGGGTCTTGAACCATGAGCAGCCACCAGATGTTAGGAGAGTTGCTCCCTCTGGCCCACTGTCCACACAGCTGGACATGATGTTGTCCGGCTTGATTTAGGAATCTTGCGCTCATTGGAGAGTCAAATGTAGGATGAAGGAGCTGAAAAGGGAATATTGGGGGGAAAGAAAGGCTTTCAGCCCCAGGTGTCCTTTGGGGAGCACCAGGGTTTTCGGGGTGGAGCGCCTCAGCAGAGGGTCACTGCTGTCTTCCATGTCCCAGGTGAAAAGCCCTACGAGTGCCACATCTGCCATGCCCGCTTCACCCAGAGCGGGACCATGAAGATGCACATCCTGCAGAAGCACAGCGAGAACGTCCCCAAATACCCGTGCCCGCACTGCACCACCGTCATCGCCAGGAAGAGCGACCTGCGTGAGTGTCTGGCACCCAGAACTTCCTTTATTGTTCTTTTCATTGGCATGTAGTTGCTTTGAGCTTCCCCGGTGGCTCAGACAGTAAAGAATCTGCTTGCATGCAGGAGCCCTGGGTTCAATCCTGGGATCAAGAAGATCCTCTGGAGAAGGAAATGGAAACCCACTCCAGTATTCGTGCATGGAGAATCCCATGGACAGAGGAGCCTGGCAGGCTACAGTCCATGGGGTTGCAAGACTTGAATATGACAGAGCCACGAAGACTTTCACTTTTCACAGCTGCTTTACAGTACAATGTGACTCAGCTATATGTATTCATATATCCCCTCCTTCTTGAGCCTCTCTCCCACCCCGCCCCATCCTACCCTTCTGGGTCAATCCCACTAGGTTACCCCAGAGCACTGAGCTGAGCTCCCTGTGCTGTACAGCAGCTTCCCACTAGCTATCTGTTTTACACATGATACTGTATACATGTCAGTGCTACTGACTTCTTTTGGCTGCACTGTGTGCAGCTCTGGGAAACTTGAGGAGCCCTGGGCCTGATGCCAGGGAGGCAGTAGGATTCAAGAACTGCTCCTGGGGTTGGGTTGGGGTTTGTTTGTTTGTTTTTTTTGGTTGCTGTTTTTTTTTTTTCAGCGGTCCTATGGTGCCATCTTGTGGCTATATCGCATAATTGCAGTTTCAGAGTTTGGTCCAGGTCCAGTCTAGGTACACAGATGAGCTCTCACAGGCATTAGAGCTCACAATGGGCTTTCTCCAGGTGTTTCTTGGCTCTGTGTTGGGTCTGTTTTTTTTTACAAATGAAGGGGATCAGAGACAGAAAGCGAACTTACCCCAGAGTCCCGTGACCAGAATGCCAGGACATGGCCTCGTTGCAGATTCTGAATCTTTTATCAGTGTTCTGTCCAGTGACACTCAGTAAGCTTTTCTTAACCCCCTGCTGTGACCCTGAAAAGTTCTGGGAACTAAAGGTACAAAAGTAAGAAGTGAGACATGGTTCTTTCCATAAGGAACTTGCTTCAGTGAAACAGTCCTCTTCCTGTGACATGAAATCCACATTGTGACCAGGTAAACCATCATAACAGAGGAGGCACCTTGAGCACGTCTGAGTGCCGGGTTGAGAGCTGGGATCATATGCCACCTTCAGGGGAAACTGGCTGTAGTTGGTGTCAGGGGTGGGGGACAGGTAGAGTGAGTGAGCCAGCCTCTCTCCTTTGTTCCAGGGTTCCTGGTCCCTCAGTTGCCACTGCCTCTGTCCTCTTCCTAAAACACGTAACACTGTGATGCTCAGAATATGCCAGCAGAGATAGAGTCCCCAGTTTGCCCGGAGAAACTCTAGAGATGAGAGACACTATTTTGAAAACATTTCTGAAAGGGTAAAGGTGTTTAGTGAAGCCTTAGCTTTTATTTTTCTTCAAAATCTTTGTCAGTTTCAAAACAGAGCCCAGCGGGACCTTGTAGGGTGTGAATCATGAGCCAGTTGCCAAGAAGGGACATTTTCGACACCACCACCAAGAAATACAGACTATGGCCCATCTGAGTCAGTGACACCCTCCATACATGTCGCGAGATGTTCTGTAAACAAGCCAAGCTCAGCCTTCCTTCTTGTCTCTATAGGAGACACCAAGCTCTTTAAATGACTGAGTCGGCACACCTGACGTGTGTACCTCCACCCAGCAGTTGTTGATTTTAGTTTAGCCTCTGACACAAAGGATCACAAAGCCAACTTGCGCTAGACTCAGTTGACAAGAAATTATCTTACAGTGTGTCTGTCAATTATGACATATGAAAAATCAGAGGCTTGACATCTAACAGAATGGGCTTTTACATCAGAATACAGAGGTTAGGGACTTCCCTGGTGGTCCAGTGGTTAAGACTCAGAGATCCCAATGCAGGGGTCCAGGTTTTATCCTTGATCAGAGAACTAGATCCTGCATGCCCCAACTAAGACCTGGTGCAGCCAAATAAATATATATTTTTTTAAATTATGCAAAAATTGCAGAAGTTATATCTTTGTTACGTAAAACCATCCTAGGCGACAGAGTGGTAAAGAACCCACCTGCCGATGCAGGAGACGCAAGACACGGGTACTATCCCAGAATCGGGAAGATCCCTTGGAGAAGGAAATAGCAACCCATTCCAGTATTCTTGCCTGAGGAGCCTGGTGGGCTACAGTCCATAAGGTTGCAAAGAGTCGGACACAGTCAGCATGTGCACAGACACGCACATAAAACCATCTTACCATTATCCTAAAAATCCAGCCACACAGTAAGGTTCTCCAAGTGCTTTGTTTAATGAACGTGTTGGGTCCGATATGTCCTGCCTTATGTGCTTAACTCCGTAAGAAAGAATATTAGCATGAGATGTCAGTACACTGTGCATTTAAAGCAGCAGTTTTCAGCTGAGAATGACTTTATGGCTGGGGAGGTGGGCATTTGACAGTATCTGAAGGCACTTTGGCTATCACCCTGGGGAGGAAGGGATGTGACTGGTGCTAGAGGGTGGAGGCCAGCAATGCTGCTAAACATACATCCTGCAGCACCCAGGGTGCCGCCACCCCGCCCAGGAAGAAATCAGCCAGCTTCAAGTGTTACTACCAGCAGACCCCATTCTATTGCACTTTGCGTTATTGTGCTCCTCAGATGCTGTGTTTTTTACACACTGAACGTTTGTGGCAACCCTGCATTGAGCAAGTCTATATGCACCATTTTTTTCCGACTACATCTGTTCACTTCTTGGCAGTGTATCACATTTTGGTATAAATCTCACAATATTTCAAATCCTCCACCAGCAAAAAGATTATGACTTGCTGAAGGCTCCGATGACAATTATCATTTTTTAAAGCAGTAGTTTTAAATTAAAGCGTGTATCTAGGTTTTTAGACACAATGCTACTGCACACTTAATAGACGATAGTCTGGCATAAACATAAGATTTATAGGTACTGGGAAGCAAAAACATCCATGTATTAATATTTGCTTTATTTGGTTTATTGTAATGGTCTGAAAGGGAACCTGCAGTATCTCTGAGGTCTGCCTGTAGTTCCAAGGCTGAGAAACTCGACTTGAAGGGTAGGGGAAAATCGACCTCACAGAAAATAACTTCTTGAACGTGATGCTCCATGATGCTTTTAGGTGTCCATTTGCGCAAACTGCACACATACGAAGCTGCAGAGATGAAGTGCCGTTACTGCCCTGCTGTGTTCCACGATCGCTACACTCTGATCCAGCACCAGAAAACTCACAAAAATGAGAAGAGATTCAAGTGCGACTACTGCAGCTACGCCTGCAAGCAGGTGCTGTGTATCGGGGCCCGGCAGGCACTGGGGGGCGGGGGATGCAAGAAGGAGGGCTGGAGTGGGGTTCTCTTCCACTTTGAACATATTCTGGAAAATAGTGCCTTCCATAAAAGAGACTATTCAGGATAGCCAAAAGACAGCTGTGCGTGAGCCAAGAGTTGTTTTTACAGCGTGGGTTCAAAAGCGTGGCTCACAGACCCCTTGAGGTCCTTGAAGCCAATCAGAAGCATAAGGTCAAAGTCACTGTCATTAAGTAGTCATGCTGCCAACACACTCTCTGCCCTTTGGCTGTGTGACGTTGGCATCGATGGTGCAAAAGCAGGGGGGCTGCCCGAACATGAGTCAGAGCAGCCACACCAAGCAGGACTGTTGTGTGTCTTGTTTTTTAACTAATTTGCGAATGTTTGGTTGTGCCGGGTCTTTGCTGATGCATGTGCCTTTCTCAAGTTGTGGACATTGGGAGCTACGCTCTAGTTGCAGCGCGTGCGGTTCTCCTCGCCGTGGGTTCCCGTTGCAGCACACGGGCTCTAGGTGCACAGGCTCAGTAGTTGCGGCACGTCAACTCAGTTGTCCCACCGCATGTAGGATCTATATTTTTGTCTTGATTCCCCAAATGAGTTACTCATAGAAATCTTAGTTAAAATTTCTGGTGATTTCTTTGCTGAGAACAATGATTTTCACCACTGTGCTTTTAAATCAATATGGAGATTTGCTGTACACCGTCGGGTAATAGCCAGGAAAACCTTTAGATGCTTAACTTCCTTCGACCCCCAAATAGCCGCTGAATTGAAACTCTTAAGGACAGGTTTTCAAGTTTGCAGGATCTGTCTGCTCTTTGTAAACTTGGATCATGGCAAATAATTATAGAAATGAGGTTGCAGCTACATGAACTCTTCTGGAGAGGAAATTGATTTCGGTTTCGCTCTTCCAAGTGTGGTCTGCCTCATCCCCCCGGGAGTGAAGGACCGGCTGGGATTAATCGTGAGAACTTGGTAACCTGGGGGCAAGGACCGGGTAAGACCTTGCTTCCTAGAGGCCATACTGTGCAGCTTCCATGGTAGAGCTGTGTTGAGAATGCATTGGCTTTGTTTTTTCTTAAAAATGCACACATCTTTGGAGGAGGAGGGAGAGGTATGCAGTTAATAATGGGGCTTCCCCAGTGACTCAGCAGGAAAGAATCCGCTGCAATGCAAGAGATGCAGGTTCAATCCCTAGGTCAGGAAGATGCCCTGGAGGAGGAAATGGCAACTCATTCCAGTATTCTGCCGGCTGCAGTCCATGAGATCACAAAGAGTCAGACATGACTGAGTGACTAAACACACACAATACATAATGCCCGATACTAAAAAATTGTCAGTAGCTAAGCCTGTTTGTTTTCCTTGCCTTCCAGGAACGTCATATGACAGTTCACATACGTACCCATACCGGAGAGAAGCCGTTTGTCTGTCTCGCCTGCAATAAATGTTTCCGACAGCAGCAGCTTCTAAATGTGCACTTCAAGAAATACCACGATACCAATTTCGTCCCGACTGTTTACGAATGCCCCAAGTGTGGCAAAGGTTTTTCCCGCTGGGTAAGCTCACTCAAGTCACAATAAATCCTCCTTGAAAAGATCCCGGGATCCCCCAGGCACAGTGTCAACCCAGGCAGTTTAAACCTGATTATAGAAACTTGCTGTGATTTAAGATAGCATCTGTCATGCCTTAGGAAAGTGGTTATTAGTTTTTTGGAGTCACGAAAGTCTTGGAAATCTTATATAAATGTGCGGTCTCCCTTCTGTGGAAAAAGACAATTCTGCAGACAGAATCTTGCAAATGGCTTTAGGGAGTCCTCAGACTAAAGAACTCCTGCTTCTCAGGTAACATTTTAAAGAATTGTCCTTGTGGATTCGATTTAGGCTACTTCATAGAGAGAATGCTGTTTTTCATACGTTTTGTAGATATTCTTAGACTCATGCCACTGGTACTATGCTGAGAAATACACTTCCTCTTCTATTTATCATTTTTTAGATGTTGTATTAGTTATCTATGGCATAATGAATTACCCGCAACGTACTGGCTTAACACAACCCACATTTGTCCTGTCTCATTTTCTGTGGGTCAGGAAGTTGGCCTGGCTCTGGCTCTGGGTCTCTCATGGGTCGCAATCAGCATGTTGTCAGGGCTGCAGTCATTTGACAGCTTGACGAGGGCTGGAGGGACCACTTCCAAGTTGGCGCCCTCAATATTGGCTGGAGGCCACAGTTCCTAATCACATGGACCTCTCCATTGGGCTGCTCAAGTATCCTCATAACCAGAGCGAGTGAGAGATAGCAAGGAGGAAGCCATGCTGCCTTTTGTCCCCTAGTCTTAAAAGTGACACGACCCTACTTCTATTCATTGCAAATGCATCACATAATTCAGGCCCTATTCCAGGGATGGGGGATGAGTCCCTTTTGAAAGAAAAAAGTGTCAATTTGTGGACATTTTAAAAGCACCAGAGATGATTAGCCAGATTCCTAGATATAATATAAGCTTCACTCTAACTTTATAAAAGTTTAAAATGATCTGAATTTGGCTGTTTTACGGAGGAAACTGTCTTTCCTCTTAAGAGACGATGGTAGGGTCGTTGTGTGTTTGGGTAGTGTCATGGGACAGTTTTAGAGTGTTAATGCTAAAACTTCAGAATTTCAAACAGAAGCAGTGGCAGTGCTCCAGAAACAGTGTCATTCATGCTGAGTTAAAATTGTAAAGAAGCCACAGGGAAACAGAGAAAAGAATAAGTCAGCCTCATAGACTCCTTCAGAACATAAAATCAGAAGTTTTGAAACTTTTCCTCCTATTCAAGCAAGCACATTGGGGCTTACCTCTAGACTATATAAAGAACTTTTACAGCTCAATAATAAAAAGATAAGTATTCTATTAAAAACAGGCAAAGGATCTAAGTAGACATTTCTCCAAAGAAGATATACAGATAAACTATAGGCTTGTGAAAAGATTCCTCACTAAGGAAATGCAAAGCAGAATGACGGTGAGTTACCCCATGGGACAGCCATCAGGATAACTGTTATTAAAGAAGACAGATAACAAAAGATGTGTGGAGATTGGACCCCTCATACACTACTGATGAAATTTTTAAATGATGAGGTCACCTTGTAAGATAGCCTGGCATGTCCTCAAAAAGTTAAACGTAGAGTTACCATGTAACCTGGCGATTCCACACCGAGTCATGTACCCCAAAGAAGTGAAAGCTTATGACTACACAAAAATGTGTACACAGCCGTTCACAGCAGCATTATTCATTAAGAAGTGGAAACTGCCCAAATGTCCATCAACTAACAGATAAAATGCTGCCCATCCGTTTGATAGAATATTTGTTGTTGTTGTTCAGTCGCCAAGTTGTGTCCAACTCTTAGGGACCCTGTGGACTGCAGCACGCCAGGCTTTCCTGTCCCTCACCATCTCCCAGAGTTTGCCCAAGTTCATGTCCTTTGAATCAGTAATGCCATCCAACCATCTCATCGTCTGTCACCCCCTTCTCATGCGCTGTCTTTCCCAGCATCAGGGTCTTTTACCAGTGAGTTGACTCTTCACATCAGGCAGCCAAAGTATTGGAGCTTGAGCTTCAACTTCAGCAACAGTTCTTCCTATGAATGTTCAGAGTTGATTTCCTTTAGGATGGACTGGTTTGATCTCCTTATAGTCCAAGGGACTCTCAAGACTCTTCTCAAACACCACAGTTCAAAAGAATCGATTCTTCAGTGCTCAGCCTCCTTTATGGTTCAACTCTCACATCTATACATGACTACTGGAAAAACCATAGCTTTGACTATATGAACCTTTGTCCACAGAATAATGTCTCTGTTTTTTAATATGCTGTCTAGGTTTGTCATAGCTTTTCTTCCAAGGAGCAAGCGGCCTTTAATTTCATGGCTGTAGTCACCATTCACAGTGATTTTACAGCCCAGACCTATTTACAGCAGTTTCTTTTATACAGTACATCATGTCCAGCTAACAAGAAAAATTCCAAGGCATGCCAAAGAGCAAAAATAAATAAATAAAAATTTGAAGAGAGAGAGCATCAGGAGGGCCAGGGACCTTGGAATTATCAGACCAGGAGTTTAAAACAACTATGATTCATATGCTAAGAGCCCTAACAGAAAAAATAGGCAGCACACCATGGAAGCTGAGCTGGAAATCCTAAGAAAGAACTGAAAAGAAATGCTGGAGATCAATACACTGTAACAGAAATGAAGAATGCTCTGATGAATGAAGTCAAAGAAGAACCAAATGAGTAGAGAAATATTCCAGGTTTATGGATAAGAAAATTTAGTATCATCAAGGTGTCACCTATAGACTCAGTGCAATTCCCATCAGAGTCTTGGCAAGTTACTTTGTGGTTACTGACAAACTGATTCCAAGGTTTACAGAGAGAGCAGAAGACCCACAATATCGAAGGAGGAAATATAAAGCCTTAGGGACTTCCCGGGTAGTCCAGGGGTTAAGAATCTGCCTTCCAGTGCTAGGGACACAGGTTCGATCCCTGGTCAGTGAACCAAGACACATGCCGCAGGGCAACTCAGCCCTGGTGTCACAACTACTGAGCCACATGGTCTAGAGTTCCCAGGACGCAACAAGGGATCCCGAGTTGCTGCAATTAAGACCCGATGCAGCCAAATAAATAAATAAACTTTTTTTTAATATAAAAAACTATTAAAAAATAAAACTTCAGACAGCGTGATATTGGTGCAAGAACAGACCCAACAGATCAATGGAACAGAATAGAGACCCCAGAAATAGACCTCCAAAAACACAATCAGCTGATCTTTGAAAAAGGAGCAAAAGCAAGACATTGGAGAAAAGATAATCTTTTCAACAAATGATGCTGAAGCAATAGGACACCCACGTGCAAAAAAAAAAAAAAAAAAATCAAGATCCAGGCCTTACACTCTTCTAAAAATTAGCTCAAAATGGATCACAGACTTAAAGGTTAAAAAAAAAAAAAAAAAAAAAAGCTGTAAAATTTCTAGAGTATAACATAGGGGGAAAAGTTCCAGATGACCTTGGTATGGTGATGTCTTTACAGAAAAAACACCAAAGACATGATCCATGAGAGAAATAACTGATATACAACGGGCTTCAGTAAAGTTAAAAACTTCTGTGAAAGACTATGTCAAAAGAAGGAGCACAGAAGCTACAACCTGGGAGAAAATATTTGCAAATGTCACATCTGATAAAAGATTTATCCAGAATACAAAGAACTCTTAAAACTTAACCACGAGAAAACGACCCAATTAAAAAATGGACCAAGGATTTTAACAGACACCTCACCGAAGAAGAAATTTGTCATTGTTCAGTCGTTAAGTCAAGTCCGACTGTTTGCAACCCCGCGGTCTGTGACACTCCAGGCTCCTCTGTCTTACACTGTCTCCCAGAGTTTGCTTAAATTCATGCCCATTGAGTCAGTGATGCATCCAACCATCGCATCCTCTGTTGCCTTCTTCTTTTGCTTTCAGTTTTTCCCAGCATCAGGGTCTATTTCAGCGAGTCGGCTCTTCACACCAGATAGCCAAAGTACTGGAGCTTCAGCATCAGTCCTTCCAATGAATATTCAGGATTGATTTCTTTCTTTTAGGATTGACAAAGGTCCATCTAAAGGTCAAAGCTATGGTTTTTCCAGTGGTCATGTATGGATGTGAGAGTTGAACTATAAAGAAAGCTGATTGCGGAAGAATTGATGCTTTTGAACTGTGCTGTTGGAGAAGACTCTTGAGAGTCCCTTGGACTGCAAGGAGGTCCAACCAGTCCATCCTAAAGGAAATCAGTCCTGAATGTTCATTGGAAGGACTGATGCTGAAGCTAAAACTCCAATACTTTGGCTACCTGATGTGAAGAACTGACTCATTTGAAAAGACTCTGCTGCTGGGAAAGATTGAAGGTGGAAGGAAAAGGGGATGACAGAGGATGAGATGGTTGGATGGCATTACCGACTCAATGGACATACGTTTGAGTAAACTCCTAGAGTTGGTGATGGACAGGGAGGCCTGGCGTGCTGCAGTCCATGGGGTCACAAAGAGTCGGACACGACTGAGCGACTGAACTGAACTGAACTGACTGGTTTGATCTCCTTGCAGTCCAAGGGACTCTCTAGAGTTCTCCAGCACTACAATTTGAAAGCATCAATTCTTCAGCACTCACCCTTCTTTATGGTCCACCTCTCACATCTGTACATGTCTACTGGAAAAACCATAGCTTTAACTAGATGGACCTTTGTCAGCAAAGTGATGTCTCTGCTTTTTAATACACTAAGTTTGTCACAGTTTTTCTTCCAAGGAGCAAGTGTCTTTTTTAATTTCATAGCTGCAGTCACCATCCTCAGTGATTATGGAGCCCAAGAAAATAAAATCTGTCACTGGTTCCACTTTTCCCCCGTCTATTTGCTGTGAAGTGATGGGACCGGATGCCATGATCTTCTTAGAAGGCTATACAGATGGCAAATAAGCCCATGAAAAATTATTCCCCATCATATGTCATCAAGGAAATGCAAATTCAAACAATTGCTATTTTACCAAAACATGTATAATAGCTTGTTAGAATAAAAGTCATTTTGTTTAATACTTTAAAAAAATGAGATGCCACGACACACCTGTTGGAGCAGCCAAAATCCAGAACACTGACAATACCAGATGCTGGCCAGGATGTGGAACAACAGGAACTGTCATGCATTGCTGGGGAAAGTGTGAAACAGAGCAGCCACTTTGGAAGACAGCTTGGAAGTTCCCTGCAAAAGTAAATGTACTCGTACAGTACAATCCAGCAACCCTGTTCTTTGGTATTTACCCCCAAAGAGCCGAAAGGGTATATTTACATACAAACCTGCTCACAGGTGTTTATAGCAGCTTTACTCATAATAGCCCAATTCGGAAGCAACCAAGGCTTCCTCGAGTAGGTGGATGGACACAAAACTGCAGTGCATCCAGAAAGTGGGATATTATTCAGTGCTAAAAAAGAATGAGCCATCAAACCATAAAAAAAGACACAGAGGAACTGTACATGCTCATTAGGTGAAAGAAGCTGTCTGAAAAGACTACAGATTGTATGATTCCAACTACATAACTCTCTGGAAAAGGCAAAACTCTGGAGACAATAAAAAGATCAATGGCCTCCAAGGGTTGGGCTTGATGGAGGAACGAATAGGCACAGAACAGGATTTTTAGGACAGAAAATCTCTACCTCCCTCTCAATGTTGCTGAGAATGTAAAACTACTCCAAAAACAACAACAAAACTCGGTGTAAATAAATGAAAGCATATCTGGATACTCCAATTTAATTTTTTTTAAGTGGCAGAGAACAGTGGACACAGCAGGAGAAGGGGAGGGTGGGACGGATGGAGAGCGTGGAATTGACATATATACGCTACCGTGGGTAAACTGGTTAACAGTGGGAAGCTGCTGTATACTTCAGGGAGCTCAGCTCAGTGCTCCATGATGACCTAGAAGGGTGGGGTGGGGGGGTGGTAGAGAGGTCCAGAAGGGAGAGGATATGTGTACACCTGTAGCTGATTCAGGCTTACCCGGTGGCTCAGCGGTAAAGAACCCACCTGTGATGTAGAAGATGCAGGAGACATGGGTTTAATCCCTGAGTCGGGAAGATCCCCTGGAGGAGGGCATGGCAACCTGCTCCAGTATTCCTGCCTGGAGAATCCCATGGACAGAGGAGCCTGGCAGGCTGCAGTCCACAGGGTCACAAAGAGTTGGACACGACTGAGCACGCGGGCATGCACAGCTGATTTACGTTGCTGCACAGCAGAAACTGACAACACTGTAAGGCAGTCCATGCTCCAATCAAAAGTAAGTGATTCACAGACTGCCTGTCTTTAACACACAGTGGACCCTGTGTATTCCTCAAGGTGGGAATACTTGAGTGGGTGCCAGAATGTCACCCCGCTTCCTCCCCAGAAAGGACCCCCACTCTGGATTCAGAGTACCAGGGGCCTCCTCTCTTGAGAATCATTTCCCCGACACAAATGTTTGTTGTATTATTACACTTTGCTCTCTGGGCCCTAAATGGTGATGTGTGCTAAGTCACTCAGTCATGTACGACTCGGCGAGCCTGTGGATTGTAGCCCACCAGGCTCCTCTGTCCATGGAACTCTCCAGGCAAGAATACTGGAGTGGGTTGCCATTTTCTTCTCCAGGGGATCTTCCTGACTCAGGGATTGAACCCTCATGTCTTGTCTCATGCATTTGAAGGCGAGTTCCTTACCACTAGCGCCATCTGGGAAGCCCCAAATATCGATATGTTTACTTAAAATCTTACCCCACTTACTTTTTAAAGGCTGGATGTTTTTGTTTGTTCATTAAAAACTGGTATCGGGGTCCTTAGCCATGAACTTCGTGACGTTGTTGGGAAGTCGTAGATGGAGATTTATGAACTTTGCTGGGGGTGGGGGAGCCATTGCTTTTTATCATATTCACAGAAGAATCTTTGACTCCAAAAGGCTTGGTTTTACATCCATTATCATTTTATTAACCAAGGATTGGTACACTTTTTTTCTGTAAAGGGCCAGAATGTAAATATTTTCAGCTTCACAGACCAGTTTCTGTCCCAGCTACTCAAGTCTGCTGTTGAAGCAGTGTTCCAACCCCTATGGCTAAGCATAGAATGAAAGAAATTTAAATAATATTTCCCCTCCCCTGACATGTGAATCCTCCCTCCTTCTCCCCACACACCAGGACGGCCCTTAGCACCAAACTGAAGTCAAAATGGAAATTAGGAGGCGTGTTTTATATAATGGACGTATTTAATGACATGCTGCCAATGTCTTACTTTAGTTTATGAACTTGTCAGATAGTGTAAGTGTTCTCACTTACTTTAGATCATCCTGAGTGTTTGCTGACAAAAATATATGGTTAATAGGTCTGATATGAAAGCTCTGAGCTGCCTTTTTAACTCCACATGTTGTACAATCTTAATACCTTCCGGGGGGAAGCTGACAGCACAATGAAACATACATGGAATATCACTGATTTTCATAAAATCCAGGATCCAGTCTTTAAATTTTCAAGCCTCGCTTCATAGAGTAAAGACAGTCCAGAAAAATAAATGTTGTCTTCTCACTGACGCCTATGATTTTTAAAATAGTTAAAGACAAGCTGGATTTTGGCTAGACCTAAACACAACAGAAAGCAGTCTCCTTTAAAAAGTTGTCTTGTTTGTACAAACTGTGTGAGGCACGCGCTCTTCCCTGCGTCCTGTCTCTTTGCCGTGGGTTTTCCAGGCCATTCCTGGCAACAATGACTTGCCCCCTGCTGTGTCGTTTCCCTCTCCCCTCTACAGAGCAACATGCACAGACACTCCAAAAAATGTAACTCTGGGCAGGAAAAGCCGACCCCCGTGGAAAAAGAAAGAGCAGTGAAGAGGAAGCCCGCCAGCCCAAGAGAGCCAGCCAAGGAAGACGGTACCTTCTTTTAAACCAGTCGGGTTTTATTCCACAGTGGTTTCTGGTTGTACGTTTCCCTGGGTGGTGGGAGTTACTATGAAAGGGAACCCTCAGTGCCTGACTTGGGCAGGCACCTGGTCCTACCAGTGTTGATACTGCCGCCGCAGTGGGTGGGTTGGTAAAGTGGGGGTAATAATGGCAGTGAGGAATCGGAGAGGAATGAGCCTGGGGGTCTGGTGGATCCACACTCTCGTCTCATGGGGTCCTGGCTGGACCTGTGAGCCAGGCGGTGACGTCCTTGGCCACTCTGGTGGACTGTCCCTGGGCCTGATGGAGCTGATGGCCACCATGTCCATCTCCTGGGGCTGCTACAGCAGATGACTGTGTTGTTGTCATTGTTAGTCACTCAGTTGTGTTGGACTCTCTGTGACCCTGGACTGCAGCACTAGACTGCCCTGTCCTTCACCATCTCCCGGAGCTTGCTCAAATTCATGTCCATTGAGTCGGTGATGCTATCCAACCATCTCGTCCTCTGCCCTCCCCTTCACTTGCCATGAATCTTTCCCAGCATCAGGGTCTTTTCCAGCACTTCGCATCAGGTGGCCGAAGTATACTCCTTCCACCGAGTATTCCCAGTTGATTTCCTTTAGGATTGACTGGTTTGATTTCCTTGCTGTTCAGAGGACTCTCAGGAGTCTTCTCCAGCACCACATTTGTACTGTTCTATAAACGGAAGGATTGCTTTCTAAAACGCTTACTGCTGTGCTAAAAATTCAGCAGTCACTTCCAAGATACAGTTGCACCATCTATCAATTTTAACTTCTCAGCTTTATTTTAAATATACCAATCCTGTGCCTTTTTCCCCAAGAAGCTACAGCCGAGGAGGTATCCCTGGTGAGTGAAGAGCTGTACCCAGGAGAGATGGTGCCCATTGACTTCTTAGAAGCCAAGACCGGAAGTGAGGACCTGGAGCAGAACCTGACCTGTGACATGATCCTGGCCTTGATGGATAAGTGACAGGAGGCAGGGTTCAGCCTCACAGCCACGGAATTCTTACATAGAGTTACAAGGTTTTAGCACTGTGTTTGAAACAATTGAATTCATCATAGGGAATTATCATAATTTTTTCTAGAGCTTGTGGTAGTGCCTAGAATTGTTTGCCTATTTTCAACTGGATGTTGCAAAACATTGCAGGTATTTGATAAAGGGCGCAAATCCTGAATTGGAGGATAAAACCTCAAACCTATGAATTCATTTGCTTGATGCAGACAACATGGCCCATGATGAACGAGCAATAATTTTTGGATAATAGTTATTTCCATCATAGTATACACTATTTTAGTGCTTCAGCAAATAGTGTCAAACATGGGAAAGTGTAGGTTACATTGTACACACCCATGGTGTTTCTGATATTATGAGTTTTAACGTTAAAGACTACTTTTATGTCCATTTTTTTAATATAAATAAATTTTCTGTAAAATTTAAGGCTGAATTTAAAGTTATATAATAAAATGTGATGCTTTTAGTTAGTTTTAAATTCAACATGAAATATCTTAATGTTATTTTAAGAACCAAATAGAAATAAGAAACTTTAAACTGGAAAATGATGAGTAAATTTTTTTTACTTTAGTTGATGAGCAAGACTCGATTTTAGATTTTGTATTCTTTCTTCATGTCATTCTTTGGCAAGTATGAAACCCCTCCCCCCCCATTATATTCCATTATTGCTTATTAATTACTAGATCAATTGGTCACCCTTTTGTTTTGCTAAAACACCTTTGTTTATATTTTTAAATAATTGGCAGAGAAAAAACAAAAATCCAATAAGGCGAATGTGTACCTGTAAAGAATGTGTACTTTTTTAGAGCTCCCTATAATGAGTATTTCTCTTTTGCCAATTGAATTTTCCCACATTTGAGTAGCACATGAAATGCCTCTTTTACTTAAAATTAACTAATACCTATCTTTATAGTGAGGGTTTCCCATGTGGCTCAGGGTACAGTACCCGCCTACCAATGCAGGAGACGCAGGTTCGATCCCTGGGAGGGAAAGAGCTCCTGGAGGAGCAAATGACAGCCCAGTCCAGTATTTTTGCCTGGAGAGTCCCATGGACAGAGGGGCCCGTTGGGCTGCAGTCCCTGGGGTTGCAAAAGAGTCAAACATGACAGCAACTAAACAAGAACAGTCTTTATACTGAGTCATATTTTTCTTAGCACAGCAACTGCTTTTGCTGTGAACTCTTCCCCTCCCATATTTTAAAATCATTGATAGGCCCTAAATTCTTTTTTTTTTTAGCTTTATTGAGATGTAATTGACAAATAAAATTGTAAGGTTTTTAAAGTGTACCTTCTGGTGACTTGATAAATAATTTGATGTACGTACACATTGTAAAAGAATTTCTCCCATCTAATTAACTAAATTCAAATTCTTAAAATGCTGATCTGCTGTTAAAATACACCAAGTTCATAAGGCCCATGTAAGGTGAACATATGGAAGCAATTTCCTAGCAGGAAAGGCCGTATATTCATTTTATGACAGTGAATTAATGGAAATCACACAATAAGACTTAAATTCCATGCTCTGCTGTATGCTACAATTGGATCTATTTGAACTTCTGTAATACTTTCTTATTCTTTGACTGTTGTTAAAAGATGTTTTTTGCAAAACTCAATAAAATGAATTGACTTAAATTTGCTGTCTTTTGTTATGTGTGAGTGATGGTTCTAAAAAATGTTTTCTTTGCGCGATGAGAAGGTGGAGAAACTGGAACCCTTGTACATTGTTGGTGAGCTTGTAAAATGGTGCAGATGTCAGATGCTATGGAAACAGTATGGTGGGTCCTCAAAAAATTAAAACTAGAATTACCACGTGATTCTGCAGTTTTGGGGATAGACCCAAAAGAATTGATGCAGGGGATTGAAGAGATACTTGTATACCTGTATTTATGGAAGCACTTATTCACCATAGCCAGAAAGTGGAAGTAACACAGGTGTCCATGGATAGATGAATGGATAAGCCAAATGTGCTCTATCCATTCAGTGGAATATCATTCGGCCTTAAAAAGGAAGGAAAATTTGACACCTGCTACAAGGTGGGTGAACCTTGAAGATATTATTCTTAGTGATATAAGCCGGTGATAAAAGGACAAATACTGTTTGATTTCACTCATGTGAGGTTCCTCAGTTCAGTTCAGTTCAGTCTCTCAGTCGTGTCCAACTCTTTGCGACCCCATGAATTGCAGCACGCCAGGCCTCCCTGTCCATCACCAACTCCTGGAGTTCATTCAGACTCACGTCCATCAAGTCCGTGATGCCATCCAGCCATCTCATCCTGTGTCGTCCCCTTTTTCTCCTGCCCCCAATTCCTCCCAGCATCAGAGTCTTTTCCAATGAGTCAACTCTTCGCATCAGGTGGCCAAAGTATTGGAGTTTCAGCTTCAGCATCAGTCCCTCCAATGAACACCCAGGACTGATCTCCTTTAGGATGGACTGGTTGGATCTCCTTGCAGTCCAAAGGGCTCTCAAGAGTCTTCTCCAACACCACAGTTCAAAAGCATCAATTCTTCGGTGCTCAGCTTTCTTCACAGTCCAACTCTCACATCCATACATGACTACTGGAAAAACCATAGCCTTGACTAGACGGAGAGGGGTCAAATTCACAGAGACGGAAAGTAAGACGGTGGTTTGCAAGGGCTAGGGTGAGGGGGCAGGGGAGTTATTGTCTAATGGGGACAGTTTCAGTTTGGGAAGACAAGATGGGTTTTAGAGATTGGTTGCAAAGTGAATGTAATGAACCCTACTGAACTCCACACTTAAAATGGTTAAGATGCTAAATTTCGTATCATATATTTTACTAAAATATTTTTTCAATTAAAAAAAAAAACATAAGAAACATGTTTGATAATGGTTGCCGGGGGTAAGGATGGGAGGAAGAGATAGTTGGGAGTTTGGGATTGACGTGTACCCACTGCTATGTTTACAATGGATAACCAACGAGGGCCTACTGTATAGCACAGGAAACTGCTCAGAGTTATGTGGCAGCCTGGATAGGAGGGGATACACCTATATGTATGGCTGAGTCCCTTTGCTATCCACCTGAAACTATCACAGCACTGTTAATCGGCTATGCTCCAATAGAAAATAAAAGAGTTTAAAAAGAAACATGTTTGAAAAATGGAAGTCCAGTTGGTATGTAGACACCATCAAAAACTTCCTGGAAACGGTCTTTTTCGTAGGTTATTTGCAGAGTTTTGAACATATACCACCTGGATGAGCTATTCGGTACAATTAAGTTCAGATGCCTGACTTAGAGTCTGTTACGTGCCCAGATTCCCACCAGCTTTGAAATTTCTCAAAGGAAAAGTCCCCAAAGCCTGTGGCAGGAGCAATGACACAAGTGTCCACAAGAGGGAGATAGTTTCTTCTTTTTCAAACATGGAGCTGGACTCCAGTCCTTGGAGATGGTTAACAAACACAAGTAACAAAAGTCTTGGTGATTCGTTTGATCACTTTCGTACCACACAGAAAGATGAATAAAAAGCTGTGTGTCTTTTAATAGTAACAGGAGGGTTTCTGGCCCATTGCTCAGTGAGACGGGCCTTTCCCAGACCTGGAAGCGAAGATACCTCGTGGGCTTGGAGTCAGGATGCCTGGAGAGAGACCGCCTTCAACACACTTCTGCTTTAAATAGTTGTGAGATCCAGCAGGATATTGTTGTGGAATACACACCTCTTGCACAATTTAATGTCTCTGTTTGGAGGCAAGGGTGTTCAAACTGCAGCACTGTTTGACAACAGTTTTATTGTATAAATGATGCTTTTTAAACACACCTGAGGCTTGTCTGATGCCTCTGTGGTTTGAGGTCAGTCTCTGGTGGCTCAGTGGTAAAGAACCTGCCTGCCAATGCAGGATACACAGTAGACTTTGGTTCGATCCCTGGGTCAGGAAGATCCCCTGGAGAAGAAAATGGTAGCCACTCCAGTATTCTTGCCTGGAGAATCCCATGGACAGAGGAGCCCGGTGGGCTACAGTCTGTGAGGTCTCAAAGAGTCAGACACAACTGAGCGACTAAACAACAAACAGCAACAACCGGAAGAGTCGGTACCACAAGGGGGTTAACCCTGGTGGAACACAAGCGGTTTATATTAGAAAGTTCAACAGCCTTGTGAAAATGGCAGGAATTTCTTATTTTCTAGGCATTATTTTCAGGACAGTAAGTCCCCTACATACAAACCTGGGAACTTTCAAAGATGTGAACCTGCATTCACATGTCCAATCGTGTAAGTTAGCTCACGTGTCTGGGGGTACTTTGTCGTGTGCCCCATGTACCCTCTACAAGTGACTGGGTTTTGTGTACTTTGCTGTACAGTACTGTATAGAGTAGAGTAGTTTAGTACTTTTATTTCAAGTCTAGGATATCCAGTTAGTGTTAGTCTCTCAGTCGTGTCTGACTCTTTGAGACCCCATGGACTGTAGCCCGCCAGCCTTCTGTCCATGGAATTCTCCAGGCAAGAATACTGGAGTGGGTTCATTTCCTCCTCCAGGGGATCTTCCCAACCCAGGTCTCCTGCATTACAGGCAGATTCTTTACCATCTAAGCCACCAGAGAAGCCCAGGATGTCTGGAAGAAAGGGTAAAAGGGGTAGTGATGTAGCTGGTATGACTGTACTTTTCAAGGTACTGTACTGTAAAATTTAAAGTGTTTTTTTAAATGTATTATTTGTGTGGTAAGTATTAGAAACCTATTATAGTACAGTACGATATAGCTGATTGTATTAGTTGGGTATCTAAACCAACTTTGCTGGACTTATGAACATGCTCTCAGAATAGAACTCGTTCGTCAGTAGGGGACTTACTGTATAAATGTTATGCTTTCAGCTGACCTTTATAATCTCACTGAATAGTCCCTGGAAATGTATCCTTTATAGCAATCAGTCCTTTTAACAGGCAGTTAAGGACTTAACAGCATTGAACTTAACCACGTTCAATGAAAAGCCTTAGGACCTTTGGCTTATCAAACCAACTGTTTCTACATTTCCCCATCTTTATTTGCACTTTACTTTTAATGAGGTGTAACAGATAAAACAGATTTTAAGAGGCAGCCTTGTTCCGGGTGTGACTGAAGTAGCTTTTGTATCATTTCCAAGGCATGGCTATGATTATAAGCCTTGTTTCCATAAATCATTGTCTTTTATAGTAAGCGCAATTCAGGATGTCAAAAGACACATGTGCTTGTTTTTCTGAGCAGTTGCAGATTAAGTGCTGTACGGGATGCTCACCGTGCTTGTTGAGACAAAAAATGCAGTAAAGGAAAAAAAAAAAAACTACTGAACCCCGGTGGCTAGGAGCCAGTCACAGGAGACGAGATAGGAGGGCTGCAAATACCTGTCGTGGTAGAATACTGCCCCGTGTAGCAGCCAAATGGTTGAGCTGGAACGTGATGTCATTTCCTGTTAATGAAGGGTGACAGTTTGTAGACGAGTCCAGAGGTCACCGATTAAAAGACTCATCCTGATAATTATTATAATTACATCCCAGTGCCTGAACTACCAACATCAGGAAGGTAATAAGAGAAAACAGTGCACTAGACAATGAATTACTTTAAGTCCCTCAGCTTCGGTCACTAATTCGATCGGAAAAGCTGTGTTTAACCTTTTCTGAAGGTAGTCCTTTCACTTAATGACCATCTGAAAACTAAACACGAATCTGTTTGTAGTGAAAAGCCCATCTAGTATTTCAAAGCATGAGAACCGCTTCACCCCCTAAAAATGAGAGTAGCTGGTTGATGGCGTTGGAATCATCTGTGAACACTGCCAAAACAATTCTAAAAGGGATTCTAGGATTTTTCTACGACATAAGAGTATTTTGTCAGTTAAATCATTTGTCTTAAGCAGAAAAAAATAAAAACCTTTCACAACACAGACATGCCCGAGTTTGCTGCTGGTGTAGCAAGATTTAAATACAGCTGCCCCAGGCGTCAAAAATCAATTTTAAATGGAATACAGGAACAGTTAGGCTTTTTCCATCCTGGCCGCGGAGTGTTGTTATCAAGCGTGTTGCCAACTCCCTAAATAAAGAAGCTAATATTTGAAAGTAGGAGTCTTTCAGAGGAGCGGAAGTTGAGTTTTGTTAGCAGACATGCCCAACTTAGCAGTGAAATCTCTGGAATGATTTTCACTGGGAAGAGCCCTGGAGGCCAAAGTGTCACCTGGCGTGATGGTCTCCCTAGAAGTGGCCACAGTTGCTGGCGCTCTTTTTTCAACTTTGTGTGCCTGGATTTTAGGATGTGATCCCGAAGCTGTTCATAATACCGTGAACCCAACTGAACTCCCTCGGAAGTCCCAGCACGAAATGAAAGTCCTGTTTTCAGGGCTTGGGAAGAGCAGACGCGGTCACGAGCGGCAGGGGGAGCCCGGCGCCTCTGCTGGAAAAGGCGGAGGGGTGGAGAGGGGGGTGTCCTCGGGAACAGATGGAGTGGCCGGAGCTGCAGGTAGGCAGTGAGGACGGCTGGACGGTCCCGCCTGGACTGGAGCCTGTATCTGCAGGTGACACCCCAGTTCTCTGGGAGTGCTTCTGCCCAGCAGGCAGCCTGTCTGTGCAGAGGGCCTGGGTCCCACTCGGAACAGTGTCACCTGTCACTTGGTGGGGGGTGGTGTGTGCTTCTCTCTGCTCTGGTCACATGGTCCCCCATTGGCCAGCGTGGGTCCCCTCCTCGAGTGCCACCACACAACACACTTGTCACTTGATCCTGTGCTCGGGGCTGGGGTGGAGTCCCTGCTCCTTCAAGGCCCTCAGTGACAGAGTTCAGAAATCTCTCTGGGCGCTGGGACTGTCCAGGGGCTTATGAAAAATCAGAGATTCCTGGACGGGTCACCCCAGCACACAAAGTGAGCGGCTCTGAGTGACACCCGAGAACTGGCATTTTCCACTGGCAGTGCTGTGGCTGAGCCAGCTCAGCGTCACCTGCCCTCCAGGCTGCACTGCTTCCATGCTTTCACCGATGCTGGAAAAACTGAAGGTGCTTTCAGTGCAAGGACCTGAGGGTTTTGCTCTGCATGGTTCTACCCCCCCAAAGGGCACCTCAGCAGCCCTCTGGTAGCCTGGCAACAGCTTTTGCCCGCCCTGGGAACGGAAGGAGACAGAGCTCTGGAAGCGACATGTGACCTGTGTTCTGGAGTCTGCTGGGCCTCCTCCGTGGTTCAGCACTGAGATCCCACACTCAGGTGGCCTGGGACATCTGTTTCGTGATGGCAGAGCATAGGGGAGGGAGACAGCAGTAAGATTCAGGGTCTGCCAATTGCATAGGGCTTTCTACCAGGCTGACGGTAGACGTGTCATGTAGAGAATGGACATTTGGAAATGCATTGGTCTGAATGCATTTGCCCTGTGCCGGGGTAATAACAGACCCATTTCAGAATAAGAAGAGCTGGCTCTTCTTAAAAATTATCCTTACCATGCATTGCAACAGGTAGGATAACGTCAGGATGGATGGATGGATGGCTAGGAACAGATAGATAGTTGCTCACATTCTTTTAAAATTTTGATTTTAAAAAATTTCTTGAAGGGACCTCCTTACTGGTCCAGTGGTTAAGACTCTGCACTTCCACTGCAGGGGACATGGGTTCTATCTCTGGTCAGGGAACTAAGATGCCAAACCCTTCATGGTATGGCAAAAATGAATAAATAAGTAAAAATAAACTTAAGTAAGCATCTTTAAAAAAAAAAAAAAAAATTTCATGAAGAATCAGAAATTAGCCATGGAAATATGGAGCCTTCAAACGTTGGCCAAATGGAAATTAGTTTACTAATCACAAATTTTTATCTACATGATATGATAGTAGAATTCTCAGTTCTATTTTCCAACACTACATTTTTTTTACATATTTTTTTATTTTTGAGGTATAACTTACAAATAGTGAAAGTTCTCCTTTTAAGTGCACAATTCTGAGTTTTGACAAGAGAATGGTCGTGTAAACACACCCCAAACCCCACAGTGCTTCTTTGTTTCTGCCCTGCTCCTGGCCCACAGCAAAAACCAGTTTCTTTCTGCCCCGACAACCACCATTTCTAGAACGTCCTATAGATGGAATCACATATTTCTAATCAAATACACTCCATTTTTGAGTCTGGCTTCTTCCATTCAAGGTAATGACTGTGAGAGTTAGCCTTACTGTTTCCTAGGTTATTTGTTAATTTATCTTTATTATGGGGTAATATTCTAGTGTAAAGCTGTTCCAAAATTTGCTTCTCTATCCACCAGGTCAAGGACATTTGAGTTGTTCCCACTTTGGGTAGATTATGAATAAAGCTATTATAAAACATTTGTGTACAGGTTTTGTGCAAATCTATATTCTCATTTCTCCTGAGGTGAGATCTCTGGGTCATAAGACAGATGTTTGTTTGCCTTCTACCAAACCAGTTTTCAAAGTGGACGCACCTGTATTCCCACCAGTAAGCGGTCAAGTCACCCCACATCCTGGCCATCACTTGGTATTATCGGGATTTGTTTGGTTTTGTTTTAAGCTGTCCTAGTAGGTACAGTGATATCTTACTGTGGTTTTGGTTAGTACTTTATTAATAACTTGAGAGTATGAAAACATTTCCATAGACTTATTTGCCATCTACACATCTTCTCTAATGAAATATCTGGTCAAATCTTTTAACCATCTTTTCAATTAGTTTGAGAGTTTATAGATTCTGAACACAGATTCTTTATCAGACATATGCTTTGCAAGTATTTTCTTTCTGTCTTCTCTTTTCATTCTCTTAATAGTGTTTTTCAAAGAGCACGTTTTTCTTTTAATTTGATAGTGTCTACTTAATCCTTTTCTTGGGACAAATCATTCTTTTAGTGTCTTGGCTAAGACATCTTTTCATAATGCAGGGTTACAAAGATTTTTTTTTTCCCTAGGTTTAGGTCCGAAGTTTTGTAATTTTATGCTTTGCATGGGAGTCATGGATCTATTTTGAGTCAAATTTTGTTTATGATACAAGGTGTGGATCAAGGTTTCTTTTTTCACACGTGGATGACCAATTGTTCCAGCACCATTTGTTGAAAAAACTATCCTTTGTCCATTGAATTCCTTTTGCAGCTGTGTTGAAAGTAAATTGGCCACACATGTGGGATCTATTTCTGGATTCCTCTCTGTTGCACTGATCCAGGCTTTCATCAGTACCACACTGTCTTGATTACTGTAGCTTTATAGTAAGCATCGAAATTAGAGAATGGGAGTCTTCCAAAGCTGTTCCTCTTTCCCCAAATTGTTTTGGTTGTTCTAGATCTGCTGCCTCTCCATGTAAATTTACAAACCAACTTGTTGATTTGTACCAAAGATGTACAAATTCCTACATTTTGTTGGACAAAACTACATTTTGGAAGGGAAGGATTTACAGACTTGTTTGGGAAGAACCTATCATTTTAACAATACTGAGTCTTCTGAATCCCATGAACAGAGGAGCCTGGCAGGCTACAGTGCCCGGGGTTGCAAAGAGTCAGACACGACTGAGCAACTAAGCGAGCACGCACTGATTCATGAACACAGTATATCTCTCCACTTGTTTAGGTTTTTAATTTTGTTTATCATTGTTTTATAGACTTCAGTGTACAGATCTTGCACAGATGTTGGAATTTACACTCAGTTTTTGGTGAGATTTTTCTTTTTTTTTTTTTTTTTTTGGTACTATTGTAAATTGTGCTGTTTTTAGAATTTCAACTTCCTACTGTTCATTGCTAGTACAGAGAAATACTGTTGAGTTTTATATATTGACCTTGTATCCTGCAACCTTACTAAATTCACTTATTATTCATTCTGGCAATTTGTTTGTAGATTCCTTGGTGTTTTCTAAACAGACAAATAGAATGATTCTATTCTGCAAATAGAATGATTTTTCTCCCCCTCTCCAATCTAGGTTTTTATTTTCTTGCCTCGTTGCACTGGTGAGGGCCTCCAGTATGATGTTGACTAGGAGTGGTGAGAGTGGACATCTTTGTCCAGTTCCCAATTTAGGGGGTGAGGATCAAGCCTTTTGCCATTAAGATGTTAGCTGTAGGTGTTCTGTAGATGCCATTTAATGCACTGAGGACATTTCTTCCTAATATCAGTTTGCTGAAAATTAATCATGAATGAGTACTGAATCCTGTCAAATGCTTTTTCTATATCAATTAAGATGATTACATGCGTTGTCTATATCTGTCAATGTTTTAGATTACATTGGCAGATTTTCCAATGTTGAACAGCCTTGCATTCCAGGATAAACTTCACTTGGTCATGATGTATTATACATTTTATATTTTGCTGGATTTGACTTGATGATATTTTTCTGAGGATTCTTTTATTTATATACACTAGCAATACTGGTCTATAGTTTCCTTTTCTTCTAATATGTTTGGTATTAGCATATGCACCCCACTCCAGTACTTTTGCCTGGAAAATCCCATGGATGGAGAAGCCTGGTAGGCTGCAGTCCATGGGGTTGCTAGAGTTGGACACGACTGAGCGACTTCACTTTCACTTTTCACTTTCATGCATTGGAGAAGGAAATGGCAACCCACTCCAGTGTTCTTGCCTGGAGAATCCCAGGGACAGGGAAGCCTGGTGGGCTGCCGTCTATGGGGTTGCACAGAGTCGGACATGACTGAAGCGACTTAGCAGCAGCAGTAGCCTCAAGAAATGAATTAGGAAGTGTTCCCTCTTCTTCAATTTTCTGGAAGAATTTGTGTATAATTAGTATTATTTCTTCCTTGAATGGTAATATTTACCAGTGAAGACATCTGGTCTGGAGCTTGCTTTGTTAGAAAGTTTTGACTATGCATTCCATGTCTTTAATAGCTATGGTTAACTATTCCTTCTTGAGTGAGTTTTGGTTTTCTAGGTCTTTCAGGCATTAGTCCATTTCACCTAAGCTGTCAAATTTTAGGACATAACATTGTTTATTACCTTCCCTTACTATCTTTTTCATGCCTGTAGAGTCTTTAGCGATGTTTTCTCTTTCATTTCTAATACTGCTAATGTTTATCTTCTCTCTTTTTGTTATTATCTGTCTGGCTAGAGGTTTATCAATTTTGTTGGCCTTTTCAAATAGTCAGATTTCTGTTTCATTAATTTTTCTCTTTCATTTTTTCTGATATTAATTACATTGCTTTCTGAGCTTATCTTTATAATTTCGTTCCTTCAGCCTAAAGTTGCCATTCTTTTTCTAGCTTCTTAAGGTAGAAGTTTGGATAATTCATTTGAGATGTTTCTTATTTTCTAACATAAGCACTTGGCGTTGTGAAACTCCCTCTCAGCGCTGCTTTAGTTGCATTTTACAAATCTTGATATATTCTTATTTTTAGTCAGTTCAGAATATTTTCTACTTTCCCTTGAGATTTCCACTTTGACCTAGAAGTGCATTTAATTTTTAAATATCTGGGAATTTTCCAGATACCTTTCTGCTTGTGAACTCTAGATTTATTACCTTATGGTCAGAGAATGAACACTGTATGCTCCCATTCGTCTTAAATTTGTTAGGGTTTGTTTGGTTTCCCAGAATACGGTCTGTCTTGGTGACAGTTCCATGGGCACTTGAGAAAACTGTGTATCCTGTTACTGAGTGGCCTGTTCTAATGCGTCACTTAGGTCACATCACTGACACCGCCATCCAGGTCTTTTCTATCCTCACTGATTGCTTGTTTTTTCAATAACTTAGAGAAGAGTTTGAGGTCAACCAGAATTGTGGATTTGCCTATCCTTTCAGTTTTTGCTTTGTGCATTTTGAAAAGGCATATTGTTGTTCAGTTGCTCAGTCATGTCCGACTCTTGGCGACCCCCATGGACTACAGCACGCCAGGCTTCCCTGAACTTCACCATCTCCTGAAGTTTGCTCAAACTCATGTCCATTAAGTCGATGATGCCATCCAATCATCTCATCCTCTGTCACCCCCTACTCCTCCTGTCCTCAATCTTTAGAGACCTCGTGTTATTAAATGCTGCACCCATCACTTGCTAAAATCATTTTGCAAAGCTGCAAGTTGTTAAGAAATGGGTGCTCTGACAAAGGCTTTGAACTTTGGGGCCGCTGGGAAGGGCAGAGTCTTCTTCATTGCCTGAGGCAGAGCATTTGAGCTCAACTACCAGCTGGGCCTCTCAGTCCTCCAGGGGTCAGAGATGACTGGACAAAAGGGCTGATGCCAGGGTGGAGCACAGAGTCTGTGCTCAGGATCCTACCCCAGCACCAGGTGACCTTGAACCCCGACTGCCTCTAGTCAATCGATCCTCATAAATGGGCTGTCCGTGCTAGATGCTGGTGAAACCAAAGTGTGAATCTCGCTCCAAGGATGATTACAACCCCTCCTTCCTGGTACTCAGGGTCCCCGAAGAGCAGATGGGGCCCCGCATGTGTTATCAGGCCTCCTTTCAGCACTATGCTGGCAAATGTTCAACCACAATTTGGGGTGGGGTAGCCCCATTTGCAGCACTTGCCAATTTCCACGGTGTGAATACTCCCAACCATGATGGGTTTCAAGCTACCAGCCTGACTCCCTGTGTGTGGAGCAGGGAGACACAGAGGCCCACACTGTCCAAAGCATTTACACTGCACAGAGAGAGCAGAGATAAATAACCCCAAGGGCATGGATTGGTAAAGTGTACTGAGGGACTTTCCTCCTGGTCCAGTTGCTAAGACTTCACTTTCCACTACAGAGCTACAGAGGATGTGGGTTCAATCCCCGCTCGGGGAGACAAGATCCCACATGCCACAGGGCCAAAAAAGCAAAACATAAAACAGAATCAATATTGTAACAAATTCAATAAAGACTTTAAAAATGGTCCAGGGCTTTCCCTGGTGGCTCCGTGGTAAAGAAACCGCCTGCCAATGCAGGATGCACAGGTTCCATCCCTGGGCTGGGAAGATCCCACATGCCACACAAAGCAACTAAGCCCATGCACCACAACTATTGAGCCTGTGCTCTAGAGTCTGGGAACCAAGACAGCTGAAGCCCATGCACCCTACAGCCCATGATCCACAACAAGAGAAGCCACTACAATGAGAAGCCTGTGTACTGCAACTAGAGAGTACCCTCTGCTCGCCACAGCTAGAGAAAAGCCCATGCAGCAACGAGGGCCTAGCACAGCCAATAAATAAATACATTGTTTATAATGGTCCACATCAAAAAACAAAATTCTTAAAAAAATAGTAAAATAGATTACCTTTGTTTTTTATATAACCCATTTAATGATAAGTTCATGCAATTCAATTTTAATGTTGCCCATGTTTCACAAACGATATGCAAAATTCCTGTCAATTCAGCCATCATTTTGTGTGGATTCACTGGAGTGCTGACCCAACTGCCACTCAGACAAGCCTCAGACAAGCTCAGCCGACAGAAATGAATTGGTTCATGTGAGAGGTTCTGTAGCAGCTCTTAAGCAGAGGGTCTTGGGTTCTCCAAGCTTAAGACATCTGAGAGGCACATCTAAGAGGCATCAGGAGATGGAGAGTGGATGTCCAGTTGTCCAAAAGAGTGAGGGTCCATCACACAAAACCACAGAAGCCCTTTGCTAACTGTAAAATCCCATATAAACATTCAGGTTGAGATTTTTCAATCTTGGGATATATTTAAACTTTTTGGTGTTCAAGATTCTCAAATTTCAGAAGTAATCCATACTTGTTTTAAACAATAAATACAAAGCTTTGCGTAAGGACAGAGTTACTCACCTCCCAGGCTCTAACCTCAGCCTCTAATCCACCCTCCCCCTGGCTCCCCCATTCCCTTAGTTAGCAGCCTGCCCCGTGCCCTGCCCAGGCTGAGCAGTCCCAGACACACATACACATGGGGGTTTTGTTTTGCAGAAATAGACCCAGACACACCTGTGGCTCTGCAGCTTGCTGTTTCTCACCATGAGATAAATCTCGGGCGTCTCAGCAGTCGGTAGACAGAGCCTGGCATAGGGTTTGCTGTAGCTGGACTGGCAGGGCCTGGGGATGGGGGCCTTTTCATCCATTCCTCCTACCGAGGGCATGGAAGTGCAAAGACCTCTTGTGATTTCTAAATTTGGTCAGAGTGCAGGAGGCAGTGCAGGGTGCCTGTGTGCTAAAAATACCAGCCGGGGTCTGGGGTGGAGGCCACGCATTCAGATCAGACAAGACGGGGAAGCCCAGGGTGGCAGAGCATCGGGGTCCTTGGCAAAGCATCTTCAGGTTTTTCCAAAGAGCCTCGGCCTCTCCACTGACACCCATGCCCACGGCCACATGTCCACGTGACCCAGGTGCATTTGCCTGCTAAGTCTTTTCAGTCGTGTCCAACTCTGTGCGACCCTATGAACTGTAGCCCCCCAGGCTCCTCTGTCCATGGGATTCTCCAGGCAAGAATACTGGAGTAGGTTGCTGTGCCCTCCTCCAGGGGATCTTCCCAACCCAGGGATCGAACCCAGGTCTCTTACGTCTCCTGCATTAACAGGCAGGTTCTTTACCACTAGCACCACCTGGGAGCCCAAATGACCAGGGTACAGATTCTAAAAGCTGCTTCCAACTGAGTCACCATCACCCTGTGGGCCATGTTAACCCGTTGTTGGATACCACCTCAGGATTTGGACCCTATCTGGGTACCACTGCACAGAAACTTATTTTCAACTTACTTTTTAAATATATAATTTTATTTATTTATTTTATTTTGGGCTGTGCTGCGTCTTCATTTTTACACGGGCTTTCTCTAGTTGCAGAGACCAGGGGCTACTCTTCGCTGCAGTGCTCAGGTTTCTCATTGCGGTGGCTTCTCTTGTTGTGGAGCAAGGGCTATAGGGCACACGGGTTTCAGTAGCTGCAGCATGTGGGCTCAGTAGTTGTGGCTCCCTGGCTTTAGAGCACAGCTTCAATAGTTGTGATGCACAGGCTTAGTTGCTCCACCACATGTGGGATCTTCCCAAACCAGTGATCAAATCCGTGTCTCCTGCATTGGAAGGCAGATTCTTTATCACTGAGCCACCAGGGAAGCCCTCAACTCACTTTTAAAAAACCAAATTCATTTATTTCTAAATAGAACTTCACAACACTACAGTAAATAGAAAACCAGTATCGCTTGCCATAAATAATTATGATACATAGATAAGTAGATCATATACATAGTGATTACACAGAATGTTATTATTAACAGTTTTGAGCATTTGCTCTGTGCCAGTCTGTGTTCTAATCTAAAATATGAACTCGATCCTTATAACAGCCCCCATTCTACTGTCGCCCCATCGTGTAGACAAGAAAATGAGGCTCAGGGTAGCTCCACCTTAAAGTAGACAGGTCACTACCAAAACAAAGTCAGGAACTGTCTTGATCACCAAGGTGCCCATGGGTGGGAAACCTCAGCTGTGCTGGACTTTGAATTCACTTCCGGCTTTTGATTTGCTCATTCACTCATCTCTTTAACAAGTGTTTACTGAGCACTTACTGTGGGCCAGGACTGTGGAGTGGAGGGGGCAGTGGGGGGATTCTGTCTCTGCCCTTGACGAGCTCTGTCTGGTAGTAGGGAAGGTGCATGTGGTGGGTGCTTCAGAGCTGCAGTGCTGAGGACAAGAGAAGGCATTCACCAGCCTAGGCTTAGGGGTGGGGGTGGGGAGTGATGCTGGACCACGTTTCTAACCTTTTCAGGAAGAACAGGAGCTGAGTGGAATAAAGGAAGCAGAGAGGGAACGTGGCAATTCAGGTGCATTAAAAAGATGAATTCAAGTAATGTTCATGTACTCACTGGAGACCCCTATTATGAGCAGATTGAAAGAAGAAGTTAACCTCAGTTTCTTCATCTGGAAATGGGAATAATGGTACCAGCGTCACAGAGTAACATCCGTGACGAGGATGGATGTGTCACAGTTTATGAAGCATTCTGGCAGTTCTCGCCACAGAATAAATGCTCAAAAGGTCACTAATAATAATGATGATAATCATTCTTGTTTCTGGCAAGTGATCATGTTTTCTATGCACCAAAGCAGTACTGTAAAGTTCTTTTTAAGTATTTTTTATTTTTAAAAAATGAATTTAAAAGTGGCATGCTTCACCTAAAACTATGACAAATTTGTAAATCAACCATAATTTTTTAAAAATAAGGAAAGTGGCCCTCTTGCAGTGAGTTTAAGCTATTATTCATATTACCATGTTTGTCTTCATTTGCATATGTCCGGCAATTTTACAAGCACATACGGAAAACTTAACCTGTAACTTCCACCTGTCCTTTTTGTCTTCCCTGGGCTTTATTTTGAAAGAAGTGGAAATCCAAGACTATCCTTTCAAACTAATAGCAATACATTTACTTGATGTGGGATTTAATTCCTTACCAAATGACATGAGCAACCTCATAATGAACAGTATTTCTAAGTAGCACAGCTCACAGCATGGGGCTCCCTAAATCTGACTTAGACAGTGGGACAGCCATCTTTCATGACAAAGTTTCTCATAGAAAAGGCATGGTTTTGCAAGGACACCTATCAGGGTAGCCAGTAGGAGCTGAATTTTTCCTCATGTCTCCCACCTACAAACATGCTCAGCCACTGTCTGTGAGGAAGGTGGTATTTAGGGGAAAATTAAAAATCTGGAAGTCATTATCAGGAGCCCGTCGGCCATGGGCTACTCCTGGTCCAAGGGGTTTACACTCATGATCTCACATCTTCACAGCCATCCCTTGGGAGAAATGCCATCATTATTTACTTTCTACAAAGCAGAAAGCAAGGCACAGTGAAGTTAAGAAACACGACCCAAGCCACACAGCTCATAGACAGAGCCAGGATTCGAATCTGGGCAGTGAGATGCCCGAGGCTCAAGGAAAGAATCCATTTATACTTGCTTTTTCCAGCACCTGGAGCCTGCCAAAATCCCGAGGCTTATGGCCTCTTCCACCTTCAAAGCCAGGAAAGTCTGGCTTATCTTTCTCCCTCTGACACTGACTCTCCTGCCTCCATTTAAAGGATTTTGTGATGGCATTGTCAGGGGGAGGGGGGCTTCCCTGGTGGCTCAGACTGTAAAGAATCTGCCTGACAATGCAGGAGGCCCAGGTTCGATCCACAGGTCTGGAAGATCCCCTGGAGAAGGGAACAGCAACCCACTCCAGAATTCTTGCCTGGAGAATCCCATGGACAGAGGAGCCTGATGGGCTGCAGTTCATAGGGTCACACAGAGTCAGACACGACTGAAGCCACTTAGCACGCACACACACTTGCACATGCATAGTGATGACATTGGTCCACCTGGATAGTCCAGGACAATCTCCCTGTTTTAAAGTCAGCTGATTGGCAACATCACTTCCCTCTGCAACTTTAACTTCCCTGCCACGCAAGGGAGTGTCACCAATTATAAGGATTAGAATGGGGACATCTTTGGTCACATCCTGCATTTCTCCACCTGGATGCACCCTTTGGAAAGGACAGCCTGGACTGTCAGGTCTCCATCAGAAGGGGTTAGGGTGAGAGGGAGGAAGAGAGGGAGAAATAGACAAAGAGAAGAGACAGGAGAAGAGACAGAGCAGGAGGGAAAGCCACAGCATCTCTCCCCACCACCGAGGGGACTCTGGCTCCTCTGCTGCCCCTGACAGGGTCCCTAACTCGGCCCCTTGGAAGGACCCAGGGGCCCCAGTCTCCGCTTCCAAAGCAGGTGGCCGGAATGATGCCTCCCGAAGCCTGGGGAGGCTGAAGGCTCCTTTGCATATGCAAAGAGCCTCCATGTCCAGAGCAGAGGCCAGGCGAGGATCTGGCAGATGTTGGGAGGCTGGTTCAGGGACCTTCAGCCCCCACACCCGCTCCAGAGCTCACTGTCCCTCAGCTGTCATCACTCTCAGCCTGGTCCTGAGGAGGCTCTTGACCTTGTAGCCAGGCCTGCCCCGAACAGTCACACTATGTCGCTCCCAAGAACCTCACGGAAGGAGAGAAGGAGGAAAGAAGGCAAGAGTAGGGGAAAGAAGGAATGCAAAGAGGAGGAAGGTTGTGGATGCAGGACCCCACTACAATGTCAGGACAGCAAGGGGACATCATAACTGTTGTCTGAGCAGTGAGTGGGAGGGATGCCGGGCTAAGGGGTCCACCTGAGTGGGGTGGGGCTCCCTGTGTTCAACCCTCTGTGTTCAACCCTCCACGAGAGCATCTCCCTGGTCCATGCAACCACCTGTAAGGTAACTCTCCATGCCCATTTCACAGATGGGGAAACTGAGGGTTACCCTGGGAGAAAGAAGACAGAGAACCCACGACTCAGATATCAATGCTGAGAACCCCTTGGAAAGAAGCCACCACTCATGTGTGCATCTCAGGACAGTGACAGCAGCTGATCAACTGTGTTGACAGGACTAACTATCCGTCCTGGTGTTTTGAGGCCACTTGGCAGCAGCAGGTTGAACTCTGTTAGCACCACAGGAAAGGCAATACGCCACATCAGAGGCAGCTGGGGTGGGGGAGGAGGAGTTACAGCAGCCCCTCTTCATAAAAATGTTCTTAAATTTGCTTTTACTATTTTTTTAACAGAAAAAGAGAGACTTTGAGAGAGTGAGTTAATTTGAAGGGAGAGTTGTTTAAACAGAAGAGAGAACTTTTCTGCTGGGATGCAATGGGATTTCCAAAAGGACCTCACACCTGAGCTGTGAACTTCTATGCAGCCAGAGCCCTCACGTGTAAAATGGGTGGGATGCGGGGTGGGAGGGAGGGAGGTCCACAAGGGATGGGATATATGTATGCTTATGACTGGTCCACTTCGTTGTCCAGCAGAAAGTAGCACAATATTATAAACGAACTATATCTGTGTGCTCAGTCACTTCAGTTGTGTCTGACTCTTTGTGACCCCATGGATTATAGCCCACCAGGCTCCACTGTCTGAGGGATTCTCCAGACAAGAATAATGGAGTGGGTTGCCATGCCCTCCTCCAGGGGATTTTTCCTATCCAGTGATTGAACATTTGTCTCTTAAGTCTCCTGCATTGGCAGGAGAGTTCTTAACTACTAGCGCCACCTGGGAAGTCCCATAAAGGAACTATACGCCACTGAAAATAATTTTAAAAATGTTGAACTAGATGAAATAAATAAATGAGAGGTTTGCCTGAAATCACCCCTGCCCTCAAGTCCAACAGGACCAAGTCAACCCAGGGCCACAATTCAAATCCCCCTTGGGGTGGGCAGGTGAAAAATGGGCAGGTAAGGAGAGTCAGGAACTGCAATTTCACGTGAATATTCCTCTTTCATCAGTTCAGTTCAGTCGCTCAGTTGTGTCCGACTCTTTGCAACCCCATGAATCACAGCACTCTAGGCCTCCTTGTCCATCACCAACTCCTGGACTCCATTCAAACCATGTCCATTGAGTTGGTGATGCCATCCAACCATCTTATCCTCTGTCGTCCCCTTCTCCTCCTGCCCTCAATCTTTCCCAGCATCAGGGTCTTTTCAAATGAGTCAGCTCTTCGCATCAGGTGGCCAAAGTATTGGAGTTTCAGCTTCAAAATCAGTCCTTCCAATGAACACCCAGGACTGATCTCCTTTAGAATGGACTGGTTGGATCTCCTTGCAGTCCAACGGACTCTCAATAGTCTTCTCCAACACCACAGTTCAAAAGCATCAATTCTTCGGCACTCAGCTTACTTTATAGTCCAACTCTCACATCCATACATGACTACTGGAAAAACCATAGCCTTGACTAGACGGACCTTTGTTGACAAAATAATTTTTTTTTTAATTTTTTTTTGCTTTTTAATATGCTGTCTGGGTTGGTCATAACTTTCCTTCCAAGGAGCAAGCATCTTTTAATTTCATGGCTGTAATCACCATCTGCAGTGATTTTGGAGCCCCCCAAAATAAAGTCAGCTACTGTTTCCACTGTTTCCCCATCTATTTCCCATGAAGTGATGGGACCGGATGCCATGATCTTAGTTTTCTGAATGTTGAGCTTTAAACCAACTTTTTCACTCTCCTCTCACTTTCATCAAGATGCTCTTTAGTTCCTCTTCACTTTCTGCCGTAAGGGTGGTGTCATCTGTATATCTGAGGTTATTGATATTTCTCCCAGCAGTCTTGATTCTGGCTTGTGCTTCCTCCAGCCCAGCATTTCTCATGATGTACTCTGCATAGAAGTTAAACAAGCAGGGTGACAATATACAGCCTTGACATACTCCTTTTCCTATTTGGAACCAGTCTGTTGTTCCATGTCCAGTTCTAACTGTTGCTTCCTAACCTGCATGTAGTTTTCTCAAGAGGCAGGTCAGGTGGTCTGGTATTCCCATCTCTTTCAGAATTTCCCCAGTTTATTGTGATCCACACAGTCAAAGGCTTTGGCATAAGGGTGCTAATTTGCAATTTTCAGAAACATTCCCATTTGCTGGAAAAGACCATCTGCGGCTGGATTTCCCTTTTCATCACCCTTCTCAGCTGCTCTGGGTTCCCTCTTGGTTCTCCTCAGAACTCTGTCCCTCTGAGGCTTTCTGGGGCCCAAAATAGCTAGAAGCAGGCATTTTTATGGGACTCTGATAGCACAGGTCGGAGGAGCTTGGGGGCCAGGCCGGTGCTGGGCTTGGAGTCTTTTATCAGCCTTTATCACCCAGCTCTGAGCTGTTGGACTCAGAGTGCCTGGAGGCATTGGAGAAGCCCAGGAATGTTCCCACTGGCGACGTCTGGGGAGAGTCAGGCAGCCTGGGGTAGTTATAAATAGGACATCCGTGCAGGTGGAGCCCAGCCGGCAGGCTGCGGGAAGCTGGTTCCTGCTCCTTGAACCCTTCCATCTCTTCCTCTGCCAGAGCCTCAGGCGCCCATTTCCCTAACATTTGCATGACGGTTGCCTGGGTCTCCAGTCAAAGTGCATGCAAATCCAAGCTCTGTGCCCAAAACTTATCTCTTGATGAACACTGTTCCCAGGAGAGCCCGGACCCGAGATGCCCAGGGAGAGAGGGAGCAGGTGTTCTTCCATCCCTCAAATACATACTAAGCACCTACTGTGTGCTTAGCCTGTGCACCTAGCACAGGCAACATGCTAGGAGCTGGGTACCAGAGTGAGCAGCCAGCCCGCACCCATGGGGCTTCCTGTCAATGGGCAGACAGCCAGACAGATCCATCAAATGCCTAAGATGATAGCTGGGGTGTGTGTGGTGGGGGGATACGTACGTGCTCAGTCGCTCAGTTATGTCCGACTCTTTGCAACCCCATGGACTGTAACCCACCAGGCTCCTCAGTCCATGGAATTTTCCAGGCAAGAATACTGGAGCAGGATGCCATTTCCAACTCCAGGGGATCTTCCCTAACTGGGGATGGGTAATACTTAAAACAGGATTGTGCAAGAATGCTCTTAGCAATTTTATTTATAAGAGCCCCAAACTAAGAATAATTCAAATGCCCATCGATGGGATGGAGAAAAAAAGGGCTGTGTACACAGCTGTGGAATATTCCTGATCACTGAGGAAAGATGAGACACCAGACACAGGGATGCATCTCGACATGAGAAGGAAGCCAGGCCAGGAGAATAGTCTGTGTGCTTCCATGCACAGATCATTCAAAGGCAGGAACTGTCTATGTGTGGAGCTGAAAATAAGGACAGTGGTAACCCCGGGGTGGAACAGGGGGCCCAGAGAGGCACAAGGAGAACTTTGAGGGTCAAGTTCTCTTTCTGGATCTGGAATGCTAGATACCCATGTGTGCTCCCTTTGTGAAGATTTGTGCCTCTGGTCAGTTAACATCTGTGCCCTTTTCTGTTTGTATATTTTATGTCTTGATAAAAGTTTACATAAAATAATAAAGGAGGGAAGGGGAGATGTGGGGCTGTCCAGGAAGTAGAGCTGCAGAGAAAACACAGGACACTCAGTTAAATTTGAATTTCAGTTAAACAAGGAAACACTTATTTTAGCAAAAGTATGTCCAGAATATCGCTGGACCTGCCCAGCATGCTACTGGGAACCACAGTCCCAGGACCTCGGCTCTCTCCACCACCTCTCATGGTCTCCAGGTAGTCTCCCTGGTCTCCAGCTCATCTGCTCCCCAGATGGGTTGCTTTGGGGTGCTGCCAGGCCATGAACCCAGGACTCTGGGCACCCCCAGGGCAGCTCAGCTCTGTACCAAGACTTGGAATCAGGAAGTTGAAGACACCAGCAAGTCCCCCTCAAGGCCTTCCCTCTGTCCAGATGAAAATACTAAGTGGGAACGTCGAAGCTGGATCCTCTGGAGTCTAATGAGTAATGGCCACGATATAGTTCCTGAGTGCTCAGCAAATGTTATGAGCCTCTGGTTTGATCAGTGGCAGCACTGACTGAATGTTGACTGTGTGTCCACACAGGCGTGTGCAATTCCCACCTTGAACGGAGGGAGAGGAGATGCTTTGTAGAAAGTACGTTGATTGAATGAATGAGCTCTCCCGCTGCTATCACAGCCCCCACCTACCACCTGTGTGGTGACTTTGGAACCCTTCCCTCCTTAAGCCTCAGTTTCCTTCTCTGCAAAACAAAGATGATGACAGTCACTGGCTCACTTGGAAGGGTTTCTCGGCCTCGGCACCACGACCATTCGGCCTGGACCATTCTGTGCAGGGGTATGTCCTGCACTGCCGGGGCTCAGCGACATCAGGGTCTCTACTCACAAGACGCAGATAGCAGCCGCTCCTGACTGTGATGACTGAAACATCTCCAGAGGTCGCCAAGCGTCCTCGGGGAGACAGGATCACTGGCTGAGGGCCCCTGGGTTGTTATGAAGATTAAAGAGATTATGTCTGCAGAGGACCTAGCAGAAACCCCAGCACGGGATGATCGCTGTCAAGTTGAGGAGCCTAAAAGTGCCAGGATGAGGACTTGAACTCAATGTGTCTGACTGCAAGGCCTGACTGTGCCCACGGATGCCCCAGGGATCTTGTTGGGTGCTGATCTGATGGGACAGGTCTAGGGTGGGCCCAAGATGCAGCCTCTGTATGAAGTGCATGAGCCCTTGCCCTTGACACTGCCTATGCCCTTGAGGTGCTTATGGTCCATGTTAGTCACTCAGTCGTATCCGACTGTGACCCCACGGACTGTAGTCTGCCAGGCTCCTCTGTCCATGGAATGCTCCAGGCAAGAATACTGAAGTGGGTTGCCATTCCTTTCTCCAGGGGATCTTCCCAACCCAGGGATAGAACTGAGGTCTTCTGCACTGCAGGCAGACTCTTTACCATCTGAGTCACCAGGGAAGCTCAGTCCAGAGGGGAAGAAAAAAGGACACACACCACAGGACCTGCCATATGACAGGAAGATGGAAGGTTTACATAGTAAAAATTAGGTGGCAGTGGGGAAGCAGTACAGTTTGCAAAATTCAGATTAGTAAACTATAGCCACTTTAGGCTGCTGTCTGTCTGTGTAAATAATGTTCATTGGCATCGGGGCTGGGTTTAGGGCGAGGCAAGTGAGGCAGGATGGTGTCAGCACAGGGCTGCCACCTGTCTGTGCTAAACTTTTTCTGTATTTTGTACCTCATTGCTTTTTTCGGCAATTGATTTTTTTAAATTAATTATTTATTTGTTGGTTTTGCTGAGCCTTCATTGCTATCTGCGCGCTTTCTCTAGTTGCAGCGAGCAGGGGCTTCTCTCTAGTTGTGGTGCTCGGGCTTCTCATTGCGGTGGCTTCTCTTGTTGCAGAGCACAGGCTCTAGGCACTCGTGCTTCAGTAGCTGCAACACATGGGCTTAGGTGCTCTGTGGCATGTGGGATCTTCTTGGACCAGGGATCGAACCCGTGTCTCCTGCACTGGCAGGCAGATTCTTAACTACTAGACCACCAGGGAAGCCCTGAGCATTGATTTTGATTTTTGAAAAATTTGCTTTGCAGTTATCTCTGTGCATTTTCTGTACACAGGGCCATGCCTCACTTGCCTCATCCTAGCCTCAGCCCTACTGGAAGGGTTCCAGAAGGGCTCTGTGCCTCCAGATGGGACCAGCAGGGGCTCAGATGTGACATTTTCCTGTGTCTGCACCCTGCTTTGCCCCCAGCTGGCTGTGTGGCCTTGGGCAGCAGCCTGAGCTCTGGGACCTCCATTTTCCTCCTGTGAAATGGGGCCAGAAGTGCCCAACTGTCCTACCTGGCAGGGATGTAGAAAGAATTAAATGAGATAATATATGCAGAAGCTTTTGGGAGGCCTGAAGTATATTCTCTGTCAGCTAGAACGCAAAGTCAAGTCAAACCCACCTCTTGGAGGCTGAAAAGAAGCAGGGAAGCCTTCGAGGGGCTGAGCTGGGTCATCGCAGGTTACTCTCGAAATGGGTCTGGAGGAATAAGGAAGGGCTCAGACAATCCAGAAAGACATCGAGGTGAAGGAATCTGCAGAGGGCAAGACATAGAGGAAGGGGTTCTCCTGGATGGCGGGACCCAGATGGCCACGTGCAGAGGGAAAGTCGGAGCTCAGCATGTCCACACATCAGCAGTGGAGGTACTTCTCTCTGTGGCCAGGAGGAAGGGGAAGTCCTAGCCCAGCATGGATCACCATGGAAGGTAATCACCATACCAGCAGCAACCATCCACATGCCAGGGCCCCAGCAAGCAGCCAAGGACTTCCCCACACAACCTCCTTTGCCACGGACACCATGTGGGGTTACAGAAGTGAGAATGCGGGCTTCTGATGGTCCAGACCTGGAGGGAGGGAGAGTCAGACCAAGGTGGCCTGGATGCAGGAAATGAAACTGAAAATACAAAGCAGAAGATTTGGCATTGGGCACCAGGGAGACTTGGCTTTCCTGGTGGCTCAGACAGTAAAGAGTCCACCTGCCAATGCAGGAAACCTGGTTCGATCCCCGGGTCAGGAAGATCCACTGGAGAAGGAAATGGCAACCCACTTCAGTATTCTTGCCTGGAGAATTCCATGGACAGAGAAGGCTGGTGGGCAACAGTCCATGAGATCGCAAACAGTCAGACACAAGTGAGCAACTAACACTTTCACTTTTTTTGACTGGGGAGACAAAGAGCCAATAGCGCCCAGCCTCGGACATATCAGCTTCAGACGCACTGAGTTTCAAGATACCATCTGGCAGGAAGATAGGCTCTGATAAATTGCTCTCTGGGTTAGAAAGCAGCAGATTCCAGCTGGGGGCCTGGTCTGGGTGATTTCCCCCTAAACTTACCCAGAGATGGCCCCAGGAGGCCTCCCTGAGTCACACAGAGCTGGCGAGTCTCAAGAGGCACCATCTTGGGATGCCTTTGCTCTATGTACACGGGGCAAGGTTGCACAACCCCAGGGGCACCGCCACAGGGTGACCTGTAGAACATCAGCTTTATCTCCTTGATCTGTGCTGTCAGGACCATTATTATCCCCTTCTGCTGCTGAACAGAGTAAGGCTCGGAGAGGTGATGTAACTTGCACTTTGGCCAACAGCTAACGCAGGTGGAGAGGGATTCACGGCCAGCTCCTGTCCCTTTCCAGAACAAATGACTTCTACCCCACTGGCTTCTCCCCTGAGGACTCACTTTCCTCCAAACCCACTCAAATTATGCTAAGCATTCTCCCACACCCTCTGGTTTCTTTGCCTAGAAGAGCTGGAGGCCAGCCTTAAGGAAGTTCCCTGGGACTTAGGGTTTATTGGAATCGGAAGAAACCACTTCCTCCCAGGACACCACACCTGAGCCTGCTCTCTGTCCATCCACCTGGGCCTGTGGGGGAGGGGCAGCCTCCAGGAAGTCAGGCTGTTGGGGGTTCAGTGCTGTGCCAAGGTCTGATTTCATCAAGGAAATTGGCCAAGTCAGATTGCAGGATGTAAGAGAAGGTTCCTAAAAACCATGTAGCAAGAGAGGTAGAGAGACAGGCATCACACCCTCCGGGGGAAGGCATGGGGGAGGGGACACCATAAGCATAAAATGTTCATCCTTGCACATCTGCAGCAGCGGGAATCAACACACTTCAGTGGGGATGTAAGCTTTGCTTGAATGACAAGGTGGAAGATTAATTATAATCACAGCCATTTATGATGTCTATATTCATTTCTCCGTGTCTGTGGCAACAATGGACTACAAACCAGGTGGCTTAAGACAACAGAAATTTATTCTGTCCCAGTTCTAGAGGTCAGAGTCCAAAGTCAAATTGTTAGCTGTGCCTCTCTTCCTCTGCAGGCTCTGGGGGACAACCCTTTCCTGGGCTCTTCTGGTGACCCCAGGTGTCCTGGGCTTGTGGTCACATCACTCCAGTCTCTGCCTCCATCATCACATGGCTCCACCCTGTACTTCCCTTCTCTTCTCTTCTAAGGACATTTGTCACTGGACTTGGGGCCCACCCGGATCCAGGATGGCTTCGTTTAGAGATCCTTAACTTGATTGCATCTGTAAAGACTCTTTTCCCAATAAGGTCCACATTAGCAGGCTCCAGGGGGACACAATTTTTGCAGGGGGAGGGGCCACCCTCAACCCACGACTGTGCCATTCCCACGTCCCACAGGCTGAGTGGGCAAGGGAGGGCTTTCCAAGCACAATCTCATTTGCACACACTGTTTTGTACATAAAAATATGAGCTCCCTGTGGAGCAGTGTGTTGGCTGTGAAGCTGCACCCCTGTCGGCCAAAGTCATTGCCTGGTATTTCCTTCCCATGCCACCCCTCTCGGGTACAAGGGAGAAAGAGGGAGGGAGCTTGCAAACAGCACATCCACTTCTCATTAGGGATGTCCTATATGGGAAGGGAATGGTTTCACAGTCACACACATGCAGACACAACTACACACATACAATTCTGAAAGCCAAGCATGTGGTCATTTTACAGATAGGGAATCCAAGGCTGGGATGACTGGAGGGAGGATGATCGGAAGCCAGAGGATCCGAGTGACGGCTTCCATGCCCAGGTGGAGTCGGTTGACCTCCGAGAGTGCATTTCAACCTACCTTGAGCCTGGCCTCAAAAGGACATCCATAAACACCTCCCAGAGCTTTGGTTGAGAGGCTTCTAAGAGAAAATCTGCGCCTGCAGCCTTTTCACTCGCACACCTAGCCATCTGAGCAGATCCAGACCTGCTTCTCAGAGCAGAGTCTGGACAGGTGCTCCACAGGCAGCATCGGTTTGGAATAAGCTTATCTCGCAGAGATTAAATCCGCTCTCAGGGCAGAATTAAAGTTCAATGAAAGATAGTTCTTAATGCCTCGCTGGCCTCACAGAGCTCTCTGGGAGACAAGTCCTTCAAAATTCCTTCCTATGAGCCCATACCCTCCCCAAATCAAGCAGCCGTGTCATCCGAGGCAGGGCGCACCAGAAGCAGGCCGGAGGAAAACATGAGTTTTCTTCTGGTAGGAAGTTTGGCATCTCCACTGCCAGGATTAAAATTCTGGCCCTGTTTCAGACTGAGAAGCAAAGGCCGTTTTCATCCATCCATTCATTCATTCATCCATCCATTCATCCAGCAAGTATTTTTTGAGGGCCTGCTTAGCCCTGGGGCTTGCATGACCTCACCCTTTAGAGGGAAGGTGGACATGAAACCAATAACACAACAACCACATAATCAAGCCATGGGGGTTTAGAGTGGGAGGTGGGGTGCTACAGGGTGGGTCAGGTAGAGCTGAAGGGTCCCGTTGGAAGGAAGACCCTCCCTAGGGGAAGTGATGCTTGAAATGAAACTTTAAGGACAACTAGGACAGACCTGGAGGAGGTGGACCTAGGGAAGGGGAGTCATCCAGCAGAGGAACAGCAGGTGCAAAGGCCCTGAGGTGGGAAGACACCAAGCTGGGAGGGCCTGAAAGCAGGCCGGGGGAGGCGGAGGTGGGAACCCCAGGTAAGAACTCAGGTGTGCCCTGGGGTGGGCATGGCCAAAGCACAGAAGGGCTTGGATTTAATTCTGTGGGCAATCAGAAGCCTTTGGAGCATTTATTTTCAACTAAGCTTGTAATTTGTAGGTAATTGTAGATTTCCATGCAGGAGGAAGAAATAATGCAAAGAGATCCTGTGTAACATCACCTCGCTTCCCCCAGTGGTTTGTTTTGTTGTTTAGTCGCTAAATTGTGTCCGATTCTTTTGTGACCCCATGGACTGTATAGCCCACCAGGCTCCTCTGTCCATGGGATTTCCTAGGCAAGAATACTGGAGTGGGTTGCCATTTCCCTTCTCCAGGGGATCTTCCCAACCTAGGGATTGAACTTGAGTCTCCGGCATTGGCAGGCGGATTCTTTACTGCTGAGTCACCAGGGAAGCTCCTCCCTCCATGATTATATCTTGCAAAACTATACTGTAGAGTCACAACCAGGACACTGACATGGATACAAGCCACCCATTTTATTCAGTCTCCCCCAGTTTGCTCACTCGTGTGTGTATGTGTGTGTACCTGTGAATGTGTATATGTGTGTATTTGTGTCCCTGTGAGTGTTTGTGTACGTGTGCATACATGTGTATGTAAGTGTATATACACGTGTGTTTAGTTCAGTGCAGCAAGTAGGCTTGTGGGGCTGCTAACACATTTATCTACCATTTCACAGTAAAAGAAAAGAGCTTGTAAACATGAAATACGACAGATGGGGTTCAAGCCCCCACTGACCACTCCCATTACTGGTCCCTGTTGCCTCTCCCAGAGTGACCCTTAAGAGATCTCTTTGGTGTGGAGACCTCCACAGCTCCGCACTGTAGGTGGGAAGATGTGGTATCATTAATTTTCTAGGATGGCTAGAAAGTAAAAACAACACCACATGGACTGTATGTGCCTGTGGTAGGATGTGACAAGAAGGGAATTTCACCTCTGTGGTCTTCTTTCCCCAAACCCCAAGCCTGGTCTAACTTTGAGGAAAACATCAGGCAGACCCAGATTGGAAGGTGTGTCACAAAACACTTGAGCTGTACTCCCCCAAACAGCCAAGACCACCAAAAACAAGGCATGATGGAGAAACAGTCACTGGCCAGAGGACTAAGGTAACAGGAGCACTAAATGCCGCGTGCACCCTGAATGTGTGCTGGCGCAGGCAGCTGTGGACGCTAAAGAAAATCTGGAATCGAGTGAATAATGATACCAGGATTGGCGCAGGACCCAGTCATGCAGAATGACATTATGGGAAATTCAAACCCAGTGAGAGCCACGGGCAAACACTCTGTACTATCTTTGCAACTTTTAGTACTTTTAGTTGCAAAGATAGCACAGGGTGTTCCCATATGTCCCACACGCAGAGTTCAAGGGCACCCCCTTGAAGTTCACAAGGGACTCCAGGGAGCTGATACATTCAAAAGTATGCAAAGTACAAAATTCAAATTTCCCCTCCAGCATCTTCTACCCCGAATTTACTACCCAGCAGCTAGGACACGATATGGATTTTCTGCCACCTTTGGGAGTTCTTTTATAAAAGAAACTTCCAGTGCCTGATGACAGGCTCATCTTTGCACAAGTCCTAAGTCAGAGGGAAGTCTCTGAAAAGACCCTCACTTGGTCATATTTCAAATAACATAAAACCCACATAGTCTGAACTTCTTCCGGGCACCAGGCCCTCTGCCTCCTCACCCCAGTCCACCAAAAAGGAACTGTCTTTAGCTCCATTTCCAAGAGGAGGAAACTGAGGCCTGAGTCATAGCCACTTGTGATGGGAGTGGAATTCGGTTCTTGCCTCTGATGGCAACACACAGCGTCACCCCCCACTCCCCGGGGCTTCTCTCCCACAGTTCTTCCTTCCCTGCTTCTTTCCTCCCTTACTTCCTTCCTCTGTCCCTCCCTCCCTCTTCACCTCTCTCTCTTTCTTTCCCTTCCTACTTTCTTTCCTTCTCTCTCTGTCCAGACCAGTAGCATCAGCACCACCAGAACACACATTGTCAGAAGCCCACAGGGCAGTGGTGGGCACGTACCATCCTAAGGGGTCCGCTTAGAGCATCTCCCCTCACAAGAGATGCTAGTGAAAAGCCTCCAGGCCCATCTGACTCCAGACGCTGTGCTGGGCTGGAATGGAAACTTCAGGAGGCTCCGTGACTAGGTTCAAGGACGCTTGGGTCTCACGCTTCAGCCAGGCACTTAATTGGCATATTCCTCTTTCTAGCCTAGGAAATGGCTTTAAAAAGCTCTGCAGAACCTAGTCCTGGGAACCCTGGCTCTGCCAATCTGTCACGTCCCCAGGGAGGCCACTTTGCTGGGCTGGATCTTGGCACTAACCACAAGCGGCCTACTTTGGTGGGTCCCATGGGTGGATCTCCCCCACCCTAATGATACAGCCATGGACCCCAAGCACCTCAAAGTCTTACACCATCTCCTGCACAGAGCAAGCCCTGGGGAAGGGATACTGTGAAGGGGAAGAACTTGTGGACACAGGACTCTGTCTTGTCTCCTCCGATTCCTGAGGCGAAGACTCTGTCCTTTGAGGCAGGAAGCATCTGTCCACGTTCCCTGCTCTGCACCCTGGATTCAGCACCGCCTCGGCCTGTTGCTTCTGACTCCCAACCTCGACTTCCCCATCTGTAGAATAGACTGACCATCGTTTCCATCCCATGAGGGTGTCGTGAGGACTAAGCGAGATGCTGCAGCAAGGGAGGCCAGGCTGGCACCGGCTCAGTGATTCTATAACAGGAGAAAGGTCAGAAATTGAAGGAAAAACTGTGTGTGGGCTAAGTCGTTTTAGTCGTGTCCAACTCTGTGATCCTATGGACTGTAGCCCCCCAGGCTCCTCTGTCCGTGGGATTTCCCAGGCAAGAATGTTGGAGTGGGTTGCCATGCCTCCTCCAGGGGATCTTCCCGACCCAGGGATCAAACCTGTGTCTCTTACATCTCCTGCATTGACAGGTGTGTTCTTTACCACTAGCACCACCTGGGAGACCCAAATAGAAAGGTGGAGGATCAAAAATGGGGCATGGCAGGGCAGCTCTGATGGGACCCCTGAACCAGGGATGAATGAACCGTTCCCAGTGGGTACACCTCTCAGGAGGAAGTAGACATTCCAAAATGTTTGTGGAAAACAGGAGCTCTTCCCATGTTTGGGGGAGGCAACCTCAGGGTCCCATCCAGACCCATAATCCTACGCCAGGGCCCAGTGAGAAAGAAAACTTGGGGCCTTTATTCAAAAAGTATCGAGACTTTCTAAACAGTGGCGGCAGAGCATTAAAGTCGGTGTGAGGTGCTTCAGAGAGGGCCTGTGTGACCACCCGAGTCGCACACCCACAAAGCCAGCCTTGCTCAGGGGTCTCTCTGCCTTCAGAGAGTGAAATCTGGAGACCACTGTTAGCAGATACCTTTATCCAAGCAGTCTAGCCACACAGTCCATCTCCTCCACTAGTTCCCCAAAGTGCAAATCGATCTAAGGGTCAGAGTGGCCCACACCATTAACAAGAGGGGAAGTGGGAGAAGGGGAGGGGACCCTGGGAAAAGGCAAAGTGTCACCACGCAGCTCCAGCAGATAAGCTGATGATAGCCAGCAGCCACCAGGCATTTGCCATGATGCCAGAAACAGCACTTGTCTGCTTCCTGTGGTCTAGGAAGGAAGTCAGCTCACACACAAGGGACCCCTGCTCCAGTCCAGGCAGTGGGTAGGTGCTTAAAGCCTTCAAGTGCCCGCAGAGCACGCTGCAGGATGGAGCCAGCCGCCGACGGGACCATAGAGCACAGGGACGAACAACCTTCCCAGAGCATCCCCGGTGCCTCTGGCCACTGGGAGCCTGCAGATTCAGGGGCAGGGGGATGCTCCTGCCTGAGAACCTCAGTTCCTCTGGAGGTCTTCTGATGGGCGCGCACAGCAGAGGGGAAGGAGTTGGGCCCCTCAAAACAAAACAAAAGGACTCTGGCACTGGGGACACTGCAGAGCAGCCAGGGCCCTGTGGGCCGTGGGGAGTTGGGGGAGGCCTTGTGGCAGGAAAAACAGGGGAGTACAGGGTGGGGGATCAGCTCCTCACCTCACGCCTGAGGCAGTGCCAGCAGAGGTGGCCGCAGACAGAGACCAGGCCCGTTCTCAGGGAGTCAAGGCTCTAGGGCAATTACAGACAGACAGTGCTCCCCGCCCCACCCCCCAACAAATATGCCCTGCACCGTGCAAAAGTTTTCCCAATAGACAAGAAGAAACTAGAGGACCCAGCCATGCAGTCTCCCCCAACGCTGCTCTGTGTGGCCTCGACTAATCTGCCACCATCAGAACCTCCATCCTACAGAGGAGGAGCCTGAGGGTCAGAGAGGAACTGCATCTCTGGGTCACACCACTGATCAACGGCAAAAGCAGTATTTAACCCAGATCTGAATCACCTTCGGGGTCTTCTAGGGCATCCCAGGTGGCACTAGTAGTAAAGAACTCGACTGCCAATGCAGGAGACATAAGAGGTGCAGATTCAATGCATGGGTCAGAAAGATCCCCTGGAGGAGGTCACGCCAACCCACTCCAGTATTCTTGCCTGGAGAATCTCATGGCTATAGTCCATGGGGTCACAAAGAGTCAGACACTACTGAGGCAACTTAGCACACATGCACGCTTGTTTCCAATCCTAGGAAGTCCTCCTCTCCTCCAGGGATGGCTATATCCCCTTTGTCCACCCACCCCTGAACTCTGTCCTCCAACCACCCACCTTGGGGAGGGCCCACTGACTCATACACACATACACATACAGATACACACAGAGACATGCAATGGCTTTAGAATTTCCCCACAAGGGATTTTGTTGGTGGTCCAATGGTTAAGAATCTGCCTTCCAATGCAGGAGACATGGGTTCAATCCCTGATCAGGGAACTAAGATCCCACGTGCCTTGGAGTAACTAACCTTGTGTGCTACAAATACTAAGCCTGCAAATCACAGTGAAAGATCCCGCATGCCTCAACTAAGACCTGACGCAGCCAAATAAATAAATATTAAAAATAAAAATACTTTATTAAAAGAAGAATTTCCCCTCAGTTGGCTTCTTGCCCTGGGTGGTTTGATGGGAGATGTTCACACACACACACGCACACACGTTTTTGTCTCATCGAATGCAGAGATGACTACATTCCCACTCCCATATCTTTTGGAAATAGCACTTAGAATTTTCTTACAGGACTCTCGACCTCAAGTCAATTCCCTATTGTTTGGGTAGTGAAAAAGTTGGCTTAAAGCTCAACATTCAGAAAACTAAGATCATGGCATCCAGTCCCATCACTTCATGGCAAATAGATGGGGAAACAGTGGAAACAGTGGCTGACTTTATTTTTCTGGGCTCCAAAATCACTGCAGCTGGTGATTGGAGCCATGAAATTAAGAGATGCTTACTCCTTGGAAGGAAAGTTATGACCAACACAGACAGCATATTAAAAAGCAGAGATATTACTTTGTCAACAAAGGTCTGTCTAGTCAAGGCTATGGTTTTTCCAGTGGTCATATATGGATGTGAGAGTTGGACTATGAAGAAAGCTGAGCGCTGAAGAATTGATGCTTTTGAACTGTGGTGTTGGAGAAGACTCTTGAGAGCCCTTTGGACTGCAAGGATATCCAACCAGTCCATTCTAAAGGAGATCAGTCCTGGGTGTTCCTTGGAAGGACTGATGCTGAAGCTGAAACTCCAATACTTTGGCCATCTGATGCGAAGAGCTGACTCATTTGAAAAGATCCTGATGCTGGGAAAGATTGAGGGCAGGAGGAGAAGGGGATGACAGAGGATAAGATGGTGGGATGGCATTACCAACTCAATGGACATGAGTTTGGGTAAACTCCAGGAGTTGGTGATGGACAGGGAGGCCTGGCGTGCTGCGATTCATGGGGTCACAAAGAGTCGGACACGACTGAGCGACTGAACAGAACTGAACTGAGGGGAATCCCATTTCAAGGGTCCAAGGGTGGACATGTGACTCAGTCCTGGCCCATCAGCTTATTCCATCCTCCAGGCCTCAGAGATTGATTCACAGGCAGGAAGATGACCCAAATCAATCCAGTCTGTTAATTCTGTGAAACTGTTGGAAAGAAATAACCTGAGTTTCTATTGAAAGAGGAGGTGGGAGGATGTAAATCTTGACCTGCCAGGAGTTGACTCGAAAAGAAGACAGAGCCAGTGATGGAGAGAAATCAAGTCCTGGTGGCAGGATTTGATCTCCTGGAGCCAGAACCAGACCATTTCAGTTACATAAAAATCGTTTTTCGTAAGTCTATTCAGTCAGAGTTGGTGTCACTCATGACAGAGTCCTGCGCAGTTTTCTGTCTCTTTCTTTTGTGAAGGATACAGTCACACAGGAGCAGACTCCACACTTGGCTCTCAAACACAGTGCCCAGAACTTGGAGAAACTCCCAAAGCTGGCCCAAGGAAGGCTCTGGAATGGAGCCTGTGCCTCTCACTGACTTTTCTTTCTAAGGCAATTTGACCAGGAGTTCTTCCAAAGAGTGCTCTTGTCCCCCTCATGTAGCACAGAGAGCCTCCAATCCTCGTGGGAGGCAGAACCCTGTCTTCTGGTGCAGACACCTGGCATAATATCTTTCCCTTGAATTTGGGCAGGACTGTGAAGAAGATGGAATATCAGTCCTAAGAAGAAGTCACTAATCAGTTGACTTGGAGTTTCTCCAAGGGGAGATTACCTGGGATGGGCCTGGTTTAATCAGGTGAGGTATTAAAAGAGACAAGGCCCTCCTGAAACCAGAGTTTGAAACCGTGAGGACTGAGAGAGAGGGTCACATGGTAAGGGTCTTCAAGTAGCCTAAAGAAGCTGAGAGTAGTTCCCAGCCAACAGCTACAGGACAAAGGCATCTCAGTTCTGAGTCTTTGACAACTTGAGGGAGCTTATTGCTCAGTCGCTCAGCCGTGTCTGACTCTCTGCAATCCCATGGACAGCAGGATGCCAGGCTTCTCTGTCCTTCACTATCTCCTGGATTTTACTCTAACTCATGTCCATTGAGTCAGTGATGCCATCCAACCATCTCATCCTCTGTCAACCCCTTCTCCTCCTTCCCTCTTTCTCAGTACCAGGGTCTTTTCCAATGTGTCAGCTCTTCACATCACATGGCCAAAGTACTGGTTCTTCAGCTTTAGCGTCAGTCCTTCCAATGAATATTCAGTGTTGATTTTCTTTAGGATTGACTGGTTTGATCTCCTTGCAGTCCAAGAGACTCTTGAGAGTCTTCTCCAGCACCACAGTTCAAAAGCACCAATTCTGAAGATAGTCTTTCGGTGGGTAAGCCTCCCAGTGAGAACCCAGCTCAGCCCACTCCACGGCTGCAGCCTTGTCAGACTCTGAGCAGAGAGCTAGCTAAAATGTGCCAGCTTCTGACCCATAGGCACCCTGAGTGCTTATTCAGCCACTAAGTTTATGGCTCTTTGTTACACAGTTTTGAAGATGAACAGACCTCTCCTCCCGCCTGGCTCACCTTCTCTTTGTTGAGGTCTCAAAGGTCCCCACCTCATAGGTCCTTCTGACCCCTGCTGTAGGCAGAACCCCCACCCCAACCCCATCCCATCAGCCTCCAGTCTCTTACCCACTTTAATGGCCTTCTAGCCCTTCTACCTGCCACAGCATGGACATCACAAGCCTGCTGATTCTTTACCCATCTCCCTGGGGATATGGAACTCCGGGGGAGGCGGTGGGGGAGAGGGGGAGGCGGTGGGTGGGGAGGGGAGGCGGGGCATGGCCTGACTGTCTACTGGCTGCTGTTGCTGCCCTGGGCTAAAAACTTTGCAAAGGAGAAGGCTTCTATCAACACTGGTTGAATGAACGAGTGAGTGAATGAACGAACAAGCAATTGAATGAAAAACCAGCCAATTTCAGCTGCTCAGAAGCCCTGACCAGTTGTAGCTCTTGCGGGGAGCAGATAAGCATGTGGTTTCCAAAGTTCCGGTTCCTCTAGAGCAGCTGAAGTGCTCCCCATGACCTCTGTGGCTGGCCGGGCCAAGAATCCCCTCCCAAGACGTGTGCACACTCAGGGTCAGCAAACTTCTTCCCAGAGCCTGGGTGCTCAGGCTGCATCCCCACACTGGCCCTGCTCCTCAGGAGCCTGTGGCCCTGTGAACTGAGTCCTCCATGCCTCGGTCTTCTTATCTACAAAATGGGTACAAGAGGAACTTCCCTGGTGCTCCAGTGGCTAAGACTTCACCTTCAAATGCAGGGGGTACAGGTCTGATCCCTGGTTGGGGAGCTAGGATACCACATGCTTCATGGCAAAAAAAAAACAAAACAATGGACAGAAACAATGTTGTAGCAGATTTAATAAAGACTTTGAAAATGGCCCATTTAAAAAAAAAAAAAAAAACTTTTAAAAAAATGGGTACAAGAGTTTAACTGGCTCCCAAGACGTTTTGAGGATTAGATGAACTCATTTGTACCCAGTTGTACCCAACTCATTTGTCCCTAAAAGGGGCCCAGTTCACTTTAACAAGTATTATAATGGAAATGTATTTGCAGCGCTACCAAGAAGGGTGGTTTCCATCAAGAATCACCCCCCCCACCCGACCCCAACTTTCTTGGTGCAAGCTGCGGTGTCTAACTGGCTCCATCTGGGCCATGAGACCAGAGGAGGAGATACAGCAGACCCTTAGCATAGTGACACCCCAGGGCTGTGGGTAGAGGGGCTGTGCGAGCAGTTGAGGATGTCAGTTTAGCACTTGATGTCTTAGCTTGGGGGTTTCCCAGAGAGAAGCCATGGTCCTCCCTCTTCGTGCCCTGAGCAGATCCCGAGTCTCCCCACCCCCACTGCCAACTTCACTGAGCAGGAAACAGAAATGCCTGGGCCCGCAGCCAACAGAAGAAAGAAACACAAGCCTTTGGGGAGGGCAAAGAGGTGCATGCCAAGGGCAGAGGGCCACCAGGCCCAGGGCTGTGAAGCTGTGGGTGACCCTGGAGAAAGCAGAGACCTGCCAAGCCCATCTCTGGGCTGGGGTCCCAGCAGGGACCACACCTCCAGTGGTAGGGCACGGCCAAGAGGTCCCAGATTCACACTGGGACCAAGAGGGGGCCGTGAGTACTCCTAGCACATGGTGAGATGTGCCAGCCACAATCCCATCTCTTACTGACTCCCACCCCGGGCTTCCCCAGGCTGCCCTCTCCTTCCTCCCTCCCACTGGGTCCCAAGGTGCCCAGTAGAGCAGAAGTGTCCTGGAAACAGGGTGTCGACAGAGCGTTACCCGAACAGCCCTCGATGCCCCATCTCACCCCGTCAGCCAGTGCATTTCATCACGTGCCGCCAGAAGTGAGCCACCCAGACTCACAAGCTGTGCTCAGTGCCCCCGACTAGCACGCCAGCATGTTAACTGACTGGATGCCCCTGCTGGCTCAGATGGTAAAGAATCTGCCTGCAATGCGGGAGACCCAGGTTCGATCCCTGCATTGGGAAGATCCCCTGGCAAAGGGAATGGCTACCCACTCCAGTATTCTTGCCTGGAGAACTTCATGGACAGAGGAGCTGGTGGGCTACAGTCCATGGAGTTGCAGAGTCGGGCACGACTGAGACACAAACACTTTCACTTTCAACGTGCCAGCAAATTGACAGCAGCTAAGGGAAGTGAAACTTGTTGTCACTGTTCAGTCACTAAGTCGTGTCCAGTTCTTTGTGAACCCATGGACTGCAGTATGTCAGGCTCCCCCATCCTCCACTATCTCTTGGAGTTTGCTCAGATTCATGTCCATTGAGTCAGTGACACTGTCTAACCATTTCATCCTCTGTCATCCCCTTCTCCTCCTGCCTTCAGTCTTTCCCAGCATCAGGGTAGTTTCCAATGAGTCAGCTCTTTGCATTAGTTGGCCAAAGTATTGGAGCTTCAGCTTCAGCATCAGTCCTTATAATGAATATTCAGGGTTGATAAGTGAAACTTAACATCCAGTAACTTTCACATGACACCCAAGCAAGAGACACCCTCACAGGCTCCTTGAGGAAACTACTCTCCCTCTACCCAACCTTTGAGCCTCCTGCCCCTCTCTGCAGCCAGCTGGTCACCCAAGAGACACTTCTCCACCCTTGGTGGAGCAGGGCTGATAGACAAGAGCAGCCCATGTCCACCGACAGCCAGATGTTGGCAGATTCGAAAACAGCCCTGAGTCCCTGAGGGCATCTGTCCTGTGCAGGCCTGCTAATTGGCCGCAGGAGATACAAGAGCCAGGCCACAGCCGCACAGAGTGAGGAAATGGGGCCATGGGAGGGGAAGGCAGCTACTGAGCATCACTTATGTGAAGTTAGCTAAGTGGGCATCCCTCCCTCTGTGTTACATAACTCTTTCTCTGACCTGCCAGAAGGAGGCCGTCTCAGCCTGATTTCAGAGTCACCTGGAAAATGCAGATGCCAGAGTCCACTGCAGAGATTTCAAAGCAACTGGTCTGGGGCATGGCCTGACACCAGGATTTTAAAAGCCCTTTGGATGACTCCAAAGGCAGACAGGGTTGAGAACACAGCTCCAGGTTCAGGAGCAGAGCCATGGCCCATGGAAAAAAAGGCTGGACCTTACCCAACTGCAAGGATCACAGAGTCTTAGATGTAAGCTCAGCCTTAGAGTTATGCAGTCCACAACCTGTGCAACTGGACACAGAACCCTTTTGGAGGCAGGGGGAGAAACTGAGCATTGAACACTCTTTGTTGATATATAACAACATGGTTCAAACCCTGGCCCTGCTGTTTGTTCAGGGAATTTGTACTCCAGATTCCCTCCAACCCTCTAGTGGCCTGGAGAGGGAGACAGAAAACAAAGAATCTCATAAATGAATATATAATGATGGATTTGATAAACACGTGTGATAGAAAAGATGAGTCAGGTAATGCAGGAGGCAAAATAACGGTCCCGCAAAGATGTCCAAGCCGCAGTCTCCAGACTCTATGAATATGTTAGGTTATATGACAAAGAGGAGTAAAGGCTGCAGAGAGAACTGAGGTTACTAAACAGCTGACATTTTTATGCTTAACATGCGACACTAGATTTTTTTTTCTTAATTTTAAACATTAGGTACAGTTGGAATATGTGACAATTTCATACGCATAGATTGGAAGGTCTTAAAGTTGTGGAATCACTTGGGCAGGAAACAGGATTAAGAAATACATGAGAAATCAGAAGATGAATGGAAACATCTGGACAAATTAGAACAACTCACTTTTAAGTGAACAAGGTAAAGTTTTTTTTTTTAATTTCTACTCATTTTATTTTATATTTCAGGTTATATTGAGAAAATCTTTTTTACATTTTTATTAATTATTTTTATTGAGGTACAATAGACATACAACATTATATTTGTCTCAGGTGTACAACATAAGGATTCAATAATTGTGTACACTGAGAAATGATCACCACAATAGCTAACATCCATCCCCATACAGGGTTACAAAATATTTTTCTTTTTTTCCGCTGGTTAAGACTTCAAGTTAATCTACTCTCAGGAACTTATGTTTATTTATTTGGCTTCACTGGGTCTTGGTTGTGGCACAGGGGCTTAGCTGCTCCAGGGCACATGGGATCATCCCAGCTCAGGGATCGAACCAGGGATCTTTAGTTGTGGCCTGTGAACTTAGTTACAGGGTGTGGGATCTAGCTCCATGACCAGGGATTGAACCTGGGCACACTGCATTGGGAGCGTGGACTTTTAGCCACTGGACCTCTGGGGAAGTCCCTCTTAGCAACTTTTAAGTATGCAATCTGGTATTATGAACTACTGTCCCCATGCTATATGTTACATCCCCATGATTTATGTATCTAAACAGCTGACCTTGAGATGAAGCAATTATCCGGGATGATCCAGGTCCAATGTAATCACAAAGATCCTTCAGAATCGAAGATAACATATATATAATGTTACATGGCAATGACATCTCAAAAAAAAAAAAGTGGAAGAGAATTAGAGAGAGTCAGAGAGATGGCAGACTGAGAAAGACTTGGCCTTGAGCTTGCTGGAGGCAGGGGCCACCAGCCAAGGCTCTGAATTCCGCCAGCAAACCAAATGAGCAGGAAACAGGTGCTTCCCAGATCTCTAGGAAGGAGTGTAGCCAACCACCACCTTGGGAGACCCCAAAACCACAAGCAAGTGGAGCCCCCCGCACTTATGACCCATGCACACTCAGCTCATAAAGGCTGTTGTTTACATCCACTCCATTTGTGAGGATGGGGTACAGCAGCAAATAGAAAAGCTAGCAGGTCGGTGCCCAAAAGGAGGGCGGAGTCTAGTCTGGGGGCGGAGTCTAGTTTGGGGCGGAGTCTAGTCTGGGGGCGGAGTCTAGCCTGAGGGTGGGAGAAGGCTTCCTGAAGAAGCTCTTGAGGGGAAAGGGGAGACAGAGGGAACAGAAGGTATGAGGGCCCCTAGGCAGGAGGAAACCTTGTGCAAGTGACTAGAGGGCAGACCCCTGGGGACGTCACCACACTCACTGAGCCTCAGTTTGCTCCTCTGTGAAATGGGACCGTAAGAGCATTTCCTCGTTTGAGGGTGAAGAGGGCCTGGGAGCCCTGCGGTGACAGAGCAGACAGCCTGGGCCCTACAGTCAGACCAGAGCTGGATTCAATCCGGTCTTCTGGTCACCCCTGGGTGACCCGAGCAGCCTGCAGCCCCTCTCTGAGCCTTGCTTCTCGATCTGTTGGATGAGAGCATGCTGGGAGTGCTTGACAAGTCCTGGTTATTTATCCCCATCATCATCGATGGGAGAGTGGGGCTCAGAGATGGGAAGTGACATGCTCAGGGTCACATGGAGACCCCGAGGCTGACCTTCCTCCTCCCAGTGTCCAGGTAGGGACAGAGCTTAGGCCTCAGCCTCACACACCCCCCAAGCCTCCACTCTGATCAGCACCATCCTCGCTCATCTGCAAAGTTCATTCTATGTTGGCACAACGAACCCAAGGTTTCTACACACACATATCAGCAGCCTCGATGAAAACCAGCTGTGAGGTTTAAAATAGCCTCCCCAGGCTTCCAGAGATGCCAGGTCTTGGCTGAGGGAGGAAAATTCAGGCCCAAGGTTGGGACACCATCTTCAGAGAAGAATAACAGCTGCCATGCGTCCAGGCCCAGAGATCACCTGAGAGATGGGTGAGCTGAACTTCCCAGAGAGGCACGGGTGCAGAGGAAACCGGGGGCGGGGGGGGCGGGGTTGGTCCAGAAAGTCCCCCAAAGTGGGGCATCATCTTACCCTTGTCAAGTCTTTCTCTCTCCTCTCCTTCCCCCATCTCTCTATTTTCATCAACTAATAATTCAAAGATCGGGCTGTGGACAGACATTATCTAGCCTCCACCCCCACAGGCTGTGTGATCATAAGCAAGTGACTTCACTCCCTGAGTCTCAGTTTCTTCATCTGTCAGATGGGGTCCCTGCTTCACCAGGTGGCCCTGAAGGTCCACAGGACAGTTCAGTGAAGAGCTGACAGACGAGCCCATCAGCAGGTGCCTGACAGCTGGCTGCTACCCCAGAGGATGGTGACATCGGTGACAACCCTCTTCCCCAGTCCTTCTCCCCTCCCCCAACCCCCAGTCCTCTCCCTGCTCCCCCTGGGGCTCCTGGCCTGGCCCCTGGCAGGCTGAAGACAGATGATGGAATCTCAGAGCTGGGGACCTGTTGGGCCAAATTCCACCCTCAGGGCAGCCCTGCTGCCCAGATGCACCCCACCTCTGGCTTGAAGAGGGAACCAGGGCCAGACATGAGGCCCACATTCCCCATCAACTGTCGCAATAACTCATAGGGGCCGCTTGGTTCACGGTTGCCTCCACACCTAGATTGGTGAGTGGCACATAGTAGGTGCTCAATAAATATGTGCTGCTTGGCTGATGTGGTACTGTTATTGTCCATCTTACAGGTGAGAAACAGGCTCTCAAAGGTCAGCCAGCATGTAGCAGAGTGCAGCCCCCAGAGTTTGAGGGAACCCAGGCTTAGAGGGGAAAGGTATAGTCCAAGGTCCCCAGAAGCAGAACGTGAATCCACTCTACTGGCACCAAAGCGTGAGTTTTAATCACCAAACGATACCCCGTTTACCACGGCCTCTAGCCAACTTCTGCACTCAGCTTCCTTGCAGGCCTTCCATGCACATGCTGTGTTGTCTTAGGTAACTCACACAACCTCTCTGAGCCTGTTTCTGCATTTATAAAACAGAAAACCCACCTTGCTGCACTCGGGCAGAACCTCCCTCAGCTCATTTTTCCTCTGGCTTCTCAGCCTCTAGTGGCCGGCTCAGACATGCAGTTCATGCCAAATAAATCTTTGTTGATTAATTGAAGAGACAAGTTTACTTTAGAGCATCGAAGCCTGCCCAGAAGGTCTCTGGGTTGGTTGTCTCTGAGAACATATGCCTTCTCTCTTCACTTTAAAGAAGGAAAAACTGCAAAAAGCAGACGATGGTCTAGGTGTGTGGTTTTTGCTAGAAAGACGTAAGCCATTGGCAGACCCCTCAGGCCTTTGGAGAAAAGACCTCCTACATCAGAAAATAAGCCAATGAACGTGAATCATCAGGCTTTCCATTAAAATAAAATGTCAAAGGACTAGCTATCATACTGGTGGTGAGCCCAACCTCAGAGGAGGGTTCTGACCAACACCCACTCCTGGTGCTGATGGCATGGGCTGCAAAGGAGCCTCTCTCCTCTCCTCACATGGAAGGTTGTGCCAGGCTCCAGGACACCCCAGTGAACAAGCCCAACCCAGTCCCCAGCCCAAGGGACCTCAGAGCTCAGCAGGAGGAGACCTGGAAGGTTCTGGGCGGAATCCTGAGGTTCCCAGTGGGCACGTTCAAGCACCATCTGGTGGTTTCTGGAGATGACAAAGAACTTTCTAGAGAGGGGAGGAAACACGCTTTGCCAGCAGAGTGTCACCTTAGGGCCAGTGTCCAGTGGCAGCAGTCAGGGAAGCCCCAAGCCCCTTGCAGGAGCCCCCAGATGGCAGCCTCTGGTTTTCATGCTGAGGGGCTCTGGGGCTCTCCCACCCCCATCCCCACATCCTGGCCTTCACCTCCAGAGCTCACCTTCTCTACCCCAGCGGCCCATGCAGCAGAGCCCATCCCAGCCACCTGAGGGGTGTCCCTGTCACAGACAGCTTCACCCGCAGCATCCTGCCAGGCTGACTACAGCAGGAGCTGCACAAACTTGCTGGCCTCTGGTTCAGGGGAGCAAAGCTCCCTTGGCCTTCAGTAGAAGAGTTAGGAGAGCATGCTTATCATGGGCTCCACATCCTGATCTGGGCTCCTGGCTGTTTCCATGACTGGGAGCCCCGGGAGTGGGGGTCACTTTTACAGACTTTAAAGACCCTTCCAGCTGATCCCATCACCACCGCTGCTGCTGGGCTGGAGAGACCACAGTCCAGCTGGGGTCAAACATGCTCATACTGCCAGGGAGAGTGAGGGGACAGGACCAGGGCAGTCACATACATGGGGACCAGTGTTCAGAAAGGCCCCACACTTGGTTTAAGGCTATGCTGTTGCCATCTTGAAAGTCTTGATACTTTTCAAACAAGGAGTTGCACTTTTTTTTTTTTTTTTTGCACTGGGTCCCTAATTCCATAGCCCATCCTGGGAGAGGGGCTTTGAGGGTCCAGCTGGGGATCTCCATCACCTGGAGATTCCCAGATCTCATGAAAGGCTTCAGAAATGGAAATCAGCACAAACCACATCCCTGTGCCCACACCAGGGCTCCAAGTGCCCGCTTGCCCACATACATTCACAATCACACAGCTGTGTTCATGGGAGTCCACTGGGGCCCCCCCACATTCACACACACTCATACGTGTTCACACATGAACATCCGTGTCACCCCCAGCCACATGTTTTCTGCTCTGGAAGGGGCTCAGGAGACCTCAAAATGCCACTCCAGCTCCCCTAGGCCACTGAGAAAGCAGTGAAAAACTCGGGGAGGGGGCCCATCGGGAGCAGGCCCCTGTCTGCCCCTTCCCCCAGGAAAGGCAAGATCTCCTCCCTCACCCAGGATCCCACTAAATCCCCAGACAACTCTATGCAGAGCCCTCCACACACCTGAATTCCCACAGTCACTCATGTGGTAGCATTTGCATTATACCCATTTTAAGGATGGCAAAACTGAGACTACAAGAAGTGAAGCTGCTGACTGGAACAATGGCAGGCAGACTGGGGGACTCCATGCCGGACAATGACTCCTGAGACACAACAAGCCCCCAACCCCAGCTCACAGCAGACTTGCCCCTCCCCCCTCCCCCCTCACCTTCAGGTTGCTCCCCCCAAGGCTGCTCAGCCTAGTTCATGGAGGGGGGTTCTCCCAGTTTAGCCAGTGCTCACCCCTCTTGTCAGCACAGGCACAGGTGGGGACAGGTCAGTGCCCAGGGGCCCTCAGTTTTCTCTGAAGCCCCTGTCCCCCTCCCCTAGCCCCTTGGCCAGCCTTGCCCTTGGACACCACAGACTAGGCAGTGGGAAGGAGCTGCTGGAGTGACTACAGCTGCTGATTACCTACAGATAAATTTTTACAGATAAAAATGCATAGGCGTTACCTACGCAACGCCAGGACACCCTGAGGGTATAAGAGCAGATGTGGGCATGCGCACTGGAGGTGGGGCAGGCAGGGTCATCCCTTTGGCCGAGTTCAGGGCTCCCTGGGGCCACAGCAGGAGTTCCAGGGACCTTTCTACATCTTGACGCACCTCAGATTCTAAATGGAACTTTCTGAATGTTCCAAGGTGAACATTCCTGTGGCCCTAAATAGAGGCTCCTCTCCCAGGGATGCTGAACAGTCCTCCAGGGCTTCTTGGTGGTGGGGGGCACTCCTGAACCTTGGGGACAGGGCTCTGTGGGGCCAGCTGGCTCCAGGCGCAGGAGGAAGAGGTGACCCGGCAGGCCTGCGGCTGCCCGCCACTCTGCCGGAGCTTGAGCCTGTCCAGGCCCCGCGGCCCAGGCCTTATTTGGTAAGAAGAGCCTGTGCTGCCAGCCACTCGGGCTGCGAGCTGATGGGACACAGGAGTCTCTGAGCCGGCCCCATGCCCGCTGGCCTGGCATCCCAGGCCCGCCCACCTGGCCTCCTCACCCGGCCCCTGGGCCAGAGGCTGGCAGAGTTGGAGGTGCGAGATCTGGGGGTCACGCCAAGGCTGGGGCCGCCTCCCTCGGATCCCCGTCCAGCCATGGGAGAGGGATTCCCCAGCTTTTGCCTATATATGGCCGAGGAGAGGCGGCGCGCTTGGGATGGGCCCGCGGGCCCCGGAGGTATTGTCTTAAGAGGGTGTTTGGCATCGGGCAGTGATGCTTCGGATTCTTATGAAAACCTGGCAGGGACATTGTTTGACAGCTCTGACAGTGTGCTGGAGTCTCCACGGGGAGCCCGCCCCTGGGGGCCAAGGGCATGTGACGCGTCAGCTGCCTGCCCGGTCCTGGCAGGAGGGAGGCCAGGCCAGGCAACCATGTTCATGTTCGGGAGGAGGTGGCTGGCTCAGAGCTGTCCAGCTCAGGGGAACCAGACAGGAGCGACCCCTTCTGGGTCTCGTTTTCCCAACCCACGTGTAGTGTGTGCAGAGGTGCCGCGGTGGACGCAGGGAGAAAGGTGCAGTGGAGGAGCAGATGGGGCCCCCGTGGGCAGGGCTGCCCATCTCCGAGTCCCACGACGTGCAGCCTTAGTGGACAGACTGGTGCATCTTTGTCACCCCATCCACGCCTCGCAAACCCAAGGAGCTGGCTGCCCCTATACCCCTGCTGACAGATGAAGAAACCAAGGCTCAAAGACAGTTAAGACCCTGGGCTCTTTCTCCAACCCGCTGGGGACCTTCGCAGGCCAATGTTCATTCATCCATCCTCTTGACGAACGCATCCTGAGCTCTGCTGTGGGCCAGGCATCATTGTAGGGCCTGAGGCGGCAGTGGTGACCCATCTAAGAAACATTCTGTTCCCAAGGAGATAAACATCCCTTCAAATTAGGTAGAAAGGGAAGGTCTGTCTGTGCAGATGACTTTTAAATCAAGGGCCAAAGATGAGAAGAAGCCAGTCCCGGGGGAAGAGGGGGGCTGGTTTCTTCAGGCAAAGGAAGCAGCGCATGGAAAGGCCCTGATGCTGGTAGAGGCGGGTCAGGTCTAGGCCAGCAGGAGACCAGGCTGACAGAGCCAAATGAGCAGACAAGAGCAGAAGATGCAGCCAGACAGCTCAGGGCAGATCAAGGGCCCTGGGGTTGGGTTGTATTCTAAGAATGATGGGAAGCTGGCTGTTAAGCAGACATCTGACAATATAATCAGACATGCTCTGCTGTATCAGATGTTTCATTGTTGTTCGGTCACTAAGTCGTGTGTGACTCTTTGCGACCCCATGGACAGCAGCACGCCAGGCTTCCCTTTTCTTCACTATCTCTCTGAGTTTGCGCAAGTTCATGTCCATTAAGTCAGTGATGCTATCTAACCATCTCAGCCTCTGCTGCCCCCTACTCCTTCTGCCTTCAGTCTTTCCCAGCATCGGGGTCTCTTCCAATGAGTCGGCTATTCACGTTAGGTGGCTAAAGTACTGGAGCTTCAGCTTCAGCATCAGTGCTTCCAATGAGTATTCAGGGTTGATTTCCTTTAGGATGGACTGGTTTGATCTCCTTGCTGTCTAAGGGACTCTCAAGAGTCTTCTCCAGCACCACAGTTCAAAAGCATCAATTCTTTGGCACTCAGCTTTCTTTATGGTCCAACTCTCACATCCATACATGACTATCGGAAAAAATATAGCTTTGACTGTATGGACCTTTGTCGGCAAAGTGATGTCTTTGCTTTTTAATACACTGTCTAGGTTTGTCATAGCTTTCCTTCCAAGAAGCAAGCATCTTGTAATTTCATGGCTGCAGTCACCGTCCACAGTGATTTTAGAATGCAAGGCCCTTCGCCACGACAAGGCAGTGATCCATAATGAAAGTGAAAGTGAAAGTGTTAGTTGCTTAGTTGTGTCTGACTCTTTGTGACCCCATGTACTGTAGCTCACCAGGCTCCTCTGTCCACGTAATTCTCAAGGAAAGAATACTGGAGTGGGTTACCATTTCCTTCTCCAGGGGATCTTCCCAACCCAGGGACTGAACCTGGGTTTCCTGCATTGCAGGCAGATTCTTTACTGTCTGAGCCACCAGGGAAGCTACAATCCATGAAGGGGATCATATATTTGGGCTCTGCTAAATGCTATATGTCTGTTTTCTCATTTGGTTCCTGGGCATGCCCGTGAGGAGACCAAAATCTTATTACCGTTTTAGAAACGAGGCAATTGAGGAGCCAAGAGTTGAAATGACAGGCTCATGTCAAGTAATCATTACGGGATAGACAGGGATTCTTCAATGAACTCTGCCTGATGTCAAAGCCAGGCCCAGTACAGACCCCCTCAGGCAGCAGGGCTTGAGGGGGACAGAGCAGTGTGCTTGGGGGTGGAGGGACTGACCTGGTTTGGTTCCCCTCTGCTATCCGGCCCACCACCCCACCACACAGAGTAAGTCACCAGGACTTTCCCAGTTTTAACACTGAAAGTCCAGCTTCCCAGAAACCCCTCTGTCCTGGGCATGCATGCACGATCAGTTGCTCGGTCATGTCCAATTCTTTGGAACCCCATAGACTATAAAGCCCACCAGGCTCCTCTGTCCATGGGATTCTCTAGGCAAGAATACTGGAGTGGATTGCCATTTCCTTCTCCAGGGGATCTTCCTGACCCAGGGATCAAACCTGAGTCTCCTGCATTGACAGGCAGATTCTTTACCACTGAGCCACCTGGGAAGCCCATCTGTTCTGGGCCCTGCAGGTGGCTCAGCCCTGGCCTCTAGGCACCACCAGGAGCTCAGAGAGAGAGGAGTGATCCAAAAATCCTCCCCACCTGCACACCTGGCCCCACGCCCACCTCTGTCCAGGCCAGGAAGCTCTGTGGAGAGGAAAGCAAATAGCAACCTGTGTATGGCTGCCTTAGCCTCCTCCCAGCACCAGGGCAACGCGGCCAACTGGCTCCCAGCCAGCCAGCCAGCCACAGCAGAACAAAGTGAGGGTGGGGCTGCCCACCAGGAGAGTGGATCAGGAGCAAGCCTGGCCGAGTGGGAAGGGCTTATCCCCGAGGCAAAGATTCAGGGTCACACAAGGCCTGCCTTTGACCCTAGAGACTCTGTGACCTCAAGCATTTTGTGGGCCTCAGTTGCCTCTCCTGTAAAATGGGAGAGTGACAATAGCCAGAGGTCTGCCGGATGCCAGGCCCTGTGTTAAGAGCTGTGCCAATTATCACCTCCTGGAAGGCTTAGAGCAGCCTTGGAAGGAAGTGTGCTAACTCTGTGCAGACAAGGAAAAAAACCCAGAGAGGGTGAAACAGCCACCCCAGGTCACACAGCGAGTAACAGTAAAGCACGGATTTGAGCCATCTGTTTCAGACCCTCACCTGGTGCAGGTAGGCAGCACACCAAAGGGGTGGAGTGCAAGGGCTCTGGGGAGCCCCTTCCTGTTGATCCTGTGGCCCTGGGCAAGTGGTTGCATCTCTCTGGGCCCGTTTTCCACCTACAAAGTAGGAATAACAAGGGTCCCCACCTCCTAGGGCTGGTCATTGATACCAGGAAATTTGTATTAGGCCTCTACCCTGGGCCAGGCCCTATCCTAGATGTTGACGATACAACAGAGAACAAAACAAACAAAAACCCCTGCCTAGAGTTTATATTCTGGGTGTGGGGACACAGAATTGTGGACATATAAATACATCTATGTCAGGGATGGGAATAGAGTGAAGGTGGGGCTCCCTTGGATGAGGGGGCTAGGTGGGCTGTTCAGGGCCGTGGCACTTGAGCAGAACCTGAATAAAGGGAAGGAGCAGGCGGTGCAGATATTGGGCAGATCCTGGGGGAAAGGCATCTGGGGCTGAAGGAACAGCCAGTGCAAAGGCCCTGAGGCAGGCTCGGGGCTGGAGTGGCTGCAGCTCTGCGAGGCCGGAGAAGAGATGCTGAAGGTGAGGTAGCAGAACTCTGGTTGTGCAGGGATGAGGAACCGCTGGAGTGGTTCAAGCAGAGTGAGGACAGAATCACACAATTTTCTTTAAGGATCTGTGGACAGTCAGGAGGAGGCAATAATCCAGACAAAATGCGATGGCGCTTGGCCCAGCACAGGAACAGGCCGAGGTGGGGAGATGGTCACATTCTGGAGATACTCTCAAGAGTCAACAGCTTTTGAAAAACAAATATTGTATATTAAAGTATCTATGTGGAATCTAGAAAAGTGGTATAAATGATCTTACTTGCAAAGCAGGAATAGAGACACAGACACAGAGAACAAATCTATGGACGCCAAGAAGGGAGAGGAGAGTGAACTGGGAGATTGAGATTGACATATATACACTATTGATGTGTATTCTAGTCGCTCAGTCAGGTCTGACTCTTTGCGACCCCGTGGACTATAGCCCACCAGGCTCCTCTGTCCGTGGAATTCTCCAGGCAAGAATGCTGGAGTGGGTTGCCATTCCCTTCTCCAGGGGATCTTCCCAACCCAGGAATTGAACCTGGGTCTCCTGCATTGCAGTCAGAGTCTTTACTGTCTGAGTCACCAGGGAAGCCTCACTGATACTATGTATAAAATAGATAACTAATGAGAACCTAATATATAGCTCAGGGAACCTTACCTAGCACTCTGTGGTGACATAAATGTGAAGTAAATCCAAAAAAAGAGGGGATATATGAATATGTATATTTATATACATACTGATTCACTTTGCTGTGCAGAAGAAGCTAACATAATATTATAAAGCAACCATACTCCAATAAAAATTAATTTAAAAAAGAGTCAACAGGGTACAAGGGATGGGGAGTAAGAGGGTGTGGGAATCAAAGGTGACCTCAGGATTAAGGGGAGGAGTGAATGAATTAATGCCATAGAAGCTCTTAGCAGTAACCAGTCAGTGAACATGCATTCTTGTCATTATTAAATGTGACACTTTCTCTCCTAAGCTGCACTTCATCCTGGAAAACCTCTCTAATGAACAGGCCAGCTAAGAACTGATGCATTGGCCTAATGAAGTAGGAGAGGAAGAGTTGGGAAAACAGCCAGGGCAGCCCAGCCACCTTCCCCATAAGGAAACCCTCAAACCAACATGGCAACAGCAGGCGTCTGCACTGGACCTAAAGATGCTTCCTGACCTTGTATTGGCAGGAGGGAGAGGAGGTAAGAAGAGAGAGGGAAGACTTAGAGAATGAATTTTTGGTTCCCAGCGGGGAAGAATGGCGGGAGGGATAGTTAGGGAATTTGAGACGGACATGAACACACAGCTATATTTAAAATGGATAAGCAACAAGAATCTATTGTACAGCACAGAGAACTCTTCTCAATGTTATGGGGCAGCCTGGATGGGAGGGGAGTTTGGGGGAGAATGGATACACATATATGTATGGCTGAGTCCCTTTTCTGTCCACCTGAGACTATCCCAGCACTGTTCATTGGCTATACTCCAATACAAAATAAAAAGTTTGGGAAAAATGAAAAAGCAGAAAGAGAGAGGAGGAAGGGACGAGGAGGCCAAAGTTCCCAGAGGCTCAAGAACTGGTCACCTAGACCCAAGGGGAGGGGTGGGCAAGACCCACACAATCCAAGATGATCTCACTGGGGACCAATGAGGGCCCCTAGCTCAGGGGCCACCTCTCTGTCTGACCATCTCCACCTCATCTATCACTGGCTTCATATTTTTATTTAGAATGACTCACCTGTTTTGCTTTTTTTTTTTTTCACTTAAGTAAGCTTATGGCAACCCACTCCAATAATCTTGCCTGGAAAATCTCATGGACAGAGGAGCCTGGCGCACTACAGTCCATGGAGTCAGAGAGAGTCAGATATGGCTGAGCCACTAAACAACAGCATCTTTTTTTTTAAGTAAGTTTATTTTAAAAGGAAAATCTCGATCATCAAAAGTAAATGGAAAACCAGCATGAAAACTTGCCACTAATAGAGGATAACTCTGAAAGTGAGCACGGTGAAAGCAAATCATGTTGCCTGTCCACGGCTTTCAGCCTGGGGCTTTGTCTCTCTTAGCTCAGAAGAGGGACAAGCAGAGACTGACCAGCCATCAAGATACGCGAGCACCAGGCTGAACCAAGGACAGAAAAATCATTGAAAAGGGATGGCCTTTGCCCCTATGCCCCACGCCTACCACACACCAAGCATCCCTCAGCCATGGCAGCCTAGGCCCCACATTTTCAACAAATTCATGGGGGCCAACTCTGCTCTCTAGAGATGGAGATGGGGGACCTCAAGAACAGGAGCCACTGCTCCCTGAGAGTCCACAGCATGTCGGCACTCACACTGTCGGCACTCAGACAGGCCATGGGAATGTGTCCCCTCCTGGGAGGCAGAGAATCCAGGCTCTGCCTTGTGCCAAGAGCAACTTCAAACGGTCACGTCCTCCTTGAAGCCACAGGTGCCTAGAGCTGTCACTGTCCTTCCCGCCACGAGGCCACCAGCATTTCCGCTTCCGAGGGAAATACAAGGGTTCTGGGCATCGGTTCAACCGCTCAGCTCCCATCGAGGCAGTATGAAGAGTGTTGGCTTGATTCCTTGGACAAAAACAGAGCGTGTGCACCAGCCAGGTCTGTGGGCTGGGCCTGGCCCACCAACACCGGCCACCAACGGCAGGTCTCCGGGGTGGCAGCTCACCTACATTCCAGAACCACAGGCCAGGGCACGCCTGCTGGGTAGCAGGCGCACATTTACCATCAAGAGGAAGCAGAAAGAAGCCTCCTTTGTCTTCTGGTAGCATCCTGGTGACAGCGCGTGCGCGCACACACACACACACAGAGCAGCAGCTGCAGCAGGTCACTGCCTCTTTGGCGGACAATTCTGCCTTCATGATACAGAGCAATAATGTGCGGTAGGAACCCCCAAGTTTCCTGTGCGGCAGCTTGGGTTCAAACCTCAGCTCTGCTGCTCACCATCTGATTGACCATGGAGGGAGGGCCGGACTCCAGGGCCCTCTAGGTCCTCATCTCTGAAAAGAAGCCTCAGAAATAACCGCTCTGCATCTCGCAGAGCGGCTATAAGGTTAAAGAGGTAATACATGTTCAGCATTTCAAGTAGTTGAGTACTCTCCCGAAACTAGCACAGGGCGTCTGGGGGTGCTGGCTTTTGTTTTTTTCTATTTTCCACTTTTAAATAAGGCCACATTTTGCCAAAAGCTGAAATGCTGGGTCAGGGGGTATATGCAGTTTCTCCGTGCTTATTTCAGGAAGACAGACTGATCTTAAAACTCTGAATCTGTTTATAGCAAAGCTGATGTGTCACTTTGCCCACATCCCTGCCAGCACTGGGCTTTATCATTTCGTAATTGTTTCCTAATTGAATCAGCATGTAGCAAGGCTTTTGTTTGCATTTCTTTCTTTGCCTACAAGGCTGTGCATTCTTCCAGGTAGCCGCTGTCTACACTTTCGCAGGGATAAGTGACTTGTTTACTCCTTTTCAATGAGTGGCCTCTGTGACATCCTTTGATGGGTCCACATGGAAAGCACCTTCTGAGCAGGAAGGGAGGTGGGAAAGGGTTGTAGCATGGTGGGTGAGAGCCTCTGCCCCCACCCACCCCCATCTCCTGCCTTCACTTCACTGGAGTTTTCCCAGCTGAGGAAATGCTTCTCTGGGATGGGGTTGCAGGCACCCTGGCTGGGAGGAAGCAAGGAGGGGCCAGAGGAACTGATTGCATTCTCGGAGCAACAAGCCAGAAACCTAACAGGCTCCATTCCTGCCCCATTGACCACCTGCTTCTCACCCCTAACTCTCCTAGAGCCCCTGAATATCAGGAAACTTTCCTTCCAGACTAATGACATCAGAATAAATTCAGCCGAGTTATGATACTGCAATGATTTTCTCTCTTTGTTCCTTAATCACTTAAACTCCCAGGTGCTGTGTAAGCAAGATACCCGGAATCTCCTTTTTGGGTCCTCCCACACCTTCAATGATCCAAGGATCCCTAGGTCATCTTCAACCCACAGGTAGGGGTGGGGCCTGTTCCCCCTAAACTTCACTGCTGCCATGGCCTCTTACTACCACATGGGGTCGCTGTTGAAGAGGGCTCTCCAACAGTCCTGTGGACACTTGTCCACTTTGCAATGATGCCTGAGCTGGTTGGACCTTTGTCTGGGTCTTGGAGGTCACCCACACTTGGGACTCGAGTTTATAGCTCTTGTGGGTCACTCTTAAACACTCAGAACAGAATGTTAAGTCACCTCCCCACCTGAGTCCTGATCCCAGCCCCTCACTACACAGGAGGCCCCTGGGAGGACAGAGAGGGAACTGGAGCCCCAAAGAGTAATTTTTCCAAAATCACTTGGCCAAGGGGCACCCAATTCAAGCTGAAACTCCAATTCAAGCTGAACTCCCCTTCCAGTCCTCCCAGCACTTTTGTTTTTAGAGGCTGCCATTGAAACTCCTGGGTTTCCCAGGTGTCTCAGTGGTAAAGAATCTACCTACCAAGCAGGAGACAGACTCAATCCCGGGTCAGGAAGATCCCCTGGAGAGAAGAATGGTAACCCACTCCAGTATTCTTGCCTGGGAAATTTTATGGACAGAGGAGCCTGGCAGGCTACAGTTAGCAGGGTCACAAAAGAGTTGGACACGACTTTACAACTAAACAACAAAAAGTGAAACTCCTGTTTCTCAGCCCATGAGACTCTGCAGGAAGTGACCGCTGCCTTCCTCCCAGGCTTCATCTCACTTCCTCACCCACATTAAAAATCCTTCCCCACCTGCCTTTGCACCTGTCTCCCTCTCCCTAAAGATCCCCCCCAGATCTCCCCATCACTCAAGTCTCTGCTCAGTGGGCCCCTATCAAGCTCCTCCTCAACAAGGCCCTTGTCACCATGAGACATTATCTGTCCTGTCCACTCTGCAGGACACCCCTCTGATCCCGGCCACCTCTTCTCCTCCGCTGTCCCCCTGTCCACTCACTTCTATGTTGTCCCCCAGATTCAGCCCCATGGACATTCTCTGTTGTGAGACCAGCCTGGGCACTGAGGGCTGTGTGGCAGCCCCCTGGCCTCTTCTGAGATTCCAGGAGCACCCCCTCCCCAGCGATGACAACCAAAGACACCTCCAGACATTGCCTGATATCCCCCGGGGTGGGGGTGCTGCAGGGGGTCGGTGTGGGGAGAGGGGGAGAGCCCATCCAGAAGCCGGAGGAATCCCCATCCTGGGCCTCGGAGCCTGAGCCTCCCCCGTACACAACCCCTGCCCTGCAGGCTCCTGGGGTTCTTGAGAAGCAGCGTGGAAACCCCTCTGCAGGGCCTGAAGGGAAGCAGCCGCAGGCCCAGCCACACCCAGCCAGGGAGGGTAGGCCAGAGGCTAATTATAGCAGGCAGGTTGTGAGAGGTCTTCTCTGGGAAGAGGAAGTGGCGCTCTGATTAACCCTGGGGTTGGTTCACCCCAAGTTGAGACAGTCCCCATGGGGAGAGGAAGTGTGGTGAAATGAATTCAGCCTCGGGGGCCCAGGCGTCACCAACAAGCCAAGCGGCTCTGGCGGGGAAGGCCGGAACGCGGCTCTGCAGCACACGGGCCAAGTCTGTTGCAGAAGCCTTCAACTCTCCAGACCTTGGTTTTAAAAGAAAAGGGGCTGGGCCAGATTTGATTTTTGAAGTGGGCCTCTCGTTTCAGGGCAAGGGCTCCTGAGTCAGGAGCTCACTGAGCCTCAGTGTCCTCATCTGCAGAATGGGTCAATGGGAACCATGTCTCTCACAGTCTTTGGAGGATGCATGGAGCTGGTCTGTGCTGCTGGTAGGCCTGAGCCAGAGCCCAGCATGGGATGGGGGCTCAGGTGTTCCATGTCGTCAGAACAGCGACATGATCGGTAGGGCCCAGTCAAAATGAAAATGTGGGCCCCTCGTTCAAAAGTTGCTAAGAACTTCAAGACAGAGAAAGCAGAGCGTTAAGCCCAGCGTGGGGCCCCTCTGAGCCCTGTATGGCTGCCTGGGCCACAGGCCTGGGAACTGGGGCAGCTGTGGGGATGGGAGTGAGGTGAGGGTGGGGAAAGGCTCCTGACCAGGATGGACCCCTCTCCAAGACTGTCATCAGAGGACCTCACCTGGAACACATAAAATCAGAGGGCTGCCTGCTGTATGAGACCCTTCACATACAAGCTATGTAAATGGCGCACACAAAGCAATACTGCAGATTAACTGTCACCATAAATATGGGGGCTTCCCAGGTGGCGCAAGCATGGAAGAACCCACTGGCCAGTGCAGGAGACAGAAGAGACGTGGGTTCAATCCCTGGGTCGGGAAGATCCCCTGGAGGAGGGCACGGCAGTCCACTCCAGTATCTTGCCTGGAGAATCCCCATGGACAGAGGAGCCTGGCAGGCCACAGTCCATGGGGTCACGTGGAGTCGCACACGACTGAAGTGACTTAGCACGCATGCATAAATATGTAAGTAAAAGCCTAGCCAGGAGGTTGCAGCCCCCACTCCCACTGAGGTTGGCTGTGGGTGGAACATGGGAGTCACAGCAGAACTGAGCTGTACTCTGTAACATTTTATTTCTTCAAAAGAAAAAGGATTAGTGACAAATGTGACAAAATCTTCACATCTCGCTGTGTGTCCTGTTTAATCCTAGGGAGTCCTAGTAGGAGCTTATTCTCTGTATATTTTCATTTTTAAAAAGCAGGCATCACTGCTTTAAAAACCTTGAAAGCATTCGATGAGGAAAGAACTAGCCTTTGACTAAGGCTCCTGAGAGCAAGGTGCCTGGGAGACACACGAGTGTTAATTGAGAACCTACTACATGCCTAGCCCAAGGCTGGGGTCTCAGGCTGGAGGTCGGGGGATGTCCCTCCAGGAGCCCAGAGACCAGCACAGAAGCAGAAAGCAGGCCTGCATGTCCATCCTTTGCGGGGACTGACATGAAGTGACCCCAGCCTCAGCATGGGGCTGCCACTTGGCTATTTTCACAGGAAAGCTGAATCTTGGGTATTTTTCCCCTCTTGCTGAAGGATGCTCAGAGCCTAGAGGGGGAGAGGGGGTCAGCTGGCAGGCACCGAGGGCTGCCTGTTGGGGTGATAGGGGGCACGCCAAGGTGAGAATGTGGGACAGAGTCATCAACAGGCACAGTCACGGGTGCAAGGGAGCCCCCAGGGCTGCCGCAACCACTGCTGAGACACTTAGATGAATGCCAGGGGATGTCGCCCTGAATTGTCAGCCTTCTCTGCTGGCAGGACTTGGGGTCTGCAAGCTCAGGCATGGAAGTACCTCACTCAGCTGGAACTAGAGCCCTCCCCCCGGGCATCAGCAGCCTCTTTGCCAGTCATGGGCAGAGGACTAGACACCTAGACACCGGGGTCACCCAGCCTAGGGCTTTCTCCCGAAGGGGTCTTGGCCAATGGTCCCCACGAGGCCAGGAACGCAGGCAGCTCCTCTGTCCCAGGGCTGCTCTCTGGTCATTTCTGTCTCCTTGGTTTATCTGTTCTAGCTTTTTAATTTTGGAATAATTTTAGACAGAGAAAAGGTGCAAAGACAGTTCCCACATCCCCTTCCCCCGGCTTCCTCTATTACTCTCTTTCGTAACAGTGCAACAATCCAAACTGAGAAATTCACTTTGATCCAACACCATTAACTAAGTACAGACTTTATTCAGATTTTCCCCCAGTGTCCTTTCTCTGTTCCGGACCCCACGTGGAATTTGCTCATCTCATCTCCTTCTGCAGCCTCGGGTATGGTCCTCATTCTTTCCTTGTCCTTCATGATCTTGCCGGACTTGCAGAGCATCAGTCAGATGTTTTGTAGACTGTCCTTCAATTTGGGTTTCTCTCATGTCATCTCATGTTTTCAAATGAGATATAATTCCATGTTCCAGAAAATGCAACCTTGTAAAGCATACAGTCCTGCAGCTTTTCATATACACAGTTGTGCAACCATCAAAAGGATCTAATTCCAGAATCTTCCCGTCACCCCGAAAGGAGGCCCTGGGCCCCCACTTCCTTTTTGTCCGCTGTGCGTGGCACTTTCTCTTGTCCCCTCCCTCTTGCTCGTCTCCATTTCTCTGCAGGACCCTGGTCCTGTTTTCTTTCAGTTTCTGTTTGCAGCTCTGCCTCTGAGTTGCTTTGTCTCTCAGATTTGCTTCTATTTCTGCATCTCTCTCTCTCTCTCTCTGCCAGTCTCTCCCTGTCTCTCTCTCTCCATCTGACTCCCTCTGTTTTATCCTTTTTCATTCTATTTTGCTCTATGTAGTGTGTGTAGCTCTCTCTCTTTCATTCCAAAGGTCGTTGGTATTCAGTCGCTCAGTTGTGTCTGACTATTTGCGACCCCATGGACTGCAGCACACCAGACTTCCTTGTCCTTCACCATCTCCTGGAATTCTAAAGGAGACATAGGCAAAACCCAAGAAAACAAAAAGGAATGATGAGGCATCTGCAGAGCTCTGGAGACAGACAGGGTGAGGGATATGTGAGGACTCCAGCTAGGCGGGGACTTCTCTGAGGAAGTGACGATGCAGCAGCCCTGGAGGAGCTGCAGGGAGATGGCCAGGCAGAGGGCAGCACAAGCAAAGGCCCTGGGGCAGGAGCAAACTCCAGACTGAGCCGAGGAGAGGCAGGGAAGACAGTCAGGGGCCTCCCTGTGCCCAGGCTTGCTTAGAACCCTCCCCAGGTCAGGCCCCCAGCTCTGGGCCCCCTGCCTGGGAGCCCCAGCCAGCCCAGGGTGAGGCCTGTGGAGAATAAGTCATGGCTGAACCTCTGAGAACTTGCTAGGACCCCCACTGGGGACCAGGCCATGTGCTCCTTCCTGGGGAACCTGAGCTGGACACAACCCCCGCCTTCCATGGAAGGAATCTGCAGCAGAAGGGCACAACCCAGGCTCAAAGAGAGTCTGTGTGTTTATTTATTCCATTATTTACTCCCAAAACACCGATTAAGCACCTGCTGTATACCAGAACCATAAATGGGCGTGGGCAGTGCCCCGACCTCACGGACTCAGATTCTAGCCCACCCACTCCCATGCTGGGGAGAAAGGGTGAAGCTCAGATGGTAACTTATTCATCCAGTGCCTATGGGCTCTCACTGTGTGGTGAACAAACACAGACGACCCTCAAGGGGTGGCCCATGTTCACAGCACAGTTTCTGAAGCGCAATGAATGGGTTCAAGTCCCAGCTCTGCTGGCTGTCAGCTAAGTGGCCTTGGGCAGGTAACTAACCTACTAACTTACAGTCTCTGAGCCTCGCTTTCCTCCTCTGTAGAGTGGGCTGCTGTGAGAGCTACAGGGTAGAATGTCATATGCTGAGCCCCCCACCCCCGACATTCAGAGAGCCCTCCTGGATCCAAATTGAGTTTATCAGTCATAATCGTTGTCCTTCTGAGCTGGTGGGGTGGGCTGGTGGTTCAGGATCCCAGGCCTGCTGGGGATGGGGAACTGGGCATCCTTCCCCAGGGATGCAGTCTAGGCAGCCGGGCGGGGTGGAGGGTGGAGGGGGGCAGCCTGTGCAGCGGCTGGATGATGGCTTGTGTCCTTAAGTCACCGAGGGCAGCACCAGTCCGGCTAGCCAGGGCCAACAGCCTAACCCAGCCTCATTTGTGATGCAAATGGTTGGCCGTGGCTCTGGGCCAGGGCCCCTGAGCCTTTATTTGGAGCAGAGGAGCCTGGGGGGAAGTTGTGGGGGTGGGGAGTGGCCAGCCCCAGACAGCCTCGAGGGACCTCTCTGGGTGGGTTAGGGGTGAGTTGGGACTCCTCCACACCAGAAGATGCATTCCTGGAGGCTTACGAGGGCAGAGTTGAGGGGCGGGGGTGGGGTAGGGGGAAGAGCTCTGGCTTGGCCAATGGAGGGAGCAGAAAAGCCTTGCTGGCAGGGCTCCATCCTGCAGAACCCAGAGATCCTCTCTGGGCTTTCTCCCGGGATCCCGTAGAAATCAGGGCCTCGCATGTTACACCCTATCACTTCCTAGCTGGCCGCCCCCACTGGATCTCCAGCCCGCTCCAGGGTCCCCTGCAAAGCTGCAGCCACACACACCTTCTCACCTTCTTCCCTGGCTCTTGGCCAGCCTGGGCTTTTTCACAACCATTCCTTCTGCCTGGAATGCCTTTCCCTTTGGCTATGCCAATCTTTGTTAGTTCTCTTGTCCTTACTCAGTACATGTAACCATATATTCTTTTTCTTAAAGTCGGTACCCCCAAATTGTATAAACTTCAGGCCCCGTGAAAACTGGGTATGTCCCCAGTGGCAGAAAAATGTTCCCTGACACCATCCTTCCTGGTCCCTGAAGAAATGAGTAGGTCACATCCCCCTTTAGGTCATTCATTCATTCAGCAAACATTTAATGAGAAACATTAAACATTTAGGGATTCCCAGGTGGTGCTAGTGGTAAAGAACCTGCCTGCCAATACAGGAGACATAAGAGATGGGGGTTTGATCCCTGAGTTGGGAAGATCCCCTAGAGGAGGGCATGGCAACCCACTCCAGTATTCTTGCCTGGAGAATCCCATGGACAGAGGAGCCTGGCGGGCTACAGTCCATAGGGTCACAAAGAGTTGGACACAACTGAAGCAACTTAGCACATACGATTAAACATTTAATGTATCAGGCACTCGTATAGGCACAGGGATAGTGCAGTGAACGAGGCAGATAAGAACGCCTGCCTTTATGCACTGACAGTCCACCAGGGGTATAAGCAACAGACAGATGAATAAGTAACAATAAGAGGTACATAAGGTGATTATAGGTTTGAGGTGTAATAAATTCTTCAAAGAAAAATGGACAGGAAAGATAGAGGAAGCATGGTCGGGGTCGGGGCTGTGACTTTGAATGCAGCAAGGTAAAATGTGAGTGTGTTGATACCTGGAAGATGAGTGGTCCAGGTAAAGGGAAGAGCATGTGCAAATGCCCTGTGGCAGAGGAATGCCTAAGAGGGCTTGGCATTTCCCAGTAGTGTTTATCAGACTGAAATTCAATAATTCATGCCAGTGACGACTTATGAATTTTCTGTCTTCCCCACTAGGATCTTGTATTTGGTAACTGTTCAATAAGTAAATGGAGAAAGAATGTATTTATTTCTTTGGGAGAAGGGGTTGGTGCTGGTGGAGTTCTAACAGAGCTCCCACCTTAGGGCACTAGGTCAGCGCACCGACCACAGCTCTGCAGGCAGGGTACTGGGCCTGGCTATGCTGCCCATTGGACAAGGGCAGTGTCTGGGGACGGGGGCACCAGGCAGCCTTTTCCTGAGATGGGGGGGGAGGGCAGCGGGCAGCAGGCATGGCAAGAACAAAGCAGGAAAAGAAGAATGAGAAGACCCTGAGATGATCTCCAAGCTCAGTTTGGGGCACATGGAGTCCTCTGAAGATGTCTCAGAAATAACAGTGACACCGTTTCAGGGGCCAAGTTCCAACTGGGCCACTGAATTTGGGAAGTGAACTTTAAAATCATGGCCCCAAATAGTTACCTCCTCTTATGTGACCTCTGGGCAGGGCTGTGTGAGTGCTGAGAAAGAATCTGCAGGTGAAATCCTGGCGTACAGCCGGTGCGCACGGATTGGACAGGGCAGGTATGGCAGCAACTCTGTTCAAAGCGATTCTTCTGCCTTTGCTTGAATTAGCAGAAGGCTGGACATGACATTTGCCCCCATTCCAGGGGAATGGAGCAATAGAGCACACCCACCCCCACTCCTTGGAATATTACACAGCTGAGAATCAGGTGAGAACAAGCTCCATGTGAGATCAGTGGGGAATCTTCAAGATGTTTTGGAGGGAAAGGAGCCTGACAGAGCGAATGGCGCGTGCTGATTTGGAGGGAACAGATAGAAGCTCATGATGTGGTGTGCTGAAGCTGAAGGCCCTGGATGCCTGGAGGGAAGAGAACCAGGTGGGAGACGGGCTGGGAGGGACTTTCCCATCCCACAACCCTCCCCTAATGCCCAGTCAATACATTAGTGAAAAATTGTTGTTGTTGTTCAGCTGCCAAGTTGTCTACGACTCTTTCCGATCCCCTGGACTGCAGCATGCCAGAGACAGAGGCCTCCCTGTCTCTCACCATGTCTCAGAGTTTGCCCAAGTTCGTGTCCATTGAACTGGTGATACCACCTAGCCATCTCATTCTCTGTCACCCCCTTCTCCTTCTGCCTTCAATCTTTCCCAGCATCAGTCTTTTCCAATGAGTTGGATCTTCGTATCAGGTAGCCAAAGTATTGGAGCTTCAGCTTCAGCATCAGTCCTTCCAGTGAATATTCTGGGTTGATTTCCTTTAGAATTGACTGGTTTGATCTCCTTGTTGTCCAAGGGAATCTCAAGAGTCTTCCCCAGCCCCACAGTTCAAAAGCATCAATCCTTCAGTGCTCTGCCTTCTTTATTGAAGATGGGCAATTATCCTGCATAGAAATGCCACCGCTGTTAGGAGCAGTAAGGTGGCTCCTACCTTACTACCAGATGGGGGCAGAGGGGGTGGGGTGATGGGCATACCCCTCAGGGACCCGTCTGTTCCCCTTTCTCACAAAGCCAACCACCCGAGGAACAATAGGGCTTCCCCTCCTCTTCGGAGAGAAAGGGCAGGGGAAGACAGCCTGCAGGGCTAGAGGTGGCAGGTGGAAACCTCAACGAGGTGCCAAATGCTATTCTGAGAGGCCAGGCGGAAGCAGGGGCGGAAGTCGTGCCGAGGATGGTCTCCGGCTGGGTTACTGCAAGTGTGTTTGTGCTGGGGGAGGGGTACCCCGGGGAGGGGAGGGAGATGCCAGAGGGTGCTCCCGGTCAGGCCTCATGCTCCCAACCCTCCAGGAAGCTGCTAGTCTAAAGCCAAGCCAGTTTCTGTTTTGCAGGAAGTAGGGGTAGGCTAATGCATTCATCCCCCTCCATTTTCCTATCTACTCTGCCAACCTCAACCGCCTCCCGGATCACACTCTCACCCTCCTGACCTGCAGCAGTGCTTCACCCTGGCTGGGTGCATCCAACCTCAGGTTGTTCTCACAGGCTGTGAGTCACTTGCCTCCTTCCATGACCTTTCTCCAGTGGCTTTTGCTCCACCCTCCTCTCACCTGGGCCCTCCTGGTTCTTCTCCAGTATCTCACCTTGCTTCCTTCATAAAATTGTAACCCAATGATTTTTTTTTTTAATTATGCTCCTGTCTGGGCAGTAGCCACACCCACCTGTTTTTACTGCTGCAGAGAGAAGGTTGGGCATTTGTAGAAGGAACAAAAGGAGACTCTATGGGGCCTGTCACTTGGGAGAAAATGAGGTTCATCAAAGAGAGAGCCTGAATCTAACCAAGGTGGGGAATTTCAGAGCAAACAATTAGACTCCCCTTCAAGATAAAGGAGGTTGACTTTGTGATAGGCTTGGCTAAGGTTAGGGACCAGCAGGAAGGAGACACATTTTCTTTCCTTTGCAGTAACCCAGAGGGTAGGAGCCAAGGGCCATGGATTCTGAGCATGAAACTAACATAGGCTGAGAAATAGAGAAAGTTGGATCCCTATAATAGTACTTAAACTGCTGGATCCAGCCATTCCTGAAGCCAGAAATTCAGCTGCATGAGTCAATCATGTCCAACTGGTGGCTCAGACGGTAAACCGTCTGCCTACAATGTGGGATACCCAGGTTCAATCCCTGGGTTGGGAAGATCTCCTGGAGAAGGGAATGGCAACCCACTCCAGTATTCTTGGACTTCCCTGATGGCTCAGATGGTAAAGTGTCTGTCTACAATGCGGGAGACCTGGGTTCGATCCCTGGGTCGGGAAGATTCCCTGGAGAAGGAAATAGCAACCCACTACAGTACTCTTGCTTAGAAAATCCCATGGATGGAGGAGCTTGGTGCAGGCTACTGTCCATGGGGTCGCAAAGAGTCAGGCACGACTGAGCGAGTTCAGTTCACTTCACTTCACTTCAATCATTCTCCAGAATGTAGGTAAATCAATCAAGATCCTTTCCTTTGCAAATGACAGAAAACCCAAGTCAGATTTCTCGGGTGGGCAGAATAATGCCCCTCCCTTCTAGACAGTGTGTCCAGATCCTGGGAACCTGTGACTATATGAAGTTTGAATATATTTGGTTACACGGCAAAAGGGACTTTGCAGATGTGATTAAGGTTATGGATCTTCAAAGAGGGAAAGTATCCTAGATTATCCAGGTGGGTTCAGTCTAACGTGAGTCTTTAAAAGCAGAGAGCTTTCTCCAGCAGGAGGCAGAGAGGGGCAGCAGAAGAGGAAGTTGAAGAGATTTGAACACCAAAGAGACTTGATCCATGGTTGCATTGTTGCCAAAGGGAGCCACGTGGGAAACAAGAGAAGGAATGTGGGCAGCCTCTAACAAAAAACCCGCCCCCACTGTCTGCCAGCAGGAAATGAGGACCACAGTCCCATAGACACAAGGAACTGAGTTTAGCCAGCTATTTGAATGACGCTGGAAGAGGATTCTTCCCAGACTCTCCCATAAGGATCAGCTCTGCAGAAACCTTGACTTCATCATCCTAATCTGAGGACCTGTCTGGATCATGCTGTATCTGGAGCCCTGAACCACAAAAAGTAGGACATAATGATCTGTTAAGTGTTGTTTTAAGCCACTAAGTTTGTGACGACTTGATAGAAAACTAACCCCCGGTTTAATGAAAAAAAAGAATTGACAGGTTTTCTCACCCTGACTTCAGGAATGACTGGATCCAGCAGTTTAAATACTGTCCTCAAGATTCAATGTCTCTGCTTCCTCCTATGCTGGTTCATGCCACATGGGTCACCCTGGCAGCTCCAAAGCTCCCACCCCTAGGTTAAATCTACAGGAAAGGAGGCCTGCTTCTCCCAGCTCTCCCATTGTAATTCTCACCATCTCTCATTGCCCATGAGCAGACCATGTGCCCACTCCTGAGTTAGTCTCTAAGGCTAGTGGTATGCAGTGTTCTTTTTGGCCAGGTCTGGTTCACATACCCACCCTAAGAGGGTCAGGGCTGGGATCTGGAGCCACAGAGACTGAAAGATAGATGTGGGGAAGGGCTGGTTCCCCAAGGGGGAAATCTGGGCATGGGAGGGGGTAAATGACCACAGTGAAGCCCCTGCACAATGGGGCAGCAGGAGGTCAGAGTGCACAGAGAATTTGCTGTGTTTCACTTTCTGGAGGAAAGTGCACCAGGCACCGTGCAGGGTGGCCTGGGCAGAGGACCTCCGAGCCGGCCCAGTGAATGTGACTCAGAACCTCCAGATGACTCCTGCCCCGGGGGGCGCTGTTTCCAAACTCTCAGGCTAGCCAGCAGGGAAGCCTTGCGTTCCTCAGAAGCATGCTCGACTGGGACACAGAGTAAATAAACTGATATTTATACTCCAGCCCCACAGGGTGGCCACTTGGCTCTGAGGCAAATATGGTCAAAACTGAATTGTGCGGCCCTGGGAGGAGCCCGAGGCAGTCCCAGGAGGAGCCCGCGGGAGGCAGCCACATACCACACTCCCACGGGCAATCCCTGCTCCTTCCCCAAAGACTCGGGTCAGGAGGGAGGGGTCCGGCCCTCGCTCCTGCTCATCCCCTTTTCCCTGCACCCAGACCAGGTGGCCCCTCCTCTCCTAGGACCTGGACCCCTGCTGGCCCTTCCCAGGTCAGATCCTGGCTGGATCTGCAGCCCACAGCCAGGGTACCCATGCCCCCATCCATCCTTTCCTAAAGATGGCCTCTGCCTCAGATGGCCTCTCCTTGACTCGGAAGGTCACTTAAATTATTTAGAATTCATATGTCCAGCAAATATTATAAGCCCCTTCTCTGTGCCTGGCACTGGGTGCTGGGGCTGGGTACCACCATGAAGGCTCTGGCCTGCTACTGCCCCTCCCAGCTTATAGTACAGGATGGGAGACATATTAAGTGAGCAAACAAAGTGTACTGAGAAGTGCAAACCCTGACAAGCGCTCCTGAGGAGGTAGGCAAGCAGAGTGAGGGAGGGTGGCAGGAGCTGCCAAGGATGGTCTCTGCATCTGCAGGAACGGCACTCAGGTAGTGCAAACAGCTTGCGCAAAGGCCCTGGGACCACCTGATAACTTCCTCCCCAGCTCCCGCTGATTCTGTAATGATCTTAGTTAATGGTTTCCCTGTGTTTTGTTCATCTCTCCCAGGAAACTGAAAGCCCTAGGATGACCGGGATCTTTCTGCTTTGTTCCGGGCTGTCTCCGCAGGGCCTAGGACCAAGTCTGCACACAGTAGGTGCTAATACATGTCAGCAGAGTTCACTGAATGCAGTAACGATGAGTGGGCTGTGAGCTATGACGCTGAGTGGACAAGCACATTTAAAAATAGTGAATGAGGCATCAATTAAAGGTGTTCCCAGGTGGCTCAGTGGTAAAGAATTTGCCTGCCAAGCAAGAGACATGCGTTCAATCCCTGGACCAGGAATATCCTCTGGAACAGGAAATGGCAACCCACTCCAGTTATCACAGCAGATGGTGACTACAGTCATGAAATGAAAAGATGCTTGCTCCCTGGAAGAAAAGCTGTGACAAACCTAGACAACATATTAAAAAGCAGAGACATCATTTTGCCAACAAAATGTCCGTTTAGTCAAAACTATGGTTTTTCCATTTGTTATATACAGATGTGAGAGTTGGACCATAAAGAAGACTGAATGCTGAAGAACTGATGCTTTCAAACTGTGGTGCTGAAGAAGACTCTTGAGAGTTCCTTAAATAGCCAGAAGATGAAACCAGTCAATCCTAAAGGAAATCAACCTTGAATATTCACTGGAAGGACCGATGCTGAAGCCAAAGCCCCAATACTTTGGCCACCTGATGTGAAGAGCTGACCCATTGGGAAAGACTCTGATGCTGGGAAAGACTGAGGGCGTAAGGAGAAGGGGATGACAGGGGATGAAATGGTTGAATGGCATCACTGACTCATGGACATGAGTTTGAGCAAACTCCGGGAGATGGCGAAGGACAGGGAAGCCTGGAGTTCTACAGTCCATGGGATCACAAAGAGTCAGACACGACTGAGCACACAAGCTGATAGTCATGGCTCTGTCACTGCCTCGTTGCTGAGAAATCTGGAGCAACAGCACAAATATTATCTGGAATTGGAGGGGCTCTCCTTTTGCACTTTTCAGAACTCTGTAACCTTCCAGTGTTTCACTCTGAGGTTGTATTTCTTTCTACTCTTTTTGTTTTTTATAATCACAGAAGCAATACACCTCTGCAGCATCACATTCAAACAGAAATATGTATAGAGTAAAAAGTAAAATCCGTATTCGCCAGAGAGCACTCCTCAAACTGTGAATCCCATGAATGCCCCTTTCATTGGAGCCCCCCACCCCATGGGTTACATGTGATGCCCCCACGTCCACCACAGACTACAGTGATGGAGGCCCAGGGCCAGACGACTGTGGGTGAAGGCCTTGGAGAGGTCTGGGTCCCCTCCCCATCTTGGCTAAGCCCAGAGCTTCCCCTCCCCTTGTGACCTGGAGACACAGCCCAGCGCAGGGACTGAGCGCATGGTCGCAGCCTCTACCCCCACGGTTCTAGCCAAGCAGACACCTGGGGAACAAACATCAAGAAGGTTGGGAACCCATCACATGCGTCATCCAAAACAGAAGTGATGTTCAGCGATAAATAAGTGTGGGAAGGGCCCAGAGTTCTGCTTTTTCCCATGGTGATTTCCGTGGCTTTTTTGGAATACTCTTTCATCGTTCTTTCTCATTTTTTTCAGAGCCACTGCTTTGCTGATTTTGTAAGACCTGCCTGGTGAGGTGAGCCTGGTATGTGGCAGGCCACCCCCTGGCCCCCCAGCCCCTGCAACCACTAAGCTACTATCTCTATGGATTTGCCTGTTCTGGACATGTCATACGAATGGAATCATGCGAGACGTGGTCTTTCGCGACTGGTTTCTGCCAGCTATCATCCTGTCTTCAAGGTTCACCTGTGCTGTAGCATATATCAGAATTTCACGTGTAGAAAACAAACATGTGATTACCAAAAGGGGAAAAGGGGGGAGGGATTAACTGGGAGGCTGGGATTTACATATACACACTACTATATATCAAGTAGATAACTAATGAAGACCTACTAGGTAGCACAGGGAACGCTACTCAGTACTCTGTAATGAGCTATATGGGAATAGAATCTAAAAAACAGGGGATATATGTATATGTGTAATTGATTTCTGCTGTACAGCAGAAACTAACATAACATTGTAAATCAACTATACTCCAATAAAAATTTTAAAAAGGAAATTTCATTCCTTTTATGGAAAATAATATTCTTTGTATAGGATACTATCTATATTTTGTTTATCCATTTTCCAATGGTGGACAGTGAGTTCATTTCCACTTTGGGGCTATTGTGAATAGGCCTCCTAGAATGTTCATGGACAAGGTTTTGCATGCATGCATGTTTCTTATTTATCTTGGTATATACCCAGGCGTGCAATTTACAGGTTGTATGGTTATTGCTGCTGCTGCTGCCGTTTCGTCACTAAGTCATGTCCCACTCTTTGTGACCCCATGGATTGTAGCCTGGCTTGCTCCTCTGTCCATGGAACTTGCCAGTTTCCCAAGCAAGAATACTGGAGTGGGTTGCCATTTCCTTCTCCAGGAGATCTTCCTGACCCAGGGATTGAACTCGGGTCTCCTGCTTAGCAGGCAGATTCTTTACCACTGAGCCACCTGGGAAGCCCCATGGTAACTCTACATTTAATCATTTGAAAACTGCTGGACAATCTTCCGTTCATATTCCCGCCAGCAGGGTGAAAGCGAAAGTCCCTCAGTCATGTCTGACTCTTTGCGACGCCATGGGCTATACAGTACGTGGAATTCTCCAGGCCAAAAATGCTGGAGTGGGTAGCCGTTCCCTTCTCCAGGGGATCTTCCCAATCCAGGGATCATACCCAAGTCTACCTGCATTACAGGCAGATTCTTTACCAGCTGAGCCACAAGAGAAGACCAGAGAGTTTCATTTCCTCCCACTCCACCAGCAAGGGTTCTTGCCTGACTTTTCCTTCCAGCCACCATAGGGGCTGTGAAGTGGCATCTCACTTTGTTGCTTTGATTGCATTTAGTGTTATTCTTTTAAACCAGTCTAAACTGTAATAAAAACCCCACGCTATATTCACAGAGGATCTCAGAGCCACAAAAAGGAAGTGGACGGGGGGCTCCCCTGCTCTCACCAGCTATACTCCAAGGGGATTCACAAAAGATATTTTTTAAACTGAACCATCAAAACCCTAAAAAGGAGACAAATTTGAATTCTTCCTCCAACTACAAGAGGACAGAGTTTTTTTGGACCTCTGAAGAAACAAGAGAGGATAAACAAGTAAAAATGGACAGGTGGAAACATACAAAACATTAAACAGAACTAAACGTGGTGGTTCTTAGGCCAGGCTTCACTTTAAAATCATCGCAATGCTCTTTACAATCTCTTTAACAAGTGGTGCTGGGAACTCTGGTCAACCACTTGTAAAAGAATGAAACTAGAACACTTTCTAACACCATACACAAAAATAAACTCAAAATGGATTAAAGATCTAAACGTAAGACCAGAAACTATAAAACTCCTAGAGGAGAACATAGGCAAAACACTCTCTGACATACATCACAGCAGGATCCTCTATGACCCACCTCCCAGAATATTGGAAATAAAAGCAAAAATAAACAAATGGGACCTAATTAACCTTAAAAGCTTCTGCACATCAAAGGAAACTATTAGCAAGGTGAAAAGACAGCCTTCAGAATGGGAGAAGATAATAGCAAATGAAGCAACTGACAAACAACTAATCTCGAGAATATACAAGCAACTCCTACAGCTCAACTCCAGAAAAATAAATGACCCAATCAAAAAATGGGCCAAAGAACTAAATAGACATTTCTCCAAAGAAGACATACAGATGGCTAACAAACACATGAAAAGATGCTCAGCATCACTCATTATCAGAGAAATGCAAATCAAAACCACTATGAGGTACCATTTCACACCAGTCAGAATGGCTGCAATCCAAAAGTCTACAAGTAATAAATGCTGGAGAGGGTGTGGAGAAAAGGGAACCCTCTTACACTGTTGGTGGGAATGCAAACTAGTACAGCCACTATGGAGAACAGTGTGGAGATTCCTTAAAAAACTGGAAATAGACATGCCTTATGATCCAGCAATCCCACTGCTGGGCATACACACTGAAAAAACCAGAAGGGAAAGAGACACGAGTACCCCAATGTTCATCGCAGCACTGTTTATAATAGCCAGGACATGGAAGCAACCTAGATGTCCATCAGCAGATGAATGGATAAGAAAGCTGTGGTACATATACACAATGGAGTATTATTCAGCCATTAAAAAGAATACATTTGAATCAGTTCTAATGAGGTGGATGAAACTGGAGCCTATTATACAGAGTGAAGTAAGCCAGAAAGAAAAACACCAATACAGTATACTAACGCATATATATGGAATTTAGAAAGATGGTAACAATAACCCTGTGTACGAGACAGCAAAAGAGACACTGATGTATAGAACAGTCTTATGGACTCTGTGGGAGAGGGAGAGGGTGGGAAGATTTGGGAGAATGGCATTGAAACATGTAAAATATCATGTATGAAATGAGTTGCCAGTCCAGGTTCGATGCACGATACTGGATGCTTGGGGCTGGTGCACTGGGACGACCCAGAGGGATGGAATGGGGAGGGAGGAGGGAGGAGGGTTCAGGATGGGGAACACATGTAAACCTGTGGCGGATTCATTTTGATATTTGGCAAATCTAATACAGTTATGTAAAGTTTAAAAATAAAATAAAATTAAAAAAAAAAAAAAAGAATGCACATAAAATCAAAAAAAAAAATAAAAATAAAAAAAAAAATAAAATCATCGCAATGCTCTTTAAATAATACCCATGCCCAGGCACTTCTCTCAGAGACCAAGCTTCAGCTGGTCCCAGTGGGGCCCATGCAGTGCGGTTTGGGGAAGTTCCCTGGAGCCAGGTTCTGTGGGTGCCACCAGGAACCTGTTCCCTGCAGACCGTTTGTGCCTTTGCGGGGGTTATATGTCTGGTTAAAGCCAGAGAGCAAGGGGTACTATCAGTATTGGCAGTGGTCCAGCGAAATCCCGAGATCCTCAGAACGGAAGGGGAGAAAATGCTGGGTTTCCCCAGGGACTAACTTGTTTTCCTTGGACCAAGGGCAACAGCACTGACTGGTCTGAAGGGCTGGCACTCCTCAAGCCCTCCCTCAAACCTGGCCCTCGCTGCCTTTTCCACAGTTATCCCAGGAGACACAGATGAGGAAACTGAGGATCAAAGAGGGTGAGTGACTCACCCAAGGTCACACGGCTTGTAAGGAAAGAAACTCAAATTCAGACTCATGTCTGTCTAATTCCAAACGCTTGCAGTGGACCCTTGCACTGACTTCACTGGAGTGGCGATGGGGGCTGGCGGTCTATCTAACCTACCATTCATCCTTCCAGCATCCCTCCACCCACCAGTCCTCCCTTCCCTCTCTCTCTGTCCATACTTTCTTCCCTTCATTCATCCCTCCCTCCATCCATCCATCCATCAAGGCTTAACTGCATGAACGTCCTCCACTTAGACATTGACATGGATAAAATGGACGTGTATCTGATGTGGCCCCTACCTTTCTCCCCAGCTGACTGCCTCCCATGGCTCCTAGCTGGCAAACTAAAACATCCACCAGAGCTTAGTGAGAAGCACAATCAGGACTGGTGGGGACTGTGGCGAAGGGGAGGAGCGAGTGTTCTATTGTTGCTCTGTAGGTCTGTGGGCCAGAGAAGCTTCCGCCTGTGGGTGCTCTCCTTCCCACGGTGCTCCATGAACATCTCTCCAAGTCACAAAGGTACCTCTGCCTCATGGCTCTTCGTGGCTGCACGGAATTACACATCGCCATTCCTTCCAGTGGAGAAGCCAGCAGCAGGTTGAGGGGGTGACTTTGGCATCAGACCCACTGAGGTTTGGACCCCAGCTCTGCCAGCTTCCTAATTACTTTGAACCTCAGTTTCTGCATCTGTAAAATGCGGACAATGTACATGCATGCTGCATGGGGTTTGTGAGCTGACACAGCCAAGCAGTCAGCACAGTGCCTGGCAGAAGCTAGGTGCTCAGTAAGTACGGGATTCTCTGTCTGGCCTGCCCCACAAGGAGGAACACAGCAGCCTCACTTGCCCCTGCCCCCCATCCCCCATGACCTTGGAGGCTCCTATTTAAACCTCAGCCCCAGGCTCAGGATTGTGGCCTTTTTTGCAAGTCCCTCCCTCATCCTCCACCCATGGGAGCCAAGCAGACTCTTCACCTGGGCCAGGTGAGCTCATGCAGACCAACCAGGCAGAGGCCGGATCTGCAGCAAACAGGGGCAGGCGTCCTGGATGTGCTGAAGGCTGGTGAGCGGGGATGGTGGGAGGCCTTGGGTCAGCAGGAGCAGGATGCCAGGAGAACACAGCCTAAAGGACCCAGTCAGCTCCAAGGAGGAAGAAGGAGGATGCAAGAGGCAGCCTGGACCCGTTCCTACCTAAGATGCTCTGAGGCCACACCCAGGCTCTTGTTCTGGGTGATGGCAACACAAGGAGAGACAGCTGCCCCGAAAGGGAAGAAAAGTCAGAGTGAACAAAGATGGGGGTGGGGTGGGGAAGCAGCTTCGACAAGGAGGTCTAGGAAGGCATCTTTCGGGTGGGGAGCAGGGGTGACATCTGAGCTGAGACTGGTGATTTTTGAACTAAGGCTGAGGGACAGAACACCTGTGGGGAGAGTGGCTTGTGAGAAAGGCATCTGCTAGGTGGTAGGGCCAGTTCAGCCATGGCACAGAACTGAGATTTTATTCCAGGGCAATGGGGAGCCACAGAGGCTTCTATGCCAGGGAACAGCATGTTCTGTGTTACCTTTTTAGAAGATTGAGTGGGTCACCCTAGATAAGAGGTGGGAGGAGGCAAGGACAGCTGGGACCCCACCCAGCTCTGGCTCATCAGAGACACCCAGAAGACCAGTATAAGCAAGCCGACAGGCACTGAAATGACCCCACCCTGGTAGTATTTGGAGTATGTGCACAGAAATGTAGTATCAACCAGACGCCAAACTTTGGTCTCCAATTTTTCTTGCTCAGTTGCAAATCGTACAGAATTGTGTTAAGAAAAAAGTAAAACTTCCCTGTAGTCCTGGTATTATTAACATCCCTGGTGGTTCAAATGGTGAAGAATCTGCCTGCAATTCAAGAGACCCAGGTTCAATCCCTGGGTTGGGAAGATCCCCTGGAAAAAGGAAAGGCTACCCACTCAGGTATTTTTGCCTGGAGAATTCCATGGACAGAGGAGCCTGGAAGGCTACAGTCCATGGGGTTGAAAAGAGTCGGACATGACTGAGTGACTATAACACTTTCACACTAGTTCCTTCCTCTTGTTTATTATACACATATGTAAATTATTTGAATAAATTCCCTTTATTTTGGAATTTCCCCCCAACCTTGCTAATGTTATAATTTAGAAATAAAAGACCTTCATTTTTAATTCATGTACAAGTGTCTCCATCATGGGGCCCAGGGAAGCCAGCAGGAGGCACCTTGAACTCTCGAGCTGTCTCTAATGTAGCCAGCTTAGTTGCTGGTGTTCGGGGCTTGGGGCGGGGGGTGGAGTTGCCCCATCCTTGATCTCCAGGCTGCTGTGTACACAAGGCTTGAGGTGAGCAGACAGTGCAGCAGGGCTGATAAGCACAGCTGGGCACTTATCGGCCCAAGCAGGAGGCCCAGGTGGTATCTGGAGGGCCAGGTACCCACCCCACACCGTGGCCCATGCCCCGTGCAGACACCCAGCCCCAGGGCACGCTGGGCAGCTGCCCTGTGTTTGGACAGCCCCCAGTCCCAGGGGGCTCCCGGTTTGGTGTTTACATCTTGGGGACAAGCACAAGTGTGACTCAGCTCTCTAGGCAGGGACGAGCAGGGTAGAGGGTAAGGAAGGAGAGAATGAGGCAGGGGTTGGGGAGGCCAGAGCCCAGCCCTTGGGGCAGGGTGGCACGTGTCCTCCAGATTTAGGATTCTCCTATCCAAATCCTGGCGGCCACATCAGCTCTCTAGCCACGGGCAGGCAGCTGACTCTCCCAGCCTTGGTTTTCCTGTCTGTGAGCTAGGCACAGTCAACCACCTGTGGGTTGCCAGAAGGATTCAGGGAGAGAATAGGTATAGACTATGGAAAGCCATCAGAAGTGTTCACTGACGGTCGGTTGTCATGACCCTGGGGACAGCCTTAAGTTCCAGAGCTGAGGGTAATGAGGGGGAGGGTGTGCCTCATTTGATGGAAACATGGGGTCCTTCATCCACAGGCGGGACCCCTAGAGGCAGCAGGCGGCTTTCACAGGAATTGGGGTGGTTTTCTCACCTCCACCCTCCACTGCTTGCTCAGCTCTCCCACGGGCACGGGGCTGAGGCTTCAGGAGCTGGGTGTCTGCCCCACGGCACTGAGCACTAGTCCCCAGACTAGTGGTGGTCTGGGGAGAGGACCGTGGTGATCACACTGTGTGCAGGTGATCATGACCCAGTTGCTGCCTAGGGAAAGGCAGTGACGAGGAGAGACAGAACCAGAGGTACCCAAGTATCTGGTCCTTTGCACTGCAACATGTTGGCCTAGTGGGGTCTGCCTGCCTGGAGGAGGCTTGTGGGCAGGGTGGTGGAGGAGCCCCGGCCAAGACGTTCTACCTCGAGCTCCCGGGGGCCACAGAGCCAGAGGCCAACATCGCAGACAAACCCAAGCCCGGAGCAACCACATAGCCCCTCTGAGTCTCAGTCTTCTCCTCTGTAAAATGGGACTATTAAGCCACACCTTGTGGGAGGGTTCTGACCAGGAGGAATAGAGCCAGCACACGGGAGAACATCAAACGGTCCGCCCAGGGCAGCACCCCACTCAAGGACCCTAAATGTGAAAGCACCTTGGGCCGCAAGCCCTACATGAGGTTCAGATGCCCCATGATGACTGTTTACCAAACCTGAGCAACACGATGAGGCAGAAACTTCAGCTACCATCTCAGAACTGCCCCTGAGGAGCGACCCTGGGAAAGTTCTGTGCACACTCTGAGCCCCAATTTCTCCATGTAAGAAGTGGGCATGACGATGACAGACCCAGCTCACCTGGCTGGTGTGAAGGTCGAGAGAGGCATTGAGTCAGTAACAATGTGCACAAAGACCCTGTGAATGGGATGTTAGTATCCTGGACTCACAGTTAACTGCCAGGAGAGTCTGAGACAGAAACTGCATGATGGACAGTCCCACCTTCCTCCTTAGTAACAAAAGGCGTTCTGTATTCCAGGTAAAAATCCAGCTAAACACCTGTATTACACACTCGCCCCTCATGGTTGAGTGTGACCACGTGACCAAGTTCTGGTCAGTGAGATGGAAGAGAAATGTGCAATTTCTGTGAAACCTCCTTGGGAACTCCCAGCTTGAGGTATTCCTTTCACTTTCCTCCTTCTTCTTTCTTCTGTCTAGAACTCTGAGGTGATGGCTGGATCTCTGGCAGCCACCTTGTTTCATGTGATGTCTTGAGAAAGTAAACCATGCACTAAAACAGTGCCATTGGAAGTTAGAAGGAGCCTGATTCTGACGACTGGAGCTCTCATTTAAACACTGGACCTTCTGTTTCAGATTTCTCTTATATTAGAAAAACAAAAAGATGAACTTGTAACTTGCTAAGAACCACTGTTACTATTTTTTTTTTATTGTATATCACTCAGCCTAATTTTAAGTAATGCAGACCCTTTGAGATTATATATATCCAGAGTCTTGATTGCAAAGGACAGAAAAAAATAAAATTAAACTGGGATAAGTGAAAAAGGAAATGTATTAGCCCTTATAATGGGGAAGTCCAGGGTCTAATGCAGGCACAGCTGGATCGAGGGGCCCCATAGATGTCACTAAGACCTTGTTTTGACTCCTCAGCTCTACTTTCCCTAGCGTGGTCTCTTCAAAGGCACACATAGTCCTGCCTCTCCACTCCATGCCTTCGCCCCACCCCACCCCTCCCCCAACCCCAGGAGCTCCAGGCTTATCTGCTCCCAGATTGGCTCCCCAGCAGACAGACAGCTTCCTTCCCTCAAGAGGACCAGTAGGAATCCAGAACTGACTCCCATTGACCCAGACTGGGTCATATGCCTAACACTGAACCAATCACCGAGGCCCCTCTCACTACACTGCCTGCTGGGGATGCAGCAGAGCAGGGACAGAGCCCTGGTCTCAGGGGGACTGTTGTGGCTCCTTTCTCAGAGAGGCTCAGGGAGGCAGAGACCTGGCTGAGCTCACCCTGCCAGCCTCAGAGGGTACCGGGCCCTGGATCAGGCCCAGGCCCTTCACCTCCATGGCAGAGCACCTCCCACCACCATGCCTCGGGGGCCCAGGCTGTGGTGACTCCATTTCTGTGTCTCAGTTTCCGCATCTGTGCAAAGGGGCCATCTGAGTGTCCCCTCGTGGGTAACCGACCATCCAGGAACAGCGCTTGCACACAGCGCCTGAGCCAGGTCAGCCCATGGACGTTGGCAGCATTATTTACTGTCCTCGTTTATAATCATCGTCGGGGCATCCCACGTGCACAGACCACCGCCTGCCGTCCTCAGCTTGCTCCTGCTCTGCACTAAATGCCCTGACTCTGGAAGCTCGCTCTCCGGGGTTTACCACTGTCCAGAGCCCTCAGTCCCAGACCCCAGGAGGATGTGTATGAGGCCTCGAGGCCAGTCCCAGAGGCTGCCACCAGCCGATAGTGACAGGAAATGGGCTGGCTGCGAGTGGCCCTCCAGATAACCCTGGCAGCACTTGCCACCCACCCCCAGCACTTATCAACAGCAGCAAATGTCTTCTCGGAGCTGGGAGCCCCATGGTGACCTTCATGACCCCTTGCCAGTGTTTGCAAACTAAGACACAGCCGGAGGGAGAGAGGCAGGGGGCAGGGGCAGGTGTGAGGGAGCATCAGGGGTCCCTGGTGAGACAAGGAAACCCTGCCTGGCAGAATCTCACCTGACTTGACCCTGAGAACCCTGACCCTTCCCTGGGCAGAGGCTGGGAACCTGGACCACAGAAAGGGGGTAAATTCATAAATCTCAAAATCAAAGGGACTGAAACAGACCCAAGGCAATCCCACAGGGACCCCGGCTCAGCACAGGGAAGGTGGCTCCCAGTCTGCCTCAAGCCACCTTCCTGAATCAGGGTGAGTCATCTCACTTCAAAGCTAAAGGCTGACCATGTGGAGTTGTCGGTGGATCTGGGGTCAGACCCAGCCACCCAGCTCTGGGCAGGTGCTACGTTCCCCATGCATCATCTGTCCTGTTCCCTGCGGACACCGTGGCAGTTCTGGCCTCTGGCCGCCCCACTCCTCCCCAGGCCCCAGCTCCTCTCATCTCATATCTGCCCAGCACACTCCAGCCTGGATGGATGGTTCCAAAACTCCCGCTGGTGTCCTCCACCAGAATCAAGTTCCAAATGCTGGCGGGCCTCAGTTTCCCTGCTGTGCCTGGCACAACACTACATGTGGGGGACATACAGGACACAAAGCAGATGCCCCCCTGGTGTCGGTGTTCCAATGGGGGTGCGACAGGGTCAGGTGAGGTGACACCAGACAGGGGACACAGTCCAGCTGTCTGGACTGAGACTGGGGCCAGAGGAGGCTGCTGGGACAAAGATGCACTGAGAGCTGGAGGACTCCAGGAGGAGGAGTCCAGCTGGAGGATTCGACAGCAAGTGCAAAGGTCCTGTGGTGGGCTCTGGTGTGGGGGGCCCTCCCAGACCACGGTGACAGCTTTGGCTTTTTCCTCAAGGATGATGGGGAGCTACAGAGGGTTCTGAGCTGGGGGAGTGGGGAACCCCACTGATGTCAAACAGGGCCCTCTGGCTGCAAGATGCAGCCCATGGACTGCCAGAGGACAGGGGCAGAACCAGCGAAAGGGCCACTGCAAGGGTCCAGGAGAGAGGAAGGCGATGCTGCACCAGGGCCGGAAACGGAGGAGGGGGCAAGGAGTGGGCAGGCAAGAGACAGGCTTAGCAGGAGTTGCACACGAGGGTGAGGGTGGAGTTCAGAGTGACCAGAGGGAGCCTGGCTCGCCTACTGTGCAGGAGGTGAATGGGGGAGATGGCACAGACATACAAGCTCTGCAAGGTCCGGGAGGACAAGCAGCCTGGTGCCTGGAGAGCAACTGTCCCAAAGTAGGCCAACCCTCAACCTCCAAACTCTGCTCAGACTGGCTTGCCCACCAGGAGCACCCACCTCATTTCCCCAGATCACCAGGAGGAACCCCTCCCTCCTGCTGCCTTTGGTGCCTCCTCCTACCTGTGCAGTCCTCCCCTCCCATCCCCCAGGGCATCAACCGCACTGTGCCGAGCTCACCAGGCAGCGGGTGTCTCTGCACTGTCCCCCTCCCCCAACCCAGACTGTGCTCACAGGATGCTCACTGGTCTCTGCTGCCCCCTCAGCCCCGCCACTCCTACGCTCACCTGCCCCCCTGCCTCTCCTCATGAACCTCTCCAGCCACCTGGGCCTCTTTGTCCTGGGCCTTGGCGCCTGCTGTTCCTCTACCTGGAACCCAGGCCTCCTCCTCCATCACCTGGTAACACATCCTGACCGGGATGTGAAATCTCTGTATTTGCATGTTTCCTGCGTCTCCCTCACTGCTTTGCATACTTGCTGTGTGTCCCTACTAGACTATAACCCCCCCCGGGCAGAACTGTATGCTTTGTTTAGGACTACTCCTGGTGCTTTGCATGTGACCTGGCATACAACAATTTCTTGAAATGAATGAATGAATGAGGGAGCAATTGAAGGAATGAGCAAATGAACCTCCCTCTCCAGCCTTCACACTCCTTCCAGAAGGCCTCCATGATCTCCCACCACTGACGGAGCTCCAGGTGGGTTGGTGGAAGAGGTTGGGACTCCCCCAAGATGGGACCCCCTTACTCACACACCCTAGACATCTCTTTTCCACCCTGACTTGTGTCTGGCTGCCAGTGCCCCAAGGGCGGGTGGCCTGGATACCTGCTCCTCAGCTCTCTTAGCAGATGCTGCCCAGGTTCCGCCAGCAGCACCCAGCTTTCTCTTCCACGGGGCTCCAGTGGTGCCGTCAATGACAACACCCTACCCAACCCCCTGACCTCTGCCCCTAGGGCCCTGCTCCCAGCACATCAACAATGCTGAGCCTGGTTGCTGTGGGGGTCAGAGGCGCCCCCTTTGAGGGGAAAAAAACCACAGACCCACTTTTTCTTTAAAGAAAACAAGTTTTATTTTTTATAATCAGACCATTCTAATAAAAATATTATTATAATATTAGCTACCTTAACTTTCTGGGCTTTGACCCTGCACCAGGCGTGCAGCTAAGCCCATGTACGTCAGCCCCGAGGCCTCCCGCGTCCCTGAGGTAGGTCTGAAGGAGCACCCCAGTGCCCCCAACCTTCCAGCCCGCCCGCCCCTCATCTTTCCCCTGCTCCTCCAGGGCGGGGCCCCATCGTGGTGTGTGTGAACCGCCGCCTCCTCTCCCTGAGCTCCCAAGGCAGGCAGACGTTGTCTCAGCTCAAACCCGCAGGTTGTATACAGCAGGCGACACTATGGGGGTGGGGGGTGGGGTGGGGACCACCCTGTGCTCTGAGCCTCTATCCTGCCAGCTGGCCGGGATGTGGTGGTCCAGCCCCTCAGCCAGCACCCACTTCACAGCCTCGGGGAGCGAGCCAAGCTTAAGACAACTCACTGTCAAGATGCCCACCTCTGAGGAGCTCGGGCTGGCAGACACTTATCAGAAGACCACCACCACCATCTCTTCAGGCGGACGAGCCATCGACCAAAGCAAGTCTCAAAGTCAAAAAAACAGGTTTCAGATTCTTGGCGATGGGAGTCTCCATTGAAAAAATAGACTGAAACTCTGAAATCATCTTAGTAGCAAAAGAACAATGAATAAGAAAAAGAGCCGCAGTGCTTCGATGGAACGGACCATGGCTGGCTGCCCTAGTCGCCGGTCACCGGGGGCCCTGCCGCACCTGGGAGCCTTGGGTGGGGGGGTGCCCCCGGGCCAGCATTTAGATAATGGGAATTCTGGGGGTGGGAGAGTCCCCTACCTGCGGTTCACAGTCATGCGGATGAAGTGACAACAGTCAATGCACTTTGCAATCCTGGGCTTCCCTGGAGTAATAAGGCTTCTCTGAACAGGACCCAGAGGGCGGTCGGGGTTTACGGAGGGTCCAGAAGACCCTTCCGGGTGCTGGGGGGACCACCTGCGGGCTCCTAGGGTATGGGAGGGTGGGGATGGTGCGTGTGCGACATTCAGGCTGATCTTCGATTAGCTTTCGGTCATTCAAGTCCTCCCTCAAGACATGACGTCCCAGGTGTAAAGAGCAGTGGTCTCTGGGCCATCCAGGGTGCTGGTGGGGTCCCGCAGGGTCCTCCGAGGCCCAGGGGTGGGTGTGCACCCATGGACCCGACTGGCGCCCACCCAGCCCACAGTGACGGGGCCGCAGTCGCAGGCGGGGGCAGCCTCACTGCATCCGGTCAGGCTGCAGCTGTGGAGGCTGGTACTGCAGGAAGGTGGTGCCCGCGGGAGCCGCGGCCGAGAGGGCCTGGGGTACGGCGGCCGGGTAGCTGTAGCCCACGAAGCTGGCGGCTGTGGCGGGCGAGGCGGCGTACGGGTACTGGTCATAGGTGGCCGGTGGGTACTGGGCATAGGCCGGGCTGGCCGGCGTGTACTCGATGTAAGGCGAGGACAGAGGTGGAACCGGGGCGGCTGGGATCACCACGCTGGGCTGGACGATGGCTTGTGGGTAGATGTAGTGGGGGGTCAGCCTGCGGGGCCAAGCAGAGAGGGTCAGGGTCGGGTGACAGAGCAGGGAAACACAGCTGGCTCCAGGGTGGAGTGGAGGAGCTGGGACTGCTGGGTGATGCTGCGTCACCCTCCTGTGTCTCCACTTCCTCATGTGTAAAATGGGTGCAGTCTGAGCAATAAGGCTGCTCCCACCGCAGGGCCGTGGCACTGGCCATGCCCACAACCTGCACAGCACTCTCCCCAGCGACCCACAGGGATCCTACCACCCCTCTTCAAGCCTGCACTCAAAATATCTCCTCAGTGAACCCCTCCAGGAAACCCCCTCAAACCACCCTACACCCCAAACACCATCCATTCCTGACAGGAGCAACAACATGACTTGGGGGCCAGGAGGAGTTTAAAAATGATTAGCAATTTCAGAACCAGTGCATCAAACCCAGCATAGGCCCTTCTGAGCACCAAGTCCCCATGTGCTCACCCAGGGCACAGTCCATGAAGCCAGCCCTGTCCCCACCCCCACTTCCCTATTCATCTTCCAGCATCTTGCCACGCCCCCAAGTGACACCTACACAACTTACTCATCTCCCGCATCCGTCTCCCCCCAACCAAAGCGTCGGCCACCTATGAAATGACAACACAGACCTTGGCCCCCAGCACGGGCTCACTTGCTGAGTGAACGAAGAAAACGATGAATAGAAGTATAACCAGATGGTGGTACTAAGAGCAAAGGTGACGGCCAAGCCTTAGGGACAGGGCTCAGCAGCCTGTTGGCCACGTCTCACGTAAGACAACTGGTGAACCTTCCCCTAGAGTGGCTCTCATAATTATCTCAGTTTACAACAGAAACACTGGGCTCAGAGGCACCTCGCCCACAGTACCAGTGTGGAGGGAATAGGATGTGGCCCCTGGGCATCAGTCTGAGAGCTGTGACCTGCACCTGGCACTCATCACACCTGGCAGGCTGCCCACTGTGGGTGCTGTGCATGCTGTGCACCCAGCCCTCCACCACAGGGGTGATCCCGCACATCACCAAAGGGGAAAGTGAGGCTCGGGAAGGCAGTATCGGCAGGTGCCTGCCCTGCCAGCCAGCGCCGAGCCCCACGGCCAGTCTGCAGCAGCGCCCACGGCAGGGGTGGGCACAGAGCCACCAGGGTGGCCATCAGCTCCTCGTCTTCCTCTCAGACCTGCTCGAGATATGCAGGACGGGGCCTCTACACCTGTAAGACAGGCCCGGGAACCCTGTCCCGCCGCCCTTCCATTTTGAAGAGAAGCTGCTTGGAAAGCAAAAGGGAAAATGTTCCCTCCTGGGAATCCTGCAGGCATGGCAGGGCCAGAAACTGGGGCAGCTGGGGGACAGCAAAGGGACAGCAATCAGGGCCCTGGAAGCCAGGTTCCCTCCCCTGCCGGGCCCTCAGCATCCGGGAGCCCTTGCTCCTGAAAAAAGACGGGGCTCAATGGGTCCCGGCCGCCCCCTTGGGAACACAGAAAAAGCAGAGAAACCCCAGTGTCAACAAAGCAGTGCCTGGGGTCCCCCAGACCAACCCACGGGTCAGCGGGACAAAGTCCAATCTCAATCTCAAGCCACTCTCCCTCTCCACATTGCTGGGAGAGAAAACCAGGCCACAGAACAGACGTGCTGTTTATGCAAAACTGTTATATTTATACTGAACGGTGATAATGTTCACTAAAAAAATCAAATGTGTGTTTAAACCAGTGCTAACGATGGGTGAAGTGGAATCGTATAAAACTGCCATTTTTACAGGTCCAAGAAGTTGACTGACAGCAACTTTATGTGGCCCGATGTTCTGAATGCAAAGAAAAGGCTGGGAAGGGGGTTGTGCAGGGGGTAGGGGGGCGGGCAGTTGGTGCATGTGGGTCTGAGTATCTCTGTGAGGCAAACGGACTCAAGGGCACAGTTAAGAGATGATAAGCACTATTTGCACCAGCCACAAAGGAGAAGCAACCCAAGCTCCCGTCCAAGGATGACTGGGTTTCCAGACTGCGATGTGTGCACGCCAAGGAATGCTACTCTGCCATAAAAAGGAGTAACGCACTAACACACACCACCACTGCGCAGATGAGCCTTGAGGACACGACGCTGGGTGAAAGCAGCCAGAAGTCAAAGGCTCTGGACTGCACAATTCCACTCATGGAAACCTCCGCAGAAGCGAGTCCAGAGAGAAAGTGGTCATAGTGCAGGGGCTTCAGGAAGCAGGAGAGGGGAGGGGGTGCTAAGTGGTCTCCTCCTGGGTGACGCAGAAGTTCTGAATCAGATGGTGGTGATGAATACACAGCTTTGTGAAAATGCTTAATGCCCTAAAATGGCAGATTTTAGGTTATGTGTACTTTACCACAGGGTTTCCCTCGTGACTCAGCAGTAAAGAACCTGTCTGCCAATGCAGGAGACACAGGAGATGTGGGTTCGATTCCTGGGTCAAGAAGATTCCCCTTGAGGAGAGTGTGACAACCCACTCCAGTATTCCTGCCTGAAAAATCCCACAGACAGAGGAGTCTGGTGGGCTCCAGTCCACAAGGCTGCAGAGTTGGACAGGACTGAGTGACTAAGCACTCCCTCACACCTTACCACAAGAAAAGCACACACACACGTAAGAAGCGATCCTGAGCCAGGGGTGAACCGTCCAGTGAGGGCAGAGCTGAGGTGGGGATAGGTACCACAGCCTCGTGGACACAGCAACAAACCCTGCCCTAGGGGTAAGAGCCTGGGCACACCTGGCCAGTCCCAGAGCAGCCCCAGTTGCCCCCGGCCAGGAAGTTCTCACAGTGGATCCCCTCATCCCTGCTATTTGCCCTCCTAGGTGGCAGCACCCCTATGGTTGCCATGGCAACCCACTTCTGCTTGTCAGGAGGTCAGACAGCTTCCTGTAGGAACCTGCACACTGGCCCCAGGCCAAGCCCTCTCTCCCTTATTAGGGGTTTATGCCGTCTACCCTCTCCTGCTTCTCTGGTGGGAACAAGAGCCCTGAACGGAGTAGGGCCTGGGTTCGAATTCCACCTCCGCCTCCCCAGGCTTCTCTCCTGTCTGTGGGTGTGCTCTGGGCAAGGACACAGTAGCGAGAAGACTACACAGCCCCTGGCCTCTCAGAGCTCGGAATCCAGGAGGAGGAGAGACAAACAAATATGCCAACCCACGAACCAGAGTCGGGAGTGGTCAGGGGAGGCTTCTTGGAGGAGGGGGCAGCTGCTCGAAGCCTGAGCTCCTGGTCCATCTCCCCCACTGGACCTCACATGAGTGGGTGGAGGCTCTACCAGCACCTTGCCCAGGCCCATGGATGGGGAAGGGGCTGGGCATTCGGTGCTGACACCAAGACAGAAGAGGGGCCTCACCAACAGTTCCATTTCTTGGTATCTAGTCTGCCTACAGGAAATTACCTAAGTATTTACACAGAAGCATATGAGGACTTGAGAATCCATAGAAAACACGTCCCTTATTTAAAAGGGTATGTGATATGAAGCATATGAGTTGCCTTTTGGGTCTCAGCTTAATAACTTAACAATTTGATAATTTAATAAATTTGTAACAATGGAAACAATGGAAATCTATTTCACAAGATTGTGATAATTTTAAAAGCTATCATATATTTAAAAAACCAGGCAGGAAAAAAAAAATAAAACAAGCAGGACAGGAACTAATACCTGGTCAATATTCTGCATCTATTTCTTGGGTATCCACTATGTGACAGACACTTTGTTTTAACCCTCATGGAGCACTTTTATTTTCAGTCTAATTATAAACTAAAAAAAAAAGAGGAGCCCCAGCTGTCCAGACCCCTCCCTAAAGAGAAGCCAGTGGAAACACGACGGAGCGGGTCTTGGTGCAGTGCTCCAGAAACCCCAGCACATTCCTGAGGGTGAGGTTCTGGAAGTTTTGAGCCCAGAACTTCTGGGCTCTGGGCTTCTGGGCTCAAACACAGAACACACAGGCAAGGACACCCCTGCTTCAGAGAGCAGACAGCCAAGTCTGATGGGGTCTGGGAACCTGCATTGGACAGGTCCCCGGGGATGCAGGTACACACTGCACTGCAGAAGTACCACCCAGACCAGGCACAAGCTGTCCGTGCAGGAGATGACAGGGCGCAGAAATGACAGGATTCTGGCCATGCCTGACACAAGGGTGCCAGCCAGGAAAGCCAGCACATGCACCAGGTTTCTGACACTCCGCACCGTGGGGACCACGGAGCTGCCCTGCTGGGGATGCTCAGACATGGTGGGTAAGCTTCAGGTTGGGAGGAAGGGGGGTTCCCATTTCCTGGCCTGCAGGGACATTCTGAGTCTGCATCTGTTCATCTGTGTCCCTCAAGCACCCTGTCCCACCCTCCACTCTGTGAAAAGCCAAAGATAATATATGAAGCATTTCACAGCCAGAAAATAGGTGCTGATGTTGCCCCATTTCTCAGGAAAACTTAGGCTCCAAGAGGCCAAGGGACTGGCAGTCACACAGCCAGGAGACAAGAGCAGGGCTCTGCTGCTGCGCAAGCCCTGCAGAGTCAAGGGGGAGGAAGCTATGGCGCTCCCCCCAATAGGGGGCTGGGCCCCTCAGATCTGCATTCAGGTTACAGAGTTTCCACGAGCCTCAGTTTTCCCATCTTTAAAACAGGTCTGGCAGAAGCTGACCTCAGGGCTTGAGAGCAGAGATCTTCTACCAGACCAGCATTTCTCAGCCACAGTGACTTCAACCCCAGGGGCCACTCAGCATGAATGTGACATTTCTGGTTGTCACCTGGCAGGTACAGAGTGCCACAGGTGGAGGCTGGGGACACTGCTAACATTCCACAGCACACAGGATGGTCCCCCCACAAAGAATTCGCCAGCATCATGCTGGGGTCAAGACCTGATGTAAACTACAAGGCAAAAGGCTGATACAAGGAGTTCTAACCACTGTCCCAACCAGAAACCCACACAGGGGGCTGGGGAGGAGGCCAGGTGGGAACCAAGGAGCCGAGCTGGCACATGAACACACTCAGGAAGGAACACACACACACATATATGCACCCACCAGAATCTCCAGTGAGAAGGAAAACCCAGCCAAGCCAGCGGCTGGCCCTGTCTGAGCACAGCCCCCTGGATCCCTCCCAGGCCTACACATCACGAAAGGGGGGCGTCTTGGACACCGCACCAGGACACAGGGTGCGTGTGCCCAGTGGGTTCCTCGGCACCCCGCCTGCCCCTCAGAAAGGTCAGCTACCGCTGGCCTCCACGCACTCCATCTACAGGCTTCTGAAGAGGGCACAGGCTTGGCACGTTCTGTCACCAGACTGGACATGCTTCTCTGTGCACAGGGCCTTTGCACCTGCTGTTCCCGCTGCTGCCAGGCTCCTTCCCACAGCTCAATCACCTCCACAGAGGCCTTCCCTGACCACCACCCCCTCACCTCCTGCCCACCGCTGGCCATACTTCCTTCCTACAGCCTCAAACCACTTTGTCATCCACCTGTCTTCCTAAGGGCAGGGACATGGCCTGGACCGCTCGATCCCCAGCACCAGCTGAGAGCCAAGGGCCTTGCTGGCACTGGGTGGAAAAGGGGCTCCCTCCAGGGCCCCGCTGCTTTCTGGGCTGGGAGTCTCGGCCCTTGGAAGGCAGCAGAAGCAGCAGCCTGACCTGGAATGGCCACTAGGGCCAGCACAGCTTTGCTCGGCAACTCACAGCCATGAACCCTGGGGAGGCAAGAACCACAGGCTCCGTTCAAGTCTGACTCTGCACCTGTTAGCCTCAGTACTGTCCTGGGGGCTGGGACTGCCCCCTGTCCGTACCCCCAGGGACCTCAGCAGCACCAATGACCCCTCCTCCTTGAGCCTGAGGAAGGGCAAGAACATCCCACCCAGCCAGGATGGACAGAAGGCCCTCCCAGCCAGCCCCATGGAGGGCAGACCAGAGACCTGGAGGGAAAAGCAAACTAGCAAGCAGGACAGTTAGTGGGTCAGAACCTAAAAATCAGGTGACCCAACGCCTAGGCCAGGACCTGGGCAAAACAAACCCACAAAACCCCAGATTGTAGGAAGTGGAGGGGGCTACAGCTGGCCAGGTTCAAAAGGCCAGACCATCCTGGAGGGGCACATGCTCAGGTTGAGCAGCCCCTGCTGAAAGGGCAATGGCAGAGATCTCTGCCTGGACCCGCACACCCAGGGTGAGCAGTTCCCAGCCAGGAGTGACCCAGCTCTCTCGGGCCGATGGAGACCGGGGTGTAGGACTGAGAACCCCGAGTCTGGATCTCGGCCACAGCTGCCCCAGTCCCTCGGCCCTCTCTGGCCTGTTTCCCTGTCTGTAAACCAAGGGTGACACAGAGCGCAACAGAGCCTCCCCTGGACCCCCGGAGGCAGAAGTCTAGGGGTCTGATCAGCAAGGTCTGGGGACTCCTGGGCAGGCAGGGGTGGAGGGGGGCAGCTGAGGGAGCTGGCGCCAGGAGACAGACGGCCTCACACCCCACACTCAGAGCGAAACTCACAGCGCAAAGGGATGGGTTGCAGTACCAAGCGCTTACTCTGTGAACGCACGGTCACCCTCGAAAATAAAAATAAAAAAGGCAAATGAGCCCATTTCACTTTTTCTGTTCTCTGGAGGTTTGGCCTGATGGGCTGGAGAAGTTGGCAGCTGCTGGGGTACAACTCAGGATTCTTAGGTCGGGGAGGGCCCCCCAGGACTTCCCAGAGGGGGGCCTCCAGGCTCTCTGTGGCCACTGGATCAGAGCAGGTGCAATGCGTCTCCTGTGGGGCAGTGCCAGGCCCTGGCTTGGCCTCATCACCAGAACCTGTCCAAGCCCAAACACCGGCTCTTCCCCTCAGATTGCAGCCTCCCCTCACTGCCAAGACCAATCGAACCGCCGTGAGCTCAGGCCCAATGTTCTGGAATCCTCTTGGGATTCCCTTCTTTCACACGTTCTTTAAATGTACTTCTTTAAATGTACACAGAATCCCACAACTCCACACCCCTGTGCTGTTCCAGGTGGCCACCATGCCCCCCGTGGCTCAGGCCCACCCGGCAGCCAGAGAGGCTCTAAAGATGCAAGTGACTTGGCTCTCACATGCTCAGGGCCCACGGTAGCCCCACATGACTCAGAGTAAAATCCAAACGCCCCCACTGGACCACTAAGGCCCTACGTGAGCTGAGGCCACCATGCTGGGTCCATGACTCCCCTCAATCTCCCACTTCCTCCCACTGGTCATACCAGCCTCCCGTCGGCTGCTCCCTTGCCCCCAGGAGCACCAGTCACCACCTCTGCCAAAGAAAGTCCTGTAATCACAAGCAGGATCAGGGCTCCCTTCATCCCAAGCTGCCACAAACCAGCATACGTCCTTTGAACAAACTGAATGAATGAGAGCAGGGCTTCCTCCCCACCCTCGACGTGGGAGGGGTCAGGAGAATGATCCAGGTGCCCCCCCAGCACTCTGCAGAGTGCTCGTCACAACCACGCAGCAGCCAGGGAAATGGAGACTTGAAGAGGAAAAGGTCATCACAAGAACAAGGGGTCACCCAGGCAAGTCGTGGGGCTCCCAGGCTCCTCACATGGCCTCCTCGAGCTGCAGCATGAAGGGCCTGGCCCACCTGGGAGGCCCTCTCCCACACTCCTACCCACCCATGGGGCCAGGATGCCCGTGTCAGCCTGAGCGTGGTCAGGCCTCTGCCCTGCAGCCCTCAGTACAGGGTCCCTCCTGCCAGGGCCAGCGTGGCTGGCGGGGAGCTTGCCCTTGGACGAGAACCCAAGAACCACCCGGAGGCCGGTGTCTGTTACAGCAGACGGCGACAAACAACAGGTGTGCACGGGCGCCCGGGGGGAGGGCCACGCGCCGGCCCACGCCTCGCTCCAGTGAGAGCCAAACAGGAAGCAACGGGGTGGGGAGGGGGAGGACCACCCCAGACACCCTGAAAGTAAAAACAAGCCATGTGATGCCACACGGGGAGGGTACAGGCTTCCTCTCTGCCCCCCTGCAAAGCCTCCATTCTGACCTCACTTCCTGCCACACCTCCAAGGTGCTGGTCCCCCACCCCCTGCCCCCCACCCAGGTGCTGACCCCTATTCTAGGCACTGCAACTACCCCTGGCTTTATTTATGTCATATCATGAGATAACAAGGCTCTCCAGGTACAGTACAGGAGGCCCCCTGCAGTGTCCCCAGTGGTGATGTCTCATAACACAACATGCCACCAAGCCCAGGAGTCCATAGCAGGCATGCTGCTCTTAGCTGGCTCCAGGCCTTGCTCTGATTTCACCATCTGGGGGTGTCATAGGGTGCAAGTCTATGACTGTCATACTCGCAGATCACCCTCCCTACCCTTACATCACGACACAGGCCTGTCCTGCCCCACGAGGCCCCCTGCCAGCCAGCTGCTCTGTCCAGCTGCACCCATCACATGTGCAGACGGATTTCTAATGGTCTGGCATCCCTGCCAGAAAGTGAGACAGAGAACCAACCACGTCTTTCAAAGTATCCAGCAGGTGTTCAATAAATACCTGACGAACAAAGCATTCTGGGAACAGCTCATTCCCTTCTGCCCAGTCCTGTGTGCTCCATGCTTTTGAGAAACAGACATCATCCTGTCACCCTGTGGCCCCCCATCCCGCTCTGGGGATCCAGGCACTCCACTTAGACCCCCTGGCCGGGCAGGTACCCACGACCTAATGACAACAAGGGCAGCGGGTCTCAACCTGGGCCCTGGGGACCATCACAGAGACAGAGGAGGGGCTCGGAAACCTTCAGCCAAATGGAGTGTGCAGGTGCCGAGGGAGGAGATCCTGGTCCCTGGTCAGTTCTGGGGGTTCTGGCTCTGACTTGTCTGAGAGCTGGCCAGACAGCAGTGCTGGGGCCTCGGGGAAGGAGGGAGGGTGTTGGAGCCCCCAACTCAGGCTCCAGTGCCTATGCCATGCACGTTCAGCTCTGGCAAGTTTCCCTGCACCCAGCACCTGCACAGGTGGAAGGGGCAACAGACTGTGGCCAAGTCGCTGTGAGATGTCACTGTGCACCCGTCTTTCTGTGGGCCAGGCCCTCACTGCGCGGCCCTGCACACAGGCACGGGCCCATCCCCACTCAGCCCTGCAAGGTGGCACTGACACAGTCCCCACCCTGCAGAAGGGGAGAAGACCCCGAGCCTGGTCATGCTCCCAGGGCCTCGCTCTGGCACGAAGCCTATCTGACACCCAGTGGCCACTGGACCCTGTCCTGTCATCTGGGCCTAAGGGCTTGGCTTGCCCCCAGCACTGAGTGGGGCTCATGGTGGACAGGTATGAAGCCCACAGTGAGGCCCCCTTAAGAAGCTGGGGCGAGGGGAGATGAGCCTAGAGAAACAGGTAACCCTTCAAAAATACCCCAAGGAGAGGCTCTCAGCGTAGTTGGGCCCAGGACACACCTTAGCTCCTACCGGCCTCAGGCCCAGCCTGAACAGACAGCTGGCTGTCAGACAGCCCTGACACCAGCCAAGAAGCCCCTTCCGAGCCAGACCCAACGCTCTGCCTAGACCCGTGCCTGCAGGCTGCTGACTGTCCCACCCGGTGGGACGCTCGGCAGGGTGGTCTCTGGCTGTAGTTGTCTCCCTGAGACTGGCACTTGCCACCTCCCAAAGAAGTCTTCTCCAGACCCAAGCCTCAGCCATCATGAATGTGACAGAAATGTCCCACTCAAGGTAGACCCTGAAAGACCCTGTTCTTGAAGAAAAGATAAACCAGGGAGGAGGAACCCAAGCAGAAAACAGAACGTCAAAGTCCTTTGGCAAATCTTCCCACACCGACCTTTACGACCCGGCCAGGCGAGGATTCCGCAGTGGCTGAGCCCGGGAGTGGGGGTCTGGGGTCTTTGGAGCTGCCCCGGGCACAGGAGTGGGGCTGGAAAGCCTGGGGAAAGTTCCGCTGGGCAGGAGAGGGGTTAACGGGTTCGCAAACCCTGGGCTGCCCAGGCCTCCCTGCCAGCCTGGAGCTGACACAACTGACCGCTGAGTCAGGCCCGACCGGGCTCCCAGGCCTGATTGTTTGTAAAGACAAAAGGGACGCTGACGGCCCAAGTCTCCAGCCAGGCGGGCGGGTGCTGGGAGGAGACAGCTGACTCCGAAAGCCTGGCCGAGGCCCCCCTGCCCCTGGGTCTCAGCGCGGCCTGGTGGGAGGCGATCATCCACCAGCTGTTGGAAAACGCAGAGCTGGACTGTCCCTCCGACTCCTTGTCCCTGTTTGTCGACTGTCCTTCCACCCCTTGGCAACCAACAAATAGAGCCTCTGCATCATCATGAGTCTTAAATGGTCGGCCAGCAGATTCAGTTACAAAACGTTGTCGCCGGCACTCAGGAGCACGTGGCAGTGAAATCAGAGTGACCCCTGACCACCCTCCCATGGGCGGCGCTCTGAGGACCGTGGGGGAAACCATCTGGGCACCCTGCCCACCTCCCACCCCAGAGAGCAGGGGCTGAGAGCACGGGCCAGAGCCAGCTTATGGAGGTTCAAGTCCCCTCACTTCAGCCCGTTAGCTGTTTTTAACCTCTCTTTGCCTGTTTCCCCACCTATGAGGGAGGGATGATGTCCGTACCAACCTGAGAGAAGTGCCACGAGGGTGTGGGGCACCTCGCCCCGTGAGCCAGCACGGCCTTGTGCGCTTATTATTCCCATTTTACAGATGAGGCTCAGGAAGAGGTGACATCACTTATCAAGGAGGACCCCACTGGTAAAGTGACAAAGCCAGGATCTGAACCCAGGTCCACAGGCTCGAGTCCCAAATATCAGGACTCTGAGACTCAGTCCCAGAAGCAGCTGTAATGGGTCAGAACAGAGCCCAGGCCCAAGCAGAAAGCCATGGAGGCATTTTAAGCAGAGGAGAGCTGCGTGTGCTCAAGGTTCACGCCTGGATCTCAGTGCTAGCCCCTGTCCCAGCCCCTGCCCCAGGAAACAGAACCAGGACTGTGAAAAGTGAGGAACGCCCTCCCCATGTGGCCTGAACCCAAACAGGAAGAACTTGGGTGACAGAAGGAAGATGGGGGTGTCCCCAAACACCTTCAAAGACGCCTACAGACACAGATGAAGCAGATCCCAGGGTGGGAAGGAAACCAGAGCCCCCTGCTCCCGGCTGCCCTCCAGGCTTCCTCCCAGGAGGACACACAAGGTGCTGGGCTCACACACGGTCTCTGACCCACAAGCGGGGGAGGCACTGGACAGCCACAGAGACTGCCTGTCAGGGCAAGGAGCCTCGAATCATGGCCAACCTGCCCAGGCCGCCCGAGCCCAGCTCCCAACCTGCTCCAAAGCCTGGTCCACACCACCCCAGTGAGCCAGGTGAGCAATCAAATCAAGACTCTGGGGCAGATACACACACACATATTTGCAACTTTCAACACAAAACACAGGGCCTGGAATCTGATCTCTGATAAGCTTAAGAAGTTCTACCATCCTAAAAGGGGCTCCCTGTTCTATAAATGGGCCCCCAACACAAACCCCTCATCGTAATCAGCACATTCCCCACACCAGGGCACAGAGCCGACATCAATCATGGGGCTGAGAAGTCGGCCAGTACGGCAGGCTCCTTTGTGCATCTAAAGTGTGTGTCCTTTCCCAAGCAGCTGCCAGGCCTTATTAGATGCTTTAAAAAAAAAAAAAAAAAAGAAGGCCCTTTTCGGGTGGAGGAGGGTGGGACACGCTACTCCAAAGCACGTTAGACAGAAGGCCCACAGGCTGAGCCCACTTGGGCGGAGACATCTGGCCCTAATCCCAGCTCACCTGCTGCAGCTTCACAAACACCGGACCAGTTGGCAGTGACCTGCTGCCGCCATCTGTTGGGCACTGGAGCAGGTCAGAGAGGCGCCCTCAGAAGAGCCTGGCCAGGTTCCTGGTCGGCAAACACTTCCAGCATGCTCACCTACCTGCCTGGCCTCCACCCACAGAACTCAGAGGTGCTACCACTACCCCATTTTACAGGTGAGGAACCCAAGGCACACAACCAATAAGGGGAAGCCAGGACCTGAATTCAAGCCCACAGGCTCCAGAGTGCATGTCCCCCATCTCTCTTCAGTGTGGCTTTTGCCGGGGCAGAGAAATGCAATCTGCCTTCTCTCCCTTCTCCCAGCTGAACCCCTCCCACTCCCACAACACGATCACGCTTCTGAAAGACTGGAGCAAGTGAAGGGTCTCAGACAGAGAAAGGGAGCTGCAGACAGTGCCACCGATGTCGGGGGGTCAGCGGTCCTGGGGTGAGAGGCTCCCTCACACCGAGGGCCACCTGCACGGGGAGACCCAGGAAGCCCACGGCGCCCTGGCCTAGTCTCCAAGGGCTGTGCGCCCCCTAGCCCCAGCCAGCCGTGTCCACTCACCCATAAGTCCGCTGGATCAAAGTAGGGGGCACCTGCTGCACACCGATGGCAAAGCCTAAAATGAGAGACCAGTTAGGGAGGGGCCCAGCCTCACCCAGGGAAGACCCCCACAGCTCTCCACCTCTAGTCCAAAGGGGTAAACAGCTTCCTCTCCCCTCCCGGACACCTCTACCTGAACCCCAGAACTCCCAGCCAAAGGGGGCCCACGGAGCTGAGGGACAGCAGCCGCTGGGCTTGCGCTCTCCCGAGCTCCAGCTCTGGGACCCACTTCCTCCCTCCGGTGAGGACAGCTGACAAGCGGGTGACCTGCCCTCCTTGCCCTGTCCCACCGGCACACGCAGCCTGAGGAAGGGGTTCGACTTCCGAGCTGGGGGATGACTGCCCTGTGACGGCTCTCTTGGAGCACATGACAGCCAACTGCTACTCCTGGAGCAGGGCGGGGGGGGGGGGGGGGGGGGAGGGGCGGGGGGGGCGGGGGGGGCGGGGGGGGCGGGGGGGGGGGGGGGGGCCTCTTCCACCCCACAGATACCGAGGCTGAATATAGCAACCAGAAGCACAGGGAAGGAAAGCACGCACTCTCACCCGTCTGGAGGCTGCGCGGCTTGGCACCCAGATAGGCCAAGTTCACGTTTGCCTTGCGACCATCGATGTTGGGGTTAGGGTCTTTGCAAGCCCTCTCTGCGGCTGCCCGATCGGCCATGGTCACCTGGAGGAGCACAGAGGCATCAGGGGCTTCCCCGGAAGGCGGGGGAAGCAGAGACTGGGCTCTAGAACCCAGGCACCCCGGCATTCACTTCCCCTGACCCCAGGTGCCCGCTACCCAAGGCATCCGCCCAGCCCCCGTCCAGCCTAGGCCCCCCCACCCCAAAGCTGCCCCTGGACCCCAGCTCCTCCTTCCGAGTTCAAGTGCTAAGAAATGCGGCCTTGAAGAGCAAAAACAATGCCCGGGGACGACAGCGAAACCCGAAGGGAGGGAAGGGTCTGGCCTGGCCTACCCGGCCCGTGGGAACCACCAGTTTCCTCACGGGAGGGGTTTGGGGACACCCTAGTTAGAAAAGGAGTAAGAGAAGTGTCTTCAGGCCGACTCGGACTTAGGTTGTTTGGGGCGTCTGTGGGAGTTGCTGGAAAATAATACACGGGTTGTTCAAAGGCTCCTAGCCCCAGGGTGAAGCCCTGTTCCTCGCTCGCTTGTTGCTCCAGGAAGTGCCGAAAAGTAGCCGGCTGTCCCCAAAACCCCTCCACAAACTTAGAAGAGTCCTAATTGAACACAGCGGCTCTCCCTTTTAAGCCGGCGTGGCGTGGGGGCAGGGAGACGGGGGCAGGACCGGCTGCAGCCCGAGAAGGGTCAGCAGGTGCCGAGCCGGCGGGAGGCGCCCGGGACTGGCGTGCGCCCGCCGCTTGACTCAGCGCCCCGGCCACGATAAGTGCGGGGCGGGCGCTCCCGGCCGCGGGGCCACTTACGAAGCCGTATCCGCGAGACTTGCCCGTCTGGCGGTCGGTGATGACCACGGCCTCCTCGATGTCCCCGAAGCCCTCGAAGTACTTCCTGAGCGAGGCGTCGGTGGTATGGTAGGGCAGGCCGCCCACGAAAATCTTGGTGAACGTGGTGTCCTTCTGCGAGCCGTGCATGGCGCCGGGGGCGGCCGGGGGCCGCGAGAAGCCCGCGCTCGGGGCGCACGGCGCGGGCTGCAGCAGCATGGGGGGCGCCCCGCCGCCTACGGACCCGGGCCGCGTGGGGCTGCGCTCATTGGGGACGGTGGGGGTGCGAGCGGGGCAGCAGGGGCGCCGGTCTAGCCGCCGGGCCCGTCCACGCGCGGGCCGCTCCTGCCGTGCGCGCCTCGCTGCGCTGCGCTGCGCTGCTCTCCAGCCGGCGTTGCGAGCACTCTGCGCCTCAGCGACTGCCCCTCGGGCTTTGTAGTCGGCCCCGCCCCCGGCCCGCCCCGGCCCCGCCCTACAAAACCGGCCCCGCCCCCAGCCTCAGCCCCGCCCCGACCCGGGCGCGCGAGGAGCGCCGGGAAGCGTAGTCCAGGCCCCGCCCCACCGCGCTGCACGTGCGGTGGGGAAGCACTTGGAGCAGGGCGTGCACTTGCGGCGGGGGCACATCCGGGTTTTCCAGGGCACCTGTTCCGTGCTCGCTGGGTTCCGGGTTCCTCTCCTCGTGGAAAGCACAGTCTAGCGAATCAGATGTACACGATTCAGATCGTGTTTAGTGAGTCGGCGTTTCTCCCAGTGCTACCTCCAGTACAACACGTATTGAAGGTGAAGTGATTTTTGTCTTTACGCAGAGGTGCTAAGTAGCTTCAGTAGTGTCCCACTCTTTGTGACCACCACGGACTATACCCTGCCAGGTTTCTCTGTCCTTGGAATTCTCTAGGCAAGAATACTGGACCATGCCCTCCTCCAGGAGATCTTTCCAATCCACAGACTGAACCCTCATCTCTTATGTCTTCTGCACTGGCAGGCAGGTTCCTTACCACTAGAACCACCTGGGAAGCCCCGTTTTCGAGAGTATAGGTGTGTATGCGTGTGTGTGTGTGGTCTATATACATGAAAATAATTAGTTCGAGGAATTTTAGAGTGTGGGTGTGTGATCTATATAAACGAATATAATTCATTCAAGGAATATTTATTAGGGTGTGGGGGATGCAGAAATGCACAGAACACACTCTAGCCCCACCAAGCCGCTATGAACAAGACAAATAAACGGGTTCAGTTCAGTTCAGCCGCTCAGTCGTGTCCGACTCTTTGCAACCCCATCGACTGCAGCATGCCAGGCCTCCCTGTCCATCACCAACTCCTGGAACTTGCTCAAACTCATGTCCATCGAGTCAGTGATGCCCTCCAACCATCTCCTCTGTTGTCCCCTCCTCCTGCCTTCCATTTTTCCAAGCATCAGGGTCTTTTCCAATGAGTCACTTATTTGCATCAGATAGCCAAAGTGTTGGAGTTTCAGCTTCAGCATCAGTCCTCCTCCCAAGGAATATTCAAGACTAATTTCCTTTAGGCTTGACTGGTTCGATCTCCTTGCAGCCCAAGGGACTCTCAAGAGTGTTCTCCAACACCACAGTTCAAAAGCATCAATTCTTTGGCACTCAGCTTTCTTTATAGTCCAACTCTCTCCCATCCATATGTGACTACTGGAAAAACTATAGCTTTGACTAGACGGGCCTTTGTTGGCAAAGTAATGTCTCTACTTTTTAACTATACAATATATTACCCATTAGGAAATAAATTATGGTGCTGCCATCCAGGAGTGGCCAGAGTGGTCCCCAAAGCCCCTATGATAAGGTGACTAGGCAGGGGAAGTAATTCTGGCCTCATCAAAAGTCCATCTCAGTGCTCGGGATTCCTCCCTCTGTCAGCAACCTCTAGGGGAAAGCAAACATAAAGGGCAGTGCTATTCTCTTTGTCCCTTCCCCAACCATAGGGGCAGGCCCACCCCTGGGACTCTGTAGCAAGACCTGCTTCAGAATTGTCAAGGCTGCTTGTTCAAAGTTACTAGGAACTTCCTGTCTGACCAGAGCACTGAACCCAAGGCCCCCGCACCAGCATCCCCCACCAGTGGGTCACACGGCTATGCAGAGCCAGGCCCTGAGGGTCTCAAACCCTCCACATGTCCAGGCACCAGCACTGGGGTGTCCTGTGCAGTGGACATTAAGCCATCAGCCACTGTAGCCACCTGACTACACCCTGAGGGGATTCAGGTTGGGGGGGGCGGGGGGCTGGGACAGGATACTGATCCTAGATGGTTAAGGTGCACATCAAAGGAATGATTTCCATAAGCCCACACTCTTGCATCTTTGCAGGCATACGAAAGTGCTAAATTCATTAACTTGTCTGGTTTTTCTTTCATTCACAAGAATCCTTTGATGTTCGACTTTTGGGTTTTTGTTACAAAAACTCCCTGTGTCCTGGCCCCTCCTTTACCGCTTAGGAACACTCTCACGCTTAGGAGCACTCTCTCTGGGCTATCCTAGAAACTGCTTCCAGGGTTTGAGTCTGCATAAAGCCCACTGAATAAAATACAATCCTCAGCTTCTAGTTGTGCACCGTTTTTAAAGTTGACACTGCTCAAAGTGGGGTTGAGGGGCACAGGAAGGCAGGCGAGGTGTTTACTAGTCTTTGCGATTATCCAGTACATTCTCTGTCAGGCTATATTTGACCCCGGGCCCAGACCAGCTGTGCCTGAAGCCCCCCGACTCTTTAATCCCACTCTCCCCCAGGCACCCACTGTTCTGATCCTTGCTTTCCCCAAGACGCCCACCTCAGCCCCCTGACGCTGAGAATGGAGCCCCCAGTCTTCACGGAGTCCCCTGAGGACACACTTTTCTGACTCCCCTGATTTCTCGTCTTGTCCTCGGTGTTTCCTCCAGCTCCCCAGGCCCACTCCTGCCTCAGGGCTGTGTCACACCACTTGCCCTTTAGCCTGCTCTTATCCCTTCATTGCACTTTTCACCTCCCCAAACTCTGGTCCCCTATTCGCGAATTTAAGTTTTCTCTCGCCCCTGCGAGGTGGGGCCTTGGATGTTTTCCTCAAGCTGTATGGTCTGGCAAGCAGAAGTCCCCCGAGGAAAGGTTTGTTGAGTGAATGAATGCATGGTGGAAGGAAAGAGCCGAGAAGAGCTCTGCACCAGAGAAAGGACTCTCAGCGCACCCTTGGAAAACTTTGCTCAAGTGTCATCTACACTTGTTGGGCCAGGGAAGACGGCCATCTTGCAGCCGCGCGTCACGTTGGATACCTTCAGCCGGCCTCAGTTTCCCCTTCCGTGATTGGGCCTCTAGGGGGCGGGGGCAGGGCGCGGGCGGCTAGGCCTACAAGTCCTACAAGTCCCAGCACCGCCCGGGCCTGTCCCACCCCGCCCACTCCGCGCCCCTCCCGATTGAGCGGCCGCGCGGGGAGGGGCGCCGCAGGGAGTGAGGCTGCGCCCTGGGCGGCCGGCGTCTGCTGAGCACGTGCTGACGCCGCGGGATCAGAAGGGTTCAGACCCCGGGTCGTCGGCCGCCCTGGGCGGGAGCCCGGCTTAGAAAGGCAGAGCGCGCAAAACCCATGCCCGACGTTTTCCGCCCGTGTCCGGCAGGATCGCTGCGGGCCCCTAGCGCTCCCGCCCTGCCCGGAAGAGGGCATGGGGCATCTTTTTCTTAAAAATTCTGATGCCCCGCTATGGTTCATTCAGTTGTTTATCCTCCGGTCCCTAGGTTTCTGCGTCACCAATCTCTCCGCCCGTCGAGTGGCCCCCTGTCCCCATGTGTCACCCCCTTCTCCCAACACGTACTTATTGATCTGTTAGATGCCGGGCAGGGTTCTAGACCCCAGGAAGACTGCAAGCAGGAAACCAATAATGTCCCCCACTCCCTCCACCCGCACACAAGTCCAAGCTTACGTTTTAGAGAGAAAGTGAATGAATGAATACTATATTTACTTTTAGGTAAATTTTTCTAGGCAGGTGCTGAGACAAGGGCAAAGAAGAGTCACAGGTGTTCTCTAGAAGCAAGTTAGGACTCTAGGGGATTGATGAAAGCCAGAGCCATCGGCGCACAGGGCACAGGTGACCGAATGTGAAAAGTCAGAACAGGAGGAGATACAGGCGTCATCACTGATGCAGTAACCTCTGAGTGCTGGGCACTTTTATGTGGCTAATCCTACCACACCACTAATAATAATAAGGGTCAAGTGTTTTAATGCCTGTTGGGGTTAGGTCCTGAACTGGGTAATTTATATATTAGAAAGTGTGGAAGTGAACGTGTTAATTGCTCAATCATGTCTGACTTTGCAATTCCATGGACCATAGCCCTCCAGGCTCCTCTGCCCATGGGATTTCCCAGGCATTTTGAGGATACTAGAGTGGGTTGCCATTCCCTTCTCCAGGGGATCTTCCCTACCCAATGCAGGGTCTCCTGCATTGCAGGCAGAGTTTTTGCCGTGATTTAACCTCCAAACACCCTTTGTCACAGGGAGGGAACTGAGCACTGAGTGACTTCCCCAACACCACCCAGAGCAGCAAATGGCTGGCCAATCCATGATCCTATGTGTGTCCTCTCACAGCCTTTAGAGAAGGCCTTTAATTTTTGTTTACTTATTTCTGCCTTTGCTGGTCTGCGTTGCTGCACAGGCTTTCTTTAGCTGTGGCGAGCAGGAACCACTCTCTAGTTGTGATGTGCTGGCTTCTCATTGCGGCCACCTGGGCTGAGGTGGTGGTCCTGGACTCAGGCCCTTCCTCTGGAAACGTTGGCCCTTGTCTGAGGCCATGCCTGGGTGTGGGTATTTGCTGTGGGTTGGATTGTGTCCCCTAAGAATACACTCAAGTCCCTGGTACTCATGAATGTGCCCTTATTTGGAAATAGGATTTTTGTACTATCATCCACTTAAGACGAAGTCATATTGGAGTTGTATGGGGACTTAGCCAATGACTGTTGTCCTTATAAGAAGGCTATATGAAAACTCAGACAAACAAGGAGAAGGCCATGTGACACCAGAGGCAGAGAGGTTGGAGTGATGTGCCTGCAAGGTGAGAACACGGTGATTGGTGGCAACCCCAGAAGCCAGCTCTGAAAAAGGCATACTGGGAACAGAGTTCTCTTTATGAGTGCCTTAACAGGGAACACGGCCCTACCGACACCTTGCCTTTGGACTTCTGATCTCCAGAGCCATGAGAGTAAATTTCTGTTGTTCTAAGCCGTCCAGTTCAAGGTCAGACGCTGCAGCAGCCCCGGGAGACCAGCACAGCTGGAGGGGAGAGAAAGCCAGAGCTCCAGGTGGGTGGAATCATGGCCGTGGGACTCGTGGTTTGGAATGACCGACCTTCAGAGTCACACAAGGGTACTGGGGCTCCCTAGGGTCATTCCAGGACTGGGAAGCACTCCTGTACCTCCCTGGGCTTCAGCTGCTCAGCTAGGGAAAAGTCCAACTAAGCATCCTTTTACTTAGAACATTGCCGGTTTATATCCTGTCCTGTTCTTCCCTGCCCAACCCACTCTGCGAATGAAACTGATAGCACCCACCTCCCCTGCCCACTCCTGGCTGTCTCCTGAGTCTGGGCCCTTGTACTCAGCAAGCAGTCAGGCTGGGACCCCACCTCCCATCCTCACCTGCATCTTGGAGGCAGCATCTGGCTGCAGCCCCAGGACCCACACAGACCCTCTGTTCCCAGCCTGTCCTAGAGGGCAGCCAGCCTGGTATTTGGATATGCTATCACTGAACTAGACGCTCCCAGGGCCTGGGACTCAGACTCCCTCCAGGCCTCTCCTCCAGCATCCCTCAAAAGCTCCTGTCCCTTCCCAACCCTACTTTATACATGTTTGCTTCTGTGTGAACCATCTCCCCACCAGAGGGTGGCTCTGGGAGGACAGGCTACTGGCTACTTTGTTCGGTTCCATGTATTCAGGGCCTGGCACGTGGAAGGCACTCGGTAAAGATGTGCTGAGTGGAATAACAACTGTGTGACTGAACACATTCCAGAGGACTGAGATCGGGGGCATGAAGGGATCCCCAAAGCCTGTTTATCTTAACGGAGATGCGAGCCACACGATGTTCCTGTGGAGTCAAGCCTGGGCAGTCCCATCTCCATCTCAGAGCTGGGCTGCAGCTGAGGGGCAGGGTGCAGCCACCTACACCCCCTCCCCCACCCAAACTGGGGGCCCAAGGAAACTTGAAACAAAAAACTGAGGCGGGGAACCAAAAGAGGAAGCACAAGAGAGGTTTGCACGTCATTCGGGCATGGATTGGGCCCTGCTGTTTCAACTTCAGAGAGTAACCTGCCCCCTGGGCTCCTCTGGTCATCCCTGTCAATTAGTGGAAGTCCCTCTCCCTTCTTTTCGGGCAGAGGGCAGGCTGCACTGCACAGAGTATAGCCACCACCTCTCTGGGCCTTAGTTTCCTCAGCTCTAGAATGGGCAGATGACAGTAACTTCCTCCTAAGTCTTCAGCGAGGCTGAAATGGGATCACGCACAGAGTGCCGAGCTCATCCTCATACCGAATGTTGTTGTTCAGCCGCCCAGTCGTGTCCGATTCTTTGTGACCTCATGGACAGCAGCACGCCAGGCTCCCCTGTCCTCCACTATCTCCTGGAGTTTGCTCAAACTCATGTCCCATACTGACAACTGCAATTTTGGCTTTTTCACCAGGCATGCCTCAGTTTCCAGGCTACACAGGCCAGGTGAGGAGGTGGGCACCTGGCAGTCCTCCCATGTGTGCTCCTTCTGTGGCTCCTCAGTGCCCAGGGACAGTCCCAGATCTCTTCGCTCAAGATGCCTTCCCTGCCTACCAAAGCGGAGCCGAAGAGCCCAGCCTCCCAGGAAGGCTGTGTCCCCTTCCCAGGAGCCTGCAGCTGTGTGGGCCATGGTGCCCCTGGGTGGTCTGCTGAGCCCAAAGGACCCTCCTCAGACAGATGATCTTAGACACTTAATAAAATGCCTAGAAAGGCAAAGGAAAACCATCATACTAAAACACAGCTATTAAAATAGTTAAAAGCGAGGAATGTGTGTGCTCCTTGACTACACCAAGAAACGACATACAGCAGGGGCGCTGGTGAGTCAGCAGTTTCGAAGGACAAATGAGCAAGTCCCCTGTGTCAAGATGTCAGTGGTGCCCTGGGGTACAGGGCATCCATTGTTGGGTCACAGCTGCTGCTGGGGGGCCCTGGCCCAGGTTGTGACTCATCTGTGCCTCAATGTGACTCTGGTTGCTAAAGATGAAGACTTTCCCCTTGCAGTTCACAGACCCTGAATTCTACCTGGGGGGGGGGGTCTGTGCATGCGTGCTAAGTCACTTCAGTCGTGCTAACTCTTTGTGATCCTGTGGACTGTAGCCCGCCAGGCTCCTCTGTCCAGGCAAGACTACTGCAGTGGGTTGCCGTGCCCTCCTCTAGGGGATCTTCCCATCCCAGGGTTTGAACCCGCATCTCTTATATCTCCTGCATTGGCAGGCGAGTCCTTTACCACTAGCGCCACCTGGGAAGCCCATGGGATCTGTGGGTCCCAGGTAAAGACCACTTTGCTTTAGTTCCAGTTGCTGCTGTCACAGAGGGCCCACACTTTTTGACTTAAAGCAGCAGACATTTCCTCTCTTAGAGTTCTGGAGGGCAGAGTCCAAACATGTCTCATGGGGCTTAAGTCAAGGTGTAGGCAGGGCTAGTCCTTCTGGCGACTCCAGGAAGGAATCTGTTTCCTTGCCTTTTCCAGCTTCTAGAGGTTGCCAGCATTCCCAGCTGCCAGCTTCCCCAGTCTTTCTCCCACTGCATCTCCCTGATACTCTCTCCCTTCTACCCACCTCTTCCACAATTAGAGACCCTTGCGACTCCACTGGCCCCCCGGAAAATCCACCATAAGCTCCCTGTCTCAAGGCCCAGCACCTCGGGCACATCTGCAAAGTCCTTTTGCTGTGTGAATGGGCATGGAAAGCAGTAGGAACCTTGGGACTGATGACGGTATGTCAGTGCATACCTTGCGGCACCGCCTCTGTCAGCCTTCTAAGAGCAGCCGCCGCTGGGGTGAGGATGTGGATTAAACAGCCAGTCTCACCGGGAAGGCTACAGGAGTCTTAGATTTTTTTTTGCATCCCTCAGGCCAGCAGGTGTGCTGGGAAGCCTGTCCTGCCAATGGGAGCCCCCTTTCCCAGGATGGTGTATGGGTAATCCCCGAGCTGAGAGCGGTCTGCGAGAATCAGTGCAGGGATGGGGGCCAGCCTAACTCTGCAGCTGGAGGGAGGGTGCCCACCTGCCAGCAGGGGTCTTCTCAGTGAGTGCCAGGGTGAGACCCTGCCCCAGGCAAATGCAGCCCTACTCTGCACCTGCTCTGGGGGCCTGGGAATGTGTGTGAAGGCTCTTGTAGGTGTGGCATGAACGTGGGGTGTATTCCAGAGGGGACACCTGGTCATACGGCTGAAAGACACATGGCTACCTGGCAACACTTAGCTGAGGGCGCTGGGACAAAGCACCACAGAAATCTATTTCCTCACACTTTTGGAGGCCAGGAGTCCAAGATCAAGGTGTGGGCAATGTTGGTTCTGTGAGGCTTCTCTCCTTGCAGATGGCTGGCTGTCTTCTCCTTGTCGTTACATGGTCTTTCCTCTGCGGTGTCTGAGTCCTAATCTCTTCTTTTAAGGACACCAGTCATACTAGATTAGGGCCCATTCTAGTGACCTCATTTAATCCCCTCTTTGAAGACCCTCTCTCCAATCCAGTCATAATTGAGGTACTGGGGGTTAGGACTTCGAAATACAATTGGGGGAGTGGGGGACAATTCTGCCCATGACAAATACCTCCTTTGCATCTGCAGGCGACTAAGTTGTTAGCCTTCAGAATCGTGCTCAGGGCCTTCCCTGCTACTCAAGGGCCCTCACTCTGGAGGTCGCAGAGGCCCACAGAGGCAGCCGAGCAGTGGTTCATGTCAGGTGAAGTCCAGAAGCCGAGGAGCCTTGAGGGAGTCTCTGGGCCTTAGCACCAGAAAACACGCACTGAGCTGAGGACAGTGGGAAGCAACCTGCTTGAATGCTTCCAGGCATTCTCTCTCAGAAAAAGTCAGCCTCCACCACACTTCTTTAAGGGCAAACCCCAGAGCCAGAAAGATCCATGAGGGAGTGGAAATGATGGTAAACACAGTGCCCGAGGTATTCTTGCCTGGAAAATCCCATGGACAGAGGAGCCTGGTGGACTGCAGTCCATGGGGTCACAAAGAGTCAGACATGACTAAAGTGACTGAGAACCCACACACGGTGCCTGATAAGGTGCCCAGGGTCAGCAGGGGCTGGGGTTTGACTCCACTGCAGGCAGTGAGTCCTGGCCAATGAGTAGCCAGTGAAGGGCCAGGGATAGGCCCCTCCCCATCCCCAGGCAGCCTTGTGAAATCTGGTGTGTGATCAATGGCCCTAAGCTCACCAGGGGCAGTGTTGACATGGTACGGGGGGCTACTGGCCACATCTAAATTCAAGACTCAAAAGGAAGACACTCCACTGCTGACCGGTGATGGGGAAGGGATGCTGAAGCCTTGGGGGTGACCCAGTTTTGCCAGGGGCCCTGCTGACCTAAAGGGTAGTGCTGGTTTGGTCCATGGGAGACAGGGGATTGACAATGTCTTAGTACTGTGTCCATGGCCTCTCCCCATCACCACCCTTGCCCCACACCTGGGAGGGAAAAAACCAAAAGTGCATACCAGTTGCTTTTCAGGGGCTGAATTACTGTTTAAGCAAGTGTGTAACTGGTTTTTCTTATTTGCTTTGGAAATGGCCCTCACCTTAAAGAATATTTCTCAACACATCGATGCAAAATTCACAACAGACTTACATCAGGCTTCGAAGTTATTTACTCTGTTTCTGTTTGCTCTTTGGTGACATAACACCTATCATGATTAAAAAAAAAAAAAAAAAAAACAGAAAAAAACCCTCTCAAAACTGCAGCCACAGGATTTTCCCGCCTTCTCCCGTCTTCTGATGAACAAGATCTGTGAAATCCAGGAGTCCTCACTTAGCAGGAAATTCTGCAGAGCTATGAAATGCTGGGTCTCTGGGTGTAAACCTAGCATCTTTCAAGGAAATAGGACTCTAGTGTTGAAACTGCCTTTGCTAAACACTACAGCCCCAAGAGACTTCCCACCAGGTACTCTGGACCCCAGGACTGGGGCTTATATAGCTTGTTCAAGGGCCTGCAAATGTGTCTGGGGGTGGGGTTGGGAGCAGGAAGGAGAGAATGAAAATTGGCTTCAAAATATAAAAACAACCCCAAACTAATGTAAGTGTCCACAAATATAATACTGTCAAACTCTTCGGTGTTCCAAAGATTCATCAGAAAACATGTTTTGAGAAACTTCCTGGTATTCTTGGTGACCATTAAGAAATCATTGCCAAGTGTGAGTTATAGGCTGCCAAATCATCTCAGAAGTAAAACATAAAAAAAAAATTTTTTTTTTCCAAACACTTGCAGCAGGAATATGTATGTAAGGTGGGATGTGGGTGCATTTTAACATATGACGTGATGAGTGGGGAAATCTTCAAAAAGTCAGAGGGCCTGGGGCCCCAGTGTCCTAGGGAAATACACTGTGGTGGATTTACATTTCTAGGAGCTGCAGTTACAAAAGTATGACAGGGTGAAATTGATTTTATCATCCAGAATATTATTTCAATGTGATATTAAAAAGAAGATATTTATATTCTGTTTTTGAAATCTACTGTGCCAAATTTTACATTTACCTCTCCATTCTGACTAGACACACAGAGGCCTGGAGCACCCAAAGTTACTAAAGTGCACCTTAAAATGGGCTGTTTGCCACAAATACCCATGTGGGATGGAGATTTTCTGAATACTTTCCCAAACCAGGGCAGGGATGCTAAAGGGTGAGCAAGTGCTCAGAGCCCCCCGCCCCCCACCCCACACAAGAAGGCCTCAATGTCCCAGGAGGAAACCAACAGGGACATTAAATCTTAAGTAGAAATTCAGGAATCTGATCTCTGAAAAACTGTCCCCTTCAGCATTGTGGCTCAGACGATAAAGAATCTGCTCGCAATGTGGGACACCCAGGTTTGATCCCTGGGTCAGGAAGATTCCTTGGAGAAAGGAACAGAAACCACTCCAGTCAGTCTTGCCCGGGAAATCCCAAGGACAGAGGAACCTGGCAGGCTGCAGTCCATAGGGTTGCAAACAGTCGGACATGACTAACACTTTCACTTTGACTTTCATAATTTCCCACACAGGACATCAATCTTCTAAGATAAAAATGTATTAAAGACTAGTCTTCTAGCAGCATCAATAATCCTTAGACTCTACTTCCCAACTATTTTAAAAGCTTAGTAACAGCAAACGGTGACCCACACCATTTCTTCTAATAAGCTGAAGTTGGTGAAATTGAATACAGAAGCTGGTCCCCAACACTGGCACTGGCATCCTTGGCGCCATCTGCTGGTCACATTGAAACACAGCCTCCCCGAGGGAGAATCCTCTTAGGGGCGTTTTGGTCCCAGAAGGCTCCCTGGGACAGGAAACTTCCCTCGACGCCATCTCCCTGAAGTTAGAGCATAGCAGCTGACATTTATTATGCGCCAGCTACTGAAGCCCTTCACACCCATTAGCTCTCTGAATACTCACACCGACCGTTTGTGGCAGCTACTTTTAGTGTCTCCCATTTTAGACGAAGTCACTGAAGCTCATGGTTTAAGTCACATGCTTAAGGTCGCAGAGTTGGTCATCACTTGACAGCTGAGATGTGGAGGCAGGCAGTCCAACTCTGAGTGCATGTTCTTAACTACATCATACAGGCATTTCAAGTGTCATCTTGGAATCGATGTAATTACCTCTTCCATTTGGGGAGAATGCAAACACACCGTTAAGACTGGTGCTCATGCAATAAATGCTACTTGAGGTTATTGAACCTCAAGAATCCACCCAAATCAAAAGTCCCCAACACCTGGGTTCTAATGCCTGACAATCTGAGGTGGAGCTGATGTAATAATAATAGAAATAAAGTGCTCAAGAAATGTAATGTGTTTGAATCATCCTGAAACCTTGCCCTCCACCCCCTGGTCTGTGGAAAATTCTTCTTCCACAAAACTGGTCCCTCGTGCCAAAAAAGTTGGGGACCACTGCCCTAAACTATGTAAAAAGAGGGACAGAAAAAGAAATCCTAATCCAGTACATTATTAAACATGTAATGGTAGCACAGCATGCAAAACAACATTTACCATTACTGTTAAGCCACGTACTGGAATAGGTTCTGTTGTCTGTGGCTTCACTTGACACAATTTGTTCTAATTGTACCACCTACGAGGGGTCATGATTTAATTGGAAAATGCTGGCTTAGATGTTCCTATATGCATTCAACGTTCATTTCTTACTGAGCCTTTCCTTTAAAGGAAACTAAAATTTTGAATTAAAAAAAAAATCCCTCTCTCTCTCTCTAGGTAGCCCAGAACACATGGAATAGTCGCCTTTGTGGAATTTTCACTGTATTTTTTATGGTAACTTTCTAGTTTGGGTAAGAGATACTAGTTTTCCATGTAGTATTGAAATTTTTTTCTCTAAATTTATGTCAATGACAAATTTATTTTTGAGGAGCAAATGTTGTAAGTGAATCGATTTAAAAGAAAAACAAGGAATGGTAGCAAAGTGTTGACTGTAGCATCTGGGTGCAGATAAATGGTCACTATAAAACTCCCAACTGCTTCATGTTTGAAATTTTTCATTAACAAGTGTTGGGGGAAAAAAATGAACAACAAAACCTGTCTTCTCCATGAGGTTTACATACTCCACCTTCAATGAAAGCAACTCCATCTTAAACTGGGTGTAAATTTTTAATGGCAGAATGACTTGACACTTATTAAAGTGAAGATTATACTTGGGTCTTCCCAAACTAGATGTCATCAAATTTATGAATACCTATTGAGCACCTGTGGCTTCCAGGTGGCTCAGTGATAAAGAATCCACCTGCCGACGCAGGTTCAACCTCTGGGTTGGGAAGATCCCCTGGAGAAGGAAATAGCCACCCACTCCAGTATTCTTGCCTGGGAAATTCCACAGACAGAGGAGCCTGGTGGGCTCTAGTCCATGGGGTCGCAGATGGACTCAACTGAGCAACCGGGCACCTGCTGTAGGGCACACACAGTACTGGTGCCTACAGGGATGTCAAAGATGCAGAGTTCCTAAGAAACCCACATACCTTTTACAAAACGTGAAAACGAGGATCTTACGAAGTTTAATGATTTCAACAAGTATTTACAGGTTCACTTTTATGTTTCAGGTTCTAGGCCGACAGAGAACTGAACACATCTCCAGGGCTCACATCCTGGGGCCCTTACTTACAACTGGTTTCTACAGCCGTAAGTCCAACCAGGGACTTAACTGTTTTAAATCTGACAGTTAGAAAAGAACACTCTAAAAGGTCCATGACTTAAGATGTACTATTCTATGGTCACTTTCAACCATAGCCAGTCACTAGCTTGTAAAAAAAGAACAGTGAAACTCTGGCTGAACTAAAAGTGATACATTTCTTCTCATCGCCAATGAACGTGGACTACCGAGACAATCAAGCTTGGCTAGAGCCCAGCTCTCTTCAGAGCCACATCTGCACATACATACAGATGACAGGGCTCAGGGCTGATTCATAAAGGAAAGGAAAAAATTAGCTGTAAACTTTTAACTTGAAAACTAAGAACTTTCTAGTGCACCTGCCTTTCTCTCTCAAAAAATTAAAATCAGAAAAGCCAAAAGAAAACAACAACAAAACTTTTCAGACCAAAAGAACCAGAGTTAATAGTCTGAATTCATGTATGATTTGATAAGTGAAGAATTTAAACCACTGATGCAGGTTATGTCTTTTAGTAGAAAACTTTATTTTGTCTTTTAGGAGTAGGCAAACATGTCTTACAATATTACAATACCTGACTTCCACACTGAGCAAGTTCATTTACAACCGGCCCCAAAGAGTAAAGCAGAAGCATTTGGGTTTGCAGGGTAAAAACACAATAGACTCTCATTTCTGATACTTACCAATCAGGAATTTTATTACATGAAATAAAAAAAACACTCCAAAACTATGGCTACTGGGGGCACGAGCTCAGAGCACTTCCCATGCAGTGGACTTGGGTTCTAACTTGGGAGTCCACAAAGGCATCACCCACTTGGGCTTTGCCCACAAAGGGCTGTCCTTCAAAACAGGAAGAACCATGTTCCAGTCACCAGGACACCAAGCAGAGGTGAAAAGCACTAGAATGTCAAAGATGGGAATGAGGGAAGCAAAAGAAAAGCACATCCAAACTCTGTCCAGCAACGCTTGGAGAGGCTGCTGCTGGACATGCTACCAGGCAGAGACAACCCCAGCTCAGGACTATCTCTCCTGAGGGGCAAGATCTCTCATTTCCGAAAGGGCATCTGCAATCACAAACCAAAACCCAACGAGGACGCTGAGCAGGACAACCACTTCAGAGCTCACGGGTGGGTGAGAGGAGAGTCGGACAAAGGGAGCTTAGGAGACAATCTTCAAAATGTTTATTACAAAATACAGTACAGCCTCGCCAAATGTTTCCCAATGTTCTCTGATACATACACTGGATGAAGTACTGCAAATACCTGGCAGGCGCCCACGTGAATCTAGGGACGTCTATAATGATTTGAATCTCCTTGGAGGTACAGACGAAACCTGTAGCCGGCAGTGGAATGGAGATGGACAGTCACTGCGACCGCCGGGCTCCTGCCTGCTGAAGAATGACATCGTTTTCTCCAGAGGTTGAAATCCACATCCAGGGCTGACAACCTACTGAAAGCTGGGATCCAAATTCGTACAGAGACGAGGCAGAATGGAGAGAAAACTCCGGACAACCCACAGGTCTCCAGCCACTACTTCTTATTCCTGGGTTTTAGCTCTTCAGCTGCATTACGCAAGAAAATGTAATTTTTCTTTTGGGGATTATAAAATTCATGTCCCTAAAGGGGAAAAAAAACAGTATCTTAAAAACTGATGAAAAATCAGGTTAGCATTTTGTGGGCACTTTTAACATGCCAAGTCCTATGCCCTGTGTGTGAAGCATAATCTCTTAGGAGTGAAAGAGGTAAATGGAGAGCAATAAAAGTCAAATCTTAAACAAAAACTTCAGTCCCCAGAGAAAAGGTTAAGGATGTGGGACTTGCAATGTCCCCTTGGAAAGATGATCTTTTACATATTTCCCTCTTCAGCACTGAGACTCCTGTCAACCTTCCACCCACTGCTTTACTGCTGAGACGACTCCCCAGACAGCACAGCCTGGAAAGGGAAGGCTGGTGGAGGATGAGCTGCAGGCTTCTCAGTACAGGAGACGCCTGGTCTGTGACGTGAGAGGGAGCAGACGTGCCGTCCCAGATGCCAAGGGAGGTGAAGTGCAGGTGTTGGTGTATCTACCGGGGAGGGAGGGGCTACATGACACTGGGGGAGCTGGAAACACCCAGCTCAGGCCAGGCTGTGAACGACGAGGGGAGAAAGGAATGGCAGCCACAAAGGCTGTAAGTGACAATGACAGTGACAGGAAGAGAGCAGAGTGGGGACAAGACAGAGGCGTGGAAACCCACGGTAACCAAAAGGCCTGGAGCACAGAGGTGGGCAGGGCCTCTGGGTGTACCCTGCCACCTGCTCTGCAATGGCACACTTTATTCTCATTCCTTGACAGTTATGCCGAGATGGTTCTAGAAATTCTGCTCAACCAATGACCAATCATTCTCATAATATACAAAATATAGCTTTTCTTATTGGTTATGCTAAAGCAGCAACCTAATATTAATCACGTAATCATGACTCCATACCACAGATAACTGTCCTTCAACTAAGAACAATGGAAAACTCCTAAAACAACTTTTTTTTAAATTAAAAGATTATAATTAAGTATTTCACTGTAAATTGACATTAACTGTTCAGATTAAGGGATTCTGAGCAGCATTCAAATCAATGAGCTTTGTTTGTACATTTCTTTCAATCTACAACTATTTTTTCAAGGCTTGAAAACAGAACCCTGAGTGTCATGTGAGTAAAACATGGAGTTTTGATGTGGTTGCAGGTTGAGCAGGTGAAGAAGAGGAGTTCCATTAGAGGCTCACGGGGACACTGGGGCCTCAGGCCAGAAGCTGGCTCCAACCCCAGACAGGCAGAACCAAAAACAGCATACTCTTTGTAAAACCGAGGGTATGGCTTCCACAGGTGAATGGATAAACAGTGATCCCAGACCACGGGATACTACTCAGTCGTAAAAAGGAACGAACTAGTGACATACTCAACAGCAAAAAAGTGTACCTAGCGTATGACTCCATCTGTATAGAATTCTAGAAAACACAAAGTCATCCGTAACAACAGAAAGGAAATCAATGTGTGTGTGAAAGAAAGCATTACAATAATACACAACCTTTTGGGAGATAACTGTTTGTTAATCTTGACTGTGGTGATGGTTTCCTGGGTATATAAAGATATTGAAACTGATCAAAGTATACTTCTTACATATGTTATGTGCAATTTACTGCATCTCCATTACAACCCAGTGAAGTTGCTTAAAAAGGGGGCGGGGCGGGGAGGGGCAGCTGCATGGCTCACAGAAGCAAAGGCTCCGAGAGGCTGAACCTCCCCCAGGCCAGAGCAGGCAGAACAGGTCAACAGTGTGCTGAGCGGGCAAGATGTACTGCACGGGCCCAGCTCTTCTGAGAGAAAGAGACAGGCGATTCCAAGACTTCTGCCCCACTGGCCAGGTGGTGTTTAAGTAAAGAGGAACACAAGGGAAGCAGCAAGCCTGGAGGATGAAAGGAGACGGGTCGGAAAATCCACCCAGTTTTTATGTCCTAGGTTAAGATGCTCAGGGGGTACCCAGGTGCAGACACCCCATTGGGATGGGGACACAGGGAGAACTGGGGCGTAAGGTCAGGAGGCAGGTTAGACACAAGAGCCACTAGCTTATGCTGGAGGTGCTTCATGAATGCAGATGCACCTTGAGGAACCTGAAGGAGAACTACAGAAAAAGGCCTGCATGCAAGAGTTGGGAAGAAGAGCAGAAGCCACCAGAGATGGTGAGCAGTCAGGAGTAGGAATACAACAGACAAAAGAAATGTCAGAGACCAGGGAGAAGGCTTTGTGAACGGAAGAGGAAGGGGTGGCCCACAGTGCCCAACACAGACAATAAGCAGCTTCTGGACTGGACGAGGACAAAGGCAGCGAGATCCCAGCTACAGCTCCAGGAAACTGAGGAGGAGACAGAGGTGGGGAACAAGAGGGCAGGCGGTTACCCCTCTGGGCGAGTTTACCAGGAAGGGGACACTGGGATTCGTAACGCTTGTTTCAGAACAGCTGAAGTGCGTGCTTACAGACCGCAGAAGGAGACAGGGGACAGGAAGAGAAGATGGAATAACAAGAGGCAGAGAAGAATGGAGTTAAGTGTTTTGGGGACAGGAGGGGAGGGGGGCAGGACGAGTGAAGACAGACACATGTGGAGGCGAGAATGTGGCTGAAACCTGAGTGTGAGGGTCAGTTCTTTTACCATGGCACTGGGATGACTCAAACACAACCAGGACCCCATCAGTCTGTAACTTCCCTCCCCAAACAGCAAACAAACAAAAAGCCTATGCCTCTGGTGAAGGCTGGGCACCTTGCCGAGCCCTCGTCACTCTCACCCAACAACCCCCGACATCCCTGAATGACTCAGATGCCCCAGAGTGTCGGCTGCTGGGTTTACGCTGACCAAGCAGCTCACGTGGGCATGTTCTCAGGGAAAGGCCGAGAGGGAGGCCCTGCTGCTTCCTGCTGCGGTGAGGTGATGGTGACAGGCCACGTGCAAGACACACAGCACGGCTGGAGAGGCCTCACGACCAAGCTCAGGCCTTCACACACCAGAGCCTGGCTCTGCTGCAGACGGCGCCAGTGCAGGCCTGGGGACTCTCACCTTTGACCAGTCGTAGCTGGAAGCATACGCAAATATGTTTCCATTGTGATTGAAGCAGCAGGCCGATATCGGCTGATCTAACTGTTCCGAAGTCTTTAGTTTTGTTCTGGCATCTTTGTCCCAAAAGCTGAATCTACCATCAGATCCCACAGTGGCAAGGGTGCCATGGACAGGATGGAATGCAATTCCATTAACCTACGAAGGATGGATACATACAATGAGGAGCAGAGAAGGGAGGAGAAAGTGGGTTTTTGACAATGCAGACTTCCTGGTTCAATGAGAACATAAAATGAACAACCATAATTTCATTAGAGCTGATGGCCTGCTGATCACATCAGAAACCAGCCCCGCTTCCTGAACCAACTGACAGCCCAGGACTGAACCTTGTCTCTTGTTAAAAACACAAATCAGCAGAAGTTACTAAGTATGTAAGCTAGTGGCACCAAGGAGCAAACCTCAGGAAAATGCCTTTTTCTTTTTCAGCAAATAGCAATTTCTCAGTTTTAGCTAAGCATACCAACTGTCTACCAGCACTCATACAGGTGGAAGTTGCTCCCCAAAACTCCTAAGCTTGCATTTCAGAAACAGAGAGAATGAAGAGAGTCAACATGTTCATAAAAACAGAAAACCGAAACCTCCCACGTAAGCCATTTATCCCTGCACATGAACACACACAATGACAGTGATCTTTTCTGATCCCATAATGACTCAGCTATCCACCGCCAAGTCTAGTTTCTAGACACATTCTCAGGATTAACATTTCTAAAAACGCACCGCATAGATGTCCTGAGGAGCAGAAGTGTTGGTCCCGTTAGATCGATGACATTTAAAGGTGAAGTTATCCTTGGCACTGAAAAACAAAGGCCCAACTCAGCTTTCCTTCAAAACAAAATGTCTCACACGAACACCTGCAAGCTGGCCAGGCTTCACTTACGGATTTGGGGGGTTGATGTAGTGGATAGCAACTCTCCCCTCGATGCTTCCCAGGGCAAAACCTGTCGGCTTGTTCTGTTTGTCTTTAAAAATAGCCACACATCGATGCTATAGTTGGGGAGAAAAAGCATATCATCATCATGTGAAGTGTAACATTCCATAAATAACGTGAAAGTAAACAACTTTTACTCCATTTTTGGGTTTTGAAAGAACCAGAAACATATTTCTCAAACACGATGGAGATTTTTCCATTCCTCCAGTAGGCATTGTTTTTTTATTCAGCCACATGATTTTATGAATAAACCGCAGACCACATGCTTCCATCCAGGAGCTGCTGCTCCCCTGCTGCCCTGCAGGCCTCGCGGTCACTGCAGCAGGCACGCACCCCTCAGCCCCACCGGCTCCTATTCTGGCACTGACCCCCTGGTGGGTTGGGAGGACACGTCACTTTGATCTGCAGCATACCACTGACTAAGCGAGTGCCCTCTAGGAAGTCACCCAGTGTCCCAGGGTCTCTGCGTCCCCAACTGGAAAAGGGAAGTAGTGTTGGCTGGGGGAGGATGTGGGAACAAGGGTCAAGCATACAGTGGATGTGGCCAGAACTTTCTAAACCATGAATAAGCTATGCAAAAGCTAGACACTGCACTTGATCCAACACTGAGCCTGAGGGCCCAAAGGAGGGTCTCCTGGACCCCACAGAAGATCCCAAACAAACAGCCCATGGCCCAGTCTCCAGAGGCAGAGACGCACGGGTCCACACTCCTGTTGTCATTCAACAAGAGCTGCATTCGAGTTGGAAGGACAGAAATGGTCAGATTCGAAACCACACACAGGGTGCAAGTGAGGGTAGTGGTTAATAAGATGGGGGAGGAGAAGAGGAAGGGCAGTGAGTAAAGGACAACTCCTGATTTCTGGCCTAGCCAGAAAAGGTGGAGGCTCCACCTAGTGAGATGCAGAGCATATGGGTAGGAGCAGGCTGGGGGCAGTGGGGAGGCCCTGGGCCTGGTATGGGATGCTACTGGGCTGAGATACGTTGGCGGGGGCGAGAGAACAGGGGGACATGCATAGGAGCCGTCAGACTGTGAGTGCCCTTGTCAGGAGCACAGGGGTTAGGTAGCTAGGGATCCAAGACTCCAGCCCACCACGCATGCCTAACCAACAGGCATAAACAGCAGACGGGACCATGCTGAGGTTCAGAAGGCAGTGGCCCAGGGCAGACGCCTGGGGAACCTCAAGATACAGCAAAGAAGACAAAGCAGCAAGCAGAGGCAGGAGGTAAGAGACTGGCATTATAGAGCCCAAGCACAAAGTCTTAAGAACATATAGTAAGAATATCAGTGAGTGCCACGGTTGTGTTAAGATGAGGGTGACAAGTATCCACTGGAGTTACTGACTAGGAAGCCATCAATGGCCATGCCCGAAACAGTTTTGGTGGAGAAACAGGGGCAGAAGTCTCAAAGGAGTGGGTGAGAAATGAGTAGGAGGTAGGGGAACCAAGAAAGCTCATTTAAGACACTTGACTTACAAGAGGAAAAGGTACCTAGCTGGCTGAGGATGTGGGGGTCAGAAGAGGTTTGTTTCCCAGGATTAGACTTGAATCTGTCTTATGCCAATGAACAAAAGTTGGGGAGGTGAGAAGGGGGTAAGACGAGATACAGGAGGGAGGTGGGTGGCTGATAGCCTGAGGCTCCTGAGAGGTGGGTCAGCACAGAGCCCAAACAAAACTGGCCACTGGAGAGCGTGGCCCACCCCTCAACGGTGGGGGAAAGGCAGGGAAGAGGCAGGTATAGCCAGAGTTCTACGTTCAGCAGGAGTAAGATGAGGAAGCTTCCAATTATCAGCTTCTGTGTTCTAGGACTAGAGGCTGCAGATCAGATCTGCAGAGACAAAGGCCAAAGGAGTGATGGATCGGAAGAGAGTGAAAAAGATCTAAGAACATGTGGCAGGCAGGTGGAGACCGAGCTGAAGGCAGAAGCTATGGATTCATGATAGAACCAATTCACTGTGGTGTGTACCCATTCAGCAGCATTCTGCTACCCAGGGGATGTCTGCCAAGGACGGTATTTACCCACTAATACTGTTTTATATCCTTAAATTCACCTTCTTTTAATATCCGACAATATAACAATTTCCACATGCAGGCACTTACTCCCTAAGATAGATGCTAAATACAAGCTTCCTGATCTGATTCGTGACTCACCTGATGCTTCAGTGGAGACTCTATCCTCCTGAATTCAGAAGGCTGATTCTCTAACTGATACACAATCAGGCCCCTCTCCGCAGTTGCCACCACAGCCATAGGATATATCTAGGAAAAACAGGAAAGCAGAGACCTACTTAAAGTGGGGTGTGCTCTTTTGTATACCAAAGTATTCTATCAATTTTTTCAAAGTTGCAAAAATAAGTGAATTTTTTTTTTTAATTTAACAATCCAATGGTATTTACATGTTTCAAGGTAATCTAGAGAAATCATATTTGAAAGTAGAACATACCTTTTTAAAAGACTCAGTTTTTAAAAAAACTATGAAATATTATGAAACATTTATTTAGAACATTTACTGAGGAATAGAGAAGAAATGAAAATCATTGTTCTACAACGCCCTACAAATGATAACAGTTGTCAGCATTATGGTATGTTTTCTCCTGTCTTTTTTTTTTGAGTGTTTTTTTAATACACGTGTGTATATGTATGTTTCTGTGTAATTCACGTCCTTTACTAAAGCGTGTCCAGCGAGCACCGCTCCACGCATTTTCCTGAGAACACTAGTGGTGGCCATCTAAGTAACATTCCCTCAAGTCAAACAACTGTGTCTATCTAGTTGGCCCACTGGGTCATTTCCAATGTTTCACTCGATTATACAGAACAAAGAACATTTGCATCTCTACTTTTCTCATGATAAACTCCTGAAAGTGGAATTATGGGGCAGTTAGTACACTCTTAAGACTTATTGCTACACCAATAGAGAAAGTTCTTCAGCTTCTATCCCACTCAGAGACAGACACCAAAGGATCTAGTCCCACATCACAAAGTTATTGCCAGTTTTTGTACAGTACGCATCATACCGGTGCCGGCATGGCCTGTGACTGAATATGTTCACATAACAAGTGACTAAAAAAGTGTGACATCCAGTTTTCTGTAGTTCTGGAACATATGCAGTACAAAAATCTAGGTTTACGACAACTGAGGCAATCCAAACTACATCCCACATCTATAATTAAAGTCTAAAGGGCTTTTACGTTGTCCTCTAATTTAAGATATCATAAAAAAGAAGAAATTCCTTACCACGTCAGCACAGTAACACCTTTCAGGGAGCTGTAACACCATCATAGGATTTGATGATCGTGTATCCCAAAACTGAAAGACAAAAAAAAAAGAACAAGTGACCAACCATTCAGAACAAACATCCAGATACTGTAGGAATAATGTCCACCTTGGTCAGGCCAGGAAGTCCCTCGACTATACAGCATACCTTCAAGGTCTTATCCCAGCTCCCAGTCATCACACAGCTGTAGTTTGGTGCTTTGATCCAATGTATCGTTTTGACAGGAGCATCGTGCTTTCAAGACAAAACCAAAACAGATCAAGGTAAATGTAATATAACATGCCACACAGCTTTGGTTCTGGAAATTCAAAGAGAAGGAATCTTAAATATTGAGTTCATACTCAACAAAAACCAAAGGATAGTTTAGTCCTTCCCCATGACCAAAACATTCTGTGTAACATTCCATACCAACAAAATTTAATTTGATTTGAACCATAATTAACTAGTATGAGTGAAGGGGGAGGTACTCAGAAACAACTCACAGGGAAGAACTCCACCACAGCTGTGTCACTGAGAAGACAAACATTAGAGATCGAAGAAGTGCCCTAGCACACAGTACTGCCGTCTCAGGGTATGTGACACCTTCCTGAAAATGTCTCAGCATCAAGAGGCTCTTCCCCACCAGACCTGACCCTCTGGTTCTAAGCTCTCTCCTCTTCATGGTTTCTACTTTTCTTAGCAGTCTTCACACAAGAACCTGCCTGCCATCCTCAAGCAGGCTGTAAAAGCTCCTGAAACAGGGAAGGGTGCCTCTCACTCACTGCTGTGTTTCTACTCCAAGGACAGTGCCTGCGGTATCACTGGCAACTGATACATACTTGTCTAATGAACAAGTGACCAAATGCAGCCTGGGACAAGGCAAGCCACACACGGGTGCTGGAGTGCTGAGGATCAGTTTTAACACTGCCTTTTACAGATCTGAACATCACTAGCTCCTTATGATGCAACCTTCAACCACACAAATGCAGAAGACCCTGGATAGAACTTGTGAAACACCAGTAAAAACAAGACTGCTCATAAAATTGGTGTTATTTTGTGCTTAAGAGGTTTCTGGTATATTTAAGTCTAATTGATTTGGTATAGTTGAACTGCACCTTTCCTGTAACAAAGAATAAGAATCATTACAACCCTGCCTTGCCCAGCATCTCTGCAGAGGATAAATTTTATTATTTATTACCTGTGCAATCTGTATCGCCTGGTTACTATTGAGGTCCCACATTTTGGCAGTTTTATCACATGAGGCTGTAAATACTTTGCTCCCATCCTAAAACAAAGTAGAAAAAATTCTGACAATCTAATAAAAATTCTATATGTACATTTAGATATTAGATTGAACATACTGAGGAAGGTTTTATTTTGCAATTTTTATTTTTCCAATTATTTGGGGGCTTGTGTATTGCAAACTACAATGCCATATACAAAACACATTTCCAGCTCTTTTCAATCATCAATTTTTTTCTAAGAGAGAATGTGTAAACAGGTTAATAAAAAATTTAAACAGCATTTAGAGTTATGTAATGAAAAGCAAGTCCCTCCCTGACCCCAGCTCACTGTTCAGAGGCAGTCATGGTCACTGGCAGGTCTCTAGGAATAGCCTTTTACATCCTGTATCAATGTGTATTACCTACCAGGAGCCACTTACATTTTTTTTTCTTATTTTCATCAATTTCAAGCCTTCACAACAGGTACAAGAAAAGTACAATGAATACTCACAAACCCATCATCTAGGTTCCCAAGTTAAACATTTTGCCACATATACTGTATCTTTCTCCCTGCAATTTCTGCTCTATACCACACATGTTCAATCATTATTACTTGTGTTCAGTTCAACGTCTAATAGCATTCTGAAGTGCATGCAATAAAACTACACTAATTTACAATGATCACTGGTCCAATATAAACTACAGAACAGCTTAAAAAATTGGCAATCATCGTGTTATGGTTTTAAAATATTCACATACAGAATTCATAAAGTACGTCAGTCAATTATGAAGTACAAGACAATTTAAAAACAGTAAGTACCAAGTTGAAAATCTAGACCAATCATCAACTCTTTTTCCTAAAGGGTGATATAGTAAATATTTCAGCTTTGCAGGTCAAGTGGTCTCTGTTGCAACTCCTAATTCTGCTGCTGTAGCTAGAATGCAGCCATACACACTGTCAAATGAATGAGTGTGGTTGTGTTTCAAGAAAACTTTATTTACAAAAGTTAGCAATGGGCCAAATTGGGCCCATGGGCCATAATCTGCAGACCCCTACCACTTCATTTCTGGTTCCACAGCTCAAAGATTTACCATTATCCTTCCCTAGAAAAGCTTATTTGAAGTCACCAGCTCTCCATCTGAAAGAAGAGAGAAAATCTTCTCTATTAATGAGGCTCTAAGGGTAAGTCCACAAATCCTTGGAAAGATGCTAATGTGGGCTGTCCTGAGGCTGAGTGAAACACTGGCCCCTCAATCTCATGAAATGCTGACCCTACCAGCAGCAGGATGCCAGGCCCCAGTGGACACACCAAGACAGAGGCCAGTCTATCAAAAGGCTGGGGCAGAAGAATGAGATCCCTAAATGCTCCCAAATCAGCTCCTCTAAGCTCCACCTGCTGTGTCCATGCAGCGAGCCGTGTCCTTGGACTGCTGGAGAATCACCCTCACCAAGCTGGGCTTTTACACCTCGAGGGTAACTCTGGCTCTTCTGTGCCTTTCCATACATGCCTTCCTCTTCCAGGCCAGCTCCTATTTCCTATAAGCCCCTGTGAGGGAGGCTGTCAGTGCATGGGCTCTGGAGCCAGAAGGTCCAGGTCTGGGCTCAGCCTTTCCCTATGTTCCCTCAAGCACGTCTCTTAACCACTCCCCACAGGTGCCATGCTAGTCTTTGAGTGACTGGATAACAGACTCAGAGAGATTACGTAACTTGGCAAGGCCAAAAAGTGAAGATAGAGCTGAAATTTGAATCCACACTTGGAATGGACGACAGCGCTCTAAAGCTATAAGCAAATGGTTTGCTTTTAAGATTCAGCTCAATTCTTGCCTCATCTGTGAAGATTTCAGTGCACCCTTCCCAAACTTTATAGTTGCCTTCTGGGTTCTGTCCACCCAGCACAGTGCATTCTGCCTCTCTAAGAACTTAGCTCCCTGAATTGGAACTCTTAATGTCTATATTTCTCCTCCACTAGACGGCGCACGACTCTAATGGAGATAGAGAAAGGAAATGGGCGGTGTACATTTCTGTACAAGGTGACTCACGAACACTTGAGCAACAGAGTTCTGGTGTCAGGTAATTCTATTTCTTACCATACTCGATAAGAAACTTACCATTCTGATCTGTTCTCTCATCAGTAAAGAAAAACAGGTAAAATAAATCAGAAGTATTTAAAATCTACTCAAATGGCTGTTTTTCTATGTGTAATTTAAAACTATTATTAATCTCATAATGACCTAATCAGACGAATCAGCAATACATTTACAGATGACAGAAAATGCCTTAGAGAAGACTTTCAGAGATGATTAAAACGGGAGCAACTCAAAATATTCATAAACAGAATATTTATAAATTATAAATTTATAATTTATATAAATTATATAAATGCTATGTGTAAACTAAATACTATCATATAAATGCATGGTGTGAGTAGTCTGGTGTTTCTCATAAAATTAACATAAATTTTTCATATGACTCGGCAAGCCCACTATTAGATATAAACTCAAGAGGAAAGAAAATTTATATTCATGGAAAATCCAGTATACAAAATGTTTATAGCAGCATTTATTCACTACAACCAAAAATGCAAAACAACCCACATGTCCTTCAGCTTGTGGACGGTGAACAAACGGTGACCACCCATACAACGCACCACTACTCAGCAACAAGGAGGACTAACTACTGCCAGATACAAGCTGGATGGGCCACAAGCGCACGGAGCTGAAGGCAGCCCGACTCGAAAGGATTCTGGTGATGGCCTTCTAGTGAAGGCAGAAACACAGGGACTGAAAACACACCAGTGGTCTCCAGGGAGAGCGGCTGAGGGGGATCTGACTACAAAGGGCAAGAGGAAATCTTTGGGCTGATGGATCTCTTCTATATTTTGATCACAACTCTATGAATTTCTCAAAACTCACAGAATCATACACTTACAAGGTTCAATTTTACTGCCTGCAAACTACATCTAATAAAAAAAATTCTATGAGCCCAGGGAGGGACCTTGAGACTTAGCTTCCTCAGCACATCTGCCGACTCTGAGTCAGGCGCTTTTGTTTTCAGCTGCCAGCAGGAGAAGGAGGGGAGGGAGGCTGGGCCCTTCAAAGCCAAGGCTCCTGCTGAGCGTGACTTCACCATCCCTGTTGGCTTCTTTGTAAATGGTATACCTTCATTAAACTCCCCAATCACCTACCTTCACCCCTCAAAAAAAAAAAAAGAAGAGCTCAGAATTGAATAAACTCAAACACATTAACTTATAATACTAATGTTCAGTATTTGGGAGGAAAAAGAATTTCAAAGAAAGGAAATATTTCAAAAGTCTAATAATGGTAAAGGATTAATTTTCCCCATAGGACTTACTTCCTGGGACTGTAAATTTCTAATTTTAAAACAACATAAGCTCCTGGCACATCAAGAGACATAGGAAAAGCTTTAATTGTCTAACCCCTTGCTCAAAAAACGGCAACCTGCTCCAGTATTCTTGCCTGGAGAATTCCATGGACAGAGGAGCCTGACAGGCTACAATCTATGGGGGGTGCAGGATGCACAAAGAGTCAGACATGACTGAGCAGCTAACACTTTGCTCAAGGAGACAGGTCAATAAATTAATGGAATTTTTAAGCAAGAAGCTTTCAGAGAGACTAACTAAAGCTAATATAACAAAAGTTAACTGACTATATTATGAATATCAATCAATGACCATATTTAAATTCAGAAACAGCATTTCTAAAATGTGCATGCTGCTGCTGCTAAGTTGCTTCAGTCGTGTCCGACTCTGTGCGACCCCACAGACGGCAGCCCACCAGGCTCCCCCGTCCCTGGGATTCTCCAGGCAAGAATACTGGAGTGGGTTGCCATTTCCTTCTCCAATGCATGAAAGTGAAAAGTGAAAGTGAAGTCGCTCAGTCGTGTCCGACTCTTAGCGACCCCATGGACTGCAGCCTACCAGGCTCCTCCATCCATGGGATTTTCCAGGCAAGTGTACTGGAGTGGGGTGCCATTGCCTTCTCCGAAAATGTGCATGCATACATGCTATTTGTATTTCAGGTCACATAAAAACATAATGAAACTTACATCACTCCAGCAGACATCTAGCACAGGCCCCGTGTGCATCTGCTGGGCTTTTGGAATAGTCTGTCCACTATCTTGAACTTCCCAGCATCGAACCTACAGTAATAAAACAATGCAGACACAACAATTAATGATAACCCCTATGCTCCCAGCCATAATCAGATAAACACAAATTTACATGACAGACACTTTCCCCTATCAAACTGATGTAATAAAATGAATAATACTTGGCACCAGCAAGGAGAAGCTGAAATCTGAACCAGTGGTAGCTGTACCCTGTGTCTCAGATACTCCCTTTCTGGGACTTGAGGATTTCCCATGATGTACTTTGTATGCGTTATCTGAATTCATCTCTACAACAGCTAAACCTCTGTGTACTGTCATCTCCATCTTATTTCAGGATATGAAGCTTAGAGAAGATAACTGGCCTAAGTCCCTTACTTAAGTCAGCAGCAAAGCCACTATGCATTTATCTGATTATGAGTATGGTTAAATGGTTCAAGTTTGTTCCAACAAACCACCTGCACTTCTTTTGTGAAGTGCTTCTAAACATCCTTTGCCTTTTTTTCTACCAGAATTTTTATCTTTCTTTTTGAATACTACAATTTTTGTTTGGTAAGTATAGTGTTGATGCAGGACTGTTAATATAGCTAAAGGTGAAAAACTTTAACATAGCCTAAAGAACATTTTCAGGATGCCTAGAAGGGAAATTCACACAGAGCATCAGGGACAACATTTATTTTCCATGAATACGACACATGATCAGGGAATACACTTCAAGATACTGAACTAGAGTATGAATTTTTGAATGATGCATATGATTTTGCTTTCTTAAAAAATGGCACAAGAAGTGATCGATGCCTGCCATTCAGAACGGTTCAGACTCTTAAACTCATTTCTTTTAAAAAAGGTCATGAGTAAGCCGTAAGTTTGCTTTATTCACCTGGAGCAAAAACAAACAAAAAACCCAGCCCTGCTCATACAGAGAGATACATGACAGAGAGAACATGCATTGAAGAAGCACTTACATCATTAGCCCACGATCCTGCAATAAGAAAGTTTCCCGGCAAGGTTGGGGGGCTAAATGATAGACAACCAATGCTATCATCAGGAGAGGATGTTACTTCAATATCCTGGGGTGGAAAAAGTCCATGTTAAAGTGTATACATCATCACGATTTAATTCAAAATTGCTTTCTTTCTCACCAACACATCAAGGTCAAGCGTCCCTGTTCCCAAGAACTAAGTTAATCAGATCTCACTTACTTGGATAAAAAGGCGGAATGTAACCCAGCCAGTGAAAGTACTGGCACTGTTGGACCCCAGGCAGCATCTCAAAGCCAGGCCTGCAGCCACGCTTCCCAACAATGGCCCACCAGGTCATTCCTGCCCCGCAGTGCTCAATCATCGTCATCACCTGCCTCCCTCTCCCAGAGAAACTCTCATTCCACAGTTGTGGACTGGACCCTGGGCACCTGCAATCTTAACAAGCACCTCGTGTGATTTTGGTGACTAGGAATGTTAGGGGAAATAGGACACCAGTCCAGGGGACACACAGTTCCTCTGCTCCAGTATTTGAGAAAGCAGGCTGAACAAAATTTCAGCATTTTCACCTCAAAGGAGGCTCCCACACCAACTGGGATTCTCTTGCTATCATGGAGGTGGGACTCTCTGGCCTGTGCTGTTTCTAAAATCCCTGTGAAGCTGTATGTGGTACCTTCATAGGGTTGTGATTATCTGTGGTTGTGCTGCCAAACATGCTGGTCCCACCAGATCCAAAACCCGAGGTTGTTCCAAACAGACTCATTTTGGCCCTAAAAAATAATGGAAAAAGTAAAGGACAGGTCCTCTCTTAAGTAATAAACATCGCTAAGAGGCAATAAAAAGATACAGTTAAGTTATAGAAGGGATATAGAGAGTAAATAAATAAATGACTTGATGTCAGGCTTCTCTCTTCTGAGGAGATTTAAATATGCAACAAGCAGAGTGCCTTTTAACAATAAGCTTTCTATTTTTAGAATAGTTTTTAATGGAAAATTACAAAGACAGGAGAGTTCCCATATATCCCACATCCAGTTCCCTTCTTCCATTCATCACAATTAATTAACCAATATTGATACATTACAGCAGAGTATTTTTTAGTCACCAGCTAGAAAATAAATTCATTTTTACACAGTTTGAGACACAGTGCTGAGCAGCAGGAATGCAACAGGAAACCAGCAGAAGGCTGTGTTCTTCCAGGTTCCCACTTAGTGACAGTTCACTTTCCTCATACAAATTTCTGCACTCTGGTTTAGGTCACTATTTCTGCATGAAGTTACTAAGAAAAGCAACCAATCTTGGCAGCAATCACAGGAGTTTTAGAGTAATCTACCTTTATCTGGTTTGGCATTGTGCTGGACATTTGCCCACAAGAATTCCCCACTTTGAGTTTTTTAGGGGTGCCGTAGTCTAGTAGGCCCACCTAAGTTAGAACCATGCCTCTGCCACTCCCCAGAACTGGGATCCTAATCTGACCAAGCCTCATTTTCCCTATTCTGCAAATACAGAGAATATTAACACCTTCTCCAGGGTTGCTCTGAGTATCAAATCAGATTATCTATGTAGAAAATGTAGTATCTAGTGGACAATGGGTCATAAACAAGTTTCCTTTTTTCCTTACAAGGAGAAAGTATACATATTATAACTCTCTGATGATTCACTTACATTGATGTCATATTTTCAATTCTGTAACTGGTTAGTAAATTCTTACATCCAGCTGCCTACCCAAAGGAGCCTTGCAGCTGAGTGACATGAGATAACAAGAGTAGCATCTCTGATGATGACAACACAGAATATGAGGAATTTTAGAAGATATCTGAGTTTCCTGAGCTTCAAGAAAAATAATCAAGTGTAGACATACTAGGTCTATGAGTACATTAATATCTCAAAAAGTGACTCTGTGCAAGGATGTGGCACTTGCTGACCACCTCTGACTCAAATGATTGAGATGTATTTGGAACATCAGCTAACTGTGTGAACAAAGGAATGACAAAGGTTCTGCAATCAAGTCCAGGAACTAAATATATGATTTCGGGCAAATTATTTAGCCCCACTGGCTCAGACAGTAAAGAATCTGCCTGCAATGCAGGAGACAGGGTTCAATCCACAGGTCAGGAAGATACCCTGGAGGAGGGCATGGCAACCCATTGAAGTATTCTTGCCTGGAATATCTCACAGACAAAAGAGCCTGTGGGGCTACAGTCCATGGGGTTGCAGAGTTGGACACGACTGAGCAACTAACACTTTCTCATCTACAAAAATAGACACTAAGATCCACTTGAAGTGAAGCTGCACACATAGTGCCAGAAACCTCTGTTCCCTCCTCCTCCTCAACCGTGGAGCATTAATCAGCCTCTGTGGACCATATGTTGTGCAGGACACTGGGAACCCACAACAAGTTCAGAAGGCAGGTGTTCATCTCTAGCCTATCTAGTCTCTCACTCCCTCCTTGAGCACCCCAGCTCTGAGGGTTTCCTTTCTGCCTGTGAACACAACAAGCGCCTCCCAGTGTGAAGCATTCCTACCAGCTGTTCCTGCAACCTGGGGTGACCCGGCCTCCCCCAATGGAGGGAGTCGCTTTTTGAGATTATTAATGCGCTCACAGACCTAGTATGTCTACATTTCATTATTTTTCTTGAAGCCCAGGAAACTCAGATACCTTCCCAAATCCCCAGCTTTCTCAGTGCCAATTTTCAGGTCCCACTCAAAAGGCAGCTCCTCTTGTGAACTTTTGGGGTTGATGGAAATGGTCTAAACTGCACCGTGATGATGCTTACACGACTGTATTAAACTTTCCAAACTCATCAAAATGTGCACTTTAAATGGGTTACAGTGTGTAAGTGACGTTCAGTGAAACTCTTGGAGCATCTTTGTTTTAAAGTCACCTCCTCTCCTCAGAAGCTTCCCTGCTTTCCGAAGGTATAACACCTGATCCTCCATCACTAGCCCCTTTTCTTCACAGCACCGGTCCCCATCCGGGACTTGTCTGCAACCAGCCCCCTCCCCAGGAGAGTGCCAGCTCCAAACGGCCCAGAGCTGTCTGAGAGCTCCCCTAAAACACACCTGGTCCGCAGCACAGCGGCTGGCGTTGTCACAGATGCTTGCCTGGGCGGAGTGTGTGCACACGGATATAATAAAACACTTGGCGGAGGAAAGCAGAAAGAGAATTAACTGCAGACAGCGATAAGTGTAACAAAGGAACTCAAGCACGTTACCCTGGGAGAGACTACCAAGAATGGTCAGGGAAGGTCTCCGAGGCGGCCGCTTGCGTCTGAGGAGAAACCAGACGTGTAACCAGGAAGGGCAGAGGCGATAGGGGCTGCCATCGACTCTGCCCTTTCTCGGTGCCTCAGTTTCCCCACAAAAACGAGGGGGTCAGACCGGCGGTGATCTTAAGGCACCCTTGCAACTCCGACGTCCCTCCCAGGGGCCACTCAGGAAGCTCGCCAACGGTCCGGCTCGCGCTCCAGCATCTCGCGGCGGGACGCACTCCCCCGGGGACCCGGCCTCAGCAGCGCCATGGCGGCGGGGAACAAGGGGAATCCGCACGGGGCCTACCTGAGAGTCGCGCAGCGGAGGGAAGCCGGCAATGGGAAGCGGGAGCAGCTCGAGAGCCTGCGACCCCGCTCGGGCGCGGAGGAGACAAAGGCGAGGTGACAGGAACACTAAGCCCGAGGGACTGGGGTCCCCTCACGCCGGCCGAGGAAATTGCCTTAATTACCGCGGAGACACTACGCATGCGTCCCTGAGCCACTTCCTTTGGCGTCCGGAAGTCAGGGAAGGAAAGAAAAGGCTTCTCCGCCCTCAAGGCAATGGCACATGCGCAGAAGCACTATCGAGCCTAGAAGTCCTCGGGCCAGCAGTTTGCGGATTGGTCGAAAGTTGGTGTCCGTCGCAGTTGCCGAGCGACCGCTCTGATAATTCCGTGGTCCCGGCAGGAGAAAGGTAGTTAGAATCTTCTCTTGTGAATTTACTGTAGCAGAATTCTGATTGCAGCCAATTCACATTCAAGGCCATCCTTCGAATAGCTGGTGGTTTGCTGCCTAGGTCCCTACCGTGGCCTCCCTATTTGCGACTAGGTTATCTTGAGCCATCTGGGCTCTATGACCTCAGTTTATAGCTGTAAAATGAGGACAATGATGCCTAACTTCCAGGACTATTCTTAGCTAGGCTCAAGAGAAGTAACACGAGTGAAGGTCTTTTGTTAAGTGTAAGGTTCCATAGTAATATTAAGGGACTGTTGTGGCGCACATATGCCAATTCTGAATCTATCAGCTGGCTTCTCCCTCCCCCTTTATGAATATCTAAAGGGAAAAAAGGGGGGTTGTGGTACATACACTGAACCTTCTCCTTTTCTACTCAGTGTGGGCTGCGTACCAAAAACCTTGACATCTGAAGGTGGGGGGGACTTTCAGGGGGGGAATCCGGGGGACCTAGTTATAGCATAAAGATTCAGAAGGTCCAGTGTCGGTCTAAGAACCTACAGTTCTAGCAAACTCCCAGCTGAAGTCGCCAAACGGACCACAGTTGAGCACCAAGAATCTATATGTTTAGAAATCACTTGGGGAAACTGTTTAAAAAATAACTGATGCCTGGGCCTCACTCTTGAAGATTCTGATTTAGCTGGTTTGGGGTGGAATAGAGGGAATTGATATTTTTTAAAAGCTCTCAGTGATTCTAAAATGCAGCCAGAGTTCAAGAACTCTAGTCTAAATAATCCTAATAGCTCGTTTATTGTCTGGCTGCTGTTTATTATCTGGCTGCTCCATCTCCTGTAATTTCCAGAGCAGCCCTATAGGGTAGCTGTCTCCATTTTATAGAAAAAGAAAAGAAGGCTGAGAGAGGTAATGTGACTCGTCAGACATCAAACAGCAGTTAAGCGACAGAGCCAGTTTAAGTAGGTCCTGTACCTAACTCTCCCAACCAGCAAAACCTTAGAATCATCTCTGACAAGTACTCCCTCCTCAGTGACACCTTTCCTCATTCTTTCCCACATGAATCATCTCATACCATCTCTCCTTTCATCTTTCAAAGTCCTCTCAGTGCTTATCATATTCTGTCTCATATGGTCATGGGTGTATTTGTCTTGTCTAGCTTCCTAGATTTTAAACTTTGTGTTTTATGCCCACATATATGGCACCGAGCACAGTCTTACATATTTTGAGGTTTAATATGTGTTGAATTATATTTTCCACGTCCAAGGAATCTTCCAGAAGCCTCTGTTATATACAGATTCTTGTATAATACTGGTTATTCAGCATACTTTAAAAAAACTTTCTGCTATTTAGGAATATGTAATTGACAAGCTGCTTTTGCATACCCTATCAGTGGAACAATAGTAGCAGCCTGTGTACCAAGTATAGCAATAACATTCCAAGGGTGTTATTCAAACCCACACTTGCCCTAACAGTTACACTACAGAATAGCTATTATTACGTTATCCCCATTTTGCAGTCAATGAAACAAAGGCCAGATTGTAACTTCTCCCAGTTACAAAGGCAGTGAGTAGAAGTGGAACTGGGATGCAAGCATCCTGCCCCTCAAAATATGACTTTACAAATGGAAGACAGGCTGTGGTGTCACCTAACTTTTCCCCTCAGAAACAGGAAGAGGGATCAAAACCATCTATATCAGGCGGTATGATTATTGAGCCATAAAATAAAGGTGAACTTATGAAAAATAAAAAGTAATTAAAATTCAGTTTTGGTCATGGCTATTATTCACATTAGTAAGTCCTTCTGCAGTGTTAACACAAGGGGATATTTATGAATGACTATAGAGCTTCCCAGGTGGTGCTAATGGTATAAAGAACCTGCCTGCCAATGTGACGTAGAGAGTTGCAGGTTTGGTCCCTGGGTTGGGAAGACCCCCTGGAGGAGGGCATGACAACCCACTTCATTATTCTTGCCTGGAGAATCCCATGGCCAGAGGAGCCTGACAGGCTACAGTCCACGGGGTTGCAAAGAGTTGGAGATGACTGAAGCAACTTAGCACACACACATACAGTTTATATTCCGTTTTTAGGTGAGTAGAGACTGAATATATTTGTAATTTTAGTATCAATTTCTTTTCATTTGAAGTGATCTTTAATTCTTCTATTTTAAAAGTCCTAACATGTTGTCTTAGGTTTTTGTAAATAGCTTGGTTGCAATGAAGCACACATTAAGTGTAGCTTTACAAGGAATTGGGGGCATCTAAAAAGCAAGAGAGTTCCAGAAAAACATCTATTTCTGCTTTATTGACTATGCCAAAGCCTTTGTGTGTGTCACAATAAACTCTGGAAAATTCTGAAAGAGATGGGAATACCAGACCACCTGACCTGCCTCTTGAGAAACCTATATGCAGGTCAGGAAGCAATGGTTAGAATGGTACATGGAAAAACAGACTGGTTCCAAACAGGAAAAGGAGTACGTCAAGGCTGTATATTGTCACCCTGCTTGTTTAACTTCTATGCAGAGTACATCATGAGAAACGCTGGGCTGGAAGAAGCACAAGCTGGAATCAAGACTGCTGGGAGAAATATCAATAACCTCAGATATGCAGATGACACCACCCTTATGGCAGAAAGTGAAGAGGAACTAAAAAGCCTCTTGCTGAAAGTGAAAGAGGAGAGTAAAAAAGTTGGCTTAAAGCTCAACATTCAGAAAACTAAGATCATGGCATCTGGTCCCATCACTTCATGGGAAATAGATGGGGAAACAGTGGCTGACTTTATTTTTTTGAGCTCCAAAATCACTGCAAATGGTGACTGCAGCCATGAAATTAAAAGACGCTTACACCTTGGAAGGAAAGTTATGACCAACCTAGATAGCATATTGAAAAGCAGAGACATTACTTTGCCAACAAAGGTCCGTCCACTCAAGGCTATGGTTTTTCCTGTGGTCATGTATGGATGTGAGAGTTGGACGGTGAAGAAAGCTGAGCGCCGAAGAATTGATGCTTTTGAACTGTGGTGTTGGAGAAGACTCTTGAGAGTCCCTTGGACTGCAAGGAGATCCAACCAGTCCATCCTAAAGGAGATCAGTCCTGGGTGTTCATTGGAAGCACTGATGCTGAAGCTGAAACTCCAATACTTGGCCACTTGATGCGAAGAGTTGACTCATTGGAAAAGACCCTGATGCTGGGAGGGATTGGGGGCAGGAGGAGAAGGGGACGACAGAGGATGAGATGGATGGATGGCATCACTGACTTGATGGACATGAGTTTGAGTAGGCTCCGGGAGTTGATGATGGACAGGGAGGCCTGGTGTGCTGCGATTCATGGGGTTGCAAAGAATTGGACATGACTGAGCGACTGAACTGAACTGAAAGCTGATGATACAAAATGGGTTCCTGTGTAGAAGTACTCAATCTCACAAAGAAAGCCTCACGGTTTTCACAACCTCTTGTGTCTCAGACTCTTTGACCCCATTCCTGAAAACAATGGCCTGAAAATATTATAAAGAAATATCCACCCAAAATAGTGGAAGAATTTGAGAGAACTATAGGGCTTCTGCCAGCAGAGGGAGACCTTGACTTCTTTTTACAAGATTGTTTTCTTGATGAACAGAAGTCCAAACAGAAGTAATGTTTCTCAATAGTTTACTACAAAAACATCCCGCTGAAAATATTTTTTAACATCTATGTACTTGTGGCTTAGCTTTGATAGCATCTCTTCTTTTCAGCATCACTGAAGAGGTATTTACATCAAACAGTTCAAATGAGATACTCAGGGAAGTCATGGAAATCCCAGAGTGTTTTTTTGCCTGTTTTGTAGAAAGTGCAAAATGGGTTTATTTTCCCATGAAATCATGACTTCTGAAACCAATTAGCATCATCAATGATGACAGTTAAATTTCCCAGAAACCTGGGGATATTATGAGAGCTTTTATTTTACAAGGGTGATTATGAGCCCTTAAGGAAAATCCAAGATTCTCTGAACATCTTTCTGTTGCACCAGTTTTTATTCACTTTAATTATAAACAGATTCCAACCCAAATGTTCTTTCTTGATTAAAATTATGAAAATATTAAAAATAAATACAGATGTAGAGAGGATGTCTGTTGTCAGTTGCCATTTTAAACAGCTGCCTATTTTACAGTAATCCTTTTTAGAAACAAATCTTAAGACTTAGAATTCTAGCTGGGTCCCAAACAGCTACTAACGTTAACTTTTCATCTGTATCTAATAAAGACAGGGAGCTAAGCCCAACTGCAGTGTATTTTGCTCTCCTCTCTCCTCCCATTTTTGTTTCCCAAAATAAATGAAAATTAGTTTACATAAATTTCTAACATAAACTTGAAAGGAATTTAATTATCCAAAGTGAATGTATCTGCAAACCTTTTTTAAATCTATTTTCAGATTTTAATGACTATGGTAGATTTTTTTTTTATTGCTCCTCATTTTGACAGCATACCCTAATCCAGACTTTCTGTGGCTTAACCACATATTTCTAAGTTGGTATTTTTCTCTTTTACAAAACTTGTCAAAATTCAATGATTATTAGATGTTAAGGGAGGAAGTGTTGTATACATTCAAAGAAAAACTTGCAATTTATAACATGTCTTTTAGAATTTGCAATAGTCTCACAAGTAAGTCAAATTAACGATATACCAAAATATACTCAAGAGGAAATATCTGGTTCTGATGTGACTAGAGAACATAATGTAACAGGCTTGATATCAGAGACCCTTACAGGGCAGTGTGCATGCCTGGCCACACATGACACACTTAACAAGCACCAGCACCATGATTAAAGCGTGAACTATGGAGTCAGACTCCCTAGGAGTAAGTCCCAGCTCCACCGCTTTGCAGTTATGTGACCTTGGGAAAGTTACTTAACCTCCCTGCACGCTTGATGCCTCATCTGAAAATGCAGATAGGAAAGGTACTTGCTTATAGGGTTTCTGTGACCATGAAATTAGTTAATGCTGGTAAAGCACCTAGAAAAATACCTGGCAACATAATAAGTGCTATACAAGTATTTTCCTTCATTATTGTATTTGGCCTTATTTACTCCGTCTTGAGTAGGGCTGGCTTAATGGCTGTGCCACCCGTGCAGTCACAAAGGCCTTATGCTGAGAAGGGCCCCATGCTTGGTTTAAGTCTCTGCTGCTATCATCTTGAAATTCTTAATAACTCTGAAACAAAGGACCCTACACTTACCTTCTTCATTGGACCCCGAATATTCGGTACCTGGTCCTGCCCTGGAAATAGATGGTGTCACTGTCCCCTTCTGCTACATCTGGCTGGGGCTTTAGACAGGCAACAGCCTCCATGTTCTCACCTGTAAACTGTGAGTCTAACTACTGCCCTGACAAGGCTCTTGGGAGAGTTAAGTAAGATAATATGTAAGCAGTGATTGGCACATGTAAGTTCTCAAAGGTATATTCTGTTCACATTTATCGTGATAAAAATTAACCCAACGTTTCTTTACTTCTCCTGTAAACACATATTCTTGCCTACAATTACAAGAAACTTTTCAGTGCAGTTAAAAGTTTGTTGAAAATACAGATAAAATCATAAAACTCATCTCTGGAAAATTAAGATAGGTTTATGAGAGGAAAAGATCACACCTTTACTGTTATCAGTTCAGTTCAGTCGCTCAGTCGTATCCAACTCTTTGTGACCCCATTAATCAAAGCACACCAGGCCTCCCTGTCCATCACCAACTCCCGGAGTTCACTCAGACTCACGTATATCGAGTCAGTGATACCATCCAGCCATCTCATCCTCTGTCTTCCCCTTCTCCTCCTGCCCCTAATCCCCCCCAGCATCAGAGTCTTTTCCAGTGAGCCAACTCTTCGCATGAGGTGGCCAAAGTACTGGAGTTTCAGCTTTAGCATCATTCCTTCCAAAGAAATCCCAGGGCTGATCTCCTTCAGAATGGACTGGTTGGATCTCCTTGCAGTCCAACGGACTCTCAAGAGTCTTCTCCAACACCACAGTTCAAAAGCATCAATTCTTCGGCGCTCAGCCTTCTTCACAGTCCAATTCTCACATCCATACATGACCACAGGAAAAACCATAGCCTTGACTAGACGGACCTTTGTTGGCAAAGTAATGTCTCTGCGTTTGAATATGCTATCTAGGTTGGTCATAACTTTCCTTCCAAGGAGTAAGCATCTTTTAATTTCATGGCTTCAGTCACCATCTGCAGTGATTTTGGAGCCCCCAAAAATAAAGTCTGACACTGTTTCCACTGTTTCCCCATCTATTTCCCATGAAGTGATGGGACCGGATGCCATGATCTTCATGTTCTGAATGTTGAGCTTTAAGCCAACTTTTTCACTCTCCACTTTCACTTTCATCAAGAGGCTTTTTAGTTCCTCTTCACTTTCTGCCATAAGGGTGGTGTCATCTGCATATCCGAGGTTATTGATATTTCTCCTGGCAATCTTGATTCTAGCTTGTGTTTCTTCCAGTCCAGCGTTTCTCATGGATAGGCCTTATTAAAATTTGAGGCTTCTGTAAATCTTAAAGCTGAGCAAGTTCTTTGTTCTATAAACCTAGGCTAGAGAAGAATTCAAGTGACTTGAATTTGGGTGAGAACTGATAAAACCCTGAGGAAATATTTCAAATAAGTATATTATTAATGAGAAGTATGCTCAAAATCAAATCAAAGCACTGAGGACTACATCAACCCAGTATTTATTCATAATGAACATTACCACTACTTTCACAGTGAATGACTGAGGCATGACCCCTACACTATGAAGGCAAAGGAAAATGTAACCAAGAAGAAATTGCTTGATACTTGCATTAATTTGCAACCTTTCAAATTTAGGTTATTATTACTTTTGTTACTGGGGCTTCCCTGGTGGCTCAGACGGTAAGGAAACCTCCTGCCATGCGAGAGACCTGGGGCCGATCCCTGGGTTGGGAAGATCCCCTGAAGAAGGGAATGGCTACCCACTCCAGTATTCTGCATAGTCCATGGGGTCGCAGAGTCAGACACGACTGAGTGACTTTCACTTCACTTCTTCACTTTTGTTACTATAGGATACTTCATGCCTTAACATTACTTGTACTGTAGAAAGTAAATAAAGCATTTCTGCAGACTTTGATGACAGGTGTTAGACATTTTTTCAAACAAATTTAAAAGTCAAAATAACATACATTCTTCTATGATTTAATTTAGAACATAGGATAGAAATTAATCTCTAAGAGAATGATAAAGCCTTCTCAAGAAAATTAGAGTATAGCATTTTTTGACAAAAAAATACAATTACGAAGTTATTATATTTTACCTCTATAAAATGAAGAACATTTGTTCTTTGCATAACAGTATCTACTGCTGAAAACAAAACTAATGAAAAGCCTTTTGTGATCACAAGATATATTCTGACATATTTTTATATCCACCCACCAAATTTTAATTTGTTAGGTAAGTACACTCTGGAAAGATAGTCTGATGATAGGAAGGTCAAAGCTTGAATTTCTGCCTTCATTTTAGAGTCTGCCATTATTTCCATCTGTCAATAAAAGTAAACTACAGTCATACCAGAGTCTTTGCTACAGTTCTGTCAACTCAAACTGGTAAATCTAGATTGGTTTTAGTCTCCAAAACCACGAGCAATAAACTTTAAGTCAGCCAGAATATTCTAGAGCTGCTACAGCTAAAAATATTAGTATGGATTCCTTCAGTAGTTAGGAATGGTCTGGCATCTTTATAATTTCCTTCTCTCCTTTTTTTCCTCACAACTACGATAGAACCGTAGACAATGGGTATTTAACTAAGATGAGAATAAATTAGGTCAACTCCACCCAGCTAATCTTACCTATTAGCATTCACAATTCAATATTTCAGCAACAATTTACTGCCAAACAGTGCACATAGCTGTTGCTAGTTATATAAAAATTCAAGAAGAATAGCTTCAAAATATGATGCAAATAGCCACCCCAGTGTTCTTGCCTGGAGAATCCCAGGGATGGGGACGCCTGGTGGGCTGCCATCTATGGGGTCGCACAGAGTTGGACATGACTAAAGCGACTTAGCAGCAGCAGCAGCCACTGCTAAAAGTAAAAAGCAATAAAACATGACATTTGCATTTTAAAAAGAAACATACTTCTTTTCTCCAAAATGGTTGGCAAGTAATATAAGGTCTCTTTAGGATGCTGTCAAGTTTCATCTGGTCCCGTTTTGTCAGTGGAATTAAAGTACCTCTGGGTATATTTAATCTGGGGGGAAAACAGGTGAAAAAACAATCAGTAAAAACAAAGTGCTCCTGTAGCTTTAAGGTCACATACATTTCATTTTTATTTATCGTGCTATTTCAAAAGACTCAGAAATAACAGATGAAAAAAATCAGTACAGGTTCACTTTTAAATATGGAGTTTGAGGGAATCTGGTATGTCTTTGACCAGCAAGTATTCAAGATCATAGTGGAAGTCTGTTTCAAGTTGTTTTCTTTCATGCCACACTCACAGGACGATGACAGGAAGATAGACATGGGTTATAAAACAAACGCCGGGAGCACTAACACCATGTGTCTCAACACCAAGGCTGCCCCCAGAGCGCCGCAGTCTTAGAGCGGTGAGTGCCAGTGTGTGTGTGGCCAGCAGCGAGATCCACTGTGGGATTTCAGGTCCCACTGAATCCTTAATTCTTTGTAATTCAATGAGAATTTTCTGGGCCAAGGAAGTTAGTCTATCAATTTTCACTTATGCATTCATACGTGCACACAGACATACGTATACGCATCTATCTTGTTTCAAATTTTTTAAAAGTGGATTGTAATTTTATCTTGGTATGTGTTTTAAAAATACAACATGAGAGGTCCAGGATTTATGCTGTGAATTGCTTTTTGAAGTCACAAATCCTGGATTTCCCAGCAGAGCTCTAGTTTCAAACAGTCTTTCTCAATGTCCCCACAATAATGACTATTTGCCACTGGCAGCTCCTGGATAGGGTGACAGTTTGATTGAAAGAGAGACCTAGAGGGATTTTCCTTGAAGCCATGTTTGTGTAGCTATCATGCTGTTTTTTTTTTGATTGTACATTTATTTAGAGTACATTTATTTTGAGGGCACTGGTGGAATTTATGAGATACACCTAGAGTTTCTTCATTTTCTGCCTTAATCAGATTCTCTGTCCTAAACTTGTATTAGAAATGATCTTCATACAAATAGATCACCCCCGACGGATTTTGACCATGATGTATACACTAAACTGAACAAAACTTTGATTCACTACAGCATAAACATTCAAAAGTCAAAACCTGAATGTTTTCTCTTGTGCCCTCATTTCGTAAGAAGCAGCGATCATTCCATTTTTAGAAAATAAGCGCCTTTAACCAAGGTTTGCTCACTGCTTGAAGAAATCCAAATATGTTTAATTTCACTCTCAACTCTCACTAGCCAATTAAAACAATAAAATATCTTAAAATATCACATTAGCAGAGATGAATAAAGTGATAATGTCTTATGCTGAGGGGCAGGTGGGCTCTTACTCTCCAGGGAAGACAAAATAATTAACCTATCCAGAGGGCAGCCGAAGCCTTAAAAATGTGCATACCCTTTGACCCAGCAATTCCGGGAATTCAGCCTATGGGACTAATTAAGGATACAGGCAAAGATTTAGTCACAAGAGGGTCAGTCAGAGGACTATCTTTCAAAACAGAGATTTGGAACCCATCCAAATGTCCAATTACAAGGGACTGACCAAATAGACACACTCAGAATTGAAACCAAGTGGAAGAAGACATTCAAATAAGATCATAGGGATGTATTTAGTGATAAGGAAGTGCAATTACATTGTGTTGTGGGAGAAAAGATTTCAAAATCAAGCTCTTCCAAATTCTTTTGGAAGAAATTATGGCAACGCACAGCAAATAATCTACAAGGGCAGAACTGTTTATCTATAGGTGACTTTTATATTGTTACTTAATGGTATTTTTTTCTATAACGAACACATATATCTTAAAACTGACAAAATGTGGATCCCTCAACTTTAAGTAATCTTAAAATGAGATTTTTAAATGAAATTAAGAACCTATGATAAAATCAATTCAGATGGCAAATGGTGTTGTCAATGATTACTATTTAGATTCAATGTCTTAATACTTTCTAAGTATAAAGAAATTATTAAAGACTTTAACCATAAGGGTAAAATAAAAAAATGTCTTCTAACTAGCTAAAGGCTCAATTAACCAAATATATTTAAGTATTTTAGTAGTTGAAACAGAAACATCAATAAATTAAATTTATAATGATATAATCCTGGGTCATCGTGAACAACGTAAGTAAAAAACAGTAAGCGCTTCTCCTGGTGGTGACTTCAGGCTGAGTGCTACATGTCACGGTGAGTCATCATTTTAAATACCCTCATTCTGCTAACTGTCTAACCTTTTGATATCAGAAGGGAGGAGACCAAGCCATCTAATAGCTGGAACTGTGAGATTATGGGCTTCAAAAGACATAGCCTAAAATAAAGAGCAGAAGTATATTAGCTAAACGTTTTGCAGAGAACTAGCATACTTGTTTGGAGAAGGCAATGGCACCCCACTCCAGTACTCTTGCCTGGAAAATCCCATGGACGGAGGAGCCTGGTAGGCTGCAGTCCATGGGGTCTCGAAGAGTCGGACACAACTGAGCGACTTCACTTTCACTTTTCACTTTCATGCATTGGAGAAGGAAATAGCAACCCACTCCAGTGTTCTTGCCTGGAGAATCCCAGGGACGGGGGACCCTGGTGGGCTGCCATCTATGGGGTCGCACAGAGTCGGACACGACTAAAGCGACTTAGCAGCAGCAGCAGCATACTTGTTTTTGCAGCAATTTTTTTTTTCAACTTATTAAGGACTCTTACTGAAGACTTCACACTCCCAGAGGCCACAGAAGTAAGAAAATCACCAAGAGCTTAGCTAAACTGGACTTTCAGTGGAGGTTTTAAAACTGCTCTGTACTATTTCTGTGTTGATTTTCTATAACGTGAAAGTACAAATGACCCTCTCTGACCCAAATTTATTGTTGTTTATGATTCCACACCTTAATCCCTTGCTCCACCATCCTTTTCTTCTGCTATAAACATATACATCTGCTGCTGCTACTGCTAAGTCACTGCCCACCAGGCCCTGCCATCCCTGGGGTTCTCCAGGCAAGAACACTGGATTGGGTTGCCATTTCCTTCTCCAATGCATAGAAGTGAAAAGTGAAAGTGAAGTTGCTCAGTCGTGTCCGACTCTTCCAGGGACACACAAAGTGTATACCAGTGATTCCCAAACTTTACCATGAGTCAGGATCACTTGGAGGGCCCACCCTTAGAATTCCAGACTCAGGAGGTCTGAATGAGGACTGAGAATTGCATTTCTAACAACTTCCGAGGACCACATTTTGAGAACCACTGATGTGTAGTAGTTGCCATCCCTAGTGGTAAAGTTTGGTGGTCTTTTTATTTTTCCTGATGGTTGGAATTGGAAAAGTCAGAATTCAAGACTATATATGCTTTTCAGGGTATAATTGGTAATCAGTGTTGCTATGCTGAGGGCTTGCCGTTACTTCAGCAGGCCAGGAGAGTGGAGGATAATTAAGGCCTCTTGCCCGAAGGTAATCCCACTCTGTCATCTGGAGTCACACTGGTTATGCTGGAAGCTGGAATCACAGACTCTGAAACAGAGCGGCCCTAGACTAGGACAGTAGCTTCCCTGGTACCTTTTGGGGGCCCTCAGCTTACTAGGGGCTGATAAGTAAATGCAGAAATCACTCCAGTGAATAATATAAACTATCTCAATAGTGGAAAAGGAAAAATATTTTTCTATACTTACCATAGATCCGTACTTATAGATACACATTATCTCTATGCCTGTTAAAAGAAAGTTAACTTTGAAATTTGTCTCCTTGCATATTATAGTTAGATAATTATATCTAACATCTGCAATTTTTATTTTTGTGAACAATACCAGTGGAAAATTTATGGTTCAGTTTAATACAGTAAAAAACAATAAATATCCCAAATGATTAGTCATTCATTTAAATCTAATAATCATATTCTTTTAAAGTATTTTATGAAAGTGTTCTATGAGCAGAAAAACACAAGCTATAAATATGATTTGATTATGACTATTTCAAATAGTCTAACAATAAATTACCATGTGGATCAGCATCTACCAGAGTAAAAACAGGAATGTGAAATGTATCCCACAACTTCTTGACTAGAAGTCTTGTGTTCAGATCAGGTACCCCCTTTCCCTAAAAGCAAGGATTGAAATCATGCATTTTAATTTCAGTAGAATGAAACTGATGACACTGTATCCTTATTTTATTATTAACATAAATATCTTCATAACTTTGACTTAATTATCCCAGGCCTAGGAAAATATTTTAGCAGAAACAAAAATAATAAAAAATGTGACATAAAGATGTCCACTGCAGTGTTACTTAAAAGGACAGAAACCACAGTAAATATCCAAAAGATCTAACAACAGGCAGCGTCGCACGGTGGTGACATGTGTCGGCTTCAGAGCCGACTGCCTGCAGAGGCGCCTGGCTCCGCCACTTCTTAGCAGCATGGATCTTAACAGTCATGAAAACTCTCTGAGGTCTGGGGCTTTGTAATAACCCCTTCTGATATTATTACAGGAACTAAGTTATTTAATAATTATAAAGCATTTAAAAGTATCTGGTTTAAACTCAGGATTTAATAAAACCAAACAGTAGAATAGTATTATGACGTGATTAAAACAATAATTATGTAGAAAAGTAATTTGAAGAGCATTACAATACTGTTAAAAGAGAGAACAGGAAACCAAATGAAATGTGGAACAGGGAGGAAGCAAGTAGAGGTGAGAACTGGCTTTTGATGGGATAGCCCTGAGTCTGAATTCCCTCTCCACCAATCACTAGTGGGTTTCCTAGTCTCTTTAGGCTGTGGCTTTATTTATAAAACTGAGCTAAATATGCCTACCACCCAGAGTTATGGCACTGTAGCAATGTGGAGTTGAACTATCTTAATCCCAGTACTATGGCTTCCCTGGTGGCTCAAGTTTTTTTTTTTTTTTTATATGTATTTATTTAATTTACTTATTTGGCTGTGTCTGGTCTTAGTTGCAGCACACAGGATCTTTTGTTGTGGCCCTTAGGCTTTGTTGCCCTGTGGAGTGTGGGATCTTAGTTCCACGACCTGGGATTGAACCCACATCCCCTACATTGCAGATTCTTAACCACTGGACCACTCCAAGTCCTAGTTTTGACCAGCCTTGAGATTGTGGTAAAATACCTTCCTGGGTCCCAGTGTTCTATTGTTAAAATGGGGATGATAATAATACCTATCTCATAAGGCTGGAGAGACTTTACAAGTTGATATGAGGGCATGAAGAGAAGGGGGCAACAGAGGATAAGATGGTTGGATGGCTTCACTGACTCAACGGACATGAGTTTGAATAAGCTCCAAGAGATGGTGAAGGAGAGGGAGCTAGTGTGCTGCAGTACATGGGATCTGAAAGAGTTAGACACAACTGTGTGACTGAACAAACAACGTAGAAAACAGCAGTAAATGTGAACCCTTATTACGTAAAGTGCCTAGCAGAGTTCCTGGTGCATCACGAATACATAGTGAATGGTAGTGTATTTTAATTGTTTCCTTTGGGAGAGATAACCCATATACGTGGTAGAGGAGTCAGACAGTACCAAAGATTCCTTCCTAGCCCAGCCCTCGACTCTAAGCTCCCCTCTGCAGGGGCAGCTACTACAGGCCAGCTACTAGTGGGTGTTTCACCATCCATACTAACAACAGCAATTATCAACGGCTGCCATGACAGCACCAACATGTAGGTAGACAAAGACTAGAAGGCAGCATTCAAGAGGAAAGAAAAGGTAAAAAGAGAATTGTGACCAAGAGCTGAGCTTTATGTGCATCTCCAGTGCACTAGTACCAGCTGTGATTCAAACTCCAAGGGCTGAAACGGAGGCCTGGGCCACTGCTGGTTTCTTTGTCTGTAACAGCTTGTCTTCTGATCGGTCCAGCAAGCATGCACTCTCACCAGGAAGGTGTGAAAGAGCAGGAGGACTCCACCAAAAGTGAACCACAGGACAACGCCAGTGAGCGATCACTTCAGGGGTTCAAGTATGGCCTTTATTACTGGTGAGGTCTCAGTGTACATTTTCTGTCACAACTATTCTCCCCTCTCTTCAAACTGGGCACATGCCACTAGGATCTCCTGTTATCATCTCAAATTCTTATTTCTAAGACTACATTCAACATCTTTTTTCTATGAAGAACCAAGCCTCCCTGCCACTTGTTCTATAGCATCCACGGGGACATCGTGGTAAAGCTCCACACACTAGAGTCATTTTGACTCATTCCTCTCATCCCATGGTCATCACGTCCTTTTAAACTTGCCTTGGAAATGTCCTTTGCTTAAGTCCTTTCTCTTTAACCATTTCCCTGGCAACCTGCCACCTGAGAGCCTCCAGACAGGCTTCCTGAATCCAGTTATCTCCCTATCCATCTAACTAATGATGCTACCACACGAATCCTTGTCATTTCCTTTCTCACCAATCCTTCTCACTTTTGTTAACACTTGATATTTTTGCACTAAATCAGGATGCCTCCTGGGGGTGGCCAGGCCTTCCAAGATGCCAACAGCTGCCCAACATCCTGCTCCCTTGGCAGGTCAGCTCTCCTACTGCTTCCACAAACATACCTCATAAGCTTCCTACTTACTATTAATAAGCCAGGAGAACTGTAAGTAGATGAGCTTTTTTTTTTTTTCTTCAGAGAACTAGGTCTTTATGCAGATCTAAGAGTGGAGGAAGGCTGGTACAGGAGGGGGAACCTGATGTGTCTGTTGCTCTCCCATCATCTCACTGACCCACACTCCTGGCTTCCTGTACTGCCACCTCCTTCTTCCCCAGGCCAGCAGATGTCACTGGTCTCCCCAGTTTTATGAACACCTCCCACATTACCCTTTGCTAATTATTGCCTGTAGTTCCCTGTGTATTACCTCAACATATGCTTCTGTGGTCTTTGCTCTTCTTTCAACAGCATACAAACTGTGTGAGGAAGAACAAGAGTGGCTCTTGTTCATTCAACCCTGTCAAAGTTCCCATGTTACCATATTATAGTCAAGACAAGTAGCCCCTGTGGGAATGGTGTTGAGGGTGATACTGAGAGCCTGTGTAAACTTACATTTTTATTAGAAAATCTCTGGTGTTTAAGAATCGGGACCATCACCTTGATTTCAGTCAGATTTGAGAATGGTTAAATAAACGCCTTGGAAATTCTTGTTCTATAATCCCAAAGGATGCTTCACAGTGACAAGAGAATGCTGTTCAAACTCATAGATGAAGTTATAAGCCACTCTTCTGTGTATATGTGCTTCAGTCGTGTCTGACTCTTTGCAATTCCTTGGACTGTAGCCCACCAGGCTCCTCTGTCCTTGGGATTTCTCAGGCAAGAATACTAGAACAGGTTGCCATTTCCTACTCCAGGGGATCTTCCTGACCCAGGGACAGAACCCATGTCTCCAGCACTGGCAGGCGGACTCTTTACCACTGAGCCACCTGGGAAGCCATAAACCCCTCTTACTGATCACCAAAGTAGTACATTAGTCTGGTAATTGAGGTAAAAGCAGATAATATACCGTAACCATGATGCATGGAGACATTTTGTTGCAAAAGTTGTCATCCAGGAGGCGCTGAAATGTTGCATCTTTTTCTACAATTAGTAGAAATTTCGCATCTGTAATTAAATCTGTGGAGTTAAGGCTGATAAATTTAAGGCATGTGTGTTTCAACCGAACCACTAATTATAAGTAACGATGCCATATTGATCAATTCAAAAGTAGCTATAGATACAGAATTTTTGTTTTTACCTTCACACTTCAGATACCTATTCTCTTCCAGGGCATCTTCCCAAGCCAGGGATTGAACCTGCTTCTCTTGCCTCTCCTGCATTGGCAGTCAGATTCTTCACCACTAGCGCCACCTATTCACACACAGTATTTACATATCTGTCTTTCTTACTAAGTAGTGAGCTCCTAAAAATATCCTAGAAAAGGGAGCATGATGTGTTCATCTTGACCAATACAGGGTATGGCTTACTGGTTACACATTATGAAGGCTTGATTTATTAAAGTAAAAATGAATGAACATTCTGTAAGTTTAAATAGCTTTCTCACTCAAAGGATACTCTGAATTCCTTGAATATTAGATGGCACAGCAACAGCCTAAGTTAACAAGAGGAGACAGTTTTTATTTTAAATAAATAGCAAGTATAACAACATTTGGGCTTCTCTGGTGGCTCAGATGGTAAAGAATCCGCCTGCAATGTGGGAGACCTGGGTTCGATCCCTGGGTTGGGAAGATTTCCTGGAGGAGGGCATGACAATCCACTTCAGCATTCTTGTCTGGAGAATCCCCATGGACAGAAGAGTCTGGTGGGCTACAGTCCATGGGGTTGCGAAGAGTCAGACATGACTAAGCGACTAAGCAAACAAACACAATAACATTTAAAAATGTATCAAGAACACTTTTTGTTGTTGTTTAGTTGCATCAGTTGCAACCCCTGTGGACTGTAGCCCGCCAGGCTCCTCTGTCCATGGGATTTCCCAGGCAAGAATATTGGAGTGGGGATTTCCCAGGCAAGAATATTGGAGTGGGTTGCCATTTCCTCCTCCAGGGGATCTTCCCAAGCCGGGGATTGAACCCGTGTCTCTGAGTATCCTGTACTGCAGGTGGATTCTTTACCACTAAGCCACTGGGGAAACCCTATATTTTTTTAATTTTCATTTTTAAAAATACACTGTCATCAGAAGTCTATACTTCAGTAAGAAAACAGTAGGACACAGATTTACTTTTCAATAAGAAAACAGACATACAACCCAAACTACTTCCCAGCAGGTGAAAATTTCTTGGAAACTTTATAGATATGTGACTTAAAAAGCAGAAACTGATGAAGGAAAGACTTCCTTCTCATAGGTGTCATTCTCCTCTTTCCAAAATGGTGAGTTAACCATTTCCAAACTTCTGTGCTAGTTCTGTGACTTTCTATGTACTAAAGCCTAGCAAACACTTTAGTCTCAAACTTACAAATTTCAGAACCAGAAAATTTTGTGAAGATCACATAAATAACCATGCTAAAATGGTCAAGTCACACTCTACCTGAAAACAAAAAACAGTGCATTTAAAAAAGGAATGTGTAGGTTTGTTTATTTCAATATGACATCTGACAACTGGCATATTTGGAAACTGGATAATATACAACCCCATAAAGCATATACCTATTCATCCTTTCATTTTATTTTAAAGTCTTAAGCTCTGAACTACATAACAAAGCCAGTCAATAAAGTGCGTTTCAAACACAAAGGAGTTTGATATGGATGGCAGCACATGAACACAGTATGGTGCTTACTGTTGCACGCGTGCAGTTCACCTTGGTGCCATCTTCCTCGAGGTACTTTAAATCGCCAGCAATTAAACCTTTTGATGTAGACAGCTGAAAAAAGTAATAGTCATATATGAAACCTTTTTCTCCAGTGCATTTTATGCTTCTAAGTCCCTTCTCATGTTCACCTGCTAAATTACATAGGCGTTTTGGATCAGACTGAAATTTAAGAAATAAAGGAGAAAATACATAAGCGTTTAGGAATGAAAAGTATTTGATAATTCATCAGTTTTGCTTCCTTTAGCCAAGGAGATACACTGAGACTAGATTATTTAAATTCATAGTGAGAAAAATGTAATATCAAAAATATGAAAAGAAGGTACAGGTTACATTTATTCTTCTACTATAATTTTCATACTTTTTGTTTTAAAGTATCTTTTATTAAATGCTACTTACAATATGCAGACTCCTCCTCGGCACTTTTAACATACAGGAAATATCATTAATAATATTGTCCACAACAGTCTGGTTACCAAAGAGTTGGCTGTCAGTGTAATAAATGTCTCTGTGAAAATTTTTAAAATATATATTTTAATTAATCATATTTTCTCTGAATATGATAATATTGGAATATGAACTGAAGAAAGCTTTGAGTGGATGTAAACAAATAATTTATTACCCACAGACTAGTTTTATGTAACTTTTCAAAACATATAATGAAAGTCAATCCCACACATATAATGAAAGTCAATCCCACTTAATCTCACAACACATTTCAAAGAGTAATTTATTAGAACAATGTACTTACCTTTTGGTTGCATAAGTATTGCTCTGTACTAATTTATAAATCATGGAAAATATTTTAAGAATTAGTGCTGGAAAATAAGATGCAATAAGTGAGTTACTTATCACTTATAAAAATCAAAACATTCTGTGATCAAGGATTAACTCTCTCTAGTTACTTTCCACAACATTATAAAAATTATCTTTCCAAAAGAGAAGTGTTAAGTACAGAATGATAATTGTCTACAAGTTAGATAAAATTAAGTGTTCTATGTACAGCAAAATTGAAAGAATATTTTTCCACTGAATCATATATTTGAACATTCATTTTGGAATAATACTTTACTTCCACAGTTATTTACAATACAAAATTCTACAAATTTACTTCAAGTACAGGATGGCCTATTAATGAACAAGTAAAAATTATTTAGCTCAGAACAACTATAACCCAGAGAGTAATCAAAATTATTTATTTTACCACTAAAAGCTAAGAAAGATGAATTTACCAAAATTTTTAACTGATTTTGGTGAATCACTTTTGATTTTTCTTGTGGTACAATGAGATACCATGTGAAGACCCACAGAATCTTCAAACCTGTCATTTTGTTTAAAGCAAGGGAATAGAATAAAAAAGAGTTAACTTCTGAACACCAAACAACATATGATTAATTTCCTCTTCAGAACATCATTTAAATCCACATTTCTTCCCAATGTAAGCACTGAAGTTTTAGGATAACCTCATTTATAAGCTTAGAGAATTCCAAGTGGTAATTAGGTAATTATCTTGGCAACATACAGAGGCACTAAAAGAGTGTTTAAAATACATGAATTAAACACCTTTGATTATAGTGTGTGTGCATGTGTGTGTATTTCTTTCCTGGGAAGACAGTTAGCGTATGTGACTATTATAAATTATTTCACAATTTTATTAGCATTTTGCTTATTGATTTAATACTTTTATTCAATTTAATAATAAGTTTTGAAATATTTCATTTAATTTACCCCCAAAGTTGCAGTAATGAAATAAGTTTATACTAGGTTGTTAAATTGAACTGCCAAGCCTGCCCTAAAGATGGCAGAAGGCACCAGGCAAACAGGCCAGGTGACAGCTGCTTCTAGGCTGGGTGAAATCCACCTTGCAAACCATGATTCAAAAGTTTACAGTTTCACTAATTATATTGATCATAAAAGAATAATGAATGACTAAGGGCCTTAAGATTTCTTTAATTCTTTTCCTATAACTCTTACTGAGGACTAATTTTGCAGTGTTTTTCATTGTTTAGTGAAAAGTGTCTACAGGTTGAGGACCTGAAAGAATCAAACTATGTAACTAGATTCTAAGATTCTGATAAAGCTGTTTGCTGATTTTACCCTCTTGGGGACATGACTCCACAGGAAATCTGCTAAGAGAATGAGCCATTGCAATGTGTTCTGTGCTCAGGATACATTTATTTTGGTCTCAATATCAGGGCTGGTTATAGCTCCCCTGAGCAAGTGGTTTGCCTCTGCAGTACAGATAAGAATTCTGATGGTGATATTGTCCCCTTTGAGTGCTAGAAAGCTTAGATCCAAGGCTGGCGCCTATTTTTAGCAGGACTGTAAGACTTTATCATATGCATTTTGAATTCTAACTTCTTTTGGTGCTCCATTTTTTTGTTCCTAGCATTGTTTTCCCTTTGCCTTATCTTTAACACCTACTTCTAGTTTATATAACCTGCCTGTATGGTATGTATTTTATAAACTTCCTTAAATCCTTTTTGGCAGGGTAAAGGCAACAAACAGAATTAAATCCAACTAGAACGCTAACTCAAATAAATTCTAATAATGACTTAGATAATGCACTTAAAAATTTAAAAATGCAAAACGCCCACTTTATATTTTCCCAGCTTGATCTGTTGTCTATTGTGAATGCAGGCGCTTCATTTCTTGCCAAGCTTGTGACTATGTCTTGGATAATTTTTTCTATAGATGAAAGAACCTCAGAACTGAAACAATAAACACACAATGATTCAATCTTAATTTTAAATTAGACCTTTACAATAGGTAACATTGCTCCAGAATATTAATTTTTTGTTTCACTGGTTGTTTTTTAAGACTAGATGATACATGTCAATAATATTCTCTCCCACATGAGTAATACATTAACTTTTAACATGAGTAATACATTAAAACAATTGTATTTGTAGTGGTGAATTTCAAAGAATTTCATTTGCTTATAATATTACTTCTCAAACAATTACCAACTTAAGTAATATCTCCCTTTTAATGACCAATTTATAAATACATTAATATAAATGTATTGATACAATGTATTGATATAAATACATTGATCTTCAGATCAACCTACTTTAAATACACACTCATTGCCTTGAAATACTACTGATAAATCTTTTAATTGATGTAATACTGGCTTTGAATTTATTTCCCCAAATGCAATGTGAAAATATTTCCAAAAAACAGTTCTTACTGTATGTTACCCTAATTGATGTCATGCCATAAATCAGCCCTTTTGAATTTTAGTGATACAAAAAGAAAAAAGTTTAATCATTACCATAAAAGGGCTTGGCAACTACTACACCACAGAAAATTATTAAGACTTAGCCCAGTTTTCTGTCAGCTGACTCTTAATTTCACAAGCCATCAGCTTCAAAACATGTTATTCTGTTATAAACACCATAAAAATATTGCCTAGGAAGGAAAATAATATTAAACCTAGAAAATGCACAAAATGTAGTGTTCTAATTTCCATAGAAACTTCACAGCTTTCATTGAAAATGCATGTATCAGAAAATAACTTTTAAAACATTCAATATTTTCTAATTTGGGGAGCAAAAACTGATTCAAGTATCTTATTCATTTTTCTAGTTTGGAAAAAAAGCTGCAGTAATATTATGACCAACTTTAAAACAATCAGATTCACATCTGAAACTTAAACAGGGACTGCCACCCCCTTCTTTTACCCTCTTCTAGTACTCCCTTAAACTAAAACATTTTGTAAATTTGTTTGAAGGTTTTTTTGGTAGTTGGTTTGGGCTTAAATGACAGTAATTTGTTTAAGTGAAAAACCTTGCCGATAAACTAGAAAAGCAGATCAAGTAAGCGGAACAACAGAGCATTTTAAGTGAAAGTGGTGAATAATGTAAACATATTTCCTGCAGTTAACTCCAGGTTGGGCAGCTGGAGAATCTCTGTAATTGATTTTATCAGCACCACACTCTAAGCTAAACTCTAACTGCTTTAACTGATTTAAAGAAATGTGTATTTTCTTCCCTTTCAGGTCCATAAATCCCATTGTCTTAGTATAAACCACTTAAAATGTGTTGACTGCCTCATTCATTTTGATAAAACACACTTATTAAGAACTTACAACATTGATTTCCCCCCACCTTTTCTTAAAAATAAAAAAAAAATGCTTGAAAACTTCTAAATTTCCACAACTTTTAAAAAATAAACACCAAGCCAAACTGTGCCTTAAACTCCTTAAACTGTCCAGATCTCAGGAAACCTGTGACCCCAGCTGTGGGGATGCTCCTGGAACATTCTAGAAGACACGGGGGGGGGGGGGGGGGTGTTACTGTGGGGGAGGGGTGTAGGTGCGGCTGGCACCTGGCTTTTTGAATTGAGAATAAACAGCAGAAATAGGAGGCACTAAACAAGGGCCTTTCTTCGGGTTCAGGGCTGGTGGGCCAAACAGGCCTCTGTGGCCTCAACATTCTGAGGCAGCCTTGCTTTCCAGATTGGGGAGACGGGAAGGGGGCCCAGCATTTCTCCACAGAGCACCTCAAGCCTGGCTGGGCAGAACTTTCTTGCTCCCTAACTCCCAGCCGTCTGTGCCCCAGAAAGAGCCCGTATACCTGGAAGCCAAGCGCAAACCCCCGCCCGCGGGCTCCTCGCCGCCTCTCCTCAGGGCGGCCAGTAGAGAAGCCCTGTGCCGGTCCAAAACATCAAAAAACGAGGCCTCAGGGCCCCTGGGCGTAAAGGCCATAAGGACCCACTGCAACAAAAGCGTCCCACAACAGGAGCTCCACCTGGCCTGAGATCACCCTTCTCTGTACCCACAATGCACTTCCAGGGTGGGGCCTGGAAGGACAGAGCTCCTCTCCGGAGCTGGGGGGGCCGGACTGCGCATGCGCACACCTCACCCCCAGGTGGGGCTGGACTAACGGATGTGCATAGCGCTTGCAATGACTGAGACATCTGTGCGCAGGGCTCTATCAGGTGCAGTTTCACCTGGGCCCCTTCCTGGGTACCTTCTGACAAGCCTCAGGGACCAATGTCAGGGACCAGCAGGATATATTTGGGATGTGGTACCAAGATTTGAGACCTTGAAATGGTTTCATATCTCCTTTTTTGGGGAATATCTCCCAAATATCTCCTATTTAGGGAAAGTCATATCAGTGGTTTTTCACTAAAACAAGTAGTTATGGCTATCCAACTGTGTATCAGACACAGTTCTAGGCACTGGGTGCAGATGAGGATGAAGGCAAATGAAATTTCTGCCTTTGCTAGCATTTATGTAGTAGCCTAGGGCTTAAAAACCTATTTCATTCAGCCGCTCCCTTTAAACTCTCATAACCACACCAGTGGGGATTTTGCAAGAGAGGAGAAAGCAGTCCACAAGCCCAGGCAAGCCTGGGTTAATATCCCAGCTCCATCACTTTGTTGGGCTGCCAGATTTTGCAAATTATAACACAGGACCCTCAGTTAAAATTGAATTGCAGATAAACAGTGAATACTTTTTTTAAGGATAACTTGGTCCCATGCAATCTGTGGGACACTCTTTTACTAAAAAATAATTTCATCGTTTACCCAAAATTCTTATTTAATTGTTCATCCAGTATTTTTAACCTAGAAATCCTCCCCTGGCAGATTTGAACTGAGCCTTCACTCCTACTCTCTTCTAGAGCAAAAGACAGAAATTCTAAAGCCTCAGGGAAGGAGTGCTGCCCCTGGGGGACAGTTTCCTTGAGGGAGAGGAAAGAGGGAGAGGCCTTGGAGCAGGGTGGCGCTGAGACCTTCCTAGGGAGTAGGGGGCAGGATGGTGTCCTGGGGTCTTGGCCTCAGAAGAGCCACCTGACAGCAGGCTCTCTCCAGAGAACTATTTTGTTCCCTCAGTTTCTGGTTATTTGATACTGTTGAAACAAAACCTGCTTCCCACCATAAATAACGAACTCCCTGTGTTGATAATGATGACTGTCTGTGCCAAGCCCTGTGCTGAGGGCCTTTATTATTATCAACACTAATACTTCCTCACTGCCTACCCTACACGAGGCAATTGTAGCCTGCCCTAGGCAATTGTAGTTACTGAGGACACGTCCCTGAGCAAGGCAGGCAGAGTCCTTGCCCTTAGGGGACTCACAGTCTAAGGGAAGGGGGAAATTGAGGAGAAATAGGTGAACACTGAAATAATTGAGGGCGAGCTGTGCATTTGAATCAACAACCCTATGCAGTAAAAATTATTCTCCCCATTTCACAGATGAAGAAACTAAGGCTTGGAGAGCCTGAGCAGGTTGTACAAGACTGCCTTGTGATCAGCACGATGAAAGGTAAATCTCGACTCCAAAGTGGAGCTCTTACCATTAGGTTATGAGGCACCACTGAGGGTCTGGCTGGAAATGGGTCATAATTTTGCAGGGGTTTCTTTGATGGGTGGAATTGCCCCTCCGGCCTCAGGTTTCTCACCTTTCAGATGAAGGCTTTGCAGCAGCTGGGTTCTCCATGAGAAACAAACAAATAAAAGATCTTTGAACGGAGAGGCTGAGTGGGGTGCCTCTCTCCCAGGACTGGAACCATCTGACCACTGGTCTCTGTCCCTCAGGAGGGCAGAAACCCTTCTGTATCACATAGCGCTAACACTCAGCCAGAAGCCAATGAATGGCCCCTCTAGACCTGACATGAAATAAAAGGTCCTGAGCTGGGTGGGGGCCGGGGCAGGGGATCTAAACAGTGAAGGGAACAAACCCATAATAAAGCTGGCCTTCCTACAGGCAGAAACTGCAAGGTGCAGACAGGCCTCTCTGGGATTCTCCCTGCATACACCAGAAGGGGCGGCCTGAGCCCTCCTCCCAGGCAGCACATTCCTGCCCTCAGTTATCCACCTCCACTCAGGTAACCCGGATGCACCTCCTTAACATCAAAGTGAACCTGCCCAGCCCTAGGCTGAGAGGAAACCGAAAAAACAGATTCTATCCCTAGCGACAGATTGCAGAGGAAACGCAGGTGCCACTTTGCAGGGCAGTCCCAATACCAAGTTCTTTCCTCCTGCTGGTCCACTGCGCTCAGCACAGGGATGAGGGCTGGGGTCAGAAAGCTCCCCAAACTGCATTCCAACTGCACACACTTGGAAGAGTGAAGAGCTTTTCCCCAAAACTTTCTTGCGGGTCTTTCCTCCAAGCTTAGCCTGTCACTCAGAAATGTGTTTGAGGACCAGCGGCTTCACGATGGTTAGAAAGAGCATCATTTAAATTAGGTGCAATGATCGTTTCCGTGTCTAACACACCAAGAGATGGGGAAGGATGGGGAGGCCCTTTCAGCAAACCAGACAGGAGAGGATCCTTTGCTTGGTATATTTAAACAAAGTGTTTTTTTCCTTGAAGCAAATGTGAATGAATTTTAACATCTTGTCAAATTCTTGAGAGGAAAAGAGTAGAGAAAATGCTATAATATCTTTACTTCTTGGGGCTTTATAAAGTGTTTTACTTTTGTGTGTATATTTTTAAACTTTTAAAAAATTGTAAGAATGATACACGCTTCCATAAAATATTTATGTAATTCAGAAGATATTAAGTTAAAATGAACGAACTGCAGCTCCATTGCCCTTTGTCCTGCTCAGGACTCTGTGATCCTTCTGACCCTGGAATTAGTCCTTCTTGCCCTGAGGGCCTTTGCACTTGCTCTTCCCTTAACAGCCTGGAATGCTTTGTCCTCTTTTCTCTCTGTGCTTTCTGCCCTCCCTCCCTAAATCCAGCCTGGCTCATTTTCCTGTGTCCTTCATATCTGGTCTGGACCTCTTTCCACACTGCCCCTAAGTCTTGACCCCTGCTTTTTCCTTGTCTTGACATGCCTTCCTTTCTCTTCCCTGGGGAGCAGGCGCCGAGCTCAGCCAGTGGTCCCGGTTCCTCTGTGCCTGACACAGGGAAGATACTCAGCTGTGCTTGTTGAATGAAGGAATGACACCCTGAGGGATTTATCTCTGTAATCTCTCTTTAATATTTCATCCAGTCATCTTTCTACAGATGCCCAAAGAAGCATAGTTTTTAAAAATAATTTTATTTCTTTATTTTTGGCTGTGCTGGGCCTTTGTTGTTGTGTGGGCTTTTTTTCCCTAACTGTGGCAAGTGGGGACCACTCTGTAGTTGTGGTGTATGGGCTTCTCATTGTGGTGGCTTCTCTTGTGGAGCATGGGCTCAAGGGCTTCAGCAGTTGCGACTCCTGGGCTCTAGAGCACAGGCTCAGTAGTTGTGGCCCATGGGTTTAGTTGGTCCAAGGCATGAGGGATCTTCCCAGATCAGGGATCGAACCCAGGTCTCCTGCATTGGCCATCGAATTCTTTACCACTGAGCCACCAGGGAAAGTGAAAGTGAAAGTCACTCAGTCATGTCGGACTCTTTGAGACCCCATGGACCATACAGTCCATGGAATTCTCCAGACCAGAATACTGGAGTGGGTAGCCTTTCCCTTCTCCAGGGAATCTTCCCAACCCAGGGATCGAACCCAGGTCTCCCACATTGCAGGCGGATTTCTTACCAGCTGAGCCACAAGGGAAGCCCAAGAATACTGGAATGGGTAGCCTATCCCTTCTCCAGGGGATCTTCCCGACCCGCAAATTGAACCGGGGTCTCCTGCATAGCAGGCAGATTCTTTACCGAGTTATGAGGGAAGCCCAGCATAATTTTTTAATATGAATAAGCCTCTACTGTGAATTATTCTGGTGTTGCTGCCACTGGTCATAACATCAAACATGCAAAATCTTATTTACTCCTTCCCATTTTAGGAGAGAAAGTTGAGGCTCTGAGAAATATAAGTGAGTTTGCTGGGTTTTCTAGAGATGCAGATGACAAAACATGGACAGGAATAGTTTCTCGGCTCTCAGCCACTATATGATATTGCCTCTAAGCCAAGGTAACTTAGGGCTGATGAATAAATTCACACATTTTTCATAGCCAGTGATTGTATACCTGGATGTAGGTTATAAGGCAGAGCAATGAAACAAAGTTAAATTGAATTTTAATAAGAGCCCCAAAATATTTGTAATCCTATAGGTCATTTGATTGATGAAGTCATGCTTGTTTTTAGGGAGGGGCTATGTAATCCACTCCCATAGACCCAACACCAGCTGCCATGATTGGTCAACCAGGAGTTTGTTTGGATTTTCCCGTAAAATGTAAAAAAACCCAAAACAAAAAAAACATAAAATGTAAAAAAACCCAAAACAAGAAAACCCCAAACAAACATTTTGGCCAATCCAGTACATCCTCCCTTTCCCCACCCTCATTCCAGATTATTTAGAAGCAAATCCTGGACATCGTATTACTTCATCCACAGTATTTGAACAAATATCTCTAAAGCATAAGGATCCTTTAAAAAATAACCATGATCCATTATCATATCAAAACTTGACTTCACAATCATCCTTTCATATCACCGAATATGCTATCACTGTTGAAATTTCCCAGCAATTTCATGAACTGTTTTCAGTTTGTTCTTGTCAAAATGCAAACAAGGTGCATCTGTGCATGGCTGCGGATTGATATTTCTCTCATTGCTATTGTTGCTAAGTCATGTCCGACTCTTTGAGACCCCATGGACTACAGCACACCAGGCTTCCCTGTTCTTCACTATCTTGCAGAGTTTGCTCAAACTCATATCCATTGAGTCAGTGATGCCATCCAACCATCTCATCCTCTGTTACCCCCTTCTACTCTTGCTCTCAATCTTTCCCAACATCAGGATCTTTACCAGTGAGTTGGCTTTTCATATCAGGTGGCCAGAGTATTTTAACTTCAGTTCAGCACCAGTCCATCCAATGAATATTCAGAGTTGATTTCCTTTAGGATTGACTGGTTTGATCTCCTTGCAGTCCAAGGGACTCTCAAGAGTCTTCTCCAACACCACAGTTCAAAAGCCTCAATTCTTTGGCACTCAGCCTTCTTCATGGTCCAACACTCACATCCATACATAACTAGTGGAAAAACTGTAGCTTTGACTGTTATGGACCTTTGTTGGCAAAGTGATGTCTCTGCTTTTTAATACACTGTCTAGGTTTGCCATAGCAATCTTCCAAGGAGCAAGCATCTTTTAATTTCGTGGATGCAGTCACCATCCACATTGATTTTGGAGACCAAGAGAATGAAATATGACCCTGTTTCCGTGTTTTCCCAATATATTTGCCATGAGGTGATCCAACCAGTCCATTCTAAAGGAGATCAGCCCTGGGTGTTCTTTGGAAGGAATGATGCTAAAGCTGAAACTCCAGTACTTTGGCCACCTCATGCGAAGAGTTGACTCATTGGAAAAGACTCTGATGCTGGGAGGGATTGGGGGCAGGAGGAGAAGGGGACGACAGAGGATGAGATGGCTGGATGGCATCACCGACTCGATGGATGTGAGTTTGAGTGAACTCCGGGAGTTGGTGATGGACAGGGAGGCCTGGCGTGCTGCAATTCATGGGGTTGCAAAGAGTCGGACACAACTGAGTGACTGAACTGAACTGAACTGAACTGATAGGACCAGATGCCATGATCTTCAGTTTTTGAATGTTCAGTATTAAGCAAGCTTTTTCACTCTCTTCTTTCACCTTCATCAAGAGACTCTTTAGCTCCTCTTCACTTTCTGCCATTAGAATGGTATTATCTGCATGTCTGAGGTCATTGATATTTCTCCCAGCAATCTTGATTCCAGCTTGTGATTCATCCAACCTGGCATTTTTCATGATGTACTCTGTGTAGAAGCTAAATAAGCAGGGTGACAATATACAGCCTTGACATATTCCTTTCCCAATTTGGAACCAGTCCATTGTTCCATGTCTGGTTCTAACTGTTGCTTCCAGATCTGCATACAGATTTCTCAGGAGGCAGGTAATGTGGTCTGGTATTCTCATCCTTTTAAGAATATCCCACAGTTTGTCGTGATCCATACAGTCAAAGACTTTAGTGTAGTCAATGAAACAGAAGTAGATTATTTTTTAATTCCCTTGCTTTTTCTATGATCCAGTATATGTTGGCAATTTGATCTCTGGTTCCTCTGCCTTTTCTAAATCCAGCTTGTACATCTGGAAGTTCTCCATTCATGTACTACTGAATCCTAACTTGAAGGATTTTGAGCATAATCTTTCTGGCATGTGAAATGAGTGATATTTCTCTTAAGACTCTTTCATTCTAGAGGATTCTCTCTTTTCCTTCCTTGCAGTTTACTTGTGGGAGACACCAAGTCATTTGTTCCAGAGAGTTTTGTGCAGTTAAGAGTTTGTGGGTTATATCCCTGTGGTACCATTTAACATGTTTTTCTGTCCCCGGTAGTTCCTACCAGTAAAAAGTAAAAGTGCCATTCAGGGACTTGACTGTTTCTGGGTTTTGTGGGTTTTTTTTTTTTTTTTTTTTTTTTTGGCAGGGTGGGGGGGATAAAAATATTCAGTAGGTGGTTGGAAATGTTTAGGGCCTCCAGTCTAACCTTCCAGGGTCTCTGTGGCTGGGACCTCCAGCTCAAGATGCTTCAAGCAAGCCTGAGCCTCTCATTAACAGAAGAAGAAGCCAAGCCTAGAAGGTTCAGTAGTGCACAGCAGAATCCCTGCAGAGTTCAAAATCCCTTAGCGGAAGACGACCCGGGAGGAGGAGACCCAGGAGAGCTTTAGAAGCTGCAGGTCCATCCCACTTCATGTGGGTCTGCGGGAATGTTCCTCAGGCTGGCTCCCTCTCTGCTTGCCGGCACGCAGGGTGGCCCACAGCCCCAGTCTGACTCATCCTCTCTGCCGTGTATTTCTTTCTTCCTCACACCCCACGCTCATCACTCTCCTCCACTCACCCCTGTTGTCGGAACTACTGAAGCTGGGACCTAGAGACACCCCACCATGACTACTTTCCATTCTTGCTCCAAGGTCTAGTCCCACTTTATTTGAAAAATCAGCTGACACCTAGCAGAGACTTGCTTTGATTTTAAAAGACTTTAAAAATTTTAAAGTAATTCTCATCTTCCTCTTCTGCTGTTTCTTTTCCTTCTTTTATTGTTTGTTTTCCATCTTAAAGACTTCTTGGCAACTGGTTTCAGGAGAAAGAGATCTTTTACAAAAGACCACAAGGCATGCTCCACGCCTGCAGCCAAGGTGATAAAACTCCTCAGGTGTTTTCCCCTTCCACTGCCAGTGTCGACCGAGCCCGGGCACGCGCCAGGAGGGCTTCCCAGTACCTGTGGACAAGTTCGTGATTCATCCAGCACTCAGAGACAAGCTGCTGCCTGGCACCCAGGTTCTTCTTGGCACCAGAGATTCAACGAACTAGAGCACCAGATGTCCACACACACACTGCTGGTGTTTTAGTGAGGAGGACAGATTATAAGGAAAAAAACCCAAGAACACGTCATAAATTCAATAATGGTATGTTACAAGGAAAATTAATCTGGGTGTTACAGGACTGAGTGACTGGGTGGAAAACAGCAAAGAAGATGGACAGACAAAACCTGAATAATGAGGAAGTTGGGTCCAAGTCTTGGCACTGTCCCTTCGTGTCAGTGTGATCTCCAGCAAGATTCTCAACCTCTCTGGGATTCAGTGTCTTCTTTTGTGTAATGAGGGTATTAATGGTATCTACCTTTTAGGGCTAGCATAAGAAGTAAATTAGTTAATATGTGTAAATGAGTCAGTGTATGTCTGGCCTATTGTGAAAACTCAATAAGTATCTCTTATTAAGACATGTTCCTCTTAGGAGTGTCCTTGTATATATCTACAAATTGAAGGCTCTGAGAAGTCCTGCATTAAAACCTTACTGAACTTGTTTGGCTTACATTTGCTGAACTTACTTTTTTCATGACATTCCCTCATGAATGTTCAGGAAACCAAAGCTCCTTAGAACACATTTTAAAAACAGCTTTATTGAACTATAATTCACATATAAAATTTGCCCATTTAAAGGGTGCAATTCAATAGTTCCTGTAGCATATTTGCAGAGTGTGCAACCATCATCACAATCTAACTTTAGAACATTTTTGTCCCTCTCAAAAGAAACCCTGCATCTACTAGCAGTGATTTCTAATTTTTCTCTTTCCCCAGCCCAAATAACCACTAATCTGCTGCTGTCTTTATAGATTTGCCTGTTCTTCACAATTCATATAAGTGGAATCATACATTATGTGCCCTTTTGTGACTCATTGCTTTCATTCAGCAGAATGTTTTCCAGGTCCACTCACATCATGGCATGTATCTGTGTTTCATCCTTTCCTATGGCCAAAAAGTATTTCACTGTATGGACATACCACATTTTATTTATCCATTTACTACCTGATGAACTTCCATTGTTTCCACGTTTATGAAGAATGCCACTGTGAACATTGCTGCAGATGAACGTTTTGTGGATGTATGTTTTCATTTCTTTGGGGTGTATACCTGGGAGTGAAATGACTGATCATGAGATAGCTCTGTTTCAGTTCAGTTCAGTTCAGTCGCTCAGTCGTGTCTGACTCTTTGCGACCCCATGAATCGCAGCACGCCAGGCCTCCCTGTCCATCACCAACTCACGGAGTTCACTCAGACTCGTGTCCATCGAGTCAGTGATGCCATCCAGCCATCTCATCCTCTGTCGTCCCCTTCTCCTCCTGCCCCCAATCCTTCCCAGCATCAGAGTCTTTTCCAATGAGTCAACTCTTCGCATGAGGTGGCCAAAGTACTGGAGTTTCAGCTTTAGCATCATTCCTTCCAAAGAACACCCAGGACTGATCTCCCTTAGAATGGACTGGTTGGATCTCCTTGCAGTCCAAGGGACTCTCAAGAGTCTTCTCCAACACCATGGTTCAAAAGCATCAATTCTTTGGCGCTCAGCCTTCTTCACAGTCCAACTCTCACATCCATACATGACCACTGGAAAAACCATAGCCTTGACTAGATGGACCTTTGTTGGCAAAGTAATGTCTCTGCTTTTGAATATGCTTTCTAGGTTGGTCATAACTTTCCTTCCAAGGAGTAAGCGTCTTTTAATTTCATGGCTGCAATCACCATCTGCAGTGATTTTGGAGCCCCCAAAAATAAAGTCTGACACTGTTTCCACTGTTTCCCCATCTATTTCCCATGAAGTGATGGGACCAGATGCCATGGTCTTCGTTTTCTGAATGTTGAGCTTTAAGCCAACTTTTTCACTCTCCACTTTCACTTTCATCAAGAGGCTTTTGAGTTCCTCCTCACTTTCTGCCATAAGGCTGGTGTCATCTGCATATCTGAGGTTATTGATATTTCTCCCGGCAATCTGGATTCCAGCTTGTGTTTCTTCCAGCCCAGCGTTTCTCATGATGTACTCTGCATATAAGTTAAATAAGCAGGGTGACAATATACAGCCTTGACGTACTCCTTTTCCTATTTGGAACCAGTCTGTTGTTCCATGTCCAGTTCTAACTGTTGCTTCCTGACCTGCATACAGATTTCTCAAGAGGCAGGTCAGGTGGTCTGGTATTCCCATCTCTTTCAGAATTTTTCACAGTTTATTATGATCCACACAGTCAAAGGCTTTGGCATAGTCAATAAAGCAGAAATAGATGTTTTTCTGGAACTCTCTTGCTTTTTCCATGATCCAGCGGATGTTGGCAATTTGATCTCTGGTTCCTCTGCCTTTTCTAAAATCAGCTCGAACATCGGGAAGTTCACGGTTCACATATTGCTGAAGCCTGGCTTGGAGAATTTTGAGTAGTACTTTACTAGCGTGTGAGATGAGTGCAATTGTGCGGTAGTTTGAGCATTCTTTGGCATTGCCTTTCTTTGGGATCAGAATGGAAACTGACCTTTTCCAGTCCTGTGGCCACTGCTGAGTTTTCCAAATTTGCTGGCATATTGAGTGCAGCACTTTCACAGCATCATCTTTCAGGATTTGAAATAGCTCAACTGGAATTCCATCACCTCCACTAGCTTTGTTCGTAATGATGCTTTCTAAGGCCCACTTGACTTCACATTCCAGGATGTCTGGCTCTAGGTCAGTGATCACACCATTGTGATTATCTGGGTCATGAAGATCTTTTTTATACAGTTCTTCTGTGTATTCTTACCACCTCTTCTTGATATCTTCTGCTTCTGTTAGGTCCATACCATTTCTGTCCTTTATCGAGCCCATCTTTGCATGAAATGTTCCCTTGGTATCTCTAATTTTCGTGAAGAGATCTCTAGTCTTTCCCATTCTGTTGTTTTCCTCTATTTCTTTGCATTGATCGCTGAGGAAGGCTTTCTTATCTCTCCTTGCTATTCTTTGGAACTCTGCATTCAGATGCTTATATCTTTCCTTTTCTCCTTTGCTTTTCGCTTCCCTTCTTTTCACAGCTATTTGTAAGGCCTCCCCAGACAGCCATTTTGCTTTTTTGCATTTCTTTTCCATGGGGATGGTCTTGATCCCTGTCTCCTCTACAATGTCACGAACCTCAGTCCATAGTTCATCAGGCACTCTATCTATCAGATCTAGGCCCTTAAATCTATTTCTCACTTCCACTGTATAATAATAAGGGATTTGATTTAGGTCATACCTGAATGGTCTAGTGGTTTTCCTACTTTCTTCAATTTAAGTCTGAATTTGGTAATAAGGAGTTCATGATCTGAGCTACAGTCAGCTCCTGGTCTTGTTTTTGTTGACTGTATAGAGCTTCTCCATCTTTGGCTGAAAGAATATAATCAATCTGATTTCGGTGTTGACCATCTAGTGATGTCCATGTGTAGAGTCTTCTCTTGTGTTGTTGGAACAGGGTGTTTGCTATGACCAGTGCATTTTCTTGGCAAAACTCTGTTAGTCTTTGCCCTGCTTCATTTCATATTCCAAGGCCAAATTTGCCAGGTGTTTCTGACTTCCTACTTTTGCATTCCAGCCCCCTACAATGAAAAGGACATCTTTTTTGGGTGTTAGTTCTAAAAGGTCTTGTAGGTCTTCATAGAACCATTCAACTTCAGCTTCTTCAGCATTACTGGTTGGGGCATAGACTTGGATTACTGTGATATTGAATGGTTTGCCTTGGAAACAAACAGAGATCATTCTGTCATTTTTGAGATTGCATCTAAGTACTGCATTTCGGACTCTTTTGTTGACCATGATGGTTACTCCATTTCTTCTGAGGGATTCCTGCCTGCAGTAGTAGATATAATGGTCATCTGAGTTAAATTCACCCATTCCAGTCCATTTCAGTTTGCTGATTCCTAGAATGTCCACATTTACTCTTGCCATCTCTTGTTTGACCACTTCCAATTTGCCTTGATTCATGGACCTGACATTCCAGGTTCCTATGCAACATTGCTCTTAACAGCATCGGACCTTGCTTCTGTCACCAGTCACATCCACAGCTGGGTATTGTTTTTGCTTTGGCTCCATCCCTTCATTCTTTCTGGAGTTATTTCTCCACTGATCTCCTGTAGCATATTGGGCACCTACCGCCCTAGGGTGTTCCTCTTTCAGTATCCTATCATTTTGCCTTTTCATACTGTTCATGGGGTTCTCAAGGCAAGGATACTGAAGTAGTTTGCCATTCCCTTCTCCAGTGGACCACATTCTGTCAGATCTCTCCACCATGACCCGCCCGTCTTGGGTTGCCCCACGGGCATGGCTTAGTTTCTTTGAGTCAGACAAGGCTGTTGTCCTAGTGTGATTAGATTGGCTAGTTTCCTGTGAGTATGGTTTCAGTGTGTCTGCCCTCTGATGCCCTCTTGCAACACCTACCGTCTTACTTGGGTTTCTCTTACCCTGGTGGTGGGGTATCTCTTCACGGCTGCTCCAGCAAAGCACAGCATTGCTCCTTACCTTGGACGAGGGGTATCTCCTCACTGCTGCCTTTGCTGACCTTCAGCATGGGATAGCTCCTCTAGGCCCTCCTGCGCCCTCGCAGCCACTGCTTCTTGGACGTGGGGTTGGTCCTCCCAGCCGCCGCCCCTGACCTCGGACTTGGGTAGCTGCTCTCAGCTGCCGCCCCTGACCTCGGACTTGCGTAGCTCCTCTCGACCACTGCCCTTCAGGCACGGGGTCCTCCAGGCTTCTGCCCCTGACCTCGGATGTGGGGTAGCTACTCTCGCCTGCGCTTTAGTGCATGCAGCTGCCCACTCTTTAGCTCAGACTGAGCGACTTCACTTTCACTTTTCACTTTCATGCATTGGAGGAGGAAATGGCAACCCACTCCAGTGTTCTTGCCTGGAGAATCCCAGGGACGGGGGAGCCTGGTGGGCTGCCGTCTATGGGGTCGCACAGAGTGGACACGACTGAAGCGACTTAGCAGCAGCAGCAGCAGCATTTGGCAAAAAAAGAGCACTCTTTTTGGTGTGTTGGTGCTGTCGTTTTGTCTTCTCTGTAGTTTTCCTTCCTCTTCCTCCCCACTACCACCACCGTCCCGACCCTTCCCACCATCTAGGGAGCAGGTCAGAACTTTGCCACTTCCCAGCTGTGTGTGGTTTCAAGCAAGTGAAATTTACATTTCTCAGAACCTCCATTTTCTCACCTATAAAATGGACATAAAGATGAAATGAGGTTATTTATGTAACATTCTTACACTAGTGTCTGGCCATCAGTGGTAGTTCTATTCTTGTTAGTAGTATCTGTACATTTACTGGTGAGATCTTACCAGTATAAGCATTATATGTTGGTAGATGTGATTGTAAACAGTGTCATAACCAGGAGTCCTGTGCTTGCCTCCCAGGAGGGAGAAGGACAGGCTCATCCTCACCTCCACTTGATTCCACCAAATGAATCTCTAAAGTGATTGCATCGATGTGCAATGTCAGTGGAAGCCTCACTCACTCACATCCTTGCCAATCTTTGATCATGTTTCAGCATTTTTTACTTTTTGCCACCTTATGGTTTTGATGTGGATACCAGGCACCTTACCTGGACTGTTTCATTCAGCACCTACAAACACCCCGTGAGGTAGATACAGAAAGTCTTCTGTGTTGAAGATTAAGAAACAGGCTTTGAGGTCAAGGTCCAGCCCTTAAGATATGAAGGCAGGCGGTCTGGCTCTGCTGCCTGGGCTCTCAGCCATGGCTTCACTCTGCTTCCCATGGAGCCAGGGCTGGCAGATGCACGTGAGCGTGACCTCAGGGTAACTACTTAAGACCATTAAGAAACTTACATGTTCTTCCTTTCATTCAACAAGTATTTATTGAGCATCTACTCCTTGCCAGACGTTGCAAACAAAGTCAAGTCCCTGTCCCCAGGGCTTAAGAGTCCAGTGGGGGAGACAGATCAAATAAATCTGCAAGAGTACTTCAACTCCAGGGAGAGAAACAAAGCAGGATCAGGAGGCTGCAGAGCGATGGGGGGCGATGGTTCTGATGGGAGGTTGGGGAAGGCTTCTGAAGGAGGTGGCCTTTATATGAAGACCTGAATGAAGTGAAGGGTGGGCCACGTGCCCACCTGCAGCAAGAGATTTCTTGGAGGAGGGACAGCAAGCATGAGTCTTTGAGGCAGGGCTTGGTTGGGATGTTTGAGGAACAAGGAAGCTGTTGTAGGTGGAATTCTAAAGCCAGACCCCCAGTCTCTGGTCATTCAACCAAACACGAATCCAGCTAGTGCTGTAAATGGACTTTGTGTTTGTAATTAAGGTCCCAAGTCTGTTGACCTGGAGGTGTGGAGATGAGCCAGGTAAGTTAGGTCTAATCAGTTGAGCTCTTTAACAGCAGAGAGCTCTCTCTGGCACCTGGCAGGGAAATTAAGAGGTGGTTGAAGCACAGCGTGCTGCGATTCTTGGGGTCACAAAGAGTCGGACACGACTGAGAGACTGAACTAAACTGAAGCACAGGAAAGATTCCATGTGCTACTGCTGGCTTCAAGTGGAGGAAGACACATGACAAGGTGGCCTCTAGGACTTAAGAGCTGCCCCTGGCTGAACACCATGAAGGAAATGGGGACTACAGTCCTACAACCACAGGAATGGAGTTCTGCCAGTTACAGGCAAGAGCTCGGAGGAGAATCCTCAGCTCCAGACAAGGGCACAGCTGGCTAACACCTTGACTTCCACTTGAGTGAAGGGTACAGCTCACCCTGCTGGACTTCCAGCTTCCAGAACTGTGAGCTAATATTCAGGTGTTGTTCTAAGCTGTTGACATGGGGGGTAATTTGTTATATAATAGAGAAAATTGATGGAGAAGGCAATGGCACCCCACTCCAGTACTCTTGCCTGGAAAATCCCATGGACGGAGGAGCCTGGTAGGCTGCAATCCATGGGGTCGCTAAGAGTTGGACACGACTGAGCAACTTCACTTTCTCTTTTCACTTTCATGCATTGGAGAAGGAAATGGCAACCCACTCCAGTGTTCTTGCCTGGAGAATCCCAGGCACGGGGAAGCCTGGTGGGCTGCCGTCTATGGGGTCACACAGAGTCGGACATGACTGAAGTGACTTAGCATAGCATAGCATAGAGAAAATTGATACAGAGTTCTGTGGCTGGAAAGGAGGATGGGAGAATGGTGGCGTGGAGAGGAGATGGGGCCTGAGAGGTCACGTCAGGCCAGATGCTGTGGGACTGCGTAGGCGGTGGTGAGCACTTTGGCATCTGTGCTGAGAGACACACAGAACCAGCACAAGCATCTCATGCTCAGCCCTCCTCGCTGTCCGTTCCCAAGCTTGCCTCCTCTAATTTTCCATCCTTCCCAGTGTTCCTCCCACCACCACCACCACCCCGCCTCCCACTTCCTGGGGTCATCTACCGATGTGTGTGTGTGAATTGGTTGGGGCACTATTGATGGGAAGTGACTGGAAAACAATACAAACTACTTAACCTCTGAGTCCAGGGACTTCAGGCTTAGCCGGATCCAGGAGCTTAAGTTATCTTCAGAAATCTGTGCCTTTGCAACTCTCTACTTTACTGTCTTCATTGTCTTCATTCTCAGGCAGGGTCTCCCTGTTCTGATGGTGGAAATGGTTATCAGCAGCTATGAACTCACATCCTGCCCTGTTATCAATCCAAACAGAGCCATCTCATCTCTCCTGCATGGTTCCCCTAAGAGTCCTGGGATAACTGGCACTAGCCCAGGTTGGGTCACATGACCACACCAGAGCCAGTCACAAAGGCTGGGGGTAGGATAGGTAGAAGACTTTCAGTGGCCTGGCCACCACTGTATACCTGTTCCAGGACATGGAGCACAGGGGAGGGGGGAAGCAGAGGTCTTTAAGCCTACCTGGAAACCCCTTGAACAGAGAAAGGGAGAGATGGTCCTTGGGGATCCTCTAGGTGGTCACTGGGGTGCTGGAGCAGCCAAAGAAGGTCTGGATGCTGAGCAGCACAGCCAGTAGACGCCCACTAGAGCAGACAGCCCCTTCCACACCTCTGGGAACCATGGGTGCCTGTGGCAAGGATACAGTTTCTGCGTGGGGCTTCCAGAGCCTCACGCTGGGTCCTGCTCAGATCACAGGGCCCTCGCTTCTCCCCTGGTTATCTCTGCGTCCTATTAGGCCTTGGCACAGGCGTCAGGGGTTGTGGAAATACCACAGAGCCCTGCCTCTGCCCTATTGTTTACTGAAGAAATAAATAGAGAAAGAAGCTCAACTGAACAGATGCTTGGACCAGGAGAGCAGCCCTGGGAGAGTCATGCCACAGAGACTCATCGTCATAAACAGGCGCTGAGAGGGGCAGCCTGGAAAGTCTGTCCAAGTCCCAAACAAATGGGGACCCGCAGCCAAATGTGAGGCCAGCTGGAAGGCCCTTAGCCAGGGAGGATGGGAGCCCCTTGGCTGGAGGAGGGTCCAACAGGACGCTCCAGCTCATTGTCTGTGTGGAGGGTCGGGGTGGGTGCCAATGGCTGCATCTGCTCCTTGTTGCTTTTTAGAGGCAGCGTTCGAAACAGATCTGGGAGGACAGGTGTGCTGCTCAGCTTGGATGGAGCGCCTCCCCTCCCCAAACACCAGTAATTGTGCTTGGCCTCACAGTGGCCGACAAGGACATTATCGGGTACCCCTCCTTCCCCACCCCCCACCTCCCACTGCCACACTTTACTTCTGGGGCCGCTCCAAGCACACCAGCCTCCTCCTGTTCCTGAAATCTACCAGCACACCCCTGTCTCAGGGCCTTTGCACCTGCTGTTCCCATCACCTGCAGTACTTGCCCGGCAGCTTACTCCCTCACCTCCCCTAGGCTTCTGCTCGCATGTCCCCTGATGACACAGGACTTTTCCATCAGGCTCAGTTTGCTGCAGTAACAAACAAGCCCCAATTCCTCATGTCCAGGCACAGCCAGTGCTCACCTCTCATACACACTGCATATCCTGTGTCATCACCTGGGGGCTCTGATGATCACCCAAGGCTCCATCTCTACTTGTTTTTTGCAGCAGTGCAGTGGGTGAGATCTTAGTTCCCCAACAATGGATAGAATCTCCACTCCCTGCAGTGGAAGCCTGGAGTCTTAACCACTGGACCACCAGGGAAGTCCCTCCATCTCAGCTTGTGTTTTCATGGTTACAGTGGCCGCAGGACGGGAGGGTGGAGAAGCACATGGTGGCTCTGCAGGTCCTCCAGGTAGTCACACCTGTCACTTTCATTCACGTTTTGTGGCCAAAGCCAGTCATAGGTATCTGGAAGGAGAACCAAAAACATTTGGTGAACAGCTCAGTGTCACCCATTTTCTTAATCACCCTGCATCTGCAGACTCCTCTGTGCTTAATGCCTGTCCCTGCCCTGCTCCCTGCCTGACATTACATTATATTTCTTTTTTTTTTGCCTCTTCCACTAGAATCTAAGCTCCATGAGGTCAGGCTTTGTCTGATTTTGTTCACTGCTGTATCTGCAGCACTTAGAGCACTGCCTGGTATACAAAAGCCACTCAGATAAGTTTTATTCAGGTGGATCAGCAGCAATAAAAACAGGCAGTGAGTTAGGGTTGATGATGATGTGTGTGCTCAGTCGTGTCCAACTCTTTACAACCCCATGGACTGTAGTCTGCGCAGCTCCTCTGTCCATGGGATTTTTCAGGCAAGAATACTGGAGTGGGTTGTCATTTCCTCCTCCAGGGGATCTGCCTAATCCAGGAATTGAACCCACATCTCCTGTGTCTCCTGCTTTGCAGGCGGATTCTTTACCCGCTGAGCCATCAGAATCTTGGGTTAGGGTTATTGCCTTATTTTATAGCTTTAGTGGGAGTTGTCACCTGGCCCCCCACTGTAGAGGGAGCAGCAGATAAGGCATCACTCTATCTCGAGGCCCTCTTTCTTCTACCTGTGTTGAAAACGATACCCACATGTTTGGAGCTGTTTATTCATCTTGCATGTGGATGCTGGTGCCTGGACAGCCCTTGAGCTCAACTATCCCAGGGCCGCTCAGCATCCCTGCCCTGTCTGCCACTTGGGTTTATTCTCCAGCCCTTCTATTGAACAAGTGGGTTTCATTAAGAAGCACTACCAGCCATTCAGACCTTCTCAGGTAACTCATTAGCATGTTGTCTAGACAAGGTAAATTCTGAAAAGAAAACCGCAGTAAGGCAGGCAGAAAGGAGCAGTCACCAAATTCGGGGTTGGGGAACCTCTTAGGTGATTGTCCCCAATCACAGGGCATCCAATGACCAATGGCTTCTGTTTCTACCGCATTCTATGGGGAGTTTGTTTGGCATCTTTTTCAGAAGATTGGTTCAAGCCTCCACAGTCAGGACCAGGAACAAGGACCTCCCTGAGAGTAGCCCAGCCTGCCAGCCACAGGGACAGTTCACTTTGGCTTTCATAGTGGCTGAGAGCATATTATCTGTGGCCAGAATTCTTGGGTTCACACTTGAGTCCTGCCAGTTATTAGCTGTGTTATGTGCTGTGCTTAGTCACTCAGTCGTGTCCAGCTCTTTATGACCCCATGGACTGTAGCTCTCCAGGCTCCTCTGTCCATGGGATTTCCCAGGCAAGAATGCTGCAGTGGGTTGCCATTTCCTCCTCCAGGGTATCTTCCCCACCCAGGGATCAAACCCGCATCTGTTGCATCTTCTGCTTTGTCAGGTGGATTCTTTAACACTGGCACCACCTGGGAAGCCATCATAGGTTGTTAGGAGGATTAAATGAATTAATACATTTCCTTAATTAATTAGTACAAACATTCATAAGTAAAGAGCTTAGAAAGGGGCCTATCACATAGTAAGTGCTCAGTAAAAATTAACCATCATTATTACCATTATTATGATGATTATTATTATCTTTCTGTTGTGATATAGATGTCGGTCAGTATAAACACATGCTCAGAACTCTGGTCATATCTTTTCTGTGTCCCTTTTCAGCAATTTGATCAAAAGTCTGGCTTTATTGGCTAAAGGATATGTTCTGGCCCCCTGCAAGATGCTGGAGTGTGTTAACTGTAGCTTCAGCTTTGCCCCCTAGAACTTGGGAATCTCATATAGTTTGCTCCAGCCATCACCTGCAATCTCCCCCATGCTGTTGCATCTTCACACAGAATGCCGCCTCCTTCCACTGGTTGGTGTTGGCCATTCTTGGGGACAATCTTCCCTATAAGTCTTCCTCACAACCCTGCCCACTCCACCTCTTACTCCTTCTCGTTCTTACAGCTCCCAATTCTGGAAGCACCCACGTAAAATCTTCTCTGGAGACCCACCTGCCTACTCAGTCTCTTATCTGTAAGTGGGACATTGGATCCAATCATCTCTAAGATCCTTTTCAGTCTAATGTGGGTTTTTGAAATATAAGTAAGAGAATATTGATGAGATCTTTACAGGAAAAATCATAAAACATTATTTAAGGTCATGAAAGAAGGCCAGAGTAAATGGAGACATATACCATATTAGTGGATGTGAGATTCAGTATTATAAAAACAAGTGTGTGCCCAGAACAACTTAGGCCCAGTGAAATTCCAATAATTATTTTTGGAATATGCATTCTCAGTGGAGGTTAGCAAATTGATTCTAAAGCTTGTATGGAGAAACAGAGGCAAGAATAATTTAGACAAATTGAAAGAAGATCATGGGGCAATTTAAGACATCAAGATTTGTTATAAAGCTCGAGTTTTTGAGAGACTGATATTGAAACGATGTATACATAGGTGAGTGAAACAGTGGAAACTTGTTCTGCGACTCAGGTGAACTTGAAGATACAAGGAAAGGATGGACTACTTAAAAAACAAATAGTGCTTTAGCAACTGTTTTTCCAGGTTAATCTTTTTTTAATTCCTACTATGTATCATACTCAAAATGCAATTCAAGGTGGGTTAAAAACCTATGTATGAAAAACAGAACTTCAAAAGGAAAGCATAAGAGAAGATGACTTTGGTTAGGGATGAATTTCTTTAACACTGTAGGTGGGAAAGCTCAGGACGACTAGTGGCCAGGCTGTGGGTCTAGAATCAGCACCTGCCTGCAGTGCAGTGTCAGACACCCAGCTTCATCTTGCTGCACCTCAACTCATTTCTCATAAAGAGTGGGTGAGCATCTGGGATGACACCATCAACTGTCTCCCTCCCCCAGTTCACCTCCTTTCTGGCACTCACCCTGGAAGGCAAACACTCAGGCTTACTCCTTGCTAGTGAACAGCGGCACTAAATGGAAGGCTGTGCCCCAGTCCTGGGAGATGACACCCAAGAGCCTTTGTGCCTTAGGTTTAGGGGAAAATCTTCCATCCCTAATAGACATAGATAAGGCAAATACCTCTCACCAGGATGTTGCCACATCTGCTGGAGCTGCAGCAGCCTTTTGTGACCATGAGGGAAGAAGTAGGTCTGCTGTCAATGGGGGAGCAAGCAGATGAAGATAGCCTGGGCCCTTAAAGAGTTCACAGGGATGCTAATCCTGCCTGGACCAGCCTGCCAGCAGACATCAAGTGCTGGGAGAAAGTCCAGTTTCCTTCTTACTCCATCTGATTTGAATTGGTTGACCTGTGACCTGCGGTCAGAAGTGTTGCAGTGGTCCTAATGTCATAGCTTTGCTGGGAAAATTAAGTTAGGTAATGATATTTGTAAAACGCTTAGCACAATCCCTGGAGGCTGAGAGAGTTGGACAAAGGGCAAGCTTTACAGTCAAGAGAACACGGAAGCCCTTCAGCATTGTGCATGCTAAGTTGCTTCAGTTGTGTCAGACTCTATGTGATGCTATGAACTGTAGCCCTCCAGGCTCCTCTGTCCATGGAATTCTCCAGGCAAGAATACTGGAGTGAGTTGCCTTGCCCTCCTCCAGGGGATCTTCCCAACCCAGGGATCAAATGTGCATCTCACATGCCTCCCACATTGGCAGGCAGGTTCTTTACCACTAGCGCCACCTGGGAAGCCCCTTCAGTATTGTAACCACAGTAAAAGTCAAAGTTAACAGGGACTGAGAGGCACTCTCAGTGGGGAGGAATAGGGAAGGGTTTCCAACTAAAGGCTCTTGGTGAGTCCTCCTAAAGGTCCTTTGAGATTGGTGCTATTATTGTGTTATTCATGCAACAGGAACCCGAGGCTCAGAGACATTAAAAAACTTGCCCCAGGGCTCCCAGCAAGAAAGAGGTGGGGCTGGGACTTGAATCCTGGCCGGTCCCTAACTCTGAGCTTGTCTGCAGCACTGGGCTGGTTTTCTTCGGACAGGAGCCCTACTGATTCCCCTCCCAAGTGGAAGGACTTGTGTGATTAGTAAGCCCTGCAGAATCAAGTGCCCCTCCGCCCCTGGAGATCTCAGCTCAGGGCCTCTGGTCGTGTTTCTGCTCCTCCCTGTGTTATGGCTGGTCCTGACGTGCTCCCCAGAGAGGCAGGGACGAGCCAAAAACTCTGGCTCACATGCCTCTCTAATAGAATTAGAATGTTCTTGTCAAGATGGATTTCTTTTGGGGATGGCCAAGCAAGCCACGTACTCAGCCGTCAGAGGCAGAGGACAAACATGCTGTGTCATCATAGCTGACACTTTGTCTGCAGGGCTGGGCGGGCAGAGAGGGGCCTGTTATTTGCACTCCAAATCCAGCTTCACTGGTGGGGAGTGGGGTGGGGAAGTTTTGATAGTTTTTGATAACTTTGGGCTTTCCTCCCACGTTTCTGTCACTTCTCCCCTTCTTCTGAGGCCACTCTCCCTGTCAGCTTGCAAGCGCCCCATTTGCAGGGACATGACGTCGTGTGGTGGCCCTACCTCTGTGGGGGTCTGATCAACCCATGACGGGGACAGCAGGTACTGATCTGGAGTAGGGGCCCCTGCTGGTCTTCCTTGACCACCTTAACATCACCTGCTTCCTGGAATTCCACAGACCGTGGGGAGCCCCGGGTCAGAAATTGCTGTTTCTGTTGGCTTTCAATTCTGTCCTTGGCTCTCTTCTCGAATTTCTTGGCTGGCTTCAGCATGGACCCTGCAAGGCGGACTCCTGCTGGAGCACAGGACGCAATGCTAGTGAGGTCACTACTGAGCTCCCGGAGGCTTTGGAGGGGAGAGCAGCTGAGAGGCTGCAGACCAGGGCCTCCACGGGACACAGCTCTTGAGCCCCAAGACTTGTTGTCGGGGGACAATTGCATGCAGACCTGAGTTCTCTTTCTGCTTTGTCCAGTGTCCTGCAAATCTAAAATGAAAGTGTTAGTCTCTCAGTCATGTCTGACTCTTGGCAACTCCATGGACTGTAGCCCTCCAGGGTCCTCTGTCCATGGGATTCTCCAGGCAAGAATACTGGAGTGGGTTGCCATGCCCTCCTCCAGGGGATCTTCCCAATCCAGGGATCAAACCTGGGTCTCCCGCATCACAGCTAGATTCTTTACCGTCTGAGCCACCAGGGAAACCTGCAGATCTAAAATACCCATGCCCTTTGGCATGATTTGTGACCAGGAAAGTTGGCCATACTGTCCTCTGCCTGTGAATCCCTGTGTCCACTGGCTTCTCACTCATCCAGCTGCTGCAACTTGGGGTTTAGCATCTACATTTTATTTATCCTGTTGAAATTCCATCCTGGAGTTCTTGGCTCTTGTGTGCTGGTCACAGGTGAAGGACGTCCTAATCAAGATTATGCTGAGCTTTTGACCACTCACCTAAAAGAAGGCGATATAGGATTCAGAGGCCTCTTCCTAAGTTGGCTAAGTGGGCCAGGGAGGCCACGTGGACGCCGTCTGCTGGGAGCTGTTCCTGTTTTTGCCCCATGTCGTTGGCTCTGAAAGTCCAGGCAGGCAGGGGTAGGATCTAAGGAGCCCACCCCTAGGTTGACCTCATCGACCATCCCTCTCTGTTGCCATTTCAATACCTCTGTTACAACTCTCACTGCTACATGTTGGCATTTAATTTGACCAAAGCATGACAAAGTCACAAATATATCCCCTTGGAACTTTTCTCTGTGTCCCTCTCATTCTAAAAATCCCACATTTTCAAGCAGACTATAAATTATTTCCCTTTCAGCTCCTGTCTGTCTCTTTCCCATTGTGAAAGTGAAAGTATTAGTCACTCAGTCATGTTCGACTCTTTGCCACCCCATGGACTGCAGCTCGCCAGACTCCTGTCCATGGGATTCTGTAGGCAAGAATACTGGAGTGGATTGCCATGCCTTTCTCCAGGGCATCTTCCTGATCCAGGGGTCTAACCCAGGTCCCCCGCATTGGCAGGTGGATTCTTTACTGTCTGAGCCACCAGGGAAGCCCACTGGACAGCTTTATTTTTCTTGGCATCACATCCGACATTATACTGTAACGTAGGTGACTCTCAGGCCACTGTCTGTCTCCTCCCACTGGAATGGGAGCATCAGGAAGTCAGAGACCTTGCAAGTCTTTTGGTTGCTCCATTCTCCGGGTATAGAATAGTACCCTGGGCATGCCATGGGCTCAACCAGTATTTCATGACTGATTGAATTAATCTATCCACTAAATATTGACCAGTGGATGCTCCACAATGTGTGTGGAATTCTGTGGAGGATAGGAATGACTATCAAACACCACGGTTTATGGACAGCCTGGTGCAGATGCTCTGCGGTATGTGTTTCACATCCATCATCATTCTGAACTCGGGAGTGGTGGGGCCAGTGTTCAGAAAGCTGGGATCCACTGTCCAAATGCCTGGTTTTCAGTTCTGGCCCCAGAACTTGCTAGGTCTGTGACCTCGGGCAGGTTGTTCAGGCCCCCTCTGCATCAGTTTCCTCATCTGTAAATCCCCCTCACCTGGGGATAACATTAGTACCTGTCCCATTGGAATGTGGCCCAGATTAGATGAGGCCACACATGTAACACACTTAGAAAGATGCCCTGCCTAGGATAGAGGCTCAGCAGAGACCGCTGTCGTATGAAGCCGGAACCCCCAGAATCCCCATGTAGCAGATGGGGAAACGAAGCATGCTCCTGAGCAGACAGAGACAGATGAGACCCACCCTGCCCCTCAGGGATTTGCAGTGTAGTGGAGGGTCAAATGCAAACAATATACTTCATTTTCACTACTCGCTTCCCAATTCTTACAGAGGGATTGGCTCCAAAGCCTACACCCAGCTCACAAAACTGTATTCCATGACTTCTAGTATGCCTTGGACTGATCCGTGTCATTTCGAGAGAATCTCAGTTATGCAAGGACATTTGGGTGTGACCTCAGTGTCATGTGGTGGTGAGCATCTCATACAAGCAGCAGGATGTTTGAAGAGTGCTGTGTGAGTGGAAAAAGCTCCAGTAATACATATCACAGCCCAGGATACTCACAGCCAAGGAGCAGCCCCAGTGATGGTTTAGGGTGGGCATGCTGTTCCAATTCTCTCATAAGCTAAATTCAATTATGGGTTTCTTTGCACTTCTGGCCAATGTCCATTCATTGACTGTTCCATTTCTGCAGAGCCTGGGGGCCGAGAGAACCGGCAGCAGAGTTCCCGCGTGCTTCTTATTCCTTAAGTGGAGGTGAAATGCTCCATGCAAGGCGAGGCTCTCTGCTACAGCCTCACCTAAGAGAAGCTCCAGGCCCCGCCTAGCAAGCTGGAACATGCCTTAGACTAAGGGCCCATAAGGGGTAGTCATTACCCGGCCCTGGCCTTTGAATCTTGCCGATGGTGGTATTTATATTCTTAAAACCTGGCTGAGCAGGCAGGCATTTCATTGGGGTGGGCCTCGTTTGGAGAGTTAGGTCATTGACTAACAGTGTCTGCAGATGACTTCATTGGAGGCCGCCTGGGAGATGGCCAAGGGCTGGTCTCCTCTTTTTTAATCCTCAAGGTCACCAGTGGCTATGGGCATTAGTGGGCCAAGGACTGGGAAGAGGCCATCAAGATTAATAATAGTAGTCAACATGGACGAGTACTTCCTATGGGCCATGCAGTGACATGGCGTATTTATAAGACTCGAGAGTAGGAAGTATTATCCTCATTTTACCGAAAAGTAAACCAAGTCTCAGAGAGGTTAAGTAATCTGCCCATGTCACACAGCTGAGGTGCTTGATATCTCATGTATATGATTCCAGATTCCACACTCAGCCTTCATTCGTCCTTAATTCTTCCTCTTAGGAAAGCAGGAAGAAGACAGCCTCTGAAAAAGGGAAGAGGGAGGAGAAATGGGGGGGGGGGGGGCAAGAGGATCAAAGGAAGAAAGGGTTTCAGGTGTTAGGGAGCCAGGTTGGGTGGCCTTGATGGTTTGCCCCAAGCCTTCCAGAGAAGCCCGAGCCTGTCGGGCAGGAGCGTGAGCTGGCAGCTGGCTATGGAACTCCCACTGCAGATCACGGAGGTGCGGCACTAAAGCAACATCAAAAGCCATCCTGTGCGTTCTGCCTCAGGATGGCCAGGACTCTATAGGTTGCTAGTGACAGAAAACCTAATCAAACCAGCTTAACAGAAAAATAAATATGGGCTCACAGAACTTAAAAGTGCAGAGCCAGTGCCTTCAGGCAAGGCTGCGTCCAGGTGTTCCACCGAGGCTTCTCTCTGTGTGGATCTCTTCATCTTAATGCATGAAGAAATTGACTGTGTGGATGTGTCATATAACCAGCCCCCTTTGTTAGATATATTTAGATTGTGGTTGCTCTTTTGCTGTTCCCAAGAGAACTACATTTAATAAGCTTGTGCAGAAATGATCTTGCTGCCACGTGAGAGGAGATCTCTAGGATTAGTTCCTAGAAGTGGCATGGCTGGGCATGTGAACTTGAAATTTTGATAGATGTTCCCAAATTACCCTCCAGAGGAACTGTACCACTGGCAACGCGTGACAGCCTCCCCAGCTTGGTGTATTGTTTTAGCCTTAGTCTCCTTCTCGAGGAAGAGTGGGGCTGGGGCAGAAGGGTAGTATCCAGGGAGCCGATTCTCTTCAAAGGTTTTCTCCTGAGACCCAGCCCAGCAGCTTCCACTGACATCTGGTAGATTATATAGAAAAGTGGGCGGGGAAAATCACATAGCAATTGCCCATATCTCTGTGGCCCATGTCCCAGGTGGTGCTAGTGGTAAAGAAGGTTGACCTGCCTGTCAACGCAGGAGACATAAGACACACAGGTTCGATCCCTGAGAGGAGAGCCTGGCAACCCACTCCAGTATTCTTGCCTGGAGAATACCATGGAAGAGGAGCCTGGTGGGCTACAGTTCATGGGGTCACAAAGAGTCGGACATGACTGAAGCATCTCAGAATGCACATACATGCTGTGGCCTAAGTTTCATAATTAACGTTTACTAAACTTGCTTTTTTTTGCATTTCTTTTCCATGGCGTTGGTCTTGATCCCTGTCTCCTATACAATGTCACAAACCTCAGTCCATAGTTCATCAGGCACTCTATCTATCAGATCTAATCCCTTAAATCTATTTCTCACTTCTATTGTATAATCATAAGGAATTTGATTTAGGTCATACCTGAATGCTCTAGTGGTTTTCCCTACTTTCTTCAATTTAAGTCTGAATTTGGTAATAAGGAGTTCATGATTGGAGCAACAGTCAGCTCCTGGTCTTGTTTTTGTTGCCTGTATAGAGCTTCTCTATCCTTGGCTGCAAAGAATATAATCAATCTGATTTTGGTGTTGACCATCTGGTGATGTCCATGAGTAGAGTCTTCTCTTGTGTTGTTGGAAGAGGGTGTTTGCTATGACCAGTGCATTTTCTTGGCAAAACTCTATTAGTCTTTGCCCTGCTTCATCCCATATTCCAAGACCAAATTTGCCTGTTACTCCAGGTGTAAGAAGAGGTGGCAAGAATACACAGAAGAACTGTACAAAAAAGATCTTCACGACCCAGATAATCACAATGGTGTGATCACTGACCTAGAGCCAGACATCCTGGAATATGAAGTCAAGTGGGCCTTAGAAAGCATCACTACGAACAAAGCTAGTGGAGGTGATGGAATTCCAGTTGAGCTATTTCAAATCCTGAAAGGTGATGCTGTGAAAGTGCTGCACTCAATACGCCAGCAAATTTGGAAAACTCAGCAGTGGCCACAGGACTGGAAAAGGTCAGTTTTCATTCCAATCCCAAAGAAAGGCAATGCCAAAGAATGCTCAAACTACCGCACAATTGCACTCATCTCACATGCTAGTAAAGTAATGCTCAAAATTCTCCAAGCCAGGCTTCAGCAATATGTGAACCGTGAACTTCCAGATATTCAAGCTGGTTTTAGAAAAGGCAGAGGAACCAGAGATCAATTGCCAACATCCGCTGGATCATGGAAAAAGCAAGAGAGTTCCAGAAAAACATCTATTTCTGCTTTATTGACTATGCCAAAGCCTTTGACTGTGTGGATCACAATAAACTGTGGAAAATTCTGAAAGAGATGGGAATACCAGACCACCTGACCTGCCTCTTGAGAAATCTGTATGCAGGTCAGGAAGCAACAGTTAGAACTGGACATGGAACAACAGACTGGTTCCAAATAGGAAAAGGAGTACCTCAAGGCTGTATATTGTCACCCTGTTTATTTAACTTATATGCAGAGTACATCATGAGAAACGCTGGGCTGGAAGAAACACAAGCTGGAATCCAGATTGCCGGGAGAAATATCAATAACCTCAGATATGCAGATGACACCACTCTTATGGCAGAAAGTGAGGAGGAACTCAAAAGCCTCTTGATGAAAGTGAAAGTGGAGAGTGAAAAAGTTGGCTTAAAGCTCAACATTCAGAAAATGAAGACCATGGCATCTGGTCCCATCACTTCATGGGAAATAGATGGGGAAACAGTGGAAACAGTGTCAGACTTTATTTTTGGGGGCTCCAAAATCACTGCAGATGGTGACTGCAGCCATGAAATTAAAAGACGCTTACTCCTTGGAAGGAAAGTTATGACCAACCTAGATAGCATTTTCAAAAGCAGAGACATTACTTTGCCAACAAAGGTCCATCTAGTCAAGGCTATGGTTTTTCCAGTGGTCATATATGGATATGAGAGTTGGACTGTGAAGAAGGCTGAGCGCCGAAGAATTGATGCTTTTGAACTGTGGTGTTGGAGAAGTCTCTTGAGAGTCTCTTGGACTGCAAGGAGATCCAACCAGTCCATTCTGAAGGAGATCAGCCCTGGGATTTCTTTGGAAGGAATGATGCTAAAGCTGAAACTCCAGTACTTTGGCCGCCTCATGCGAGGAGTTGACTCATTGGAAAAGACTCTGATGCTGGGAGGGATTGGGGGCAGGAGGAGAAGGGGACGACAGAGGATGAGATGGCTGGATGGCATCACTGACTCGATGGACGTGAGTCTGAGTGAACTCCAGGAGTTGGTGTTGGACAGGGAGGCCTGGCGTGCTGTGATTCATGGGGTTGCAAAGAGTCGGACATGACTGAGCGACTGAACTGAACTGAACTGAAACTTACTTTTCCTCATTATCTGTCTAGCTTGCAGACAGTAGTGTAAGGAAGCCCAGTTTTATTTTATTTTTTGGCAACTTATGGGATCTCAGTTTTCCTACCAGAGATTGAATCTGGGGCCACTGCAGTGAATGCCCAGCATCCTAACCACTAGTCCTTGAGGGAATTCCCAGGAAGCCCAGTTTCAAAAGTTATTGTGAAAAGTTTAGATAAATGCTAAGTTTGATAGATTGAGGTTTATAGGACTAGAGTGGAGAGTTATTTTATCCACTCATTTAAATTTTTGAACTATGTGCTGTCCTAGTCTCCTAGGACAAGTCTATCTCTTTCCCACCCAAAGGGCATATCTACCCGATTTTTGACACAGGAATTTTAGGGTAGATTTTCAGTGTTAAAAGTGTATGTAAAAATCAGGCTTCCCTGGTGGCTCAATGGCAAAGAATCTGCCTGCTGATGCAGGAGACACGGGTTCAATTCCTGGTTTGGGAAGATCCCACGTGCCAAGGAGCAACTATGCCACAACTACTGAGCCCATGTGCTGCAGCTACTGGAGCTCATGCACCTGGAACCAGTGCTCCACAGCAAGCGAAGCCACAGCAGTGAAAAGCCTAGGCACCACAACCAAAGAATAGCCCCTGCTCGCCACAGCTAGAACAAAGCCCACTCAGGAATGAAGACCCAGCATAGCCAAATAAATAATTAAAAAAAAAACAAACTACTGAACAGAATAAAGTGCTATTTGGTGAAAAAAAAAGAAAGAAAGAAAAGTTCTTCCATATTGAAAAAAAAGTATATGTAAAAATTTTCATTCACGTTTATTCGTTCACTCACTCATTCAGAAACACTTGTTGAAGTCCTTTTAGGAGTCAGACACTGTTTATTTTATTTTATTTATTTTATTTTTTTTTTTTTGGGCTTCCTTCTTTTATTCAGTGCATTTCTTTTTTTTTTTTTTTAATTTTATTTTATTTTTAAACCTTACATAACTGTATTAGTTTTGCCAAATATCAAAATGAATCCGCCACAGGTATACATGTGTTCCCCATCCTGAACCCTCCTCCCTCCTCCCTCCCAGACACTGTTTAAAGTACCATCAGGCATCTCCAGATTAGGACAGGTGGCAGTGTATTGTATGTAGAAGATGCTCCATCAATATTTGTCAAACAATGATGTGACTCTTTAAAGAACTTTCTAGCAATGACATTCTTGGATGTTGGTTGGTTTATTAATATGTATTAGTTTGTGTGTGTGAGATAGTTTCAACATATCATGAGTTTAAATCCTAGCTTTTACAAGTAGTAAAAATGATAATATGTACAAAAAGATGTACACATTACAAATTTGTAAATTCCCACAATTGCAGTGTGTGGTTTGAGATGAAGTATTTAAATCTCTGAGCCTCAGGTTCTTGACTATGTAAAGGGAGATAATAAACAAACCCCAATCTCCTCATTCAGGAGATGAAATAAAATGAGCCATAAACATTGTTGAGCACACCGTGTCTGAAGAAAGCCCACAGGAACCCTCGCTCTGGTTATAATTGTGACCTAGACAGCTCTGTGCCGTCTCGCAGATTCTGAGTGGTTGGGGTTGGAAAGGAGAGTCCGAGGGATGTGGAAAGGAGAGGAAGATTGTGACCTCCTTGGCCCCCTGTCCGGCTGTCTGCTTTCTCTGCTCCCAGTTTGAAGCAGCCACATGCCAAAGTGGAGGAAGCTGGTTTGCCAGCTCTGAGCCTGAGGTCTCTGTGGTCTGAGCAGCCTAGAGGCCTTTCTAGGTGGCCGGAGCGACTGATACCGGGCACTGCACGCCCCATTCCTGCACCTCTAAATATCGAAATGTCTCCTGGCCTGGCCCAAGGATCTCTGAGGTCAAAGTCACACTTGATGCACTGGAGGTTCCTTTTGCAAAGTATGCAACAGCCCTTTCCAGGTCAGTGCAATGGAATTTGACCCCTGGAGCCCAGCTCTCCCCCTTTCCAGAGTCAGCCTCTTGCCTATGGGTTCCCACCAACTCCCAGAAGCTCAGCTTCTGCCTCCTCTGAGGAGGGCAGTTACAGCCATTTTCATTTCAGTGTCTCTTTATTATATGACTATGTTTAGATTATAAAAGCCATGTGGTCTCACTTCAAAAATACTGAAACATGTATGTCACAGCAAATCCCTTTCCTCAGAAATCAGCAGTTTGTGAAAATTCTCTTAGAAATGTTTTTGCGTATTCTAATGATTTTTTTTTTAAACAACAGTGGGATAACACTCTGCAGATTAGTCACTTCCTTTTTTTAACTTTAGAGACATCTTGGATGTCATTCCAAATCAAAGTCATTCTTTTTTAACGGCTGCAAAGAATCTATTGTATGGATGACCTATATTATTCCCGCCCCTGTGGGTAGCTATTTAGGTGGTTGCTAATTCTCTGCTGTTACAAATACTGCTGCAGCGAACAGCCTTATGCATTTATTGTGAAGCACTTGAGCAATTGTGAAATTGAACACTGGAATTGGGAAAGGAAAATCATTGGCTCAAATAACCGTCCTAATATTAATCAGGAGACACAGCCATCTTTGAAACAGTCGTTATTAGTCCCGTTTATAGGTGTGGAAACTGAATCACAGAGAGGCCAAAGGACAGTAAGTCCCCTACATACAAACCTTCAAGTTTTAGACTTCCAAGATGAGAATGTGCATTCCATCACCGTCAGGCATGAGTGAAACTGCAGCTTGCCCTCCATCTCCTGTTGTTGATGATCCTTCAGCTCTACCATCGCCCACCTCCTCTGCCACCTCCAATAACTCTTCTTGCCTATTCACTCGATGCCAGCCCCAGTATACCAGCTGTTGGAACTGTACTACTGTATTTTTCAAGGTACTGGGCTGTAAGATTAAAAATATTTTCTTTATATTTTGTGGTTTTTTTTTATGATTATCTGTGTGAAAAGTATTATAAATCTATTACAGTACTATATAGATGATTGTCTTAGTAGGCTAACATTTTTGGACTTAATGCGCTCTTGAAACAGAACTCATTCATATGCATGGGGCTTTACTGTATTTGAGCACAGCTGGTAAGAAGTGGGTTTTTATATTTTGACCTATATTCTGATATTGATCTTCAGAAAGATTGTTTCCAAGTATGCCCTGCCATCAGGGCATACTGAGGACCAGAGATCATATTTACCCAGAGCTTCATCAGTTGTCTATGTATCATCCTGTTGCAATCTTCACAACCACCCCGTGAAGCAGGAACTGTTGTTATACCAGTTTATGATGGGGGAAACAAAGCCCAGAGGTTAAGTGGTTGCTGGAAATCACCCAGCTGGCACAAAGGGACTGGGTATGATGACATCTGTTTCATTTTCAAATTAAAGAAAATTTATGTGAAAATGTCTTAAGAAGTCTGTGGCCACCGAAGGATTTCCTGGACGCCCCACCCCCGCCCCCTCCCCCACCACCCTGATGACCCTCTCCCTAATCATTCCCTGAATATGTGGATGTGTGTGGTTGGTGGCTGGCAGTGACAGTGCCTTTGGGGGGTCTTTAGGGGTGGCTGGGAATGACTTGGGCACAGAGTTGGGAAGAGTTTCAAGATTGGAAGGGCAGGACTCTTTCCAGGGTGAGGCTTTCTATCCTTCAGGAGGAAGGGGTCAGGGCAGAGAACGCCTGCAAATGTGATAGAGGGGAGTGACCTTCCACTTCCGGAAAACAACCAGGTGAGTTTTTTCTGGGAGTTTCCAGCATTTCTGGGAAAGCCACCTCCGTGCCCTCCCCCTCCCCTGTCCCTCTGCTGCACACACACTGGCCTGGACTCCTCTCCGCTAGATGTCCCTCTGTGGCCTGCAGGTGCTCACACCTGAGTGTCAATTGCCTTACTTGGCTAATTAGATCAGCACCTTGCCTCCTGGATGCCCAAGCCTCCCAAGGGCTTATCTGAGAGGAGACAGACTTATGTCTGAGGGAAGATAGCCCACGGCTAAGCAGTGGAGACCAAGTGGTGGATAGTGGAGGAAGGAGGAAAGAGGCAGGGCTGTTTTGGAGGGAAGAGACAGGGCTGTTTTCTGACCACTTCCGGAAGAAGGTTGGAGTGGAGTTTACCCAAGAAGGTGGAGGCCTCGGGATGGCTTGGACCCTTGGGTGACTGCAAAGTCCTCGGGGAGGCGAGGTGACTGCTCGCACTGGTCAGGAAGGCCCCTGGCCACCCCAGTTAGGATGTGACCCCACCCCATGCAGGGGTCCTGTGGGCCCAGCTTCTCTGTGGATTCTTTGTGTCTCCTCTTTGGCATATCTTCTTTCCTCTCTCTCTCTGGGTGTGAGAGGCCGCCAGGTGTTCCCCGTCTACCATAAAGTCCAGACTGCTCAGTACAGTGGACTTGGGGCTACAATCCTTCCCACCTTGAGCATCTTTGAACCTCCCCCTCATAAATACAACCTTCAGCTGCACCCAGCTGACTCTATGCTTTCTCCTCTGTACCTTTGCACAAGTTGGTCTGTCTTCCCAGAATACCTACTCCCTAACCCCAGGGACTCCCCAAGTGGCTCAGTGATAAAGAATCCACCTGCAAATGCAGGGGACACAGATTTGATCTCTACTCCAAGAAGATCTCACATGCTGTGGAGCAACAAAGCCCCTGCACCACAACTACTGAGCCTGTGCTCTAGAGCCTGGGAACTGCAGCTCCTGAGCCCGACTTGCAGCAACTACTGAAGCCCTCATGCCCTAGAACCTATGCTCTGCAAGAAGAGAAGCCACCACAACGAGAAGCCTATGTGTGCTACCATTAGAGAGTAATCCATGCATCAACAAAGACCCAGCACAGCCAAAAATTAATAAATAATTGGAAAAAAACTTTAACACCACCAGTGTGACCTGTAACTTGCAGCTTGAAACCACTTGGCTAAATGTCACTGCATTAGGTCATGTCCCCCTGAAGCAAAACCTGAGACATGGATTCATGTGCCCATGATTTCCAGAGGATGTATGTCCAGGGGCAGCTGGACAGGAGTGGGAAGGTATCAAGCATGAAGTGGTTTCAGGCACACACCATGTTAAGCTCAGGACCCCGCCTACAGGGAGCTCTGGAGTGTGAGTGACCCTCAGATCCCAGCCTGCCTGAAGGCAGGGAGCTGGACTTTTGATCATTAGTTCAGGGCCACTGGGACAGCACAAACCAGGTGTCTCCAGCTCACTGTGCCTGCAGGCAGCGCAGAAACAGCGGCCCAGGTGCCTTGCTCTGAAAACAGCGGCAGGTCTGGGGCCTCGGGGAGACAGGAGGAGAGCACGGAGCTGAAAAGGGGATCGGAGGAGGCCTGGGCAGATGCTGGCACTTGGCTCTGCAGGATGGATGGTTAGGAAGGCAAAGTGAATGTTGCACTGGAAGCAGGGGGAACATGCTAGAACCCACAGGCACAAGCTGGCACCCACAGGGACAGATTGGAACTCGTGTTGGTTCTTGTCCCTTCTGACCATGGTGATGGGGTCCTGCCACAGCCAAGACCTTCACCAGGGAGCTGAACCCATGCCTGGTCTGGGAGTTGGAGGAGTTGAAGGAAGAGGCAGGAGAAGGGGGCTGATGGCAACCTCTCATTATGGGTTGAATTGTGTCCCCCCAAAAGGTATGCTGAAGCTCTAACCCCCAGGATCTCAGTGCATGACCTCATTTGGAGAGGGGGTTGATGCAGATTGTGGTAATAAGATGAAGTCACATTTGGAGGAGGGTGGGCTCCTAATCCAGTAGAATTGGTGTTTTAAGAGGAGAGGGGCAGTTGGACACAGATGTGTAAAGGAGGATGATGTGAAGATGGAGGCAGAGATCAGAGAGATGTAGCTGTAAGCCAAGAATACCCAAGCCACCAGAGGCTGGGAGAGGCCAGGAAGGATCCTCCCTTAAGAGTGCTGGTCCTGCCAATACCTTGATTTTGGACGTCTAGTGTCCAGGACTGCGAGGAAATAAGTTCCTGTCATTGTAGGCCATCTGCGTTTTGGGTGCTTTATTATAGCAGCTGCAGGAAATGAATGTATCCCCCCACCCCCACCTCCCCTCCCATCCAGCCACTGCAGAGAAGAGAGTTCCAGGAGATAGGTCCTGACCTAGCCACACCAGCAGATCTGAGCCACCCAGCCTCTTAGATGACTGTCCCCACCTCAAGGAGGTGGGCCCCTTGCCCAGCTCCTTCCTGGGGTCAACCATGCATGATTAAGTAGCATCGAGTCACTGGGCATCATTTCCAGTCTCCCCTGGAACCCATTCTCTCTGGCAGAGGAGTGTGCCATCTGGTTCCTTCTCTCTGTTGTCTCAGGCCTAGCAAAGTGCCCAGCACACTGTAGGGCCTTTTGTAACTGACAGAAGGGGTCGGAGTTTGCAGGGAGAGAGTGGTGACCACCGCTGGGCTGGCATCCCAGCCTAGGTGGGCAGGAGGGGCACCTTCTCTTCCCAGACCCGCACTGGTCAGCAGATCTACCTCTCAGAGAGAACCCAGCTTTTCTTCCTTGCTCCTTTGGACAGGCAGCCCCAAACCCTGGCTTACCAGTTTCCTCCAAGTGTTAATTTATCAAGACAGTAATAATCTTCGGGAAGATTTATGGTTTGGAGGGATTACCAGCCTGTAGTGGTGGAGCTGATAGGCGTTTATTACCTACTTAACCATTTAAGTCGAACAAAAAGGGAAAGTCTTGTTGCACAAAAGGTGATGAATGTTTCTGTTAAAACACCCTGTTAACATGATTCATTAACATGACAAAGAACGGCCTGGTCTCCCCACGCCAGCAAGGAGGTTGGAATATCCCACCAGACCTGCTCTTGGGGAGGTTGTAGGGAACTGTAAGAATTCAGGGATTTTCTTTTACTCTGCTTGGGGTTGGGGGTGAGGGCATATCTGCACAAGTCTGCTTTGTGGGATTCAGGTCTTTTTTAAGAATCCTGACCCACATTCACCTCTGACAGCTACAAGCTGTATTAGGAAGGGAGTGTGATCCCTGGGTTGGGAAGATACCCTGGAGAAGGAAAAGGCTACCCACTCCAGTTTTCTGGCCTGGAGAATTCCATGGACAGTGTAGTCCATGGGGTCGCAAAGAGTCAGACACAACTGAGCGACTTTGACTCACTTCACTTAGCTATGAAAAAAACCTCAGAGGTCTTCCCCCAAATCTGCTCCTTATTGAAAATAGCAAAGGGATCAGCTAAGGATGTCATGACTGTGTTGTCTGACGCTGGTGTCTGGTCACTCAGCAACCAACAGAGAACAGTGGATACTGAGCCTTTCATGAACAGAAATGTGGCAGACAGTGATATAGTGGAGTGTCCAAAAGCTAGGGGGTGGGCAGTGGACTGGTCTGGGTTTAAACTCTCACTTCACTCCCCCTCATTGTGTGATCAGAACTTACTTCTCCCTGAGCCTCAGTCTCCTTGTCTGTAATGTGGAGCTAAAACCTGGACGTGGTTCCAGACTTGTTACCGGGGTTCAGTGAGAGAATCATAGCAAATCTCTTGGGTCAATTCATAGGCAGAGCATAGCACAGTGGCTGGCACAAGTGGATGCTGAATATAGGAACTTTGGGGGATCTCCAGGCTGCTTTATGAGATTTCTGGTTCATCAAACCTGACACCTGTGCTCTTAGCCCTATTCTGGAGTTTTGCCAGCTTGTTAATGATTTTTTAAAAAAAATACCAATGGCCTTTATCTCATCTCTCTGCCTTGATTCTCACCCCAGCCCCATGAGGTCTGCACTGTCATTAGCTCCATTTTGCAGATGAGGATCATTGAGGCTCAGAAAGGGTTAAGTGACTCACCCAGGATCACATGGCCAGGAAAGGATGAGTGCCCAGTTTGAACCCTAATCTGTCTGAATCTTTGGTATTTAAAAATGTGTCCTGCCAGCTGGGAGAGGCAGGAAATGGGCAAATGTTTCTCAAGGAATCACGTACCAGAATCTTTCATGCCTTTATCTCATTGAATCACCATGGCAGCACTTCAAAGTAGGTATTTTAATAGTCTTGATTTATAGCTGCTTGCTCATAGAGTGTTAGTCCTTCAGTACAAGGAGTGACTTTGGGGAGGTAGCCCAGCTTTGGAGTAAACCACTTTCAGCTTCAGCTTCAACTATAGAGCTGTGTGACCCAGGATAAGTTGCTTAACTTCTCTGTGCTTCAGCTTCTGATGGATAATCTTGGCACCTACCTCCTAGGTGATTTGAGGATCCATGACTTTATATCTCCATGAGGGGCTCATGGTCGGAGCTCAGTACTTGTTTTCTGTTATTATTTGGCAGCCTTGGGCTAGACTCTGGCACACCCCTACCCCCACCCCCGGCACCATACATTGCTCAGTGGGTTATAATGATCTACAGGGTTTTCATCACTAGAAACTATTCATGCCAATCTGACCCCACCAATAACAACTTCCCCAAAACACACCTCCCTATTTCTCTTTTATTTGCAGATGAAATTCATATTTCTACTATCTACTATAGGTGTGTCTGAGAGCAAAAAAAAAAAAAAGTAATTAAAAAAAGCCTGGAATTCAAAACCCAAAAACCTTTGAAGCTGCAGCCAGCTGAAAAAAATTGCAGTCAACTGTAGTCACTCATGTTTATCACGGAGGGAAAAAAAACGTTCACTCCAAACAAAGCCGCTTACCGGGGAGAGGGAAAATATGAGAAGTATTTGGTCAAATGCTTCATTTGCTGCAGAGCCGGCCCCTGAGCCGCTTACCCAGCAAGGCATTTCACCCACCGGGGGCTTGGCCTCTCCCCCTCCACCTCCCCAGGAAGTTATTAAGTTGAAAATAATGAAGGTTGCTAAGTGATTTCCCCTCTTGTGAAACCGCTAGAAAGGAATTCTGTCATTGTTTAATTTAAAAATGAAGAAGGGAAAGAAGGAAGGAAAGAAGTGGAGGAAGGAAGGAAAGAAAGAGAGAGGAAGGAGAGATGGGGGAGGGAGGGGACGGGAAGAAAGGAAGCCCTGTGATGTGCTTAGATGCTGCTGGGGTTCTCCTGGGGGCTGGAGTGGGGTTGGGGGGATATCTCTGCTTATCACAGAATGAGTTCATTTCCCACTCAGCTGGAAAGTGGTCCCTGCCAGGCCCTCCTCCAGCTGCCCCCACCCCTTGCCGGCACCTCTGTTTGGGCAGTTGTCTCTTTCCTGCACCCAGGAGGGAACAAAGGGATTCTGAAGTTCTCTTGGCACCTTATGCCAGTTTCTCCTAAAGGCACAAAGATCCAAATTAGAACACAGAGCAGAAGTTCTAGATTCAGACTGACTCCAGTGTTTCCCAGTTGCATGGCCTGGAAAGGTCCCTGGCTTTTGCTTGACTGTGACTTTGTGTGTGTATTAGTCACTCAGTCGTGTCCGACTCTTTGTGTGTCCATGGACTGCACACCAGGCTCCTCTGTCCATGGAATTCTCCAGGCAAGAATACTAGAGTGGTTTGCCATTCCCTTCTCCAGGGGATCTTCCCCACCCAGGAATCGAACCCAGGTCTCCTACATTGCAGGCAGATGCCTTACTGTTTGAGCCACCAGGAACGCTTACTTATGTGCAAAACAGGATCAGTAATGTATTTATTCTGCTTACATATTTAGGCTGAACTTTGTGTAGGTCAAAAATGGCCAAATATCAGTAATTCCATAAGGTTCTACCTGAATCTGGGGCTTCCCTGGTGGCTCAGTCGGTAAAGAATCCTCCTGCAATGCAGGAGACCCAGGTTCCATCGACCCAGGTTCCAGGGTCAGGAAGATCCCTGGCAACCCACTGCAGTATTCTTGCCTGGAGAATTCCATGGACAGAGGAGCCTACTGGGCTGCAGTCCATGGAGTCGCAAAGAGTCGGACACAACTGAGCGACTAACACCTGAATCGGTTAAAAAGGGAACAGTGTTAGGGGAAGCGCACTGACTGAAACCACCCACCCTCGCCAGGCACCATGGTAACTATTTGCATGAGCTGTTTTACGACAGGAGGTCCTGGCAAGGAACACGGAACTAATAAGCCACCACCAACCGGAAGAGTTCGGGAAAAGTAAAAAGGAGACACCACACGTCCAACCACCTCCCAGAATCCTCCTCTCTGGCATCCATCTTGGCTGAACAAGGCATGCACCACTAGAAAGGACTTTGAGTCAGAATGATTGGCTAAAGACAACCCGGAAACTAATCCCATCACCATAAAACCTGAGACTGCAAGCCACATGGCAGAGCAGTTCTCCTGGGTTCCCTTACCCTACTGCTCTCTGCCCAGACACCCTTTCCCAATAAAATCTCTTGCTTTATCATTACATGTGTCTCCTCAGAAAATTCATTTCTGAGTGTTAGACAAGAGCCCAGTTTCAGGCCCTGGAAGGGGTCCCCCTTCTTGCAACAGGAGTATTTTGAAAGTGGTTAAGGGTTGTACTGATTTTGTTATTGTTTTTCAGTCGCTAAGTCATGTCCAACTCTTTGTGACCCCACGGATTGTAGCACATCAGGCTTCTTTGTCCTTCACTATCTCCCGGAGTTTGCTCAGACTTGCGTCCACTGAGTTGGTGATAACCATCTAACCATCTCATCCTCTGCCACCTTCTTCTCCTTTTGCCTTCCATCTTTCCCATCATCAGGGTCTTTTCCAATAAATCGGCTGTTCACATCAGGTGGCCAAAGTATTGGAGATTCAACTTCAGCATCAGTCCTTCCAGTGAATATTCAGTTTGATTTTCTTTAGGACTGACTGGTTTGATCTTCTTGATGTCTAAGGGACTCTCAAGAGCCTTCTCCAGCACCACAGACATTAACTTATTCCACAGGGATTCCCTGAATGTGTCCAACATGCTGGTACTGCGTTGTCAGCATGTACTGGGGACACTGCTTAATCCTTGCAACAACCTCAGGGATGGATGCTATTGTTCCTCATTTTATGGCTGAGGAGACCAAGGTTCTTGTGGCTAGAATCACATACCCTGGGACATTCAATGAGATGTAGAGTAGCCAGAATTTGAACTCAAGCGGTCTGGCTTCCAAACCTAAATTAAGCTCTTCATCATTAAATAATCAATCATCAGTTATTTTTTTTTAAAATCTTTGTATTCATTCAATAAGTATTTCTTGATTTTAAAAAATGGTCCCAATGTCTAGGCATTGGGAATAGAGTGATAAGGAAGATAAAGTCCCTGCTCCCATGAGGGAGAAAGACAACATCCAGCAGATGAGTACAAACCATTACAGATACTGGTAGGAACAGGAAGGAAGATAAGGAGTGGAGTGGAGAGGCTTCCATATAACGGGAAACTTTTAAAGCCTTTGGAATTTTCTGAGTAATAGGGATGATAGGAGCATCTTTTTTTCCTACTATCGGGCCTTTGACTCCAGTTCCTGACACAGAGCTCCTAAATCCTTTGGAATTTTGTGATAGGAACATCTTTTGCTCTGATGAGGCATCCCTTGGTAGATTCCTAAGTAGCTTCATGATGGGGGCTGGTCACTGGAAAGACTTGATTTTGGTTAGAAGCTTAGGGCTATTAGCCATATCCCCTCAATCTCAGGGGAAGGGTGAGGGGCTGGGGAATGAGTTAATAACTGATCATGCTTATGTGATGAAACTTCCATGGCTGTTGTTGTTCAATTGCTATGTCATTTCCGACTCTTTATGACTCCATGGATTGTAGCCCACCGGGCTCCTCTGTCTGTGGGATTTTCCAGACAAAAATACTGGAGTGGGTTGCCATTTCCTTCTTCAGGGGAATCTTCCCTGACCAGTGATAGAATTGTGTCTGTTGTGTTAGCAGGTGGATTCTTTACCACTGAGCCACCAGGGAAGACTGGAATTTCCATTAAAAAACCCTAAATGATGATGTCCAGGAAATGTCCAGGTTCTCAAATGCATTCACATGCTGGGATGGGGGAGCACTCCAGCTCCACAGGAACAGAAGCTCCTAGTTTGACCATTCCCAACCTTGCCCTGTGCACCTCATCAGCTGGGTGTTCATTTTTATTCTTTGTAATAAACCAGTAAATGTAAGTAATGTGTTTCTGAGTTCTGTGAGCAGGTACAGCAAATTATTGAGCCCGGGGGTCATGGGAACCCCCAATTTAAAGCTGGTTGGTCAGACGTGCAGGAGGTCCAGGACTTGTGATTGACATCTAATGTCAGGTTAGTCTTTTGGGACTGAGCCCTTAATATATGGGGTCTAATTTCAGGTGTTAGTATCAGGATTGAACTGAACTGTAGGATACCCAATTGGTATCCAGAGAGTTGCAGAATTAGTTGGTATAGGAAAAAACCCCCACACACATTTGGTATTAGAAGTGCTGAGAGTACAAACAGAGCATATAGTTGGTGTCAGAAGTGGTATTAATTAGCCCAGCACTGGCTCATGGAAGCATGTGGCTTGAGAAGGAAGATGAAAGGGTGTGGGATGAGGAAATTTTGATTCCTGGATGACCACGTGGTCACCTATGGTGTAGAACAGCAAGAGTGCAGCAAGATAAAGGTTGCTAATGGAATTCAAAGTTGGATCTAACTCCTGGGAGGTTAGCTTACTGTATGCATCAGGAAATTGTCTTTTCTGGTGGCTCAAATGTTAAAGAATCCACCTGCCAGTGCAGGAGACCTGAGTTTGATCCCTGGGTTGGGAAGATCTCCTGGAGAAAGGAATGGCTACCCATTCCAGTGTTCTTGCCTGGAGAATCCCATGGACAGAGGAGCCTGGCAGACTACAGTCCATGGGGTCACAAAGAATTGGACATGATTGAGAAACTAACACTTTCACTTTCAAGAAAAAAAAGCAAGATATATAATGCTTTGGTTTTTGTTGTCTGTAATAGCTAAAATGAAATTAGAACACTGCGTTGGACCTTGACATGAGACAAAGCTCAGATTTCAGTCAGTCTGCCCTTGGTTGCCACCCTCAAAGCCACCCATAAAAGGAAAAATTATGTGAGCACCACAGAAAGTACCCCCCTCAAGACCTCTAGCCACCAAGAAACTAGTCCATTGTGAGGGGAGGGGAAAACCAAGAAACATTTGAAAACAAGGGGGATAGCGTGAAAGGAGTTGTCTTGTGGATCAATGTCATCCAATTCCTGAAGAACCTAAATAGAAGGAATTTTGAGAGTGACTAACTCAGGGGCAGTACCATTAGTGTGTAAACTGCAGAGTAGAAGAGGCTGTGTTTGATGGGTGGTCTGGGTGCTGATACTGGGGGAGGCCAGGATGGCTGGGACATCTGGAATGGAGCAAGGGCAGTAAAGAAGGGCAGCCAGAAGGGTGGAGCAACTGCGAAGTGTGACCTGGGCTCCTGCAGGATGCTCTCCAGGCAGAGGTGATGGTGGTCGGAGTCCAGGTACCGGTGGGGGAAGTAGGTAGAGTCAGAACCTACCTTGAAGGTAGAGGGGGCAGCACCTCCTGATGTACTCGGTATTCGAGAGATAAAGAGAAGGCTGTGGTCTTTGAAATTCCAAGTCCACAGCTAGTAACTTGGAGAGAAAAGACTTGTGATCCAGGCTCTTGATACTGCTCAGATGTTCTCTTCACTGTTCATTCATTTCACAAGCATTTACCTAGTGCTTACTGTGTTCTTGTGCTTAGCACTACGGCAGACCTGGTCTGCTCTCATACAGCTTACGTTTTTGAGGAGAAAGGAGATTCCAAGTCACACGTGTCCTCAGGGCCAATATGATTAAGTGGATGTAGAAAAGCGGGGTGCCCCAGGAATACAGAGGGGACCTCATTACTCCAGACTTTGTTGTATCTGCAGAAGGACAAAGCCGGACCAGAAAGATAACCAGCATCTCCTGAACTCTTCCCAGGGCTGGGGAGTATTCTAAGCTGCTTAAATCCCTGATCTCGTTTTAATCTTGGTAAGAACCCTAGGAGAAAGGGATTATTTTTATTCCCTTTTTATAGATGAGAAAACCCAAAGTTTCGGGGCCTGTGTGGGGTTGGGGGTGGGCAGGTAGCTCAAGATTACGCAGCTGGTTGGGCTGAGACTCAAACCTCAGGATTTGATCCTAAGCTTCTCCCTCTTCTCTGTTCAAAGTTCTCTGCTATTAGCCCCTTCCCATTACTTCTTGGAGAAAAAGGGATGTGATTAATAAATCAATATGTCACATAAGAAGCGCGGTTTACCTCCCGACAGTCCCCTGTGATAGAAGCAGGTGTGTTTTCTGGGGTGGGGGTGAGCATGAGCGAAGGTTGATGAAAGTCCAGAGTTTCTCCCACAAAGTCCACAGTGACCTTTAATTACTTACAGATTTAATAGAATCTCGTCCCACGTGATTTATTCCACTGAAAGATTGATTAGTAATATAACTTGAATTGTATTCCATTTCCCCATGCAATTTAAGATGATTTAGTGCCAAATAAAGGCTAACCCCAAAGCCCTTGCTTCAAAGAGCAGCAGTCCCCTTCCCTTTCTGTTCTGACACATTTGGAAGGGAGGAATTGTGCCCCCGCCCGTCAGAGAGCAATTCCATCTTTCCTAACTTTTAACTAAGCGAGGCTCTGGGCCCTTCCAGTCTTGGCCATGAGTCTGGGTCACTTTATTCTAGCCCAGGGTTCCTCTGCCTTGGTACTGTGGACATTTGGATCAGACGCTTCTCTGCTGCAGGGCTGTTCCATGCCCTACGGGAGTGAGCAGCACCCATGATCTTCACCCACCAGATGTCAGTAGCACCCCCTGCAGTTGTGAATAACTAACAAAGTCCCCAGACACTGACGGGCAGAATCTTCACCCCAGGCTGAGAACAACTCATCTGGACTTCACTGATGTGGGGGAAATCAACATGTGTTCTTTAGAAAAGAACAAATAAGCACATTTAAAGTCTCACTTGCACATGTACAGTTAAAAAGGGGGAAACTTCCTCAGAGGGAGAAATCATAGCTTTTGTTTCTTGTCTCTCTGGTCCTTGTTGTTACGGAGACAGCAACAACCCTCCACGGATCCTGGGTTTTAATAGGGGTGTTGAGCAGGCATCATGCTGTGCCCTGTAAGCAGCTACTACGTTTCAGCCTGTTTCTTCCCTTCTGCGTTCTGGATCCTGCAGGAACCAAAGGGACTTCTGAGACCTCCAGATGAAAACACAGTGGTTAGAATGTGGCTCCCCGACATAGTTCGAGGTCTTCAGCCAGGGGAACACATGTTCCGGTTCTGAATTGGTTCTACCAAATCCTGGGTTTTCAGCTTTTGGGAACCCTGTCCCTCTGGGAGGGGTTTCCCAGTGGCTCAGTGGTAAAGCATCCACCTGCAGTGCAGGAGACACAGGAGATGAGAGTTTGACCCCTGAGTTGGGAAGATCCCCTGGAGAAGGAAATGACTACCCACTCCAGTATTCTAGACTGGAAAATCCCATGGACAGAGGAGCACGGTGGGCTACAGTCCATGGAGTTGCAAAGAGTTGGACATGATGGAGCATGCACGCAGTTGTAGCAGTTGTCCGTCTGGGATATTTGACGTTACTGTGTTTGTTTGTGTGTGTGTGTGCATGCGTGTGCATGTGTGTGTGTGTTTGAGTATGGCACTAATTATGGAAATTTGTGGGACAGTCCCCCTCACATCAGCCCCCTTCCCTTTTCCATTTTAGACAAATAAAACAGCCCAGTCCTCCTCTGCGGCAGGACCACCAGGGCTGAGTAAAGGGCCGCCAGCCCCTCCCACCGGTTCCCGCGTGCTCTGCCCCACTTGGCTCTTTCAAGGACGGCTCAATGAGTGGCCTTGTTGAGACTTCCACTGAGGCCTGGCTGAGAAGGGACCATTAAAAACAGTTTAATCAGAACAAAAGCAGTTCTGTTCGTATTGTCCCCTGGTTGCAGTTTGGACGCAACAGCTGAAAATCTATCTGCATGAAGCCACAAATCTGGACTCAGCCATGCCTTGGAGTCTGCCCTCCACAGGGACTTCAGGATGGATCCTTGGAGCAGATAATTTACAACGAAAGCAAAACACGAGGAGAAGGCTTTTTATTTGGCACAAATGTTTCCTATTAAAAGCCTTCCCAAGCCCCTGGTAACTGGAGCGCTCCTTTTCCTGCCCAAGCTCAAGGTGATCATATTCATGCATACAGAGTACCTTGAAAGAATTCCTGGCTTGGATGCCAGTCCTGTCTGCAAGGAACGGTGTGGAGCTCAACTGTGAAAATAAGTACACGGAGGCAGAAGCATGTGAAATGGAGTGTCTTTGGGTTGATTTTAAATGCCTGCCCTGGAAGCTTTGTGGTCAGTGATTTTCTGCCGCCAAGAAGATTCAAACAGATAGGGGCAATTGTGGTAAGCCTCCAGAACCTTCCAGAAGTGGAGAAAATTGCCCCAAAATGGAGCTGCTTGTGTGTCGTGGTGGATGGGCATTTTTGTGGCCAGCTTTCTGGGACATGAGAAGAGCTCAGTGCCACCTATCCTTTGTAGCAGACCACCTGAAAGAGGTTATTTAAAAAATTTGGGTTTTGTAAAAAGACCCTGGCAATGGCACCCCACTCCAGTACTCTTGCCTGGAAAATTCCATGGACGGAGGAGCCTGGTAGGCTGCAGTCCATGGGGTCGCAAAGAGTCGGACACGACTGAGCGACTTCACTTTCACTTTTCACTTTCATGCATTGGAGAAGGAAATGGCAACCCACTCCAGTGTTCTTGCCTGGAGAATCCCAGGGACGGGGGAGCCTGGTGGGCTGCCGTCTATGGGGTCGCACGGAGTCGGACACGACTGAAGCGACTTAGCAGCAGCAGCAGCAGCAGCAGAGGAGAAAGGGTGACAGAGGATGAGTTGGTTGGATGGCATTACCAACTCAATGGACATGAGTTTGAGCAAACTCAGGGAGATAGTGAAGGAAAGGGAAGTCTGGCATGCAGCAGTCCATGGGGTCACAGAGAGCTGGACACAACAATTCATTGGAAAGACTGATGCTGAAGCTGAAGCTCCAATACTTTGGCTACCTGATGCAAAGAGCCAACTCATCAGGAAAGATCCTAATACTGGGAAATATTGAAGGCAGGAGGAGAAGAGGGTGATGGAGGATGAGATGGTTGGATGGCATCATCGAGTAAATGGACATGAAGCTGAGCAAACTCTGGGAGATAGAGTAGGATAAGGAAGTCTGGTGTGCTGCAGTCCATTGAGTCACAGAGAGTCGGACATGACTTGGAGGCTGAATAACAACAAAATTAGTTTTTAATTCTATTTTTTTCTGTATTGGAAAAAATGAAATTTCTAGGGATGCTAGGTTCAGAAGCTCATCTTGTTCGACCTCAAGACTCCTTGTCTGGGTGTTTCTTGGATAGGCAGCTCATGGGGCTGTGAGCTCTTCTTGCTGTGGGGAGCTTGATGCGGCTCAGAACCATGTTCCTTCCAGCTCGTGAGTAGATCAGAACAAAAAGAGCCAAAGGAACAAGGCTTACTGTTTGGGACTCAACTTGGGAGAAAACGTTTGCTCTCTTGGACATTCACACTCCTGGTTCTCAGACCTTCAGACTCAGACTGAATTACACCCCCAGTGTTTCTGTTTCTCTAGCTTATAGAGGGTAGGCTGTGGGGCTTTTAACCTGCATCATGTGTGTGTGTGCTTTGTCGCTCAGTCATCTCTGACTCTGAGACCCCATGGACTGCAACCCGCCAGGCTTCTGTGTCCATGTACTTTCCCAGGCAAGAATACTGGAGTGGGTTGCCATTTCCTTCTCCAGAGGATCTTCCCTACCGAAGATATCAAACCCTCATCTCCTGTGACTCCTGCATTGGCAGATGAATTCTTTACCACTGTACCACCTCATCTCATGAGCCAATTCCTATCATAAATCTCAATAAATATTGGTGCTCTTTCTTTGGAGAACCCTGACTAATACATTCCCATGGCATCACTGTTGTTTATCCATCTGGCAGGGCTTCTCTACCTGCTTCTTACAACAGAGAAGATAAACAAGGTACTTAGTTTCCCAGCCTCCCTTGCAACGAGGCATGGCAATGTGATCTGCTCTGACCAATGGGATAAAAGGGAAGTTCACTAGGGACTTCTGGGAAAATTTTCATCCCCAATAAAAAGAGAGGCAGAAGAGTGGTTTCCATGCCCACTCCCTTCTATCTTTGGAGCAGGTTGTGTGACAGCATAGTACTTGGAGCTGTGGCAGCCCTTTGTGACCTTAAGTTAACAAAGCAGAGAAAGAAAAGCCAACCCAGTGAGGAAGGCAGAGAAGGGAAATGGAGACAGCCTGAGTCTTTAGTGACTCTGTTGAATTTCTGAGCCGATTCTAAAACCATTTACCTTTTTACCTGTTGATATTTGAGATCATGTAATAGTATGATCTTCACAGGTGGCTCAGTGGTAAAGAATCCTCCTGCCAATGCAAGAGATGGGGGTTTGATCCCTGGTCCAGGAAGATTTCCTGGAGAAAAGAATGGCAACCCACTCCGGTATTCTCACCTGTGAAATCCCATGGACAGAGGAGCCTGGTGGGCTACAGTTCAAGGGATTGTGAAGAGTCAGACACGACTGAGCATGCAGACATACACATACAATAGTATGATGTTTCGATTCAATTCATTCGCTCAATTGTGTCTGAATCTTTGCGACTCCATGGACTGCAGCACGCCAGGCCTCCCTGTCCATCACCAACTCCCAGAGTTTACTCAAACTCATGTCCACTGAGTCGGTGATGCCATCCAACCATTTCATCCTCTGTCATCCCCTTCTCCTCCTGCCTTCAATCTTTCCCAGCATCAGGGTCTTTTCCAATGAGTCAGTTCTTCACATCAGGTGGCCAAAGTATTAGAGTTTTGGCTTCAGCATCAGTCTTTCCAATGAATATTCAGGACTGATTTCCTTTAGGATGCACTGCTTGGATCTCCTTGCGGTCCAAGGGACTCTCAAGAGTCTTCTCCAACACCACAGTTCAAAAGTATCAATTCTCTGGGGCTCAGCTTTCTTTATAGTCTAACTCTCACATCCATACATGACTACTGGAAAAACCACAGCTTTGACTAGATGGACGTTTGTTGGCAGAGTAATGTTTCTGCTTTTTATATGCTATCTAGGTTGGTCATAACTTTTCTTCCAAGGAGTAAGTGTCTTTTAATTTCATGGCTGCAGTCACCATCTGCAGTGATTTTGGAGCCCCCCAAAATAAAGTCTGTCACTGTTTCCACTGTTTCCCCATCTATTTGCCCTGAAGTGATGGGATTGGATGCCATGATACTAGTTTTCTGAATGTTGAGTTTTAAGCCAACTTTTTCACTCTCTTCTTTCACTTTCATCAAGAGGTTCTTTAGTTCCTCTTTGCTTTCTGCCATAAGGGTGGTGTCATCTGCATATCTGAGGTTATTAATATTTCTCCTGGCAATCTAGATTCCAGCTTGTGCTTCATCCAGCCCAGCGTTTCTCACTATGTACTCTGCATATAAGTTAAATAAGCAGGGTGACAATATATAGCCTTGACGTACTCCTTTCCCTATTTGGAACCAGTCTGTTGTTCCACGTCCAGTTCTAACTGTTGCTTTCTGATCTGCATACAGATTTCTCAAGAGGCAGGTCAGGTGGTCTGGTATTCCCATCTCTTTCAGAATTTTCCAGTTTGTGGTGATCCACACAGTCAAAGGCTTTGGCATAGTCAATAAAACAGAAATAGATGTTTTTCTGGAACTCTTTCTTTTTCTATGATCCAGCGGATGTTGGCAATTTGATCTGTGGTTCCTCTGCCTTTTTAAAATCCAGTTTGAACATCTGGAAGTTCACTGTTCACATACTGTTGAAGCCTGGCTTGGAGAATTTTGAGCATTACTTTACTAGCATGTGAAATGAGTGCAATTGTAGAGTAGTTTGAGCATTCTTTGGCATTGCCTTTCTTTGGAATTGGAATGAAAACTGACCTTTTCCAGTCCCATGGCCACTGCTGAGTTTTCCAGCATATTGGAATTTGCTGGCATATTTGAGTGCAGCACTGTCATAGCATCATCTTTTAGGTTTGAAATAGCTGATAGTATCTGAGTATTTGAATAGTATAATGATTAAGATCATATTATTTAAGACACCAGCCAGAGTTTCCCTGCAGCCAAACACATCCCAACTTACATCACCTTCTAGTCCAAACCCTAACCCTTCTTCTTCATTTTTGGCCACATGTGGACATGTGGGATCTTAGTTCCCTGACCAGAGATAGAACCTGAGCCCCCTGTAGTGGAAGCATGGAGTCTTAACCACTGGACCGCCAGGGAAGTCCCTATGCAGTACTTTTTGAAGTCTGGTAAGCATATGGTCCCCTATCGTGACCCCTACCCTGACCCAGGGGCAGTCAGGTGATCATTTCCTGGTCCACAAGGTGACCAAGACCTGGATATCCTCTCCTGGGAGTGGGATGCCACTCCCACCCCAACCCTACCCAGGATTACCAGCCAGCACTGGAGGCATCCGTGGCTGAGACCTCCTGCCATGCAAATGAAGCCTGTCTGTGGTAGGAAATAATGGACATTTAGACAGATGCTGAAGCAGAAGAGAGAGAGAGAAACAAAGGCACAGAGAAGAAATCACCACGAGCCCCTGGCCCAGCACGTCCTGGACGGAGCTCCCTTTTAGCAGCACCACTTGGATTTGCATTCGTAGCACTGGCCCCCGCCAGCCTCCTGACTTGCCATCACAGCTTAGGGAAACCATGCACTCTAATTAAAGACTGAGGAGCCAGCAGTGAAGGACCAGCAGTGAAGAAGCCTGCTGATGCTTTCTGAACTCATCATTTCTTAAACCTTCCTTACCAGACATTCCTTTTTCTGCAGGACCCATTGGGTCATTTTGATGATCCGAGAGACAGGCGGGGGCATTTCAAGTGATGAGACAGCAGAGGTGTGGAGGAAATATTTGCAACATAAAAATGCATCTAGGCGACACAGGGCTTTAAGGTAGTCTTTTGAAGCCAAAAGTCAAGAATTATCTAAATCCCCCCAAACCTTCCTGTCTCTTATAGGGTTCACTTCCTGAGTGAGGAGCTCTGTGTCGACGTGGGACCGTTTTTACAAGATGACTTCTCTGAGTCACATTCCGTTGTTTTATCTATAAAAATTCTGCCTCGGAGACAGACCAGCTTTTTAAACACAGGGTGGTTTTATCTGCTTGGCCTGTTTATTGCTTAATGCCAAGAAGGCTTTCTGAAGATGCAGATGCCTTGAACTAACCTCTAAGCAAGAGGGACTCAGTGTGCCTCAATTGATTTTCTTTTTTCTCTTTCAAAAATGGAAATGAAAGAACCGAAATTCTGTAAATTAAATTTTCTGGTTAGAATGGTGCTTTTGAACGACTGTAAATCATCCTTTTGTTTCTCAGGTTCCCACCTCCCAGCCCCAGCAAATTCCCACAAGGCATTTGGGAATCAAAGAATATTACCCCATAAAACCAAAAGCAGGGCCACAGTGTCAGAGATGTGGAGGGACATGGGAGCCCCAGATTATGGCGGGGGTGGGAGTGGCAGCTGGGGACATTGGTAGCTTCTAGCCTTCATTAGAGCCCTGGAGAAAAAACGTCAGATTCAGTATCTAAACAGCAGCTGCAGGAAAAGGTCTGGCTCTGGGGTGACTGCAATCTTTGTAACCTCTTTGATGTCCGGGAACATCATGCTTCCTGGTTTTCCAGCTGCAGATAGTGTACTGGGAACACGAGCTGTACAGGCATCTGGGGATGAGTCTGGCTGATGAGGTTGGTAAGCTTCAGACCAGGAGAGATGGATGAGTACCCAGCAACACAGTGTCTGAACTCTGCTTGGGGACAGGGATCCAGGCTGATTCAGGCTGAGTTCTTTCAGCTCTAAGAACTAGGCACCCGCTTAATCCAACCCAAGGAATACGTGAGGATCTTAAAGACACTAGTGTCTGGGGATCTGGGCACAGGGAACCATCACACCCCAGGAAAATGTGGAGTTAGAAATGATTTCTGGAGTCAAGCGGCCAGGATGCTCTCGAGACTCACTTTGGGGCTTTTGCACTTGCTGTTTCCTCCACCAGGAGCACTTGGTCACACCTGGTTTGTTCTCAGACATCTCCTTTCCAGAGAGGCCTCCCCCTCCTGGTGCTCTGAGCTCTGTCTTGATTCTATTTTCCTCTTTGGAACTTGTCACTCACTCTTATTTCTTGTCTGTCTCCTCCAACTAGAATATAAGAAATTTTGAATGTTTTTCCACTGCTGCTACTGCAGGGCTTGTATAGAGACTGGCCAGTATATAAATGTGAACAAATCATGAATAAATAAAACCCCAGGGCTGCCAGAGACAGTCACTCAGGGTGTGCACTGCAGAAGACTAGAGGTCAGCACTCTCAGACAAGGATGGGGTTGGGGATCCAGGGGAATGCAGCGTACAACCTGTGCCTCTGGACACCGTGGCCTTGAGCTTTGTGATGCCGGCTTGCCCACAGCCCATCATAGCTATGCTCTCTTCACTTTCTCTCTCCTGGCCTGGACTCACTACCGTTTTCTCATGATAAGCCTCATTTTTCAGGAATTTTTTACTGAATACGAAAGAGAGTGAATCTGATAAACCTTGCTCTGGTCTGATAAGTCTTGCTCTAAGCCATGCCATTGATCACTCTGGCCAGCCTGGAATGGTGGCCCTTTGGTGGCCACCTCTAGCATAATCATCTCTGATTGGAAAAGGGGCAGAGTTGCTTGTGGTGGGCACTGAGACCCATGCAGATACTTCACACAACATCCCAGCCTGGAGGAACTGTTATTACATTTGTTTTACAGATAAGAACATGGGATCAGAGCCTGATATCAGGCTCTCTGAGTTCATATTTGGTTCCATTGCTTTCTGGGAAAATTGCTTACTCTCGCTGAACCTCAGTTTCCTCATGTGTAAAAAAGGCTGGTTTCGAAATACTGATTTCAAAAGAGCTTTGATGATTAGATGTAGTCATGCAGGTAATGTGCCTGGAAACCCAGACTATTTAGCTCATTGTTGATAAGAATGTATGTCAGTGTTTTCCTTCATCGTTGTCTACAGTGTTCCTGGGGGCAGGCAGCCTGCACACACTCTAAATACTGGGTAAAAAAAAAGTTAAAAAAAAGTTTTTTTAATTAAAACATTTTTAAAAATGGGAAAAGTTGACTTTTAGGGTTTGTATTCCCGGGACTCAGTTGTCTGGGGGCATAAGTCCTTGGATGAGAAGGGGAAACCACACTTGAACACTTGAATACATGGCTTTTCTAATCTGTAGCCATCGTGGAGGTTCTTTGGTCAGCCACGATGCTGGACTAAAAGGTGACATTAGGGATGTTGCCTTGGGGACAGGCTGCCAGCTCCTGATTCTGAGTCAGGCAGTGTCCAGACAGAAACCAAGACTTGCGCTCAGGGAATGGATTCATTTACTCAACAAGTATGTGTGAGCATCAACTGTACATGAGACACTCTTGTGGGCTCTAGTGAACAAATCAGCCCCAAATCTGTGCAGGGTGGGAAACATTAAACATGTAACTGTATGATATTTCAGGGGATAGTAAGTATTGTAGAGGGCTTCCCAGCTGGCACAATTGTTAAGATTCCACCTGCTAATGCAGGAGATGCAAAAGGTGCGGGTTCAATCCCTGTGTCAGGAAGATCCCCTGGAGAAGGAAATGGCAGCCCACTCCAGTATTCTTGCCTGGGAAATCCCATGGACAGAGGAGCCTGGTGGGCTACAATCCATGGGGTCACAAAGAGTCGGACACGACTGAGTACAAATGTATGCAAGTATTGTAGAGAAAAAAACATGGAGAGGAAGGTAGGAAGACAGGAGTGTGGAGACAGTGTGATTTCTGGTAGGGTGGGTGAGGAAGGCTTCAATGGTTAAATGACATTTGAGCAGAGGATTAAAGGAGGTGAAGGAGGGAGCCATGAGAATATTGGCAGATGAGCCTTCCAGGAAGATGGTGCAACAGGTGCAAAGGTCCTGAGGTACACTTTTTACCACAAGGCAGAACCTAGGACACAACTGATGCTTCTTGCTTTACTCAGAAGAGCCCCTTAGTGTAGAATTGCCAAATATAAAATACGGGATACTCAAACTGAATTTGAATTTCAGATACACAATGACTAAGTTTTAGGATATGTCCCACACCATTTGGGCCATAATATTTTAAAATTAATCATGTATATCTGAAATTCAAATCTAACTAGGTGACCTATATTTTTATTTGCTAAATCTGGCAGCCTTACTCAGCAGTCAGTCATCATGTAAGCTATGGAAGTAAAAGTTGTGAGCTGGATTTAATGCAGAGGTGTGGCTGGAGGGAATAAGCGAGTCAGAGTCCGGTTGCCCAGGATTTGAATACTGGCTTTGGCCTTCATTTAGCCAACTGGTCTTGACCAAGATTTTTGATGTTTGTGTCTCCATGTCTTCATCTGTGACATGGGAGACACAGCACTTGATTTCAGGGTTATTAGAAGATTCAAGATAATCTGTAATAGGCCTTCCCTGGCGGTCCAGTGGTTAAGACCTGGCACTCACTGCAGCGGATACAGGTTCAATCCCACCATTCGGGGAACTAAGATCCCACATGCTGCATGACACAGTCAAAAAAAAAAAAAAAGATAATCTGTAATGTGCTCAACACCAAGCAGCAGTGTCATTAATGTTAACTCTCATTAGTCTTCACATCATGCAAAAGATGAGCTCAGATCTGTTCATCTTTCCAACTTATCTTTTCACATGAGTCAGGGCTAACCTACTTAGAGTGAGGGTATGCCTGCTGCACAGAGGACACAACTGATGCTTGTTGTGTAAAGTTAAAACCCAAAGTACAGGAAAGAATAATTTTTCTTAAAAAAAAAAAAGGTCAGAAACACAGGGAGGAAGGGAAGAGAAGGAAGAAGAAGGAGAGATGGAGAGAAGCATGGTGCAGAGCTGTGAAGATCTCCTGGGACTCTGGGAGCCAGGAGCCTGAATTGGAATCCAAGCTCTGCCCTGACTCACTGTACAACATCAGGCTCCACAGTTTTCCTCTGGGTTGTAATTGGGTTTAAGTCATCAAAAATGTTTTTCAATAAACAAAGAAACTTTCAGCATAAATATGTCCCAAGTAACACATAGGACATACTTATACTAAAAGCTGATGCTTTCAAGTCGTGATGCTGGAGAAGACTCTTGAGAGTCCCTTGGGCGGCAAGGAGATCAAATCAGTCAATCCTAAAGGAAATCAACTCTGAATGTTCATTGGATATTGAAGGATTGATGCTGAAGCTGAAGTTCTAATACTTTGACTGCCTGATTCTAAGAGTTGACTCATTGGAAAATACCCTGATGCTGGGAAAGATTTAGGGCAGGAGGAGAAAGGGGAAACAGAGGATGAGATGGTTGAATGGCATCCCTGACTCAATGGACATGAGTTTGAGCAAACTCCAGGAGATAGTGAAGGACAGGGAAACCTAAAGTGCTGCAGTCCATGGTGTCGCAAAGAGTCGGACACAACAACAGCATACTAAAAATTATTCTTTGTTTATCTGGAATTCAAATTTAACTGGGCATCCTATGTTTTTATTTGCTAAGTGTAACAACCCTACCTGCTTTCTTGCTCTACTGAATCAGAGAAGCTATGCTTCTATTTTCTGTGTTGGCCATCTGTGGAAAGCTTCTTGACTAAAATTTTCAGCTGCTGAAAAAAAAGAGGTCTGTAAACTTTAGATCACGTGATAGCCATGGCCCCTTTTAGCTCCCTGATGCTGTATCCTGCAGGGTTCACAGCTGTGGGCAACAGAAACCATCTGGGGCTAACTGGTGCAGAAAAAGTGTTCATCAGAGGATCTTGGGAGGCTTGCAGAACTCCCAGGAAGGCCGGAGAACCTTGAGGGCTTGGGGGCTCTGCAGCTGGGAACATGGCCCCAAATTGCTCTGCAGAATAATAGCTTCTGGGGTGGATGCCTCTGATTGGCTGAGACTTGGTCACATGCCAATGCTCTGGCTGCAAAGCAGGCTGGGACAGTGCATCTCGGGATGTTCAGCTCCTCCTTGGGGGTGGGGGGAATGGAGGGCAGGGTCTGCTTTCCAAGATGGGAAATTCCCAAACCTAAGAAAGGGTTTGGGAAGGAGGGTGATGCTTAGAAGACCAATATTCTTGCTCCTAAAGAAAGAATTCTGGGTTTTGAAGTTTCTAGGTGATTTCTGACCCAGGGTGAGGGGGAGGGTGAATTTATCAGAAAAGCAGTTGGAGAGGGAGCTGAACTCTGCCTGGGAGTGAGGAAGTGGCAGGTCCTATCTTTTCTGCCTCTTCCTGGAACAGTGGATTAAAGGAATCTGCTTAGAAATTCCCTAGCCATGGTGCTCCGTTGGCTTGGGGTTAGGGGAAGGCTGCTTTAGTCCTCCCAAACAAGTAGAGCTTTTTATAAGGCCAGAGGCAAGCAGCCTTCCGAATCTGACTGGTAGAGGGGGTTTTCTTTAGTCTCACAATTCAAAAACAAATGGAAGTCTTTGCCAACAGATGCTCATTGAGAGTGGTCACATGCAAACCTGAATTCCCAGCTTCTCTTGAAAATTAGAACTACCTGGTAACATTGGAATCAAATTCCCAGAAGGTATCAGCCATGGTTCACTCTGGTTCCCACCCTTCCCCTGTTGTATCTGGGCCTGGGGTTCCTTACTAGCAGTCATCATGTCCATGTTCATGGTCCCCTTTAGTGGAATTAAGGGGAAAGCTAGTTGTAACTTCAGACATTGGGGGTCCTTGAACCAGCAGCATCGCACCCCTCTGGGTACTGGGTCAAAGAGCAGAATCTCAGGCCCCAGTGAGACCAGCTGTGTGGGAATCTGCATTTTGACAGCTCCCCAGGGATGTGTGCATAGTGGCAATGGAGAAGTGTCACTTTAGAATCAAGCAGAGGAGAAAAGATCTCCTCCCAGACCATTAAACCACTAGAAGGTGAGGAGCCTGGGCTGTGTAGATGGATGTGGTTTTGAGTGAGCTGAGTGACTTTGGGCAAGGTACTCTCAGAGTCCCGGTCTCCTTCCTGTGGTCTGAGAAGTAGAATATAACCCCTCTGTGTCAGAGGGTGACATGGGCTAAGGCAGTGCAGGGCTTAGCAGGTGCCCAGTGGAATAGAAAGCTCTGGACTAGTCGGAGCTCTTAGTCATGTCTGGGAGGGAGAAAGGGCTCCCTCTAAAGCTGAGCTGAGACTAGTTAGTTCTCAAAACCCATTCAGATCGCCTCCCAGTCAAGGAAGAAATCACAGTCGAGCTAGTGATAAAACCACATCTTGCCATTAGTTGTTTGGGAGACCCTGGAAATCTCACCTGGGGCATCAGCTTTTTCTGGAGGGGTATGTGTGTGTGTGTCTTTCTGATGTTGATGTTTTCCATTTGGAGCGGTGGCTACTGCCACATGTATTTAACACTGATAGAAACTGTTTAGTATCTTACTTCTCTGTTTAAAAAATTGCGCAGAGAAAGTCCCAGCGTGAGCAGGCATGTGTCTCCATCTCCAGCGCAATGAGAGCCGTGCATGGAAAGTAACATTGAATTACAGGCGTGCTAAAATCATTTCCTCTCTAACGTAGATCTCTTTGCACACAAGGATTTTAAAGCCCATGTATGAGGAGGCTTTGGCCCCCTATTCCCTACTGGGCTCTGAGGCCCAGGTCACCAGGCCTTGGCCAGGTGGGTGGACAGAGGGGGCGGCCCCAGGTTCCCTTGGCTGTTCTGGGGCCCCAGGGAGCCCCCAGGCCTGCTATGCTTCCTCCAGGGCAGATGGTAGCAGAGTCCTGCCCTTGAGGATGAGGTCCCGACCTCCCACTGAATGTGTGTGTCAGCGGGATTCTTTTCTTCTTTTTATTGCTTTAGAGACATATGCTGACTTGGTCAAAATCACTTCTGCAAGATGTGACTGATGATGTATGAAATGAAAACTCCTTACCCAGAGCCGGGGGGCCGGTGAGCAAGTGTGTGGACACTCAGCTGGGGCTGGCCAGACAATAACACCCCTCAGATTTCCAGGCCATCTTTCATCCCATGTGGAGCAGACCGGGGAGATCGGGTTACGGGCCCAGGAGCCCCGAGCTGGGTGCCCCAGCTTGGGGGAACCTCAACTGGGGGTGGGTGGCTGGGGGCTGTCTGCTGGGGAAATGAGATAGGCCCCAGGGAAGTTCCTGGGCCCTGGATGGCATGGGGGAAGCGGCTGGGGGACAATGAGAGGATTGGAATGCACGAATTACCCTTTCATCTCTGCTCCGCTCTCCCCTTCTGCCCTGTTCTCTCGGCTAGTCCTCTCGGCTTGTTCTCACCCCTGCTCTGGATCCACTGCTAGTCAGGATACATTTGCTTTCAGTGCTTCGCCAAAAAGCAGACCCTCCTGAAAAGTTGTGTTGTTATTTTTAAGCTTAGGAGGCTTTCCTGTTAACATAGTTTCCTTTTCATCCAGATGGTAACTAACATCTATCAAATGCTTTCTCTGTGCCCCAGCCACCTTGTGAAGTCAGCTACATGAATTGAATTAACTTCCGAATCCTCCCAGTAACCCTAGAAGACAGGCGGTCTTAGTTCTCCCCCCTTATATAGATGTGGGGACTAAGGCACAGAGATGGCAAATCCCTGGTATGGGGCTGCAAGTGGCAGGTTGGAGGTGTGAAACCAGACTGCCAGCTCCCCTACCCAAGACTTTCTCCAAACAATCCTGAAGCCTTTGCTGGTGGCCTCGACTTTCAAACTGGCATCTCATGTACTCCTAGTCAGATATTCTTGTTTGCGTGGTGTGCATTCATTCATTCATTGAGCAATCCAGCAGGCATTCACTGGGGGCCTGGTGCAGTCTTAAGGACTCCTTTAAGGGAGGAAGCAGGAAAGATAAAGAGCCACCTCCCACTACTCCCAGCATGGATCACTGGAAATAGATGGCTAAATAGGAGGTGGGGGGAATTCAGAGGAAATCTGGTCTTTTCTGGGTCTCAGGTATGAAAAGCATATTGTCTCTGTCTTGGATGAGAAAAGATGGCATCCAGAGCAAGGGCAGGGTGAGGGCTCTGTGAGATGTCATAGCCTGGTGCCTGCACACTCAGCCCTAGGTCCACCATTACCCTTCAGGTAATGGTGATGCCTACTGCTATTCATTCAGCAGATACTTACTGAGCACTTGCTGTGTGCCAGGCTCAGTGGGATTGTCACTGTTGTTCAGAAGCTAAGTCAAATGTGACTCTGTGACCCCATGGACTGCTGCACACCAGGATTCCCTGTCCTTCACTAACTCCTGGAGTTTGCTCAGGTTGATGTCCATTGAATGGGTGACGCTATCTAACCATCTCTGCCTCCCTCTTCTCCTCCTGCCTTCAGTCTTTCCCAGCATCAGGGTCTTTTCCAATAAGTCGGCCCTTCGCATCAGGTGGCCAAAGAATCAGAGCTTTGGCTTCTGCATTAGTCCTTCTGATGAATATTCAGGACTGATTTCCTTTAGGATTGACTTGTTTGATCTCCTTGCAGTCCAAAAGACTCTCAAGAGTCTTCTCCAGCACCACAGTTCAAAAGCACCAATTCTTCGGTGCTCAGCCTTTTTTATGGTCAAACTCTCACATCCATACATGACTACTGGAAAAACCATAGCTTTGACTAGATGGACTTTTGTCGACCTAGTGATGTCTCTGCTTTTTAATATGCTGTCTAGGTTTGTCATAGCTTTCAAGGGGCAAGCATCTTTTAATTTAATGGTTGCAGTCACCGTCTGCAGAGATTTTGGAGTCCAAGAAAGCAAAATCTGTCACTGCTTCCACTTTTTCCCCATCTATTTGCCTTGCTTCAGGGCCTCAGGGCCTTTCCTTGGGGGACAGGGTAGATGCTGACCAATCAGTTGTTTTCAGATTTAGACTCTTGGCACCAATACCTGGGGTCCCCACCCCTAGCCTCACTTGCTTGTTAAAATCCCTCACCCCAAAAAGATTTGTCAGCAGATTTAAAGCAGAGAGAGCTGCTGCAAAGGAGTAGTATTTCAGCTTTTAGAAGAAAACAACCTCCTTTATCTCAGCTGGTATTGGAGGTGGCACAGCCGCTGCAGTGTCTTTGTCCCTGGAAAGCCAGCTCCAGGTTAAGCAGAGGGGACAGGCAGCCCTGGGGAGACAGAAACTGCTGGCCGCTCCTCTTTCTGCAGGGCCTGTGCTGAGCTTCCTGGTCCTCCCTGGGAAAGCCCTCTCTTTCTCATCTTTCCAGGACTCAGGTCAAAGGCATCTCCCCTGGGAGATCCCCTTCCCACCTGCCTCCACCTCTCCCTACTTGTTCACTCCTGCCACTTATCACAGGCCACTGTGAGCTGGGCCGCACATGCTCCAAGTGGACACTGGACCAGCCAGTGCTGCTCCAACTGTATCGGCTGGTCCCTGTGTTGTTTCTCACCCTCCACTGTGCCCATCTAGGACACTCCCCCAGACCCTCCCACATGCCCTGTGGGAGCATGCTGTGTCCTGCCTGAGAGAATCCATGGCCGAGCACTGCTTCCTCTCCCACCCCCAAACCACATGTAAGGTTCCTGCTTTGTCTCCCCTGGCCTGGAAGGTGGTGGAGGCCACCATGTGAGCTTGCTCTCTCCTGTCCCCTCCAGCCCAGCGCTGTGCAGGCACTGGGATGGGCCTCATAACTCACAGGGCCCAGCACGAAATGAAATCAGGGCCCCTTTGTTCATGTATCATGAAGAGCTGCAATATGGCAACGGGAGAGCTTTAAGCCAAGTGTGAGACCCTTCCTACCAGGTCACATGCCCATGAAGCCCACCCTGCCTGACTCCCAGGAAGTACTCAACAAACATTTGTTGAAAAAACAAGTCGATGGACAAATGCAGGTGGAGGGGGTTTTCATAGCACCTTACTGACAGGACAGAGGCACAGCCCTGGGCCAGGAGGCCCAGGACCTATTCCATCTCACAGCCTGGGGCCTGGGTAACAAGGCCAGGATGCCCCTTGAATGGCTAGGACCTGCAGCCTTGTGTTTCTCTTCTCCTTACCTGGACTCTGCCTTGCCTACCTCCACCCATGTGGCCCCTCACACTGCCATCTTGTCCAAAAGCCCCCAAAGAGGGCTGCATGGCAGAACCACCTTTCCTTCAGAAAACTCAGAAGATCAGGTTCCTTTTGATCAGCCTTGGAGCTTTCTGCCTCTCTGAAGTGAGGCTTAGCCAGACCCCTCCCCTCAAAGGAAACCACTGTCCCCAAACTTAGCCCTTGACCTTTCATCCCAGACTCCCTGTGGTCACCCTTCACCTAGCCCATCATCTGGGAACCACTGATTTGTGGGTTTGCCCTGGTCACTCAGATGGTAAAGAATCTGACTGCAATGCGGGAGACCCGGGTTCGATCCCTGGGTTGGGAAGATCCCCTGGAGAAGGGAATGGCTACCCACTCCAGTATTCTTGCCTGGAGAATCCCATGGACAGAGGAGTCTGGTGGGCTACAGTCCATGGGATCACAAAGATTCCGACACAACTCAGAGACTGACACACTCTTTGGGGCAGGAAAGGAAGGAGGTGAGATTGAACTTGACCCATGGTGCTGCCATTCTGGGTCAAGTGTGATTTTGCTCCTGGTTTTACAGGTAAAGAAACTGAGGCTCCAAAGAGCAGTAGTTCACTCAAGGTCCCACCACAGTTCTGAGTTGTGTGGGGTGCCAGTATGCCGTGCTCAGTGTGAGCTGGGCCCCAAGTGGGCAACTCAGTGTCATCTGTGGAATGAATGAATGAGGGGAGAGAAGAAAGAAGGCCAGGAGCGTGTGACAAGGTCTATGGCTCAGACGTGAACTGCATGCAAGGCCAGCGGGCCAGGCTATCTAGTCTCAGAGGTGGGGAGGAATTCTTTAGCCCACAAAATTTCAATCACTCAACAATCATGACTGTGTAGCAACAGTGGCTTCCAGGCCCTGGATTCAGGGGCATCTGAGAGAGCACAGGCCTGGGCCCCCAGGGAGCTCCCTGGCTAGTGGGGAGACAGGACAATAAAAACAGGACAAATAACTCAAACAGTCATTCCAGACAGGGGAGGGAGGAGGGGTTAAAGAAAACAGGTGTGTGGGGATGAGGAGGGGAACGAACCTTATCTGCGCTAGTCTGGGAGGAAGTGGCACCTGAGTGGCACCTGGAGGTGGAGGGCTGGCCAGATGGCTGGGGTGGGGACAGAGACAAGTAAGGAAGAGAGTTCAGGCAGAAAGACTGGCAAGTACAAAGGCAAACTGGCAACAAGTTCAGGGAGGGATCTGCGTGTCTGGAGTAAATGGAAGGGGCAAGAAAGGTGAAGGGCTCGAGTGCCACCTCCTCCAGGAAGCCTTCCGTATCCCCGAGCTTCCTCCGATCTCCTCCAGCTTGTTCCACCGCAGCGCGAATCCCACGGGTCCCGCTCAGGCCTCCTACCCTGTCCGGACAGCGAGTCCGGAGAAGGCAGGGCCGGCTCGGATTCCCCTCTCCGCATCCCCGCGGCGCCCAGCCGGGCGCTGGGCACCCAGCGCGCACTCAGTAAATATTTGTAGAGCGCACTAGAAGGAATGAATGAACCCATTGGGCGCCGCTGGGGGGAGGGCGGGGCCGAGGGCAGGTGGGAGGCCGCGGGCGCGGGAGGGGCCCTTGGAAGCCCGTCCTCCTCCCCCTCCTCCTCCTCCTCCCAGGCCCCAGCGCGTACCACTCTAAGGCTCCTGAGGCGGCCTCTCGTGCGATCAAGGGCGCGCGGGGCTGGGTGAGCGACCTGAGGCCCCTGCTCTGAGCGCCGGAGTTAGGAAGAGGGTGGGTCCCTGCCGCTCGAGAGCAAGAGCGCGAGAGGAGCCAGAGGAAGGAGCGCCCGCTCGCCAGCCGCCTCGCCGCCTCCCCGGCACTCGCTCTCCCGGCTCCTGGGTTTGCTAGCTGCTCCTCCCACCCGCGCCCGCCTCCTCGTTCGCTCTCTCGCTCGCTCGAGCCGGCTTTCCAGCCCCGCGGTGCGCCCGGGCGAGTGCGGGGCGAGGGGCCCCGGGGCCAGCGCCGAGCCGGGGGCGGGGGTCCAGGCAGAGCGCAGCGGGTCGGGGAGGGGCCATGTCCGGCGCGGGCGCAGCGGGACCCATCTGCAGCAAGTGACCGAGCGGCCTGGACGGCCGCCTGCCCCCCTCTGCCACCTGGGGCGGCGCGGGGCCCCGGTGCCGGGTGCCCGGAGCCCGGGTCGCGCGTAGAGCCGGCGCGATGCACATGCGCTCGCTGCGCGCCGCGGCGCCGCACAGCTTCGTGGCGCTCTGGGCGCCGCTGTTCCTGCTGCGCTCCGCCCTGGCCGATTTCAGCCTGGACAACGAGGTGCACTCGAGCTTCATCCACCGGCGCCTCCGCAGTCAGGAGCGCCGAGAGATGCAGCGCGAGATCCTCTCCATCTTGGGCTTGCCCCATCGCCCGCGCCCCCACCTCCAGGGCAAGCACAACTCGGCGCCCATGTTCATGCTGGACCTGTACAATGCCATGGCGGTGGAGGAGGGCGGCGGGCCCGACGGCCAGGGCTTTTCCTACCCCTACAAGGCCGTCTTCAGTACCCAAGGCCCCCCTCTGGCCAGCCTGCAAGATAGCCACTTCCTCACCGACGCCGACATGGTCATGAGCTTCGTCAACCTCGGTGAGTGGAGGCGGGAGGGAGGGGGTGCGCCTCTGGGTCAGGAGTCGCTTTGGGACAGGGAGGGGGACGCTTCTTAACATCCAGCCCGCCCATCTCTCCACTTTTGGTCGTTAGCAAAACTGCAGCCAAGGGTCTCCCACCCCCCTGCCTTAGTGGACCCTAGCCGCGCGCCCCGCAGGTAGGGCGAGCCGGGCTCATCTGGCCTGTGGGAGTTTGGGGGGAGTGAGGACCGGTCTGAAGCCCTCTCTGGGTTAAATCGGTGGCCGCACCTCTGGGGCAGGAGGCGCCGGGCGGGCCGCGGCTCAGTTCAAAGCGCGGGGCTCGGTCATGTGAGCTGTGCCCGGCCGGCTCGGCCCGCGCTACCTGGATTTAAAGGGCCCTGCTCCGCGAAGCTGCCTTCCCGCCCTTTCTGAGCCCCTCTCTGCTCTGCCCGGCCCTGGCATCTCGGGCGTTGCCTCCCATCCCGGCCCTGGCTAGCCCTACCTGTCTCCTCCCGGTGCGCCCGCCATAGCGTGCAGCGCGCCCCGGGCGCCGCGGGGGCCCCGTTCCTGACCGCTGGGCGCCCCCCTCGCTCTCAGCTCTCCTGGCTGGAGCTGGGGAAGAAACATGGCCATTGCGAGCTTTCTATTTTAAATATTTAATGATAGGTCCCGGACCGGCAGAATCCGTTTTCAGCGTTTATCACGTGTGGCGCGCAAACCATGGCTTTCGGCTAATGGGTGGCAAGGGATCTCCCAGCAGACGCCGCCGGGGTAGGCTAGGGGACCCGGCTTCTGACCAGAGCCCCGACGACCCCGGGGACCTCGAGGCTGGCGCTGCGGCGGGGGCGCGGTGCTCCCCTTCCATCTGTGCACGCACACTCACCAGGCTTGCTCAAACTAACCCCCAACTGCGCGCTGTAGGGCTGATGATCAAATATTTGGTTTCTGAGATAACACGCCCCGATAGCGCTGTTTCCTGAGCCGCTTTCATTCTACATGTGTAACTTGCTGCGAAAATACGTACGAAGTCAAGACAGCAAACTCACGCCCACCGGCGCTGTGTCAACAGGGAAATAATGGTCCTAAAGCCCCTCGCGGGGCACCCGGGGCGTGGATGGAGGGTGGCGGGAAGCGCGGATCAACCTTAGCGCTTCTTGCACCAGATAAGGTCCCTGGAGTTCCCCGGACGCCATTGTCTGTCCTTAATAATAGCCCCAAATCAAATAGTGAAACGAGTTCCAACGAGAGCAAGGGGTGGGAGGTTTAGATGCCAAAATGACTTCAAGAAAGTTTAAATTATACTAGGCAGCTTGTTAGAATGAGGCAACCCCATATGTCCTGATTTAGAACAATCTCCAAGATGTATGAGGTGGAAAAAAGCAAGGTGCAGATCAGTGAGGTTACATACATGTGGTATATCAGCCTTTCCCACTGGGAAAGACACCATGGACTGGAAATAGATTTCACTGGGGTTTGGGGTGGGGGGGGTGCGGCAGGGCAGAACTGGGTTGGGGCCTTAGGGATTGGGAGTTAAGGCCAGATTTTTTCATTGTCTGCACTTCTGTCTGTGTGACTTTTCCCCCCCCCAACGTGTATTTGTGACCTATACCAGAAACTAAAGAAAAATCCCAAATATGTACATATAAATACATCAGTTAAAGCAGAGTTCTGTAGCCATCCTGAAGCCAGGGGTTAACCAGGGCCCTTTCTCAGGCTGGGGATTTATGGTATCTTTTCTGTTCTGTTGGGTACCAGCGACTCTCGGTGAAGGCAGCAGGTCCCGGTGGTGGCCTTCAGAGCCTGGCTGAGGTCATTCGAAAGGTATTTGTAAGCCCTGGCTTCTGTGGAGGGCTCTGCAAACCCAGAGCTTTGGAAAGGACCCTACGATTTACGGACCAGCAGCCTGGCCAGACCCGGGCTCCCCGCATGCCAGAAAAGGACCAGGTTGCCAACTGGGCACCTCTGGGAAACTTGGGGCAGGGCTGTTTGCTCCCCCATGGCAGTGGGGAGCAAGCTGGAACTTGTTTGGGAAGGCCACAGCTGGGTGGTTTTCCTTCTCTGGCTGTACACACACCTTTCAACCCGTTAGCCACATTTCTTTCATCTTGAAAGGACAAAGACTGGCTTGTCTGAGCCTCTTAATCAGTCGGGCTGGCTTTGGGCTTTGTGGGATAGTCCTGACTTTCTCAGGTCTTGCTTTCTGGAACATCACTCCAAATTAGATGGCAGAGTGGCTTTTAACAGAGTGCCCTGACCTTGTTTTCTTTCTTTCTCGGCCCCTAAAACTCGAGGTAATTAGTTGGGTGAAGACCTGGACTGCATTTGGGCAAGACGCTTCCTGTAGATGTTTCTATGGTTGCCCTTTAATTTCTGCTCCGCAGCGTATGGGAACTAACGTCCGATCTCTTCTGTTCTGTAGGGGTTCCGAGATTTTGCTCAGGAGGGGCTGGGGGTAGCAGTGGGGTTGGAGGGAGGCATGTAGGAGATTTGCTTGGAGGCTGAGAGAAAACACACAGCTTTTCCTTGGATTGCAGTTCATATTGACTTGTAACATACAAAGTTTTCTAAAGGAGTGTGTTTAGTCTCACACTTTACCTAAAAGTGAGAAAATGTCATTTATTCATATGCAGCTACCTCTTGTTATCATGCAGGGGACCCAAGGGGTCTGTTGGGGATTGTCGACAGAGACCTTGAAGGCAGACTGACCTCCACCACCCGATCCTTGCCCCAAAGCCCCCTCCTCCTTCCACCACCCTCTTCTCCATCACTGCATACCCCTGCTGTCCTGCAGTGCTTGGGGGACTTCAGCCTGAATTCTGAAGGCTTTTGCAGACCTGGTACATTTCTTCTTCCCTCTGTCTGCAGCCAGACTGGTTTTTGTTCCTGCAAGTCATTCTCCTCAGAATTCAAGCTTTTTGCCAGGCTGGAGTGGGATCTAAACAGAGAGGGAACTAGAGGAGGATTTATGACAAAACCAGGTGCTGAGAATGAGGACCTCAGACCGCACCTTGTGACAAAGACCAGCCTGTACAATAAAGCCCGTGTGACGCTAGCTGAACTGCCAGACGGAGACTCGCATCTTCCCAGCCTGGGCCTCTTAAGTTCAATGGCGAGATTTGTAAACTGGTTTGGATTAACAAGCCCCCAACTCCTCTGTGTAGACTTAATTTTGGAATTCAAAACAGGCTACCCACTCTTAAATTGTCCCCAGGCAATGTGAGTTCTGCAAACCGAATCTGGCTATAGCTGCCCCCCACCCTCTTTCTTTGGAGAAATTCAGCAACTCTTTCTGGAATCTTCTAAAGAAACCGTGGCACTGGGGGTGTGTGGTACACGTCTGTCTCTGGTCCAGGTTATGAAGGAACAAAATTTGTTTCATCTTTGAAGTTAAGGTTAAAAAAAAAAAAGGAAGTTAGAAACCTGTCCTTATTGGGCTCAGGGTCTAGAAGTGGCTTTTGTTAATGTAGCCGAGGCACAGGGAGGAGGCACAGGGAGAAGGCCGTTCCGTTTTACTTTTATTTTATACCATCTGGTGATCCTTTTTGTTGACAAGTGTTTGGCATTAAGATCTCTCCTTTTGCCCCTTCAGAACAGGCCCTACCACTGTAGAGTATTAGAAAAAGATTCAGTTACAGTTTAAAAATTTCCTTCAGGGAGTGCTTGCCGAGGGAGCACGGGCTGCAGGCACTCGCAGCTGTAACCTGGCTTGTGTTAAAATTTGGAAAGGGCTGTCCCGCATTCCAGCGCTCAAGCGCCGGCCTTCACTGGTGAGCAGCCAGAGGTTAATATAGATGTCACCCAGCCTTCCCTCCTTCTCTCTTTCTTTCTCTCTTTTCTGCAGAGTGCCTTTGCTATAGGAGCGTACCAACAGCTGTGTTTTCAGTAACCCTTTCAACATCACTTCTTTTAAACCTCATTTTCCTGCTTATATAAATCAAAGATCTTCTCCCCCACCCTCCTCCCAAGGATATATGTGACCCAGATTTGAACTTTTTGGATCGTCTTTGTAGTTCCCTTCTGGAATCAGAGCAGGTTAAGGCCAAGCCCTGGATGCCAGCTCGCATGGCTGTTTGTGGTTTTGATTCCAGAGTGGTTGATTCCAGAGTTGTCACTCGGTTACGGGGTGGCCCTTGAAGAGGGTGAGAGACGAGACCTGGAGAAGCAGAGAGGGGTTCTCTGCATGCACAGAGAGAGGAAACAGCTTCTGAGATGCAGCTCCTGTGAGCTCTGGGTTGGGGCCTTCCATCGCGTCGCTGCCTGTCAAGCCTCTGCCGAGATAAACACAGCTGGCCCGCGATCCCTTGACCACCGGCGTGCCTGCGATGTGAGCGAATATCACATGTCTGCTGAACTTGGAGAGAGTGATGACTTCATTCCAGGGAGAGCCTCATCTAAATTGATTGATCACCCGTATCGCTTTAATATCATCCCCCGCCCCCCCTCCCCCATTGGGTAAGGTCATATTTGGCCCATTGTGAGAATCAGAGTGTCCTAACACTCTCCCTGTCTCCACCCTTCCCCAGCCTGCCCGCCCATTTAACCAGCTGCAGATTTTGAATGGAGAGCCCTCTGGACCAGGCGGCTGACCCCGTTCATTTTTTGGTGACCACCTCTTCATACCTTGCTGGGGGCTGTCAGCATGGCTGGTTTGTGGCGGGGGATGCTGGAGTGCTTTGCTTTAATTCGCTCTGGCAGTGTCACTGGGGTTAGGGCACAGGCAGGGATGTGTGGGACCTGTCATGTTATTGTCAGAAGGAATGCGAGGATTAGCCTTTAAAACGTGGCGGTGGGAGAACACTGCAGCTGTGTACACTTATTATAGAAGATTTAAGTCCCACTGGTAAAATCAATATATTGAATTGCTTGACCCTCTGCTTTTAATTAGTTTCAATCAAATGCGCCGGTGTCATTTTGCCTCCTCTCGCCTTCCTGGGGTGAGGAAATACCAATATTTACATAGAAACTGTTAATTTGTGGTGCAAAGGAGAATGCATTTAGCTTTGCACACCCAAATTGCTCCGACAATGTGAAGGATACCAGATCGGCATGGCGGTGAGCGGCGATGTCACCTGGGTGAGGCACCGGCCACATCAGGGATGTTTGCTGCCTGGCTCCAGGATGTGCTCACAGGTGCCTGGACCCACAAGCGCAGTGTGTGAAGGTGCAAGTCTTTCAAGAAACTAGCCGAGGCTGACTCTGCAAGCCAGACCTGCCGCGATTCACCCCTGCCCCCGTCATCTAAAATCTTTTCTCTGCCTTCCTGGTTGTTTTGAGTCTGTTCTCCCGGCCTGCTGGGTCCTTTGTACCGGGCGGCTCAAGGCACAGTACTTTATTTATTCCAGAGCTTCAGAGGCTTTTCTTTCCAATTCCTGAAACAGTTTATAGAGGAAGGGGGGTGCTTTCGCTCAAATGATCCCATGTACAACCACAGCTATTATGTGAACCATTCAGTATTAGTTGTGTGTTCAGCTGCAGTTGAATTCTGGGTTTTGCAGCAAATGGCATTTGACAAATATTATTTGACAAAAAATGTGACTCGATATTTCTTAATGTGGAACAGATACTTCCCAGTTAACCTTCTGCGGGGAAAAGTTGCCCAAACCTGACGTGAAATGGCAATGTGGATGAATACCAGGGCTGCCTCTGTGTTTTACCTCCCCCCTCCCAAAGTGGAGTGTTTATGATTTGGGGGGATATTAGCAGTGCATGAAGCTTGACACTTACTTATGTGAAACTCAGAGTAGCATGTGCGATGCTGTCCTTTCAACATTTGTGTCGGGAGGCATTGCTGGGAGCCGAGAAAAGCCTTAGCTGATCCGAGTGGAGTGGATTGAATTAATGACAACTCTGAGAGCACCAGTTTTAGGGTAATTGCTTTATTGTTTTGGAGCCAGGGTGCTTATAATCTGGTTCCTGTACAAACATGTTTAACGTGTGTTAATGCATTTGCAAACCAGAGCCTCTCAGCACAACCCTGCTTTTCATTAATTGATGTCGGTAGCATGGTACAGTATTTCAAAGAGCTGGCCAAGTATAAACTGTGTTTCCAATTTCCTTCCTTTCCTGTGTTTGGAATGCCAATGTTAATTTGTTCCCATGCAGGAGCAGGGGCTGCCAACTGCGGCTTTCTATAAAGGGCTTCACGGTGAAGGCTTCCAGCCCTCACTGATGCTTGGGGCTGCCTGGCCAAGTTTCCTGACACTTTGCAGCTAATTCTGGGTGATATATGGAGTGGGGGGTTGGGGGCTTCACTGCCGTGTAGCGGAAGTTCCTGGTGACAGCAGAGGGTGTGACTTGGCGAGAGAGAACGGCACGGCATCCACACTGATTCTCTTTAGACACGGCTTAAACCCCTGTGTCTGTTTCCACTATGGTTGCATTTTAGCTGTGTGACCTTGAGCAAGTTACTTAATGTCTCTGAGTTTGTTTCTTCATTTTAGAAAGCTGGATAGGCATCTCCTCCTCCACAGACCCTCATAAAGACGAAATCAAATCTCGTGTGGGTAGAGTCTGGTACACAGTAGATGCACAATAAATGGTGAACCTTGTTTCTGTTTTGGTGGCCAGATCACCATTCACGTTGGTATAATAGTCCAAATTTCAGTTTTTAAGTACTTGATCTTAAAATACCAAGATTAAACCACCCATGTTGTTTTAGGGATATGAAGAAAATGGCCCTAAAGATGTACATCTTTGTGTACACCCATATACCCCTCACACATTCATTTTCTTCTTTAGAGATCAGTGAAGTTAGAGCACATCAAACTTACCTGAGGATAGATAGAGTCTAATGCTGGGGCTTCCCAGGCAGCTCAGTGGTAAAGAATCCAACTGCCAATGCAGGAGACCCTGGTTTGATCCCTGGGTTGGAAAGATCCCTAGGAGAAGGAAATGGCAACTCACTCCAGTATTCTTGCCTGTGAAATCCCATGGACAGAGGAACCTGGCAGGCTACAGTCCATGAGGTTACAAAGAGCCGGACACGACTGAGTGACTGAGCACACACACAGAGCCTAATGCTGACTTGCTCTCGATTTTAGCATCAATGGCTATTTAAAAATTTTCTTCCTCGGGCACCTGAAACTTGAATGAGGGCTGCACAGGAACTGTCTGTACTGTCCACGCAACATTCCTGTAAATCAAAAATTATTCCAAAATAAAAACTTTTTTATTTCAAAAACTCATATTACTGACATATTTCTTCCCATCCCTTCCTGGAAAGCGGTCAAAGTACAAATTGTCTTTTCCTTAGAGGGAGTGACAAGCCCAAAGCATTCATTAACAGACCGGTACAACTTCCCCACTTTTTATGGGAGCAGGTGCAAGGCTGCCCCCCACCCCCGCCCCGCTGCATTCCCCCAGCTAGGGTTGGGATAACACATCCCTGAGTGGATTCAGTGTGTTTGGAAGCCTCTGGAGATCAGTGGACGGCGGGCGTCTCCAGGGCCTGAGACGCAGGGTGGGCTTTCTCACCCAACTTTTCCCATAAATTCTCTTCAGCTCCTTTGACACCATTTGAAAACTCTTGACTTAGCGAGTATTAAGGTTCCCCACATCTTTGAGGTCACGTGTTATTCTTTCACTTCTTTACCTCCCCAGAGTAGCTTTCAAGTTTCAATCTTCTGTTGTCTGGCTTAATTAAATTTGGCTGTGAATAAAAACTTGCAGTGTTTCCAAAACTGCGGACTTGCACGTTTTTAAACATTGAAGTTAGGCCTGTACCATCTTGTAATGCCAGCCTCTCTCCTGCTTTCACGTAGTTTGGAGGAAAAAAAGAACCCAAGCACTTAGCATGGCCATCCACCTAGAATGGTCCCTGCGCTCGTCTGCCCAGTGGTTTAACCACGCACTCAAAGGCAGGCAGGTTATTCTGTAGTTTCGATGACTTGTGTTCTGGCCTTCAATAAAGGAGTCTCCTCTTGACTGCTTTCTCAGGCATTCTTCCTAGCCTACTCTTGCCCTGCCCTGCAGAATTCTTACAGCACAGAAAGCGTTCAGACATTGGCAGTTTGTATGCCTGAAAGACGTAGAGCTGTTCTAAGGCAGTGTCTTCTGAGTGTGTGTGTTTTTTTTTCATATTTATTTATTTGGCTGCGATGGGTCTTAGTGCAGCATGTGGGATCTAATTCTCTGACCAGGGATCAAACCCAGGCCTCCTGCATTGCGAGTGCAGAGTCTTACCCACTGGACCACCAGGGAAGTCCCCCTGAGTGTTTTTTAATACTGAATCCCTACTAATAAATCTTTGAGTATGCACCCAAAGAAGAAATAGATCATATAATTACTCCTGTTTTAGGTTTGTACTCTATAAAACAAAGACTAAAAGAGAAATCTAAGTAGGAGGCACTAAAGATAAAAAAATACAAAATTCTTATGTTCACTAATACACATTTTAACTAATGCATCATTAGTAATTAGTGCAAAGATTGCAAGTTTAATTCATTAGCCAGACAAATGTAATTTTTGCTACCACTAAAATTTTCAACTTGATGGAGTTTAGTCTTTCAAAACTTGCAGTTCAGCAGTTTGGAGGCAGCGAGCTAAAGGTCTGGTCCTAAATTTTGATTATTTTGATCCTTGGTCTAGTCAGCATCAAGAGTTCACAAAGAACCCCACGAATCTCAGTAGTTTGAAATCACAGGGCCTTGTTGTTCTCTTGTTATGGGTGCGTTGTGGGTTGGCAGGGTGCTCTGCACTTCCGCCAGGAGGGAGGGTGCTCAGGACTCCAGGCTGATAGAGCTGCCACCCTCTTGAATGTCACCAGTTACAGTACCAAAAGGAAAGACAGCATGGCTTGTCCATGGGCTTTTCCTCATTCCAGCTGGAAGCAACATGGGTGCTTCTGCCCACATTTCATTGGTCAGAGCCTGTCACATGGCCAGACCTGACCCAAAGTGGCAGGAGATGACAGTCTCACCCCAAGCTTGGAAAGAGACAACTGGGAAATGGCACTCATGATGAGCACACTGATGTAAGCGAAGGTGCTCTCACCAGATGAAATTATGGGAATGGAGCAGGTGAACTGTTGGCCGCCTTACTGTAATAAGGTCTGTATTTTTCAATCTCATCCACTTAGTTATGCAGAGATTTTTTGAATCTCCATCTTCCCTGACGTTCATCAGTTCTTGAAACTTAGTTGAGAGTATGTTGTTTCCCGCCCTGTGTCCCACTGCATCCCTCTTGCCTACCCTAAATCCTTGCACCCCATTTTGGAGAACAGTGTTTCTGGAAGTGTCCCAATCACTGAAGTATTCACGTGGTTGGACAAGAATAACCGCTTCTCTCGCTTCCCTTGTAAAATGACTCGCCTCTTTAGGACCTGTCTTTCAGCAAAAGCATGCTTCAGCTGCCCTCGGGTTCAGTAGCCAGAGAATCAAGGAGCCTGACACTCATCTTGGCTCAAGAGGTTCTTGCCCTCCTGGTTGGTGTTTGTCCGGGATGTGCAGGTGACTGCCTTATCATGAGGTCCAGCTTTTCCTTCAGAGGCACCTCCTTGTCCAGGCAGGGTCTCCAGGCAGGGTCTTGCAAAGCTGAATCTAGAAACTAAATGTCAGGGACTCCTTCATTATCTAAATGCATCACTGAAATAAATCATAGTGATAATGTGGGAGGGTTGAGATCTTTCTGTAGCACTAATGGATTTATAACAGCCTCCCTTATCTGGTTCCACTCTCTCTGGTTCTGCATAACAAGTCGTATCATTCCCATTTTAAGGAGGAAGAGGCTAAAGGGCCCCGAATTTACAGAGCTAGGAAGTGGTGAGGTTGGCCTTTGAATCCAGCTCTTGCTGAATGTAAACCTATTCACGCTTTCCTCCGGGGGCCCAGTGGAGGTGTGTGAAGGGTGGAGATGGAGCACACGGGCAGTGGTGATGAGACCACCAGAACAGCCTCTCAGCCCTTGACCTTGCCTTTGTGGCTCTGTGCTCTGAAGAGGAAAATAAAGATAAGCAACTCACACCTTCCCCTTCACTCTCCACCCTGCTGTGGAAACTCCCCTCTGTTCTGTCTCTGTGCATTAAGAATTATTGACAGGGTCAAGGGCCCTGAGTGCCTATGTACTGGGGTTCCTATGTGCACCCCACACCCCACTGATGGGAAAATTCCAGAGGCAGCTAGGGACTGATATTTTAATAGCAATACCTCAAGACACCTTATGGAAAGGAGGAGTAGTTTTTACCACATGTATGGAAATAAATATTGCATACTGATTGTAATAACATCAAATCACCATCAGTCTAAATGTCCATGAGTGGGGGACTGGAGAAATAAATTTGTGATAAATTTATTTATACGTGTGTAATGAAACAGAAGGGAAATGCAAGAACTTATTTTTTTATGTATCAACTTAGACTCAAAACAGTGTCAAGAGAGAGAAGGCCAGTTGTATAGGAGGATGTTTAGGGTGTAAGCATTCCTCATGGTGTCACAATAGACACACACAAGATCACCAGATAATACCATCTATCGTTGGGCGAATACATATTATGGAAACAACGCCACAGAACTCACACCAGCTGCCTTTAGGGAGGCAGGAAAGGGATGGGATTGGGGAGAAATTTTAAATAAACTTCAACTATTCTGGTTGTTTCCATTATTTTAATAATAAGACTGGACTCCCCCTGCCAAAAAAAAAGAAAAGTAATATTGGACTTCCCTGGTGTCCAGTGGTTAAGAATCCACCTGCCAATGCAGGGGACATGGGTTCGATCCCATGTCTGGGAAGATTCTACATGCTGCAGGGCAACTAAGCCCGTGCCCCACAACTACTGAGCCAGCACTCTAGGGCCCACATGCCGTAACTACTGAGCCCACAAGCCACAACCATGCCTTCACACTGTAGAGCCTGTGCTCTGCAGCAGGAAAAGCCGCCACTATGAGAAGCCCATACACCTCAGCTAGAGAGTAACCCCTGCTCCCCACAACTAGAGAAAGACTGTGCCCAGCCACAAAGACCCAATGTGGCCAAAAATAAGTAAATGAATAATTTTTAGAAGCAATTTTTTTAATGTGTTTTAATAATAAGAAATCATTGGAAAGTGCAGTGTGCTATTCTGGGTTGGATCTTGGAACAGAACAAGGACAATAATGGAAAAGCTGATGCAATCTGAAAAAAATTGGGAGTCTAGTTAATAGTCATCCATCCATGTTAAATTCTTAGGTTTGACAAGTGTCCCACAGTTATGGAAGATGTGAATCTTGAGGGAAGCTGATTGAGTATACACGAGAACTTTATACTGTCTTTGCAAGTTTTCTATAAATCTAAAGTTTTTCTAAAACAAGAACTTTATGGGGGGGGGGGGGAAGGAAGCAACCATGGTATTGACTCCTGCTAATTCTTAGTTGTTTGAAGGCAGGAGGAGAAGGGGGCAACAGAGGATGAGATGGTTGGATGGCATCACAGACACAGTGGACATGAGCTTGAGCAAACTCCGGGAGAAAGTGGAGTTTCGGGGAAGGACAGGGAAGCCTGGTGCGCTGCAGTCCATGGGGTTGCAAAGAGTTGGAGACAGCTTAGTGACTGAACAGCAAGTTTTTAGTTGTGGGTACCTAGATATTAGTTACGTTTTCCTCTGCATTCGGGGCTTCCTTGGTGGTTCAGACGGTAAAGAATCTGCCTGCAATACAGGAGACATGGGTTTGATACATGGATCAGGAAAATCCCCTGGAGAAGGGGATACTGACAACCCACTCCAGTATTCTTGCCTGGATAATTCCATGGACAGAGGAGCTTGGCGGGCTACAGTCCATGGTTTCACAAAGAGTCAGGCACAACTTAGTGACTAAACCACCACCACCCTCTGCATTCTTCTCTGTGATTACATTTCTCCAAGCCCCAGTGAACCAGAAAGCTCTCCCACTGGATATAGAAAAGTCCTCGCTGGAAGCTCAGCCCTGAGGTGCCTCTTGGCGGTGTGGACCTGGGGAGCTGTCTTAGAGTGTGCTCAGGATATCATGCCCCGAAGACCAACAACTCATCAATCCACAGAGCCATTAACCCAACGGGGCCTCAGCCAGCAAATGAAAGCCCCACGTGGCAGTGTCCTGAGACCTCTAAAACTCTCTCTGCCTCCCTTCAAGAGATGCCCTGTGTAAAGCAGTCCTCTGTTTATAAGCAAGAAAGGCAGCGGGTGGGTGGGTCGTATCAGGTCTTTCAATTTTCTTCTTGGTCCTGAACTTTGTGAAATGCACCCCCCACGCTCCCCCCGCATCTTCCCTTCTCAGGTTCCTTTTTCTGACTGACTTGACCTAACATTTGACGAGGGAGAAGCCCTTAAAAATGGCAGTGGGGGCCTCAGAACCTTCCAGGGCTAGTAAATGTTTATAGGGTGGAGGCACTGGTTGGTCATTTCCTTTAGGAGGAAACAATAAATGAAGCTACTTGCCTTATACCTACTTACCTCTGAGCTCTTAATTGTCTTAATATACTGGTCGGGGGATGGGGAAGGGAATCCAGAAATCTCTGGGTCTCATGTGCCTCAAACACCCTAGGAACTTGGAAGCAGCCTTTTCAGGTAGCTTTAGAGCTGAGTTTCCAGCCTCAGCACTGCTGACGTTTTCAGCTCACTCTTCTCTGTTGTGGGGGAGGGCATCCTGTGTGCTGTAGTAGAATGTTGAGAAGCATCGCTGAGCCCTACACGTGAGCTGCCAGAAGCTGTGACAAACAGCATGTTTCCAAACATCTATCAGAGGTGCCCTGCGGGGAATGGCCCCTGACTGAGAACCACTGGTTTAGGCTTGATGTCGTTGTTTCAGTCGCTAAGTCGTGTCCGACTCTTTTGCGACCCTCTGGACTGTAGCCCACCAGGATCCTCTGTCCTTGGGATTTCCCAGGCAAGTATACTGGAGTGGGTTACCATTTCCTCCTCCAGTAGATCTTCCTGACTCAGGGATCGAACCTTTGTTTCCTGCATTGGCAGGCAGATTCTTTACCACTGAACCAACCAGGGAAGCCCTGGTTTAGGGTACCTTTCCTCAAACTTGGAAATTGACTTGAGAACTTTTGCTTCAAACCCATCTGCCCATGGTGATGAGTTGGGGCAAGACTGATGGATCATTTTCCAGTTGAAAGGAAGACAGATTGCAATCAAAATGTGAGCCCTGTCCTGGGATCCCAGCTCTGCCTGGATTTGAAACACCCTGGAGATGAAAAGGAGGTCAGATCTCTAAAGTCTCCTGGGAGCCAAAATATTTTTACAGCACCTTCTGCCCAGTGATACTAAAAAATGATTGAATACACACTTAGAACTGGTCTCTTTGTTTCCTTCCCCAAACTTTGCTCTGGAGGAAACAGGGCAAAACTCTCTTGCAGCTTCCCTGGTGGCTCAGATGGGTAAGGAATCTGCCTTACCATCTGCCTTACCAGTACCAGAGACCTGGGTTCGATCCCTGGGTTGGGAAGATCCCCTGCAGGAGGGCATGGCAACCCACATCAGTATTCTTGCCTGGAGAATCCCATGGACAGAGGAGCCTGACAGACTACAGTCCATGGGGTCGCAAAGAGTCAGACATGACTGAGTGACTTTCACTATTCACTACTCTCTCTTACCTTGTTTCCCTCCAGCAGGTAACTTGCCAGGGGCAAGGGGGTGCTGGGAGCACAGAAGCAGCAGTTTCTATTTCTCAAGGCAGCTCAGAGCTGTAGTAAATAAAGCAGGGAAACCCGCTAATTTTTGTGCAGGCTGTGAGCAAAAATGACTTGCTCATTTTTTAAAAAAGAGTGGTAAAAGAAGAATATTCCATGATGTGGAAATGAGATGAAATTCAGGCTCCAGTATCTATAAAGCTTAATTGGGACTCTTTTTGTTTGTGTCTTGTCTGTGGCTGTTTTCATACTCCATCCACGGAGTTGAGTGGTTGCTACAGAGATGGCACAGTCTCCAAAGCCTAGAATATTTTTTATCTGGCCCATTATAGAAGTTTACTGACTCCTGCTTTAGAACATCAATAACCCTTTTCCTGGGGAAAGGTAAATAGTAAAAAAGGAAAAACCCAGTTTTATCTGCCTCCTTTGTTTTCTGTGGACATCCAGTGACGCACAGATACGCTTTCTCTTCCAGAATGTTGGAGGGGCTCCTCTGAGTTTGAACAAACTCTTAGTTAAACAGATTTGAGCACTTTCTGGCATCTCTCATGTGGGGTGTGCATGCATACATGCTTCAGTTGTGTCCGACTCTTTGCAACCCTATAGACTGTAGCTTGCCAGGCTCCTCTGTCCATGGGATTCTCCAGGCAATAATACTGGAGTGGATTGCCATGCCCTCCCCCAGGGGAATCTTCCTGACCGAGGAATTGAACTCTTATCTCTTACATCTCCTGCGTTGGCAGGCAGGTTCTTTACCACTAGCGCCACCTGGGAAGCCCCTCGTGTGGGGCGGGCATCATGAATTCCCATCAAGGAGATCAAATAGACTGCACAGCTTTTCCTAAATTTACTTCATCCCAGCAGCCCCCTCCCCATCATCTTTTTTTTTTTAATCTCCTAAAACACCTCGGGTGGTAGCTAAGACTGGCTCTGGGGTCGGACATGAGTTAAATCCCACCTCTGCTACTTGTTAGCTCTATGACCTTGGGCAGGTTACTAGACTCTAGGTCCCCATTTCCTCCTCTGAATTCATGTTGGCGCCTGCCTCCTGGGCTGCTGGGAGGATCTGTCCCCTCCAAGGTTGGGGGTGGGGGGTGGCGGTGGAGAGCTGAGCACAGTGCCCACAGGGCAGCAGGCGCCCCATATGTAACATTAGCAGCTGGTAGTGATGCTGTTACTTGCCCGGCCAAAACTCGGACCGCTCTGGAGCTGGCCGGCCCATGCAGGTCCTCCTGCTCCTCTGCCTGGCATGTGGGGCAGTGGGATGCACCGCTGCCTCCTTCTGAGGGTGGGAGCTGTGTAGACACATATCCCACCTGCTGAGTGCTGTGGGACCCGGGGTCAGGTGGTCCTCCCCTTGGCTGGATGCACTGTGGTGAAGTGCAAAGCTGGTCTCTGTTGACTGAGCATGAGGCAAACCAGGAATCTGCCCTTCTTATTATGGATCCTGTTATACTAGAAAGTTGCTTCTTGCTGATGGTAATCTGTGTTTATCGATGCGGAGTTTGAAGGAAACACCCGATGGTCAGGACTAGCTGGATGGTAAGCCCTCCAGCTTACGACACAAACACGACTATGGACTGGCCTATTTTTAAAAATGAATAAGGCTTTTACAGTAAAATTATACCTTTTTTTCTGAACTCTGTCCATGTCAGACTTGGTGGCATTTCCTGTGTGTGTGTGCTAAGTTGCTTTAGTCGTGTTTGACTCTTTGCAACCCCATGGATTGTAGCCCGCCAGGCTCCTTTGTCCATGGAATTCTCCAGGCAGGAATACTGGAGTGGGTTCCCGTTTTCTCCTCCAGGGGATCTTCCCGACCCAGTGATCAAACCCGCATCTCTTATGCATCCTAAATTGGCAGGCGAGTTCTTGACTACTAGCTCCACCTGGGAAGCCCAGCATTTCCTTGTCTCACCTCATTTTTTGAGGTGATTGACATTTCTCCCCCTGAAGTGAGGACCTACCCATATACCAGTCACTCATCAAAAAGCACGATTTCCACATTTATTCTTATGTGTGAGGAAACCGGAGCTTGGGGGTGACAAGTCACTTGCTCAGCTTTGGGGACAGCAGGTCTGCCTGGCTTGGAGTCCCAGGGAAAGGTGTGTGACCTCATGCGAGTGACTGAAGCACTCAGATGCTCCAGGCCCCAGCTTCTGTCTTAGTTGCCTTGGGCTCTCAGAACAGAACAGCGCTGCCTGGGGAGCTGAAGCATCACATTCTTATTTCTCACAGTTTTGGAGGTCCAAGATCAGGGTGCCTGCTTGGCTGGGTTCTCTTCTGTCTCTGGCTTGTAGAAGGAGATGGCTGCCCTCTGGCTGTGTCCTCCCAAGATGGAGAGAGAGCTCAGGCCTCTTCCTTTTTCTATAAGGGCTGTTGTGAGGATCTGGGAAGAGAGCTGAGCATGGTGCCCACATGGCAGCAGGTGCCCCACACGTAACATTAGCGGCTGGTAGTGATGCCGCTTGCCTGCCTTCCCAGCCCTTCATGACCTCGGCTAAACCTCATCATGTCCCAAAGACCCCACCTCCTAATACTCTTCTGTTGAAGGTTGGGGTTCCACATATGAATTTAGGGGGGCCCAGAGCTTCCTGTAGGGTGCTAGTGGTAAAGAATCTTCCTGCCAATGCTGGAAATACAGGAGACCCACGTTCAATCCCTGGGTTGGGAAGATCCTCTGGAGGAGGAAACAGCAACCCACTCCAGTATTCTTGCCTGGAAGATTCCATGGACAGAGGAGCCCTGGTGAGCTACATACAGTCCATAGGGTCGCAAAGAGTTGGACACAACTGAACATGTATGCACGCAAGCCAATTTAGTTCATAGCAGTTTCTCTCATACATGGATGGCTTAGGGCCCAGGGCAGCAAGGATTAAATGGGATGAAAGCAATGATCTCTCAGTAAATGGGGGCTGCTCCTGGGACTGCCTCTGGAGCCCAGACTGGCTGCAGAGTCTCTTCATGGTCCTTCTGTGATGGCCTTTTGTCCTGATTTGTCCTCATTGCGGATGCCTGTCAGTTCCTCTCCAGGTCCAACTTAGTCCTCACACTGAAGACTCTGCATTTTCCTAAGTGGGCTTCCCTGGTGGCTCTGTGATAAAGAATCTGCCTACCAGTGCAGGAGATGTGGGTTCAGTCCCTGGGTTGGGAAGATGCCCTGGAGGAGGAAATGGCAACCCACTCCAGTATTCTTGCTTGAAAACTCCCATGGACTTAGGAGTCTGGTGGGCTACAGTCCAGGGATCCCAAAGAGTTGGACAGGACTGAGCGACTGAGTACATTCACCTAAGTAGTTTTACATTTGAAAAACTATATTTATATTATTTATTCATCTCCCATTATAGATTTTGACGAGGCCTAGACATTTTGAAAGTGTGAGGCTGCATTTGCCCTTTTGTAGGGGCTAGGCTAAAGGTAGTGGGTCAGACAGAAATTGGGCAGAGTGAAAATTACCCTTGGAATTCCTTAGGAAGATGCCACTTTGGAGACAGACACACTCTGTATGTTAAGTCCCTACTGCTGGATTTTCTCCCAGCGTTGGGATAGATTGTGCTTCTTCCATGACACATGACATGACACAAGTAGCTTTAGTTTAGTGCCGTATTTTACCAACACACTTATTTGTAAACACTAGCACCTCTCGCACCACTTTCATGAATAGGAAGTACTGCAAGATATATGCCTCCCAAAGGCTACTCCTTGCTTCTGTGGACAGGAATGATGTCTCTTTTAGGACTTGTTCTAAGTCACAATACACCTGCTTAACAGTGGCTTCGGCTCCAAAAGCATATCAGTATCTCCCATAACAGCAAGTCTTCAGTGACATGATTCCAAGTTTGGGGTAGCAGCTCAGTGATATAATCCAGGAATCCATGAACTTTCTTCCTTGCCTTCACCATCCTCAGATGCCTTATTGCTAACCTCACAGTTACAAGATGGCTGCTGCAGCCCCAGACATCACATCTTCATATACTCCCACATTCAAGGCAAGAGAAAGGGGAAGGGCCCAAAGAGCTCTCCTTGCTTGCCTGTCTCCTGGCTTTCCCTAGAAGGTGTCTCTTTAAGTCCCCTGGCCCAAACTGGTTCACAAGACCTGATCTTGCTGCAAGGAAGGATGGAAAGGTATGAAAGTGGCTTCTGGCCCACACAGTAAGAGGGAAAGTGTGGGGATGGAAAGTGTGTTGGAAGTGGTCATTGGGTAACCACATTCAAATATTAATAATCTAAGTTGTTTCTCTCTCCCTCTTTGTTTTTTCTATGTGATGTATAGTTGGATTTACACAGGTTATTTGCACATGATTTGACTCAACTCTGCACTATGCCCAGAAAAATTGGAACCCTAAACTGGTTGCTTCCCAAGTGGCGCAGTGGTCAGAAATCTGCCTGCCAATGCAGGAGACTCAAGAGATAGGGATTCAATCCCTGGGTCAGGAAGATCCCCTGGAGAAAGAAATGGCAACCACTCCAGTATTTTTGCCTCAAAAATTCCATGGACAGAGGAACCTGGCAGGCTACAGTCCAGAGGGTCGCAAAGAGTCAGACACGACTGAGCACATGCTCAATATATTGCTTCCATATTTAACAAATTAGTTGCAAAGTCTCCATATAATACTGTGCCACAGTGAATATATACAGAAAGTGGATTGCATGTTGGCATTAATTCAACCAGACCCTCTGTAGCCTCTGGAGAGACTTCAGTTTCTCTTTAAACTCAAACCTGTAAATAGGTGCACATCTCACCCTGATTTTGAAGACTCCGTGGGATTCTGGCCAACAGCCAGTTGTTTGCTGAAAACTACTTTATCACCATCTCCTTAGACTTGTAGCAAGGGTCTTAAAAGTGATCTGAGATGGTCAGCATCATTGTCCCCTGGAAGGAAGCAGAGGCCAGGTAGGGTTTGGACTGAGTTCTGCTTGTGGGATAGGAGGCTCCTATCTCCCTCTGGGAAGAGGAAGAGCAGATCAAGAGACTTAAGACATTTTAAGAATCTGTGTCATTGTTTATGAGCCGAGGGTAGAGAGCTGCTCGGACCCAAGGCCTGCCCATCCTGGTCGAAACCCTGTTTGTATCCTGAAAGCCTGTAAGAACTTTTTCCCATATGTGGGTTCCGGGCACATGGGTTACTTCTGCTTGTTTCCAAGAGAGATGGACACGAGAGGCTTCTGGTTGGAAGAGATGATCAGGGGGAAAGGATGTAGAGGTATTTTAAGAAATTTTTTCTGGGCAGAGTATGTGTTTGCTGTGAATAACATTATATGTAACAGAATTCTTTGGTTGCAGACAAAAAATGTATCTTCAAACTAGCTTAAGGAGAGTAAAAAGAAAATCAATGCATGCCTAAGACTTGGGATGACTGATGCTGAAGGTGAAGCTCCAATACTTTGACAATCTGATGCAAAAAGCTGACTCGCTAGAAAAGACCTTGATGCCGGAAAAGATTGAGGGCATGACGAGAAGGGGGAGACAGAGGATGAGATTGTTGGATAACATCACTGAGGCAATGAACATGAGTTTGATCAAGCTCCAGGAGACAGTGAAGGACAGGGAAGCCTGGTGTGCTGCAGTCCATGGGGCTGCAAAGAGTCAGACTTCATGGCTGAACAACAACAAGACTTTGGAAAGGACATAACAGCAACAGGTCCTTAGAGAGCCCAAGGGTTATTCACTCTATGTCTGTCATCTCTGCCTCACTATATTCCTCTGGCACCCTGCCTATTGGGAGAAAGATGCCACCCACACCAACTTGTATTTATGGCTCTCTGGCTAGCCACATATTTGCCTTACCAGCTTCCCTAGTGGGTTGGAATGGCCATGAGATGCTGGTCTAACCAGTGAGATATAAGAGGAAATCTGCTGGGAGTAGAAAGGGGTGGGAGGTGGTTTTGAAAAATATTTTGCTTCCTGGTGAGTGACAGATAAACAAAGAGAACACGCTATCCTTTTCTTACCTTGAATGTGGTCCTGTGAAGACGGGATGTTTGGAGCCATGGCAGCCATCTTGTGACCCTTAGGCAACAAGCCTAAGGACTAAATGTCAACATGCAGACAACGGCAGGGCAAAAAGATAGAAGAAACTTGAGTTCCTGAGGACTCAATTGAGCTACTGCACCCAACTAAAGTTCCTGGTTAGGGACTCTTAGACAGCTTGAATTACATGTTCACTCATGAATCAGTCAGGTCTAGGAGGTAGACCATGCTACATAAATAAGGTTTCTGAGAGTTAGCCTTTGTGGCTAGATTGGGGAGTTGGAGGCGTGTATACTATCCAATTATTGCTAAGTTAGTCATAAAAATAGTAATAATCCTAGTAGCTAACATTTGTCAAGGGTGCTAAGCACCCGTTTTCCTCTTGGCCTTTATTGCTTATTTAATTCCCATAGGAGCCATTTCAGGTGGTCCCCCCTATTTTGGAGACTAGAAAACTGAGCACAGAGAAGCATCAGCTGGCCCAGAAAGTGTATTTGAATTTGGGAGTCCAGTTACTTAATCTTGATCCCGAGCTGCACCTCAGGCTTCAAGGATGGGTTTAGAACAAGTGAATAAAGCTTTGCTGTCATAGGGTCATAGGTCAGGGCAGTAGACGCCACGCAAGCGTTTCCCAATTATTTGCTTTAGGTAAAATCTTCCATTTCTTTGATTATTGATGTTTCTGAAACCAAGAAGTCTTAAAACTGATAAGGGTGGGGGCTTCCCTGGTGGTCCAATGGCTGAGACTCCATGCTTCTAATGCAGGGAACCTAGATTCAATCCCTGATCAGGAAACTAGATTCCACATGCTGGAACTAAGAGTTCAAATGCCATAACTAAAGATCCTAAGCTGCAACTGAGACCTGGCATAGCCAAATAAAAAAAATCGATAAAAATATTAGTATCTTTTCCCCAAAGAGTTGGTATTAAATTAATCACACCTCCTAAAATAGGGGAACTATGGTGACAAATACTTCTTGAGTAGAACTGGAGATGGATATAGCCAGCTGATAGATATTATTAACAAAATTTTGTTGAAGTGTAGCATGTGTACAGAAGTGCACAAATCTAGAGGAGTTAGGAATTTTCACAAAGTGAGACACTTTCAGACACTCAGGTATCTGAGTACTAGTGCCCAGATGCAAGAAACAGAACATGACTAGCTGCCAGGAGCCCTGTGGCACCCTCACTCACGGGCAGCTGCTGTCCCATCCTCTAATGACATAGACTAGTTTTGCCTGTTTTAAATCTTTATCCATTTGATTGCACAGTAGTCAATCAGTCTTGTCCAACTTTTTGTGATCCCATAGACTGTAGCCCACCAGGCTCCTGTGTCCATGGGACTGGAGTGGGTTGCCATTCCCTTCTCCAGTGGATCTTCCTGACCCAGGGATCGAACCCAGATCTCCTGCATTGCAGGCGGATTCTTTACCCTCTGAGCCACCAGGGAAGCCCTTTCGTACTTCTTAAATCCTACTAATCATTTCCAATGAGTTGGAAAGATGACCCCTATTCAGACCTGATTCATGTAAACTGGACACTCACATTGGAAATCTGTTTGCAGTTACATTCACCAGAGGACTGACACTGTAATTTCAGAACCATTGTTTGGTTTGATCTCTGATTTTCCCTCACTTACCAGAAATAGTTTCAAGGGACAGCAATGCAGTTTTCAGGATGTTTTGATAGTTCAGCTTGGGAAGGCAAGTTCAGTTTGTTAAAATGTGAGCATGAAATGAATGAGGGTCTTTTTTTTTTTTTTTTTTAAGATTTTTAAAAATGTGAACCATTTTTAAAGTCGTTATTGAATTTGTTACAATATTGTGTCTGTTTTTTATGTTTTGGTTTTCTGGCCATGAGGCATGTGGGAGCTTAGCTCCCTGACCAGGGATCGAACCCATAACCCCTACACGGGAAGGCGAAGTCTTAACCACTGGATCACCAAGGAAGTCCTCTCAATGGGGGTTTTGGTTTGCTGGTTTCTGCCAGACTCCACCTGCCAGTCCCCTGGACTGGCTTATGCAGGTCTCTTGATTATCCTATTTGCAGAAATGGAAGCTGATGCCTCTGTAATGAGAGTTTTGCTCCAAGTATGTGGGGTTTTAGAGAAGACTCTTATTTTGAAAGGGAGATGGGCGCCCAGCGTGAAGGAAACGCGGAACAATCTCTTCCTTAGCTGCACCTGCGCTGCTCGGGCCTAATGAGTTTAGGTTGATGGAACCCAGACCTCAGGAAGGATTATAAATTCTCATTTGATTTGATTTGCCTCTAAAATACCTTAAACCAGCTGTGCCTGCCCAGCTGACCCAGGAGTCTCTGCCTGCTTTGGAGGAAGGTCTGGGCAGGCACCCTCCTGTCCTGGGGGAGGGGGGCGCGGGCTCTCGTGGTGCCTCTCCCACCCCAGCCACTCCTGGGGCCTGCTCTAGTCTGGCATGTGTCCCTGCCATGTCCCATGATTGCTGGCCTCTGTCTCCTCGAATTCTCACCACGGCCCCATAACTGGGGGCCTCTTTGTGTCCCCATCTTATCGAAGGGGAAGCTAAGCCTCACGGAGATGGGTTCGCAGGTCCCAAGTCACTGCTGGCAGAACCCAAGTCAACCCAAGCTGTCAGGCCCCATCTCAGCCCAAACTCTTTGCTGCTTCTCCAGCGGAGCAAGGCCGCGAGGGGCTTTTCTACCCCATTAAGGGAGCCCAGCTTCCCTGGTGGCTTAGTGGTAAAGAGTCTGCCTGCCAGTGCAGGAGATGCAGGAAGACATGGGTTCGATCCCTGGGTCGGAAAGATACCCTGGAGAAGGAAACAGCAACCCACTCCACTATTCTTGTCTGGGAAATCGCATAGGCAGAGGATTGGCAGCATGAGTGTCTCCTGAGAGCCTGTTAGAAATGCAGGTTCTTGGGCCCCACCCCAGATCTCCCATCTTAGAAAGACTGGGAGTCGGTCCAGTGGTCTGTGTTTTAACAAGCTCCCCGGCGATTCTGGAACACACTGAAGCTTGAGGATCCGTGGTCTGTTTTAATCCTATGCCAACCTAGTGAAGTCAGGGTTTCTCTCCTCATCCTCGCATTTGACAGACAAAGAGTAACTTGCCCAAGGGCCCCATGGGTGACAGAGCCTGGATTCAAACCCCATCCTGGCTCCATGTTCAAGCCTCATATGCCCTGTGCCCTCTCCCAGGTCTTACTCTAGAAATTAAAAGCTAGAAGACGGTTAACAAACAGGTCAACAGGCCAATCAATCACGAATGCAGAGCATGAATTCCTAGGAAGGAAATGAACAGGATGGGAGGGGAGGAGGTGTTCAGGGAGGGTAAATGGCCCGCACAGTGGAGGGGAGGGGATCTTGGTGCCGTGCCCCTGCCCCCGCGCCCCTGAACTTGGTGGGTCTGATGATTATCCAGCCTGAAGTCACTCACCAAGGGACAAGCTCCCAGGTGGCCCTGTGACTGGGGCAGGCGTCATCATGCCTGTTTTTATAGACAGAACTGAGAGCCTGGGACCCATCTGTGTGCACTCCAGGCCTCTCCCACAGCTCTGGAATTAAGTTCCCCCATGCTGCTACTGCTGCTAAGTCACTTTAGTCATGTCTGACTCTGTGCGATCCCATAGATGGCAGCCCACCAGGCTCCCCTCTCCCTGGGATTCTCCAGGCAAGAACACTGGAGTGGGTTGCCATTTCCTTCTCCAATGCATGAAAATGAAGAGTGTGTCCATGGGATTCTCCAGGCAAGAATACTGGAGTGGGTTGCTGTGCCCTTCTCCAGGGGATCTTCCTGACCCAGTAATGGAACCCTCATCTCTTGCATCTTCTGCATTGCAGGCGGATTCTTTACTGCTGAGCCACGGGGGAAGTCCAAGCTCTCCCTCAGTTCAGTTCAGTCGCTTAGTCGTGTCCGACTCTTTGCGACCCCATCCATGCAATTTCTCACCCTGGGAACTTTCTGAGGAGCAACCTCTGGTGTATCTCTGAGAACATGTATTTGACCCTTATTAGCGATAAGCTCTATATCATCATGTCACTATCAGAAGCCAGCCCACTGATGCTGCAGAGCCATGCTGTCCAATTGAAAGTTCCACCATGGTTGAATTTTTCTGTAAGTTCCACCATGATTGAGCTTTTCTGTATCTGCTGTCCAGTATGGGTGCCCCTGGGCACATGGGGCTGTTTCAATTTAAACCAATTACTCTGAAAGAGATATAAACACTGCCACACCAGCCACATTGCAAGTGCCCAGTGTATACATGTAGTTGGTGGCTACCCTACTGGACAGTGAAGGTGTAAAATTAAAGTTTAGGTTGAACCACATATAGGTCAAAATCGATAGAAAGTTCCCAACTCTTTATGGTACAACCTAATAGAAGTGAGGATTTCCCTGGTGGCTCAGAGGGTAAAGACTGCCTGCAGTGGGGGAGACCTGGGTTCAGTCCCCTGGTTGGGAAGATCCCCTGGAGAAGGGAATGGCAACCCACTCCAGTATTCTTGCCTGGAGAATTCCGTGGACAGAGGAGCCTGGCGGGCTACAGTCCATGGGGTTGCAAAGAGGTGGACATGACTGGGTAATTGACACATACATACACACAACAGAAGTGAAATGGGACTTCAGAACAATTAAATCCATTCCTTTGTTACAGAGGGAAGAATGGAGGCCCACTGAGCCTGAGGTTCCACCTAGACAGATGAGAGCCCAGTTGGGACTGAAACCAAGATTTCATGAGGCTTGTGTGTCTGTTAGCTCCAGGATTCTCAACTCTGTCTGGTTGACAGTTGGGGCTGGACCATCCCCTGTAGTTCAGAGGATGTTTAACAATGTCCCTGGCCACTACCTGTCCCTGGCCACTACCTACCAGATGCCAGTAGCACACACTCCCTAAATTGTTACAGGGGATGAGTAGGGGGAAAAATGCAGGCATTCATTGCCCAATAGCCCTCGAGGAGGGTAAGGGCAGGACAAAATTGCCCCAGGCTGAGAATCACTAGTTTAGTCGAAATAGTAACTAGTTTCCATTCTTTCCCTTCATTTTCAATTAGCCAAGGATGGAGAGGGAGTGGGGACCTAGAGATCCCTGGGGGTGGGTTCCCCCCTGGGGAGATGGGGTACTCATGGGGGAAGGGTGTCTGCCTTAGCTTATGGTGGAAAAGTCGATAGAAGCTTATAGCCCTTTTTTTCTCTGCAGCTCTAGCAGCGTCTGGGTCTTTTTAGGCAAACAACTGGCTTCAGCCCTAGAGATAATTAAACCCATCTTTTCTCCTTCTCCCCACCCCATCCCCTAAACCCTTTGGTCCTTTCAATTCACAATGATAACATTGTTCGAGCAACACTGCACACATGTTGACACCGGAGTGTTTAATCTTGCGGTACAGTAATTCCCTGCCCCACCCCCACCCCACATCTGTGCGGCTGCCACGCTTATGACAAAAAGCCTGGCTGCCAGTGGGCTCGCCTCTGCGCCCCCCATCCTGGGATGCAGCCCCCGGCATCTAACAAGGAGGCAGTGTCTCTGAAGACCCTCTCGGAGCGCCCGGCGCTGGGGCTCCAGGTGGTCCTATTGGCAGCCAAAGCATTTGGTGGAAAGTTCGAGAGTTGAAGAGGCGGTTCAGGGGAGACAATGCTGCTTGTGTGCCCTCTGCCAGGCGGGGCCCACCCCCTGATTTGGGGGGCTGGGGAAGGATGATGGGGATACAGGGAAATGCTACCCTACCTTCAAGCTGTCAGCCTCCCTTGGGGTGACTCTGGCACGAGCGAAATTTACAAAGAGGGACCTGAGCAGGATGCAGTCTTCACTCTGAATTTAGCTTTTAAGGAGATTACTGTTGTGATCATGTCATGTGTGTTGAGAGCCTGAAGTATACTTTAGGGAGGTCTTTTTTCTTAATTTTAATTTTATGGTCATACTGTACAGCATGAAGGATCTCAGTTCCCCAACCAAAGATCGAACCTGCGCCCCCTGCAACGGAAGCATGGATTCTTAACCACTGGACTGCCAGGGGAGTCCTAGGGGTGTCTCCCCGGCTAAGAGGTTGGCAGTGGTTCCTGGCATGAGGGAAGAGAGTGTGGCTGAGTGGTGAAGTATTCAGACCAGCTGTGTGGCCATAGACAAGCAACTTTACCACTCTGAGCCTCAGTGACCTCCTCTGTAAAATGGACACGATGCATGTGCTTATTTCTGAGCAGGGGTTTTATAAGAATTTGAGGAAATGTGTATGTGTAACATGTGATGTTGCATTCAGGCCAGTGGGAGGGCTTTGAGACTGGTGACCATCTACCTCCCATCATTAAGATGGCTACTATCAAAACAGATCATTAGAAAATAAGTGTTGGTGAGAGAATGTGGAAAAATTAGAACACTTGCGTGCTGTTGGTGCCTGCAAGAGTGCTCAATCACTGAGTCGTGTCCTACTCTGCGACGTGTAGACTGTAGCCCACTGGGCTGCTCCATCCATGGGATTCCTCAGGCAAGAATACTGGAGTGGGTTGCCATTTCCTCCACTGGGGGGATCTTCCTGACCCAGGGATCGAATTGATGTCTCCTACGTCTCCTGTGTTGCAGATGGATTCTTTACTGCTGAGCCACGGGGGAAGCCCTGCATTTTTACCACAATTAAAAATAAAAATTAAAAAATGATGGCTCTTACCTAGCTTGGGGTTTGAGTGGGTGTCAGAGTTACAATCCAAGTGAGCTTCTATCAGTTTCTCTCCTCTAGCTCTCTCTAGTCTCTCTCCTCTCTCTCAACAGGGCTCTCTCCCTCATATTGGGCAGTCAAGAAGTTCTTGTAGAATGAGTACACTGTGGGGTAAGGAGACATTGAAATATTTTCGTGGCAGGGTTTATCATTTTAGACTTTTACACGATATTGCTTTTCACTATGTTTAGGACCATCTCCTCTCTTCTTCTGTAAGAGCAGCAGAGTGTATTAACGCTCATGTTATTAGAGAGCATTTTCCTGTAATGTTCGTTGCTATGCCTGTTCACTTCTCTAGAACTCCCAATTTATGGTATGCCTCTGGCGGCTTTTTCAAGCTCCTTAATCTTGCCATGTAAATCTTGGAATGAATGAAGAGCCATCATCGAATTTCACATCCTTGAAGCTGCAGGGCCGTAAATCACCAGGTGACAGCAGCCTTGGTAACATCAGCTCCAGTGAATTCTGGCGTGTGCCAGAATCTTCCGAATGGATCATATCCCCCTAGGACAGGAAGGAGATGGGGTTGAAAGCTTCAGAGTGAAATCGGCTTGGGGGGTGGGGATACTGGGCCAGGGGATCCTCAGCAGTCAGGAGTCTTTGAAAACTCAGCTCTAGTTTCTGATTATATTGTGGACTTTGGTTGGTTCTGCTGGTTCTCAGAGCCTCTTGAAAGGGGTTCAAGGGTCTGCCCCCGGCCCATAACTGGAACTGTGTGGTCCAGACCGAGCTCCTGAGGGAGGAACAGACTTCTGATGCTGGACTTACAGTTTTTACTTGGAAAGTGTTCCTTTGCTTGTACAGTTCTGGGTCCCCTCTCATAGATTAGCAGCATCTTAGGGAACAGTGAAAGGATCGCATAGTCTGGAAAGTTAACTAAGCTTTTTCTAAAAACCATAAAGTTTTTGGAAGGAGCAGCTGGGCCATTAACATGATTACTACTGTTTATCAAGTCTTCCTAGCCCTGGCTGGGAGAGCTGCTCGAGGAGGGAGTGGAGGCAGCCTTGTATGGGCGGACCGTCCCGCCTCCCCGCTCCACGATGCAAATGTCTCTCGTGTGCAGCTGGCCACAGTCTTGCTCTTTTTGCCTTTTCTGCATGGCTGTCTTGACCATGACCATTGCCTGGTGTCTCTGAGCAGCTGATGACCAAATCCCGTGAATGGTCACCCTGCCCCTGTTATCTGAGTCTGGCCACAGGCTGGTTGTCTTATCTTGCCTGTCTCTAGTCTTGTTTCTTCCCCTGGACTGAGTTCTTCTCATAGCTATGTTCTCCATCTCTCATGCTGTAGTGGTCCGAGGCCACTACATCTTTCTCTTGTGTGTGCCTTTCTCCCACAAAATGTGATCCATAAATGCAATTCAGTAGTCCCCAGTTGGACTCTCAAAACTCCAGTCAACTTTCCCACTTGGATTTCCTGCAGGTCACCTCGAGTTTAACCTGTCTGCCTCCACATGTGTTTTCTTCTTTCCTGCTTCACCTGTGGGGTTCTTCCTCCCGGTTACATCCACTTCTGGCATTACTGCACTCCAGGCACTCTAGGCTAACACGCGGGGACCCTTCTTCATGCCCCTTTCTTCAAAATGCTTACCTTTGACAAATCTTTGATTTCTGTGCATTCCCAGCCCTGCTTCAAGGTGTTTACCCCATAGAACTGTGTTCACCAAAAAGCAAGAATGTTCATCATGGCCCCAGTTGTGATGGTCCCAAAGTGGAAACTACCCAGATGCCTATCGAAGAGTCAGCTGTGGCCTGTGCATTCAGTGACATCCAGTGTAGCCGCTGAACGAGTGACTTGCTGCTCCACATAGCCACAAAGTGGGTGGGGGGCACACATGGTTGATCGAAGGACGAGGATGCTGGTGGGGAAACCCCAAGTGGGAAAAGTGAGTCTGTATTGTCGGGTATTTGCATGGCGATCACCTTTGGGGACAAGTGAGGGTCTGGTATTAGGGAGGGGCCCTGCAGGGGTGTCTTCGGTGCTAGTCATGAATGTGCTATGTTGTGCTCTGGGGGGCGTTTGCGTTGAGAAAATTCAAAGAACTTCATGAACACTTAGGGTCTGTGTGCTTTACTGTATGTATGCTATTTTAAAAAATTGTTGACTAAGACTAGCCGGGAATTATTATATGCACACGAAGATTAATATATTGAATCCAGTAGACTAATGGAGCCCTACTAGGCCTCAGGCTGTGCGGAACAGTGGAGGTTCAGGATCGAGACAGTCACTGCCCCTGGCCCCAGAGCTGGTCAGGGGGTCAGCTTGTACTTGTACATTATCCGCGTCTGAAGAAAGCAGCTTTCACAGTGGATGGCCACCTGGACACCCCCACTGTTACCTGGACATGTTTCTTGCCCATCCATTTCCAGCTGTGTATATAATTGGGCAGGTTTTGCAGGTGGCTCAGATGGTAAAGAATCTGCCTGCAATGCAGGAGACCCTGGTTAGATCCCTGGGTCAGGAAGATCCCCTGGAGGAGAAAATGGCAACCCACTCCAGTATTCTTGCCTGGAGAATCCCATGGACAGAGGAGTCTGGAGGCTATAGTCCATGGGGTCGCGAAGAGTCGGACATGACTGAGTGGCTAACGCTATACTATATATAATTGGGCTCGGTTGTTTTGCTCAGAACTGCCTTGGTTACAAAGGACAGCCACCTGACTCTAATTAATTTACAAGAGTCTTGTTGGAAGGATCTCCATGGGACTCACAAATTAGGACTGAAACCTTGAATTTCAGGAAGTGTGGGGACCACTAGGCCAGGGGATTGAACCTGGAAGGCATACCCCTCAATTCTGAGCTCTGTCCTCCCCATCCAGAATCTTCTTTCTCACAGATCAGCTTTCTCTGTGAGGCAGTGTTGATGAGTGTCTGCCCAGGACATTGCATCCTTAGGGTTCAAGGCAGAGAAAACAAACAGGACTCTTTCCCACCAGGTACCAGTAAATAAAAGAAATCCTGTGTTTGGCCCAGTGAAGGGCTCATTCTCTCCCATCCCCCAACTCTGGAGAAGGGGGTCATGGGACAAGATGGCGGCTCCCTTGGGACCATATGGCTTGATTGGAAGAGCCATGAAGAGGCTCTCCAAGAGAAAGAGATGGTGTGGATGTGGCACCTTCCGGTGACATCACAGTGAGCTGTGTCCCAGCACGAAATGATCCCCTAGGGAGCAGGAGAAATACTGTATGTTCTATATTTTTTCTCATGTGTATAAGGATGTCTACACATTCTGTCCCTTCTTCAGCAGATCTTCCTGACCCAGGAATCAAACCGGGGTTTCCTGCATTGCAGGCGGATTCTTTACCAACTGAGCTATGAGGGAAGCCCCATAAGGATGTATGGTATCTGTTTATCTTTGTGTATTATTATGTATTGACCATGCGTGGTGTGCTTGGTCGCTCAGTTGTGTCTGACTCTTTGTGACCCCAGGGACTGTAGCCCGCCAGGCTCCTCTGTCCATGGGATTCTTCAGGCAAGAGTACTGGAGCGGGTTGCCATTTTCTCCTCCAGGGGATCTTCCTGACCCAGGGATCAAACCCAGGTCTGTTCTACTCTGAATACTTCCACTTAGGTACCCTGTAAATGTTGCTGCCCTCTGCAAGTCAGCAATGTGAACTGCATTTGTTTATCATAATCCACGTGTGCAGAGCACACTAATTTAGCAAGGGGCACACTTGTATGTTTTGTGTGACTGTAATGGGAGGATGCTGAGAGGAGGCACCCCAGATACTGAGAGGAGGAACCCCAGGTGCTGAGAGGAGGCACCCCAGATGCTGAGAGGTGGCACCCCAGGTACTGAGAGGAGGAACCCCAGATGCTGAGAGGTGGCACCCCAGGTGCTGAGAGGAGGAACCCCAGATGCTGAGAGGTGGCACCCCAGGTGCTGAGAGGAGGAACCCCAGGTGCTGAGAGGAGGAACCCCAGATGCTAAGAGGTGGCACCCCAGGTGCTGAGAGGAGGAACCCCAGGCGTGGAGAGGAGGCAAGACACTCCTGACTGATGCTTGGGGATCAGGCTTGACCTGAATGTGGGGCAGAGGTCTTGGCTGACGTGGCAGAAGGTTAAGAGAGGAGACACCCAGCTGAGGGGCCTCCTGTTGTTCTACCCTTTATTGACACCCTCCAGCTCAGAATTTCCCCTCCCAGGGCCAATTTTGGGGTAATTATTTCAGGCTTTTATCAAAGAAGGACAGTAGAATTAATTGGCTTTGGGGACCGTCATGAGGCTGGTTACTGTCAGGATGGTTTTTCCATAATCCACTTTCTTTGGACTTATCTTTTGGTCTCAGGGATTTGGATCCTTTTAATCTTTTGAAGATTACAGTTTTATGTTCATGGGTGTGAGCTCTCTCAGTCAGTGGTGTTTTGGAATACAAGGGGCTGTGGGAGAAAAAAAACTGGATTCGGTTCTGGGTCTCCTTAGGTAGCTTTTCTTAATGAACTCAGGGACATATCAACTCTGGACATTTATTTTAACTCAAGTCTTGGGTCATCAACTACAGTAATTTAACAACAGAGTGTAAAGACACAATTTTCTCCCTAAAAGTTTCTCCCTCCTTAATAGTTTAGTGGTGACTGTTAAACTGTCTTGATCCCTGAGGTTGAAATTGTGTAGATTTCACACTGTGGAGTGGTTTCTATATAAAATGGAAAGCTTGAGAAGGTAAGATTTGGGATTTGGTTTGAACTTTGAATTAGTCACTGCTCTTCTTTTAAGAAATGACTATTCTGACTTTGATAAATCACCAGATTCTATGGGTTTCAGGAAGAACAGAATAATGTCATGGTTCATGCCTCTCATTGTCTTAAAATAATTAATGAAAAAAATTCACTTAGAAAGTCATCCCAAGGATCCTAAAGAAGTTTAGTTGGACAATTTATTCATTTATCTTTTTAAAAAAGAAGTCTTACAACCCTGATATCTTAACTGTCTTAGCAGTTAAAATACGTTTTATTTTGCACATTAAAAAAGTTGTATATACACCTGTTGCAGCAAACTGTATTTGTGATTATATGTCTATGTTTCTTTCTTCATTGCCTGTGATTTAAGTGATTGTACCTGTGTTAATATCATGCTTATTCAAACATTTCTTTTCCATTTGATCTATTGTAATTTTTTTCAAATAATGCTATCGTAGCTGAACTATGTAAATACTTGCATGCACAGTTTATTTCTCTTATGTGATTGTTTCTCTCAGCGCTCATTTGAGAGGCTCTGTAACTATGACAAATGCAGTTATTTTCCATTTGGCTGGCTCTGTCCTAAATGCCGCCTCCTGTGATCTTCCCTATGAGAAAAGGCCAGTGTTAACCCTGGAGGAAGGGGTACACACACTGGTCAAGTAACTTGGCTAAGACCTCAACTGGCACAACTGATACTTAGTCTCAGGCCACCTGGCTCCTGGGAGTATAAAGGTTAAGAGTGTGGGTTTCAGAGTTCAGCCACTCACCTAACTTGTGATCTTGGGCAAGTTACCTGGCCTCCTTGAGCCTCAGTTTCCTCATCTGTAAAATGGGGCTAGATCCTACCTTCATGTTCTATCACGTGATGGCCAAGAGTGCTCAGTGTGAGACCCATCACAGAGCACACGATGGGCAAACATACATTTTTGTACTTCTGGGTTCTTTAGCTGTCTTCATTTGTAAACTGGGGGTCCACACCCCCACTCTCGGCTTGGCCTGGCCTGGAACAGGCAGTCATCACCAGGGGTTGCCAGTTATGGGCAGGTCTCTATCAAGCATAGGCATGATGCTTGGACTCTGAGCTGGAGAGTGAAACCCAGTCACTAATGAGCTCTTGGTACCCATGTGTGTTTCCTTCCCTTCCCAGTGGAACATGACAAAGAGTTCTTCCACCCGCGCTACCACCACCGGGAGTTCCGGTTTGATCTCTCCAAGATCCCAGAAGGGGAGGCTGTGACTGCAGCTGAGTTCCGCATTTACAAGGACTACATCCGGGAACACTTCCACAATGAGACATTCCGGATCAGTGTCTACCAGGTGTTGCAAGAGCACCTGGGCAGGTGGGTACCATCCCGGGGCCTGGGCGGGGTCCTGAGCTCCTCCTGAGAGGAGGCAGCGGCAGAGGATGAGGCACGGTCTGTCGTGGCTACTTCCCATGTTATTGTTATTCAGTCACTCAGTCGTGTCTGACTCTTTGTGACTCCATGGCCTGCAGCACATCAGGCTTCTCTGCCCTTTACTATCTCTTGGAGATTGCTCAGACTCATATCCGTTGAGTCCGTGATGCCATCCAACCATCTTGTCCTCTCTTGCCCCCTTCTCCTCCTGCCCTTGATCTTCCCCACCATCAAGGTCTTTTCTAATGCGTCAACTCTTCACATCAGGTGGCCAAAGTATTAGAGCTTCAGCATCAGTTCTTCCAAGGGATATTCAGGATTGATTTCCTTTTGGATTGACTGGGGGAGCACCAACCACATGCCAGGCTGTTTATCTTTTTTAGAGAAAGTGTATGGTGTAGGTTGGGCATCCCTGGTGGCTCAGTGGTAAAGAATCCACCTGCCAATGCAGGAGATGTGGGTTCAGTCCCTGGGTCAGGAAGATCCCCTGGAGAAGGAAATGGCAACCCACTCCAGTGTTCTTTCCTGGGAAATCCCATGGACAGAGGAGCCTGGCAGGCTACAGTCCATGGGATTACAAAGAATCAGACACAACTTAGTGCCTAAACAACAACAATGGTGTATGTCGCTATTTCTTAAAACTATCACCATCAGCAGGTTGGGTTAGGAATAGCCTGTGGTTGCGTGGCCCCCTATGGATATTTATGGGTCGTCTGTCTGGGTCAGTGTGTCTTTAGGGGGATGAAGAGGAGGAAGAAGCATTTTTGACAGTCTGCCTATCTCCCACACATCACTGAAACCCAACATGTGATGTAACGCCACCAATGAAAGTGGCTGTTTGTAATGAAATGTTTAGGGGATAAAAATCCACAAATGAAAAATAAACAGACAGAGAACTCTTAGCCTTCCAAGAATCTTGAGGTCAGGGACCGGAAGCTTCTGTTGAAAGACTTTAATTTCTTGAGACCTTTTAGTTTTGTTTCAAAGTCCTCCAAGGGGTGAGAAGGTTAAGAGAATGAGCTGGAACATTTCCCTAACAGGGACATTCTGAAGTCCGGAGGTAGACGCGACCTAGGTCGTGCTACCCAGTGGCTGAGTGTTGGACATCTTGGGATGTCAGACCTCCCCCTCCCTACCACTCATCGTAATAAATGGAAGGAAGACAGTGTGGGTGCCTCCTTTCTGCTGGACTGTCCTGGCCTCTTCAGTGGGAAAGGGAACCTGTTAGCACATTTGGCTTGGCAAGCCCTGTCACTTGGTGGGGTCATCTTAAATACTAGAAAACCAAGTTTTTCTTGAGTGTTTCCAGTGTTTTGCCTTAGTTAACTGTCTCTGCCCCCAGTTTCTTGAGTTCTTTCAAATCAGCAAGTATATTTGTGCATTTAAATATTTTTACAAATGGTATCTCATCATGCAGTGTCTCCTGCACCTACGTCTGTTGCTAAACCTTGATGATCTTGACAGTGAACCTTGTCAATCCTTTCACATCACTACCCGGGGGTATCCTTGTTCTTCTCATCACCATGCATCTCCCATCGTGCGGGCTGTGCTGGAAGGTATTTAGCCAATTGTCTGTGTGCACACGCTGAGCTCTCAATTTTTATGAATTATAAACAGCATGGGCTGTGCGGCCAACACTTGCCTATCAGTCAGATACAGTTCTAGAAACAGAATTGTGGGGTTGAGGGCCCACACGTCAGTAACTCTGATAGATTTGGCTGAACTGTTCTCTTTGGAGGTTATGTCAGTTTATACTCCCACCAGCCGCATAGAGGAAGCCTATGGCCCTTATGGGCTCCCGAACGTGGTCTTATCAAACCGTTCTGATCTTTGTCACTCTGTCTGATGGGTGACAAATGGCAGCTCAGTGTGGACTATATCTGCATTTTAGGGTCCCCACTTGTCTGCACTTTCCTATACTGCCCCCCTGCTGGAGACGATGACAGACCCTTCTGGCGGGGAGGGAATGTGGGTGTGGTTCTGGGCAGGCAGTGACAGCCTTGTCATTCACCTCGAAATCTTGCTGAAGGCCCTCAGAAGCCCCAGTTAACCCTGGCAGGCTGGACCCTGGCTCCCAGACCCAATTACAACAAGAAACATTGAGTTCTTTCCCCAAGGGTGACATATGTCTGCTCCATACTCTCACAAAGCTCCTGGGGCTCTTGAACAAGAGCATATGTTTGACTTTTTTTTTAGTGAAGGCTGATATACTGGGGGTGAGGCAGGTACCCAGAGGCTATTGGTTAATGGCACTTGATTGGTCCACTTGTGCAAACTTCGAGCCCAGCTCACGCTCTGGGCTTTCTGGCAGGCTCCCCAAACCTGCCTCAGAAACCTCCATCAAGAGGTTTAACCTCAGGAATGTGGCTGCCCCAACTGGGTTTGGCTGAGCGGGGCTGAGATGGTTGATTGGTGTCGCCTGGGTGGCTCTTCCTCCAAGATCTCCAGGCAGGAATGTGCTCCCCCTCCCTGGCCGGGTCGTTGGGGTCAGCTGGGATGCTGCTGATGTGGGTGGAGCTTGTTTCAGGACTGGAGCGTCCTCAGGCACTGCCCCTGATGTGAGGAGCACCCCAACTAGTGCCCCAAGCACCTGCGGGGCTTTCTCCCTCCCGTCCATGTGCTGGGAAGAGCAGCAGAGACTCAGTGATGGCAAGAGGGGGCTGGTGGGCACGAGCTTCCCCCACAGGACACAGAGGCCAATGCGTTTGGAGAGATCCATGGGAGTCCAGCCATTCACTTATTCAACCACCTCTGTTAAACCACTAGGATAAACCAGCCCAGCTCATGGGGGCAGGGACCTTGTCTCAAAGCTGGGCAATTTTTTATTTTCAATTCTTTTTTTGATGTGGATGATTTTTTTAAGTCTTTATTGAACTTGTTACAATATTAATTCTGTTGTATGCTTTGTTTTGTTTTGGCTATGAGTCATGTGGGATCTTAACTCCCAGAGCAGGGACTGAACTGTCACCCTCTGCGTTGGAAGGCGAAGTCTTAGCCACTGGACCACCAGGGAAGTTCCCATCGGGCATTTTTAAATGCCCTCCCAAAGCGCCACACATGGGGTGGCTGGGAACAATAGAAATGTGCTCTCTCACAGAGCTGGGGGCCGGAAGTCTGAAATCCGGGTGGCAGCAGGGCCGTGCTTCCTCTAACATATGCAGGAACGGATCCTTCCTTTCTCTTCCAGCTTCTGGAAGAGGCTGGCCCTTGACTGCATCCCTGGCTCTCAGTCGCACTGCTCTGGTCTCTGCCTCTGTTGTCACACAGCTCTGTGTGCTCTCTGCATGCCTCTCCTCCTCTGATAAAGAGACTAGTCATCTTGGCTTAGGGGCTGCCCTGCTCCAGCACGACTTCATTACTTACCTAATTACATTCGTAAAGACCCTAGTTCCAAAGAAGGTCCCAATCAGAGGTGCCCGCAGTAGGACTGGAGTGTATGTTTGTAGGAGATACAGTTCCATCCATAATAGGGTGAAGAAGATGGGCAGTCAACAACTTAGCAAATAAGTAGACCCACTGGCCTGATAAGGCGATTGGTGTTCCTAGACGGCTTGCTGAGCTGGGGATGTTTGAATGACTAGAAGGATCTGAAATGGGGTGAGGAGAGGGTGTCTCAGGGAACTGTAGGAGCCACTGTCTTGAGGTAGAGACTAGCAAGCATGGGGTGTTGGAAGGACACAAGGGAGGCAGTGATGCCGGGGTGGGGCGGGCCGCCAGGTCCTCGCTTAGATGAAACACCAGCCTCTGGCTTCTGCGGTGGTTGCCGGCAGCTCCTCGTCTTTCTGCCTGTGTCAACCTGCTGTCTTCGTGGGCACCTGTTTCCGTCGTAGTTTGAAATGGCCACCTCCTCACGCCTGCCTGAGATCCGTGGGGTGAATCCGGAGGCCCAGGAAAGAGAGAAGGCCTGAGTCACTGTGGTTGGCAGAGGAATGGGCAGGACAGCTGTCAGTGGCTCTGTGGCCAGCGTGGCAGGTCGTCTTGATGAGCAGCTTAGCCATAGGCCATCTCTGGGGACACTCAGCCCAGCTCTGCGTTCCTGCCTCAGGGGCCTCAGGGCTTTGCTGGGAGACCGAGTTCTCCATCAGCAGGCGTTTGAGCACCTGCTGTGTGTTGGGTAGTGGTGGATGTGACCGGACCCCAGTCCCTGCCCCTCGAGGAGGTGAGATTCAGACAGAGGAGGCGACATAGGATGATACAGCAGGTGCAAAGCATAATGTAGAGCAGGGAGTGGACAGAGGCAGCCAGTGGGCAGGAGGGGCTGCTTGCTTTAGACTTCCAAACTTCTTATCCATAGTACTTGAAAGAAAGAAGCAAGGCCCTCATTCTTCAAAAGTTAAAAGGTTAAACAATTTTTTCAAAAAATTATTGATTCTTTTTTTCTGGGTGGGTTTTGTTTTTGAATCCAGAATCAAAATGATCCTATGACATAAATTCCTCAGCTAGGACAGTCCAGCTCTTTAAAGTGTAGATTTGGGGACTTCCCTGGCAGTCCAGTGGTTAAGACTGTGCTTCCACACAGTCTGTGCTTCCACACCCACTGTGCAGCGTGGGTTCCAGCCCTGATTGGGGAACTAAGATCCTGCATGCTGCAAGGCATGGCCAAACAAAGAAAAAAAAACAACCAGAGTATAGATTCAAATCCCGACACTCTGTACCAGTGTGGCCTTGGGAAGCAGTAACCCCTCAGAGGCTCAGCCTCCTCCTCTGTACAGTGGGGATAATAACTGAACCTACCTCCCAGGCTTGTGGTGAGGATAAAGGGAGTTGACAAATTTACTTTGAACACAGTAAGTGCTCAGTGAAGGTTTAGCAGATATTAGAAGCATCACCATCACCGTCCTCACCACCATCACCATCCTCACCATCGCCTCTACCATCCTCACCACATCACCATCCTCACCACCATCACCATCCTCACCATCGCCTCTACCATCCTCACCACATCACCATCCTCACCACATCACCATCCTCACCACCATCACCATCCTCACCATCACCTCTACCATCCTCACCACCATCACCATCCTCACCACCATCACCATCCTCACCACCATCACCGTCCTCACCATCACCTCTACCATCCTCACCACCATCACCATCCTCACCACCATCACCATCCTCACCATCACCACTACCATCCTCACCTTCATCGCCGGGAATGCAGAGACCTGCTTTGGAAAATGAAGGACTCTGGGTTTTGGGGGTGGGACTGCCTTTACCATCTATGCTAAATCCCTTAATTCTGCAGTATCTGATAGGGATGTAGGCCTGAGCTTGCTTGGAGGTGGAGCCCTAGTTTGCATTTCCCCAGCCTGGGTCATGCATCCTCTTCAAGCTGAAGGCCTTTGGCTGATCTGACCCTGAGAGAAGCCCTCTTCCCACCCCCACCGCCTCGCTGTGTAGCTGTCTGCTCCCTCTGCTAAGGGAGTCGTGGCCTCCCCGACACCGACCGCCCAGCTGCGCGGAGCTTGGAGCTGGGACATCTGGCGAGGCTCTGCCTGAGCTCCAGGAAAGCCCTTGGGGTGCTGGGGATTAGCCGGCTTTGGGTCGGCCTCAGCGTCTCTCCCCCTGTGGCAGCCACTTTCCACAGAGTCCTCTTGATCTCTTGGAATCCAGATTAAATTCCGATAATGAGCCGAGTTGGAGGCCTTCCATGGCCCTCGGGCTCAGCTTGCAGCTGGAGAAGCGTGTTGGGGCCGCCCTTGGCCTGCTGTAGGGGGAGTGGGGGCTGAGAAGCAGGTCTGGGGAAGGTGGCCTTGGCTTCAGTGGCCTTGCTGGGGAAGAGGTGTGGCGGGAGGTGCTAAGGGATTAGTCTTGCCCTCCTTTTCTGAACCCTGGACCAGGGGCTGGGCAGTAGGGCTCGGCTTTCAGGAGCTGGTGCCACTTCTGTCCCTTTTGGCTCTAGCTTTGGTTCCAACTCAGGGTGAAGGTGTTGGTCCCGAAAGCTCATGGGTTTCATTTGTGGAACTTGGACATTTTCCAGCCTCCCCCTTCCCCTCCCCTCTCCTTGTGGGTCCACGCTTTGTCCCTGCAGACCTGCCCCACCTGTAGGAGATGCAGCTGGTCAGTGAGACACCCTGGCGGCAGCCGGCCAGCAGAACCCCCTCGTGGGGACTCCATCACTGCCAAAGTCAAGATGAAGCTGGCAGCAGGATAAAAAATGTCCCTCAGTGTGTCTCAGGGACTTTGGCTGCCGGGAGGGTGACCTCAGAGGGACACGGTGAAAATGCAGGTTCCAAGTCAGATGGCTGGAGTGCGGCCTGAGCTTCTGTGTGTCTGACAAGCTCCCGGGGAAGCGATGCACAGAACTGGGAGAGGAACTGCTGGGGGAGAGGACGTCCTACTATGGGGAGCTGGGGGCGGGGGGTGTTGTGGGCAGAGCACTGCAGTCTCCATGCCCTGGGGCAGCCCTAGGGCAGTGGGTCATCAGACCCTTCCCAAGTCTGTCGTGTCAGGACTTGGTAATGAGACTGCTCATTATCTTCTTATCTGACTTCAGTCACTGTGAGCAGTGGACAGAGGGACATGGTCGCATCGCAGGGCACTTCACCTTCATTGAGGACCTTGGAGATGACCCTGCAGAGACTTGATATCCCCATTTCCCAGGTGTAGCGACTGGCTTAGAGAGGGGAGGTTATTTACCTGAGACCCCACAGTTCCAACAGGGCAGAGCTGGGACTCAGCCTCAGGCCTCTTGGATTCCAGGGCTTGCGTTCTTGGTCACAGCAGCACCTTGGAGGAAAGAGGCTCAAACAGGGTGACTCCCAGTTCCCGGCTGTGGTCCTGACCCTTGGCTGTTCATTAGAATCACCTTTATAACCAGGCCTCCCAGGCGGCTCAATGGTAAAGAATCCGCCTGCCGATGCAGGAGACGCAGGTTCAATCCCTGGGTGAGGAAGATCCCCTGGAGGAGGAAATGGCAACTCAATCCAGTATTTTTGCCTGGAAAATTCCATGAACAGAGGAGCCCTGTCCAAGGGGTCGCAAAGTATGTACATACTCAGTACACGATTGAGGTTTGGGATACGGCTGGGCATTAGGATTTTTTAAACTCCCAGGTGATTCACTGTGTAGCCCAAACTGAGAACAGTTGTCTGAGCTCTCTCTTCTCCCTCCTCTGTGGGCCGCCACACACGCCCAGGAGAGCAAGGGGGAGAGATTTCCTCTAGCCCAGGCCCCTGGACTCCTCTTGGCTCGGTCTCTCAGAGAAGACTGTCTCCTTCCCAGAGGACTGAGCCCAAGTGTGGCCCAGGCCCTGACTGACTGACTGCTCCGTGGCACAGGGGCAGGGGCAGACTGAATGGAGAGGTCCTGCCGGGCGCTGCTTGTAGAGGTTTCCGGGAGCTCCTGAAGTTTTCTTGCCCCCACAGAGGGCCTACGTGCCTGGTTCTGCGTCTCCTGGCTTTCACCTCGCACCACAGCACCTCCGCCCCAGGGTGTGAGCTCTGGTTTTTGAGCTGTTTTCTTGGGAGTTGCTGGTTCAGCTTCCCAGACGGCAAAGAGGGAGCACTGGCTATCCAGGCATGGCTGAAATGTCCTAGAAAGTCAGGGGACAGCAGCCTGGTCCAGGGCACCCAGGCACTCCTGGCCACCTTCCTCCAGGGCCTCCTCCGAATCCCAGCTCAGAGCAGCTTCAGCAGGACTCAGGGGCTCTTGGGGTCTACTCACGTGCCCAAAGGGATCGCACTGGAAAAAAACCTGCATCCAGCGGTCCCCCCACTGAGTGGAACAAGCTGTGTCTGGCTCAAGTTGTGCTGGTCAAGTCGCAGTTGGCCTGCCTTGCTCTGCAGCCCAGGACCACTTGTCTGTTGGCCCCCTGTCCTGTGGACCAGGGCCAGTGTGGGCCTTGGTGCCTTTTAAAGCCTTTGTGCCTTCCATTTCCTTTTGTAACTCATCCCCAAACTGGCTTCACAGGGCAAGACACAAGTCAGTGGTGGCAAATTCTCTGCGTCGAGTGCTTCCAAGTTGCCCTCTCTAAGTCCTCATGACATCCTCAGGATGTCTTATTTTCCCATTTTGTGGATGGGGTCACTGGGGCACAGAGAGGTCAGATGACCTTCCTGAGGCCACACATTAAAGGTGGAATTCAAAACCAGGCATCAAGTAAAATTTCACGTGCTGGGTCCACCTCCTTCCCCCAACGCCCTCCACCCCCCTCAGAATTCTGATGTAACAAGTCTGAGTATCCCCAGAGTGGACTTGGTCCTTGTTCTTTCCTGCTTCTTTGAGGATCTGAGGGACCTTGTGGGAGCCCTGTCATCCATTCAGTGAGGGTGGAGACTTCTGCCCTGCCTCCTCTCCCTGGACAATGCTTTGCTGGTGTCGGATTCCCCAGAGTGAGCAGGTGGCAGCTGAGACACCTTTCTGGGAGAGGAGATTCCAAATAGAGATGCTGAGGAGCCTTTATAAGGAGTTGCTTCTCTGCCCTGTTCCTGTCACTGCATGGATTGAATGCTTAATGAATGCGAAGGTCAAGGTGATCAAGTGTCCCATGAGGCAGCCCCTTGCAGACCCACCTCATAGAAAGGGCCACTTCTTTACATCTTGTTCGTTTGGCCGATGTCTTCCGAATTCGCGATGTAATCTACACGCTCCGGTTTGGGTAACGCCTCTCCGAACTGAGGGAAGAGTTGTCTGTCTTTGCCCAACGGTGACGATGACAAAGCTGACTGCTCAGAGCACACAGTGCAGTGTCACTGTCCTTCCCATCCCAAGCCCCCGAGGGGGGTACCACCATTCACCCCATTTTGCAGGCAAGGGAACGGAGGCACAGTAGTGGGTCAGGGGTTAAGGAAAGGACGTTTGTATCTGTCCCCAATCATATCTGTTTTTCCTCCTCGGCTGGTGGATACACACACCCCTTTCTCTTCATGGCAGTCCTAGGAATTGGGTAATGGGAGAGTAACATTTTCTGCACAAGGGAACTGAGGTTGAGAGGACAGAAGAGCTGCCCTGCTTGTCTCAGAAATGCTGTGGGGACAGTCAGTAAAGACCAAGGGTTTGGGATCCGCATGGACTCGGGCGGCTCGTGAGCCCCCATGAGCCTCATCAGCGAAGATCTGAGTGGGAGTGTGGAGACCATCACGGTGACCCAGAAGCAGAGCCAGGGACGAACTCTCCATGAGGACAGGCGTCTGGTGTGCTTTGCTCACTGTTCCATCTTGTGTGCCTGGAACCTGGCATACAGTAGGTGCTCAGCAACACACATAAGCATGAATGGAGCTAGAGGGATCTAGCCTCCTAGCCGTGGGCTTCCTGAATGGACTGACGGTAGCAGCGTCTTTCACGAGGAGTCTTAGCACCAGGCGCAGCGGCTGGCACAAGGCTATGTGAAACAGGTACCTGCTGGTGCCCCTCTCTCGCTTCCCGAGCATCCAGCCTTGGGCCCGTCCATCCTCGCAAACCTTCCAATGTGTTCTTTCTTCCAGAACTGAAACCTGAGAACACCTCTCTTGCAATCTTTCTTCAGCATCTGAGCCCAATTTCCAAAAAGTGAAAATTGCCCATAATTATAATACTTTTCGATCCCAGGGAAGTTTCCCTCTGATGATTATAATTATATTATTTTGAGTTTGTGTGCCAGTGGGTACCCAAGGGTGGGTTGGTTCTTGTTTGCAACTAGGGGACATGTCAGCCTGTATGCCCTGGCCCCGGGTTCCCTATGCTGGAATGAATTTTGGAAGAATGGGCTTCAGTATTGGGGGCTGGCTGTATAACTTGATCCCGGCGCTTTAATTCCAAAAGCACTTCATACTTGGACCTCTGCTCGTCCATAGGAGTCTGTTTTTCCAAATGTATTAACATCTGTGTTTCATATCAGGGCCTGTAATTGCTTTAGCCTTTTTGGCAGGAGACAGAGAGAATTAATATTTTTCAATTTGGTCATGAGCGGTCATCTGTAGCTGGGAAGAAAAGTGCCTGTTCAGATGTGAACTCAGTAAGGATGGGAAATGCAGGCTCACCAGGAAGGGGATGTTTTAAAGGAGTCAACCGTGACTAAGGAAGCCCTTGGTTATTTCAAGTTCAGGGTGGAAGTTGGCACTTGGGTAAATGCTCAGCATGCTTCCAAACATTGGCTCCTCCTTTGTCTTCCAATTGCCAGCCTACAACAGCACCATTTTCTTCTTTGCCCTCGATAGTGCCCAGGGCTTTGGGCATTTGGAGGCAAGTGGAGGAGTGGATCTTCCCTGGTGGTCCAGTGGTTAAGACTTTGCCCTCCACTGCAGGGGTATGGTTCGATCCCTGGTCAGGGAGCTAAGATCCCCCATGTGTATGCATGTGTGCTAAGTTGCTTCAGTCATGTGTGACTCTTTGTGACCCGGGGGACTGCAGCCTGACAGGCTCCTTTGTCCTGAATTTCCCAGTCAAGGATACTGGAGTGGGTTGCCATGTCCCCCTTCAGGGGATCTTCCCCATCAAGGACTGCTCCTGTGTCTCCTGTGTCTCCTGCACTGGCAGATGGATTCTTCACCACTGTGCCACCTGGGAAGCCCAATGACATTCATGAGTTTGGTGCATTTGCTATATTTAAGGAACCAATGTTGACGCATTATTATTATGAACTGAAGTCAATAATTGACCCAGGTTTTCCTGTTTTTTTCTCAGTGTCGTCTTCTGCTCTACGACATCACGTGACATTTGGTCGTCACGTCTCCTTGGGCACCTCTTGCCTGTGGGTTTCTTATGCCTTGCTTTTTCCTGGTGACCTTGACAATCAACCAGCTTTAGACAGAGCACTTAGTCATAATCCTCTGCTACTGTTGCTCATCTGTCTCAACCTGACCTCTTTCAAAATCCAACTTGACACCCACATCCTCCAAATCTGCACGCAGGTGGTCAAGATCGCCGGGTCCTCAGCCTGTGGCCTCTGGGGCCTTCGACCATTGCACCCCTGGTGCCTGACACACATCCTGTGGTTACTCTTCTTGAGTGAAAACTAGATGATGAGAGCCTAAAAGGGGGTAGGATTTTAAATTTTGTCGGCTCTTCCTCAGAGCCTAGTTAGGGACTTTTAAAGATGACACTTGGGTCCAAAAGCAGATGTCTCATTTCCCCTTGATGCTGTGGGTGAGGGATTTGGGCTCAACCTTTGCCTCCAGGGTTGGGTCCACAGGCCAGGGGAATAGGGGTGCGGGGTGGTTTGTGAGTCAGGTTTTCAGGTGGGACAAGCGTTCGAAGGAGCAGCTCCCAGAGAAGCCAGTCCTTGTCGAAGGAAGAAGAATGGGGTGTCTCCTTGGAGAGCGTCTTCCAGCAGAGCCCCTGGAAAACGTCTCCCAGCATTACACATGCAGGGCGGGCTTCCCTCACAGCTCAGCTGGTAAAGAATCCACCTGCCATGCAGGAGACCTCGGTGCAATTCCTGGGTTGGGAAGATCCCCTGGAGAAGGGAAAGGCTACCCACTCCAGTATTCTTGGGCTTCCCCTTGTAGCGCAGCTGGTAAAGAATCTGTCTGCAATGCGGGAGGACCTGGGTTCGATCCCTGGGTTGGGAAGATACCTTGGAGAAGGGAAAGGCTACCCACTGCAGTATTCTGGCCTGGAGAATTTCATGGACTGTACAGTCCATGGGGTCACAAAGAGTCGGACACGACTGAGTGACTTTCACACGTGCAGGGCTCGGGGCACATCCCTCCTTCTTCCTAGGAGAAGAATCCATGAGGTCTGTAGTCTTGATTCCTGTAAGAGGGACCGCCCACCAGCTTCCCCTTCATCCCTGGGTCTTCTCTCCAAGGTCCCGTGCCCACAGGTGCCCGCTATAGATCATCACGGGGACGGAGTCCCTGGCTGCCCAGGATGGGCACTCCTGCTGTGTTGACCTCGCCAGCTGTGACCTGGGACAAGGCCTCCTCCCTGTGATGGCTGGCTGGAGCCGCAGTCTAGATGCTTCTGCTCGGCACTGCCCTCTCCTGCCCCGGGGCTTTCTCTGACCCCAGGATGCAGGCTACCCACTGCAGAGTCAAGCCCTCGGAGCATCCTTCCGCCGCAGGTGGGCAAGGGCAAGTGGATGTTAACTCCAGCCTCCTCATGCCCCAGGAAGTACCATGCAGAGCTGTGTTCAGACAGTGTCCGGGGGCGCCTGGCAGGTGTGAGCCCCAGATGCCCACAGTTCCATGTTTTGACCTCTTTCCATCCCTGCCTCACTTCCCGCCCCCTTCCTGGTGGTTCCTGGGGTCACTTCTCAGAGAAACCACTTGCATTCAAGCCTTTGACTCAGGATCTTCTCCTGAAAGAAAGAAAGTGAAGTTGCTCTGTCGTGTCTGACTCTTTGTGACCCCAAGGATTATAGCCTACCAGGCTCCTCTGTCCATGGGATTTTCCAGACAAGCATACTGGAGTGGGTTGCCATTTCCTTCTCCAAGGGATCTTCCCAACCCAGGGATCGAACCTGAATCTCCCCCATTGCAGGCAGATACTTTACCGTTTATCTTCTCCTAGGGGAGGGACAAAATGTAACAGAGGACAAGTGTGCCCACCTGGTAGGGCTGGCAGGGGTACAGTGGCATAAGGCACGTGTGATGCCTGGCACAGGGGTGTGTCCTCAGCCTGCCCGCTCCCTGTCACCTCTTAGCACCCCTCCCTGCTCTGCATCGCGATCTGGTCTTTGTTTTTGAAAACCTGGACTGTGGTCCTCACAGCACTTGCTCTGTCTGCAAACTCCATTGCTGAGTTCATTTCCTTTTTCCCAGCTTCACTTAACTTTTTTTGCGTCTGGGTTTGGAATCTTAAAACAGCCTGTGGTTCTTTTTTTTTTTTGGGAAAAAAAAAAAGGTAGGAAAGATGACCCAACATGAGTGTGTTTGTTTATTCCTTGAGTGTGTGCGTGAAGGAGGCTGAATTTACCTTGTGCTATTTCGGGCTGGAACTGGAGGCTGGAGGAAATGGAGCAACTGGGGAAAGTCTCGAAAGATGAGTCTCCCATGCTCGGCGTCTCGCCCACCCGCCCCCAGGATGCCAGACGCAGGCAGCTGCCTGGCGCGTGGGATTTCCCGTCTCAGAGCTCCACAACGTGCCCCACAAGGCCTGGTTGTTCTGGGAGCACCCAGGGGCCTTTATATCTCACCTCTGAGCTCTGAAATCCCCAGCATGGCTCACTTCTCAGTGTTTGGTTTCTGTAGGGATCATACCCAGGGTGAACAGAATTCCAGACCACCAGTTTTCTGGGAATTCTGTGGCCCAAACCCTGGAATCTTAAGTAAGCAGGAACAAGAGTTGGGTCCCAAAATAAACTGGAGGTTGACTTTCTTCCTAGTCGAGGTCCCCTGCCCGTCTGTGTCCTCTGGCTTTCTCCTGACACCATGCAGATCAAGGAGCTAATCTTGACTGAGGGCTGAGGACACAGAAGTGGAGGAGGTGAAGCCTAGGCGGCCAGGCAGCCTCCAACTGGGATGGGCTGGGGGCGGTTTGGCCACCCTGTGACTACCCAGGCAGGCCCTGTGCAAGGTGGGGGACGTGGAGGTGCCTGGGCATGGACCAGCCTGTGTTACCAGGCAGCCTGGTGCCCCTGAGCTGGAAGAAGACTCCCGGTGGGTATGGAGTGGATGGTGGCCTGAGGCCCAGGGAGGTGGAGGTAAATCCATCTCTGGAGACACCTGTGTGGGTGTGCGCTCGGTTGCTCAGTCGTGTCTGACTCTTTGCGACCCCATGGACTATAGCCCACCAGGCTCCTCTGTCCATGGAATTTCCGACACAAGAATACTGGAGTGAGTTGCCATTTCCTCCTTCAGGGGATCTTCCCGACCCAGGAATCAAACCCATGTCTCCTTCACTGCAGGCGGATTCTTTACCTCTTTGCCACCAGAGAAGCCCAGAGGCACTTGAATCATTAGAAACAACACTCACTCTTCCTTTTTTTGAGTAACATAAAACTACAGAAAGTGACACCAGAAAACCTCCCTGCCTGAAACGAAACTCCAGTTAGCAGCACCTTCATTCAAAGGTCTTTGAAACCTACTGTGTGCTGTGTTGGTTGCTAGATCCTGGGACTCCAACAGAGGTGAGCAAAGCAGGACTGGTTCCTGCCGCCGAGGAGCTTACAGTGTGTTGGAGTGAGAGGAAAACCTGAGAACCATACGAGCACATTTCAGCTCCAACCTGAGTGCTGCAAAGGAGAGGCCGTGAGGCTGGAAGAGGATGCGCCCATCAGGCAGGGGCTTCCCTGGGGGGTTGCAGGGTGTCCAGGTGTGACAGGGGAAAAAGGACAGGGAACAGTGTTCCAGGCAGTGGGAACAGCATGGACCATGGCCTGGAGTGGGCGGAATCTGGCCCAGATGAAAGTTTGAAAGGAGGCTGGGGTGGCTGGAGCCCTGGGGGGGCAGACAGAAGAACAGTGGGGTGGCAGAAGGTGTTGGAGAGGGAGGGGGACCAGACCCCCCCAGAGCCTATAGGAAGGGTGACAGAATGCCCCCCTGGAGTCAACAGTGCCTCCTTTTTCTCCCCAGTGTTTCCAGTTTGGACCAGCAGTTACAGCTTCTCCTTTTTCATGAAACACTGGGGAATTTGGCTTTCTTATTCTAAGAGCTAATAAAGGGCTTAGAGCAGGGCGGTGATCTGTTCAGAATGGAGGTTCTGAAGGCCCAGCAGGGCTGCTGGGGATGGAATCAGGGAGGGGCCAGAAGGGTGGAAAGAAGATGCTGAGCTTCCTCTAGGTGGCTGCTCTCCCTCCACCCCAGGAGCTCTGTAAGCTCCCCTGAGCCTCACTCTCCTTCCTGTGAAAGGGACAACAGGACTTGCCTCTTAGGTATCATGGGGTTCAATGGGCCGTTTCCATGCCAGGCCTGTTCTAAGACTGCTGCCTCTCGGAGGGGCAGAACGATGTGGTTGTGAGTGAGCTCTGCTGTATCCTGGAGCCTTGAGCCTTCAGCTCCATGCAGGCATCTCAACTGTACTCAGTTAATGCATCCTTAGAATAGTGCTCATTGCTATCCCCACTTTACAAACAAAAGAGCCTTCCCAGGATCACTCTGCTATGATTTGATTTCAACTTTCCTAGGATCCAAAGCCCTACTTCACAATCCTACATCCCTGACCTCCTCAGAGTATGATCTACCCTGGGGGGAATCTTGAGCTCCACTTAGACCTCCTGGCTGTTTTCTCCAGCTGGTAGCTGCATCCCATTTTTAGTTCCAGTCCTCATCGCTCTCCACTGCCGGCCCCCATGATCTGCATGTGTACCTAAGTTCAGAGCCTCTGTAATCACTCTTCATGGCCAGAGGAGACAGTGCTTTGCAGCAGGATCTCTCAGTTCAGTCGCTCAGTCATGTCCAACTCTTTGCCACCCCATGGACTGTAGTGTGCCAGGCTTCCCTGTCCATCACCAAATCCCAGAGCTTTTTCAAACTCATGTTCATTGAGTCGATGATGCCATCCAACCGTCTCATCCTCTGTCATCCCCTTCTCCTCCCGCCTTCAATCTTTCCCAGCATCAGGGTCTTTTCCAATGACTCAGTTCTTCCCATCAGGTTGCCAAAGTATTGGAGTTTCAGCTTCAGCATCAGTCCTTCCAATGAATGTTCAGGACTGGTTTCCTTTAGGATGGACTGGTTTGATCTCCTTGCAGTCCAAGGGACTCTCAAGAGTCTCCTCCAACACCACAGTTCAAAACCATCAATTCTTCAGTGATCAGCTTTCTTTATAGTCCAAAGAACTATATACAGTTTCTTTATAGTCCAGGATCTCTCAGAGCCTCTCAAGAGCTGATGTGCATCGTGAAATCTCTTAGTGCCTTCTGGTGCTTGCTCTTGGTGCTTTCTGGTCTTATTTGAATACAGAACTTTGTGGTCTTCAACCTGTTCATTTTCCTCTCTTAATACTTTATTTGTGGGAGACTGTTTCTAAGAGCTTGGCAAACTGCAACCCTTCCTCTTGCAAACGGGGCAACAGAGACCCAGACCTTAATGGCTGCTGATCTGTGTCCTGACTTTGATAACATAGGCCTCGTGGGCTCTGGGAAGGAGTGTCCTTGACCCTCCTGTGAATGCCCTGGTAGGTGGATGGGGAAGGGAAGAGAAGAGGGAGACAGACAGAGACAGATAGACAGACAGTCCTGGCGGTGAGGAAGCTGTGGGCTGGTGACTCGTGCTCTGGCTGCGGGAGGATATTGTGCTTTAGTGTGTGTATTTTTCCACCTTTCTCCCCCAAATGACTTAATTTTAGGCTTCCTGGATAGGCACAGCCTTAAGAAAAAAAAATGTTTAAAAAAAGCCTTGGACCTCCCTGACTTCATATTCCCGTCCTGGGGTCACCAGGGACTGTCTGGGTGACTTGGAAGAGAGATGGGGCATTCCCTGAAGCCCAGTGGGGTGCTGGGATCTGGGCTGGGTCCTCCCCTGCCCAGAGGGGCACTCCCAGGACCGAGAGCCTCAGGGCAGCCACGCCCCACTTCCTCTGTGGGCTTCTTTGATCTCCTTCCCCGCTTCCCTGCAGGGCTGATGTTTGCCGGCTGGGCCGACTCCAGGTGCATGGTGGCGGGGCTGCTGCCTTCCCAGCCTGACTCATCCTTAGCAGCGCCATCGCCTGCTCCCCCTCCGTGACATCGAATTAGTCTGGGAAAGCTCTGGCCTCTCCATCGCTTACTGCCTTCTGAGGAGTGTTCGCGAGGCCCAGAAACCGTTTACAACATGTAGGGTTTTAAAAGTAAAATGTCCAGCCCTGCAGTTTCCCAAAGAGCCATAGGGTGAGGGTGAGGGTCAGAACAGGGCTGAGGGAGAGTCTGTGTGCTGTGCTTAGTTGCTCAGCCGTGTCTGACTCTTTGTGAACCCTATGGACTGTAGCCTGCCAGGCTCCTCTGTCCTTGGGGTTCTCCAGACAAGAATACTGGAGTGGGGATCTTCCCAACCCAGGGATCAAACCTGAGTTTCCTGCATCGGCAGGTGGATTCTTTACCACTGAGCCACCTGGGAAGCCCTACGGAGAGTCTACCCAAAGCCAATTATTTCCATTCCCTGCTTAAAACTTGCCAGCCACCCAGCTCTCCCAGCATCGGAACCTTCCCGTGGTTGGAGGCTGCCCTGCAGGTTCGTGCCACCACCCGCCCTTGTGCTCACCGAGCTCCCACAGCCCCTCCACGGTTGCCTCTCTCATGAGATTTTGCACATTCTGTTCCCTCTGTTGGAACACGCTTCCTTCCCTGAGCTTCATCAGCCCTGCTCACCTTTCTGGCCTCCCTCAGGAGACACTTTTCAAGGAATGACCTCCCTGGACAGCCTCACCCCTCGAATCTGATGCTTTCCTTTGTCTTGCTCACCCTGAGGGTCCTTCCTCAGGGTTTACTTGTCCTCAGGTGAGATGCACTCACAGCCCCTGGACCATAGCTCTCTCTCCTCCCTGCAGAGCCCAGGGGCCAGAGGAATCCTCAGGCTTCCCATCCTGCCACTTTCAGGCTTGTGTTCCCAGGAGCTAAGTGTGCGCAAAGTGTTAATGATTTCTCCGAGGCCCTGGGTGGAGTGGTTGGCATCTTGCATCCTGCGTGGGGCTCCACTGCCCCAGGAATGGGTTGTGGGCAAAGGCCCTCCTTGAGATCACAGTCTCTAAATAGTCTCTAAGGAACCACAGGGCCGGAAAAAAAAAAAAAAAAAAAAAAGGCAGGGAAGGGGCGGAAAGGAAAGGACTTTCCACCTTCCTACGCTGGAGATTTTAAAATATCCACTTTTCTGTCATAGTAGGACTTTCCAGAGGGAGGTGGGTTGAGATGCTGGAAACTGGGTCAGGTGATGGCATGGGCTTCCTCCTGCTTCCCACTGTGGGCTAGATTTCAGGTGCTCTCCTGGGTGTCCCTGGGAGGGGGAGCCTGCAAGCCCCAGCAGTACTCTGACCCCAGTGAAAAGTGAAAGTGTTAGGTACGCAGTTGTTTCAGACTCTTTATGACCCCAGGGACCATAGCCCACCAGGCTCCTCTGTCCATGGAATTCTCCAGGCAAGAATACTGGAGTGGATTGCCATTCTCTTCTCCAGGGGATCTACCTGACCCAGGAATCGAACTCAGATCTCCTGTATGACAAGCAGACTCTTTGCCATCTGAGCCACCAGGGAAGCCCACTCTGTCCCCAGGCCAGTGGTTAAATATTGACACCCCTCCCTGCCACAGAGTTGGGATCACTGGTGGTTTGTGCCTCACACAGAACAAGGATTTGGGGGAGCCTGGGTTTCGGGAGGGGAGAAATCTGCTTTTGGGGTCTTCTGGTGTTTCTTTCATTGGAAGGTTAAGTTTGTTCACCAGCCCGGCTGCCTCTATGAGCCTGGAGGAGTGGGCAGAACTGTCCCCACACCGAAGAGGAGGTGAAGCCAGGCCAGCCACCGTGCCGGGGTTTGCTCCGCTGACCCAGTAAAACATGGAAATATTCAAACTCGTACTGTCTCACTTCTTTCAGAAACAGATGGTGCTTGCTGACTTGAGCCAACGTTGATGTGTGTGTAGAGGAGAGAAACACCCTTCAGAAGGAACTGTTGCTGCAGCTCCGGAGTATTTGTGTTTAGGTTCCCCGCGTATAGGTGTGCCAGCTTAGAAAAAGCTGTTAGCATTGTGACACTGTGCTCTATATTTTGAACTTAGGTTGGCTTTATTCACTTTTTAAAATATGGCTTCACTGAGATATAATTCACATACCATCATCCAGTCAACCTTGTAAAACGTACTATTCATTAGTTTTTAGTATATTCAGAGTTGTGCTGTTTAAGGGGCTTTCCTGGTGGTTCAGTAATAAAGAATTCACCTGCCAATGCCGGAGACACAGGTGACGCTAGTTCGATCCCTGGGTCAGGAAGATTCCCCGGAGTAGGAAATGGCAACCCACTCCAGTGTTCTTGCCTGCAGAATTCTTGGACAGAGGAACCTGGCGGGCTACAGCCCATGGGGTTGCAAAGAGCTGGACAGGACTTAGCGACTAAACAACAGCAGCAATGGCTAATGATGTTGACCCTCTGTCTGTGTGTTCCCTGGCCATTTGTGTCTCTTTAAAGAAATGTCTGTTCAAATTGGCCTTCTCCACCTTTGGAATCATGCTAGCTTTACAGTATAGCTTCTCAATTTGCCTCTTGTGTTTTCTTGACCAGTTTTTATAAGAAGCAATTTTCTCTTAATAATTTGGTGAACTTGGTAAAAATACAGTATCAAAGCACCTGGGTGTGGATTGGGGAAGGTGTTTTACTCCTATTTCAATTCACTAGTACATATTTAGTAACTTGACTCAAATTTTCTATTTCTTTTTTCTTAACCAATGTTAGCATATTATATTTTCCCAGAAATTTGCAAATTACACATCCTGTTTATGACACCTTCTTACTTAATACCATATATCCCCATTGTCAACAAGTACATGCTTTGATGGAGCTGTGAAGCAGTGGGGTGTGCTCTCTGTTTTCACTCGTCTGTCCCTCTCAATAGATTAAGGTTAGTTGTCCATTTTTCTGTTCTGAACAGTGTGACTGTTGTTTGGGTTCTATCTCTGTGGTGAACAAGCCACCCACAATGCGGTGGCTAGAACAACAATCGTTTAATTGCTCAGGAATTTGGGCAGGGCTCAGCCGGGCAGTTTTTCTTCTATTGGTAGTGTCTGTTGTAGTCCCCAATGAAGCTGGGAGCTTGGCTGGGGCCAGAACACCCTAGATGCACCTCCCGTGAGGGCTGATTTGGTTTCTGTCTCTTTCTCCCCTCATAGACCCTCCTCCTCCACAGCTGCTGCCCTGTTCCCCTTCCGTGCCTTCTCTCCAGTAGATGAGTCAGGGTTGCCAGTCCAGTGGGCAGCAGAGCAGATCCGAGAAGCCTGTTGCGTTCTTGCCCTGGACATGGCAGGGCCTCCTTCCCACTGGTCCGCAGCAAGTCAGATGGTCACTGCAGATGTGAGAGGTGTGAGCAGACTTCCTGATTTATGAGAGTGCTGCGCATAGGGAGGGAGAGGAGGAATTGTTGATGTCACGTTTGCAGACAATGCATGACTGTGAACATCCTGATACACTTTGATGAATGTTGGTGTCAAAGGTGAACGTTGTTTGAGTGGACATGTGGTCTATTGTTCTGAGGATCTTAGGAAATCACATAAGGACTGGAACCAGGATAAAGTCCCCATCCTAGAATTTCTTGCTGTCTAGCAGGGACTGTGCACCAACACTGGCATGACTTGGAGTAACTATAGAAATGCTCCAAGAGCCTTGGGAGTTTATCCTTAGAGTAGTCTTCCCTCAGCTCCCTCACCTGCTGCAGGAGAGGACATTCTGGCCATTTTACAGAGAAGGAAACTGAGGCTCTGCAATCAGCTGGCTTGCCCTATTTGCTTCCTTCCTTCCCTGCTGCCTGGATTTGATCCCACGCCCCTTCTTTAATATTTTCTCTGCTCCCCACAATGTTGTGACAATAACATGCATCATGCAGGACTGAACACGCTCCTGATCTCTTGCCCCTTGGTGAGAGGGTGCGTTAAGGAGGTGACGAGGCTCAAGTGCCCAAGTCCTCAGGTCACGCTTCCAGCACTGTGTCCTGGTTCTCTCACTTTCAAGGTTTATCAATGTGGACTTTTGTCCTCCCCTCTCTAAACCTCACTCTGCTGCTGCTGCTAAGTCGCTTCAGTCGTGTCCGACTCTGCGACCCCATAGACGGAAGCCCACCAGGCTCCCCTGTCCCTGGGATTCTCCAGGCAAGAACACTGGAGTGGGCTGCCATTTCCTGCTCCAATGCATGAAAGTGAAAAGTGAAAGGGAAGTTGTTTAGTCATGTCCGACTCTTAGTGACCCCATGGACTGCAGCCTACCAGACTCCTCTGTCCATGGGATTTTCCAGGCAAGAGTACTGGAGTAGGGTACCATTACCTTCTCCGAAACCTCACTCTACTTGTGTATAAAATGGGAACAGTAACCTGATTGTTGGAGATCAGGGAGCTGGTACACAGAAAGCACCTAGATTGTCAGCAGTGGCAAAGGGGAGAGAGGGCATTTAGGTTCCCTGAAGCCCAGGTGACATTAGCGGCAAAGAATCTGCCAGTTGAGGAGCTGTGAAAGACATGGATTCAGCCCTTGTGCAGGGAAGATCTCTTGGAGAAGGGCATGGCAACCCACTCCAGTATTCTTGCTTGGAGAATTCCATGGACAGAGGAGCCTGATGGGCTACCATCTACAGGGTCGCAAAGTGTCGGACATGACTGAAGTGACTTGGCACACACGGGGTCCCCACCCTGACATGTCCAGCTTCTGCTGTCACCTGGGCTGAGTCAGGAAGGTCGGTGTGTTCGTGGTGAATACACATGTCATAAAGGGCTTGTTCATTCCTCCTGGTGTAAGAGCCATTGATTTCTAATGAGATGCTCCAGGTGGTGTCGAGAAATTCGCACTTTCCCAGCCATCTGTCTGGATGTGGCTGCTGAGTAATTTCTCGCCTGTCCCGTTCATGGGGCCAACCTGGGGCTGAGCCCTCCGTCTCAAAGCGGAGCCTGTGTGAGCATCCCACTCCCCCACCTCTACAGGGCTGTCCTGTTCCAATGCCTTCCACTAAGGCTTGGCTCTTCTCAGCAAGGCTGGAACACACTGCGAACCAGGACTCAGGGGAGGGAGACTGCGCTCGCATGCACGTTGATTCACAATGAGTCAACGCTCGCCTGTAACATCTGGCCCTCGATGTCCCGGCTGTAATAAGAGAATGTTTAGTATCGTTTGGCAAAGCGTTCTCTCTCCAAAGGCCTGATTCTGTTCCCTGAGTTACTATTCATTGTTTTACTGTCCATCAGGGCCTATCCGGATATCTGGTCACATTTTCCTGCAAATAACAATTTTCTGGCAGAGTCGCCACCCAGGTTGATGACTTCTGTGCTGCAGTGTGGCGGTTTCCTGCTGGGGCCCTGGGAGCCTGAGCGAGTGAGGGGATTGTTTCGGAGTGTGTTTCTTCTCTCATCTGTTAATTGTTGAGAGCAGCAGGCTGGTTCGTTGACAGTCTTGGTAACTCTCCATAGCTAGGAAAGCCATCAAGGCAAATTGGAGATGAAGAGAGTGGAAATTCTCATTTGGGATCTGGGTGAACATCCTTCTGCAAGTCAGTTTTTTGAAGCTACATCTGAAAGGGCCCCGAGAAAAAATAGAAGTAAATGGGTCACGGAAGATTGTTTCCTTATCTTAATTCGGTTTGGCCGTGAAAGTTGAACAGCATCCTCAAAATGTTCTGTGGCTCTAAAAAGTCTTGCTTGCTAGTCTGATCTCTCTGTATTACAGAGGCAGTGAGTGTCCTACAGTCACAAGAGACTGTGGTTTGGTTGGCTAAGAGACAAGTCACTGTCTTGTATTGTGGCTCCGCTTGTTGTCCGTAAGCTCAGAAGTCGTATCTCAATCACGTGCATGGTGGTGGTGGTTTAGTGCTCAGTCGTGTATGACTCTTTGCGACCCCATGGATGGTAGCCTGCCAGGCTCCTCTGTCCGTGGCATTTCCCAGGCAAGAATACTGGAGTGGGTTGCCATTTCATTCTCCGGGGAATCTTCCTGACCCAGGGATTGAACCTGGGTCTCCTCCATTGCAGGCAGATTCTTTACTGACTGAGCCATGTAATTTCCCAGGAAAATTAGATTCCCCCCAACATGAAAAAGATTGTCAGTACCTTGGAGCAGGAACTGGTTGGATGCTGTTCATCACTGTACCCACTGCCTGGTACAGTATAGAAGCTCAAATATATTAACTGGCTATCAAAGGACTCAAAATTTTTGTTTTGAATTCTTATAATTAAAAGTTGCAAAAGGGACATTATGATATCTTATATACTAGAATTCTACTATCTAGGAGTGTAAAAATTCATTCATCCATCCATCCATCTTTCTTCCATTCATCTATCATTCACCATCCATCCATCCTTCCATCCGTCTTCCATCCATCCATCCGTCCATCCATCCATCCATCTTCATCCATTCACCCTCCATCCTTATAATGATGTTTGCTGGGGGTCCACTTCCTAATGCTTGGTGGCCCCATGAAGAAATTATATAGTGTGGAAATAAGGAGCATCTCTGCACTGGTGCTCAGATGCCAGGCTGAAGCCCCAGTCTAGCATCTTCCTGGCTAAGTGACCTTGGGCAAGTCATGGTTTTATCGTGGATCCATCAGAGATGGTAATACCCCCACAATTTAGTGTTGTAAGAACTGAATGAGACAACATGTGTAGAGCTCTTGGGACAGTGCCTGGCAAGTGGTGTATAAGTGAACAAGGGTGAACTTCTGTTCCCTGAGACTTCTAGCCTCATGAAGATGGTGGGATTCCTGCCTTCCTGTGCTCTGTCCCACTAGTATCCCCTCAACATTGTTGTTGTTCATTCACTCAGTCGTGTCTGACTCTCTGCAACCCCATGGACTGCAGCACACCAGGCTTCCCTGTCTTTCACCATCTCCCGGAGCTTGCTCAAACCCACGTCCATTGAGTCAGTGATGCCATCCAACCATCGCATCCTTTGTCACCCCCAACAAATCTGAAGGGCACGTCTGTCTCATAGCAGCTCCTTGTCTCCTGTGTGTATCTCTTTAGCCCCGTTCTGCACTCTGTCTCCCATCAGGGGTCTCCATGGCTGGATCTTGGTCTGATGAATGCACTTTGTTGGGGGAGGGGCTGGCGGACCTCCTGCCAGCTCCCCCACTCACAAAGTCCTCCCATGCACCAGTGGCTGACTGGCTGACCGGGGTGACCGAGCCACAACCTGCTGACCTGGAGCCTGCGTCTCTCTCCTCTCTTGCAGGGAGTCCGACCTGTTCCTGCTCGACAGCCGCACCCTCTGGGCCTCAGAGGAGGGCTGGCTCGTTTTTGATATCACAGCCACCAGCAACCACTGGGTGGTCAACCCGCGGCACAACCTGGGCCTGCAGTTGTCGGTGGAGACTCTGGATGGTAAGTCCCCGGCCAGCACCCCAGCTCGTGCTGATGCAGCCCGCAACTGTAGACCCCGGGGGGACCTCAACTCATGTCTATTAGGACCAGGTTTCCTCTGCTCCCTACCCCATCAGCACTTCCTATCGAGCATTCTAATCCAAATGAAAGCCCTTTTTCATATGGCATTTATACTGTTGGCCAAAGCTGGGTTGGTAAGGCCTCATTGCTCCAAGTGTGGTTCCAAAGCAGCACAGGTGGCCCCACCGTTAGAAATGCAGACTCTCTGGCCCATCCCAGGCCTGCCCTATCTGACCTGCACTGCAGCTGAGCCCCTAGTGATGCTCGCACATGCAACATCTGAGCCGTGCTGACGCAGGCCCCTCAAACTCAGGACACAGGACATCCTGGGGTGTCTTGGGCTTTGTAGGATGTTTCATGGTATCCCTGGCCTCTCCCCACTTGAAGCCAATAGCCTCTCCCACTTGTGACACCAAAAATGTCTCTAGACATTGTCAGATGTCCGCTGCAGGGCAAAATCACCCCAGTGAAGGACATTGCACAGGTGTGAGGCATGAACCCCCTTCCAAGAGACTGAATGTAGTGCTGACTCCCGAATACTTGGAGAAGCTACTGTTTGCCCTCCCCCAGCATCTCTCCCACATGCCATGGCCGTGTTTTCTGAGAAGGGCAGACAAGAAGGCAAGTGGAGCAGTAGGGTGGCCCTGGCTGTGCCAGTTTTTCCTTCCACAAAGTCTATTTCTTATGAAGTGGGGGTGGTTTTAGGATGTGCAACATCTTTCTTATACCAGTTTTAAAAAATTTATATTTTAGTGTGTTATGTTGTGTTAGTTACTCAGTTGTGTCCAACTCTTTTATGACCCCCATGGACTGTAGCCCACCAGGCTCCTCTGTCCATGGGATTCTCCAGGCAAGAATGCTGGAGTAGGTTGCCATTTCCTTCTCCAGGGGATCTTCCCAATCCAGGAATCGAACCTGGGTCTCCTGCATTGCAGGAGGATTCTTTACTGACATCCCTCTGACATCCTTCCTCCAGCTGCTGTGTTCCGCCCCCCAGAGGCCAGGGATACCATGAAACATCCTACAAAGCCCGAGACACCCCAGGATGTCCTGTGTCCTGAGTTTGAGGGGCCTGCGTCAGCACGGCTCAGATGTTGCATGTGCGAGCATCACTAGGGGAAGCCCATATTTTAGTATAGGTATTAACAATACATGTTCTAGGCTCAAAATTTAAGTTCCAGATGTGTGCAACACTGAATAGTTTCCCTCTGACATCCTTCCTCCAGCTGCTGCGTTCCGCCCCCCAGAGGCAGCTATGTCCGAGTTATTGGGTACTTCCCTTGTGACTCAGCTGCAATGCGGGAGACCTGGGTTCGATCCCTGGGTTGGGAAGATCCCCTGGAGAAAGGAAAGGCTACCCACTCCAGTATTCTGGCCTGGAGAATTCCAGGGACTGTATAGTCCATGGGGTCGCAAGGAGTTGGACACGACTGAGCTACTTTCACTTCAAGGATGCCTTCTGGGCATCTAAGCTATTAAATGTATAGAGTCTGCTTTTTCCTCCCCCCACAATACTGGCATAGTCTACACAGTGTCCTTCACCTTGCTTTTTTCACCTGACAATGTATCTCGGAGGCTGGTCTTTTTCTGCCGTTAAAGTGCTTCCCGTTCTTTAAAGGCTCTTGTGTGTCTGTGTGCATGTGGAGTGAATGCAGCCCTACTGCTCTCTCACTGTGTGACTGGACAATTTCCCTCATGTCCCAGAGCCTCCGTTCCTCATCTCCAGCACTCAGGTAATGAGAGGGCCTGGGCCATTGGGTTGTTCTGAGGTTGAGTGAGTTAATACAGAAGACTTTTAAAAATCATGTCCTGTACTAGTTTGCATTCCCACCAACAGTGTAAGAGGGTTCCCTTTTCTCCACACCCTCTCCAGCATTTACTGCTTGTAGACTTTTGGATCGCAGCCATTCTGACTGGCGTGAAATGGTACCTCATTGTGGTTTTGATTTGCACTTCTCTGATAATGAGTGATGTTGAGCATCTTTTCATGTGTTTGATAGCCATCTGTATGTCTTCTTTGGAGAAATGTCTATTTAGTTCTTTGGCCCATTTTTTGATTGGGTCATTTATTTTTCTGGAATTGAGCTGCAGGAGTTGCTTGTATATTTTTGAGATTAGTTGTTTGTCAGTTGCTTCATTTGCTATTATTTTCTCCCATTCTGAAGCCTGTCTTTTCACCTTGCTTATAGTTTCCTTTGTTGTGCAGAAGCTTTTAATTTTAATTAGGTCCCATGCAAACTAGTACAGCCACTATGGAGAACAGTGTGGAGATTCCTTAAAAAACTGGATATAGAACTGCCTTATGACCCAGAAATCCCACTGCTGGGCATACATACCAAGGAAACCAGAATTGAAAGAGACACGTGTAGCCCAGTGTTCATCGCAGCACTGTTTATAATAGCCAGGACATGGAAGCAACCTAGATGTCCATCAGCAGATGAATGGATAAGAAAGCTGTTGTACATATACACAATGGAGTATTACTCAGCCATTAAAAAGAAAACATTTGAATCAGTTCTAATGAGGTGGATGAAACTGGAGCCTATTATACAGAGTGAAGTAAGCCAGAAAGAAAAACACCAATACAGTATAATAACGCTTATATATGGAATTTAGAAAGATGGTAACGATAACCTTGTATGTGAGACAGGAAGAGACACAGATGTATAGAACAGTCTTTTGGACTCTGTGGGAGAGGGAGAGGGTGGGATGATTTGGGAGAATGGCATTAAAACATGTATAATATCATATATGAAACGAATCTCCAGTCCAGGTTAGATGCATGATACTGGATGCTTGGGGCTGGAGCACTGGGATGACCCAGAGGGATGGTGCGGGGCGGGAGGTGGGAGGGGAGTTCAGGATGGGGAACACATGTACACCCGTGGCAGATTCATGTTGATGTATGGCAAAACCAATACAATATTGTAAAGTAATTAACCTCCAATTAAAATAAATAAATTTATATTAAAAAAAAGAAAATACCAGAGAAAAAAATAAATAAAAATCATGTCCTGAGGTACACAGGAATCCCTTGGGCTTCTTGTGAAAATGCAGGTCCTGATTCAGCAGGTCTGGGGCAAAAGGAGGCTGTGGTCCAAACACCAGCCCCCCCAAGTGATGCAGAAGCTGCTGGTCCCCAGACTGTGCTTTGAGTAGCAAGGGCTGAGAAGAGGACTCGACTCGTAATACACATGTCCTAGAAGTTGTTACTACCACCAAAAGTGACTCATCCAGTCCCCCTGTGATGAATGTCTAGAGTTTCCCGTCTTTCACTCTTACAAACAGGGCTGCAGTGCATATGTCCTTGGACCCTTGAGTGAGTGTAACTCTAGAAACAGTTCCTAAAAGTGACATTGTCTGTTTGTAGTTTTGATCAGTATTGTCAATTTGCCCTCCTGAGAGGTCATTCCATTTGTACAAGGGCACCGGTGCCCCTTCTTTGTTGGAAGGAAGATGCTCAGTTGTTCAGTCGTATCCAACTCTGTGTGGCCCCATGGACTGTAGCCTGCCAGGCTCCTCTGCCCTTGGAATTTTACAGGCAAGAATACTGGTGTGGTGTTTCCTCCTCCAGGGGATCTTCCTGACCCAGGGATCAAACATGCATCCTCCGCAGCGGCAGGCGTATTCTTCATCAGCTTTCAAACCTACCTGTCTTGGCTAATCCGATAGATGACACATGGGATCTCATAGTTTTGCTTTGCTTTTCTCTCCTCTGAGTGAGGCTGAGCCCTTCCTCTAAATTTGCCATTTCCTCCTTGTCTGTCTCCTCTGTCCATTGCTTGCAGAGGGTGTTGGGCTTTTTCTGCTTTACATTTTAGGGACATTTGGTCCTTTGTGATTGAGCTGTAAATATTGTTCCAGTTTTTACTTTTTCTTTTACTGTGGTTAATGCTGGGTTTTGCCAAGTAGATTTAGACAGCATAGATACATTTTATCATTTTTTCTCCAGAATTATCTATGGCCACATGCTATATGGGAATGGTCACAGAGTTTAGGGCCACGCCTGTCTTCTTTCCAGTCTAGTCTTCTTCCTACTGACGGTTTTCCCAAGCTTCCCTCCCACCCTAAACTTTCCTTCCCCTTTCCGTGCCCCTAACACTTTATAGTGGGGTCCTAGAAGGTACTGTAGTTTCCTGTTGTTCTATACCTGATTGGCAAGCTATGCATGGTGGACCAAATTCAGCCTCCAAGCTGTTTTGGGGTGCCTGTGAGCTAAGAATAGTTTTCAAATTTTTAAATGGCTGAGAAAAAATTTTTAAAGACTATTTTGTGACATAAAAGTATATGAGATCTACATTTTGGTGTCCATAAATAAAGTTTTAGTATTCCACAGTCATACTAACTGGTTTATGCCATCACCCGAGCCTGCTTTCGTGCTGTAACAACACAGTGACGCTGTGGCCCAGAAATCTGGAAATACTATTTGCAGAAATGCTGTTTATAGAAGGAGTTTGCCACTACCAGAATTTCTCAAACCGTGTTCTGTGAGGAATCATGACCAGTTACGTGCAAGAAAGGCTAGGCTGGATGAACTAAGCAGGTTTCACTGCAGGACTTATCAGAGCCTTTATTTTGCCAATGCCCATTGTGAATCTCCTGATAGGGTCAACAGCGTAGATGAATTCCAAACTTATTTGGCAATAGGTTCATTCAGGTCTTCTTTGTTCTTAAAAGTCCCTGTGGAACATATTGGGTATGGGGCACAAATGAGGCTGAGGGAGACTTGATTGCTTTCTTCAGAGTGACCTTTTCCCTGAACTTGTGGATACGGGTTTGACCTGCTAATTTGACCTCAGTGGGTCTGGTGCTCCTCTGTCCTGCCTACCCTTCTGGCTCAGGATGGCTTAGGTTTGGTTTTTCTCTTAAGGGACACTCAACCCAGTGTCAAGCCTGCCAACCCCTTTCTCCCCCACACCCAGGGTCTTTGTCCCCCACCTTTTGCTGAGGCTTGGCATTTATTGAGGTGTCATAGCCCGATGGTTAGAGCCTGGGCTCAGGAGCTGGCTAACTCCTCAGGTTTGAGTCCCAGCTCTGCTGTTTCTAGCCACATGACACAGGGTGAGTCACTTAATGTCCCTCATCTGGAAAATGGGGTTAATAATAGCTTCCACCTCTCAGGGTGGTTGTGAAGGATTAGATGAGCTCATGCCAGTGAAAAGCTTAATTGCTTAACATGTGGTAGCTGCTAAGCACAAAGTAAGTGCTTTCTGCCATTGTCTCCTATAATCCTCACCATTACCAGTTGGGTGGATGCTATTATTAACATCTCCATGGGACAGGCGAGGGAACTGAGGCCCCTGAGGGGTGTTGAGTCTCTATATTCCATCAGCTGCCTCCATGCAGGAGGAGTATAGCCTAGTGGCCGCAAGATGCTGTCTAGAGTTAGGGTAAGGGTCTGATGCCGGGCCCCTGACTTGGCGCCTCACCTCCTCCCCTCCTAATGGGGCCCTGGGGCCGGGCATGGATGCTGCCGCCCTGGGACCTGACTTGTCCAGGTGCTGTGCACACTGAGGCAGCAAGTTTGGTCTGGTTGCCCGAGTCAGAGAAGGCCCACCCACCCACACCATCTGGGAGGGGCAGAATATTCAGTGGGCAGCTGGGCATGTGAGTTTTTGGATCTTTGAAGGGGGGATGAGATAAGAAGCGAGAGAGCCCAGCATTTCTGAGACCACAGGCTCCTGGCTGGGAAACTTTTCCTCCACGGGGTTCCTTCTGTATCAGAATCCTCAGGGTGGCAGGCACATTGAACATACAGATTCCCAGGCTCCATCCCCAGACCCTCTGATGGCGAGTCCCCGAAGATGGGCCCAGGAATCTGCCTTTTCTCACAAGCTCCTCAGTAACTTGGAATCTGGCCCAGTGATAAGATTCTGGTGAAGTCATGCCCTGTGTTTTGGGGTACGCTGTTTATAAGATGGTGCTCAGGCTGGCCACATCTAAACGTGAGTTCAAACCTTTTCATGTTGGATGCCTACACAGGTGAAAGATCAGCGGGGCCTGCTGGGGAGTCCATGAATGCTGGGGTCCACGTGATGGGCAGATTAGTGGGCAAATAAGGTGTGCCAGCCCTGCATGGCCTGTGGAAACAGCCTGGTCCCTGCCCTGGGACCACTAGCTGTAACATGAACTCAGTGAGGGTCGCTGCCTTGGACAGCACCTGGAGGGGATGAGTTCCAGGGCGTGGCACCCGTGCCCAACTCCCAGTGCCCCATCTGGGAGGAGAGGGGATGGGGCCCTGAGCTAGGCGTGCAGCGTCTTACGGCGAGCTCACTTTCATCCTTGTGAAGTACAGGGATTACAGACCTCCTTTCCTGATGTTTGGTGCGAGGTGAGGTGAGCCCGGGTCTCCAAATGCCGCCTGAGACCACCCAGGAAGCGTGTATCTGTTTCCTCTTCCTCCAGCTGCAGCCCTCCTGTCGGAGAGTGTGCACAGCTGGGGCCTCCGCCAGCCAGCAAGCCCCTGTGGGAGAAGCCCATAAACCCCTCGGGCACCTGGGGCTCATCAGGAACCAAGTGGGGAGCCTCATCTCATCTCTGAGGATGGGATGCTGCAGGAAGGAGGGCTGGTGTCTGCTGTCCCTCCTTGCACAGACGAGGACAGGAAGCCCCTCCCCCACCACAGCCACAAAGGCTGGGCAGGTCCCCCACCCCCCAGGGGTGGTGGGAGAGGGGAGAAGAGGCCCCCTGAGCAGAAGAGACCCTGACACTAGAGTGGAGGGCCTGCCAGCTGGCAAGGGGGCTATCCAGGAGGTGCTGCTGAGAGCTGAACCCTCACAGCCTGCCTGGACCAGGGGATCTCATGCAGGAACAGAGCGGGTTTAGGCCTGCGGCTCCTACATTCACTCCAGGGCCCAGGAGCCTGGTGCTCCACAGGGAGGCCTCATGTGATTTTGGGAGTTCAGTCCAACCTCCTGATGCCATCCATGTCCCTTGTTCCTTGGGCATGATTATGGCTAGGAGGAAGAAAAGAGTGAATTCATGTAAAATGCTGAGCCCTGGGCCAGCACCCTGTCCATGGAATGACGTCACCAGCAGCCACACCTGGGGGCAGTGTGTCATTAACAAGCTCCTGCTGGATGCACAGCTGGCCATCCAGACAGAACCCAGGACCCTAAAGCGTCTTGGTTTCTGCCTGGCTGTTCTCTCCAAATCCCCTTTCCTGAGAAGAGAGTTTGAAAAAGGACCCAGAAGACAGTGGGTTTCCCACAGGACTAACTAGAGGAGCCAGCGTCACTGAAGTGGCCAGGGCTCCTCCCTCCATGCAAAAATATTAAAAATTATGTTTATAACCATCTGGGTATAACGATGAATATATCCTAGCTGGATTAAAAATGAAAACATTGTGTCCAGCCCTAAAAACCCCATGTTTTGTGTTCTGATTTTAAGAGACGTTAGGATGTTTTCCTGGGCCCCTAAAAATACCATGGGCCTGACCACAGGGCCTGATGGTCAAGTCAGCCCTGGGCCTGCATGCCAGCCTGGGAGTGATGATGAACCCTCTGAGCCCCAGCACCTGGTGGTGAGAACCAGCTTCCTACCATCAAGGGCCTTTTGGCCTACGTTGAAAGCACATTTATTCACTCAACAAACATCTGTGTAGAGCTCTGATGGGCCAGGGGGCTATTGCAGACTCTGCTCCAGCTTGAACAAGACAAGGCTTCTCCCATCCTGAGGACAGCTCGGGGGGGTTCCTGCACATGGCATTCCTGATACTGCCTCCCATCGCCAAGCAACGGCGAAGTGAATACTGATTTGGGCTGGAGACTTTTACATCTTTGCAGACACAGAAGCACCTACTCTTGTTCCCAAGACATCTGTTCCAACCTCTTGTCCTTACTTACAGGATCCTCCTTCTTTCCCTTGTCTGCTTAAGAAATCACTGACAGCTCGGGAGGGCAGCACTGTTCAGCCCTGGATCCCTGACCCAAGAATATAATCTGAGGGTCTCAGTTCCCCTCTCATACTCTCTCGTAGGGGACCTCCAGCTTCCTGACCGCCCCAGAGCTCCAAGACCAGAAGGGCCCCTTCTTCACCCACCCACCCACCTCTGCCTTCTGGAGGCAGACTCGGGCTCGTGCTGGACTTCTATGTACATAAAGGGCCTCGGGCTTCTCTCCAGGGCCGCAAGAGTACATATCCCTATTCTTGATCATCCCAGATGGGATCAAATGGGATTGCGAGGCACTTAAAGGATTGATTGAGGGCATATGCTGTGCAAGTGTGGCGCCGGCCGCAGCAGCTGGGGACAGCCCCAGGAGTGAGCCAATCGCCCACGGAGGCCGAGGAGACTAAGCCCCGTCAAGCTGAGGTTGGCGAGCAGTCCACCCGAGGCACAGCTGGCTCCCAGGTGCCTTTGTCCTTGCGATTGCTTCACATCCTGTTTGTTCAGAAGCCAGAGCGAGAGAACCAAGGAAGAGGCCTTGATGACTGGGAGGCTGGGGTGGGTCCTTCCAGGGCTGGTGGGCAATGGCAGCTGGGGTGGCCTTGGGAAATTGGGGTAAGGAGATGTCACAAACATTAACTGTGTTCTCACTGGTCACTTAGGCCTTGGTCCATCAAGAGGAGTGGCTGGAATTAATGTGTTTTGCACAATGAAGGAGGAGCATTCTTAATGCTCTGGGACTCTGAAGGGCACCCAATAGCTATAGGCCTGGAAAACAAAGAAGCCACAAGAAAACCAAAATGCCACCACTCTCTGCAGTTGAGCTGTGCTCCCTCCTCTCCTGGGAGGCCCATCTTGTGCTTCTTGTCTGCTCCTGGGCTCTTCTGGGCTGGGCATGCCATTTCTGCTCAGGCCACTGGGACCTGCCAGCCGTGGCCTGATGCACTGGCTCATCCCTGGTCCTCAAATCACTTCCCAGAGTCCAACATCCACACCCTTGCCCACCTGGCCCACCTCTTGTAAGGATCTCCCCTTCGAGCCTCCATGGATCCCTCCAACTCCTGGAGGCCCCAGAAGTGGTCTGTGTCCGTGCCTGGGCAATCTCTCCTTTCTGCTTTTCCAGCCACTTGCGCTCAGCGAAGGCTCAGTGGTCAAGTCTGTAGCCTCCAGTCATCTTTCTCCATCTGTAAATGGAATAGCTAGTAGTCAGTGAGCTTCCCTGTTGGCTCAGACAGTAAAGAATCAGCCTGCAATGCGGGAGACCCAGGTTCAATCCCTGGGTTGGGAAGATCCCCTAGTATGGCAACCCACTCCAGTATTCTTGCCTGGAGAATCCCCATGGACAGAGGAGCCTGGCAGGCTACGGTCCATGGGATTGAAAAGAGTCGGACACAACTGAGCGACTGAGCACAGCACATAGCACAGTAGTCAGTAGTCCTGCCTGAGGAGCTGTACACAGAATGGGCTCCACACGGTGCCTGGCATGAAGCACATACTCAATAATCTGCTGTGAACCAGCAATGGGTAGAGCCCACTCTTCCAGGAACCCTTTCCTTGGCAGATAATAGACAGTAAAGGCATCTTATCTCATGGGGACATTTTATGGTTTTCTTTTCAAGTCTAGAATTATATGGATCTGGGTCATTTAGTCCAGAGATCAGCAAACTCTTTCTGTAAAGTGCCAGATGATAAATGTTTTGGTTTTGTGGGTCAGACGCTCTCTGTGAGGTTCCTCAACTTGGTCATTAGAGTGGTAGTAAATATATGCACTAAAGCAGATGGTAAATGTGTGCATGGATGTGCAAGGCTTTGTTCCAACAAAACTGTATTTGCAAAAAGATGCAGAGGGCTGGATTTGGCCCATGGACTTTAGTTGGCCATCCCTGGTTAGTGTTAGCAGTGGACCCAGCCCTGCCAGGGAAGCAGAGCCGCTCTGTAGCCTCCCTGGCCTCTCCAGATGGCAGGCGGGATGATGCCAGCCCTGATGGACTCTGAGAGTGTGCAAAGAGTGTGGGGAATGGGCAACACGAAGGATTGCACCTCTGCTTCACATCACAGAAATGAAAATGTAGGTCCACACAAAACCTGTCCGGAAACATCTCATGACGCTTATGCTCGCCCACGCTGGAAACAGCCTACGTGTCCTTCAGCTGCTGATGCATCACCAGACTTCATACATCCACACTATGGACCGTGAAACTCATGGCACCATGAGAGCATCTCAGAGACACGTGGGTTGAAATAAGCTGACACAGAAAACTAGGTGTGCCTGTATATGAAATGTCTAGAAAGTGCAAACCTGTAAGGATGCAAAAAGGTCAGTCATCGCTAGAGTCTGGGAGTCAGGGAAGGGAGTGACAAGAAAGCAGGCTTTCTCCTCCTTGGCACTGTTGGCATTTTCTGTGTGTTTTTTGGGGTGGGGCTGTCCTCTGTGCTGTCGGATGTTTAGCAGCATCTCTGGCCTCCACCCACTCCATGCCAGCAGCATCCTTTGCCCCAAGTTGTAAGAACTGCCACTGTCCCCTGGACGGGGCAGGCTCAACCCTGGTTGGATGCCCTGAGATTAAGCAGCACAAGGGGATTCTTTGGGGTGTGGGCAGTGCCCTGTATCCTGATAGAAGTGATGCTGAGATGAACCCATACACACATTAAAACAGATCTGTTTACCAAAAGAAGGTCGATTTTTGTTGTTCAGTCACTCAGTCACGTCCGACTCTTTGCAACCCCATGGACTGTAGTACATCAGCCTTCCCTGTCCTTTACCATCTCCCAGCATTTGCTCAAACTCATGTCCATTGAGTCGGTGATGCCATCCAACTATCTCACCCTCTGTTGCCCCCTTCTCCTCCTGCCCTCAACCTTTCCCAGCATCAGGGTCTTTTCCAATGAGTTGGCTCTTCACATCAGGTGGCCAAAATGTTGGAGCCTATACATTAATTTGAAAACAAAAATTTAAGAAAAGTCAAGAGGGAGAAACAGAATACCCCATAGACAGGCAAGCCATGAATTCTTCTAAGGATGAAGAAATCAGCAATCGGCAGAGTTGTTACCTACCTGTTGGGTGGGTGGGAGGCCTCCCCACTGTGGTTGTTATAGTCTGTGGCGGAGTCAGTCACTATCACATGCCGGGAAAGGCTTTCTATCTTGACTAAAGGAGCATGTCTTGGCGGATAAAACACAGATGGTTGTTCAATGTGAATGGCCTGGTTGAATGTGAATTTCAGATAAACAACAAATCACTGCATAATATAAGTATGTCCCATGTATTGCAAACATTATTCATTTATCTGAAATTCAAATTTAACTGAGCATCTTGTACTTTTATTTGCAAAATCTGATAACCCCCATCCTTGGGCAAATCTTCAGGATTTTTTTTTTTTTTTAAACCTATTAACTCTTATCTAGGGCTTACTAGGTGGCTCAGTAGTAAAGAATTCACCTGTCGATGCAGCAAACATAGATTTGATCCCTGGGTCGGGAAGATCCTCTGGAGGAGGAAGTGGCAACCCAGTCCAGTATTCTTGCCTGAAAAATCCCATGGGCAGAAGAGCCTGGCAGGCTACAGTCTCTGGGGTCCAAAGAGTTGGACACCCCTGTGTGATGGAGCACGAGCACTAACACTTGTCTAGAATATAAATCCTTTTCATCTTTCCCAAAGATACAGACCTATGTTAAAATCAGACGTGTCTCTTTTGCCTAGATGAATGTCACCCAGCTCAATCCCTCTGCCTAATACGTTTGGCTTGGCTCTCTATTCAGTGTGGTTTGCCCTGGATATTTAGAGACAAATAAAACAAATACTTGCAAGTGCTAAGTGAAGCCCATATATTGTAACATCATAAAATGAAAAGGAATTCCTCTCCCAGCCAACCCACGCGTCCTCTCCCCCAATATAACCTTTCTCTGCCCTTTGTGGGGATATTAAAACAAAAATAAACTTTATGTATGTACATATCCACATATGTTGGTATATGCTTTAACTTTCTTTGCTCCCTTGTGGAATCACACCGTATCATGTTCTGCCTGTCACTTGGCAGCCCTTCCTTCTGTCGGCCTCATGAGAGCCTAGACCTGTCTTGTCCCTGTCGGAACACCCCTCCACCCCCGGGCACAGAGCCGTGCTGGGCTCGGGACATGTGGGCGCCAGGGATATTTGTAAATAGATGAGTGGATTGTTTAGGTGGCTGGTTGGCACTCCTTGCTGTACCCCCTCATCCAGTTGTCCTGCTTTAACAAAGCATCACATCGTCTCTGGGTTTCACATCAAAAAATTTGACCACAGTGACTTCCCTCTGGCATGTCTGTGTTGCCTGACTTACTTTTGGGAGGGTATACATAACTGCTGGCTCTCAATCTGGGACATTTTGCCTCCCAGGGGACACGTGGCCAGGTCTGCAAACATGTCGGGGATGCATTTTGGGAACAGCCAAGTATGCTGCTAACACAGCCTACAATGCCCACCACAGTGCCCCAGAGAACCATCAGCCCAAATGCCCAGTGCTGGATAGAGAGGCGGCTGTATTTGTGATCACCTTCTTGGTGAACATGCTTTTTTTCCCCCAAAGTATGATTCCAACTTTATCAAATATGTGCATGGGTAACAAGAGAAAAGACTAGAAGGAAAGGCTCAAACTATTTACGGAATTACAGACTTAGCAAACTTTGGGGTATGAATTTTGGAAAATCCCTTTAACTGGACTAGGGTTTTTTCACACACTGTAAAATGCAGTAAAAGGTAAAAGTTTCAACATGTAAATGCTGGGTGGGCTCAGTACGACGTGCTTAAGTATGACACCACCACAGGTGGCCTACTGGTCAGGATCTAGCTGCCTGCAGACAGGCAGCCTGAGGGCTGGTGACCAGTCCTGCCTCTGATCTCTCCTGCCTGTGGGCCAGAGTTTTGGTGAAACGTGCTTTGGGTCCTGTCTGAGAGCTCTGGCCTGTGTGGGAACAGTGGGTGCAGAGGACCATCCCTGCCCTGAGTTATTGATTATTTGTAGGAGGACAATCTGTGTTCAGGGCCCAGAGAGGCTTCCCTGAGCACTATGGGGGTCCAGGGGAGGGCATGGTGGGTGGGGGCTTGTTTCTGGACCCCCACTTGGCTTCCCCTCTCCCCACTCTATCTGCTCCCCACACACCAGCCCCAGTGGGCCTCTTGCCCCAGAACTCTGGCCCTGCCACATCCTCTGGGGCTGCTGTCACACCTAGAACATGATCCCAAGCCCCCACTAAGACCTCATGTGACTCACCGCTGACCAGTCCCCGCTCGTCCCTGAGCGCATTTCCCTCTCTGCTCAGCTCGTGGGGGCTGCCACCTTGCTTGGTGCTATGCCCAGCATCAGCACAGCACAGTACCTGGCACACAGTGGGGGCTCCATGAATCGTTGATTGAACCACTAAATGAATAAGCAAGTTGTTTGTTCAAACCTGGGACAGAAGAGGACAAGGCAAAGGGATTTGCAGATGCAGGACCCCTCAGCAGCCACAAGAGATGAGGTCAACATGCATTTCATTTACAAGGAAAGATGTCCACAGTACGTTGCCCCCAAACCAGTTTTTTTGTGAAACAGCAAGGACAGCATATCACTAGGTAGTGTTTTCATAACCTCCCACCCTAACAGGAAGAAAAGCTATGACAAACCTAGACAGCATATTAAGAAGCAGAGACACCACTTTGACGACAAAGATCCATATAGTCAAATGTTCGGTTTTTCTAGTAATCATGTCCCAGTGTGAGAGTTGGACCATAAAGAAGGCTGAGTGCTGAAGAATTGGTACTTTTGAACCACAGTGCTGGAGAAGACTCTTGAGAGTTGCTTAAACAAGAAAGAGATCAAAACAGTCACTCCTAAAGGAAATCAACCCTGAATATTTATTGGAAGGCCAGATACTGAAGCTCCAATACTTTGGCTACCTGAGGTGAAGAGCTGACTCATTGGAAAAGACCCTGATGCTGGGAAAGATTGAAGGCAAAACCAGAAGGGTGTGACAGAGAATAAGATGGTTAGGCAGCATCACTGACTCAATAGATAGATCAAACTCCAAAAGATAGTGAAGGACAGGGGAGTCTGGCATGCTGCAGACCATGGGGTCACAAAGAGTCAGACATTGACTTAGCGACTGAACAACGACAACCCCAAGAGGAAGCCAGGGGACGGACCCAGTTCGGAGTCCTTCATTCCACATTCTTCCCAATTACCAGGGTCACATAGTTGATGTTTCAAGGAACACCAGGGAGAAGACGAGTCTGGGAGAGAGCTGTCTCCTCCCCCACCCCTGGGTGGCTCTTTGAGGTGTGGCCCTGAGTGAAGGGGGCCTCTAAGCTCACGTCAGCCTCCACCCTGTGTTAGGGAACCTTGACGTCTTTTTAGCACACAGGGCAGCCCGGGAGGGAGACTGGGGTATCTGCAGCTCTGTATTTGACATGCTGATGTCACAGCTGAGAACTTGACCTTTGGCTCCAACAGAACAGGGTTCAAATCCTGACTCCACCACTGACCTGTTGCAAGGCCTTCATAGTGTAACCTTTCTTCTCTTTATAAAGTGACATCATGGTATCTGTTCTGTGGGCCCAAGTAGAGGGTTGGATGGACTCTGAGTGCTCCATCCGCTGTTGGCATGGAAGGCATTTATTTGTTCATTTAATAAATGGTCATTAAATCCATGAGTGTCAGGCACTGTGATAGGCATCCTTATACTATTTATTAACAAAAACTGTCTCCCAGCATTCAGTGGATGGATCATTCCTACCCCTGTTTTTTTTTTTAAATTAAAGAATTAATTTATGTATTCTTTATTTTTGACCTGCTGCGTGCAGGCTTTCTCGAGTTGTGGCAAGTGGGGGCTACTGTTCGTTTTGGTGCCGGGGCTTCTCATTGCAGTGGCTTTTCTTGTTGCAGAGCACGGGCTATAGAGCAAGGTGGCTTCGGTAGTTGTGACATGGGCTTAGCTGCTCTGAGGGGTGTGAGATATTCCCGGACCAAGGATCAAACCAGTTTCCCCTGCATTGGCAGGCGGGTTCTTTACCACTGGACCACCAGGGAAGTCCTTGTCCTTTTTTTTTCTTTTTTGTACTTTAAAAAACTAACTTATAACTCACAGAACGTGGAATTCACCATCTAGTGGTTTTTAGTACACTCACCTTCTCGTATAGTCATTGCTGTCTGGTGGTCTTCCCCAGAAGTGACTTCCTGTCCATTAGCACTCACTGCATGCCCTTCCTTCCCCAGGCTCCTGGAAACCATAAATTTACTTTCTGTTTCTATGGATTTACCTATTCTGGACGTTTCATATGAATGAAACCATATAGTATGTGATGTTTAGTGACTGGTTTCTTTCATGTAGCACAGCGTTTTCAAAGGTCATCCATGCTGTAACATGGATCCGTACTTCATTTTTTTTAATGGAGAATAATATTCCTTTGTATGGATACACCACCTTTTATTTATCCATTCATTAGCTAATGGACATTTGGGTTGTTTCCACATTCTGGCTGTTATGAATAATGCTGCTGTGAACACTTGTGAACCTATGTCTTTAGTTCTCTTGGGTGTATACTTAGGGGTGGAATTGCTGGGTTATATGAGAACTCTGTGTATAACTTTTTGAGGAACTGCCAAACTGTTTTTCAGAAATACCTGCAACATTTTTATAACCCCAACAGCAGCATAGGAAGGTTCTACTCTCTCCACATCCTCACCAGTATTTGTTTTTTGTCTGCCTTTATTTAGCCATCTTAGTGGGAGCAAAGTGACATTTCACTGTGGTTTTCCATACTCCTGCTTTTAAAGCTGAATGTCTTTTGTGGTGACACAGTTTCTACCTTTCAAGCCTTAATCTTTTCTCATATTTGGTGACAGAAGGGGAATAGTCCATACCCACCCTCTGAGTGCCTGTGGTCCGCCAGGCCCAAGATAACTTGCTACCCCATTCTCTAGTTCCCAAGCCTCTAAGTAAAGGGGCTAAGAAAAACCCTAAGATGGCAACTCGGACTAAACAAAGAGGTTTATTCATTTGGGTGATTGGGGCAAGAATCCGGCCAGCTTTAAAACTGGTTTGATCCAGTGGCTCAGTGATAGCACCAGAAATCACGTGTCTGTTGTTCTCTCTGCTCTTCCTTCCACCAGCCCAGCCCCATTTGGTGATGTAGTCCACCTATGGTTGCCAGATGGTGGCTGTTTCTGGGCTCTCCTTCCTCCCTCAATGCTGTCCAGGGACAGAGAAGGTTGCTCTGAACCCTACACTTGGAAACTTCCATTCATTGGCTCAATGGGTTCACTTGAATCAATCACTATAGTTGGAGGGTTGGTTGCTGAGTATTAGAATACAGGCCCCGCCCGCTATGGCCAGGCTGGAGTGAGTTTAAGGCACAGCTGCCTAAATAAAAATTGAGTTGAGTAGCAAGAAATGGGGTGGGGAGAGAGGGCATGGATGAGACAATTGGCATTGCCCCTGTTTCACAGATGAGGAAATAGAGGCCCCAGCATGCAGCTTCCTCATGGGCTGGTCACCAGCAGATGTAGGTTTCAGCCACCTGGAGACCGTCTTCCCTCTGTCTGCCCATTTCTCAGCTGAGGCTGTGGGACCCTGGACCTGGCTGTACTGCCAGTGGCCAAAGCGAGCCAGACACCCTCCCTCAGAGGTACAGTGGCTGCATTTAGTGGATCTGAAACAGCATCAGGTTTTCAGGGAGGCATTTTTATTTTGCCCTAACAGCCTTCCAGGGGGAGGGGGGTGGTGCACAGTTCCTAGGGGCTCGACTTTAATGGTTTCTTTTATAGAATCATTCAAATTATAGATGCGTGAACTCGAGGAAACCCTGCTAAAGAATGCAGGAAAGCTGGCGTTAAGAGGGACTAAGGTGAAGTAGTGGTGGGTGGGGGAGCTGTTTTGAACATTTGCTGTAATACAGCTAAAGCAAATGCCCCTGATGCTGAGCTGGTCCTTGGGCGTCTGGGTTTGTGGACATCTGGCCTGTCTGGAGAGCACCAAGGAACGTTGATTCCAGAGTGACTGGGCCCAGTGCCTTCACTGGCCTCCAACCCCTTTCACCAAACTTGCAGGGACCATATCTGTCATGATTAAGCAGCCTGCCCTGGTTTCAAATTCAGCTCCCTCACTTCTAAGCTCATTGTCCTTGGGCAAGTTTTCAGCCTCTCTGAGCTGTTTTGTCTTCTTGTTTTATCTTCCTTTGGAATACTTATCACCACTGGGCATGGTAGTAGTTATTGACCGGGGGAAACTTCTGCAGAAATTAACACTTGTGACTGGCAATTTGTTATGTAAGTGAATACTGAGATGTCTCTGATCAGTTAACATTGGAGTAACAACACGTTTTAATACGTCTCAATAATGAGTTAAATATGTATTGACCAATGTCTTCATTGTTGCTGCAGCTGGTAGCCTGTTCTTAGCCCCCATCACACTGGACCCACCCTCAGAGCACAGAACACCCTGACTGCCTCACCCGCCTTCTCACCCAGTATCCGGGGTTGCCAATTCTCTTGGCATCCCTCTTCCTCTTGTTCTGGCTTCCTTCAGATTCTTTGCCACCGAGCAGTGCTTGTGCACAGCCTCTGTTGCATTCCCCAGACCTCTCAGATGGAGACAGGGCCCCTGGGCTCTGCCCTCATGTCGCTTGTCTGATCTCCTAGACCACTGTCCTGAGCTAGCATCTAATCTAATGAGCACTTCCAGTGTGCAGAGGTCTGCTGGGAGCATCTGTGTGTCGAATGGCAGATGCCGAATGTGAACCCAGGAAGGTAGGCCTAGGGCCAGAGCCTGTCCTGCCTCCAAGGCTGTCTGTCCTGCTGGTGAAGTTGATTCCAGATGTGGCTGGGCCCAGGTGAAGAGGGATGGGGTGTCAGACTAGGACTCAGAGGTTCCACTGCCTGCCCACCTACCCCTCCCCTCTTCCCTTGGGCGTCAGGTGGGGGTTTCAGTCAGGAGCCGCTGAGTCACACTGTGTCACACCCCTCCCGGCTCCGTTTGTCTCCGCGCACACATCACCACAGGCTCCCTGCCCTGCATGATTCCTGTCTGCCTTCCCCACCAGTTTGCACGCCCAGAGGCCAGGGAGTTCTCTCTGTGTGTTCCCACTGTGTTCCAAGTTCCTAGGACAACCCGGTGTAGAGTCAGAGCTGAGGCCATGCTGGTGATGGAGGAGTGGCAAGTACATGGATGGACATTGTGAGGTTCGCTAACGTGATATCTGTTCAGCCCTTCCCACTAACCACCTGTTCTGTGCATTTGACTGCTTCCCATATAGGACAGAGCATCAACCCCAAGTTGGCGGGCCTGATCGGGCGGCAGGGGCCCCAGAACAAGCAGCCCTTCATGGTGGCCTTCTTCAAGGCCACCGAAGTCCACCTCCGCAGCACCCGCTCCACGGGGGGCAAGCAGCGCAGCCAGAATCGCTCCAAGACGCCCAAGAACCAGGAAGCCCTGCGGGTGGCCAATGTCGCAGGTACACCGGGGTGGGGGATTTACTCCACGGACCCCCAAGAGCCCACAGGGAGCCCCCTGCAGGACTTCAGCTGGGGGTGGCTCAACATCCATGCATGTGCTCCACAGATGGTTCTGGAACCCATGCAGCAGGAAGCACCACCCACAGAATCCCTTCCTGTCCAGAGCTCACCATCTTCATTGTGTAAATTGTCTCATAAATTCATTTCAAATGCAAGTAGCAGAACATGAGTATCACAGGATGCCAAATCATGTGAAATTTCTAAACAAACAAAACAAGAGCTACAAATAAATAAAGGAGAACTATGAAAACATACACAGAGGGAAGACTTCACCCCATTGTCCTGAGGAAGGCAGGGAGAAAAAGTGAAGGGAAGTTGCTGTATCTTTCATTTTATTTCTTCAAGTGAAATGCATTTGAAACTCATGGCAAACTTTAACACTTGCTGAACATGGGTTTGTGCATTGGAGAAGGAAATGGCAACCCACTCCAGTGTTCTTGCCTAGAGAATCCCAGGGACGGGGGAGCCTCGTGGGCTGCTAGTCTATGGGGTCGCACAGAGTCGGACACGACTGAAGCGACTTAGCAGCAGCAGCAGAACATGGGTGGTAAGATTTTCTTGTAGAGCCTTCCCAGCTCTGGATTCATCATGAGCTGGAAAAGGCCTGGGGTTGGTGGGAGGAAATGTGGAAAGGAGCGTGGGGGTGTTTAGAAGGGTGAGGGGCTGTGGCAGAGCAGCCCCCACCCTCAGATCCACATATATTGTCAATAGCTTCTTCTGCCTTACCTGGAAGGTCATTTCCAGAATTTTGAAATTGCTGTTCATTTTCCTTTTCAGGGAAAAGCAAAAATACAGTTACTGTGATTGGTGATGTTTTTTAAGAGCAGGGCGCCCTGCCAGATGGACTCCAGTGAGTTTGTGTGGTTCCAGAGTTTGTGTGCAGAGATTTTGTAAGAATTCTTTTCTGGCAGGTGCATCCACTCTTTTTTAGGCTGCTCAAGTGAAATCTGATCCCCCAAATTAAAAAAGCAACAAAATCTCTTCATTTGTATTTTAAGCATGCTCTATGCCAGGTTCTTGGGGGTTGGGGTTCAACAGCGAAAGCCCAGCCATGGCCCACAGTTCATGCAAGGTGGGCAAAAGGGGGCTGTCACTTACAGGCATACTGATCACAGCCCTGGGAGCCAGGAGATGGTGACGAGGGACCCTTTAGGGGATGGTTCAGAGGAGACTTCTTCAGGGGCAAGCTGGTGCCCCCAAGGTGAGGCTGGGTGGGCTGGAGACCAGCACTCCAGACAGTGGGACGCACAAGTGAAGGGAGATTTCATGACAGCTTTGGCGGGCAGTGGAGGGCAGGCCACGTGGCTGGGACAGGGAGGGTGCGGCTGGGGAGTAAGCAGAGTCAAGTGTCCTCTTGGGAGCCACATCGTGAGTTTGAATTTCATCCAAAGCAAATTTGGAGGCCTTTGCAGGGTTTCAAGCTGTGATGTGGGGTGGGGTTGATAAGCAGCTCATTCTGGCTGCTCTGAGAATGGTGGGGAGCAGGGTGGGGCACTTGGGGAGGATCAGCGTAGGGAGACTTGTTAGAGGCTTTTCCATGTCAGGCAGGCAGGAAGTGCTGGCAAATGTCAGCCTTGCAAAATCTCCCATGTCTCCCATGTACAGGTGTAATGGTCTAACCAACGCAATGAAAGGGGAGGGACTGCCCTCAAAGTCTTAGAATTGCACACCCAGCTTCCCCCACCACATCCTTACCAAACCGCCATCGTCTCCACTTACATAACCCCCAGGACGGGGCCCTCACTACCACACATGACAGCTTTTCTACCTTGGCTAGGATCTGCTTTCTTGCTCTAGAGTTCTACTTCCTGGTCCTGTTTGAAGTTCACTTAAATCCTGCCTGGAAGTTTAATTAAAAAAAAAAAAATACCAAAGCCTGGGCCCCACCACAGTCTTAAAAAACCAGAATCTCAGAGGGCGTGTTTGCCTGCACATGCCCATTGAAAGTGCTTTACCTCCTCCCATAATGGCTTCCCAGATGGTACAGTGGTAAGGAATCTGCCTGCCAATGCAGGAGACATGGGTTCAATCCCTGGGTCAGGAAGATCCCCTGGAGGAGGAAATGACAACCCCTTCCAGTATTCTTGCCTGGAAAATTCCCATGGACAGAGGAGCATGGTGGGCCTGCGTCCATGGGATCACAAAGAGTCAGACACGACCGACCACCTGAGCACACACACACCTCCCGTGATGGGCTAAGAATCCTGCCGCAGGGGCACACGAGTAGAAGCCTCTCTCCCATGGGAGCCCTGTGTGTGCTGGAGGGACTGGACATGTTCTGCCGACATGCCTTGCCCCCCAAAGGCCTTCAACTGCTCTTCAGACTGTGTGGTTTGGGGTGAGAAGCTGGGATCCTCACTTCCCTTCCGCTTCCTTCTCCCACCCCCATTTGGACCCTCCCCTGGTCATTAGCCATCTTCACCAGATGACCCGTGGGGGTGGGAGCTGAGTCCAGGCAGCTGCTCAGGCGGGGCTTGCGGAGGTGGATGAAGCAGCTCCTGCTTGCCTGCCCGCTTCTGCTGGGGGCGGGTGGGGCAGGGCAGGAGGGCAGGCCAGCTGGGAGTCCACTTTTTGAGCATCTCTTCTCCTTTTCCTTGTCTTTCTGTTAAGAAGAGGTCAGAGTGAAATAGCTCTGACCACTTCCTCCCAGGGCAGCTGTGTTCCAGGGGAGCCTGGAGGAGCCAGGTGTCTGGGGTCCCTGAGGGCAGAGTCAGGGCCCAGCCCATACTGACATGCCCACAGCTAGCTTCAGGAGCTGCTCTTGGCCTTGGCGTGTGGGGCCTTGGGCTTCAACATTAAGCCAAATATCATTGCCTTGTTTTCAGGGTTGGGGAAACTGGCACTGAGGCCCCTACTCGTAATTGATTAGACATTGCTAATCAATTAAGGCACTTTCTTCTCAGTGAGCCTGCACGTACCTTCAGATTCTTCTTTACTCAGGGCACCAAACAACCAGCAATGTTAGTTCTCAACACACAGCTTCTTTGCCACACCCCTGGCCCAGGCTAACGTGCTCAGACCTTTGTCTTGTTCAGGCTCCTTCACACAGCATCACAGCTGAGGTTGCTCCTGTCTCTCCCCTCTCCCTTCCACCTGTCTACAGGGAAGGAGGGGAAGAAGCCTTGTGAAGTTGCTGCCTGGGGTTACAGGCGTGGTCACAGTGATGGAGGCCTTCCTGGATTTCCACTGTGTCTGTGCCTTCCAGATGGCACAGTGCGAATGGTCCAGGAGGTTGCTCGGTTCCCCTCTGAGGGGTCCCTTGGCCTTGATCTTTGCATATGAATGACCACCAGGCCCTCAGCAGCCCTGCTACCCTCATAGCTGGTGTTCTCACTCTCTTTCAGCCCTCAGGTTAGGTCCTGAGGTGAGGAAGAGGAGCCCAGGACTCCCATTCCTGCTCCATCCTCCCTAACCTCCCTCACCCCCAGCGATGGAGCTCAGTGCAGACCTTTCCCCTCCTCGCCGCCAACCACCGACCCCAGCATCGCCGCCTCATTCCCGTCCTTCTGCCCACCACCACTTCTGTCCTGGTTATTGCTGACTTCTAACCCTCCTCTCCATCCCACCCTGTCCTTATCCTGGAATTCCTACCCGGCCCACCATCTCACTTCCTTTGGTTCTTACACAAGCACCACTTTCTCTGAAGGCCCTTGGTTAGCACCCACAGCACAGAGCCCCCGGCACATTGCTCCTGTCCTCCTCTCCTCCCTTAGTTCCTCCTTGATGCTCGTCTAGATGCAACGTAATCGGTGTTTACTCATTTGGTTATCGTCTGCCTCCCTTGCTGGAAGATAAGCCCCTCGATGCTTCATTCACACTTGAAGCTCCAGTGCCCAAACCAGTATCTGCAAACCCATAGATGCTCGGTAACAATTTGTGTGAATGAACAAACAAACAAATGAATGAATGAATGACATACTGGGCACCAAGTAATAAGGGCCTGAGACACCCGAAGGCCGGTGCTCCCTGCCCCCCTCATTGGGATCATCTCGCTGGTTCTGAGTGTTTCCTAGGGACCAGGATCCCTCCCTCCTAGAAACTTATAGGCCATTCTGTCATAATCAATTGTCATTTCCTCACTGGTTTGTACATTTTTGAAAATGTCTTCTCTCAACCCTAGATATAAAGGTGTGTGTAAAATTAGGAATATTCAAAAAAGCCAATAGAAAGCCCATGGGAAATTTTAGATGGAAGAGAGAGAGATTGTGGTTAAGAAAAAAAAAATGAATCCCTCTTGCTCCTGGGTACAGGGAAGATTGTGCAGCGGCAGCAGAGTGTGTGTTTGTGTCAGAGAGAAAGGGAGACAGAGAAAGAGATAGACAAAAGGAGAGAGACAGAGAAACAGATATTCCTGCATGTTTACAAGTGCTCAGTTCCAAACCCCAAATTCCTACCAACTCTACATACTTCTGGAAAACCCCAGTGCATAATTTTCGTTCCGCAGAGAAACCTCAGTGTTGTGTTTTTCTGAAAGGTCAATGGGACTTGACTTTTTGCCCTCTCATGTCTTCTCGGTGATGGGGGCTTTGTCCCGGGCCCTGTCTGTGCCTCCTCCTGCCTCCCTCCATGGGGCTGAGCATCTCAAGGTGAGGCTGAGCGGAAGCAGCACACCCCCTACCCCGCCCCCATTCAGGCATGACACCCCCATTCAGGCATGATGCCCCCATTCAGGCATGACGGGATGCAGATGGACATGGATTCCCACATGGAATCTGGGCAGACATCAGCAACCAAACCAGAGAAAACAGCGTGCACAGGAGGATCCAGGGATAGCTGTGAACTAAGACTGTGTGAGAGATGGAGGCTATGGAGGCCATTTTCAGGGGGTAGAAATGAGTTTTGAGGCTACAGATGCTTGAATGACCTTTTGTGTCCAGCTCCCAAAGTTTGCTTGGGGTCACACCACTGCCTTAGACTGCTGCTGCTGCTGCTAAATCGCTTCAGTCGTGTCTGACTCTGTGCAACCCAATAGACAGCAGCCCATCAGGTTCCCCCATCCCTGGGATTCTCCAGGCAAGAACACTGGAGTGGGTTGCCATTTCCTTCTCCAATGCATGAAAGTGAAAAGTGAAAGTGAAGTTACTCAGTCGTGTCCGACTCTTAGCAACCCCATGGACTGCAGCCTACCAGGCTCCTCCATCTGTGAGATTTTCCAGGCAAGAGTACCGGAGTGGGGTGCCATTGCCTTAGACTGAGGAAGCATTAATGTGTGTGTTTCCTCTTCCTCCCCATGGTACTTCACCTCTGCTCCCCATCACTGCAGAAAACAGCAGCAGCGACCAGAGGCAGGCATGTAAGAAGCACGAGCTATACGTCAGCTTCCGGGACCTGGGCTGGCAGGTAAGGGGGAGGGTGGCTGGGTCTGCCTCGGTGTCGGGAACCTCTGGGATGGGCTTCCCTGTGCTCCCCACCATGGCGGTGGGACTGGGTCCCCTATGTGCAGTGAGCCGTGGTTCTCATCTCTTGAGATTCCAGCTGTTTAGTGGTTAAGTCGTGTCCAACTCTTTTGAACCCCCATGGAATTGTAGCCCTTCAGGCTCCTCTGTCCATGGGATTTCCCACGCAAGAATACTGGAGTGGGTTGCCATTTCCTCCTCCAGGGGATCTTCCTGACCAGGGATCGAACCTGCGTCTCCTGCATTGACAGGTTGATTCTTTACCACTGAGCCACCTGGGAAGCCTCATGTCCTAACTAGAGGCTGCAGGGATGCCTCATGAAACCCAGGAGCAGAAACCTGGTTTCTGCTAGAGACTCAGGCTAGAACCAGAAGCCCAAACACTGTGGACTGTGAACCTCATTCTCCACGTGAACCCCATTGGCACCCTGCACTGGCTGCTTCCCTCAGATATGGCCAAGTCCATGTGCTGGAATCCAGCCACCTGGAGGGCGGGCCCCCACCCTCTGTGGTATCTGTCTGCCCCTCCTTCCCCCATCTGTGCTTCAGATTCCCAGGGAAGGGGCTGATTGGCCCAGCTTAGGCTAGGTGCTTGTTCCTGAACCAATCAGGTATTGTAGGACTGGGATCATGTCCTAGGACCATGGCTGACCCCCTCTGGAACCATTTAGCTGAAGCAGGGCAAAGGGCAAGGGATGAATTCTAGAAAAAGAGTATCTCAACTGTTGATGAGTTTCTATGACCTCCTGGGCCCTTTTCTAGGCATTGGAGATGCAGCTTTGGGCATAGCAAGGTGCCTGCCTTCATGAAGCCCAAATATCCCTGGAAAGGGTGTTGTCATGAAATTACCAGGGCCATTGGTTTTGTTGTTCTCCCCTCACAGAGCCTGTATTTCCGTAGGAGGGTCCAGATTCTTCCCAGAGGATAGTGTTCCCAGATACGCTCTCAGGGCTCTTGTGCACACAGACAGCTTGGAACCCTCCTGGGATTCTGTCTTCAGTCTTAGGATACCATCCACAGTCTAAGGGGTTGCTCACGTTCTAGTGTGGAATGGAGCCCCCAGGTGCACTTGAGTCCCTGAGGGGTGTAGTTATTGCTAGAGTGCCATTTCTGTGTTGACCTGACCACAAAGCATCCTTTGTTGAGTCGCACAATGTATCAGGCACTGTGCTGGGTGAAGAGAGGTCTGAAGGCTTTGTTAACAGACCGCCCATGTGCTACCACATAGCAGGGGTAAGACTGATACCCTCGGTCACCTCTGTCTGTGCCACCTTCCAGTGAAGACCCAGTGTCCATTCTGGGCTCAGCCCAGCCCCCTGGTTTTTCCCTTATTTTTACTGTCTGTTGGGACAAGGGCTTCACAGCTGGCTCAGTGGGTAGGTAAAGAATCTGCCTGCAGTGCAGGAGATGCAGGAGACGCGGGTTCGATCCCCAGGTTGGGAAGGTCCCCTGGAGGAGGGCAGGGAAACCCACTCCAGTATTCTTGTCTGGAGAGTCCCATAGACAGAGGAGCCTGGCGGGCTGCAGTCCATAGTGTCTCAGAGTCTGAAGCGATTGAGCGCTCACGCACTGGACCAAGAAAGGCTGCCTCCTGTCTCTTCTGCCTCTGCAGGAGCCCCAGCCGCCCAGAAGGAGGTGGGCTATGCCTTTGACCTCTGGGAGCTTCGGAATCTGGCCCACAGGAGGAGGGTTTCGGCCTGGAGGGTGGGACCCTGCAGTTCTCACTTTGTTCTAACCACGCCCCTCACCTGACCACGCCCCTTCACGCTCTCTGATCTCTCCCCGCAGGACTGGATCATCGCACCCGAAGGCTATGCCGCCTACTACTGTGAGGGGGAGTGCGCCTTCCCTCTGAATTCCTACATGAACGCCACCAACCACGCCATCGTGCAGACGCTGGTGAGTGTGGCCTGCGTACCGTCCGGGGTGTGGCCCGCTGCTGCAGCAGGGCCACCAGATCCAGCCTCATGTCCCTCCAAGCTGGGGCCACAGCAGGTCTCTAACATGTCATGAGTTTCTGGAGCCCTGGGCCCTATTGCTTTCCTGGGCCCTTCCTCCATAAAAAGTATGTTTAACAGCATATAAGTATAATCATTGTGTATGATCTTCAACCCTGAAGTGCATTTATTTCTCCTAGTTTTAAAAGCAGCTAGAACAGTTCCTAAAAGTATCATAAATAAACATCACTGTGCCTAAGGGCAGTTGTCCTGGCCTTGCCTCAGTCTGCGTTGTTCCTGGTAGTCAGCATCCACCTCTTTAGGCTTCCCCCATCCCCTACTCCACGATGTCTGGGCTTCCTACAGGTGAGGCGGCCTTGAGAGTTGGTCCCTTCCTAGAGTTCACATCTTTGCCTCCTAGCCTTGATTTCGTGGCTCAGCCATTCAAGGGTGTTTATTGAGGCAGAATCATCTAATATAGCCTAGACTCGGACCATCCAATATGGTACCCACTTTTATATGTGGCTCTTGAATACTTGAATGTGGCCAATCTCAACTGAGATGTTTTGCAACTATAAAATACACACTGAGTTTTGAAGCCTTAGTATAAAAAAATGTAAAATATCTCATTCATGACTTATGTTAAGTATATATTGAAGTGATAATAGCTTTGAAATGCAGGGTTAAAGTATATTATTTAAATTTATTTCACTTGTTTCTTTTTCATTTTGTAGAGTATAGCTACTAGAACATTTTAAATTACACTTGTGATTTGCATTTGTTTTTCTTGGACAGGACAGGCCTGATCCAGAGGCCAGCAATCTTTTTCTGAAAACAGCCAGATAGTAAATATTTTTAACTTTAAGAGTCATAAGTTTCTGTTGCAGCTATTCACCTCTGCTGTTATAATGCAGAAGCAGCCACAAACGCTGTGCGATGAATGGGTGTGGCTGCGTGCCAACAAAACTTTATTTATAAAAACATGTGGCAGAGCAGGGTTTGACCTGCAGGCCGACCCTTGTCTGGCCCAGGGGTTCTCAACTTGGGGCAGTTTTGCCTCCCAGGGAATATTTGACAATGTCTGGCTTCCTCTGTGGCTCAGCAGTAAAGAATCCACCTGCAATGCAAGAGCTGCAGGAGACATGGGTTTGATCCTTGGGTCAGGAAGATCCCCTGCAGGAGGGCACAGCAACCCACTCCAGTATTCATGCCTGGAGAATCCCATGGACAGAAGAGCCTGGTGGGCTACAGTCCAAGGGTCGCAAAGAGTCAGAGGCGACTGAAGCGACTTGGCATGCAAGTCCAGAGACATTTTTAGTTGTCACAGTTGAGGGGTGGGGGTGGAGTGCCTTTGACTTCTAGAAGTGGAGCCCAGGGATGCTGTCAAACATCCTGGAATGTCAAAGAGGACAGCCTCATGAGGGAGAATGACCCGGCCCCCAGTATCTTCCTAGCTGTATGCCATGTGACCCAGTATGCTCTGGTTCTCTCATCTGTAAGTCCAGGATAACCCCAGAACTGAGTTAGTTAGCCATCAAGTGCTTAGAACTAGGAGTGCCCAGTGAGTGTCAGCAGTGGGGATTCTGTCCAAGCAGTACCTGTTCCTTACAGGAATATGGAGGCCAGGGAGGAGTGACTCTCCAGGTCTCACCACAACCACCGTTTTGGGGTGTGTTTCAGGTGCACTTCATCAACCCGGAAACAGTGCCCAAGCCTTGCTGTGCTCCGACTCAGCTCAATGCCATCTCTGTGCTCTACTTCGATGACAGCTCCAACGTCATCCTGAAGAAATACAGAAACATGGTTGTCCGGGCTTGTGGCTGCCACTAGCGCTTCCCGGAAGTCACACGCTTTCGAGACACGTTTTTCTGGATCCTGGGTCTCTCACCGTCCAGCACCTCCCACCTCCTCGGCGAGGAGCCAGCAGACCATCTGCATTTTGTGAGGCCTTCCCATTCCCTCTCCCCAACTATAATGCTGTAGGAGTGTTAAGGAATTTGAGAGGCAGATGGCTTTTGATCCGATTTTCATCAGCATCCTACAGACAAGATCCTACAAGCTGCTGCAGGCAAAACCTAACAGGAAAAATATATATATATCAAGAAAAATTGCTGGGCCCCGATCACTGGCTGTGAAGTCTCAGCCGTGCACCAACTCGTTCCCAGGGGTAATTACGACACCCTTCAGCCCAGCCACCAGCAGCGGGAGGAAGGGGGTGTGGCCAAGGGTGGGCACGCTCTTGTTTATGTGAGAGGAAGATGAATGCAGAAGTCCCTGTAATAAATGTCACAATAAAACGAATGAATGAAAATGGTTAGGATGGTACAGATATATTTTCCTAAACAATTTATCCCCATTTCTTGGTTTACTCTGATTTCATAAACAGAAGCTGTAGCTGGCAGAGGGAGTGGAGGCCCCCTTTCTGTGCCATTCCAGTTTCATTCTGAGGCTTGCCCAGGCCCACTGTTTATGTAGACTCACCCCAATGCCAAGATTTGTCCAGTGAAGGAGAGGGAAAATTTATCCTTGGAGTTGGGAGTGTGTTGAACTTGAAGGATAAATAGGTTCCATCGTTCAGCCAGGTGCCTGGTGGCAGAAATTAAGATAAGTGTGTAGAGTACTGGCAGACACTTGGAATTGGTTTTCCAGCTCTCCCCCCAGTAGGAAGTCAGTGAGAGGTGGCAGTTGGAGGAGAAAAGCAGTCAGGACAAAACTTGCAGCTCAATCCTGAGTTAGGGCCACCATAGCCCTATTTTAAGAAGCACACTAGCTCTTAACAGGGGTGGATGGGCAGGAGGGTCATCCATCCCCCAAGCAGACTCCTCTATTGGCTGTTGATAGCAGCATCCTAGAGTCTGGGCTCTGATGAGGGCCTCTGTAGTCACCGATTTTCATTCGCAGACCCCTACGGGAGGACCCTGCAAAAGAATCAGCCCCTGGAAGCAAGGGAAAGGTGACACAGTGGGAGGTCTGCTGGGAGCAGGATGTGCAGATATGCATCTCAAATGGAAGGCTGAGGAAGCTGTCTTGAGAGTGTCCTGACTGGAAGGTACCGTTTCTGACATGGCCCTTGGCACATGCCTCCCTCACCTTGGCCAGAAGGTCCCCAGCCTCCAGCTGCACCATGGGCCCTGGAGACCACCAGGCTGTCTGTGAACAAAAACCAGGGTTATCCAGGTGACAGCTGCAGCCCCTTGGATCTGGTCTAGTGCAGAACTGTCTCTCCATGTTGATTAAGTTAGTTCCTGGAAACACGGGGCCCTGTTTTAATTTTCTTTTATTTTTTCTTCTTCAGTAGCTTGGGCTGCAGCCTTCACTCTGCCTGGTCAATGGGGAAGAGTCGCTGTTTTTGTTACATTTTGTTTTGTCTGTTGACAGATCTGGGGATTTGGTGAGATTCCCTCTTGCTGCAAGCTTTCACACCACGTACACCCCTAGCATCATTTGTACACTGAAACCTGTAAATAGCTGTTACAAAACAAAGAAATTATTTATGTCATCTGAAGCTCATTTTAGACCCTCTCCAATCCCTTGTTCAGGACAACAAGCTTGCTTTCCTCCAACCTGTTTATTTTCTTATTTAAGACTATTTATTAAATGGTCAGACTGATGTACCTTCAGCCATTGCATAGAGCAGTCCTCAGAGAAAATGCTGTATATAGACAAAATAAAAAGGGTTTTGACTTTGCAATAAAAGGAGACATTTGGTTCTGGTTTTGGGCCTGTGTATGTCTGTGTTGTTTTTTCTTTGAATGCCTGGATATTGGAGTTCTCTTGGTCTGCTGAGAACTCTTTGCCTTAGCCTCCACCATTAACACGCTGTGTATCATCCAGGCCTGGGGGAGAAAGGGACGCTCATCAGTATTCGGTACAGCTGTGCGGGGCTCCGGGCGGGAGAGATGGAACCAAACAACGAATGAGAACTTGGTAGGCTTGGCTACAAAGGTCCTTGATTGAAGTACAGTGCAGCTGTCAGCAGCTGTTTCAAAGAGGCAGGGGGTAAATTAGCTGTGTTTACTGCTAACATAGTTGAAAGATTTAGTCATCCCAATAAAACAGAGGCACAAGAAAGAAAAAGAACTAGTAATGGGGGTAGGGGGAGTGTACACCCAAAACTTTAAAGCGGCGCAGGCCCCAGAGCCCAGCACTGTCCAGTGCAAATTATTTCAGCGGTTTGGGGGCTGCTGTTGGCTCCCGGCTTGAGCCATGGATGGCCCCCAACGGGCCTGGCGAAGGCAGCCAGGGGCCTGCTGCGCACGCAGCAGCCCGCAGCCATGCAGTGTGGAGCAGTCGCTCGGGTCCCTTTCCGCTTTGAAGTGCATGTTGAGGTCACCTGATGGATGTTAGAATCTGGGCTCATTCCCTGGCCCGGCTGCCTGCTCTTTCCCTGTTGCCTCAAATGAAGCAGCCGCTCCTAACAAGTTCCAGCCCCTGGTTTCCAAACCCTCTTGTCATTGTCCCGATGCATGATCCAGCTTTTGTTCTGCTTCCAGGCTGGAGACCAGAGCCGCACACCAGAGGGCCAGATGCGGCCTGCAGACGTGTCTTATTCCTCCTGCGTGCATGGTGTTTATACATTTTTAAAAAGTGAATTTGTTGCCAACACGTTTTTGAAAATCAGAAGGCTGGGGTGAAAAAAAATCTCAAATTCTGGCTTCTCCTGAGCAGTTGGCAGACCTGGCCTCTCCCAGGCCCCGTTCTTGCGTGGCGGCTCCGGCTGGAGCCCAAGTGCAGTTATAGCCGCAGTCTTCACTGCTCCCTGTTGTCTAGCTCAGGAAGGTGCAAATGTCAGCTGCTGTTTTTAAAAGTGTACGTTATCTGTTGATGTGTGCCCATGTCTCTATTAAGAGTAGGAAAGTAAAAGCTGGACTGAGGGCTTCTCTGATGGTCCAGTGGTTAAGAATCTGCCTGCCAATGCTGAGGACATCGATTTGATCCCCTGTCCAAGAAGATTCCATATGTCATGGGGCAACTAAGCCCGTGCCCCACAACCCAGGTACTGCAACTACTAAGACTTTGGGCCACAACTACTGAAGCCCGTGCACCCTGGAGCCCCTGCTTTGCAAATGAAGCCACCTCAGTGAGAAGCCCTCGCACTGCAACTGGAGAGTAGCCCTCACTTGCTGCAACTAGAGAAAGCCTGCGCAGCAAGAAAGACTCAGTGCAGCCGAAATTAAATCAATAAGTAATTTTTTAAAAAGCTGGACTGAATGAGCCACACTTCACGGGGAAGAGGACAAGCCTTTGCTCCTCTCTGGCTCACTTTCCCCATAGACTGCCAGTTGGATCCCTACAGGCAGGTGTGTCTGGCTGAAGCGCCGCAGGTGACATCATCTTTGGCCTGCACCTTACTCCCTCCTGGTTCCCACCTCTCTTGCTCTTTGTCACCTTGAAGCCTCATCTCCTCGTCCCACTCACTGAGCACCTGTGTCAGGGACCACGGCTACCACCACTTGGCGTGATGTTGTCAGTGTCCATTCTAAGAGGGCACAAAGAGGTGAAGGTGTTTACTCAATGTCACCAGCTAATAATTGCTGGACCTGGGACCCAACACTTAGGCTCGACCCTATGTTTATCTTAGAGCCTCCTAGGTCTGTTTGTGAAATGTGGGGAAGCCTGGCCCCCAGCCCTGACTCTCCAAATGACGTTCCCCCGTTCCCTGCATCTGTCCCTGAATGCACGCTGAGTTCCTGGACCACAAGCTCAGGTTTTGCGTCTCCTTTTCACTTCCAAGTGGTTTGAGGGACTTCATCTGTGAATATGATGATGAACCTTTAGCTTCCCCCCTGGCTGGGCCCAATAGCCCCACCTGCTATACAGTATAGCTTACCTGACCTGATTTCTACTTTGTTACCTGATGATGACAATGTGTGGACCTCGCTGGGAGGCTGGGAGGGTTAGCAGTGGTTGTGGGGCCATGTGCTCAGAAAATTCTCACTTGTACATGTTGAGTCCTTCCCTCTGTTCGTGTCTTTTGGAGAAGTTGAATGTATCCGTTTCCCAAGGCTGCCGTCACAAAGGATGATAGAGATGTGTCCTCACCGTTCTGAAATGTGTCCTCACTGTTCTGAAAGGTTGTAAGTGTCAGCCAGGTGTCAGCAGGGCCGCACTCCCTGCAGATGCTTCAGGGAAGGCACCTGCTGTGTTTCTTGCAGCTTCGGTGGCTGCTGACATCCTCGGCTCATGGCTGCACCTCTCCAGTCTCTGCCACTGTCTTCACATGGCTTCTCCAAGTTTCTGTGTCCTTCCTTCCTCTGTGTGTCTCTTAGAAGGACACGTCACTGGGTTTAGGATTCACCCACATAATCCAGGATGATCTCGCCTTGAGATCCTTAGTTACGTCTGCAAAGACCTTTCTTCCAAGTCAGGTCACATTCCAACATCCTAGGGATTGGGATGCAGATGTGTCTTTTGAGGGGACCACCATTCAGCCCTCATCATGAAGCTGCCTGTCCCTCTCCTGAGACCTTGACCTGCTTTCCTGCTGCAGAATTTGGGCATCCTGGCCAACCTCCGTGGTCCTCACTGTGCCCCCAGCTGCCGTGAGTGCTGCTGTGTGAGCCCTGCAGCTCGTTCCTTGCCCCACAACTGGAAGGGGGTTGTCGGAGCCCAGCCCAGCTTCCCCCACCCATTCCAAGCCTTCACCAAGGCATGCTGGACCCAGATGCAGCACAGGGGAAAGGCTGGTCAGCTGTGGAGCGGAGGGAAGACTATAAACAAAAATGGCCACACCACAGTTCCCTTTGCAGGCACAAAGGTGTCTCTGAGGTCAGCACAGGCATCCTTTTTGGCCAGAAGCCTTCATTTACTCACTCACTAGTTTCTTGTGTGTCCTCTGGAGTTACAAGAGCAAAGCACAGCCTCTGCTTAGGGAAGCATGTGTCCTCCCGGGGCACAGGAAACCAATAGTGTCTGGCACCGCAGCGTGGCCACCTGGGCTTCTTCCTCCAAACAAAATAACACAGGTTTTCCGTCATGACTGTGTTGGTATCAAGATGAATATAAATCAGGCTGCATCATATTTTTATCTTCTCCTTAAAAAAGTATTAAAATATTTTTGTAGGCTCCTAAGAGTACCGTGGGTAGCGAGCATAGTGTCTGGTGTGCCTCCCATTTAGTGGTGAGTAATAATGAGCAGCAGCTTCCTGGTGGCTCAGTGGTAAAGAGCCCGCCTGCAATGCAGGAGATGCATGTTCGATCCCTGAGTCGGGAAGATCCCCTGGAGAAGGAAATGGCAAACCACTCCAGTATTCTTGCCTGGGAAATCCTATGGACAGAGGAGCCTGGCGGGCTGCAGTCCATGGGGTCACAAAGAGTCAGACAGGACTCAGCAACTAAAATCAACAATGATGAGCAAGGGAAGGGAGGGTGGTGTCGGCGGCCAGGCTCTCGGAAAGGGTGGTCAGGGAAAGGCGATGGGGTCACCATGGGGAAGAGCATTTTTGCCTGAAGAATTAACCTGTGCAAATGTCCTGAGGAAAGACTTGTTTGCCAGGCTAGAGGAACAGCCAGGAAGCCAGAGCAGAGTGTCAGGCAGCAATGAAGGCAGCAAGATCAAGCTGCAAACAGGCCTTGCGACAGGGTCATGAAACGTGCTGAGAGCAAGAGAGGACGCAATAGGAAGACCGGGGCAGGGGCTTGGATGAAGCAATACAGGAGGGCTTCCAGGAGAAAGTGGCATTTGAATCTTTCCTGCCCCAGGTGAGCCTCTTCTGCTCCTCATATGCAGAGGTGGAAGTGGGGTGAGCACTCAGACCTCTCTATCTTACTTTTGAGATGGAAGTAGCACCTGGTCAAGGTGACACACAGAGGCAGCTGAGAACAGGCTCTCTCACCACCCCTGGGAGAAGACCTTGGCTGCCTTCTTACCAATGTTTATTTGAGAAGGGGTGAATTCTCATTACACAGAGGGCGTGTGTGCTGGGCAGAGGGGCCTGGAGTCAGCGCCAGCTCAAAGTCCAGCTCCCTTATTTAATCAGCTGCAGGGTCTTCCCCCTCGGGCAACCTCCCCTGCCCTCTCCCAGGACCCAGGCCTTCTCGGAGCCCCAGATTGGAGGCCATCCATCTTTTCCAGGGATGTTCACAGTGACCTCTTCCAGACACGGTGTCCTCTGCCTGTGGATCGGGTCCTCCTGGCTCACATCCCTCCAGGATTCTGGCACCGGCCTCTCTTGGGCTTAGATTTGAGGAAATAAAAATAGAAGGGGAAAAACACAGAGCTCTCCAAAGTCTCTGGAGTCATGACAGCTGTTTGGACAGAGGCGAAGTGCACCTGGGCCAGGCGGGCAGTGCCTTATTCCCTGGCGCTGGGTCCTTCCACCCGCCCCATCTTGGCCACGGCTCTCTGGTGGCAGAGGAGGTAGCTGAGTGGAGCCAGGTCTCAAGCCCCCCACTCCATGGCATGCGGGCCCGGGGCTGGCCCTGCCTCAGGGCTGCGAGAATGGCAGCGTGGCCACGGTCATGTCCTATGGCCAGTGCTGTAAGACTCGATCAGCTGCCCCCAGGGAGGGCATGTGGCCCGGGTGGCAGCCCGGCCTCTGAGTGCTTCCATGTTGCTCGGGGTCCCCAGGCTTCCATAGCTGGCCCTGCGTCCAGTGGACGGAACGAGACCTTAGGAGTACTACCCAGGGTCTGATTCACCCTCTGCCACTGTCATTGTTCAACGAAGACGTTTGGGACATCTATGCATCTCTTGACAACTCTCTCCAGCCCCCCTCCTTCCCTCTTCCAGGGACCCTGTGGTGACGTCGGGGCTCACCCACACAACCTAGGAAATCTCCCCATCTCAACATCCTCAATCCTTTGCAAGGCAGGACATAATAAAAGATAAATATTTGGATTTGGTCTCTGGTTCCTGGCACACAGCTTGTAAGAGGCTTGGAATTTCCTGAGTGATGGGAAGAATAGGAAGTTTAGGTTTTTCATAACTGGCTCCTTTCAGCCCTACCTGAGTTTATGCAAATGAGCTAGTTAGACTGAGCACAGGAAAGGACCCTGGGATTGGGGGGTTGGAACTCTCAGCCCCGGCCCTGACCTGGAGGAGGAGCTGGAGAGCTTTCAGGTGAGTGAGTGCATGGGGGTGCTGGAAAGGTGGCAACTCAGGAGGCCTGGGGGCCACGTGCTCCTTCCCCGCCATCTCCTTGTCCTGAGCATCTCTTTCCAGTGGCTGACCCTGAGCTGTATCCTTTATAATAAATTGGTAATAGTAAGTAAAGCACTTTGCTGAGTGCTGTAGCCCAGCGGTCCCGAAACTTTTTGGCGCTAGGGACCAGCTTCATGGAAGACAGTTTTTCCATGGACTGAGGTGTGTGATGTTTCAGGATGATTTGACCACATTACATTTATTGTGACTTTATTTCTAATCTAATGCTGCCGCTGATCTGACAGGAGGTACCAGTCTGTGGGCCAGAGACTGGGGACCCCTGCAAAAGCTATTCCAGCAAATTATTGAACCCAAAGAGGGGCTGTGGAAACCCCTGGTTTATAGAAGTGCAGGTGACAACCTGGAGTTTCCAACTGGTGCCTGAATCTTTAAACTCTGGGGTCTGTGCTCTCTCTGGGGAGATAGTATTGGAATTGGATTGAATTGTTGATATCCAGAGATTTGGACAATAAAGAAGCCTGAGCGCTGAAGAATTGATGCTTTTGAATTGTGGTGCTGGAGAAGACTCAAGAGACAATTAGAGAGCAAGAAGATCAAATCAGTCAATCCTAAAGGAAATCAACCCTGAATATTCATTGGAAGGACTGATGCTGAAACTGAAGCTCCAACATTTTGGCCACCTGTTGCGAAGAGCCAGCTCATTGGAAAAGACTGATGCTGGGAAAGATTGAGGGCAGGAGGAGAGGGAGATAACAGAGGATGAGATGGTTGGATGGCATCACTGGCTCAATGGACATGAATTTGAGCAAACTCCGGGAGATGGTGAAGGACAGGGAAGCCTGGCATGCTGCAGTCCATGGGGTCACAAAGAGTTGGACATGACAGTGACTGAACAACAAGAGATTTGGAGAACTGGTTGATGTGGAGAGAAACCACCCCAGCCCTCCATACATTTGGTGTCAGAAGTATTGTGAGGGAAAGTAGTTGATACAAACCAACATATGTCACACCTTCTGTAAGGTGATATATTTGCGGCTTCCAGGGCTTAGGGCCTGGCCGTCTTTGGGGGGTATCATCAGCCTCCTGTAACCCCTGCTAACTGCCCCTCCCCTCACACACTCCACTGCAGTTGCACCACCCCACTTGCCAGTCTCCACATGCCAAGTGTGCACTCCCGCCTCGGGGCCTTTGCACTGGCTGTGCCTGCTCCCCACCACCCACCCCCGACCCCACCCCACCACCCAGCCATGAAAGCTGTTCCTCCAGACAGCTGCAGGTGGTTGCCTAAGCTCCTTCAGGTCTTTGTCCCAAATCAACTTGCCTACTAGCCTCCTTTCATGCCTGTGGGTGACTTGCAGTCTCTGCCCTGGCCCTCCCTCTCTTTTTTCCTGCTTGCTTTCTCTCTGTAAAGCTCATTGCCACCTGACGAACTGAATGCTTCCCTTATTTATGTGGCTGTTATCCATCTTGGTCTCTAGGTTGCTGCGGTGTCCCCCATGCCCAACCCAAGGTTTGACACACAGCAGAGCTTCCTTGATGTGGTTTGGTGAATAAATGTCTTTAATGTTGTTAACAGGCTGGGAATCAGGAGACTTGGGTTCTGTTCCTGGTAGGCGAGGGCTTTAACCCTGGCCCCTGGGGCCTGGCAGTTCAGATCAAGATTAGATTTGGGGCTGTCTGTCAGCTCTACCTGATTGTCCTCTTTGGTGTTTGGGTCACAATTTGGGATCATCTGTGAGATGTTTTCTCAGGAGTACCCAGGAGCATGTGTTAATGGAGCGTTGAAAGTGACCCTCTGATTTTCAAGTTTCTTCCTCTCTTCCTGCTCTGGGAAAGGAAGGGACTGGGGGAGATTAAGAAGGATGACTCTGACCTCAGATCCGTCTTCTTCCAAACTCACATCATTATTTAATGCCATGAGCTGACTAACAGACTAAATAATTTCCAAGAAAAGCTTGTGCCTGTGTGTGGGGTGGGAGTGAGGGATAGTGGGGGGTGAAGGTGGGGTTGAGATGTTGTCACAACTTGCTCAGAGGCCCATGTCCTTGTCCTTGACGCTTCCGTGTGCATGTCCAACTTATTGAAGTTATAGAAATGCTGAATAAAAATGGTTTGGATAGCTAAAGCCAACAGAGAAACTACATATCTGAGCTCTGACCCTTCTAACTGAATCCAGATCTGATCAACTTTAGGATGTTTTAGCAAAAATCATCTTAGGCCTTTTGTCCAGCCCTGAGTTTGGAAGCAATGACTTTGCCCCTCCACCTGGCAACCCACTTGGCCTGTGGGTAGGGGTTGGGGCCATCCGGGGCAGATGGAGAGTTGTTCTAAGCAAATGCCTTTCCCAAGTGTCTTTGGGTAGAATGACTTTCCAGCTCAGCGGAGCCTCTCCAGCCCTTCAAACAAGCACTGGTCTTTGTTCCATTCTTGTTCTGCATGTTGATGAAGGCAAGGATGACAGATGACCCGGGCCTCCATCCCAGCCTGTCCTTCTGAGTGGTCCCTAAAATAATACCATTAGTGGGGCCAAGCGGAGTCTCCTTATCTTGAGGGGCCTGGTGATAACCCTGAGTGGGGCTTCTCGGATGCCCAGGGCCGAGACAGGGCAGCGGCCGTGACCTTGATGGGGTCTTTGTTTCCTGGGGGCCCAGTGACATTCCAGGGGTATAAATAGTCCGGCAGGCTGGAGGCCTGCGTGTGCAGGCATGACATCGGCAGAGTCTGTCGTGCCTGGTCTGTGACACCCACAGAGAGTCACATGTGTATAGAGACCTGCCACAGCTTCTGCCCAGATATCCTCAACCAGACAGGGCCTGTGAGTGCCAGGGACGCAGGGTGGACTCACCTAGGTGGCATTTCTTCCCAGCCTTTGCTCAGCTGTGACCTCCCGTCCCTACCATTGGTAATGGGGTGCTCGCCATCAATGTCATTCCTTAAGCCTTTCTCTGGCTGCCTACGACTCATCCTCAGAATGCTCCTTTGGTTAACAGTGATTATTCCTGATCCCAGATTTGAAAATAAAGAACTGCATACGGGAAAAGGTAAAACATCACCCACCTATTCCATGCTCTTCTCTCCCTGGATGTGAACACTGCACACACTTCCATACCTCTGTTCTGTGGACAGATGCCTGACCAGTTCTTTCAACATCCAGCCCTTACAAGGACTGCTTCAGCTTCAGTTCTGCCTCTGCACCAGACACTGTTCTGGAAACAGAGCCCAGAGCAGGAGGAAGACAGACAGCCTCCTCTTCTCCCATGCTCAACAGGCGAGGAGGCAAAGCAGTGACAACACAATAACCAATGGAAACAGACAAGCGAGTGACAACCCACCAGCCAGAGAAAGCACCCCCCAGAGAGATAGTGACGGGGTCCATAGAGAATTCATGGGGCTGTGAATGGTGACATTTCAGTTGAGACGGGATAATGGGGGGGGTCACTCTCAGCCTGGTCCCCACAACCCTTGAACAAGGGAAACATGATCAAGATTATGCACATGTAGTTATTTTCAGTTTTCTACCAAAGTATGATAGCTATGCAGGATATTCACAATATGAACCAAAAGTGAGTCTCTGCACCCGAAATCAATCAAACAATGGGATCATGATCCTTAGAGGCGCCCTTCACATCATCACCCCACCTCGCAGAGTAATCATTGCCTGAAATGCTCACTCTATGGGTTGGTTTTGCCAGTTTTGGAAAGTTATTCAAACAAAATAGTATAATACTTGTTTCACAACACTGGCCTCTTTTTCTCAACATTATGACCCATCTTGCTGTGCTTAGTAGCAGTTTGTTTCATTTTCGTGGCTATATAATATTGAATTGTGTGACCATCCATCCTACTGTTGATGGGCATTTGGTAGTTTCCAGTTTCTGTTTAATTAGAAAATGCTGCTGTGAACACTCTTAACTCTGGTGGGTCTCCCACTAGGAACAAACTAGCAGAGCTGGGTCACGGGATCTGTGAATCCTCTGCTCTGGCTGATTCTGCCAGGTGACTGAAGCTACGTTCTCCCCACCAATGGGTAAGAAGCCCATTTTTTGGACACCCTCACCAATATTTGATATATCTTTTTTTTTCCTTTTACATATGCTGATGAGCTATTCTATTGAATTTTGAATTTGGTATTTTGAATTAATTTTGAATGAATTTAAAATTAATTTGAACTAATATTTAATTCAAAATTAATTTTAATTAATTTTTTTGAGAGGGATTCACAATCACACACAAGTATCTAATGTCCTGCTCACGGACTGCTCTAAAGGAGCAAATGCAATCATTCAGGCTAGAGTTCACTTTGCTCAGTGGGTCCCATCCCATTGGGAATCCTGGCGGGTCTGTTGTGAACACTGGTTCCACCAGGACAGCTGTGGGAAGGAGAGTGATGTATTTATTGACAGGATTTATAGATGGACTGCTTCCCAAAAAAAGGTTTGCTGGGAAGCTTAACAAAAAACTTAAATGCACAAAAAATAGGAAGATTTAAAATAAAATTGGAGTAAGAGGGTTTTTTTAATATTAAAAAAAAAAGGTAGTGACATTAACAGAGGCAGACACCCGGCATGGGCTGACACAAACGTTTGAGGGGCCGCCTTGTGGGATCTGAGCGAGATGCTGACCCCAAGGAGGACAGGGCAGAGAGACAAAAAACCTGGGCTCTTGCAGGGGTGACCAACCAGCCCAGCATGCCTGGGACAGACAGCTTTCCCTGGAGTGTGGATACTTCTGGGCTAAAACTGCAAACGTCCCAAATTGTGTTGCATAGCCATCCTAGCCCTTGGTGACATCACTTGAGCTGCGGAATCCAGCTGTGCTCGAAAGTAGACCACCCCGCCACCACCCCCTGTTTTGCAGATGTATACAAAATTAATTCCTTTTCTTCCTTTTCTTACCCATAGAAAACTCTCCTTTTATTACTTATTAAATTTAGCTTCTGTTTGTGCAGAGGTAAATAAAGAGCTAAACTATAATACCAGATTTATAATAAAGATCAGCTGTGACCTACCCACCTCTTCAGCACTGGCTCTTACCTGCAGTGGGGATACAGATGAATTGAATACTCATCACGTTGAATTTTATTGTTATGGGGACATGGGCACCTTAAATCTGGACATTAGTGCCTTCTAGAAGAAACTACTCTTTCTTTTTACTCTTTCAGCTCTTTCTTCTCATATATGAAAGTGAAAATGAAAGTGTCAGTCACTCAGTTGTGTCTGACTCTTTGCGACCCCATGGACTGTAGCCCACCAAGGCTCCTCTCTCTGTCCATGGAATTCTCAGGCAAGAAAACTGGAGTGGGTTGCCGTTCCCTTCTCCAGGGGATCTTCCCAACCCAGAGCTCAAACCTGGGTCTCCTACATTACAAGCAGATTTTTTACCATCTGAGTCATATCTTTATTTAAAACTTATTTTTACCTTTTTAACACAGTTTATGGACGGAGCAAAGAAAAATGTATGTTCAGTTCCCTGGGTTCACCAGGAATAGGGTGACAAAATCATTCTGCTTTGGCCAGGACTTTCTTGGTTTTAAAACTGGAAGTTGTACATCCCAGGAAATCCCTGAATCCTGGAAAAACTGTCTTTCTCCAGCTGCAGCTTTGAAGTCTTATTCACCCTGTCAATTGTCTGAATTCATCTAAGTTTGATGTTCCCTGAACGGCCACTGAAAGTGCTCTGGCTTGTCCAGACGGTGGTCTTCACGGCCTCAGAGGATGACGCAGACTGAATCACTCATATCACAGACAGTCACAAGTGTCTGGAGAAGTCCCTGTATTTCTGGAAACCCCAAAGATAAACGGCAGGCATGACTATCATTACTGAAATTGCTGGCTGTGGCGGAGACGTGCAGGTCCAGTGGCCTCCCGGAGGCTCAGCCCCCGCCTGCACAACCTCTGTAATTACGAGAGAGCATTTTAAATTGTTCCAGTCCAAACAAGACCTGGAAATGCAGAGAGCAGGCTGGTCATTAGGGCTAGAGATGAACAGTCTCCATGGAAGAGCTTGGAAGGGCTTACTCACAACCTAGCAGAGCCGGAAGTGATGTTCTCACTGTCTCTAGAGCAACAGCCTGTGTAGATGGAAGGGGAGTCAGCAGGTCTTCCTCTGTACCCCAGTCTCATCCCTGGACACAGACACAGGGAAGGTGACTTTTTGCCTGGTCACTGCTACTCTGTAAGTTGCTTCTTCCCTGGTGGCTCAGCAATAAAGAATCCACCTGCCATGCAGGAGATGAGGAGATATAGGTTAAATCCCTGGGTGGGGAAGATCCCCTGGAGAGGGGCATGGCAACCCACTCCAGTATTCTTGCCTGGAGAGTTCCATGGACAGAAGAGCCTGGCAGGCTACAGGGTCATAAGGGGTCCGACATTATTGAAGTGACTGACCACACACGTACACACCCTCTACTCTACCAACTACACATGCATTTGGATAAACTAGCATTTAAAATTAAAAAGTAAATATTTGTATGAGCTGAGCTTAGCTTTAGAGTACGTTAACTCCCATGAAGAGCAAGGAAAGTGCAACACCAGGCAGTCGGTAGAGGGCAGGCAGAAGGGTGGCTGGTGGGGAGCATGGACCAAAATGTGTGCCTTGATGGTGGATACCCCTCCGATTAAGTCCCACCGCCACCCACTTATTGGCTGTGTTATCTGGCTTCCCCGAGCCTCAGTTTCCTTATCTGCAAAATGGATATAATTATAATCATAGAGCTGGTGTGAAAATTAAAAAGAAAAATCAATATCATGCACTTGGCACATTGGAGTATGGAACATCATAAGTACACGATGACTGGTGTTATTATTGCTGTTATTACAGTTATTAGGCTTATCATTCTTCGAGGACCCACCTGCTCAAGGTGGAAATTATCCCCACCCTGGTGTAGATTGCCACCACCTGAGACGGGAGGTACAGGAAAGAGCAGGTCTTTAGCCAACCTTCAGCCAAGTGAGACCACAGTTAATTGGAATCCTGGTTCCCCCAGCACTGACACGTTGACACCCAGTAACAAATGAGGACCAAGCAAGGACTTGCCCCGCAGGTCCTGTGGGAGGGAAGAGGCTGGCCAGTGTGGAGGCATGTCTACCTGCCTCCATCCCCTCAAGGTGATGCTCCAGGCTTTGTAACAGAACAGGTGCTATAAGATGGTCCCATCAGGCTTCCTGGGTCCTGACCATAGAGGAGAACCAGACCAGAGTATCACAGCAAGATTCCAACATCAAGGGGACATGGAGAAAATTTCTGACTATTTGAGCTTTTTTTTTTTTTCCACCCAGGGTCCTTCTCTGAGAAGCATTGTGGCACATCCCTGCATTCCTTCATTTGTCTAACAGACAGCATGCTGGACTCCCAGTCTCAAAGGAACCAAAAGAGCCGACAGTCTTCTGGGGGAGGCTCACAAGTCCAAGGTTATCACATCACCGTCTGAGAGAGGAACCCCTTAGTTCTTGTTGAAGTAAGGGAGAGATCGATGGGGGATTGAGAGAAAGAAAGAATGAATGAATGAGCTAAAATGCCGGTTGTGGGTGGGGTAAGTGCAGGCTTGGTGGAAGCCCACAGGGCTTAAGTGCCAGAACTCTCACATCTGCCAAGACTTCCCAAGCCGGGTCAGTCCCTCCCTCTCCCCCTCCTGTGCCTCCTGCTTTGCCAGTTCCTCTGCTTCTATCTATTCTCCCATTTCTATTTCACAGAAGCCTCGGAATAGGCTGAGCACTTTATAGAGCAGGAAAGAAGAAGGAAAATATTGAGCAAGTGAAATTTAAAAATCTTCTTTAGTGGTGGTGGTTCTGGGGTGCTTAGGTAAAAGAAGGAGCATTCAAACATTTACTGATTTGTGTCTCTGTCATAAATACCTGCAAAATATTTTGAGGCATTGCTTAATGTTCCTTTTGCCTTTTCTTCCTGCCTGGAACGTGGGTGTGATGTCTGGAGGTACAGCAGCCATTTTGTAGCTATGAAAGTAGCTACAAACATGCTAATGAGAGGAGAAATGGGAAAAGATAGGAAGAGAATCCGAGGGTCAGAGATGGACACACACAAAAACTGAAGGAAGAGAGAGGGGTAAGAGGGAGAAAGAGAGAGGACAAGAAGAGATGCCCCCAACTGAGTCTCCACAACATAATTGAATGTTGACTCCTCTGGGGAGCCCCGTATCTGGGCACCAGTCTCCTCAGCCAGCAGTCATCTGCAGCCTGAACCAAGGCAAGAAAGCTGGGCACCTCCTGATAAGGTCAGCAAGCTGTCCCTGCCCTGGGGAGAGTTTGGAGTGTCTGTATCATGTGTCCCACCAGACTCCTGATGACCAGTTTCTGCTGCAGATCACAGGATGAATTCTGCAGCAGGAAGGATTCCTCCTAGTTGGTGTATTTATTCAGGGCTTCTCCCTGGAGGGCTTGGCAGCAGATGTGTTTTCCTAAAGATGAAGAATAAACAGGGAGAATCCAGCAGGGGAGTGGCACAGATCTGGCACTCAGGCAGCCAGGACTGTGTGTGCCGATGTGAATGTGAGTTTGTGAGCACATGCATGTGAGTGCTGTGCTGTGATCATCATCATAACAGCCACTGTCCAGCACTTTGGAATTTAAAAAGCACCTTTTAAGTATAATTAAATATTTCCTGGAGTAGGAAATGGCAAACCACTCCACCATTCTTGCCTGGAGAATCCCATGGACAGAGGACCATGACAGGCTACAGTCCATGGGGTCACAAAGAGTCGGACATGACTGAGTGACTAATGCTTTTAAACATAACATCCATACAACTCACCCACTTAAAGCACACAAGTCAATATTTTGAGTATATTCACAGAGTTTTGCAATCATCACCACAATCCTAGCAATTGGTTGAGCTATGGTTTGCGCTCAGGCCCTCTGGATCCACAGCCTGTGATCCTAACCCCTGCAGGACATGCTCCCTCGGGCTCCTTTACTGGTAATGGTGACCCCCTGACCAACAAGCCTGAGTTCTCAGTGCCATCTTGGACCTGCCGACATCACTGCTGCTCACGCCTCTGGTCCAGGCTCCATGCCTGCAGATGGAGGTGGCTCTGTGGGGCTTGAGTTTTTATCAGCGTGCTGTACACTTCCTCAGCTCCCACCCACTCTGGCCTGGGCTCCCACCACTTTGATGTGGTTCCTGTTTCCCGTCCTGCATCTGCCCTGCACATGGAGGGCCAGGCATCAGAGCCTACCCCCTACTCCCATCCCAACCCATATCCCCTTGGCTACTTCTCCAAAGCTGTTCACAATCCCAGTATCTTCCAGATTCTGTCCTCCCGCCTGGGGCTCTGCATTTGAAGAGGCTTGGGAGTCAGGGCTTGCAGGCAGCACCTGGGGAGACACAGGAAATCCTGGCACCTGCCTGCTCTTGAAGAAGAAGAATTGAGCTGGTCTTCACTTTGGCTGCAGCCAAAAGTTGCAAGTTGGCAAGGAGCCATTTGAATGTGCCTCTTGCACTTCCCCCAGCCCAGCGTCTAAAGGGACAGCGTTCGCCCATGGGACAGCCAGTACCACACTCAGGCTGTGTGTTGCTAAATATTTTGAAAAACATTTAAAGGTGGAGGTGGTGTGCTGGTGCAGGGCATGAGTCTCTAGGGACAATACAGGGCCACGCCATGCACCCACAGACCCCAGCCACCAGCCACAGGCCGTGGTAGAGGAGTTAGAGCTCTGTGGCCATCGACCAGGGAGCGCCTCCATGTGGGTGCCTTCTGGGTGTGGGTGCCTGGGTTTGAATCCAGTTCCTACTCTCAGGACTGTGTGGCCATAGCTGGTGACAGAACCCCAAGTCTTCAATTTTGCATCTAAATCTGCTCATGGGTAGTACTCTCCTCTCAGGGGTGCTTGAAAGATTAAACTAAACAGTATATTCTGTTAGCACTCAGTATAGAATCAGTGCTCAAAAACCATAGTATTACATACCAATTTAAAATAAACAGAGGTATCTGTGCTTATGTGTGACCTCCTTTTTTGTTGTGGTTTTAGATTTGTTTTGTTTTGATGTGGGCCATTTTTTAGTCCTAATTCAATTTGTTACAAGACTACTTCTGCTTTATATATATATACACATATATATTTGCCATGAGGCATGTGAGATCTTAGCTCCCTGACCAGGAATCGAAATGATGAAAGTACCTACTCACAGGTTTGCTGTGAATCAAGTGCAATGATGAATATAAAGGCAGAGAGTAAATAATAAATAAACCTCCCTGGCTTTATAGTCAGAAAGAGCTGGATTGGCTCCCAGACCAGCCAATTCCCTACACCAAGTCAGCCCACCTGTCCGAGCCTCACTTTCCTTATCAAAAAAAATATGAAGGATGGAGAAGGACAGGGCAACCCACTCCAGCATTCTTGCCTGGAAAATCCCACAGACAGAGCAGCTTGGTAGGCTATAGTCCGAGGGATTGTGAAGAGTCAGACATGACTTATCAACTAAACAAGAGCATGCTGTCTATTCAAAGGTAAACCATATTCAAAGGTAGTATATTATGATTACTTTGTCTTTTCCAGTGTATCTTGTTTTTCCTGGACTGAAATGATTTTTCAATGTTTTATGTTGGTTGAATTTTCTATATACATAACAGTAATTCGAATCCAAACACTTATTTATTTAAGTCTCTTTTCAAAATCTTCAGGGACATTGGGTGTTCTGTTAAGCTTGTCTTCTTGAAGAAATTACTCCTGAAGACTTCTCTGACAAGATGGGTTCAGTGTTCTCTTGGCCTGGGTCCCCTGTGTCCTCAGGATTCTTTCTGATTCTGTCTTGTATTGAATCTTCTGACTCTTGGACCCCATGTATGTATTTATTTGATTCAAATGTTCTCTACCTCATTTTGGGGAGAGGACATTCTCCAGTAGTTTTCAAATAGGCATTTGGAAGAAGAAAAGAAAAAAGTGTGAGAGAAGATAGCATCTTATCTGAGGACGAACGTAAGTCAGACGGTGCTGCACTACCCAGCTCCTGATGCTATTGGTTCAGGGCCACCGTCACTGGCCATCAGTCCTCAGCTTCCTGGGATGGCTCAGCTGAGGCCCACAGAGTCCCCATCACTCGGGTTCCTGGGATGGCACAGCCCAGGGCCACTGAGGCTCAACCTTCCCTCCCAGGGTTAAACTGATTAAAGCTGAGCACCACTCTGTTAGGGTATCATGCCATCACTGTGTTTACTTATGTTAAAAATAACCTTAAAGGGTTAAAGCATATGGGCCATTAATCATGTGGACTTTTAAAAATATATACTTGCTTTTAAAAATCATTTGTCATGCCACAAAGAGCAAAGATTACTTTTATAATGAAATAAAATTAAACCAAAAGGATATAAAAGTTAACAGAAATAAATGAGCATTTGTGTCATTTGATCTGTGTGCAATTTCTTCCAAGCCTCCTTTATGACAGGCAGGGGAGCCCAGTGGCTATGGCCTCATGGCCTGCATTCAAATCCCAACCCTAATGCTTATTACTGAGTGATCTTGGGCAAGTTTACACCATGAGATTTTCCATTTGTCAAGTGAGCTTAAGACTTTATCTAGCATAGTATTAGCACAGGACCCAGAAATTTCACTCCTCAATTTCATACCCAAGAGAATTGAAAGCAGGTGTTCAAACAAAAACTTGTACATGAGTATTCATAGAAGCATTATTCACAAGAGCCAAAAAGGGGAAACTACCCAAACATTCATCAACTGATGAATGGATGAACAAAATGTGCTGTATCCATACTGCTGCTGCGAAGTCGCTTCAGTCGTGTCCGACTCTGTGCGACCCCATAGATGGCAGCCCACCGGGCTCCCCCGTCCCTGGGATTCTCCAGGCAAGAACACTGGAGGGGGTTGCCATTTCCTTCTCCAATGCATAAAAGTGAAAAATGAAAGTGAAGTCGCTCAGTCATGTCTGACCCTCAGTGACCTCATGGACTGCAGGCTTCCAGGCTCCTCCCTCCATCCATGGGATTTTCCAGGCAAGAGTACTGGAGTGGGGTGCCATTGCCTACTCCACTATATCCATACTGTGGAATATTATTCAGTGATGAGAATGAGTGAAGCATTGACACCTGCTACAACACGGATGAATCTTGGAGCCAAGATGCCAATTGAAAGAACCTAGACACAAAAAGTCACATATTGTATGACCCTATTTATAGAAATTGTCCAAAACTGGCAAATCCACACAGGCAGAAAGTAGACTAGTGGTTGTCAAGCCTGGGGGATGGGGAATAAGGAATGACTTCTTCATGAGTATGAGGTCTCTTTTTAGAGAGATGAAGATGTCTGGCTTTAGACAGTGGTGATGGCTGCACAAAATTGTGAATGCATGAAAAGCCACTGAACTGCATGCTTTCAAATGGTTAAAGTTCTGAATTTTGTTAAGTGTACTCTACCCAATAAAAAAACAAAAATGAACAATATTTACCCCCAAAGAGCTGGGACTGGGATGAAATAGCAGCCAGGAAGCATTTGCATAGTGCCTGGAATAGAACCAGAACTAGATGAACTTAGCTCCCTGGAAGGAAATGATAAGACTTGCACAGTTCCAGAATCTTCTACGCTCACCATCCAGCCTGAATATCCCACTCAAGCAAACTGATGATCTGTCCTGGGTCTGGGAAGCTGAACAAAAGCCGTCTCCATGAACCACTCCCATTCAGTTTACATGGCACCTGAGGACCCAAAGGAATGAAGGCCAAACAGGGCAATTGCTGACTCATTGGAAAACACCCTGATGTTGAGAAAGATTGAAGGCAGGAGGAGAAGGGGGCAACAGAGGACAAGATGATTGGATGGCATCACCAAATCAATGCATATGAGTTTGAGCAAGCTCCAGGAGATGGTGAAGGACAGGGAAGCCTGGTGAGCTGCAGTCCAAGGGGTCACAATAAGTTGGACACAACTTAAGGACTGAACAACAGCAACTACAATAGAAGGGAATAACTTGGAATAGCGGTGCGTTCTCCTTCATGAAGACCAACTCAGGAAAAACAGAAGTCTTCTGTGTGGCACTTCCCCCCATCTAATAATCAACATTTTAAAAGTACATCCCATAGAAAATACTTACTCTAACATGCTAGGCTATATGTTCAATACTGTTTTGAACAACAGCATAGTCACGCCATTTTTGGGAACCATAATGACTGAGGTCAAATCCTGCCTCTGAGGCAGAAGCTATGGAGACTCAGGCAAGTGGCTTGACCTCTCTGTGCCTCAGAGTCCTCTTCTATCCGTGCCTGATTGGATGGTGGTGATGATTACATGCAAAGTCCTCAGGCCCATGTCTGGTATGACATGAAGACTCTATAAACATTTGCTCTTATTAGTCATATTATTATATGAGAGCTATTCATGAGAAAACAGTCCCCATGTTTTAGCCAACAAAATGTTAATTTCTGGGTAATTGTTAGTAATGCAATAGAGAGATGAATTTCCAGTCCTTCAGTCTGAGATTTGATTTCATGAAATAAGTAAGATGGGTCCTCATTAGGACCTAGAGTGTTTCTCAGCCTGAACATGACTAACATTTGGAGTGACTCCTTCCTTGCCATGGGGGCTGAGTTGGGCCTGGGAGGATGGTAAACATCACTTTGGCCTCCATCCACCGCATCCTCACCCCCGTCTGTGACCCCAAAACGTCTCCAGACATTGTCACGTCCCCTGGAAGCTAAGTCACCCTTGGTTGAGAGTCACTTGCTATTGAAGGCAAAATAAGAACAAAGTGGTATTTATCACATTTTATCATGTTTTTCTCTGCTTCTAGAGAAGCCTTCAGATCAGATCAGATCAGTCGCTCAGTCATGTCCGACTCTTTGCAACCCCATGAATCACAGCACGCCAGGCCTCCCTGTCCATCACCAACTCCCGGAGTTCACTGAGACTCACGTCCATTGAGTCAGTGATGCCATCCAGCCATCTCATCCTCTGTCGTCCCCTTCTCCTCCTGCCTCCAATCCCTCCCAGCATCAGAGTCTTTTCCAATGAGTCAACTCTTCGCATGAGGTAGCCAAAGTACTGGAGTTTCAGCTTCAGCATCATTCCTTCCAAAGAAATCCCGGGGCTGATCTTCACAATGGACTGGTTGGATCTCCTTGCAAGCCAAGGGACTCTCAAGAGTCTTCTCCAACACCACAGTTCAAAAGCATCAATTCTTCGGCACTCAGCCTTCTTCACAGTCCAACTCTCACATCCATACATGACCACAGGAAAAACCATAGCCTTGACTAGACGAACCTTTGTTGGCAAAGTAATATCTCTGCTTTTGAATATGCTATCTAGGTTGGTCATAACTTTCCTTCCAAGGAATAAGCGTCTTTTAATTTCATGGCTGCAGTCACCATCTTGAGAAATGCTATATTGGGGTGAGTTTGCAAAAATCACATGTTGTAACAGGTGACTTCTTAGCCCAGTAGAGGCTTAACCCTTGAACCAAGGGTTAAAAAAAAATCTATCATCTGGTCCCTGGCATGTAACCAGATATATGACTTGAGATATGTATTTATCACCTGTTTTGTCACCTATCACCTGGGGACAATAGCACGTGTCAAGTGTGTTCTCTAGATTTGCAACCATCTGCTGAGCAAGAGTTCCCCAGGCTCAGTCACTCCATGATTTTTACTTGTACCCATAAAATAACCAAATTATTATTCGGCATTTTATATAAATCAACTGTAACCCTGCTTTCTTTTTCCTCACTTAAATACCCACTTTAGCCTTGACTTTAGCAATTCCAGGGCTTCCCAGGTGGCGCTAGTGGTAAAGAACCCACCTGCCAATGCATGAGATTCAGGTTTGATCCCTGGGTTAAGAAGATCCCCTGGAGGAGGGCATGGCAATCCACTCCAGTATTCTTGCCTGAAGAATCCCATGGACAGAGGAGTCTGGTGGGCTACAGTCCATATGGTTGCACAGAGTCGGACACAACTGAAGTGACTTAACACACACACATAAGCAATTTTAAGTCATGTGTTTGATGTGCTTGTTATATTTTCTCCAATACAGTTAAAAGTAAACACAAAAAATCTGAAAGGTCTGTGCCCTACCTAAAACGTTCTCACCAGCAGGTGTGTTCAGAACAGCGTTCGTTGAATATGGATTCAGGATTCACTTGAACAGGTGAAAATTCTTTGCAATATAAAGATCTTATTTTTAATGGAAAATAGAACTTAATTCAAATCGATATTTGATGAAAAAACTAACTTGGAACATTTGAAATGAGACCAGTTGCTTTCTTTGCTGCTCGGTGGCCATTCCTTGCTCCCACTAGGGGATGGATCTCTGATGGGGTGTCTGTCTAGGACCTCAGTGATTCCCCTTCCCTGGCCTTCACACCCCAGGAGCTGTCCAATGGACAAGAAACTCAGTCCATGCAGAGGAGCTGAGCCAGATTTGAAGCCCTCCCTGATGGTCCCTGATCCTCTCCAGAAAACCTCTCATTTGTCTGGGCAGTTACAGCAAATTGATGAATCTGAGAAATTAAAGGGTCTCCGTGCAAGGTCTGTCGTGGTCAGAGGGAGAAAGGAGCTCAAGAAGCAGGCTTGCTTGTGCAGGAAGTCAACTCTGTGTGTACTGAGCCTCTCCTGTGTGAGCCTTCGCCCCCATGCTATGGGATTTTTCTAAACATTTCCTAAATCCTAACCTCTAACTCCCTAGAAGCACTGAATGCTGTTGCAAAAACAAACAAACAAACAAACAAAAAAACAGTTATTTGGAGTGTCCCTGCCAATAACCTGAACCTGCTCTCCTGATTCCACTGCCCGCCCTGTCTCCAACCAGGGTCAAAGAACTTTTTAAATGAAAATCAAATCTCCTTATGCTCCCATTGAAATTCTTCTAGTGGAGTCTCCACAGCACTTGACACAGCAGCCAGGCTCTTGGTGTCCAGAGCCTTCCACATTACTGTCCCTGCTTCTCCAGCATCTTCTCCCTCCACTCTGTTCCCTTCCTTGCTTCCAGCACCTTCCAGCATCTTGCTGTAGCTTGAACATCCCCAAGCCCTGTCCTGCCTCAGGGCCTTTGCATGGGCTTCAGTAGCGGATGGAACATTCTGCCGCTGAGTGTTTGCCTGGCTACTCTACCTACACGAATTAAGGGCTCAACTCCAGCATCACCTCCTCAGTCCCTGACCACCAATCTTGGTTCTTTTAGGGAATATCTCATTCCGTTTGTTCTCTTATTAGCATCATCATGACCTAGAGGGTTTTTTTAAATTAATTTTTATTGGAGTATAGTTGATTTATATTGTGTTAGTTTCTGCAGTACAGCAAAATTAGTGACACATAAACATATATATATATATATATATATATATATATATATCTCCACTCTCCTTTAGATTCTATTCTCATATAGGTCATTACAGAGTATTGAGTAGAGTTCCTATTGTACAATAGGTTCTTACTAGTTATCTGTTTTATATATGGGCTTCCCTGGTGGCTCAGTGGTAAAGAGCCTGCCTGTCAATACAGGAGACATGGGTTCAGTCCCTGGGTCAGGAAGATCCTCTGGAGAAGGAAATGGCAATCCATTCCAGTATGCTTGCCTGTGAAATTCTATGGACAGAGGAGCCTCGAGGGCTACAGTCCATGGGGTTGCAAAGAGTCAGACACGACTCAGCGACTAAAACAAAAAAGCGCATATATGTCAATCCCAATCTCCCAATTTCTCTCTCCTGCCCCTAGAAGTTTTAAAATTATTATTATTTCTAAATCTTCTTGTTTCTCTACCTGTTAAAATAGATTTGCTCAGAATGTAAGATCCATAAAGGTAGGAACCTGGTTCTGTTCCCCACTAGAACGCGCATGCCCAGCCCAGGCTTTCTGAGTATTTTTAGAATGAACGAATGAAGTCCATTTTGCAGATGAAGAAACTGATCCCCGACTCTTCCCAAAGCTCTGAAGGAGTTTGTTCTGCACGGCCTGGGGGCCCCCCTTTCCCAGGCGGTCCCTGGGATCTTCTACTGGAAGATTCCTGTCCCCTCATCAGACCAGCTCCCGCACCCTCAGTCTGTCTCTGATTACTGGCTGCTGCCACCCACCCGCAGACTAACAAACGTGGAACAGCTGTGCCGCAGGAAATCGCCTCCAACTCAACCCTGATGCAGCAGGAATGTCTTTACTTAACATAAATAGGCTTTTAACATTCATTTTATTCTCTTTGTGCAAAATACCTATCATTAATTCTGACTTGCGAGATCAAATGGTTAACAACGTGTTGATCCTAGCTTACTTTCAAGTGATGTATTGTATCATTTCAGAGAGTTATGGGAGGCTGATACTTTCTTTGACAAACACATCCCAGTGCATGAGAGGGGGCAAACCAGCATCCCGTCCCTGGGAAGGAAGCAATTAACAGCTCCACTCCACGGGTTCCAAACACTATTGCGTCATGCTGCCACGTTTTATCGAACACTGGCTTTTTCTTTTGCATTCTGGTTTTTTTTTTCCCCCCAACCAAAGGAAACGAGCTTCTCTAATCCATCACCCCGAGCAGCATCAGAAGTAGAGTGGAAAATAAAACGACTTCTTTGAGCATCACGGAGGCTATTTTCCTTCCTCCATGTTGCCTGGCATGGCCCTACAGGGCTCTTTTGTGATGGACTTTTCTTTCTTCCTTCCAAGGAGGACCTAGTGGCTCTTTAGCTCTTTGAACCCTAAATGCCAATAGTTCCAAGACAAGAACCTGTATCCAATGTCTCCAGAGTCCAAACAAGTATATAAGTCAGTGACGTTGTCTGGGTACAGGACACTAAGGGAGCGGTGGGGACTGGGTAAACTGCAGAACTCATGCCCAGCCCGAAGGGACTGCCACTACTCAGAGACACATAAGAGCTATTTTTCAAGAGCCCCTGGAAATCTGGATGTGCATGTATATGTGTGTGAAAACTTAAAACTACCACACAAGCCAAACAAAACTAGAGGGCCAGTGGCCATTGGTTTACAAGTCCTGCTCTCTAACCAAGCTTCTTAGGGGGGAGCATGTTTGCTCTCCAGATTAAGTCAGCAGTGAAGGATTTGGAAAAGCCCCTGAAGAAATGAGGCACGTCCTCTGGGAAAGTTAATTTTATTAAAATTTTGCTTCAGGGGAAATTTCTGGAATTACTGATAGACCATTAAAACATTGTTTTTATGCAAAAACAGACTGAGAAATGTTACAGCTGCTGCTAAGTCACTTCAGTCCTGTCCGACTCTGTGTGACCCCATGAACGGCAGCCCACCAGGCTCCCCTGTCCCTGGGATTCTCCAGGCAAGAACACTATAGAGAAGAATACAAAAAAACAACTCACTAAAAATCAGACTTCAGAGCTTCCCTGGTGGCTCAGTGGTAAAGAATCCGCCTGGCCAATGCAGGAGACAATGGGTTCGATTCCTGGTCCTGGAAGATCCCACATGCCAAGGAGCACCTAAGCCTGTGTGCTACAACTAACTGAGCACAACTACTGTGCTCTAGAGCCCAGGAACTATAACTACTGAGCCCGTGTACTACAACTACTAAAGCCCTCACGCCCTAGAGCTTGTGCTCGGCAACAAGATAAGCCACTGCAATGAGAAGCCCCCACATCACAGCTAGAGAGCCGCCCTCACTCACTGCAATTAGAAAAAGTCTGAGCACGGAAACGAAGACTCAGCACAGCTAAAAATAAATAAATAAAATTCTTCTGTAAAAAACTCAGGTTTCAAAGCAATTTTGCTTTTGCAGCAGGTGGATATGGAAAGACCTTCCAAGTCCCCAACTTACGTGCTATTTTCTTCTACCAGGGAACTACTGAAGTTGCTCAGTCATGTCCAAATCTTTGCGACCCCATGGACTATAGCCCACCAGACTCTTCCATCCATGGAATTTTCCAGGCAAGAGTACTGGAGGGGGTTGCCATTTTCTTCTCCACCCAAGAACATTTTGATGGCAGCACTGAGAAACTCAGGAGACTTGGTTTGCTCATCTGACAACTGGGTATAATAATTGATCTTGCCTTTTGGAGTCATTTGAGGAATCAGTGATAAAGTGTATGAAGTTTCTGGCCTCTCAACCTGTCATCCTACCTTCTAGCTGTCCCTCTAGTGTGGCCAAGTCCCTGCACTGTTCCCACATCAGCCACAGAACATGAGGAAAGTGGGAGACAGTACTCAGAACTTGTCTTGAATTCAATCTTCTGTCTCCATGAGATTTTTGTGAATTTTAAATGGCCCCAGAACACACAGGGGCCTGATCTGCATCTCATGATCTTTGCAGCTGGTTTTCTGTATTCCTGGACATTCTCTCCTATTTCCCACCCCTGCAGTTTTCTCTTTCTCTTGGCTGTAGATCCAGGTATTAGACACAACTCCCTCACTTACTCCCAGTGCATGGCGTGGGCTGACACACAGTAGGAACTCATCGAAATCTGGTGGAAAATAAAGCGTACCAAATGAGTTTCCGAATCAGGCCATCTGCTTTCATGAAAATCATTTCTGGCAGAATTTTGATGAGATTCAAGTATGTTAAGTGATTTACAGAGCTGTTAAACATACACTCAGTCCATCTTGATCTTTTTTTTTTTTTTTTTTTTTTGCTTAAGGGTGGGGGTGGAGAAGTGACATCCTTCAGGGAAAATAAGTCTTGGAGCTGGAATTTGCAACCTGGGGCCTGCCAGGGCCCAGAAAATGGCCACCGCTGTAACACGAACCCAGACTGTCAATGTGAGTATGATAGTTTTAACGTTCCCCAAATCTTGCAAAACGTGTGTCCAATTAACCACTACTGAAGGGCCTTATTTATAAAATAATACTTTTGTGGTCAGGTTGCACTTTTTCCATTCATTTCTGGTACACGGGCTCGAGTTGCAGATTCTGCCTATGATTAATAGACACAAACATCGGATTTCTGCTGGCCTCCGCAGCGCTGGGTGGGGTCTGGCCAGAGCAGCTTTCCGTGTGGAACTCAAGAAAGAGACTTCTCCTCTTCTTTTGGCCTCTCCTGCAGAACCCGGGGCCGAGGGAGGATCAAAGAAGTGCTGGACGGGAGGGGATGTGAACTGTAAGAGGAAAAGTCATTTTTCTTGGATAGGAGTGGGGTCCCACTGCCGTGCGATCCAGGCAGGCCCCTGACACATCCCGTCGGCTAATTGGAGGGGGAAGTCTGCAGAATTTTGTGGTATGTGGGAAATAGCTCCCTGGCCCACTCAAGGGTTTGGTTTCCTTTCATAAAGCCAGTTTTATTCCTGTTAATGCTGTGTGCACTGTTGAATTACTTTAATGGAAGCAAAGTTCAGTTGGTGAGGATTTAGAATTTGGAGCTGGCAAGATAGTCTGGGACAGTTTGGTTCAGGGGTGGACAAGCTTTTTCTGCAAAGTACCAGATAATAAGCATTTCCAGCTTCGCAGGCCAGCCCATCTTGCATTTACTCAACCTGCTTTTGCAGCCCTGGAAAATATGTAAATAAATGGGTAATGCTGTTCCAATAAAACTTTATTTACAAAAGCGGGTGACAGGGTGGAGTTGGCCCACAAGCCCTAGTTTGCCAAGCCTGGTTTAGCCCAATAGGAACTGAGATGCACAAATTGAAGCAAGCTGACCTCTTCACCCAGGGACTAAGTAAATTCTCTATCAGTCGGTTCATTTCAGTTGCTCAGTAGTGTCCAACTCTTTGCGATCCCATGGACTGCAGCACACTGGGCTTCCCTGTCTATCATCAACTCCCAGAGCTTGCTCAAACTCATGTCCATTGAGTTGGTGATGCCATCCAACCATCTCATTCATCCTTCTCCTGTCATCTCCTTCTCCTCCTGTCTTCAATCTTTCCCAGCATCAGGATATTTTCTAATGATTAAGTTCTCTGTATCAGGTGGCCAAAGTATTGGAGCTTCAGCTTTAGCATCAGTCCTTCCAATTAATATTCAGGATTGATTTCCTTTAGGATTGACTGGTTGGATCTCCTTGCAGTCCAAGGGACTCTCAAGAGTCTTCTCCAACACCACAGTTCAAAAGCATCAATTCTTCGGCACTCAGCTTTCTTTATAGTTCAACTCTCACATCCATACATGACTACTGGAAAAACCATAGCTTTGACTAGATGGACCTTTGTTGGCAAAATAATGTCTCTGCTTTTTAATATGCTGTCTAGGTTGTTATAGCTTTTCTCCCAAGGAGCAAGTATCTTTTAATTTCATGGCTGCAATCACCATCTGCAGTGGTTTTGGAGCCCCTCTCTGTCTATAATGAATGTGAATTTGAGTCTACTGTCTATGATGTGCAAGGACGATAACTCTGGTTGAAGTTAATTTCTCTTTTAAGCCCCCTGTTCCAGGGAGCAGAAACCTAACTTGAGGGGTTTGGGCTCCTCCTTTCCCTGGAGCAGAGCTGAGGGGGACCATCTAGCCCCAAGTGAGTGAGTAGGATCTGATCCTGCTTGTCCTGGGCACTTGCTGAGCCTGCCCCCTTCCCCTCCGCCCTGGGCTCTGCTCTCAATGGCCACACCTGTGCAGTCTGCATCTTGAGAGCAAAGCCTCTCCAGGGTCCTGGGTCCCTGGGCCACATCAGCAGAGCAGCCCGAGGACCCACAGCAAGCTTTCTTTGGATGCTGTGGGGTTTGGAGCTAAAGGAACTCTGTGAAGCTCCCGTGCACACCAAACAGAGGTTGCTGAGGCAGCTTCCCCTTGTGTGTCTCAGGATGCCAGGAGCTGGCTGTTCCCTGAATCCTCTTCTACAAATGATTGGCATAGGTTTTTCTGTGTTCTCAGATCCTCAAAGTAAAAGGAGGTTCTATCACTCACCTCTACCTAATATTGGGAGTCCTAGGGAAGGGGAGGGGACAGCCCTTTGTGTTAGTCAGCTATTGATGCCACAATGCTGTGTAACACACAATCCCTAAACTCAGTGGGTTGCAGCACAAAGATGGGTTGAATATAGCTCAGCTGACCTTGGCTGGGCTCTGTTGGGGTCTGCTTCAGTCTGGGGGTCTGCTGGGCTGGGTTGCAGATCTCAAACTGGGCTCACTCAGCTCCATGTATGTTTGCTCTGAGGCTCAAACTGAAGGGGCAGCAGCTGATCCTGAGGTTAGTCTTCTCCAGGTGGGTCACTGGAGCACAAGTGCTAGCCAAAGCCTGCACACATTTTGGAGGCCACTGCTTATGTCACATGCACAAATGTTCGTTGGCCAAAGCAAATTACATGGCCAGGTCCATGGTCAACCAAGTTAGGAGGGATACTCTGCCCCTAGAGTGCAGGAGAGAGGAGTGATTGATGCTGAGCAATACTCCAAATGATCGCAACCATCACTCATATCTGTTAGAAATGTTTTTATCAGCAAAGACTAGAACACACCTCAATGTACCTTAAATAAAAGATTTAGTAACCCCACCAATTGTGTGGAGATAGAAGCTTCCAAGATTGGTTTGATTCCTTTTCTTCAGCAACAGCCTCAGCCTGGCCTCCATCTGGCCTGCAATCCCCATGCTTGGTGCTGTCTCATGGTGGCAAAATGGCTGCTGAGCTTCCAAGTCAAGCATCCTAGCATGATGGCATTCTGAGCAGGAGAACAAGGCAAGCTCTTTTCCCGTGCACCTTGCTTTTATCAGAAAGTTTCACCTTTGCTCTCAGTTCCAAGCAGCCCTGACTCCCCTGCCCCCTGAGGCCCTTTGTCTCAGGTTTACAGTTACAAAGTCTGTGAGTAAAGAACCATTTGAGATGAGAGAGGAGACCAGGAATTGTATCAGCATTTGTTTGTGATAGAGCATTGTGGATGCCAACGTCCCAGAGATGCCAATGCCCCAGAACCTGTGAGGGTGGTATGCTCCATGACAAGCTTACAAATGTTAAGACAGAGGATTATGCTGGCTTCTCTGGGAGGCTCACTCTAATCCCATGAGCCCTTAAAAGCAGAGAACTTTCTCTGGCCAGAGTCAGAGGTGTGGCAGGTGGGAAGCCAAAGATTTGAGGCAGGAGAGGAACTTGACCCACTGCTGCTGGAGGGGCCACCTAGAAAGCACGAGAAGGAACATGAGGAGCCTTGAGGAGAAAACCCCTGCCCCCTACTGTCAGCCACGTAGGAGTGGGGACTGCAGCCTGACAGCCACCAGGAGCTGAATCTGGGCAACAACCTGATGAGCCGGAAGCAGATTCTCCCCCAGAGCCTCTAGGACAACGCTCAGCCCCACCCAGCTGCTGCCTGGATTTCGGCCTTTGAGACCTGAGTGGAGGACCAGCGCCTGCCTGACACCTAACCTGCTGAAGAACAGCAGCTTATCAGCAGGAACTGATGTTGTTGTCATCGTTCAGTTGGCGTGAATTTGTTTGGGGAACAATAGAGAAAATACACAGATGGCATTTCTCTGTCCCACGTCCAGGGCGGCCAAGCAAACTATCCAGGTATGACCCTCGGCCTCCATGAGGAGGACACAGCACAGTCTCTCTAGTGAGTAGCCCCTGTCCAGCAGCTCTATCTACTCCATGGCCCAGCATTTTATAGGATGTGATCTCTGCCCCCTAACTTGGAACTGCCTGGGATGACAGTGTTGTGCTCTTTCCTGGGCCCACCACACACCTGCCAGTCTGACTCTCAGGGTGGGGCCAGGTGCCAGCCTCCAGCTCCCCAGACTCTAGTTGAGCCCTGAGTTAGGTGGTGTTGGCAGGGTCTCCATTCCAGCTGAGCCAAATCCCCCTGGGGCAAGGCCCCTCAGCAGACAGGCATGTACCCCTCTCTGTCCCTATGCCAGGGGACCCCACAACTTTCAACTGCAAACCCTACTTTCTCCAGCTGCTGGGCTTGGCCTGGCAAGTGACTGACCTGGGAGTTTATCCCAGCACAGATTAGCTGGGGAGACAGAAGTGAGCAGTGTCCTGTGGTGGGCAGGTGGAGGTCCATCCTGCTGGGGCCCCCACCTCAGGAGAGTGTCAGACATGCCTTAGGGTTATCTGGAGAGAAAGACCAGTTGCTTACCCACCTGTCCCTGTCCATCATTGCCTGAGAATTGCTCCCAGAGGTCACCCGGCACATCTGAGGAGTACCTGCAGGTGCTGCATCGGGACCTGTTGGGGTCACGTGCTTAGGAGGCATGACGGCCAAGAGCATGTAGGTGAGGCCATGGCAGCAGTTGCCATAGTCACCATTCACCCCTCCATCACCTCCCTTTGGACAGAAAACAGATGTCCTTCCAGGTAAATGAACATAGTTAACATCATTTTCATGACTGCAGAGTATGGCCTCAGAAAGTCTGCAATCCCATGCTATTTAACATTTGACTGACTCCATTTTCTCTCTGTGATAAAGAGATTTGCAATAATAGCTTTTTTGGAGGGCTACGCCTTACAGATTTCTGAAAATTACTCATCGGTTCAAAAAGCAATGTTCTCTCCCTACCCAACCCCACGCATGTGGGTGAGGGTGCAGGCACACCCCCTGCCCTGCTTCTTCTGGCTCCCGACTGAATCCGGATGAGAAGCAGTGAAGCTCCTGCAGGTGGGAGCAGACACCTCTGCTCCGGCAGAAAGTGGCAGGTGAACACTCACGGAGCTGCAGGAGCTCCAGGCAGGGGCACGGCATGTCTACAAGAAGTTCAAGTAGATTTCCCAAAGCACAACGTCATGCATTTGTTTTTTTTGTTTTTTTTTTTTTTCTGGTGGGAGTAAAATGGACACCATAAAACTCAGCCCATAAAACTCAGGTCTTGGAAGACCTGTGACCCTTGGGGAATGAGCAAAAGAGTGTTTGAGGGAAGTGCAGACATCTTTGAAGTCACAGGCTTGTAGGAGCCTTGTTCTTGGCAGTAGAATCAAGAGGCCTTTGACACAGGGATGGGGGGTATGGGAGACATTGGGGGTGTGAAGCTGACTCTCCTTTACATACAGGATGTATGCAAAAATATATTCTGTATGTGCTCCATCTTGAACCTTCCTGTGCAAAGTCCTGGTCTGGTTGTCCCTCTCTCTTCCTGCCTTCCCTCTTTCTATCCCTCTGCACAGCTCAGAGGAGCTGGCTCCCCATATAGCTCCAGAAGATTAGTAGACTGAGCTCCCCAGAAGTTCATCTGCATAAACTCTTGTTACCAATGGGTGCCTAGCAGGCTGAGCCTGCCTTCCTTCCATTAGTCTTGAACTTCTGTGATGTCAGATTCACCGGTGATCCTGGGCATCCCAAGTCCAGGGTAGAAGGAGTTCTGTTGGCACTTTTATTCATTCAATCCACAGATTATTGGTTTTTTTTTTAATATTTTATTTATTTGTTTGTTCACACTGGGTCTTAGTTGCAGCATGTGGGATCTAGTTCCCTGACCAGGAATTGAACCCAGGCTCTCTGCATTGGAAGCATGGAGTCTTAGCCACTGAATCACCAGGGAAGTCCCACAGACTATTATTGATGGAGTATCTGCTGTGTGCTGACCTCTGGCAAGCTGGGGCTCAGAGTGAAGCAGAGACAAACTCGGAATCGCAGTGGTGACTCCCCAGAAGATGAGACAGAGAGCCAACAGAATAAGCAAATAGGCAAAGAAGGAAATTCTGCAGGGTAGTAAGGGCCATGCAGCAGGCAAATAGAGCATTGAGGGAAGGAGTAACCAGGAGGGGGATGGTCAGTTGGGGAAGGAAGCTTCCTTTGAGGAGCTGGGGAAACCACAGCCCTTCAGGTGCTGGGTGCATTCAGCATATCTGAGGACCGAGAAGACCAGTAAGGCTGTAAGATTTTGGGAGAAAAGAAAAATGACATGAGGCCAAACAGTGGGCAAAAAACAGGTAGATGGGAAGTCTTGAACTACAGGTAAGGAACCTATGGAAATGGGAAACCTAGGGGCTTTCCTGGCAGTCCGGTGGACCATAAAGAAGTCTGAGCACCAAAGAATTGATGCCTTTGAACTGTGGTGCTGGAGAAGACTCTTGAATGTCCCTTGACCTGCAAGGAGATCAAACTGGTCAATCCTAAAGGAAATCACTCCTGAATATTCATTGGAAGGACTGCTGCTGAAGCTGAAGCTCCAATCAGCCACCTGATTCAAACAGCCAACTCACTGAAAAAGACCTTGATGCTTGGGAAGGATTGAAGGCTAAAGGAGAAGAGAGCAGCAGAGGGTGAGACGGTTAGATAGCATCACAAACTTAATGGACATGAATCTGAGCAAACTCCAGGAGACGGTGAGGGACAGGGAAGCCTGGCGTGCTGCAGTCCATGGCCTACAAAGAGTCAGACGTGACTCAGCAACTGAACGATAACAGCAACCAGTGGTTAAGACTTCACCCTCCAATGCAGGGGTGGGTCGAGCCCCAGGGACTGGAGCCCTGTTTGGGGAGCTAAGATCTCCTATACCTTGAGCCAAAATACCAAAACATAACACAGAATCAGTATTTTAACAAATTCAATAAAGACCAAAAATGTGCTGTGTGCTGTGCTTAGTCGCTCAGTCATGTCTGACTCTTTGTGATCCCATGGACTGTAGCCCACAAGGCTCCTCTGTCCATGGAATTCTGCAGGCTAGAATACTGGAGCGGGTAGTCATTCCCTTTTCCAGGGGATCTTCCCAACCCAGGGATCAAACCCAAGTCTCCCACATGGCAGGCAGATTCTTTACCATCTGAGCCAACAGGGAAGCCCAACACGACTGGGCAGCCTATCCCTTCTCCAGGGGAACCTCCAGACCCAAGAATCAAACTGGGGTCTTCTGCATTGCAGGCGGATTCTTTACCAGTTGAGCTACCTGGGAAGCCCAAAGCCTAAAAGTGGTCCACATCAAAAAATAAATAAATAAAATAAAATAAAGAATATGGGAAGCCTAGGCCTCCCATAGGATTCCTGCCCTCATCCTCTCTCTTGGGTGGTGCATGGCTGGCTGAAGCCCCAGGGATCATGGAAGCCCACGATAAGAAAGTCCTGATCACAACTTGGATTGAGAGATGAGCAAGAAGTAAACTTTTCCTGTGTGTATATTTTCAATGGCTACTATTACAAACTACCCAAAACTCAAGGGCCCCAACCAGCACAAATGTATTATTTTCCTGGAGATCATAAGTTTGAATATCATGGTGTTGGTTGCCTCCTGGAGGCTCTAGAGAAGAATCTGCTGTCTTTCCAGCTTCTAGAGATGCCTACATTCATGGCTCTTGCCTCCACCTGCAAAGCCAGGGATGTGGCATCTTCAAATCTCTCTCATTTCTTTCCGAGTCACATCTTCTAGACTCTAACCCACATGCCTCCCTCTTATAAGGAAACTCGGGCCCACCCAGATAATCCAGGCTAATCCCCATCTCAAGGTCCTTAATCACATCTGTAAGATTCCTTTTGCTGTGTATTATTACTCACAGGTTCTAGAAATTAGGACACGGTGATCTTTGAGGGGCCTTCATTTAGCCTGCCACCCCGAGTTAAGCCACTGAGGATTGGGGATTATTTGTTACAGCATCGCACAGGGGTTACTTTTAATATTGCCCTAGGGTGTAAAGTCGGAGAGGGCAGTGGCACCCCGCTCCAGTACTCTTGCCTGGAGAATCCCATGGATGGAGGAGCCTGGTAGGCTGCAGTCCATGGGGTTGCTAAGAGTCGGACACGACTGAACGACTTCACTTTCACTTTTCACTTTCATGCATTGGAGAAGGAAATGGCAGCCCACTCCAGTGTTCTTGCCTGGAGAATCCCAGCGATGGCGGAGCCTGGTGGGCTGCCATCTATGGGGTCGCACAGAGTCGGACACGACTGAAGTGACTTAGCAGTAGCAGGGTTGACTACCTGTATTGACTACCTGTATAGTAAGGTTGACTACCAGTATTGAACATCTCCATCTTCTAATTATGCCATGCTCAGACCTGAACACAAATCAAAGAAAAGTGAAATAAACTTTCTTGGAAGGACAGAGATTCCGCTTTAAATAGTTTTATTTATGGATGATTTTTGGCTGTACTGGGTCTTTGTTGCTATGTGGGCTTTCCTCTCACTGTAGTGAGTGGGAGTTACTTTCTAGTTGCTGTGAATGGGCTTCTTGTTGCCGTGGCTTCTCTGTTTGCAGAGCACAGGCTCTAGGGCACCCAGGCTTTAGTAGCTGTGGCACGTGGGCTCAGTAGTTGCGGTTCTCGGGCTCTAGAGCACAGACTCAATAGTTGTGGTGCATGAGCTTCATTGCTCAAAGGCATGTGGGTTCTTCCCTGCTGCTGCTTCTGCTAAGTCGCTTCAGTCGTGTCCAACTCTGTGTGACACCATAGACGGCAGCCTACTGGGCTCCCCCGTCCCTGGGATTCTCCAGGCAAGAACACTGGAGTCGGTTGCCATTTCCTTCTCCAACACACGAAAGTGAAAAGTGAAAGTGAAGTCGCTCAGTCATGACCAACTCTTAGTGACCCCATGGACTGCAGCCCACCAGGCTCCTCCGTCCATGGGATTTTCCAGGCAAGAGTACTGGAGTAGGGTGCCATTGCCTTCTCCGGGGATCTTCCCTGACCAGGAATCAAATCCATTGTCTCCTGCATTGGCAGGCAGATTCTTTACCCCTGAGCCACCAGGGAAGCCCCAGAGATTCTTCTCTGAGTGGAATGAGGATGTCCACTAGCAGTTGTTCTGTAGAAAATTCCAGTTGACAACATCTGATGCTAACAGTAAAAGGAGATAGGACTAAAATTCAGGGGAAATGATCACCTGTTCCTACTCAGTTACCAAAAGGCTCAGAGCAATTTACTTTTCCTCAAAGAGCCTCATTTACATCCTCTATAAAATAAAGGGCTTCCCTAGGTTCAGAGTCAGAATTCTAACACAGCACTCAGGCTTCCCCTGGACCATAACCAATCAATCGCAGCAGAGCACTCCATCTCATTTAATTCAGTTCAGCTGGAACACTTGCTCGGTGCAGCGCTCCAGGCAGCCACTGCCATCGAAGGGGTAAGCCCCAAGATGAGACCCAGCTGAATTCGGAGGCCTAGACAGCCTTGGAGCTCTATTTTATTTATTGCGTTCTATGAAGCTCTGATTATGCAAACAATCTAATCTTAGCAGGATGGAGTGCAACCACGCTGTGAAATCTCAGAATGTTTCTTCCAATGATTACAGTGACTCAGCCTCTAGACCCACCGAAAGAAATCCCCAGGCATCTTTACCTGGGAGGCAGCCCCCCCAGCCTCTTGTAGCCCAGCTTCTCAATTACACGTTTCAATTTTCCCTTCCTCTGGTTTGGGGTAGGGAAAGGGCTATTCGCTTTAGAACTGTGGAATACAAATAATATTTCTTTTGGAGAAGTGTCTCATTCCCAAGGCCATTTTGCTGGGTTCCAGGAGTTCAGAGACATCACAGGGTGTTGTTCAGCTCTATTTCTTAAACCCACAGAGCCCACTGAATATTCATTCACACCCATGGGCTCACACTTGTGTTCTCACTTATTTCAAGCCTTCCCTCTCCTCCCTCACAGCCACTTTACCTATTTATACATTCATTTCTCTCTTTTTTTTGAGATTTTTTTTTGTAGACTATTTTTAAAGTCTTTATTGAATTTGTTACAATATTGCATCTATTTTATGTTTTTGTTTTTTGGCCACGAGCCACGTGGGATCTTAGCTGCCCAGGATTGAATCTGTACCACCTGCACTGGAAGGAAAAGTCTCAACCACTGGACCACCAGGGAAGTCTCTCATTTCTTCTTTTTAATAACCCCAGTTAAACGGACTCCTGGGACACGGGATGAGCTTCTCTTCCCTGGTAGGACTACTGATCTCTGAAAACTGGTCTTTTCTCTTTCATCTCTACATGTGTGTCATATAAACATTTTTTGCCCAAGTTTTTCTGCACTTGCTATAATCATCGATTGTTTTATGAACTGCTGATATTTGAATGTCTGATTTGTTTAAATGTTATATTTTTAAAAAACAGGATCTGACAATCATCAAATCCTACTTACATAACTGGTATTTAAGAAGTTAATAAATCAAATTGTGTGACAGTGGTTATTACAGGCAGAGGCACTGGGGGCAGGCGGTCAGCTGAGTGACCTTCAGTTCAGTTCAGTCACTCAGTCGTGTCTGACTCTGCGACCCCATGAATCGCAGCACGCCAGGCCTCCCTGTCCATCACCAACTCCTGGAGTTCACCCAAATTCATGTGCATCGAGTCGGTGATGCCATCCAGCCATCTCATCCTCTGTCATCCCCTTCTCCTCCTGCCCCCAATCCCTCCCAGCATCAGGGTCTTTTCCAATGAGTCAACTCTTCGCATCAGGTGGCCAAAGTATTGGAGTTTCAGCCTCAGCATCAGTCCTTCCAATGAACACCCAGGACTGGTCTCCTTTAGGATGGACTGGTTGGATCTCCTTGCTGTCCAAGGGACTCTCAAGAGTCTTCTCCAACACCACAGTTCAAAAGCATCAATTCTTCAGCGCTCAGCTTTCTTCACAGTCCAACTCTCACATCCATACATGACCACTGGAAAAACCATAGCCTTGACTAGACGAACCTTTGTTGGCAAAGTAATATCTCTGCTTTTTAATATGCTATCTAGGTTGGTCATAACTTTCCTTCCAAGGAGTCAGCGTCTTTTAATTTCATGCCTGCAATCACCATCTGCAGTGATTTTGGAGCCCCCAAAAATAAAGTCTGACACTGTTTCCACTGTTTCCCCATCTATTTCCCATGAAGTGATGGGACCAGATGCCATGATCTTCGTTTTCTGAATGTTGAGCTTTAAGCCAACTTTTTCACTCTCCTCTTTCACTTTCATCAAGAGGCTTTTTAGTTCCTCTTCACTTTCTGCCATAAGGGTGGTGTCATCTGCATATCTGAGGTTATTGATATTTCTCCCGGCAATCTTGATTCCAGCTTGTGCTTCTTCCAGCCCAGCGTTTCTTATGATGTACTCTGCATAGAAGTTAAATAAGCAGGGTGACAATATACAGCCTTGACATACTCCTTTTCCTATTTGGAACCAGTCTGTTGTTCCATGTCCAGTTCTAACTGTTGTTTCCTGATCTGCATATAGGTTTCTCAAGAGGCAGGTCAGGTGGTCTGGTATTCCCATCTCTTTCAGAATTTCCCACAGTTTATTGTGATCCACACAGTCAAAGGCTTTGGCATAGTCAATAAAGCAGAAATAGATGTTTTTCTGGAACTCTCTTGCTTTTTCCATGACCCAGTGGATGTTGGCAATTTGATCTCTGGTTCCTCTGCATTTTCTAAAACCAGCTTGAACATCTGGAAGTTCATGGTTCACGTATTGCTGAAGCCTGGTTTGGAGAATTTTGAGCATCACTTTACTAGCGTGTGAGATGAGTGCAATTGTGCGGTAGTTTGAGCATTCTTCGGCACTGCCTTTCTTTGGGATTGGAATGAAAACTGACATTTTCCAGTCCTGTGGCCACTGCTGAGTTTTCCAAATTTGCTGGCATATTGAGTGCAGCACTTTCACAGCATCATCTTTCAGGATTTGAAATAGCTCAACTGGAATTCCATCATCTCCACTAGCTTTGTAGTGATGCTTTCTATGGCCCACTTGACTTCACATTCCAGGATGTCTGGCTCTAGGTGAGTGATCACACCATCGTGATGATCTTGGTCGTGAAGATCTTTTTTGTACTGTTCTTCTGTAAGCTGCCGTCTATGGGGTCGCACAGAGTCGGACACGACTGAAGCGACTTAGCAGCAGCAGCAGTAGCAGTCTGTGTATTCTTGCCACCTCTTCTTAATATCTTCTGCTTCTGTTAAGTCCATACCATTTCTGTCCTTTATCGAGCCCATCTTTGCATGAAATGTTCCCTTGGTATCTCTAATTTTCTTGAAGAGATCTCTAGTCTTTCCCATTCTGTTGTTTTCCTCTATTTCTTTGCATTGATCGCTGAGGAAGGCTTTCTTATTTCTCCTTGCTATTCTTTGAAACTCTGCATTCAAATGGGAATATCTTTCCTTTTCTCCTTTGCTTTTTGCTTCCCTTCTTTTCACAGCTATTTGTAAGGCCTCCTCAGATAGCCATTTTGCTTTTTTTGCATTTCTTTTCCATGGGGATGGTCTTGATCCCTGCTTTCTGTACAATGTCATGAACCTCTGTCCATCAGACGTCCATCAGATAGGCACTCTATCAGATCTAGTCCCTTAAATCTATTTCTCACTTCCACTGTATAATCATAAGGGATTTGATTTAGGTCATACCTGAAGGGTCTAGTGGTTTTCCCTACTTTCTTCAATTTAAGTCTGAATTTGACAATACTGAGTTCATGATCTGAGCCACAGTCAGCTCCTGATCTTGTTTTTGCTGACTGTATAGAGCTTCTCCATCTTTGGCTGCAAAGAATATAATCAATCTGATTTCGGTGTTGACCATCTGGTGATGTCCATGTGTAGAGTCTTCTCTTGTGTTGTTGGAAGAGGGTGTTTGCTATGACCGGTGCATTCTCTTGGCAAAACTCTATTAGCCTTTGCCCTGTTCCATTCAGTATTCCAAGGCCAAATTTGCCTGTTACTCCAGGTGTTTCTTGATTTCCTACTTTTGCATTCCAGTCCCCTATAATGAAAAGGACATCTTTTTTGGGTGTTAGTTCTAAAAGGTCTTGTAGGTCTTCATAGAACCATTCAACTTTAGCTTCTTCAGTGTTACTGGATGGGGCATAGGCTTGGGTCACCATGATATTGAATGGCTTGCCTTGGAAACGAACAGAGATCATTCTGTCATTTTTGAGATTGCATCCAAGTAGTGCATTTCAGACTCTCTTGTTGACCATGATGGCTACTCCATTTCTTCTAAGGGATTCCTGCCCGCAGTAGTAGATATAATGGTCATCTGAGTTAAATTCACCCATTCCAGTCCATTTTAGTTCACTGATTCCTAGAATGTTGATGTTCACTCTTGCCATCTCTTGTTTGACCACTTCCAATTTGCCTTGATTCATGGACCTAACATTCCAGGTTCCTATGCAATATTGCTCTTTATAGCATTGGACCTCGCTTCTATCACCAGTCACATCCACAACTGGGTATTGTTTTTGCTTTGGCTCCATCCCTTCATTCTTTCTGGAGTTATTTCTCCACTCATCTCCTGTAGCATATTGGGCACCTAATGACCTGGGGAGTTTCTCTTTCAGTATCCTAACATTTTGCCTTTTCATACTGTTCATGGGGTTCTCAGGAAAGAATACTGAAGTGGTTTGCCATTCCCTTCTCCAATGGACCACATTCTGTCAGGCCTCTCCACCATGACCCGTCCATCTTGGGTGACCCCACGGGCATGGCTTAGTTTCATTGAGATAGACAAGGCTGTGGTCCGTGTGATCAGATTGGCTAGTTTTCTGTGATTATGGTTTCAGTGTGTCTGCCCTCTGATGCCCTCTCACGCACCTCCCGTCTCACTTGGGTTTCTCTTACCTTGGACGTGAGTTATCTCTTCACAGCTGCTCCAGCGAAGCGCAGCCGCTGCTCCTTACCTTGGATGAGGTCGCCCCCTCCTGACCTTGAATGTGGAGTAGCTCGTCTCGGCCGCTGCCCCCTGGTTAAGTTATTTAATCTACCAGAGCCTCAATTTCATCCAAAAATGAGGATAATAATAGTATCTATTTTTCGCAAAATCTGCTGATTATCTCTCACTATGCTTCTCCCCTTCTCCCTTAGCAAGAAAAACCCTGATTATTACCTGGTCCTACAACCAGCTGGAATAAACACTATCTATTGCAGCTTTTCTTACACCAAAGTCACATGACTGAATTAGGCTAAAAGGGACATAGACTGATATGCTGTGCAACTTCCAGAAAGTGTGCTTAGGGAGGGAGCGTGCCCTTCTTTGTTGCTTCTTCCTCCTTGCTGGCTGGAATTTTATGTAATGCCTGAATCACCAGCAGCCCTCCTGGACCATCAAGGTGATCTTAGGAATGGAGGTCACACATGGTAGAACAAGAAGGAAGGAGTGAGGAGTCTACCAATCCCAGCTTTGCCTTGCTTACTTCTGAATTTTTAAATTTTCTCGAAACCACTGATAGTTTGAATTTTCTCTCATTTATATTGGACTTGACCCTAAATGGATACATTTACCTCAAAAGCTTTTTGTGGAGATTAAATGGGTTAAGAGTTGGGTGAACAGCTTTAAACACTTAGTACATGGTCTGGGACAAAGTTAGTATTCAATATACAGTAGTTACTGTTCTCAATATTCTTTCAAGGAAAAGTAGGGTCACATGTGAGTGCTACATCTCTCACAAGAGAATTCCAAGCTGATTTGCATGTCGGATATGAGTGTGCATTGCTCTGAATGTGCCATCGTTCCTGACCCATGTGGACCTAGACCCCATATTCTATACTTCATGATCCTACTAGATTTGCCAGATAAAATAAAGAATTCTCAGATTTGAACTTTAGATCAACAACAAATAATGTTACAGTGTGAATATGTTCCAAATGTCACATGTTATTGTTTAGTCCCTAAGTCACACGAGACATATTTGTACTAAAACATTATTCACTGTTAATCTAAAATTCACATTTAACTGGGATTCTTGCGTTTTTATTTACTAAATCTGACAAACCTAGAACCCACCTCCTCTTGGTAGCTGGTTGTATTTAGTTGCTCAGTCGTGTCCGACTCTTTGCACCCCCATGGACTGCAACACACCAGGCTTCCCTGTCCTTCACCATCTCCCAGAGCTTGCTCAAACTCATGTCCATTCAGTTGGTGATGCCATCCAACCATCTCATCCTCTGTCATCCCCTTCTCCTCCTGCCTTCAATCTTTCCCAGAATGAGGGTCTTTTCTAACAAGTCATCTCTTAGCATCAGATGGCCAAAGTATTAGAGCTTCAGCTTCAGCATCAATCCTTCCAATGAATATTCAGGGTTGATTTCCTTTAAGACTGACTGGTTTGATGTCCTTGCAGCCTAAGGGACTTTCAGGGGTCTTCTCCAACACCACAGTTCAAAAGCTGGAGTAAGGATGGTTACAGATCAGGATCCTGATCCTGTGCGGGAAGGTTGCTGGGAGAGTTTTGGGGATGACCACGTATCTGGGAGATGTTGGGTTGTGATGCAGTCACAACAAAGTCCCCACTGACCCCTAGGGAACTCTGGAGTTGGATGCCCTGTAGAATGGTCTCGGACATGGACAATGGGTTTGGACATTTATTCCTTGTCTTCGGCCAGTCATTGGAGGCAGGCAACCAAAGAAGGGGCCTGACCTTGGGGGTTGTGGCTGTCAGGGGCTGAAAGTAGTTCCTGGAGAGGGGCTCAGCTAAGAATTATCAGTCATCGGCACCCCAACAACCCTAAGAGGAGACTCTCAGTGGCACACACTGGTATTCCCTACAGGCCTAGACGATGATCTCAGCAGAGGCCGTTGGTGGCCTGGCCACCAGGATCCTGGTGTCCCTCTGCCTGAGACAGCTATGCCCATCAGGGACACACAGAACTGTTGGTGACGACCAAGCAACCAGATCATTTCAGGGAGTTGAAAAAAGAAGCCTTCAAAAGAGGAGGAGTCTGTGACCAACTCACAGTGGTGACCCCTTAGGAGAGGGATATGACAAGCCCATTTCTACGTGTGAACTCCTGTAACCAGGACCCTAGAGTCATCTGGAATCCTGAACAAGTTTCTCAGGCTGTATGCCAGCTCTTACAACTGTTTTCTCCCTTTCTCACTGCAAGAGTATCCTGAAAACAGACCCCTATCATCTGGAGTGACCTCTGTATGCTAAAAAGAATCAGCATTGTAACCCTAACAACTGGGCCCCTGCTGATGGCCCAGTCTCAGAACAGAGTCTCATATGAGGAAGCACAGTCCAGGGACCAAAAGTTATTTGAAAGGAATTGACATTCATCGGCATCTAAAAAAGAACATAAGAAAGGGTCCAGGTTACAACCCACAGCCTCATTTCTCAGATTCTCACGTCTTCGCTCCCAACCTCCCAGCCCCTTCTGCTGCTCTGGAGCCAGCCTCTCACCTGCGTCCAGGCATGTCAAACCCTTGCTGTGCTTAGTCGCTCAGTCGTGTCGGACTCTTTGCGACCCCATGGGCTGTAGCCTGCCAGGCTCCTCTTTCATGGGAATTCTCCAGGCAAGAATACTGGAGTGATTTGCCATTTCCTCCTCCAGGGTATCTTCCCAACCCAGGGATCGAACCCAGGTCTCCCACAATGCAGATGAATTCTTTACCATCTGTGTCAAATGCTAACATCTCCCCATTCCTCCTCTTTGGTGGCTCTTCATTATGTGGATTGATGGCTTTTCTGGGTAAGTGATAGCCACTTTGGTCCCAGGTTTTGATCCCTTCACTTGCCCCATTCTTCAAATTTTCATTCCCAAACATCTGGCAAACACATCATTTTGAATTAATTTGGGGATGTCAGGATGCAGCAGAAACATGTCCACATCATAAATCTTAATCACCACAAAGATGATTTAAAAAAAAAAAAAACACCTACCATTTATTGAGCAAATACTATGTGTCAGGCCATTTAGTCCTCTTGTAAAACCCTGATGTGTAGAGAATATCTGTATTGAAGTCCAGGTGTACTGAACCCTAAAGTCCACCCCATTCTATGCCTCTCTAAGAAACAAACAAACAAACAAAACAAAAAAAGCAAAGCCTGGGATGACAAGTTTGCAGGCGATTCTTCTGCAGCGCCTGTTAAGGCTTTAATATACCCCATTTTTCTCTCTCTCTTTAGCTACATAGCACCACAAAACCCCAAACAAACACACAACAAAAACTAAAAACAAACCAAAAAACCCTCCCAAATGCCAGCCACATTCCAGCATCCCTTTGAAAGGAGAAGCTGTTGCTGTTTTAACGTAGCTTTCAGTAGACCTCTATAGTACACGGGAAACAATCATTTCAGGAACAAGTTCTGATGGAATCATTTTCCTGTTGATAGACATACAGGATGGTCTGGTGGTGAATATTTTAGCTCTTTGTCTCGGTCACTGTTTTTGTCTCCTGCTTACCAGGAGACATTTTTTAAAGGCTGAAATTACAGGCACCTTTGCTGGGAAGCAGGATTCCTGGGCAGGTGATAGGCAGTGGAATAATCTCTGAATCTCAGGGGAAAAAAAAGCAGTTCTTTTCTTAGGAATGTTCCCAGTTCTGCACTGAGAGGGCCTCTAGGTATGATATGGCCTCTTGTTTGTTATTCTGGGGCAGGTAGGGTCCTGTGAGATAAGCAGATACTGGCCTACAGAGATGGTGACCAGAGACCCATGTGCTCCCACCTGCAACACAGCCGCCCGTGGGGGGCCTCCAGAAAAGTAGGCTCCACCGCTGACAGAAGCACCCGGGGTGAATGGGGAGCTCCTGGCCTGACAGACCAAGAGTAAATTCCTGACTTCCTTGGAATGTGGGCTTCAGGCAGCAAGGAGGGGAGTTATGGAAAAGGAGGCTGGCGTTTCCTTCTAGGGTACGCCATGTGTGTCTGACTCATGGTGGAGCTTGTCCAGGATGGTTAAGAGGTGTGCATGAGGGAATTCCCTAGTGGTCCAGTGGTTAGGACTCAGAGCTTTCACTGCTGAGGACCTGGGACCAATACCTGGTTGGGGAACTAAGATCCTACCACAAGCTTTGCAGCATAGCCACCAAAAAAAAAAAAAAAAAAAAAAAAAAAATGGTGTGTGTGTGTGTGTGTGAGTTTCTATGAGAATATAAATTTTTTCTCATTTTGAATATAAATACACATCTCTAATAAAAACAGACATGGGATTTCCTGGATTCCTCCCGTCCAGGTGATACCCAGGGTCTGTGCCCATCTCTGGGCCTTGGCTGCAGTGGATGTCGGGTTCTGTGGTTTGACTGTCAGCCCCTCCCACTGCTTATCCTCTCCCATCTCAGCCTTCCCCCTTCCCGCCCTGTCACCCCCCACCCCAAAGTTCTGAAGGGCTCTGCCCAGCTTGGGTCCCAGTAATCTTTCACCTGAAGCCCCAGTGGCACTCAGAACCCTAACCTTCCCATCAGAAGCCCCTGGGACTCTAAAGGCTCCCCCTGAGGCAGCAACCCGAGCCTCCCCCAGGGCAGGTGCTCAGCAAACACAGCCATCTCTGCTGGCCACCCTGTGTCCACCTCCTTTCCTTTAGTTCCCAAACGAACTGCCCTCCCTGGTCCCCCATAACTCAGGGTGAAAGACGTGTGTGTGTGGGAACCTTTCACTCCCAGATGGTGATGGAACCCAGCTGGACAGGAGGCAAAGACTGTGGGCTCCGTGCATCCTCCATGCTCACAGCTGTGCCTGGCTGCATCCTCAGCCCCCTCCTCCAGGCCAGATCACATCTACACGTGACCACAGGTGCTGAGCGTGCAAGGAAGCAAAGCAGGGAGCTGGCAGTGTAAGGGCAGAGGTCAGTGTGTTTCAGCCCTTGGAGAGCTCCTATTTCCACGCAGAAAGGGAGGAGGCCTGGGAGGGAGCCATCAACCCAGGAGACTTGGAATTTAACTTTCAGGGCTCCAGCGCCTGCCATTCCACTTCACACGTGGGATGATCCCTTCCCAGGCAGGGATGAGCGTTCAGCTTCCTGGAGCCCCCTCGTCAGGCGGGGAGGGGCTCCTGGCTGGGAATGAAGGGGTCAGAAATGGGGAACTGTTAGTTGCTCAGTCGTGTCTGACTCTCTGTGACCCAGTGGACTGTAGCTTTCCAGGCTTCTCTGTCCATGGAGTTCTCCAGGCAAGAATACTGGAGTGGGTAGCCATTCCCTTCTCCAACTCAAGGATTGAACCTGAGTCTCCTACGTTGCAAGTGGATTCTTTACCCTCTGAGCCACCAGGGAAGCAAGCATCTGGGTAAATCTTAGAATCAACTTGTGCCCTTCCACTGGCCTTTGGCATTCAGCAGGCCCAGCAGAGCACACATGGTAAAGAAAGCTCTGAAATAACGGGACTGGCACACAAAGATAACAGAAAAAATACCATGCAGTGTGGCGGGGCTCAGAATAGACCCAAACTGAAAATACCAGAGATGTTCATAAGAAGGGACATTTTTTTAAAAGTAGCACAGTCACAAAAGAGAATACCAGCTAATTCTTGGAAACCAGTGATGTGCCTGGTCAGACAATATGGCATTCTTGTCTCTGTTGACCAACATAGCTGAATATTGGTGACGTCACGCAGTTCAAACGTTGGCCTGTGTTTATATAGTGGTCAACCATAATATAAGTGAAAATGCAGGTGCTTAAACGATAAGCAAATAAGATCAAGTAGCTTGTGGCTTCCTGTCTAAGACATATCTTGGCCCCCCATCTCCGCATCCCCAGCATCCACCTGGTCCTGGGCACCATCCTGTCTCTCCTGGACGACCCCAGCTGTCTCCCCTCCCCTCTCCCCGCTGCCAGCCTTGCCAGGTGGACTTCTAAACACACAGACATGTCCCCATCCAAGCCCTGCCCAAACCCTTGAGGACTCATCTTTGCCCTAAGATAATGTCCAGGGCACGGCCCGAGCAAGTCCACCATTGGCCGCCCTGTCTTTAGCTGCTTGTCCTTCCCCAAGGATACTGTGTTCTGCTTTGCCTCCAGGACTTTTCACACACTATCCCTGTGTGAGAACAGACCAGACTAGGTAATAACCATTTGTTGAGCGTTTACCATGTGCCAAGTGCAATTCTGATCCTCGTAACGGCTCTATCATCTCTGTTATGAATTTCATAAAATGGAGGATTGGAGTGGCTCCTGAGTGTAGGTGACGGGAACCCAGGCAACCCTGTTACAGAACCTACGCTCCCAGCCACCTCACAACCCATGACTCTCTACGGCTGCACCTTCAGCTCCGAGAGTGGGGCCAGGCGAACTGCAGAACCACACCCTGGAAAGAGTTCTCATCAGCACCTCCTGGGCATTGGGAGGGGTGTGAGGCCCTTGGCCTCAGGCAGGGCAGGATGGGGTGTGGGGATCTGGCTCTGAGTCCGACTCTGCTATTTCCTGGCTGAGGTCCTGGAGCCAATGACCTAGCTGCATTGGGCTTCAGTTTCCCTTTCTGTAAAATGGGAGTTAAAGACAGTACCTCACTCCTGCGGCTGAGGTGGGGGAAAGAGGGATGATGCAGATAGAATACTGAATGCCTGGCTCACATCAAGTCAAGTCTCAGCAAACTGTAGCTCTTTTTAAATATCATGTAGTAATATATATATATGTGGAATCTAGAAAAATGGTGTAGTGTGTTAGTCGCTCAGTCCAACTCTTCGCGACCCCATGGAATATAGCCCGCCAGGCTCCTCTGTCCATGGAATTCTCCAGGCAAGAATACTGGAGGCGATTACCATTCCCTTCTCCAGGAGATCTTCCCGACCCAGGGATCGAACCCAGGTCTCCCACATGGCACACAGATTCTTTACTGTTTGAGCTACCAGAAAAGTGGTACAGATGATCTTATTTGCAAAGCAGAAACAGAGACACAGGGGTAGAGAACAAATTATATGAGTACCAAGGGGAAAGATGGGGGTGGTGGTGGGAGGAATTGGAAGACTGGAATTGACACATATACACTATTGATACTATATGTAAAACAGATAACTAATGAGAACACGGGCTTCCCCGCTGGCTCAGTGGTAAAAAAAAAAAAAAATCTGCCTGCAATGGTGGAGATGCAGATGTGGGTTTGATCCTTGGGTTGGGAAGATCCCCTGGAGGAGGAAATGGCAACCCACTCCAGTATTCTTGCCTGGAAAATCCCATGGACAGAGGAGCCTAACAGGCTACAGTCCATTAGGTTGCAGACAGTCAGGCACAACTGAGCACAAACACACAATGAGAACGTTCTGTACAGCACAGGGAATCGACTCATTGCTCTGTGGTGACCTGAATGGGAAGGAAGGCCAGAAGGGAGGGGATATATATTAGATACACACACACACACACGTATAACCAATTCACTTTGCTGTACAGCAAAAACTAATGCAATATTGTAAAGTAACTATATTCCAATAAAAATTAATTTTAAAAAATTGTAGCTGCTCTTGCTCCTTCTATTGTTGCATTATCATCACCATCATGACCTGTGCATGGAAGATGAAATGGGGGGTCAAAGGAAAGCTGTCTCTAGGAGCCATCTTGCTTTTTCTGGTCCCAGGGTCCCAAAAGTGGAAGCTCCCATTTTCTGAAGATTTTTTTCTAAATCGGGAACAGAACTCATTTGCAGGAGCTGAGTCGCTTCGACCGCTGAAGCCCACTCCCGACAAGGAACCTCGTCTAAGCAAGTGCTCAGTACCCAGACACGTGTTCACAGACTCCAGAGCCCAGGCAGGGTTCCTGCCCTGCTAGACCCCACTTCCTCATCCACGCGACAGCGAGGAGTGGTGACCATGAGCTGAGAGGACGAGGTGAAGTTCCAGTCTGCTGACTGGCCCCGGTGGGTGGTTGGTCACTGGGTGCTGTCTGTACCCTGAGACTGGGCCCCACCCTCTAGCCGGGTGGCCCTGGGCACAGCTCGTGGCCTCTCTTGGCCGCTCTCGTTGCTGATAGAGGGGGTGAGTCCTCTTTTCCAGGGCGTGTCTCCCCAGCCTCTCAGCATCAGAATGGAATGAGAACAGGGCTTTCTCATCGCTCAGGCTGGGCGTGGGCTTCTTCCCCGCGCCTTCCAGCTTCCCGAGGTGTGCCTGAGCCCACGAGAACAATTAGGTCTAATATTTATTGAGCACTTCTCCAGGCCTCTTCTTCCTCTTCACAGCAGCCCTGGCAGTGGGTGGCCTTAACCCCTTCCTGACAATGACCCCTGTGCACACAGAGAGGTTAAGCCATCTGCTCATATGGCGGAGCTGGTGAGAGGCCAGCGGGGCACCCACGTGACTGAGACCCACCCCGAAACAGGCACACCATGAGTACTAATGAGAGTGGTTCTGAGGCCCCCGGCCCCTCCAAGCCCTCCACAGGCCTGCCAGACGTCACCTCGGGCTCCCCAGCTCTCCACATCTCTACATTCACTTCCCCAAACTGCCGCCTCGCAGCTGCCCCCCTCCCCAGCTCTGTGGGGACTGGGAGGGGGCACTGAGATCACGGGGAGGGGCCGCCCCACAGCCAGAGGCCTCACCCCAAAGCAGCTCTGGGGACCTTGCCGGCCCTTTGTCAGCCTCACACACTCATTAAGCCGGGTTGAACCAAAGGTCAGGGTTTACTGCATATCCAGAAAGATCCCCGTTGCTCAGTCCAGCCCAGACACCAGCCCTGTGAAAGGGCTCTGGGCTCTCCCTGCCATTTCCACAGAAGTTTTTATGACTCGGTGGCTGAAAAAATCAGAGCCGGGCCGAGAGATGCTCTTGGCTCCCTGTGAGCCAGCAGCGAACTGGCCCAGTGGCCGGGAACCTCCAGGGCTGTGGAGGCATGAGCCCAGAAGGGGTCCTGTGGCTCTTTCCTTGGCTGCAGAGAGTCAAGTTGGCCCAGCAAAGGAATGAGAGAGGATGCAGCAGAAGGCAAGGGCAGGGAGACCTTGCCAGAGGAAGGATTTCCCAGAGTGATCGGACCTGGAACACGAGTGATGTGTGTTGGAGGTTCTCCTGCAGACAGAGGTGCAGACAGAAATAGAAGTCCCAGGGCAGGTTCTCAAATTCCTCCTCCTTGCAGTAGATTTTTTAAGTGGCCCCATTCCCCATCACTCCCTCTAGCCTCACCCTTTGCTGTGACTGGGTGGCACCTCCCACTAACAGGTGGGGTCTGTCCTGCCTCCTGGAATCTGGGCTGGCCTGTGACTAGCTTTGGACAAGTCTTATGCATGCGGTACCAGCCCTAGGCCATGAGAGGCCTTGCACACTTCCACTCTGATTCTTAGATGCCTGCCTCTGCTGGATATAAGCTGGAGCTGGCCACCTGGAGAATGAGAAATGGGGAGGGGTGGGCGGGTACCTGGCACCCTTCTCACACCAGACACACACCTAGGGAAAGAGTGGGGGGAACTTGAGTCTGGATGATATAGTCAGAGCCCTTGGATCAAGCTATATGTATATCAGTATACTTCCTAACACCCCGATTAGCCAGGAAAATATCTCCCTTGTCCTTCCCTAACCCAGTGTGAGCAGGGTTTTCTGTCATTGGCCCAGAGAGGCCAAGATACTCACATGAGGTCACACAGCAAATCATGTCTGAGTCAGGACTGGACATGAAGATGCAGAGTCCCAGTTTAGGATTCCTTCCTCTTCCTTGTAGTGAGGAGGGTCAGCTGGCCTTGTTCCCACCCCAAGCATATTTTACGTGAATGTCCATAAACTTGAGAAGCAAAGGAGACAGGGGTCAGGGTTTCAAAGCAATTAGGCTGGATTCTTACGAGGCTGTGCAAAGTGGTCTGGTCCAGGTGGACCTTGGAGTCCCACACTAGGGAATTCTGGATCTGAGAGCCTCTGATTGGGGCTGAAAATGCAAACAACAGACTTGTGGTTACCTCCCGGGTCCGTGTCTTATCGGTCATGATACCTATATTCCATAAACCTCTGTCCTCACTTTTAAACTGGTCATAGCAATATACCAATGTCATTCACTGAGTCATCTGACTAACATGTATTGACCAGCTACCATATGCCTGGCACTCTGCTGAGCAGTGGTCAGAATGCACAAGAGGGCAGAACCCCTGCCTGGTGCTTACAGCCTGGGGGTCTCTCAGGGTTGATGCGAAGGTTAAATGAAGACCACACACAACCAAGGGAGTTTGTGCAGGGTGGAGGGGGCGTGGAACTCTGCATCTCAATTATGGGGGCTGTTACATTACCGTGTTTGTCAAAAGTACATTTACTAACAAAATAAAACTCTACATTTACTATACATAAATTCTAGCTCAGTAAATAAAAGATATGAAGTTTCATTAAAAAAAAAACACAAACAAAAAACAGAGAACATCTTTCCCTCCCGCTATAGGAGTTAGGTTTATTTTGCAAGTGAAGGAGAAAAGCTTTACATACAATGAAAGATGGACTCATTAAATAAAAAATTCAAAACAAAGTCAGCCAGGTGGATATTTGGGGAAACAAAATCCCCAGTGGAGTAAGCAGCTGTGCAAAGGCCCTGGGGCAGCAACGTGCTCACTAGGCTCCAAGCACAGCAGTGGCTGGGTGGAGCAGAGCGCTGGGAGGTGGATCAGAGGTGCAGCAGGAAAGTCGAGTCATGAGGACACTGGCCCAAGAATAGGACATTGGAGTTTATTCTGAGCCAGATGGGAGCCAAGCCTTGAGGTGTGAGAGTGCCGTGACCAGGCAGCCCCTTCACCCTGGCAGGCTCCGTTCACAAAGCGGAAAGCGCAAGGTGGTGTATTATAAGCAGCCATGAACACCAGGCCAGGGATTGTTTGTGAACAGAAGCTTTTAGCCCCGTGTCAGAATCACCCACACTTCCCTCCCACCTGCAGAGTTTTCCACCTTGAGGAAACAACACCAGGGCCGTTATTTGAAAGATTTGCTTTCCTTTTTCTCTAACAACATAAAACGCTGACAAGTGAGAAGGACCCATCTATGTCCAGACCCACCCGTCTGTATCTCAACTGTGATCACCTGCCATGAAACTGGAGACCAGAGACAGGGCCCCACATCAGACGGACGTCTTGGAGCCTTGGCATGATACACGGCCATATTTGCCAACAAGTTAAAGAAAAAAAAAATGATGTTTTGCATGATCCAGGATTTACACGGTGCAGTCTTGGAGGTGTCACCTTTCTCCCCTTTTCTATCTCAGCAATCATCTTAAATTCTACTCAAAACAAAGAACTCCCTGTTGGCAGTTAATCCTCAAAGGGGGAGCTTTGTTTGAGACTAAAAAAACCTCTTTCAACTATGTTGGCAAGGAGCTGGCATTCCTTGTGCCAACCCGGCCTGGTATGTCCAGCTCTGACTACAAGCCTGCATTTGGGAGCTTAAGTTCATTTTTTTTCCCACTCCTTGCAAGGAGAGCTCTGTGTCACACAACCCATTTGTGGAGCAGGTAGAAGGGGATGAAAGTGGAATTAGGACAGAAACAGGAAGGAAAGCAGGGGAGGGGGAAGGGGTCTCGGGGTGCGCTGGGGGAAGGGACGCTGAGGACAGTGGGGAGCCTGGGGCCTCGGGGAGCTTCCTTCCAGCCCAATGGACCTGTGAAAGGATCTGCTTTTGTTTTAGTTTTCAGGGCTGCATAATGAATGGCCACAGATGGCGGCTTGAAACAGCACCACCTATTTGCTCTCATTTCTGTAGGACTGGAGTTCACAGTATAACCAGGGCCCCCTCTCAAGGTCTCCCAGGCTGAACTTGAGGTATCAGCCAGCCTGTCTTCTCCTTAGAAGCTCTCATTTCTTTTTCCAGCACACAGAGTTGTAGCAAGATCCATCTCTGATGGTGGAAGGACTCAAGCCCTGTGTCCTCACTGGCCGTCAGTCCCATCCTGGCGACATGGCCCCTTCTGCTTTCAAAGCTGCCAATAGAGACTCTCCTGTGTGTTAAATTCTTTCTGTGGGTTGTTCAGGAAAGATCTTGTCTCTTTCCAGGGTTCATCTGGTCGGATCAGGCCCACTGAGAACCAGCTCCTTTCTTAAGGTCGTGCTAAGCTGCTTCAGTTGTGTCTGACTCTCTGCAGCCCCATGGACTGTAACCCAAGGCTTCACTGTCCAGGGGATTCTCCAGGCAAGAATACTGGAGAGGGTTGTCATTTCCTCCTCCAGGGGATCTTCCTGACCCAGGGATCAAACCCACATCCCTTATGTCTCCTGCATTGGCAGGTGGGTTCTTTACCACTAGTGCCACTGGGAAGCGCTTCTTAAGGTCACTTCTTAAGGCCCATAACATATCTGTCCACAGGCCCAGCTCCTGATGCTGATGACTATGCTAAGGGGTCATCCTAAAATTATGTCTGCTTGCTCTTTCTTCATGGTACTTAGTGGACTTTCAGGGGCACTTGCCAATGCCAGGCCTCAGAAGCGCCAGCTAGGAGCCTGAGAAAGCCTCAAACTCTTTATCAAGGCAGGGAGCTGGGGACTGAGACTGGGAGTCAGATGGACAGGGGCATCAATCTCAGCTTTTGATCACGTGACTGTCCATTAGGGTGGAATGGGTTATGCTGTGGTAACAAACAGTCCCACATCTAAATAGCTCAAACTACAAAGTGTACCTCTCATCCATAACACCTGCCCATCGCAGAGCAGCAGAGGGACAGTGCTCACCATGGGCACCCAGGGACCCAGGTAGACAGAGCAGCCACTCTCTCAGTTGTGGCCAGTAGCCAGATGTGAGGCAAAAGAGGATACAGTCAAAGCAAATAACCCGGCCTCACCCCACCCCGAGAAGGCAGGGAAGTGCTCACAGAAATAGTGAGCTGGGCTGTTTTTGAACAGCCCTCTTGAAATGGGCAGGTGCTCTTTGATGCTCTTCACCTGTATCTGAGCCTCCGTTTTCTCATCTGTAAAATGAACGCAGGAGAGCAGACTACAGAGGTGAGGATAAACAGGCACTGAGGGCTTGATAGAGCAAGGGCCACTCGTGAACTTGTCTGCTCCCCTTGGGATGGGTGGTATGAACATTTCCACCTTATCGAGGAGGAAACTAAGGCCCAGAGAAGTGAAGGTCGCACACAGGCAAGTGGTGGGTTTGAATTCAGGTCGACCTGACATCGGGCTTCCCAGGTGGCGCTAGTGGTAAAGAACCTGCCTGCCAACACAGGAGACACAAGGAGATCGACATATAAATCCCTGGGTTGGGAAGATCCCCTGGAGGAGGAATTGACAACTCACTTCAGTATTCTTGCCCAGAGAATCCCGTGGACAGAGGAGCCTGGTGGGCTATGGTCCATAGGGTTGCACAGAGTCAGACACGACTGAAATGACTTCGGGTCGCACAAAGGCACGACCTGACTTCAGTGCCCTCTCTCTATATACCCTCCCCTAAGAGCCCCTTATCTGACTTTCAGCTCCTGCCTCCAGGCTTCTTAGATCAGCACAGGTCTCAAGGTATGATTTCTTTCTAGCCTCACCATGCAGAGATCTAGTCAACCACTGCACCTGATCTGAATAGCAGTTTGATTGACTTCGTTTTTTATTCTGAACAGCTGGTTCCTAAGAGACTCACTTTATTACACTCTGCCAAGTCCTCATGGCTGGCATTCACCCCAGAAATCACTTAAGCCAGGAATAGTTTCCATCAGGAAGGGAGAGTGTGTCTACCGGGTGCTGATGGCAGGTCCCTTCAGCTATTGTCCATCCTTCAAACGCACAATGGGAATTTCACACTATCTGTGATGCCATTTACCAGGATTTAAAATGTTGTGATACATGTATGTGTATGGTTGAATCCCTTCGCTGTTCACCTGAAACCATCACAACATTGTTAATCAGCTGTACCCCAATACAAAATTAAAAGTTAAAAATAAAATAATAAGTTGCACCAGGGACCGGGGGTAGGGATGGGGGTAGGAGGAGAAATGAGGAGTGATTGCTAGTGGGTACAGGCATTATTTGTGGGGAGTGATGAAAGTTCTGGATTTAGATGGTGGTGAGAGTTGCACAGCCTTGTCAACATGCTGAAAACCACTAATTGTATACTTTAAAATGATGCATATTATAGTATGTGAATTCTGTCTCAATTAAGAAATGTCATCTTATTGGTTTCTGCCATACGTCAACAGAAACCAACAAAATTCTGTAAATCAATTATCCTTCAATTAAAATAATAAGAAATGTCATCTTGCTTGGTATTACAGCCTATTTCACAGTTAGAGTCACAAATCCACTCTTTTTCTGTGCAGTGTTCATTTCCCTGGTTTCTTTCCATGGTGAAAGTGTCCCATTTTTCCTGAGAAATTGCCCTTCCACCACTGACTTTGGCCACACAAAAAAAATGAGCAAAGGACTTGACATTTCTCCAAAGAATATATACACATGGTCAATGGGCACCTAAAAAGACACTCAGCATCACCTGTCATTAGGGAAATGGTTTTCTTTCGGTTGTTGAGTTGTAGGAGTTCTTTACATATTCTGGATACTAGATGTCTTTTTTTCTTTTTTTTTTTTTTTTTACTTTACAATATTGTATTGGTTTTGCCATACATCAACATGAATCCGCCACAGGTATACACGTGTTCCCCATCCTGAACCCCCCTCCCACCTCCCTCCCCATACCATCCCTCTGGGTCATCCCAGTGCACCAGCCCCAAGCTTCCTGTATCCTGCATTGAACCTGGACTGGCAATTCGTTTCTTATATGATATTATACATGTTTTAATGCCATTCTCCCAAATCATCCCACCCCGTCCCTCTCCCACAGAGTCCAAAAGACTGTTCTATACATCTGTGTCTCTTTTGCTGTCTCGCATACAGGGTTATCATTACCATCTTTCTAAATTCCATATATATGCGTTAGTATACTGTATTGGTGTTTTTCTTTCTGGCTTACTTCACTCTGTATAATAGGCTCCAGTTTCATCCACCTCATTAGAACTGATTCAAATGTATTCTTTTTAATGGCTGAGTAATAGTCCATTGTGTATATGTACCACAGCTTTCTTATCCATTCATCTGCTGATGGACATCTAGGTTGCTTCCATGTCCTGGCTATTATAAACAGTGCTGCGATGAACATTGGGGTACACGTGTCTCTTTCCCTTCTGGTTTCCTCAGTGTGTATGCCCAGCAGTGGGATTGCTAGGTCGTATGGCAGTTCTATTTCCAGTTTTTTAAGGAATCTCCACACTGTTCTCCATAGTGGTTCTACTAGTTTGCATTCCCACCAACAGTGTAAGAGGGTTCCCTTTTCTCCACATCCTTTCCAGCATTTATTGCTTGTAGATTTTTGGATCACAGACATTCTGACTGGCATAAAACGGTACCTCATTGTGGTTTTGATTTGCATTTCTCTGATGAGTGATGTTGAGCATCTTTTCATGTGTTTGTTAGCCTATTCAATGAGTAACTTCAAAAGTTGGTTGACTAACACTGACATTTAAAACTGATAAGGAAAAACTCAAATGCCTGCTCCTGCGGTTGGATGGTCATTATGACGGGTTGAAAAGATGGAAGTTGGGGTCGCTCCAGGCTGCAGCACAGGACCCTTGTTAAAGCCAGGATGTGGCCCTCATGCTTTGTCTCTTTTTAAAAAACTTTAGATACTAATGTTATGAATATCTGTGTTACTGACTTCCGGATTTGTTTGAAAAAGGACTAAATTATTACAGAAACAGTCAAAGTTCCATTTCCCCTCCTTAATCCCATGCCCGTGGCTCCATTAGGAATTGTTGTTATTTAAAGCCACTTTCCTGAGGAATTCAAGGCTGTTCATAAGAGAAAAGAGTTCAAAGTGCTAGTCTCTCAGTCATGTCCAACTCTGCGACCCCATGGACTGTAACCCACCAGGCTTCTCTGTCTATGGGATTCTCCAGGCAAGAATATTAGAGTGGGTTGCCATTTCCTTCTCCAGGGGATCTTCCTGACCCAGGGAGATCACATTGGCAGGCAGACTATACCATCTGAGCCACCAGGGAAGCCCAGAAGACAAAATACAGATACAATTAAATGCTGACTGAGTGGAAGTCAGCTGCTGCTAAGTCACTTCAGTCGTGTCCGACTCTGTGCGACCCCATAGACGGCAGCCCACCAGGCTCCCCCGTCCCTGGGATTCTCCAGGCAAGAACACTGGAGTGGGCTGCCATTTCCTTCTCCAATGCATGAAAGTGAAAAGTGAAAGTGAAGTCTCTCAGTCGTGTCTGACTCTTAGCGACCCCATGGACTGCAGCCTACTAGGCTCCTCCATCCATGGGATTTTCCAGGCAAGAGTACTGGAGTGGGGTGCCATTGCCTTCTCCAGGGGATCTTCCTGACCGAGGGAGATCACATTGGCAGGCAGACTCTACCATCTGAGCTACCAGGAAAGCCCAGAAGACAAAATACAGATACAACTAAATGCTGACTGAGTGGAAGTCAGAGCAGGTAATAAACTTGCTTGAGCTCACCCTTCTTGTTCCTGAGCTCTTAAGAGGTCACCCAAATTCTGTCACCCATCAAGGCACCATATCCCCTCTCCTGCTTGGCGGAGAGTGGCCAGGACATTACCTTGATGTCAGGAAGGAAATGGTCACAGCTGGGTGTGACCTATTCATGGTTGGGAGGGCATGGTGGTCAACTTGGTTCACCAAGCAGGGCCCAAGAAAAGGGAAATTGTGCCACTGGAGGAACATGGAGGGGGGAGGATTACACTGAGAGAAACGTCTGACAGGAAGACAAATATCATACTGTATTGCTTCTTGTTCTAAGTCATGTCTGACTCTTTGCAATGCTAAGGACTGTAGCCAGCCAGGTTCCTCTGTCCATGGAATTCTCCAGGCAAGAATACCAGAGTGGGTTGCCATTCCTTTTTCCAGGAAATCTTTCCAACCTAGGGATCAAACCCAAGTCTCCTGCATTGCAGGCAGATTCTTGACAGTCTCCAGGGAAGCCCTATGTGGAGTCTAAAACCCTGATAGCCAAAGAGTGAAATGGACAAACTAGTAGGTTACAGGTGGGTGGAGGGAAGGGGGGAGTGGCGTAAGAGGTACACACTATCAGGTGTGAAATCAGCTAAAAGGATATCCTGTACAACATGGGGAATAGAGCCAATATTTTATAGTAAGGGTCAGTGGAATCTAACCTTAGAAATTATAAATCTCTAGACTATACATATAACTGTCAGTTCAGTTTAGTTCAGTCACTCAGTCGTGTCCGACTCTGAGACCCCATGGACTGCAGCACGCCAGGCCTCCCTGTCCATCACCAACTCCCAGAGTTTACTCAAACTCTTGTCCATTCAGTCGGGGAGGCCATCCAGCCATCTCACAGCCATCCTGTGTCATCCCCTTCTCCTCCCACCTTCTATCTTTCCCAGCATCAGGGTCTTTTCAAATGAGTCAGTTCTTCGCATCAGGTGGCCAAAGTATTGGAGTTTCAGCTTCAGCATCAGTCCTTCCAAAGAATATTCAGGACAGATTTCCTTTAGGATGGACTGGTTGGATCTCCTTGCAGTCCAAGGGACTCTCAAGAGTCTTCTCCAACACCACAGTTCAAAAGCATCAATTCTTCAGCGCTCAACTTTCTTTATAGTCCAACTCTCACATCCATACATGACCACTGGAAAAACCATAGCCTTGACTAGACAGACCTTTATTGGCAAAGTATGTCTCTGCTTTTGAATATGCTATCTAGGTTGGTCATAACTTTCCTTCCAAGGAGTAAGCGTCTTTTAACTTCATGGCTGCAGTCACCATCTGCAGTGATTTTGGAGCCCAAACCTGTAGCTTTCATAAGATTGTCGAGCAAGCTTTACTTCAGTAAAGAAAAAACAACAACAACTGCTATGGACAAGGTCTCCATGATTGATTTAAATTTCCCTGTGGCTGCTTTGAAATTCTTATTAATTGTAGACTCAATCCGGTCCATTTAGGGTTGCTTGACATAAAAAATAATAATTTAAGACTTCCAGTTACATGTGACTTCTAAACAAACAATGAATACTTTTTAAAATATGTCCCATGCAATTTGTAGGACATACTTATCCTAAAGAGTTACTTGTCATTTATCTGAAACCTAGATGTCACTGGGCATCCTGTATTCTACCTGCCAACCTGTGCCCATCCCCTCCACGTGACAAGAGGAATATGGCTAGGACACAGCAGCTGGAGTTGGATCCAGGTTCTTTCACTTAACATGACACTGTGGGATGAACAGAGACAAGATTTATCTCTTCTGTAAAATTGGTTCTAAAGAAAAATATGTGCTGTACCTTGAATGGGGAAAAGACCAGGGTCCAGGTTTTTCGTGAGGAGATGTTTCTGCTCCAAGCCTCAGGGCAGACGGGGAGGCTGAGTCTGAGGCCGACCTCTGAGTCTCTGGCTTTGCCCTCACTGAGACCTTGGGGCTTCCTCCAGCCATAACTTTGTGAGAGAATCTGGGGTTCCAGGGGGCAGAGGAGGGGGGAAGGATAATTGGGAGCGAAAACACACTGACATTGAGTGTCCACATGCCAGGCTCTGAGTCGAGTCCCCGGGGTGCAAAGATGAGCAAGAGAAATCGTGCAGTCGGCGAGCTTCCCAAGATGTGGAGGGCACACGACCCATGGATGCTGCTAACACAGAGAGTGCGATGCTGAGCGGCGGGGGCCAGACCTGAGATTCCGTAATTCTGACAACCTGGGCGCTAGATGCTACTGGTACAAGACCACACGCTGAGCAGCCAGGGGCTGTGTCACGTAGGGGATGACGGGGCGGAAATTTGGTCCTGGGGGCAAAATTGGGTCAGCCAACCCAACTTGCCCTCACTTGTGAGAAGCTGTCACTTGAGCTGAGCAGCATGCATGCATGCTCAGTCACTCAGTCATTTTCAACTCTTTGCGACCCCATGGACTGTAGCTTGCCAGGCTCTTCTGTCCATGGGATTCTCCAGGCAAGAATACTGGAGTGGGTTGCCATGCCCTCCTCCAGGGGATATTCCCAACCCAGGGATTGAACTCGTGTCTCCTGCATTGGCAGGCATATTCTTTAAAACTGAGCCCCCTGGGAAGCCCGCTGGTCTGAGAAGAAAGAACTTTTATTCTGATGAGGAACCTAGAGTGGGAGGGATTTTCTGGGGGGAGATGAGGGATTGCAGCCCCAGACCAGGGTGCTGACTGAGCTGGACAAGGGCCTTGGTGTCTGTGGAGAAGAGTCACAGTTAGCAGAGGCCTTGAGGCCCTGAGTCCCTGCCCTCCTGTGTCCCTGGTCACTCACTAGGATCTGGCCACACAGCAGACAGTAATTGAGGACAGCATGTTGTCACTAAGTGCCTGGCGTCCACATGAAGAGGCAATGCACCCTCCACCCTGCTGTCCCCCTGCTGACCACCCTCCAGGATGAGGCAGGAGGTGGGGACTGATTCTTTGATGTGGGGCTGCTTCTGGCAGTTACCCAGACGACCTGCTCGTGAAATCAAATATAAGGGGTTGGAATACTTTTATGGGGGGCTTTTCTGCTTCCAGCAAATTCCAGGGCAAGATTTTACAGTCCCTTGATTCCAAGTCTCCTCTTGCCCCTGACTCCCCGGTGTCTGAAAGTCAGTGTCCTGGAAGCCACACTGGCCCCCTTGTCCTCCACCAAGGCCTGGACTCAGTGCATAGTGAAGGGAAACTTGAGAGGCCCATGGCCGTGGCATTTCCATGGGACACCTGGCAGCCTGTTCTCCCTGCAGAATAATACGGGATGGCCCAGGGTGGACCGGAGAGATGCAGAAATATGTGTGGAGACCAGATATGAAGGCTGAGAGGGGAGATTGCCGAGAGACAGATGCAGTGCTGGTGAGACTCACAGACAGGTGGAGACAGCAGGCCAGGCATGAAGGGACAGCGAGGGGCAGCGGGACAGAGAAATACACGTGGAGAGGCAGACATAGGGACAGTGGAGAGAGACAAGGTGAAACGGCACAAAGACGGAAAGACAGAGAGACGGAGACGAAGAGATGGAGAGAGAGTGAGACAGAGAGCAAGGAGAGGGACAGAAACAGAGCGGCACAGCGAGGCCAACTTTCAAGGAGAAAACGAGAATGTGAGGAAGGAAAAAATATGTTGTAGGACTTCTGATGACCCATCTGGACGGTGTTAGGGGATGGAGTCTGCTGTAAGCTCTGCAGGCGGCTCACGGGCCGACTGGACACGGATCCCGAGGAGGACCGGGGAGATGGTCCCCGCCCCACACTCACCCAGGGCAGGCAGGGGACCACAGCCCTCTCTTGTGGCTCCGCTGCACAGGTGCTGTCGTGCTGCTACGCCTGCTGTTGGTGTCAGGGACCGTGCATGCACACAGACTCGGCTCTGGAGGTCCCTGCTTGGGTGGAGCCCAGCTCTGCCACCTGGTTGCCAGGCCCAGGCCCAGGGGCTCCCCAAGCCCTGGTGTCCCTCCCATGGAAGGAGGATCTAACAGTGCCCACCACCCGGGGCCGCCGTGAGGGCCAGGTGAGTGACAGCCAGCCTGCCACCAGGGGTCTCCTGGCAGGTTTGTAGATCTGAGGTCATCGTGGGAGGCCACGGAGGGGCCCAGGGCAGGCTCTCCAGGGTGCCTGGTGCCACCTGAGCAACCTCTGCAGGAAAGGGTGTGTGTGTAAGTATGAGTGTGAGATGTGTGTGCAAGAGAGTATATGTGTAAGTGTGAGGTGTGTGAGCGTGTGTTTGTGTAAGTATGTGTAGGTGTGTGAAAGTGTGTGTGGGGAGAGGGTGTGTGTGAGAGGGGTGTGTTTGTGTGTGTGAGTGAGTGTGAGGGGTGTGTGTGTGAGGGGTGTGTGTGAGTGACTGAGGTGTGTGTATGTGTGTGAGTATGAGGTGTGTGTGTTGGTGAGGTGTGAGAGTGAGGTGTGTGAGTGAGAGTGAGGGGTGTGAGTGAGAGTGAGGTGTGTGTGCACGTGTGTGTGTGTGTGTGTGTGTGTGTGTAAGAAGCACCATCTCTGGGCAGTCAGGCTTGTGGGGTCATCCCACCGCAGGATCCTTAACTCGCTCACATCTGCACTGTCCCTTGTGAGGTGCAGGGTGACATACTCACAGGGTCCAGAGGTGAGGACATGGACCTCCCTGGGGACCATGATTCACCCTCACCACTCCACCCCCCTCAATCTTCAGCCTCTGAGACCCTAAAATTGGTCCTGCCTTCAGGGATTGTGCTCCTGGGGGTTGTACATCTGCATAGTCATGCCCTCGGGAACTGGCTGGGGGTGTGAGGACCCCCAGGGCGGTGGAGGTTGGCATGTGGACTCTGCCACCCGCCCGCCATGGGCCAGGACACCCTCTGTGCAGGGCCAGAGTACGACCGCTGCCTGCCCCAGAGGGCGGGAGGGCTGGCGGTGATTAGGCAAAACCTCAGCTCTGGCCCCAGTCAAGGCCACAAGGGTCCCCCTGCTGTTGTTGTGTCAGGGACCCTGGTCATCTGAGTGGGGCCCTGGGCTGGCAGCTCTGCCTCTGGCTCCCAGAGGGGTCGCCTCCCTTACAGATGCATTTGCTGCCCTCTGCTGGTCACAAGGAGGTTCTCCGGGCTCCCTGTGGCTCCTTGGGGCTGCCTCTCCTGCTGGTTCCTCACCTTAGGTGGGCTCAGGCTTGTGCCCCTGTGAGCTACCGTCAGTTCTGTAAAGAGTCCCTAGGATGAGGTGGCCCAAACACAAACAACCCGTGGCTCTTTTCTTTGGGCCAGAAAGACCACAGGCTAGTGGGGTCTTCTTGTCTCTGTCCAGTGGTCCTGTAGCCTCGCATCTACTTGCTGACATTCTAGAGCCACTCGGACCCGTGCACCAACCTTGGTTAAGCCACTTCTTGGCTGTGTGCCATTGGGTAAATTGCTTAACCTCTCTGAGTCTCAGTATCCTCTTCTGAAAAATGGAATTAATAATGGAATTAACACTACCTTGTATTGTTGGAGCAATATATGTTAGATAATATATCTAATGGCTTCCCTGGTGGCTCAGCAGTAAAGAATCCGCCTGCAATGCAGGAGCCGTAAGAGATGCAGGTTCAATTCCTGAGTCAGGAAGATCCCCTGGAGGAGGACATAACAACCCACTCAGTATTCTTGCATGGAGAATCCCACGGACAGAGGACCCTGCCTGGCTACCGTCCATAGGGTCGCAAAGAGTCGACTGAAGTGAATTAGCATGCACACAATATATCTAATATTTGTTGAGCACATACTAGGTACGAACCCTATACTAGTCACTTTATAATCATATGTAATTCTTAATTGGTTTCATCAAATCTTCTCAAGAACATTAGGAAGGTGGGACTTCCCTGGTGGTCCAGTGGCTAAGACTCAGTGCTCCCATTGCAGGGGGCCTGGGTTCAATCCCTGGTCAGGGAGCAAGATCCCACATGCCAGAACTAAAGATCCTGCATGCCACAACGAAGAACCGGTGCAGCCAAATAAATTATAAAAATAAATATTAAAAAAATTAAAAGAAAAAGAGAAACTTAGGTGGGAGGCATTGTTGTGATCTGCATTTTACAGATGGAAAAACTGAGTCTCAGAGAGGTCTCCTGCCCCTGGTGGGTGCAGCCAAGCATGCAGAACCAGGGTGCAAAACTGGTCCTTCTAAACTCGAAGCCTACTCTCCGCCTCGGGTCCTTTGGTCTCTGGCTCCAGCAGAAGTCCAGATTGGCCAATACATATGCTCTTGATTTTTTTTTTTTAAGGAAAATAAATGAGTTAATGAAATCATTTGTTTGGCAGTCATTTTCTTTCAAAACATGGGGTGGCTGTGATATTAACAAAGATTCTTGGGAATGCAGAGTTGGGACCCCCATCTTCGATGCTTGTTGCCATGGACACCCTCAATGTTACATCTTGTTCCTGCCCCCACTTGCAGCCCACAGCAAAGATCCCAGTTGGTGAGACACCCCTGGTTTCTGACACCCCGAGAAAATTCTTCCCAACCACTCTCTACCACCCGCTGTGGTCACATTGCACAATCCTCCTTTGGAGTTTTTACTGTCAGCTCTTTCTGATTTTAAGAAAACTCCTAAAACCAATTCTAGCTTGAGTAATTTGACTTTTGTAAGAGCAGAAGCAAAGTTTTGATTCTAATTAGTAAACCACAAATCCCATTGGTGGCCTCTTTTTAGGAGGAGAAACTAACAGCCTAAACTCCATTAGAAAATTCTTGAAGGGAATATAAAAAGCACTTTAGGGTCTATTTTGTGCCCGGTGCTTCTGGTCTATCACCTTGTTTAATCCTTGCAGCCACCACAGAAGGTTTTACCTCTTACAGACGGGGGAGCTGAGCCTCAGAATGCCCAGGGGTGCCCCAAAGACACACAGCTCTTCTGAGACACTGCTGGGTTCCTACCCAAACCACCCTGCCCTGCTCCCCACCCTCTCTCCCTGGGCAAGCCTACTTGTTTAGGACGGCCCCCATTGTTCCGGTCAGTCTAAACCTGGAGGCAGAAAACATTTTCTGTAAAGGACCATCTAGTAAATATTTCAGGCATGTGATCTCTGACTCTGGAGGATGAGAATAGTCATAGGCAATATGTAAGTGAATGGATGCGGCATCTACAAAAGCAGGGGGTGCATGGGTTTAGCCCCAGGCTATAGTTTGCCAACCTGTGTCTTAGCCAATCAGGGCAATCAATTTCCTTTGCCAAGTGTTGCCAGGAAGGGGCTTGGGCTATGGTTCTGGCCCACAAGCCCTGAAAGGATGTCACTGAAGGGGTTCTGGGTACATGTTCCTTTAATCTTAAAAAAAGACACTCATTGAAAGCCTTTTTTCCCCCCGAATCTGGATGCAGCTGGTGAGATGATGGTTGGAGCGGGTGTAGCTCTCTTGTGCCTCTAGGAGACAAGTCTGAGGACCAAAGCTGTATATGGAGGGTAGAAGAATCCTGATGATGGTGCCAACAAGTCCCTGGATGAGCAGTCTGGCTTTCGACCCCTCCTCTGGACTTAAACGATGTAAAGTTATAAAGATACATATTATTTAAAGCATCTCCAGTAGAAGTTACTTCTTTGTAGCTAGAAGTCTCCTAAACTAGGTTGTCCAAAGTTTATCCTTTCCCTACTTCCCCACATGGTTTTCCTGGCTTAACTGGGTTGATTTTATGTGCTGCTTAGTAGAAGAAACACCGATCTGTTTCCTTCCAGAGGACAAGCAGCTGCAAACCCGTGAGTCAGCCCAGAATACCCGGGAGAATTTTCATTTATGTGATTTTTGCCTTTTAAAGCCAATTATGGAAATAGATGCAGTTGAGTCTCAGAGCAGGTGTGTTTATGATTACAGAGAGAGGTGTACAGGTTGCCCTCTGAAGTCATCTGATTGACAGGTAGGTGCAAGGATGACCCTGAGTGTGTGGGGGGTTTAATAGAAGACAGACGGGGGAGGGCAGAAGGTTGGAGCACGGCAATGCCTGCTGGGCTGTTCCACAGCAGACCACGTAGTGGGTCCAGATGACCCAGGGAGCCCGGAAGTCTGTGAGATCAAGGACTCCTTCTTGGCGTAAGAGTCCCCCCAGCCAGGCCCTGCCAGCTATGGACAATTAGGGGACAGCGGGGGGCAGAGTTCTCCACATGGAGCAGCTTGTGCAAAAGCCACATATAAGAATGAGCCAGCATGGGATTTCTCCTGCATTTTGTGTTCTGGAGCCAGAATTTGCATTCTGTTAATGTGATTCTTGAAAATCTCCTGAAGTGTCCACAGGTTAAAAACATCCCTGAACTGTGTTCCCGACACAGGCTTGCATGACAAATCCCCGAGCTACCCCAGGGTTTCTCCACCTGGGCCCTGGAGAGGAGGCAGGAGCCAAGCAGGCCCCTGGGGGCAGGAGAGGGGCACTAGCACCTGAGCTGGATGCGAACCAGAAACCCAGAGCTCTTCCACCAAGTGGAGGCCGACCCCCGCCAGCTGCCCCCGGGACTCCACTAGATCTTCCTCACCACACAAAAGCAGCGCTTCCCGCAACTCATTAAGGTTTTTTTATGTTCCATTTTTAAGTTAAAAATAAATTGAATAACAGAAGAGTACGAGAAGGAAAAGCCCCTCCCTGAAGCCACACGATGGTCCTCAGTGCAGCCAAGCCCCTGAAGGCCAGTGCACTCTCGGTCCCGAGGCAGGGTCTTCATGTGGTTGGGGAGGGGGGCATTGAGGTGCAAAATGAACGCAGACCTTGCCTAGTAAGGTGTCCCCTCTCTGGGGCATTTTGCTGGGGAAAGGAAAGCTCTCTGACAACAGAGCAGGTGGCCATTTGACTGCAGGTGCCCCATGGGATGTCCTTCTCTTGTCGGCTCTGCACTTGATGAGCTCTTCCAGCTTCTGAGCTAACCTCCCAGATCATGCAGATATTTAGTTGCTGGGCAGGTCCCCTTGGCAGGTGAATCATATTCAACCTGGCATATCATGGAATGAGAGAGGGCAAGAGGATCACCAAGGGCCCAGAGTTCTAGAACTTCCACGATTCCTTCATCTTTGTGGAAACAGCCAGAAGGTGGAGCTGAGAGCATTAAATCTCCTCCAGAATGACCGGCTCTTGGGCTGCTAAAGTCAAGGCTTTTGTCTTTCAGGAGCTTTGTTGATTCATTAATTCCCTTTGACAATAGATTACTCACATTTCCTGATTTCAAAGCATATTATAAAGCTACAGTAGTTAACACTGCATGGTACTGCCATAAAGACAGACATATAGACCAATGGAACCAAATAGAAAGCTCAGAAACAGACCCCCAGATACATGGTCAAATGACCTTTGATAAGTGTCAAGATCACTCAGTGGGAACAAAAGCAGTCTCTTCAACACGTGGTGTTAAGAAAACTGGACATCCACATGCACAAGAATGAAGTCAGACCTTTATTTTATCCCATAGGCAATATCATTCATGACAGCCAAGAGATGGGATCAACCTGAATGTCCATCAGTGGATGAATGGATAAGCAAAATGTTGTATATATTATACAATGGGATATTATTCAACCTTAACAAGAATGGAAAACCTATCACATGTTACAACATACATGACTGTTGAAGACATTTTGTTGTTCAGTCACTAAGTCATGTCTGATTCTTTGCAACTCCATGGACTGTAGCCTGCCTGGCTCCTCTGTCCATGGGATTCTCCAGGCAAGAATGCTGGAGTGAGTTGCCATGCCCTCCTCTAGGGCATCTTCCCGACCCAGGGATTGATCCCATGTCTCTTACATCTCCTTCATTGGCAGACAGATCCTTTACCACTAACACCACCTGGGAAGGGTCCTTCTTTTTGAGGGTTCTGTAAAGTTTTATTGGCCCAGGGAGGCTGTTTTTGTATATCAGAGGCTGACAGATGTTTAGGGCAACACTAGTCTCTCACAAATAAGGCGACAAGGAATGTCTTTGTACTTAAATTTGTGTACACATGGGCTAGGATATATGGAGGATAAATTCTTAGCAGTAGAATTGCTAAGCCAGTCCTATTTTGAGGAGCACTGCCTATGGCCTCCAGAGAGGCAGCCCCAGGAAATATCTTCCCCTGCAGTCCTGGAACAGTCACCTTCTGGTCTAGGGGAAGTTTGTTTTCATCCGGGGGAGGGGGGGAAAGATGGAAAAAATTAAGTTCTCCCTCTGGCTTGCCTTTCTTTCTCCAGAATAAGACAGAAGCTCTTTTTGATGGTTACAGGTAGGGAGTGACCTAGGCTTCATCCTGATTCTGGTTTCTCTCTCATTCTGCCTGGCCACCTTTCCCCTCTGCCACCATAACCCAAGCCACCGCCTTCCTTCCCCTGGACAGTTGCCCTCACTGCCTCACTGGTTCTTCCCTGGACCCTCCATTCTAGTCTTCACAAAGGAGTCAGAGTGGCCACTGTCACCCCCTGCTTAAAATCCTCCAAAGGCTTCTCATTGTCTTAGGACAAAATCCAAGCTCCTTCCCCAAGCCTCCAAATCCTGCATCATTTGCCCTCTACCTCTCTCCAGGATCATTCCCCATAATGGTCCTTGAGGTCCCTTACTCCAACCACTCAGACCTGCCCACACTCAACTCACCCAGCTTCCTTCCACCACAGGGCTTTTAAAACCATATATATTTATTTAATTTGTTATTTATTTATAAGACCGTAACAGGTCTTAGTTATGGCATGCAGGATCTCCAATGCAACATGTGAAATCTTTAGTTGCAGCGTGTAGGATCTAGTTCCCTGACCAGGGATCAGACCGAGGCCCCCTGCGCTGGCAATGCAGAGTCTCAGCCACTAGACCATCAGGAAAGTTCCCCATCACAGAGCCTTTGCACATGGAGCCCTCTCTACCAGAAATGTCCTTCACCCGGATGACCACATGCCTGACTCCTTCGTATTGTTTAGACCTCAAAACCTGAATCACTGCCTCCAAGAAGCCTTCTTTGATCACCCAGTCCACACTGTCTTTCTCCCAGCCACTGCTTTCTATATCCCAATGTTTAATTGTCTTCATAGTCCAGATTGAAGTATATAAATGCCCTGTTTATTTGTTTCCTATCACTCCAGCTCCAGGGAGAGCTTCATGGGGCAGAGTTTGATAGTGACACTCTGGGGGAAAGAGCTGTAAGGAAAGATTGAAAAACAGCTCAGCTGTCTCCGTAGACCTCATGAGGCAGAACACCTATATAAAGCCAGCCTCCCAGGCCTGCCATTGCTTTCACAGACCAAGGAGACACAGTGTCTCTTATATCTAAGAGAATCCAACCAGTCAGACACTCCTAACCACCAGGCTGATACTTAGCTTGTGACTTTTAGTGCAGAATGGGCGTTCCAATGTCAGTGCCCCGGGTTCATGCTTAGGGCCTGGGTCATGGGAACCCAGAAGAGCTGGAGCAGGGTCTGGACAGGCCGCTTGGGCGGTAATCCCTGGGGAGTGGTGAAAGGTGTGAGCACCCACTCCTGATTAGTGAGGTGGGTCTGGGAGGGGCCCACAAAGCCAACGAGAAGCTGAGCCCATCTGCTCCTCATGATGCAACCTGGGCCCAGCCAGCGATTTCTGAATCAGCATGGAGCGACTCTGCCTGATCTTGGAATTTGGCACTGAATTTGGCACAGCGTAGGCAGGTACTGGCAGAAGAGAGTTCAGTGCCTGAGGACTCAGGGAGCTCAAGATGTGGGAAAGATTTTTGAAGTTTCCAGAAGTTGGGAAGCAGACAGAGGAATCCAAAAATTGGATACAAACAACCTTTCATTTATAGCATGGGATGGGGCAGGTCTGTTGAAACTCAGTATTTTCAGTCCACAGAGTTGACTTGAAGATGGACAGATTACATGCAAGAAAGTGCTTTGTGGACTCCCAAGTCCTGACTGTAAATGCCATGAGGCAGGAGGTCTGTACACTACCGGAGTAGAAGCTCCTGGAGGCCAGCCTAGAGTTTTCTCCCCAGTACCTTGCACACGGAGACCACCATACACACAGCTTGTGGAGGAATGTGGAGTATGTCCCTGGGTCTTAAGTGATAGAAACCCAATCTGAACCAGCTTCAGATACCAAGAGAATCTAACAGAGGTCTCCAAGGGCAGCAATATAGCTGGGCCTCAGGAACCCAAGAGTCAAGACTCAGGAACCTCTTCTCTCAGTAGATCTGCCTCATTTTCTTTCTAGAAAGACTAGCTTCCTTGGCTTCGCAGGGCCATGGGGAAGAAAACATGGCCGTCAACAACTTCCAAGGTTTAGAGTTTCCCATCCAGGTACACAAAAGGCATTTCCCAGGGAAGGACTCTGGTTGGCTCAGCTTGATCCCGTGCTCATTTCTGGACCAATCAAAGAAGAGCAGGAAGTCAAGGCCTGTATTATAACTGGCTGCTTCTATTGGCACCAAGGGAATGATGATGGTGCAGTTGGGAAAGGAGTACAAGGAATTTCTAATCCTAGAAAATGGAATGCTGAGTGAATAATCCCATGGGTGTCCATAAAAGAAATCATTTCATATGAAAGAATAAGCTTTTAGAACTTTATAAAACTAATACACTCTCATGGTAAGAAATTCTAGTAGGAGAAGGAAAAAAAAAATCATCCATAATTCAACAACTCAGAGATAATCACCATTAACATTCTTCCCATCTCTCTGGCTGGTTCTTCCTGGTCATCTTTAATGTTTCTAAATGCTAGGGAGGCGGGTGAGGGGAGGGCAGGGCTCATCCTTGGATATCTTCTCTTATTCTGTTCATATTTACTCTTTCCCTTGATGCACTCATCCAGCCTCATGTCCAGAAGATTGCAGGGTTTCCATCTTCTGCCTGCGTCTCTCGCTGCTACCTCTTGTGTCTCTAGTGACCATCTCAACACATTTATGGGAAATAAACATCCTAACTGACCCCATCAGAGAGCCAGTTCCTACCCACCCACCTGTGTTCCCACAGTCTCCCCATCTCCTTCAATGGCAGCTCAACCTTTCCAGGGGCTCAGTTCTGGGATCATCATGAAGCACTCCCCCCTCTCTCTCCATATTTGATCTGTCAGTGGAGCCTATTGGACTCTCTTTTCTAAAAACATCCTTTACCAGACCACTTTTCATCCTGTCCACCTTGCCCCCCGGTCTCATCTGTATCGTTGCCCAGCCTCCTAACTGGTTATCCTGCTCATCCCAGTGCCCACTTTCAACCAAGCTCAGTAATCCTGCTAGGGTAGACATCAGTTTGTACTGCTTGAATGTATGAATGTCCTAACTGGGTCTCACCTCCCTCCCCTTAATAAAAAGCAATACTTTTGTTAAACCATGTGCATTTAAGCCCCACTATTTTGGGCTTCCCAGGTGGCTCAGTGGTAAAGATCTACCTGCCAATACAGGAGACACAGGTTCGATCCCTGGGTTGGGAGGATCCCCTAGAGAAGGAAATGGAAACCCACTCCAGTGTTCTTTCCTGGAGAATCCCATGGACAGTGGAGCCTGGAGGGCTACAGTCCATGGGGTCGCAAACAGTTGGACACGACCAAGCCACTAACATTGTTAGTATCAGTCACCAGTCAGGATGCACAGCACTTCTGGTCCATCTCTGTTCCCCTGCTTGCTCCCCCAGGGCCTGGTCCTGGACGACTGAGCCAAGGTCCCAGCAGGACTTCTGGGACTTGGAGCACTGAGAACTGATTGCTAGAGTCACTCTCCTGATTACTACTTCTCCAGCAGTAAAGCACACACTCGATAACAGGACCCCAAGTATGACTTGGCTGAACCTTGACTTAGCTCAGCAGAGCTCAAAGATGCCCTGAACTCCTGTTAGGTGGGCCCTGCAGGGACTGGGAGTACTTTAAACTGGAGAAGATGCCCCAGGGCATTCCTGGGAAGGGGAATGACCCTTCAGGGGCAGCCTTTCCCTCTGTTTGATGGGGAAGGTGGCAGTATCGTGGAAGTGAGGCTGGAAGAAAGCGTCAACCAGCCAGCAGCAGGTCAAGACCCCCGCATGTGTCGGGGAGCTCAAGGTGCTGTCTGGAGCCTGGAAAAGACAGTCCCCCTCGGGGCTGGCTCCAGGGTTTATTAAATACCAGTCCTTCTGGGCCAGGAAAAGACTAAACAAAATGTGTTTTTCCTCTGTGAACTGATTGCATCTCTTCCAAAGGGAATCACCTTGGAGGATATACTACTCAAAGACCAGCCCTCCGGGACCCCTGGCTTGGCCTAAACGTTCTGCCCCTTGACCCTGGTCTAAAGCCTTGGACAAGGTCACCGGCTTCCCTGGGAGGGGAGGGGGACAACCCTGCCACGAGGCAAGTGGGAAGGGACTGGCATCTCCAGAGGAGGTGGCTGGATTCTCAGGTGGTTCAGAGAGGAAATTGTTGGGGGCTGCTAAGTAGAAAGAGAAGAGAAAAGGTCTAAGGAAAAAACCCTGGGACAATCCACAATGAGAGAGCCACAGGAAACAACCCAAGGGGACAAACTAAGGGCTTCCCTGGTGGCTCAGACAGTAAAGGATCCCCCTGCAATGCAGGAGACCCAGGTTCGATCCCTGACTAGGGAAGATCCACTGGGCTACCCTAGTAGGGAACAGCTACCCACTCCAGTATTCTTGCCTGGAGAATCCCATGGACAGAGGAGCCTAGCGGGCTACAGTCCATGGGGTCACAAAGAGTCGGGCATGATTGAAGTGACCTAGCATTAGTCAGTTAAGGAAGAAAGCTATATTATCATCCTTGAGAGATGTGCAAAAGGATGTTTGTAAACATGTAGCACCAGAGCAGGTGTGACTGTGATGTCATTCCAGACCAGAAGTCCTACCCCCAGGGTGACAGTCACAGCAGATGCACTTGACGTTAGCAGCCACGGATGGAGCTGTTTCCACGAACAACTGGGCTGTGTGTGTCCAACTTCCTCCTTCCCAGGCAGCAAAATCAGAAGATGACCGATTGTCATTCTTTTACTGGCCTCCTGTGCTATGCAGACAGAAGTTGAAGAAGGAGTAAATGTGGCAAGGCAGGGTGCCATCCATGCTGATCCAACATCACCAGGGCCACTATGCTGCTCAGTGGGTGCCGGGGTCCCCAGGGTGGGGGAAGTGTCAGAACCCTCCCCCTGAGCTGGACGCTGTAATTGCACAATCAGAGTGAGAGGAGAGGGCCCAGTCTCTCCTGCTATCTTCTCCCTGACATTTCTAAATCTTTGACTTCCATCTCTCAGAGCTATCTGGATGAGAGGTCAGCCAGGGCCTCTAGCTGTTGAATGGAAAAAAAAAAAAATAAATAAAGGTCAAAGGAAACTGGCTCAGGTATTTTCCACTGATTGAAAAGACTGTTACTGGTTCCTATCTGGTGGGGAGGAAACGAATCTATTTGACTGAAACAGAATTCTTGGTGATGTTTTCTCCCCCAGCCTGTGCATCCCTCCCTAGCCCTCACACACCAAGTCTCAGCATAATTGGTAAGGCTGCTCATTGCTATTTGAGTGGGCATCACACAGAGTCCTTTTCTCCCCTCATCACTGCACCCCCAGTTCAACCCACTGTTTTTCATTCTCCTGCCCTATTTCCAAAGTCCTGAGTCCAATCCTTCTTATCTTCTACCATCAGCCTAAGTCAGTGGTTTTCAACCAGAGTGTGTTTTGGTCCCCAGGAAACATTTGGAGGGGTTTCCCTAGTGGCTCAGAGGTAAAGAATCCACCTACAATGCTGGAGACACAGGAGATGTAGGCTTGATCCTTGGGTGGGGAAGATCCCCTGGAGGAAGGCATAACAGCCAACTCCAGTATTCTTGCCTGGAGAGTCCCATCGACAGAGGAGCCTGGCGGGCTACAGTCCATGGGGTCACAAAGAGTCGGACACGACTGAGTGACTAAGCACACACATTTGAAAGGTCTGAAGACATTTTTGGTTGTCGCAACATGGGGGGGTTGCCTCTGGCATCTGGTGGGTAGAAGCCAGGGCTGCTGTAAACATGGGACAGGACACAGGACAGCCCCAGCAGAGACGCCTGTCCCTGAATGCCAGTCGTGTGGAGCTGAGAACTCTAGTGCAGGCAGAGCGGCCTCCCCCAGGCCACCAGGTCTCCCAGCTTGGGCCTCGCCCAGTCAGTCAGTTATACCCAATGCCACCCTGACCTTGCCATTCCCTGATTCAACCACCTCAATGATTGCTCTTTATGAGTAAAGACCGGTTCCTCTCATGGCCTCCAGCCCTCCTGAGGATGCTCCTGCTCTGTGGTTTGACTGCTTCCTTCTTCTTCCAACTCCAGAGTCACCTCCTCCCGGAAGCCTTCCTGGGTCTCTATTCCCTGGAGCTTGCTGCCATATTACCCCATTTTATATCCTCCAGAGACTCATCATCTTTTCTGTTATCTTATTTATGAATTCTCCCCTTGGTAAACATTCGCAGTGTGCCCATTCTAGGAAGCAAGCTTTCCAAGAGCAGGTACTCCCTGCTTCATTCACCACTGTCTCCTCGGTACCTGGCACCAAGAGAGGTCCCATCAACACTTACCAAATGACTGAAAACCATGCATTCATACAGATTTACCAATCAAAGCCATGCCATCATTTTCAGGGCCCAGTGCAAGATGAAAATGCAGACTCCCTTGTTCAAAAATTACTGAGAATTTCAAGACAGCAGAACATCAAACCCAGCACAGGATCCTTCTTAGTACAAGGCCTTGATATGCCCTTGAAGCAGGCTCTGATTACTGTTTGAAAGGTGAAAGTGTTGGTTTGTCGGATTCTTTGCGACCCCCATGGACTGTAGCCCACTTGGTTCCTCTGTCCATGGAATTCTCCAGGCAAGAATACTGGAGTGGGTTGCCATTCCCTTCTCAGTGTTACTTTTCAACAATGACAGAAGAATAATTTCTTAACATTCTCACTTCAGCCAGAAGCAAAATAAGAAAAACGTGGAAAAGGCATTAAGGTTGTTCTAAAGGCTGAATGGACTTCTAAAGAAAGCTAATATTATCTATTCTGCAATTACTTTTATTTTATATTTTTGCTGAAAAAAAATTCTTTTCTGAAATGATAGTGTTGAAAGATGTAATTATAAAATAAAAGGTTGGAAAACTTTCCCATCAAACCCACCCAATGTTTTTGGTGTTTGCTTTGTAAATTCCCATTGTGTGGACCCACCCCAGCATCTGAGAAAGCCCCATTCCATCGTCCCACCCAGGAGTCAAGGGGGAGGCCCCTTGGCACAAACCCTTTCAGAGAATTGGCTGGTGTTTGTGGCCAGCAGAGGGGGCCCCAAGAATGCCAAATCCTCTTGGCTGGGTCCCAGACAAATCATAGCCAGTTCCCAGCTCTCAGCTCAGTTGTGTCTGACGCTTCACGACTTCATGGACTATAGCCTGCCAGGCTCCTCTTTCCATGAAATCCTCCAACCAAGAATACTGGAGTGGGTAGCCATTCCCTTCTCCAGGGGATCTTCCCCACCCAGGTATCAAACTCAGGTCTCCCACATTGCAGGCAGATTCTTTACTGTCTGAGCCACAAAGGAAGCCCTCTCAGCTACCAGTGTTATCCTTTTTATTAGTGGGGAGATTCAGGAAGATTCAGAATTCGTGAAAACTTTCCTGGCCACCCTTTATCCCTTTTTGCATTTTAGACATGAATTAAAGCCTCTTTTCTTTAAATTGGTGGCTCTCAGCCCTGGCTGTCTGTTAAACTTACCTGGAGAGCCTTCCAAAATAAAATTAAAATGCCCAGAAATTGTGCTTCTGTTGATCAGGAGTGGGGTCCCAAGCATTAGAGTTTTGCCTACTCCTCCCTTCCCCTAATTCTAATAGGTTGAGCTGCTGCTGCTGCTGCTGCTGCTAAGTCACGTCAATCGTGTCCGACTCTGTGCAACCCCATAGAAGGCAGCCCACCAGGCTCCCCTGTCCCTGGGATTCTCCAGGCAAGAACACTGGAGTGGGTTGCCATTTCCTTCTCCAATGTATGAAAGTGAAAAGCAAAAGTGAAGTCGCTCAGTCGTGTCCAACTCTTAGCGACCCCATGGACTGCAGCCCACCAGGCTTCTCTGTCCATGGGATTTTCCAGGCGAGAGCACTGGAGTGGGTCACCAGTGCCTTCTCTGAATAGGTTGAGAGCTCCTGCCAAATACGGTTGCTATTAAAAAATGGTGGTTGAGTGGTTAAGACTTGGCGCTTTCACTGCCATGACCTGGCTTCAACCCCTGGTCAGAGAACTAAGATACTGAAAGCTGCCTGGCATGGATGAATAAAGGAATAAATATGTTAATCTCTCAGTCAGTCATGTCCGATCGGTTGTGACCCCGTGGACTGTAGCCAGAGGACAGGCTCCTCTGTCCATGGAATTCTCTAGGCAAGAATACTGGAGTGGGTTGCCATTCCTTTCTCCAGGGCATCTTCCTGACCCAGGGATCAAACCCAGGTCTCTCACTTGGCAGGCAGATTCCTTACCCTCCGAGCCACCAGAGAAGTCCCATGTATTAAATAAAATAATATAAATTCTTAAAAAAGAAAATACATTTTTAAAAAGTAAAAAAAAAAAAAAAAAGGTGGTTCATATTTTTTCAAGGGGAATGAGTATCATTTTTTTTTAATCCTGGAGCAACTGTCTTCATTTCACTCTTAAAGGATAGTTCGCAGCAAAGAATGGACAAAACCTTCCAGCTTTGACTAGAAGATTTGGAGACTGAGGGTGTTTATTGCCTTGTCACCTGAGCTGTAGGCACTTAAACAACTGGCCCCGTCTCTGCAGAGTTCACCCTGGTTTTCCTGTCGTGCCTGCGTCTTAAGCAGACACAACCTGGGAACTTTACAGCCAGGTGTCTGGTCACAGCAGGCCCCAGGTCACTGCTGGTCTGGGCCACGCTGCCACAGTCTCCCAGAGCCGGGCTAGCCTTGTTCTGTCCATCCTGGCAGGGCTCCACCTCTGAGCAACATGGTGACATGTACAGACTGCTGGCCAAGGTGTTTCCTGCTAATCATCTTTACAACAAAAGGAGTAACTCAATGTTTCTGCAAGGAGCTAGAAACCCCAAATGACTCAAAAGGAGTTTGCGGGGGGAGGGGAGGGGTGCAGTTCCTCCGGCTGGTCAGAATGAGTAATCCTTCTGAGAGATTATGAGCAATTGAATAAGAAAACTGTCTCTTGGGCGAAGGGCCCAAATGGGGAACTATTTTGGTAGGAATATGTGCGCTGAATGCCCCTTCGGGAGGTGTTCACAGGTAAAGACTCCTTCCCCATGTGTGAAAAAAGGCCCCTCCCCAGTGCCAATCTCTTCATTTAAAACCAAAGGACAAGGGGCTCTCCTGTCTGTTCCATTCTGAGGAGGACACAAGGGGCCTCAGAACCTTGCCCGGATCAGGGGGTGCCAAGCAGGAGTGGAAGTGTTCGCCCAACGCCCCCTCACCTGAGGAGTGGACTTATTCACCTTGACAGCCTGGAGTTCCCGTCTCACAGCTGGGAAACGAGGCCTCACCTCTCTGTTACATATAAAATCTTTGTGTCATTAATAAACCAGCTCCGTCTCCAGCTGCCGTGCAGGAGGCAAACCCAGTGATTTCACCACCCTGCTCCCCTGCCCCCTCCTCCCCGCCTATTTCCTAAGACCGTTTCTTTTTGAATCTTCTTAAAGAAAGCGTGTATCTTCCAGCATTATCTTAAAAAAATAAATAAATAAAAAACTTTCCTCTTTAAAAAAAAATTATTGATTTTGTCTGTGTTGGGTCTTAGTTGCAGTTCGGGGTCTTAGCTGCCCCTCAGCATATAGAATCTTAGTTCTCTGACCAGGGATCCATCCCGTCTTTCAATCTTTCGTTGAAAGGTGGAGTCTTAACCACTGAACCACCAGGGAAATCCCCTCAGACCAGCCGAGGGAGAATCCTGAACTGCAAAAAGCCTGAGAGTAAAAAAGGACCCGACAGCCCATCTTTCTTCCTACAAAGCACAACAGCTAAAGAGCTGTCAGACCAGCGGCATTTGGAAAAGGTTCCCTCCCAAAGGCCAAGACTCCTTGCTGTCTTTAAAAACTTCACCCTTCTTTTACTCATTGTCGGGGGACCCTTCTGAAATCCAGAGATCACAAGCAGAATGAAGCCTGGCCCGGAAAACTGTTGACCCTAAGAAGGAAGATAAACAAAAATAAACAGTAGAGAAAAACCAGCCCGGAATGGCAGTGTCCCTCCAGCTCCCAGAAGGCAGCTGTGAGCTTTCAACGAAGTGAACTCTCCAGAGCATGGCTTCCTAAACACTAGTTCCTATTAAGTAATAAATACAGAAATAACAATATACTTAAATCAATCACAAACGAAGCCTGGTTTATCCAGAGTCTCCAAGTAGTAAAAATTGGTTCCAATATAATTTCGCCCACGTCAGAAGTCAGGTTCAAAATGAGTTTTGTAGGGAAACTACAAATTACATTTTTAAAGATTGGTCTATAATTACAGCCTTAATTAATTACACCAGGGATTTGTTCTTGAAAAAGTGTATAAAATGTGTCCCATTTTGCACTAGGGAGATGGCCTATGAGCAGGAACCCTCTTGTTCTTATAGATCTGAGAACCCTGAGGTTTTCACACGTTAGATTTTGCTTCAGAGGAAGCCTACTTGCTCTCTTAGATGGAAATTCGATAGATGCCATTTAACAAGGAAAAACCAAAGAAGTACATGCTCTTTGGGGAAAGAAAGTTAATGTAAACAGAAAAGGGTTGGTTTGGAAGGGCAAGTAGGTACATTCCCTTCCCTCTCCTGGGTACAAACTTATTTCAGATCTTGGTGTGATTCTTCCTTCCCATTTTTAACACTTGTACAAACATCTGCCACCTGTACATCTATTTTTTTTAATTTTGTTTTACTGTGTTAAAAGTCACGTAATATAAAACATACTATTTTAACCACTTTTAACTATGCAATTCAGTGGCACCAAGTACATTCCCATTGTTGTGTGACTTTCCCATCATCCATCTCCCAAATTTCTTACCTCCCTAAACTGAAACTCTGTTCCCTCTTAAACACTGTTAAACACTAACTCCCCATTCCTTCACCCTACCCCTACTCCCAACCCCCAGCCCCTGGCAATGTACTTGCTGATTCTATGAATTTGAGACTTCTAGGTACCTTGTATAACTGGAACCCAACAGTATTTGTCTGCATCTAATGTATATTGGGGGGCTTCCCTGGTGGCTCAGCGGTGAAGAATCCACTTTTAAAGCAGGAAATGTAGCTTTGATCCCTGGGTTGGAAAGACCCCCTGGAGGAGAACATGGAAACCCACTCTGGTGTTTTTGCCTGGAGAATCCCATGGAAGAGGAACCTGGCAGGCTACAGTCTATAGGGTCGCAAAGGGTCGGACACAACTGAAGCGCATTAGCACACACGCATGCAATGTATATTGGAAGGCACTTTTAAGGTTAACCTAATATATGTCCTACAAACAGATCTATTTTGAATGCGATATGTTACACGTGCTGTGCTGCAACTGCTTTCCCACCGTTCAGTATTCATTCTGACAATTGCCAGCTCAGCCTTCAGTACAAAGCATTTTAAGTTTGAAGAAATTAGAGTTCTGATCTTAAGCCTGGCAGGTGCTAGGTCTCAGAAATTGGTGAACAAACTCAAGCAACACAGGTCAGTCATCTAAATCCAAGTTATCTGCTTCATCCGCATCCTGACCCCAACCCCTCAGAAGGCCCTCTGGTAACAGCTGTGAGTATGGTCCTTCACACCCTCTGTGCTCATGTAAACTCACCAACACCCATCTCTAGTTGGGATGGTTTTTAAGCAAACTTGGGCACATACTGTATGTACTGTGTTGCACCTTGTACAGTAAGTCCCCTACATGGAAATCTTCAAGTTGAGAACTTTCAAACATGTGAACATGCATTCCATCAACGTCAGGCATGAGTGAAACTGCAGCTTGCCCTCCATCTCCTATTGTTGACGACCCTTCAGCTCTACCATCTCCCACCTCCTTCCTCCTCCAGCTGGTAACTCTTCTTGCCTGTTCACTCCATGCCAGGACCTGTATGCCAACTGTTGTTCTGTACTACTGCGCTTTTCAATACCCTGTACTGTCATATTAAAAATGTTTTCTTTATACTCTATATTTTTTTATTTATGTATTATCTGTGTGGAAAGTATTACAAACCTATTATAGTACAGTACTATATAGCCAATTGTCTTAGTTGGGTACCTAGGCTAACTTTGTTGGACTTATGAACACTTTAGATTTGCAAACAGGCTCCCAGGACGGAACTCGTTTGTATGCAGGAGGCTTACTGTACCAAGAACAAGGGGACAATTCGGCACAGTGGAGACTGCCTCTTACCCTCTCTGGGTATTGAACACAGATGACCTTTTTTGTAAACTCTGGAGGGAGCCTTTTGTGCTGTTAGGGACCTGGTTTTTCCACCTGGAGCAAGGCTCCCGCCCCTTTGCTGCTTTCAGTGTCCCAGTAGGTCGGGCTGACGCTAAGCACTTCCTGGAACTCAGGGTTGTTTTTCAGTCTTTTACAGAAGTCTTCCCGCACTCTCTGACCCCTCCACAGGCAGTAACAGATTTCCTTGCCCCATCCCTGGCACCAGAAGTACGACTCTCCATGGAGAGTGGTGGTACGGATATGACCAACTCATCCACGTTCAAAGTGCAGAGTCCGGTATCTTGAGAATCCCCTTAGTCTCAAGGAAACCAGGACAGTTAGTGGCCCTGGGTGGGGATCACATCCCTAATCCCTTCTTGGGAGCTCGGTCAATGCCAAAATTAGGAGGTTAAGTTGATGGCTGGAACTAAGCAGAGGTGTTTATCCCAAATGCTCTGTGTGCTCAGGATGGTTATGTTTGTGTGTGTGCATGCTGTCATGTCCAACTCTTTGCGACCCCATGGATTATAGCTCACCATGGATTATAACCTGCCAGCTATATAATAATTCTGTCCATGGAATTAGCCCAGCAAGAATACTGGAGTGGGTTGCCATTTCCTCCTCCAAGGGATCTTCCCAACCCAGGGACCGAACCTGTGTCTCCAGCATCTTTTGCATTGCAGGTGGATTCTTTTACCACTGAGTGACCTGGGAGGCCCCTATGTTTGCGACTGGCATTTATCCGGAGATGAGATGGCAAGCTGCCACATTGGTGCACTGCCTGGCTTTTTGGCCTCGACTGTGAACAGCCAGAGAAGCCCCTTCCCTGGAATTGTCTTTCATGGGCAGCCCCACTGACCGTCAACCTCCACATGTAACATGGGCCCTGTGATCTTGCAGCAGAGTTGGAGAGCTGGCTCAGCCCCAGAGGAATCCACCCAGAAGCTGGGAAAAGACAGCAGCTGAAGTAAAGCAGGCTGGGACTGGATCGGGTGCTGCCTTTCCCTGAGGCTCAGGCGAAATGATGCAGGGTGATCCACCCCCAAAACCGTCTCCCCCAGCGCATGGCCTGGCCCCAGCACTTCTGCGAAGCTGGGACACTTTGCAAAGCTTACAACACACAAGAAGGGCTGAATGAGTGGCCCGGGTCACCCTGCTCACAACCCAGGAGGTTTGGCCATCCAGTCTCCCTGGCGGCCCTGGGCCCCTCACTTCACCAAGCACCCCAAGTCACCATCTCCCAGGTTTGAGGGGAGTTCGGAGGAGAATATATATACCATATATAGGTATGGCTGAGTCCCTTTGTTGTCCACCTGAAACTACCGCAACATTGTAAAGTGGCCATGCTCCTGCTGCTACTGCTGCTGCTGCTGCTAAGTCGCTTCAGTCGTGTCCGATTCTGTGAGACCCCATAGACGGCAGCTCCCTGGGATTCTCCAGGCAAGAACACTGGAGTGGGTTGCCATTTCCTTCTCCAGTGCATGAAAGTGAAAAGTGAAAGTGAAGTCGCTCAGTTGCATCTGACCCTCAGCGACCTCATGGACTGCAGCCTACCAGGCTCCTCCGCCCATGGGATTTTCCAGGCAGGAGTACTAGAGTGGGGTGCCATTGCCGTCTCCAAAATTGGCCATACTCATATAAAATTAAAAGTAAATAAATAAATAAATCCCCCAGCCTTGCTGGATTTATGTTTAGTTAACCCTTCCTCCTCCCCTTAAGAAATGATGCACAAATTTCATTAGATAATTCCACATGATGGGGTTATTCTATTTTCCTGCCTGTAATCAGAAGATAAAAACTTGCAGCCTCCCCTGAGTCAAAACTTGCCAATTTTATTTGCCACTCACATTTCTTACATTTTTAAAAATAGTTGTAAACTCGGTGTTTAAAAATTGAGAGATCACACTCTACAATCTAAATGTCTTAATGCTCTTTTAATCAAATAAATAAACAAAAATAAAACCCAGGACCAATAGGCCTGCTCCAACAGTAATCAAGCATGACTGAGTGGAAGACACCTCCTGGAGATGGGCATGGATCCTCTGGTTGTCCACAGTCCTCACTGCTCCCTATTGTTATACCGGGCCTTTATTGGCACTAGCAAGTGAGAGCCCTGCCCTTCATCACCAGTGAGCAGACTGTATTTCCTAATCTGCTCTTCAGTGTTTGAGGGCAAAGTAGCTACACCCTGTACCACGTGTAACTGGGACTGCTAGGTGCCTAGCCAATATCATCTCTCCTTCTCTCTTTCCTTTCTATCTTCCTCTTTCCTTCCTAAGAGAACCCTGCTTTTATTCTGAGTGGTGATGTGCCCTGCTAATTGACTTTATTTCTAGACTGCCTGCAGCTGGAAATGGTCCATGAGATGCTAGAAAAAGTCAATGCATGGGGCTGCTCAGTAAGCTTCTTAAAGGCAGGCTGGCTCAGCCGAGAAGCATGCCCTTTTTTTTGGCAACCCCCTGCTCCTTTATCCTGTCTAAAATAAGCATGATGGCTGGAGCTCCAGCAGCCATCTTGGACCATGAGGAGACTTGAGAGTGGAATCAGCCTAGGTTCACCATGATGGGGTATCACTTGCTGGTCCTGGCCTATTCTCCTCTAGACACTTTTTAAATGAGAAGGAAATAGGCCTACTTGATTTAATTAAGTCATTTATTTGAGTTCTCTGTTATAGACAACCAAATGTATATGATATATATTTTGACCTTCATTTCACTTCCTCATGGAAGTGTTTGCAATACACCTTCAGCTTTGCAGTTTAGATTTCACCATACCAGATTCAATTTAGAAACCTGTGCTCAAGAACTAGATAATAGCAGGGTTCTATCATCTCCAAATACTTCTTGACTTGATCATCTCATCAAACAATCCAGTAAGAAGTTAGGGGGGAGAAAAAGGCAATAATTGACATACACTTTTTTAAGGGCTCTAGCTTGTTTTCTTAGAGTTCTATAGCTTTTAGGCAGGGAGCTTTAAGACTCTGGTGCTCTTTTTAGCATACATATATACCCTACCCTTAATTTTTTCTTAAGGCTTTAGAACCTTCTTTATAGTGATTCAGAATTTAGGTTTTGTCCTTAGATGTAAGCAACTCAAATATTTACTTGCAGTGGACTTCTTCACTGGGGGCCCTAATGAAATATATTTTTCTTTAAAGTCTTGGAAGACTCAGCTCCAGAGTCAGGAAATTTTTCCCTTAGTCACTAGAGTGGCAGGACTGTCTACCAGAATTTTCAGTAATAATGATGATGTTCCACCTCTGCTCCATCAATATGGGAGCCACTGGCCACACATGGTTGTTGAGCTCTTGAAATGTGGCTCATGTGCCCGAGGAATGGAACTCAAATTCAATTTTAATTAGTTTAAATTTAAATAGACATATGTGTCTCCTGACAACTATATTGGATAGTTCAGCTCTTCCTTCTCTTCTATAAATTATTAGAATTGCCCTTTCAGACTTCAGAGATGCTGTTCATCTCAACACCTCCCTTTCTCTAAGACCTAAATTTTGCCTCGATTCTTTGAGTTGCATCAAGTCTGCGTTGGAATCCTAGCTCCCTGCTCACCTGTTGTGTTGTTTAGGACAACTTCCTTCTCCTCCTGGGCCCTGGTTTTCTCCATACACAACCTCTCAGGGCTGAGTGCTGCATTAAACAACATGGCATATGCAAATGGCATCTGGTAAGGAATAGTTGCTCATAAGAATGGTTTTTTTTAAAGTTCTTCTTGTCCTGGTTTCCCGTTACTTGAATTCAAGCTTATCTTTCCTTGCACAGTATCAGCTCCTGGAGTACAAGGTTCTGATTCTCCTTTGAACCTGGTTCAGTTCTCAGGGCTTTGGGTGAGTCAAAAGTCAAGTGACCTGAGCAGCTTTGAGATGGAATCAGTTGCCTGTGTCCTGGGTCCTTCTTCCCCCACAGGGAGCCCTGCCCCCCCACAGTGGGACATGGCACCAGAGGAGTTGGTCTCCAGCTCAGAAGGGGTATGTCTACCCAGATAGTCCCCATACGGTCCTCCAAAGGACTATGTAAAGGGTTTGTCCTTTTTGAATCCCATAGGCCGTTCGAGTCCACCCTCTCTGACTTTGGCAGCCAAAGTGCCCAACATTTGAGAGTTGAGTCACTGCCTCTAGGACCACGTTTTCTTCCAACACAGGTCTTCTGATCTTGTCCCTTTCACAGAAAGACTATCAGACAATTTGGATATGGATTCCCTAGGAATCCAATTGAATGGATAAAAGGATACCATTTATGTGTGTTTGGGGGCTTACTAAGTGCCAGACTCTATAATTACTTCATATGAATAACATCACAACATTGTCGCAACACGCTTATAAAACAGGTCCTAGTGTGACGCCCATGGTACACAGGGAGAAACTGAGACTCACAGAGGTTAAATAACTTGCCTAAGATCACAGAGTTGGTCAGAGTTAGGGTTTGAATCCGGACTCCAAATCCTCCCTCTAAACCACTGTCGCAGGCCCCCTGGGATGTTTCTCATCCTGGAAGATCACGATGAGGTCACTTTGGGGATCATTCCCCAGGTGAATGTTTTTTAAGTATGTCTTATCCTAGAAATGGGATTGCAAGATGAAATTTGGGACACTCTGTTCAAGTTGAGTTTCAGATAAACAACAAATAGTGTTTTAGTGTAACTGTGTCCCATGCAGTATTTGGGACATATGTATACTAAAAGAAGCGCTTGCTATTTTCCTGAAGTTCACATTTACCTGGGCTTCCTTCCTGCATGTTACTTTGTTTGGTCAGCCCCCACCGGGCAGGCCTGGTCCCATGTACCAGCGGAACTCCCTGATGTGGGCATTAGACAGGTTATTCTCAATTCAGATCTGCATCAGACTCGAAGAAAGAGAAAACCAGGTCTCCCAGTCACCGTGAAATGTATGAGTGCTTATTGGTTTATCAATTAAGCTGCACAGGTCTGTGCCCCACCAGCTCTCACATGTTCTCTGCTGCCATAATTTACAAGAAAGCCTGAGGGGATGGCAAGGCGGGACCCCATTCCTCTCATTTGCTGCCAAGACGTAGTGCTACCAGTCAACCTTGTCAATCTCTGGTTTAATCATTTAGCCGTCGTCAAGGACTCATTAAAAATGCCCAGGTTTATAGGAAGCACCTCCCACCCAGTTCGGAGGCAGGCCAGGTCAGGAGCCCTTGTACCCACTCGCTCTCTGAGCCCCATGACAATACTGCTGACTGTAATTACACCCCAATGTTTGGAAATGGGTGTGGGAGGTGGGGTGAGTGGGTGGAGAGAGGTGGGGAGAGAAGCAGAGTCCCTGAAACTCCAGGGGCCGGGCTTCGAGGAGGCAATGCCTGGTGGGGAGCCCTTCCCAGACCCCTCCCCACCTGGACTCAGGCTCCTTCACCCTTCATCCTCCCCAGAGGCTGTTCTGCTCTCTGCGTCCTGCATGCCCTGGTGGGCAGAGTAGACTTGACTCTTCTCTCTCTCGTTGTAAGTATGTGCTGACTGGATGGTCTAACATGTGAATGAAAATCCTTGCACCACCCTGTCTTCCCTGCCTGCATGTCCTTGTACTCACATGCACAGGTCTGTCCCCCCAGCTTCTCTGAGCGCCTGCTGGTAGCCCATGGGGGCGCTGGGTACATTGTCCTTCTTTGACCATCAAGCCCCACAGCTGGTCATGATGGGGCCCCTTTCCAGGCTCGGGGGGTGCAATGGCCAACAGGCTGCCCCTTCACCGTTTTTGACCCCTGGGCTTTAGCCCCTAGTCCCCAACTTTTAAATGCGGACTTTGTTTCCTTTTTTTTTTTTTTGGCCACCCCTTGGGGCTTATGGGATCTTATTTTCCAGACCAGGTATTAAACCTGGGCTCTCAACAGTTGAAAGCACAGAGTCCTATCACTGGACTGCCATTCCCAACAATTTTTTTTTTTTTTCTGTATATCATAACTCTGGCATTCTCATCTGATCCCTTTCTGAACCTCCCCCATCCCTTTTAAATCTTTTTTTTTTTTAATGCTTGTTTCTTTAGGCTGATAGCTCAGGTTTGGGAATTACTGGGTGAGATGAGCACACAGGGAGGGATGAACTCTGACCCATTGTCACCTGTCCCAGGCACATCCTCTCACCTGGTCTCGCTACCAGCACCTCCCTATGCGCCCTGCTCCCACCCTGGCCCCTGCGCTGTCTCTTCCCAACACAGAAGCCAGGGGGGCGCTGTTGAAAACTAAGTTGGATCAAGTCCCTCTCTGAAATCCCTGCAATGGAGTCCTTCACGTCCAGGGTGATCCTCGAGGTCATTGTAACGACTTTTAAAGCCCTGGAGCAGTCCTGCAACTTCCACATCTCTGACATTTGGGGTGGATAATTCTCTGGTGGGGTGTACTTTGCATTGTCACGTATTAGCAGCATCTCTAAGCTCTATCTACTAGACTGCGGTAGCACCCTCCCCCTAGGTATAACAGCCAAACAGCCACCCAACCCCCACACTCCTTAAGCCATCATGCTTTGTTTCTAACACAATACTTTTATCTGACAGGCTATATTTTTATTTATATGTTAAATAAGTAGAATATTGCATGATATGCAGCCGGAGGTGCAGCTGCTAGGCTGTGGCTCCAGGTGGGCCAACTATGGGCTGTTTGGAATCCCAACCACTGTTTATTTGCAACCGATGTGCACTAAGCCACTGTAGGAAAATGTGAATTCTGAAAATTGGAGCCTCAACATTATTTGAAATCCATGATGTGGAGAAGTTTGATCAAGGGTGAAATTGTTTCATCCCAACATAAGATATTGCAATATTACATGTATCCTTTTTAAGGGACCTTTGGATTTCTTAAAAACGTCATTTCACTTGTTTTTCTTCCTTTTATGAACGTTGTTTTAACATTTTTAAGATTTTATTCCTTATTTATTCAAAATTTTTTACAGATAGTAACAAATACATGAAGACCATCTTCAGCAAAATTCGTTCACAGGAATCATGTGGTCATAACAATCATAAGATCTGACATAAACTAGATAAGTTAATCGCAGAAAGTTCAAAGTTTTTCTTTTTTTAAGATGACAGTTTTATTTGAAAATTTTAAAGAGAACTCAGTATCAAATATATTCCCATAATCCTTTGTATTTTGTCCTCCTTATCATAATTGTAGAATATTTTTAATGCAATGCATTTTTTTTCACCAAGCTCTATGCAAGTGCCCCTCACCTGTCTGGCTGACCCCAGCACACAGTCAAAATACTATCCTTTTCTGTCTGTACTAGTTGTCGGCAAGGGGTAGTGCTGGCCTAGAGAACAGAGGTTAGATTCTTGGTGTCTAGCGTCAGGCTTGGCTCAAGAGATGGACACAAAGGTCTTTGCTACAGATGATTTAATGAGTACATGCAGGCTTTTTTTTTTTTTTAGCTTATAACAAAAATCAGCCTATCCTTACTTCAACAGGGATCCACCCACAGTGAAGCAGCGTGCCTTCTTGGGTTCAAAAGATACAACAGGAGCAGTCAGGGTGTGCTGGGCACCCTTCTCAGACTGGGGGTTCTAGTGAGCAGCAAGCTTGCCTTCAGAACCCACTCTGGGGGTGCCGCCTTGTACCCGGCCTGGGATGTCTCAGTCAACAAGACCCAGTGTCTGTCCCATGGAGCTCACACGCTCATGGTGCAATCATTCCATGGGAGGCCTGTGGTGAGCACTTTATATGCATTAACCTGCTTCATCCTCACATCAACTCTCTAAGGGAGATAGTAATATATTAATGATCAGAGAGGTTGGGTGACTCATCCAAGGTCACACAGTAGCACCTGGTGTTTGAAGCATGTGCTAATCCTACCGTCTTTCTAAGAGGTGGCTACTGAAGGCGGCGTCAGGCTTGGGAACCGTGTCTGGTGTTCAAGGTGACTTCAGAGGCCCCGGTGCCCTGAGCCGGGGGTCTTGGGCAGCAGGGCAGGGCCCTGCATGCCGGGACACAAGCACGTCATGCTCCCAGTCGGCAGTCTCACCCCTGAGATTCCCTTTCATCCCAGAAAACCTGCCATTATTCACGGGAGATAAAAATCAGCATTCAACCCATTCCAAATTGCAACTGGCTGAATCCCGGGACAGCTGCCACAGGCTCTTGGGGTTGGGCTGAGTTTATGGCTCAGGCAGAAGGATCGGAGTCAGGGACAGACGGAGCACCACCACGAGGACACTCCAGGTGGACGTGTCGCAATGGCAAATGCGTCGTGTTTTTCTGGGCATGGAGTCCACCGGCCCCAGAACATCTCTGGCGAGCTGGCACCGTCTTGTTTTCTCGTCGGGCACTGAGGGGGAGCTTTGTGGTTTCATTGCACCAAAGTTTGTGTTGGCTGCTGCGATATATACACAGATGTTTCAGGTGGAGCCACAGTTCCCGTTCTCCTTTCCCCCGGTAGCTAAATTACCAGATTTCCAGAGGGAATCCTAACCCTGTCTGCCTCCTTTATTCCCTGCTCTACTCCACCTCAGGAATTCCCACCAGCTTTATAAGCATCAACATAAAATTAGAAGAAGATTCATGTTTAATTAATTTTAACTTTAAAATAGACCCATTTTCTTTAGACTCAGAGCCTAAAAAAATTTGTCCTTAGGCCATAATCAGAAATGTGGACACAAATTTGGAGGCAAATACATTCAGGGAGCAGCATGTGATGGTGCAAAGCTAGACACAATCTAAATCCCCAACAATGCGAGAAGGCTCAATTATGACAAAACCGCAGGGTGGCATGGGCTGTTGTGCAATCCCAGAAGTCATTGTTTTCCAGGAAGACAAAATGACATGGGAAAATTCTCATGGCTTGAAATTAAATGATTAAAACCTACACTCTAAACTGTAAGTAATGAAGGGAGTTTATATAATTACACCTCAAATGTGGTGTGTGTGTGTGTTAGAGAATAGAAGGAAATATGCTAAGATCTTAACAGTAATTATCTCTATGCAGTGCAATTTTTATTTTCTTTTTTTATATCTTTATTTTCCAAACTTCTACTTTAATAACCTTTAACTTTAGATAATAATCAGGAACAAAAATGTTGTTTTAAAGTGTCTTTTCCTTTCTCTCTTTTATTTATTTATTTTTCCAATTTTTTGGCCATGAGGCATGTGGGATCTTGTTCCCTGACCAGGGATCGAACCTGCATCCCCTGCTTTGGCAGTGCAGATTTTTAACCACCAAATCACCAGGGAAGTCCCTGCTTTCTTTATTGCCCCTAACTACAACATGAACATACACTTCTTACAAAGGATTAAAGTAATATTCATTTTATTTTTCTGGGGAAAGAAGCAAATGTATATTCCATAATGTATGGTGAAGGAGGTTATTTGATGTCATGGAATAAAATAACATCAAAGCAACACAACTTCAGAGGGGAAAGAAATTAGCAGCTGGAAATGGCAGGCACCAATGAGATTGATTTTGGCACCAACAACAGGTTCATAATCCCAAGATATTAAAACACAAAGCACATAAAATGAAATGCCAACTAGAAGAGAAGATTAATTGACTTAGATCTTCAAAAGCACAGAAACAAGACTTTGTTTCTTGCTAAAGATGTTTCCATTTTCTTTCCTCTCTTTTGTCTCCCTCCTATTGTCTGAAACCAGAATAAGCTGCAATCATTTTCAAGGTGTCCTAGCATTTTACCAGCCCTTTCCTAAAGTGTATATCCCATCTGGATGGTTTCACTGCAGTGTTCTGCATCCAGGTGCTTGGTTGTGACCCACCCCACAAAAGGAGGGCCCTACCCCAGACCCCTCCTGGTGCTCCTGTACTGAGATTTTAATCTCCTGGTTAAGATCTCACAGTGACATTATAATGAGGGCTATCCTTCCTATAATTCCCATTTTACAGAACAGGAAACTGAGGCTCAGTGGGAAAAAGGAATTGGTGCAAGCTCTCCTAGCCAGAAAGCGGGGGAGCCAATATTCAGATGTCAGCCTGTCTTCTTCCAAAGCTTTGTGAATCCTGCACACGAGAGTGAGCCCTGAATGGAAAGCAGCCAGATTAGTTTTACCTGGAAAACAAGTGAAAAATGAGATTCTGAGGCAAAGAGTGCACTGTGTGTTTAGCCTGGCTGATTGATGGAAAACAGATTCTAAGTGGAGAACTGAATGGCCCACTGTCCAGGGTGGGTCTGCAAGGAGGACCAGAGCCCCTGAAAGCCATGCCAGCCTCGCTGTGGAGAGTGCAGCATCAACACCTTCACAAGTGCCCCAGCAGGTGAGAAGGGCTCGGCAGATGAAGGCAGTGGAAGACAACTCCTCGCCCAGCAAAAAGCTATAAATCAAGTGATTGCAACTCGGGAGTTTACTGAAACAGAACAGCAATAAACAACCACTCAGTCATTTTTATTATTGCTTTTTCTGAAACTAATCAGTTCAGTGTGAGTCAGTTTGCAGAGGCTGAGACCATTTCCCTGGAAGTGTTGGGGCCCTGACTAATTGTATCAATGAGCACATCGCAAAGATGACTCCCGTCTTCCTGAAGGGTCCAGGGAAATAGTCATTGCTCAAACAGCCTGGAGTTCCCAGGGCTCCAAATTTGGTGGTTGTGATTGTGTTGCTGGGTAAAATATAACACATATAATGGGACATTCTATCCTACAAAAGTATATGTTGTTTACCTGAAATTCTGATTTAACAAGGTGTCCTGTCCTGTGATTTATCTCCAAACCTACCTACTCATCATTCTTGTTGTTTGAGCAAAGGTGACAGACACCCAGCAAAACTAAACAAGACAGACGAGAGACTTCTACAACGGAAATGGACACTTTTTGCAAACTGAGTATGCACCAAACTGATGCATTGGAGGGCTCGGGAAAACATTGTTTGCTGGGCCCTGCTGCTAGAATGTCTTGCTCAGTAGGTCTGGGGTAGAGACTGAGAATTTGTGTTTGTAACAAGTGCCAAGATGCTAGTGCCGGTTCCATACTTTGAGATCTGTGTTCTTAGGATGCAGATTAACCCTCCAGCCTCCTCCACCGCCATGCCCCATGTGACCCTTCGTGGTCCAGCTCCTGCCAACCCCACGGCTTATCTCTCATGATCTCCCTCACTCTCTGAGCTCTCTGGCCTCCCTGTGGTTCATCGAGAGAACGCTTCTCAAGTCCCCACAGGGCCTTTGCACATGCTGTTCCTTGCCATGCACTTGGCCCCACCCCATCCCTATTAACTTAGGTAGGAGTTATCCTGATTACCTGCATTTTACAGATGTACAGACTGAGATTTGGAGAACCTGAGTCACTTGCCCAAAGCCAAGTTGATAGTAAGAGATAGAGTCAGGGACCTAAAATTTCATCCACTACAGACTCACAGATTTAGAGAATGAACTTATGGTTGCTAAGGGGAAAGAAGGAGGAAAGAGATAGTTATGGAGTCGGGGATCAACATGTACATATTGCAGTATTGAAAATGGAGAGCCAACAAGAAACTACGATATAGCATCGGGAACTCTGCACAATGTTATGTGGCAGCCTGGATGGGAGAGGGAGAGTTTGGGGGAGAATGGATATATGTATACGTATGGCTGAGTCACTTTTCTGTCCACCTGAAATTCACAACATTGATAATCAACTATGTGTTAGTCATTCAGTCATGTCCAACCCTTTGTGACCCCATGGACTGTAGTCTGCCAGCCTCCTCTGTCCATGGGATTTTCCAGGCAAGAATACTGGAGTGAATTGCCATCTCCTTCTCCAGGGAATTGGCTATGTTTATAATAGCCAGGACATGGAAGCAACCTAGATGTTCATCAGCAGATGAATGGATAAGAAAGCTGTGGTACATATACACAATGGAGTATTACTCAGCCATTAAAAAGAATACATTTGAATCAGTTCTAATGAGGTGGATGAAACTGGAGCCTATTATACAGAGTGAAGTAAGCCAGAAAGAAAAACACCAATACAGTATACTAACGCGTATATATGGAATTTAGAAAGATGGGAACAATAACCCTGTATACGAGACAGCAAAAGAGACACTGATGTATAGAACAGTATTTTGGACTCTGTGGGAGAGGGAGAGGGTGGGATGATTTGGGAGAATGGCATTGAAACATGTATAATATCAAATATGAAACGAGTCGCCAGTCCAGGTTCGATGCACGATACTGGATGCTTGGGGCTGGTGCACTGGGATGACCCAGAGGGATGGTACGGGGAGGGACGAGGGACGAGGGTTCAGGATGGGGAACACGTGTATACCTATGGCGGATTCGTGTTGATATATGGCAAAACCAATACAATATTGTAAAATTAAAAAATAAAATAAAATCCAAAAAATAAAGAATATATATATAAATAAAAAGTTAAAATTAAAAATAAAATTTCATCTGCATCTCCAACACCTGCCTCCTTTCTGCCAAGGTGCTGCCTCCCCCAACTGGGAGTATTCTGTTTCAAGCCTCTCTTAAATGTTGGCTTTTGTGAGATTGCTACTTGACAGTTATTTATCTTCAAACCAAGCCCCTGGGGTTGAGTATTTAAGGATTTGTAAAACAAGTTCACATTCACCCTTTGACACCCTTCAAGATCCAGTAGACTTGGCTCATATCCCTTCTCAGTGTCTCAATACTCTTGACTGAACTCAAGAGTACTCGTTTCCCCATCCCAGAATTCACACACACACTTCTGTAGACAGAGCTTTGACACTGAAGTTGTCATGGCAACTGAATCTCATTCTCTGAATCTTCCTCTGGTGGTAGGATGGCATCAGCTTCCTCTCTTCTGTTAGAAGATAACATCAGCTCTTGGCATCTGCCAGTGAAGGTGGGACAAGGTTATGTTTCCTGGTGGGTGAGTGGAGCCCGAGCTTTATTTTTTAAGCTTTTATTTATTTACTTTTGGCCGAGGGTAGCATGTGGGAATCTTAGTTCCCTGAAAGTGAAAATGTTAGTCACTCAGTTGTGTCTGACTCCGCGACCCCATAGACTGTAGCCCACTAGGCTCCTCTGTCCATGGGATTCTCCAGACAAGAATGCTGGAGTGGGTTGCCATGCCCTCCTCCAGGGGAATCTTCCTGACCCAGGGATTGAACCTGGGTCTCCCACATTGCAGGCAGACTTCTTTACCATCTGAGCCACCAGGGAAGCTTTCCCTGATCAGACATCAAACCCATGCCCTTTGCAGTGAAAACGTGGAATCATAACCACTGGACCACCAAGGATCTCCCAGGGAGGGTTCCTTTAAAGTTCATTTAAAGAAATGAAGATTGAGCTGAGACCTGAAGGAAGTGTCAGCTGAGCAGAGGCAACTGGAGTTGGGTGGTGGGTGAGGGAACAATGTAGCAGAAAGGAAGCAAGTGCGTTACAAGGCTGTAATCAAGGTGTCAGCCGGGATGAAATCTCGTCTGCACATTCGGCTGGGGAAGGATTTACTTGGAGCTCTCTCAGTGGTTGTTGGCAGGATCCAGTCACCCAGAGGTTGCTAGATGAGGCTCATCACGGCTTTTCTGGGTGTTGGCTAGAAGCTGCCTTCCATCCCTTGTCCTGCGGACCTCTGCATCATGGCAGCTGGCTTCCTCAAAGTGAGCAAGGGGGAAAAGGCCACAGAGAGAGTCTGGCAGGAGACAGAAGTCACAATCTTTTGTAACCTAACCCTAAAAATGACATCTATACCCTTTGCTGTCTGCTGCTGGTTAGAAGTGCAGGACTGGGCCAGCCCACACTCACAGAGAGGACTTCTCACAAGAGTGTGACCACCAGGAGGTGTGGGCCATTGGGACCATCCTGGAGTCCGCCTTCCGCAATGGAGGGAGACAGGAAAGATGCAAGTGGTCAGATGCGTGAGCAAGGGGGTTTCTGAGAGTCATAAGTCAGGTGATAAGAGAGTGATGGATAAATTGACACTCCATGAGGGCAGGGACCAGTCACTCCTGCTCTGCTATTGTTCATTCACTGAGTCATGACCGACTCTTTGTGACCCCAGGGACTGCAACACTCCAGGCCTCCCTGTCCCTCACCATCTCCTGGAGTTTGCCTAAGTTCATGTCCATTGAATCAGTGATGTTATCCAACCATCCTGCTCTGTACCACCAGCCTTCTGCCTGCAGCCTGGGACACCGTCACCAAGGGAACGGTGAGTTAGTGAATGGAGTTATTTGTCAGATGTGGATATCTTACATGTCACAGCACTGGGACCAAGGTTCTGCTTTCTGGTGCCAGACCAAGATGCCAGCTACCAAAGCCTCCACTGAATGGATGTATTTCCTGTTTGGGGTTTTCCTGTTTATTTTTCTTTTCCTAAAATCCACTTACTGAGTTTTCTTAGCTCTGGGTTGGGTATTTAGTGGTTGTTTGGCTTCACATCTTTGGAGGAATTAATAAGAAAGTTTTCAGCCTCTCCCAGGAATATAGTTTCTGGGCTTCCCTCCCTGTCTTTCCCTCAGCAAAGGTACACACACACATTTCAAGAGAAACACAGCACCTTTTCATGTAAACGGAAAGCTCAGGATTTTACTTAATAAGCTCTTAACTGCCCTCCTGTCTCCATTAAAAAAAAAAAAACAATCTGAAAAACAAGAGCTGAGTTTGATTTTTAAAGATGCTGGATGCTATCTGTTCCCCTCTGACTCGAAATCGGGCTGGGAGCCAGCCACTGTCATAGCGGGAGCCCAGATGGGAGGGTCTTGGGGGTTTTACTCCTGTGGCTCCCGCAACTGGTATGTTTTTGCAAGAAAGGAGGGTGGAGGCAAAGAAGAAGCAAGCGATCCAAGCAAACAGATACAACTCAGATGCAAACTCAGAGAGGTGCCCACAGCCTTGGTCTCATTTATTTCAACTAGAAATTCTCCCTCGAATGTGCTCCTTCTCACCATCCCCACTGCTACTACCCTAGGCCAGATTTCTCACTTTTGGCACTAGTGAGGTGAGCAGGTTCATTCTCTGTGGCAGGGGCTGTCCTGGACTCTCCGGGATGTTTAGCAGCTCCCTTCTCTCACCCACCCCCCCAACTCTGGTGTCTACCCACTAGATGCCGATAACAATGCTCCCAACCCCATAATTTTTTAAAACTTTTTTTTTTAATGTGCCTCTTTATTATTTATTTTGGCTGCACTGGGTCTTTATTGCGGCTCTCGAGCCTCTCTAGCTGTGGTATGTAGGATCTTCTTCATTCCCAGACCAGGGATCGAATCCTGGCCCCCTGCCTTGGGAGCACAGAGTCCGAACCACTGGACCACAGGGAAACCCTACCCGCCCTCGAATTCTGACGATCAGAAATGACTCCAGTTGTTGCCAATGTCAGGATCACCCGCGGTTGAGAACCTTTGGCTTAATCTAAGGGCTCCCTTTCTTAATCCTATATTCCCTTCTGTCTGGCCTCCTGGCTTCCACTGCGGCCACCTTGTGTTTCACCCACAAAAGCACTTGACATGTTTCCTTGACTGGGTGACTATAGAGCAGCATCTGTATCCTCAGGGCCTAGGACAATGCCTGGGATGTAGTAGATGCTCAATAAATATCTGCTGAAAGATGACAAGCTCCTGCAGGCAGACAAGGTATCCTTCATGCTCTACAGCCAGCACTCAGCTCCACAGGCTCTTGGGTCCTCTGTCACTTGCAGCCCGCCCTGCCTGAAAGCATGAATGGAAGCAGGAACCACCTTCTTAGGGTGGCATGATGTGAAGGATGGTTCAAACCACCTTTCCAGGAGCTTCTGCAACAGAGCTGGAGATTTAACACAGATCTGTCTGAGCCCAGAGCAAAACTGGATTAAAAGAAATTCCTCTGGGGAAAAAAAAATCCCATATAAAACAGGAAAGAAGTAGCTAGGAAGCTGATCCAGTCATAGAGTTGCCTTGTGGGGAGACACGGGATGAGCCTCATCATGTGGGTCTGTTTCAGTGTCTCCTTTTCAAACTTGTCAAAGTTGCAAAGAAAAAAAGTGTTGGTGCTCAGTCATGTCTGACTCCTCGCAACCCCATGGACTGTAACCCGTCAGGCTCCTGTGTCCATGGGATTTTCCAGGCAAGAATACTGGAGTGGGTTGCCATTGCCTCCTCCGAATCAAACCAGCATCTCCTGTGTCTCCTGAACTGCAGGCAGATTCTTTATCCATTCAAGGATATCTCTAAACATCCTTATGGCTCCAGGAGGCTTGGATTCCACTTCTCACCTCTGCCATCAATGCCCAGGGGCGCCCTGGACCTGTGACCACTGCCCCACCCAAGCTGCTGTTGGCAGAACCCGGCGTGGATCCTTTGCCTACAGGAAGGGAGCCGGGTCCCCACCATGCAGCGCTCTCATTGTACATTTGGTTTTAATTCTCCAAATTCCTTTGCACATTTTGCTGTCAGGATGAGATAAAATCGAGTGCATGTGAACCGAGAGCCGAGAGGGCCTGGGAAAAGTCAAGAAAAGAAAAGTGAGTCTGAGGTTGCTAGGACTGCCCTCCTGAACGTGCCCACCTCAGGATGGGGGGCTTACCTGGGCCAATGAGTGAGCAGAGCCATGGGGCCTGGCTGGGCTGGGGTCTCTCCACAACCTCCTGGAGTGGAGGGCTGGAACGGGTGGCCCTACTGAAACCAGCAACTATTTCCGGGCCCAGAGCTCCCTAAGGGTTGGGGCTCAAGAAGTCACAGATATTTTCAAAGAAATGGGGGAAGGAGCTACATAAACCCCATGATAGGTTAGGGTCCAGGAGAGCCCACACACACACTTACACACACACCCTCCCATGTAGTCAGTGGACCAGGGTCCCAGGAAAGATACCAGATTGCCTGGATTCTTCAAACAAGATCAGGAATTTACATTCTTGTGTGAAGTCTTCCAACACTGAAATGTCAGGACCCCACCAGGGGCCAAGCCAAGTGCACTGGCTGATCCCACAGGGTCTGTGGGCTGCCCACCCGCCTTCCTGGTCATCAGGGTTGCCTCGGCCTTCTCAGATTGACCTCTTGCTCTGGGTCATGCAGAAATGTATAATTTAACAAGCAATTACTACAGCTCAGACACGGCCCCAAGGGCGTGATGGATCTTGTGCTGTGCTGCGCTTAGTCGCACAGGCGTGTCTAACTCTTTGTGACCCCGAGGACTGTAGCCCGCCAGGCTCCTCTGTCCATGGGGATTCTCCAGCAAGAATACCTGGAGTGGGTTGCCATGCCCTCCTCCAGGGGATCTTCCCAACCCAGGGATCAAACCCAGGTCTCCTGCCTTGCAGACGGATTCTTTACCTTCTGAGCCACCCAGGGAAGCCCAACAGACCTTAGCTCATTCAATTCCCACAGCAGCCCTGCACTGTGAGGAAACTGAGGCCCCCGGGGGTACAGACTTTCCTTGCCTTTAAGTAGCTTACAACCTCTGAACAAATACTTCCTCTTCTCTGAGCCTTGGTGTACTCGGCTCACTAAACCTTTGGTAATGGGAAATAGTGGTTACACTTGTAGAGGGATTTGTATAGAGGAACAAGAAGCCACAGGAGAGGACTGTGTACCTGGCTTAGTCACAAGCTAAGGCCCTTTAGCAGTTGCATTTGTTAGGGTTGAATCATCTCCCTCCCCAAATTCATATTTGAAGTCCTAACCCCCAGATTCGCAGAACATGACCGTATTTGGGAACAGGAGTTTGCAGCCATAATTAGTTAAATAAAGATGAGGTCATGCTGAGTAGGGCTGATGTTCTTTTTTTTCTTTCTTAATATTCTAAGTTTTTTCATTTTTTTATTTATGGCTCCGCTGGGTCTTCTTGTTGCTGTGGTTTCTCTTGGAAGCACGGGCTCTAGGGCATGGGCTCTAGGGCACGGACTTCAGTAGTTTTGGCACTTGGGCCCAGTAGTTGCAGCTCATGGGCTCTAGAGCACAGGTTCAGTAGTTGTGGTGCTCAGGATCAGTTGCTCCGTGGGATGTGGCGTCTTCCTAGACCAGGGATGGAACCCGTGTCCCCTGCATTGGCATTCTTATCCACTGAGCCACCAGGGAAGCCCTGATGTCCTTTTACAGAAAGGAGAGCTTTGGACGCAGGCAGAGCCCCGTGTGAAGACTTAAGCAGTGCTGCCTGGGCCCAGGAGCATCAGAAGCTGTCAGGGAAGGCAGGGGCGAGAGGCCTGGAATAGATGCTTCTCTTCAGAGGCAGCATGGCTCTTCCAGTACCTGGATCTCAGACCTGCAGCCTCCTGAATTGTGAGACCATAAATTTCTGTTGTTTAAACCACTCAGTCCATGGTACTTTGTTACAGCTCCAGAAACTTATAGATCATTTCCATTCTGACACAAACTATAGTATCGTGGTTCCTTCCCTTTGCTTGTTAATTTTTTAGGCATCTAGTTAGAGAAGGTTGATTTTCAGTTCATCTTTTAAAAGTTTATTAGAGTACTTGTTCTCTAAAGCACTGAACTGAAGGCTGGGGTAGGGCAAAGGGCTATGGATGAGTGAGCTGGCAGGGGGGCACCTCCCACATTCAAAACCCACATCCTTATCCAGGACATCAGTGGTACCCAGGGCAGGGCAAGAAAGCCATTTTGAGGTGAGGGGCTCTGGACCGTGGAGCCATCTCATCCATTGCCTGCTGCAGTTTGTGTAGACCTGTGGTTCTCAGCCAGGAAGATTTTGATCCTCGCCCCCCCCCACCCCCCGCAGGGGACACTTTGGTTGTTACAAGTTGGGGAGGTGCTACTGTGTCTAGCGGGCAGAGGACAGGGCTGCTGCTAAACATGCCACCGTGCACAGGACAGCCCGCCACAGAGAGCTCCCAGCCCCAGTGGTGCTGCAGCTGAGAGCCCTGCTGTAGACGAAAGACACAGGGGTGAGGACCCCGGCTGGGGCCCTGCCCTTCCTGCACTCTACCCTTCGCTGAGCCTCAGACCCCTTATCTGTAAGTTAAGCCATACAGGAACTCTAAGGCTTGTCATCCTGAGCCTGGCAGGTAGCAAGAGCTCAACCAGCCCTCCTCCTGTCACTTCTCCCATTTTGCAGGGAAGTTGTTGCAGAGGTGCTGGCTTTACTGTATCTGCTTCCCTAAAAGGGAATATTTTAGATTAAGATAAAACGTGTCCCATAAATCGTGATTGAACACGTTTTTAAAGATTCATATGTGCTGCATTTCCTTGATCCTAAGAGGCTGTTAATTATAATGCAGACTTCAGTTAAACAAGAACTTCTTGGAGGTGGGGCAGGAGGAGGCAACTCCACAGTAACTGTACATGTTGATTGCATCTTACTTCAGGTGCATCTTATTTCAGCTCCAAACTAAACTGCGGAGTTCCAGCTTCCACCTTGGAGCTAACGTCACCACCGAGCTACATTCAGAGGAAATACAAACCCAATCCCCAAAGCCTTGACAAGCCATGTTTATCCTTACTGGAATCTGTTTAAGGATTAAGAGGGAATTGCTCAGCATATCAAGCAGCAAAACATTTCTAAGAATAAATGATTCATAGCATGATCTGAGCTCTTACTGTGAAAGGCCAAGGTATGGATCAGCATCTGTTCAAGAATAAAGCAGAGTGAAAAGAGAGTCAACTGTCCCCCAAGACACTCAAACTAGATGAAAATCCACAGAAGTGTAGTGAACAGAAGGAACATTCGGGTGAAAAAAATGGGTGGATGGAAGGATGGATAACTGAATGATTGGATATATGAAATGAAGATAAATTATTTAACAGAGAAACAGAGGCTAATCAATGAGACAGAAGCCGATATAGAAATACACAGTGCATGCTGTCTCTTCAGTTGTGTCTGACTCTGTACAACCCTATGGGCTGTAGCCCACCAGGCTCCTCTGTCCATGGGATTCTCCAGGCAAGAACACTGGAGTGGGTTGCTGTGCTCTCCTCCAAGAGAGAACTCTTTTTAGGCATGCATAATTCATTAAAAATAATAATACAGCTTGCATATGGTGGCACCCAAATTTGTTCCCAGAGAAGGTCATCCAAAGAGTTTCTTTGCAGAAAATTGCTAATCCTGTTGTGATTTCCTGATTAAAGAAAAGGTTAGAGAAACAGGCAAAGAAATGAGCCCTTTCATTGAGGTGCAGCTCAAAGAGATGTTCTTTTCTTTCCTTGCTCATGTGACTTCTAAAGAGAGTCTACCTTGATTTGATTTAAGAAACAGTCTTCAGCTCTTCCTCTATTTGCCCTCCCCATTCTCACTGCTCCCAGTGACTAGCCACATCATGCCACATCCAGAGAGAGAGGTGGCCTTCAAGACTTTGCCTCGTCTGATCTTGCTGTTACATTCCCAGCTTATAGTGACAATCTACCACTGACTGCTCCACATCTTTTCTTCTCTGCTTCTAGTGAAAAGTGCAATAATTGTCTTTGGGGCACTTGTCCCCCATTCTTAGCTCATTGCCTTGGGAGTACCTTGAGACTTAATTGGTTCAGGATCACCCAATGAATCAATGATAGAGTCAATGAAACTTGCAGAGATGTAAAGCATCTGCCTGCAATGCAGGAGACCCGGGTTCAATCCCTGGGTCGGAAAGATCCCCTGGAGAAGGAGATGGCAACCCACTCCAGCATTCTTGTCTGGGAAATCCCATGGTCGGAGGAGCCTGATAGGTTACAGTCCATGGGGTCGCAAAGAGTTGGACACGACTAAGCGACTTCACTTTCACTTCCTTTTTTGCTAAGCCTAACAGCTGTCTCTTCCACTGCAGAGGTGAGGATGTGACACCCGGAACTTCTGCAGCCATTCTATAAACCAAGAGTCCAACCCTAGTGCTGTTGTTTGGGTTGGAAATTGAGTTGCATCTGATCCCAATGGGTGACCCCAGACTTTGTTTTTAAATCAAACCAGTGTTTGCTTCGGGCACAGGATTTTGATGTAATTCTGGCCAGTGAAGTGTGAAGGGAGGCTCCCCAGGGCTCCTGGGAAACACTCTGTTGCTCTCAAAACAGACACGCAGGACGTACCAGCCTCACTCTGCCTCTGGAGGTTTTGGTCTTGGAATGATACGCTAACCAGGGCAGCAGCTATCCTGGTCTGTGAAGGAAGACAGCATGGGAAACTGACCCCACACCTGCCCAGTGACAGTTCTGAGACTTCTTCCAGATTTCTGCACATGAAAAAGACATCTCTTCTCTCTCTCATCCTCACCTTTTGGCCAGCCTGGGGCACACTTAGTTTTTTATAACGTAATTAATTAATTTTTGCTGGAGTGAGCAGAGGAGCCTGGCAGGCTACTGTCCATTGGATCACAAAGAGTTGGACATGACTGTGCAACTAAGTCCACACACAGGCATAGTTGATGTACACAATACTATATAGGTTATAGGCATACAATATAATGATACATAATTTTTAAAGTTTATATTCCATTTCTAGTTATTATACAATATTGGCTATATTCTCCATGTTGTGCAATATGTCCTTGTAGCTTATGTTATAGGGCTTCCCTGATAGCTCAGTTGGTAAAGAATCTGCCTGCAATTCAGGAGACCTTGGCTCAATTCCTGGGTCAGGAAGATTGCTGGAGAAGGGATAGGCTACCCACTCCAGTATTCTTGGGTTTCCCTTGTGGCTCAGCTGGTAAAGAATCCGCCTGCAATGTGGGAGACCTGGGTTCAATCTAGCTTATTTTATATCTATAAGATTTCCACACACCCCCCCCACAGAGTAATGTAGGGATTTTATTTTATTATAGGGCAGAAGAAATAGTTATCAACATAAAATATTTTTACAGTCCCAAAATAGATTGCTTACAAATATTTTCAAAGTTCATTCTTATGGGATTCGTGTAGTTTTATACCTGATAAAACAGTATACAGAGGTGAAAAATTAAAATAGAACTTTTTTATTAGAAAGACAATAGTACATAATTTAGTCCTTACTGAAGGTATTCAAGAAGAAAGTGGAGATATTTTTATTCCCAGGTAACTCTCATGTGTACGTCTCTCTTTAGTCTCTACTTCTGCTTCGTTCTCTTTGCATCACTCAAAATGCCTCTCTCAATAAAGCTCTCGGTGCATTTTCCTTCCTCTGTATGTATCTGTGCCATGGCTTCTGGTGTCATTTAAAACTAGAAAATATCCTGTTTTTTAAATAGACTTTTCTTCTCTTCTGCTGTCTGAAATGTACTGACAGTTTCTATTATCTAAGAAATCCATGCATTACCAATCAATGCCATTCCCCAGGAGTGAAAACATTCTGTAGTGAAAACTTCCAATACCAAAGTCACTGTTACATGTGGCTCCTGAGCCCTTGAAATGCAACTAGCGCGACCAAGGCAGCACATTGTCAAATATGCGTGCATGCTAAGTCGCTTCAGTCATGTCCCACTCTTTGCAACCACATGGACTGCAGCCTGCCAGACTCCTCTGTCCATGCAATTCTCTGGGCAAGAGTACTGGAGTGGGTTGCCAGGCCCTCCTCCAGGGGTTCTTCCTGATCCAGGGATCGAACCTGAGTCTCTTAAGTCTCCTGCATTGGCAGGCAGGTTCTTCACCACTAGCACCACCTGGGAAGCCCTTCTTAAATATATTTAATTTCAATTAATTAACATTTAAATAACCACATGTGGCTCATCTCTACTGTACGGGACAACAGAGAGACAGAATAACTAGATAATATGAATAAGCATCACAGGAAAAATAAAAGCCTCTCCCCATTCCACCTCCAAGGCACAATTATTATTAAATTCAGTTTATATCCTTGAAGAAAGTGGCAGAGGATGAGGTGGTTAGATAGCATCACCAACCCAATGGGCATGAATTTCAGCAAACTCCAGGAGATAGCGAAAGACAGGGTAGCCTGGCATGATGCAGTCCATGGGGTCTCAATGAGTTGTTCATGACTTAGCAACTGAACACACACTTGCTTTATTCTATGCATGTAAATTCACTACTGAATTTCTTTCAGAAATATATAATGCTTTAAGCTTTATTTGTCCGTGAAATAAACTGTGAGCATCTTTCCAGCTCAGTGGATACATTTCTAAAGAACCAAGAGCAGAGAGTAGGAGTGCCAGATTTGGAACTAAAACAGACAGGGTGTGTTACCTCCTAGTCTGCCAGACTAGCTCTATGACTCTGAATGAGTTATGTAACCTCTGTCCACCTCAGTCTACCCATCTGTAATAGGGGATAGTCTCAGGATCTTTATTGGGTGGATTACATACGATACTGCCAATACAGGGCTTACTATGTAAACTGGGCATCACTGTACAGTGGGGTTTTTTTTCAGTATTTTTTTATTTATTTGGCTGTATTGAGCCTTAGCTGCAGCATGCAGGCTTCTCTCTAGTTGTGGTGTGCAGGTTCAATTAGTTGCCCGTCTCCCTCACCCTCACCCCAGCTTCCCTGGCGGCTCAGATGGTAAAGAATCTGCCTGCAACGTAGGACACCTGAGTTTGATCCCTGGATTGGGAAGATCCCCTGGAGGAGGGCATGGCAACCCACTCCAGTACTCTTGCCTAGAGAATGTCCATGGACAAAGGAGCCTGGCAGGCTACAGTCCATCGGGTCACAAAAAGTTGGACACAACTGAGTGACTAAGAACAGCACACAGCTCACCCCAGCATGTGGGATCTTAGTTCCCTGACTGGGGATCTAACTCATGTCCTCTGCATTGGCAGGCAGATTCTAAACCACTGGACCACCAGGGAATTCCCACAGTGGTTATTAATTTTGGTCCTGCAACATCATTTTTGTGGCTGCAGAGTATCTTGTTACACAATTGTGTCATGACTTGCCTATCCAACCCTTTATTAGAGGACATCTGGGCTTTGGTTTTTTATTTACGCAATGCTGCAATGGAAGCCGCATACCAAAATCTAAAATATGAAGGAGTGCCTGGGAGTCCACCTTCTGATAGAGGGGCCATGGAAGAAGCAGCCTGAGATTCGCCAAGAGGACATCAAGCTCAGCCAGACCAGTTTTTTTGAGGTTTTCCCCTGAAATAAGCTCCTCAACAGCATTTGGCCAAGAAGTTTTTCTCTTTTCATCCCTTCAGAGTTTCCTTGGTGGCTCAGACGGTAAAGAATCTGCCTGCAATACGGGAGACCAGGATTCGATCCTTGAGTTGGGTAGATCCCCTGGAGAAGGGAATAGCAACCCACTCCAGTATTTTTGCCTGGAAAATCCCATGGACAGGAGAGCCTGGCAGCTACAGTCCATGGGGTCACAAAGAGTCCAACAGGACTGAGGACTGAGCAAGGTCAACTTTAGCTCAGACTGTCAGAGACTGCATCGGCAGAGCACAAGCCTGCGTGTGTTTAAGTTTGGAATATTTTTCTCTTACTCACTGTGGGATAGAGGTATTTGAACCAATACAGTACAGTCCCCGGAGAGAAGAAATGCAAGTAACCTGAGATACTTCCTCCCAGACATTCCCTGGGGGTTTTGAACCTGTGACAGAACCAGATTCTTTAATGTGACTCTCAAAGATCATGTAAAAAAAATTTTTTTTCGATTGTGGTAAAATACATGTAATATAAAATTTGCTGTTTAATTCAGTGGCATTAATTAAACTTGCAATGTTGTGCAACCATCACCACTGTATTTCCAAATTGTTTTCATCACCCCAAACAGAAACTCTGCATATTAAGCAATAAATCCCCAATGTCTGCCCCTCTCCCACCCCAGCAACCAACCCCAGCCCCTGGTCATTCTAATCTATTTTTTGTCTTTATGAACTTGCCTACTCCAGATGTTTCATACTAGTAGACTCACACAATATTTATCGTTTTGTGTCTGGTTTATTTCACTTTGTGTAATGATTTCAAGGTTCAGCCATCAGTTCAGTTCAGTTCAGTCCCTCAGTTGTGTCCGACTCTTTGCAACCCCATGAATTGCAGCATGCCTGGCCTCCCTGTCTATCACCAATTCCCAGAGTTCACTCAAACTGATGTCGATCGAGTCGGTGATGCCATCCAGCCATCTCATCCTCTGTCGTCCCCTTCTCCTCCTGCCCCCAATCCCTCCCAGCATCAGAGTCTTTTCCAATGAGTCAACTCTACGCATGAGGCGGCCAAAGTAGGATGTAGTATATATCAGAACTTCTTCTTTTCTGTGGTTGAATAGTATCTCATTTTGTATATAAGCCACATTTTGTTTATCTGTTCATCTGTTGATGGACACTTGGGTTTTTTCCATCCTTTGGCTGTTGGGAAAAATGTGGCAATGAACACGGATGTACAAGCCTCTGTTTGAGCCCCTATGTTTATTTTTTTGGCATATACCTAGAAGTGAATTTGCCTGGTCATATGGTAATTCTGTGTTTAACTTTTTGAGAGACTGCCACACTGCTGTTTTTGTCATTCATGGCTATTTGTTTTATTTATATTAAATTTTCATTGAACTATAGTTGATTTACAATCTTATGTTACTTTCAGGTGCACAGCATATGATTCAGGAGTTTTACAGATTAAAGTCCATTAGAAGCTATTGTGAGGTAATGGCTACCATTCCCTGTGCTGTACAATGCGTCCTTGTTGTTCATTGTGTTCACAGTAGTCTGCATCTCTTAATCCCACATCCCTGATTTGCCCCTCCCCACTTCGGTAACCCCTGGTTCGTTGTCCATATCAGTGGATCTGTTTCTGTTTTGCATGTACGTGCATCTGTATTATTTTTTAGATTCCACACTTAAGCAAGGTCATATAGGACCGCCACCTGTTTTCCACAGTGACTGCACAATTTTACATTCCCACCAGCAACATACTAGGATTCCAACTTATCTACATCCTCATCAACACTGTTATTTTACTTGTTAAAAGTTTTTATTTATAGCCATCCTAGTGGGTATGAAGTGGTATCTCATTATGGTTTGCATTTCCCTAATGACTAATGATGCTGAGAATATTTCCAGGTGTTTATTGGCCATTTCTACATCTTCTTTGGAGAAATATCTATTCAAGTCCTTTGCCCATTTCTTATTTTCTTTTTCTTTGCCCATTTTAAATTGTACTGTTTGTCTTTTTGTTGTTGAGTTGTAGGAATTATTCATATATTCAGGATATGAAAACCTTATCAGATACAAGATTTGTGAATCTTTTCTGCCATTCTGCAGGTGGTTGTTTCACTTTCTTGATAATGTCTTTTGATGCACACAAGTTTTTAATTGTGACAAATCCAATTTACCTATTTTTCTTTTGTTGCTTATGTTTTTGGTGTCATACCTAAGAATTCACTGCTCACTCCAAGGTTGGAGTTAATTTTAAATCACTAAGTATTGCTTTTTTCTGTTATAAATTTCCTGTGCATAAGGGCGCTGAGTCCTTTACTATCCTAGTCTACTCAGGGAGCTGAGTTGGCTGGGAGGCAGGTAGGTAGGTAAATAGATATATATAGGTGGGCTTCCTGGGTGGCTCAGTGGTAAAGAATCTGCCTACCAATGCAGGAGCCCCAGGAGACATGGGTTCAATCTCTGGGTTGGGAAAATCCCCTCAAGTAGGAAATGGCAACCCACTACAGTATTCTTGTCTGGAAAATTCCATGGACAGAGGAGCTTGGTGGGCTACACTCCATGGGGTCACAAAGAGTCAGGTGTGACTGAGCACAAACAAAACAAAACAGGTTGATAAGTAGGTAGATCGGTAAATAAATAAATTAATATATAAAATTTTACTTATTAATTTAGCCAGTTTAGCCAACTTTTATATTCTCCTTCTTTGGTCATTGCCCCCTAGTCATAAAGGAGGCTCCAAGATTCAGATTGGCCAACCATAGTAGCCTATGTCCCTGGCATCAGCGATTGGTCCAAGGGGTGGTCTTGTAGCCAGACTGAACCAATGAGACCTTCTCTGGGATGGATAGACATTTCCCAGGAAAAGAAAACCTCTTTCCATTGGAGGCGGCAAGCTCGAACTGTAGGCAGCTGTTCCTGACCACAAGAAACTCCATCTGCCACAGGCAAGAATGAAGCACAAGCAAAGCAGATTGAGACCAGCAGAGATGGAGACTCTCCACAAGCATGGGATGGGGAGTCCCCTGTTCCAGTCCAAGGGACCCCCATTCCTCCAGCTTCTCCTTTTATCTTGTGAACATGTGCCAGGACACACCTCCCCATCCGCAATGACATCAGCCAGTTCCTTTCTCCTTCAGTTCTTTCGGGATAAATTTTGATCTCTTGAAACTAAAACTACCCTGATGGGTACGCCCTCACCCCCAGCAACCTGTGCTCCCTCTTACTGATTTATCAGCAGCTAAATACACCTGAGTCCCCAATTCTTCCAAGCCTTCACGCTTCTGTGTCCTCTGCCCACAGCTCTCTCTCCAACTCCAGCTTCAAGACTCAGCCAACATATTTCCTCCTTGGAGCACCCTGCCCTGACCCTCCTTCCAACACTCAAGGCAAGTTGATTTCTTCCATGTGCCCTCAGACAACCCTGTAACACCTCTGAGTCCTACCACTTTGCTCTCACATATTTCCCCTCTGGTCCAGGGGCTTTCTGGAGGCAGCCACGGTGTCTACTGCAGGTGGATTGCTAGCATCTAGCCCTGGGTCAGCACATGGCAGCCTCGCTAGGTATCAGCAGAATGACTAAACTGGGGCTTGCAGGCAAACATGCCAACCTGGGCTTCACCACCTGCTTGTCGTGTGAACCTTGAGCAGGTAATTCACTTCTTGTTGCCTTGCTTGTAATACAGGTTGATGATAAATGGCATTTCCTTCCTGGGGCTCTCTGGGGATCTAGTGAGACATGCTTCCTGCTCAGCTCTGCTGTCAGGACTGTCCTCCATCTCTGTCTGTCTCTTTCAGGCTCTCAGCTCTGCTTCCCTCAGTTTCTTGTGCCTCATTCTCCACCAGGCGTCCACCACAGGCAGTGGTGGCCCAACTCAAGGGCATCCTTACAGCAACCTTCTTGGCCAACATCTTCATCTGAATTCCAGGGAAGGACTCTGATTGGTGAGCTTGGGTCTTGGATCCACCTCTAGACCAATCATCATGTCCAAAGAAATGGGACATTCCCATTGGCCAATTAGCTTCAGCACTACCATTTGGGCAAAGAATTGATGGAGCCAACCTGGACCATATAGAGCAGAGGGGAGCAGCTATTCTGAAAAGTAAATGCTGGGTGATTGAAAGAAACATAATGCTTCCACCAGACTAAGTTTCTTTATTGTAATCTTCTCATTACATTCAGGAATAAGTAATACTCTGTTTATCCAGGAGGATAAATGTTCAAAAAAAAAAAAAAAGGTGGGGGGCGCTGCTTTAAGAATCAGCCCCAGGATTGGGAGATGGTGGAAAAACTCCTCCCTCCTCCCTGCCCCTCCTTCTTTTTGCCCCAACATCTCCTTGAAGCGGCTTCTCACTTGCTGCCACTCCCGTGTCAGACCCAGCCGTAAGAAAGATGGTTCTTCTCTGCTGGAATCTGGTTTCACGTCAGATTTGGGGGTGATTTTTCACTGCCTTAATTTTTGTTCTGGTCCGCTATATTTGTTACACCTGTGAGTGTTACGCCTGTGCTTGTTACACTATTCCAGTCCCCTGCGCTAGTTACACCCGTGTGTGTTATACCTGTGCTTATAACACCCATGGGTGCTATGCCTATCCTCGTCACACCATTCCAGGCTCCTGTGCTGCTACGCCTGTGCTCGTTACACCTGTGCTTGTTACCCCCGTGTGTGTCTCCTCCTCCATTCCCCTGTTTCTTCCCTGTTAGAACAGTAAGTGCACGGAGATCCCTCCCTTCCTGGAGAAACAGTGGCCAGTGCAGGTGAGAGTCAAGGCTCTGGCATCAACACAAGTGAGTTCAAATCTCAGCTCTGCAGGTTATTAGCTGCATTCAAGGCCCTTGACTCATAAGGTCCTTCCAAGTGTGAGTTCAAGGCCCCTGACTCACACAGGTCCTACCAAGGCCCTGAATAGGGTCCTTGCATTGTCTCCTCGTGAGCATATGCTTTTCTAAGATCTGCAAAAGTTCAGTGATCTCGCTGCATTCTGTTAAGGCCCCTAAATCTTCCCATTCCCAGTCCCCCACCCCCGCCCCTTGTGTCCGGGGATGCTGAGACTGGTTTATGGGATCCATTTAGCTGGAGTTTGGTGAACTCAGGCTGTGTGGTTTCAGGGGCAGGACTAGGGTGAGATGAACGAGGTACAAAATTGAGGACACGCTTTCAGGCTGAGAGCTAGCACCACCTTGGGGTTAAAACCACCCATTTCACCTTCATCCCACCCTGCTGGCCACCCACCCCCCCTCACCTTCCTTCCTCTTTTGATTTTCTTTCTATTGTATTCAAAAGTTGGATCACCAAAAATGAAGCTTCTCATCATCTCTACTGTTTCTTTCTCTCCTGTGCTGACTCCTTCCTGAGTCCATATTTAGTACAAGGACCAGAACTTCACAAAGGAAAAAAAGGAAAAACAGGCCACTTTTCATCTCCACTAAATGGCCACGTTTAGCACATATGTAATTGCAGCCACCTTCAAATAAAGAAATCACTTAGTTCTCCCTGAGAAATCCCAAGAAACTTAATCCTCATTTTAGCAGGCAATCTGAGTTTTAAAAATATCAGTAGAAAGTCAAAACTTTCATGTGAAGTTTGAGTTTGACTTGAAACATTTAATTTATTTAAAAATAGAAATGTAAATGTAATCTCTGTGTTTTCCTCCTGCTGTCAGGAGCTCTCCTGCTCTGACTGATTCATTAACAAATTAACATGTTGTGATTGTGCTGTGAAAAGTTGCAACATAATTGTTAGAGCCACTGGTCCCCAGGCTCTGGAGTTGTGCTTCCTAAACTCTTTTATAGACTACAAATTAGATGCTTTTCATATATGCTATCTAGTTTTAATTAAAATTTGCCCTAAAGCTATCCTTAACAGCTTTGGAGTTGCTGGAGTTTTGTCATCTTGGGGTGGTGAACATTTGCAGTTGATCATGTCAAAATCCGTACCCATGGAAACCGTTTTCCAACCACTTCTTCCTAGGGCCAGCTCAGATCTGCCAGAGTTCTGATTTTGGCTCGGCTCAAAATTTATTATCCGTTGAGAGAAGGGTGGTCCTCTGTGGGCAAAGTGGAGGTTTAGAGATTTTAACTGGAAGACACAGAGAATGGCTTGCAAGACTTCTGATTTATCACAGCCCCTCTGAATGTTTCACTTTTCCACATCTATAAAACGAAGATCACCACACACCTGTCTGTGACCTATGGAAGTGGTTCCTTGAGACCTTGAAGTCTGGAAAGATGAAGAAAATCATCCTTCTGAAAGCTATGAAATTGCACCCAAGCTCCGCCACGTGGCCCAGCATACTGGGAAGAATTTTTTTTTAAGCACATTTTGAAAATCATCAGGACAAAGTAAGCAAGTCCTTGAAGTTCTTGAGGTAGTCATGGGACAAGTGTTGGTGAGTTAGAGCAAATGCTGCAGGACCCCCTAAAATTCCATTGAGAATGCTTCAGAATCTTTCGGGGTCATAGTCCCCACCCTCATTTCCTCCAGAGGATTGATAAAATTGGGATGAAAGTAAGAAAGCTCCTCTCCTCCCCTGCCGGGATCCTGACGGTATCTAAGGCATGGATTCAACTACTCCCAGATAAGACACCCCAAACCTCAGGAGCAGGAAGGCACCACACGAGCCAGTTCAACCGAGGGCTATTCTTCTGCTTCGGATGGGGAATGTGATATAATAATAACTCTTCCTGGGTCTTTTCTGGAGAGATTTTATAGCCATTTTCAGCGACCCTGGAGGGCATTAGGCTTCCCTCGTAGCTCAGATGGTAAAGAATCTGTCCGCAATACAGGAGACTTGGGTTTGATACCTGGGTTCGATCCCTGGGTTGGGAAGATCCCCTGGAGAAGGAAATGGCAACCCACTCCAGTATTCTTGCCTGGAGAATCCCACGGAAAAAGGAGCTTGGTGAGCTACAGTCCATGGGGTCACAAAGAGTCGGACACGACTGAAGCAACTTAACACACACATACATGTAACACTCTAATAACAAGAGGGAAGAGACACTAACCGAAACACCCAGAAGCCATGGACTGTCTAAGGCTACTAACCAAGCTGGCTCCTTCCTTCCTTATTTCAAATGCCGCCTCCTCCAGGCCCGCCCAGTGCTTTTATTTTGTACCACGTGAATGTAAGTCATAAAGAGCCAGAATTCATCTCCGAGGGCCTTGGACAAACTCCCAGATAAAAGGCGTCCCCCTCGCCTCCTTCAACCCTCCATCAGTCTCTTTGCTCCCGCTCCTCCCTGGAACGGATCATAAAGGAGGGCTCGGGGGTTACCAGACTCTACCTGTCTCTCCAGCCTGACCACAAGCTTGCTTCCTCTGGTTCCGCAAGCCCAGGCTCTGCCGAGTGCTTGTTTGGCACGTGGGAGGACTCTGGAAATACTTGTTGAATGAAGGAGTGAATGAAGGAAGGATGGAGCCATCTGGAAGAAGGAGGCCCCTCACTCTGGGAAACCTACAGTTTCTCGGGCGCTCAACACCAAGAACAGCCTCATTACAGTGTGTGCCTTGCTTTTTAGATTGCTGGGGGTTTTGCATAGGGAAATCTAATCTGTATGTTTCTGACTCATTTCTACATGTTCTCCCAAGTCATGGCACCCGGGAAGCCATTTCGTGTCTGAAATGCCCATTAAAAGGTAGTTTCTGAAATTTTTGTTTTCTTCTTCTGAAAATCAGGACACCTGCCTTGATCAACCATGAATATGGGTAAGCCCCCCAGCATTAGATGCCATGGGCACCTGAGTCCCAGGAGGTCCAGGCTGTGCGCTTGAGGGCCTCCCCTGGTGACCCTTTCTTGGCCCACCCCACCCTCTCCCCTCTCTCCTGCTGAGTAGTGGGGAGGGGAGCAGAAACAGCAGAGAAGGGTGGGAAAGCCCTTTGGGGGCACCAGCCAGATGACATGAAACCTGGCATGGAGGCGGGGCTCTTAGGATTGTCTATCAGCCCAGAGAGAACTATTTCATAATGAGCACTTGAAAGGAAGGGGGCAGGGGGGCGGCTGACCACCCCGCCGCTCCCCTCCAACTTTCATGTTCCCTACCCTATAATTAGTGGGTGTCGACATTTGAACGACACACGCCTTTAAAGGGCGCTGCCAGCGCGGACATGTCAGCTCTCTGCAACCACGTTTCAAATCAGTAATTATGCATCCTCTCCCCTTCTATCTCAGGATGCGGCCCTGTGAGTGGGCAGATTTGCAGGGAGAGAGGACTGTCAGAAAAATTCCCAGTGTTAACCATCTGCTTTGAGCGCGGAGTTTGGGGACTCTTGGAGACCTTCTTTGTTTTATTTTGCACAGAGTGATGGGAATCGGAGAGCTTGCCAGGCATGGAGTGAAGCCTCTGAATAAAGCAGATGTATATGTCAGAGCTCCCAGAGAGTTGAAAGATATCAATAATAATAATAATAATCCCCAACATTTATCCTGGATTTACATGAATCCAGGCGAATTACAGGCCCTAAGCTGATGGATCTTCAGGCTAGAGACTAAGCCTGTGCTTTAAACTCTATTTCTCATTTATTCTTCACAAAAACCATATGAAACAGGCACAGTTATTATTGGGTTGGCCAAAAAGTTCATTCATAACAGTTTACGGGGAAAACCCAAACCAACTTTTTGGCCAACCCAATATTTTCATTTTATAGTTGGATCACCAGAAATCACTGGAGCCAGGAGCTCTTTAAGGAGAGAGTGGGAAATCTGATTTTTCTGAGGCAGTCGTTCCTAGACTCTGGAATTTCACTGTGTAAAACTTCAACAGCAAGAAGATGAGTGGGTTGACATAGGATGCCAACTCTCAATTTGACCAGGTATAAGCATTTATGGGTGGAAAAAGTTGCCATCTGCTAGCATCTTCGTTTCATAAAAGGCATCTGCACAAGAACAGCTAGGAAGGAAAGTCTTGGTACATCAATCACATTTCACTATACAAATCTCCCTCTGGGCCCTTCGTTTTTCTTTCTCATTTGGCCAGTGTTCCACTCCGGGCTCACTCTGGCTTGAAGACATGTATTCAGGATCAGGGTCACCAAGTCTTCATTAGAGCTTCCCACCTTGGAGACAGAGGGTTGAGGGGAGAGGATTTTGCCCCCAAGGGGAGGGACATCTGACAATGCTTGGAAACTTTTTTTTTGTAATTTCCCAAACTGGGTAGGGAGTACTACTGTCATTTAGAAGGCAGAGATCAGGGATGCTGTAACATCCTCTGATGCACAGTACAGGCCCCGATGACAGACATATCCCACCCCAGATGTCCATAGTGGCCGTTTGGGAAGCCTGGGTATACAGAGGCCTAACGGGGAGTAGGTGGGTTGCTCATCAGTGTGCCCTGGAGGGATGTGAAGTCTGTGGTCAGAGGAACAAGCTCTGTCTTGTGCATCCCCTGGCAAGGGCAGAAGAGACCCTCGCACGCCAGGCACCCCACCATTGTAACCACCTGTGCAGCACCGGACTTTCCCATCATGTAGGTGTGCTCACTCACAACACAGCAACATGAACTAAACAGATGTCTTCTGAGGCCGGTTTTATTACTTCTTGTCAGTTGACACCCTCCTTTGGGCCTCCCTGCCCTGCCTCCCTTATTTGATAGCCGCTGAGACATGGGGCTGAGCGGGTGTCCAGGGCTGTGCCGAGTTATTTCTGTCTGCAGGATGCCATGTAGACACCATGAAAAAGGAGATCAAACAGACCTGTGAACTGTGGTTGTGATGGGAGCTAATTAGCATTTCATAACATTCAGCAGGGGAGAAAAAGCAATGACACTTCAGAGCAAATAAAACCCATTTGCAAATTTAATATTTTTCTGACGAGTTAATGTCTCTAACCACTCTCCCTTCCCCCCACCTTGGGTGGGATAATTTATTCCTTGGGTAATTTATTCCTTCAACAACTGTTTTGCCAGTTGCACTTGCTGGTAATTCACCGGTTAAGACTTACTGGGGCATCTGCTGCTAAGTCTGCTAAGTTACTTCAGTCGTGTCCGACTCTGTGTGACCCCATAGACGGCAGCCCACCAGGCTCTGCCGTCCCTGGGATTCTCCAGGCAAGAACACTGGAGTGGGTTGCCATTTCCTTCTCTTCTGCCATTTTCTTCTTCCAATTGAAGAAATTCATTTTCTTCAATGAAAGTGAAAAGTGAAAGTGAAGTCGCTCATTCGTGTCCGACTCCTCGCGACCCCATAGACTACAGTCTACCAGGCTCCTCTGTCCACGAGATTTTCCAGGCAAGAGTACTGGAGTGGGGTGCCATCGCCTTCTCCGATTGGGGCATCTGGACCTGCCCAAATCTGACCCATCGCCTGCTTTAGGACAACCTGAGAGCAAAGAAAGGTGTTCATAGTTTAAATAGCCTGGAGAGGAACTCGGCTGTTCAGTGGATAAGAATCTGCCTGTCAATGCAGGGGACTCGGGCTCGATCCCTGGTCCAGGAAGACCCCACATGCCACAGATGCACTAAAGCCCATGCACCACAACCACTCGAGCCTGTGCTCTAGGGCCCATGAGCCACAACTACTGAGCCCACCTGCTGCAACTACTGAAGCCCATGTGTGTAGAGCCTGTGCTCCACAAGAGCGGCCACCACAATGAGAAGCCTGTGCACTGCAAGGAAGAGTTGCCCCCGCTCACTGCAACTACAGAAAACCTGCAGGTGGCACCGAAGACCCAGAACAGCCAAAAAAACAAAATAGCCTTTAGAGAAAAGAAAATCGAAGGAACAATAGTTTGTGACATGTGAAAATGATGCAAAATTCGAAGTTCAATGTCCATAAAAAAAGTTTTATTGAAATACAGCTGCCCTTGAACTTGTTTATGTTTTATCTGTGACTGCTTTCACACTACTATGGCAGAGTGGAGTCGTTGTGACAGGAACCATATGGCCCCCAAAGCCTGCAATATTTATCATCTGGTTCTTTACAAAAAATTGTTGGCAGATTTCTGATTTAGGGGGAAACACTCCTGCAAACCGGGCAGTTACAATCTTAAGAGACAACTGCTAAATGAGGAAAAGTATGTCATTCCAAGGGGCCACAGAGGAGGGGAAACAACTCCACCTGGAGGTCAGGAAGGAAGGCTTCCTGGAGGAAGAGGTTAAGGAAGTTGAGGTGGGAAAGAGGAATAAGGTCATCCCCTGGATTCATCACCTCACCTATCAATTTTCTCCTAGCATCTCCCCCAGGGCCCTTCTTCCTGCATCCCACACCATAGGGCATCTTTACTGGGGTGAGGAGAGAGTACAGGAAAAGCTTTGTGTCGACTCATTGCTTATTTCCCGAAATCCCTTGCCTCTCACTTGAGTTCTTTTCCTTCTGAAGGCTGTTGGGAAGATGACTCTAATATCTTTTTCTACTTTTCCCCCCTTTGGCCATACCACACAGTGTGTGAGGTCTTAGTTCCCTGGCCAGGGATCAAACCTACTCCCCCAGAAGTAGAAGTCTTAAGCACCAGACTGCCAGGGAAGTCCAAAGATGACTCTAGTTTCAACGGGGTCTTTCCCAAAGCTTTTGTTTCCACATCCTGACAGTAACAGCTCTCAGGTTCATGTCTATTTTGAATTCACAGTGATTTCTAGGAGTAGCCTGGAATTTGTCTGGCTTTGGACCAGAAGCAGGAACTTGAAAATGACCCACGGTGTCTGAGACTTCTCTTGTTTTCACTGGACACAGGTGGACAGGTCATTCTCTGAACCCTGAGGTTTCGGCTCTGTACCCGGCTCACAGCTCAAGGTCTAGTGGCTGTACCCCTCCATGCTCAGTATTATGCAAAGAGACAAAACTAGTCTCTCTTTGCCTGAGGACAACCAGCTCATATCACTGAGCCCTCTCAGACAGACCCAGGTTCAAATCCCTCTTCTGCCACTTCTTAACTGTCTGTCATTGCACTTAGTTCGTGCATGCTACGCTGTATCAGTCATGTCCAACTCTGTGTGGCCTATGGACTGTAGCCCTCTAGGCTCCTCTGTCCATGGGATTTGCCAGGCAAGAATACTGGAGTGGGTTGCCATCTTCTTCTCCAGTGGATCTTTCTGACCTAGGGATCAAACCTGGGTCTCTTATGTCTCCTGCATTGGCAGGCAGGTTCTTTACCACTAGCGCCACCTAGGAAGCCATTGCACTTAGATATGCCACTAAACCTCTCTGAACCTGCTACCTGCAAAGCGGAAGCAATAGTAAGACACAACCTCATTAGTTATGGGAGAACAAAGTGAGAAAAGGAAGGTAGAAAGCTTCACCCAGTCCTGGACTCAGAAAGCCCTGGGAAATGTCAGCCAGTGTGGTGATCCAAGGTGCCAGCGTGACAAAGAGGCTTCCCCCAAAGGACTCTTCTGAACAATGATGCTGCCATGTGGGTAAAAAGAAGGGAGAAAGATTCTCTATGCATGCTTGACAAAATATACATAAAGTATCTTTGAGAGGATACTAGAATCTGTTAAGGGTGATTCCCTCTGGGGAGTTTAGGGGTGAGTGGATTTTTTTTTTTTTCTCTAGTACCAAGTCCCTTGGACAACAAGGAGATTAAACCAGTCAATCCTAAAGGAAATCAATTTTGAATATTCACTGGAAGGACTGATGCCGAAGCCAAAGCTCTAATACTTTGGCCACGTTAATGCAAAGAGCTGATTCACTGGAAAAGACCCTGAGACTGGGAAAGTTTGAGGGCAGAAGGAGAAGGGGGCAACAGAGGATGAGATGGTTAGATAGCATCATCAACTCGTTGGACATGAGTTTGAGCAAACTCCAGGAGATAATGAAGGACAGGGAAGCCTGGTGTGCTCCAGTCCATGAAGCTGCAAAGAGTCAAACATGACTTTAGCAACCAAGCAAATGAACAAAAACAGCATCTTTGAACACTGAGTAATATGAAAAGGATCTGTTCAAAAGAGTAAATCAATGTTTACAATACACGGTGCCTTGTCACCGAAAGGATTTGAAGACATTGGGGAGTGGGTAGCATAACATTTGGGTTGAGGTTAGGGGCTGGGCAAATAGATCAGAGAAAGATGCCCACATGAAAGCTCTCTATGCTAAAGTTCTCTTTATGCTAAAGCTCTCTAAAGTGCAGCTTTAGCATAAACATCGGTGCCTGGGAAGCAGCAATTAATTTCACGAGTAGATTAACTGGGAGCAAAACTCAGCTTGGTAAACACCCCCCGGGCGGCTGACAACCAAGGCTCTGCGGGAGAAGGCAGGTGAAGGCGGGGACTTTCTTAAAGACATCTGGAGGGTCGTTCCCACAGCCCTGACCAGAAATATATTGAATGCACTGGGGGTCAAGAACCACTGAAACCTACAGCCTGCTTGTCCAGGCGAGCACTTTCGGAAAATTGCTTTTGACATATAGTCACTTGTTTGGGCCCTGGTCGACCCCTTACTCTGTATTCCTGGTGACCTTTGACATGAACTTGCCGACAAAGGTCAGGCCAAATCAAAACAGCATTCCAGAAGATTCTTTTCAGCAGCAGGTACTCACTGACCTAGATGAAGTTTTCTCAAGTGGCTAAACCCTGAAAAGGAGATGCTAAAATTGACCAGAATGACTTGAGGGGAAAAGAAAATCTTTTTAAGCAACCAAAGGATTCAAATAAGAAAACAAGAATGAAAGAAAACATGGAGGAAATTGTGGACTTGAAGAGACTTTACATGCACTTTTGTAAAAAAAAAATAAATAAAAAGAATTAAATTTTTCCCTTACAAAAATAAATATTCATATATACAGTAGTGTGGGAATAAAGGTAATTTGTGGGCAACTCATACATGCATGCGTGCTAAGTCGCATCAGTCGTATCCGACTCCTTGAACCCCATGGACTGTAGCTCGCCAGGCTCCTCTCTCCATAGGATTCTCCAGGCAAGAATACTGGAGTGGGTTGCCATGCCCTCCTCCAGGGGATCTTCCCAACCCAGGGATCAAACCCTCATCTCTTATGTCTCCTGCATTGGCAATTGGGTTCTTTACCCCTAGTGCCACCTGGAAAGCCTGTGGGCAACTCAGAATATCCATAATTTGATGGGGTGTGGGGGGCACAGAGGAGGGTAGTAATAACAAGATGATGGTTTATGAGTTAGATTTTTAACTCTCTACAGCGGTAAAGACTGAATGGAAATTCGTTGATAAACACAGATTTTCAATAGGTGAAGTCTCTTAGAAGGAATCATATTGGAAGAAGTCTATTCACTATTTTAATTTCACTTCAAGGTGTATGGCAACCTTTTTGAGCTATAAAAATTACTCTCATTTCTTTACCCTCAACCCCAGATGTTATCTTGATGCCAGTGGAGTACTTAAAGTGACTAAAAATATATGTACACATAAAACAGAAAAAAGAAATCAAGAATGGAAAAAAGGAAAGAAAATTCTCACGAGAGAGTTGGAACACCGAAGAGGCAAAAAATTCTCTACGTAGCTCAGCGTGGCGGTGGACAGTTGGAGCTTAAACAGACTTGGTTGTAAACTGTGGATCCTCCATGTATAAGCTGTATGGCTTTGAGCAGACAACTTCACTTCTCTGAGCCTCAGTTTTCTTTGTCTGTTAAATGGGTATAGGATGAAATGAGATCATGTTCGCTATTATTTTTATGGCAGCTATATCATTTTCAGGTATTTACCTTTCCTTCCCCCTGTTCACCTTGCCCCTGCCTCCTCTGTGGTCCCTTGTCCCAGAGGAGTGAGTAGGGGGAAGGGGGAAGAGGTCTTCAAGTCTTTCTGGCTTTTGTTCCCAAAGACAAGGAGACTTTAGAGAGATCATGGAGTACCTGAAAGGAGGAAAGAGGAGGATTTGTGGACAGAGACAACTGTCTTTGAAAAGCAGGGAAGAGAATGCTCACCCCCGAAGCCCAGGCAGAGAAGATAAAGAGCTGCTCTCTGGTGGCCCCAGGACATGACTGGCAAGTGGAGCCAGCCAGCATCCTTGCAAAAATCTCCATCCTCAAGCAAGCCATGGAAGCAGAGGGAAACTGGAGCCCAAGGCTGCCCTGTCACAAGGATGCTGATGTCTGCATGACAATGGGTGTGCAGGTATCACTGAGGACTATGTGCCCTTCTCCCCCGGCATGCTCTCAACCCAGGGCATAACCTTGAAGATGCAGAACCTAAGTAAGAAGGCATGTTTTCCCTTCTAGCCCCAAATGGGTACTTGGAGTGAAAAGTAAAGTTTAATTAAAGAATACTAAAAAAAAAAAAAAGCAGGTGTCTCTCTCACACACCTCTGTGAACTAAAATGTGTCCATCATTATTCCCACACTCATTTCCCAAGAAGCTATCAAGCTGTCCTGTGTACTGAGGTCCACCTCGCAGTTGGCAAGATGCTGGATGTGTATCGGCTCATGGGATGGAACCTTGGCCCTTGAAGTCTCAGGGTCCAGTGTGGGGTTCCCAATCCTCTCTGTGATTCCTGGGGAGCACTTGAAGACAGAGATGCCCAGGTCCTACCCTGAGAGGTTCTAATTGCATTGATGGATGTTGGTGTCCAGGCAATGGCTTGCTTCCAAAATCCCTCTGGAGGTTCCACTGTGCAGCTGGGGTTTTGACCCACTGGTCCTATGGGAGAAAAGGAGGCGCAGAACAGAGGTACAGGACAGGGGTGTAGGGGGAGGCTGGGTCCCTCCTGGGGATTCCAGGGAAGGCGGTTTCAAGGAGGGCCCCTGGCTCAACAAGTAAAAATGAGTAAAAATTAACCAGGAAATACAGCAACACAGATGGACATAGAGACTGTCATACTGAGTGAAGTAAGTCTGACGCAGAAAGACAAATATCATATGATATCACTTACATGTGGAATCTGAAGGAAGGGTACAGGGACTCCCCTGGCGGTCCATTGGTTAAGACTTTATGCTTCCACTGCAGAGGGCATGGGTTCTGTCTCTGGTTGGGGAACTAAGATTGCACATGCTGTGTGGCCTAGCCAAAAAGTAAAAAAAATAAAATAAATGCAAAAAAAAAAAAATCAACCTGATTGAAAAAAAAAATTTATCAGAAAATATTAAAAAGGGTGCAAATGAACTTATCTACAAAACAGAAATAGATAACAAATGTAAATGTAGAAAACGAACTTATGGTTCCCAGACGATAAGGAAGGAAGGAAGGGATAAATTGGAAGACTGGGATTGACCTCTACACTTGACTGTATAAAATAGATTTAAGAACTTACTGTATGTAAACCAACCATACTCCAACAAGAAATTAGACAAACAAATAAACAAAGAACCTATTGTATAGCTCAGGGAATTCTACTCAGTACTCTGTAATGGCTTATATGGAAAAGAATCTAAAAGAGTGGATATGTGTATACGTATAACTGATCCACTTTGCTGTACACCCGAAACTAACACAACATTGTGAATCAACTATACTCCAATAACATTTTTAAAATTTGAAGAAAAAATTAGCCAGTGAAGATGGTGGGGAAGAGAGCTGGCAGTCCAAGAAGGAATAGAAGAATCAAAGGAACAGAATTGAGGAAGAGCACTGGGGAGCTGGGGGTGGGGGGTGAGTGCCCCTCACTAAGGATGAGGTGGAGGTGTTGAGGGAGACTTGTCACTCGATGTCTTGTCCCCCATGTGCCAAGTAGCCAAGCTCCAAGCCAGCAGGCTTTGAATTATTCTAAGGAGGGAAGTCAAATCAAATTCTGGTTCTAGAAAAATCACTGGCTTCTAGGCAAGAACTGACCCAGCTCTAGACGGGATCACAGAAGAGTGTGAAGCTCAAAGGTCAAGCTGACCTTGGCTCCTGACAAAGAAAAAATGTTCTTGAGCTGAGAAATTGGGGGGACACCTGCAGAGAGGGTTGTCAAGGAATTCAGTTCCCAAGTGCCAGGCATGGAAAGTTAATGCCTTCATGGGTACTTTTCAATCACAAAAGCCAGCTCCCGTTCCCACAGCTGTTTCTGCTTTGAGATCCGCCCAGGGGCATGGGGTAGAGACGTGTGCCCCCATCCTTCCTGGGGGCAGGTGTCAAGGAGGCCAGGCCTGAGCATCCAAGAGAGATGGCTTGGAGATTTCTCGGGCATCCTGGCCTGGCTCTCATTACTCAGGGGGCCAGGGAATATAATCTCAAGAGGATGGACCTCGTCCCCACTTCCTGAAAACAATTCACACTTGAAAATTTGGTTGCATCAAAGATTCTCAGTGACTTTTTCCCAAGCTCTCATCCTATAGTGCTGCTAGAAGTCCAAGTTTGTCCGGACCACCCAGACTAGAGAAGAGAGAAGGCATTTTATGCATCAGACTATGTCTCAAGGGTTGGGGTGCAAACCTGTGAGGGCAGGGCTATCATCTGACCCCATCAGCACCCCTGTCGGCTCAGCGCTCTCTTGCACTGACCTTTGACTCAAGCTTTAGGATTAAAATCATTTCAGGAATGAGGAACTGACACCCAGAGGGTTTAAGGAGGTCCTCCAGGGTCACAGATACAGTAATGACGACCTCAGGATTTACACCAGACACCTGGTCTTTCGGGGCCCACATCCCCACCCAGACTCAACATTTTCTCTCCTAGGGCCACCAGCCTGTGAATGGCTCGTTCATAGACTTCAGCCAAGGGGCAAATCTTGTTCATCAATATGAACAGAGATCTCGGACTGTCTGTGAACATGAGGCAAGGATTTGGCTGGGTGTGCTTCCCCCCTCCCCCACTCGCCTCCAAGTCTGATTTTAATGACTTTTGACAGTTATTTGTATAATTTGAGTTATGTGGCATCACAAAGCTCTTTCTCCCAGGGAAGATTACATGAAACTGTTTTGACAGCTCTCACCAAAGGGGCAATATTTAATATATAACAGTTCATAAAACAAAACTGGGATCCGCGAATACCTTTGGCTGTGAGTCACGTTGATCTGGGATGATATCACCTTTAGGTCTAAGGCAGGGGCGGGCAGGGAGCAGAAAATTTCTTTTGTGTTGTGACATCTCCAAGGGAAACGCCAGTCGTTGAACCGATATATTTTCATAAATGAAGCTGAGTCCTCTCCATCCTGCCATGTAATTAGAAACTTCTGGAGATTAGTGACCGCCATTTTAAAGATGAGTTTAAGGAGGCTTGAACTGACTCCAAGCCCTATGAACTTTGTCTTTTTTTCTCTCTTCTCTGGTTGAGAAGGAACTATTACATCTCTAAATCAATCAGCAATCTCCTTTTGAAATCCTATTTGAAAACATAACATCCCCCTAGAGGCCTGTTACTCTCATTTTCCCCTCTCTCACTGCCTGGGTAATTTGTTTTAGCTCTGCAACCCTGTTACTTTATGCCAGGCAGCGATTTCAAATAGAATTTCTGTAAAAAAGAGCTTTCGAGAGATAAAGCTGGACCTGGACCTTTCTGGGAAGGGGGTTGGATGGGCTGAGGAGGAGGATGCACAGTTGAGAAAGCCAGGTGTCTTTATTTTCATAAACAAATGCTACTATTTCTCAAGTCTCTCCCATACTACCAGCCCCAAAACCTCAAGCCAAAAAAAAAAAAAAAAAAAACTCCAAAAAAGAGGCTTTATTCCCAAAGGGATGGAAGCTCATTCTGCAAATTTTGCAAGCTTGCTGTGACAGCAGTTAATTAATTACTAGAAGTCAAAGAGCCAGAGAAAAAGCTTCTTATTAGGAATGAAGGGAAAGAATTCCCTTCAGTCGTCATGTTTAATACTTGGTTTAGCCAAGCCTGGAACTTGGCCCATATCTGAAGGTCGTGCCTGGGCTGAGGCTGTAACATTTTCTGGAAATCCCACTTTTCTGAGCTTTGAAAGGTACAGAGACTTCTAACGGAGCTGAGAAATCCGACTCTTTGTCAATGGGGTGCGGCTGGGGGCCGGAGGAGGCGGGGGCCTGTTTTATTTAAAAGAAAGATCAGTAACTTAAATTTAAGTAGTAGAGAATGTGAGTATCAGGGAATCCTCCACATGGACGTGTAATCACTGTAAACTCACCTAAGTTAGGACACAATATGGACTGCTTTTTATGTTGGCAACAGCTCTTAGGAATTTCCCGTTTTGCACCCAAAGTCTGCCACCCCTCCTTCATCATTGAAGGCCATGAAAATTTTGCTCACTAAAGCAATAGATAGGGCTTCCTCAGTGGCTCAGTTGGTAAAGAATCCGCCTGCAATGCTGGAGATCTGGGTTCAATTCCTTGGTTTGGGAAGATCTCCTGGAGAAGGGAAAGGCTACCCACTCCAGTATCCTGGCCTGGAGAATTCCATGGACTGTATTAGTCTGCTACTGCTAAGTCACTTTAGTCGTGTCCGACTCTGTGCGACCCCATAGACAGCAGCCCACCAGGCTCTCCCGTCCCTGGGATTCTCCAGGCAAGAACACTGGAGTGGGTTGCCATTTCCTTCTCCAAAGCATGGAAGTGAAAAGTGAAAGTGAAGTCGTTCAGTCGTGTCCGACTCTTCGCGACCCCATGGACTGCAGCTTACCAGGCTCCTCCATCCATGGGATTTTCCAGGCAAGAGTACTAGAGTGGGGTGCCATTGCCTTCTCCGTGTATTAGTCTATGTGGTCACAGAGTCAGATACGACTGAATGACTTTCACTCACTCACTCACTAAGTTAGTGAATGTATCAAAAAGTCACTGTAAGTTGGGACACTATAGCTCTTAGGAATTTCCCATTTTGCACCCAAAGCCTCCCTCCCCTCCTTCATCATTGAAGGTCATGAAAATTTTTCTCACTAAAGCAATAGATTTGGGGGTTTTTATGTCTTTGCTTTTTTAAAAATGAAACAATGTTCTGATCATAGTCATGGGGAAAATAGGAAAGATAATTCCTTTCCTAGGTATTATCAAGGTAATTCCTTGATAAGACCTGATCAAGGTGAGTATGAACATTTTCAGGGGCTTCCCTGGTGGTTCAGCTGGTGAAGAATCCTCCTATAATGCAGGACACTCCAGTTTGATTCTTGGGTCGGGAAGATCCCCTGGAGAAGGCATAGGCTACCCACTCCAGTATTCTTGGTCTGGAGAATTCCGTGGACTGGCAGGCTACAGTCCATGGGGTGGCAAAGAGTCGGACATGACTGAGCACATGAACATATTCATTCCCATTCATTCATGTAAGAAACATGTATGACTCTCCTTCCAGGTGCCAAGGTTTGAAGTTTAAAGATACAACCTTTGTGTAGTATAAAAAGCTAATTAATTTAAGAAAAAAAAAATGAAAAGAGACAGTTCCCTGATGGTCCAGTAGTAAAGAATCTGTCTGCCATTGCAGAGGACATGGGTTTGATTCCTGCTCTGAGAAGATTCCACATGCCAAAGAGCAACTAACCCCGTAGACCACAACTACGGGAGCCCGTGCACCTAGAGCCCGTGCTCAGCAATGGAGCCAACCACGCAAAAGGAATGTCATCATGGGAGCTATTCCTTTCCATCCTCCAAGATCAGGTGTGCCCCAGGGGCCTGTGACAGCCTGCTCCCCAAAGAGCCTTTTTCACCTCTGCTGATATGATTCTGGCAAGATGCTCTAAAATAACCTACCTAAATTGGTTCATTAGACAAATTCTTATTAAGTGTCCACTATGTGGATGTCCTGGGCTTCCCAGGTGGCACTAATGGAAAGAACCCGCCTGACAATGCAGAAGACATGACACTCGGGTTCCATTCCTGGGCTGGGAAGATCTGCTAGAGGAGAACATGGCAACCCACTCCAGTATTCTTGCCTGGAGAATCCCATGGACAGAGGAGCCTGATGGGTTATAGTTCCGTGACTGAAGCGATTTGGCAAGCACGCTTGTGGATGTCCTAGCGGGGAGGAGACAGCAATGACGTGAACACACAGCCATGCTCTCTTTCTTGGAGCTCTTGAGGAGTGAACCAAAAATCAAATAAAGAAACAATACCTTATAACACGTCAACCTTGTTGGGTCCTTTGGGAAAATAAAGGGGGAAGGGGAAACACAGGGAGTTCTAGGGTGAGGGTGGTGTCCCTGATCTTTGCAGGGAGGTCAGAAAGGGACCCCTCTAAAGTGGTAACATTATCAGGGAACATGCTTACATCATGGGGAAGAGAATTCCAGGCAGAAGGAACATGTGCAAAGGCCCTGAGGCAGGAGTATGTCAAGCATGTTGGAGGAATAACAAGGGGCTTGGTGTGGTTGAAGCTGCAGAGTAAAGGAAGTGATACTGAGAGGGGATCTAGGGGGTTCCAGAGGCTCTGGCAAAGACGGTGCATTTGACTCAGTGCCAGAGGAGCCCTGGCAGGGCTGTGGGCACAGGGATTCTTCAGGTCCACTGCTCACCTGTTCTCTCTGATCTTGGGGCTCCTAGGCTACTTCCTCCACAATAAGTCCTCCCTCCCCTTCTCTGGACCTCCCTGGAGAAGGATATGGCAGCCCACTTCAGTATTCTTGCCTGGGAAATCTGGGGCCTCGTGTGCTGCAGTCCATGGGGTCGCAAAGAGTTGGACATGACTTAGCAACTGTTCATTGAGTGACCGAACAACAACCAAGCCCAAGGCAGGCTTCGGTGCCCATGGACAGCTTTCCCTACAGCTGACCGCAAAGCCAGCTCTGAGAGCCATTCTGTCACCTTCCTCTATTTGCCTTGGAGCCAGCTCGGGAGATGGTGTGACACACCCACACAAAGCTTGGCAGTGCTTCTCAGCTTGGCAAGCGCTGGCGGAGATGCGCAGAGGTGTTCGTGAAGAGGAGGGCTTGAGGCCCCTCCACCCTCCACCCACCTGGGTGTAAAGAGAGCAGGGCACAGCAGAAGGAGAGGGTGTGCTCCAAGGTCTGATGACATACCTCTCCCCTGGGGCTCCGACTCAAGTCCTCAACCAGGAGAGAAGAGCAGTATGGCTTCCCTCTGCAGCACAGAAGCAGCCATGTTTGTATCCATCCCAAAGGAGCAAAAGAAGAGGAAGGGGTCTCAGTGGACCTCAGAACACAGAGAGACCAGGCTGTGAGTGGGAGTGGAGAGGGGCTGCATGATCTGTGAGGGGAGATGGTGTCCCAAATGACTTGACTTTACCAAGGAAACCTCAGAATGTCAACCCTGGAAATAATGAAAACTGTTGCCACTAACTCTAAGAATTATAGTGGACCAAAATCAGCCTTCTTATCCTATAGACAGGGAAACTGAGGCTCAGGTTGGAGAAGGGGCTTGCTCATTGGGAGCAGAGGTGAACCAGAACTTGGACCTGGAGCCTCAGGTTCTAGGCTTTGGTATCAGGTTTAGAGTAAAGGAGCTATCTGGGGTCAAAAGCAACTCCCCAGTTCTCTGTCACCTGCTGTTGACTTTAGCAGCTCACCTAGCTGAGCTCTAAGATCCTGTCCCCTGCCTCTCAGGGCCCCCCAGACCCACTGCAGGAGTGGAAGGGGACAGGAAAGAAGCAGGAGAGGTGGGGCACTAATATTCCCATCTTACAAAATGAGAGTGGTCAGGGGCTCCATCAACACACAGAGGCATGAGAAAAGTCAGCTTGAGATATGTCCACACTCACGAAGACTGCACTGGAGGCTCTCCGGGCAGTGTGAGCACACAGGCAGGAGGGGAGGAGGTTTGGAGTGGTTCTACACTTGAGTTAAATGCTCGTCATTGTCCATACACAGGAACCTGGGCAGTCGACGCACAGCCATTTGAGTTCATTCTTTAGAGACGCAGTGGTAACCACTGGAAGAGCCGATCCTTTTAAGTGGTGTCCCTGGATTCCTTTTAGGTGGATCCTTTTAGATGGATTTCTCTGGTGGATGGTAAGGAATCTGTCTGCAATGCAGGAGAGCTGGATTTGATCCTTGGTTTGGAAAGATCCCCTGGAGGAGGGCATGGCAACCCACTCCAGTATTCTTGCCTGAAGAATCTCCATGGACAGAGGAGTCTGGTTGGCTGCAGTCCATGGGGTCGCAGAGTCGGACATGACTGAGCGACTAATCACAGCACAGCACAGCCTGGGTGAGGAAAGGGGTGAAGGAAGAGGGGAGATTTTGCTTTTTGTCCTAAGTTCTCCTGCACCATATTTGATGTTTTTAAAAATATGAGCATGAATTTCTGGGATGAATTTTTGAAAACCAAATATAAATACATGGAGATGAGGGGTTGTAGGATTCCAGAAGTTGGGGTGCCATTCTGTCTGTTCCTGGAACAATAAACCTCAGATAATCTGGTCAGAGTACAGTCTGTGGTTCAGCAGGTCCAAGCGGGCCTGAGTTTCAACATTTCTAACAAGCTCCTCCTGAATGGCACAGCTGCTGAGCTGGGGACCACAACTTGAGAAATAAGAATTTCAGGCCAGGGGGACCCAGAAAGTGTAGTCAATATGGGTCTGGACTCAGGAATCAGACAGCCTTGGGTTCAAATCCCAGCTTCACTACTTCTGAGCTGTGAGACGTGGGGCACACTGCTTCACCTCTCTGTGCTCTGATCAGCAAAGCAGAGGTACATTTTCTGTTCTGTTTTGGTGAAGATTCAAGGAGACAGTTCTATGAAATGCCTAGCCCCTGGACAGACACAGAGGAAACATGCAATAAAAGTAGTTATTATTATCATCATTCTTCTGTAATGAAGGAATCATGGCTTTGAGAATTACAGAGAAGTTCTGTGGAAAGGATTTAGGCTACAGAGTTGGGTGATCTTGGATTTGAACCTATATAAAACAAAACCAAGATGGCACAGCTTTTTGGAAGCTCCAAGACATTGCATAAGCGTGATCTTATGTTTTTACAGGACAAGAGGTGCCAACCGCCCTCTTCTCTCTGCCCCCCACCCATGCACCCAGGAGGTGTGTGTAGAGGTCCCCACCTCCACCAGGTTTAGATTGGCAAGTCCAAGGGCCCTGGTTTACAGACGTGTTTGTTTAGTGTTACTGTCTTGGGTCACTTCCCTTCAAAGGCAGCCTTAACAGAACCAACGGTAAACTTACCCCACGTCGTGTCTGCACACGAACCTGGACTCTGCCTCCCTCCGCTCAGCAAACCAAACCTCACTGCCTCCGGCTCCTGAATGGCCAGGTTTGTTCTCCTGAGTGAGTCATGTGGTTGCATTTCATCTGTGCTCCTCACTCACGGCCAAGGTAACCACCACTTTGAGGGTTAGCATTTCAACATACATGAATTTTATTTAAATTTTTAATTTCTCTGTTTTATTGGAGTATAGTTGATTCACAGCGCTGCTTTGGTTTCAGGTATACAACAAGTGATTCAGTTATACATATATCCATTCTTTTTCAGATTCTTTAACCCATATAGATTATTAGAGAATAGTGAGTAGAGTTCCCTGTTCTATACAGTAGGTTCCAGTTGATTATCTATTCAATATATAATAGTGTGTGTATGTTAATCCCAAACTCCTAATTTATCCCTCCCCTCCATGTTTTCCCTTTGGTAATGGTTTGTTTTCAAAATCTGTGAGTCTGATTCTATTTTATAATAAATTTATAAATAAATTCACTTGTATAATTTTTAAAATTAGATTTCACATAGGAGTGATATCTTATGATATTTGTCCTTCTCTGTCTGACTTACTTCACTCGGCATGGTACTCTCCAGGTCCATCCATGTTGCTGCAAATGGCATTATTTTGTTCTTTTTATGCCTAAGTATTATTCCATTGTATATACATATCTTTATCCATTCCTTTGTCGATGGACATTTAGTTTGCTTCCACATCTTGGCTATTGTGAATACTAGCAATAAATATGCCCAGGAGTGAGATTGCTGGTTCCTAGTTCCATTTTTAATGGCACCCCACTGCAGTACTCTTCCTGGAAAATCCCACGGATGGAGGAGCCTGGTAGGCTGCAGTCCATGGGGTCGCTAAGAGTCAGACACGACTGAGAGACTTCACTTTCACTTTTCACTTTCATGCATTGGAGAAGGAAATGGCAACCCACTCCAGTGTTCTTGCCTGGAGAATCCCAGGGACGGGGGAGCCTGGTGGGCTGCAGTCTCTGGGGTCGCACAGAGTCGGACACGACTGAAGCGACTTAGCAGCAGTTAGCAGCAGCAAGTGCTTTGGTTAAATTTCCTTGTTTATTCCTTACAACAACACTATAAGAAGAATACTATTATTCTTTTTATAGTATTAGGAAAGAGGCTCAGGAGTTACAGTAATTCTCCAGAAACTGAGTCATCAGTCTCTCTGATTATAACAACATGGGCTGTTGGGGGCAGGGGGGGGTCTCTCCTCCACTATTAGAGAATAGTGAGTAGAGTTCCCTGTGCTATACAGTAGGTCCTTGTTGATTATCTATTTAGTATATAATAGTGTGTATGTTAATCCCAAATTCTTAATTTATCCCTCCTCTCCAGAGCCCTCCTCACTGAATCAGGGCACCCTCAGCTGATGGATCTCTGGGGAGAAGGGACCTTCCTCAGTGGAGGCCAAGCTGAGACATGGAAAGGGAGCAGCTCTAAACTGTCCCAAGCCCAGGAGCCAGCAGCAGGATTGTCCCCTCTGAGACCCGCCCAGGGCTCTCACTGTCCTGTTGAGCTTCTTCATCAGTGGTCCCTGGACTCCTCAAGGGAAAAGGCTGATGGTTCTTCATGGCTCTGAGCATCCTCCTCAGGCTTCACCAGGTCCTGGGGACCAGATAATCTTTAGGAGCCTTCCTCAGACCCTATCGGGTGGCCCCACACAGCAGTAACCTACAGGGGTGTCTAGAGGGGTGCAGGGAGGAGAGGGGAGACCGTGCTGACAGGTCTCACCACCAGGTGTCACAAGTGAGATGCTCCCTGAGTTACTCATTGTTTTTCTTATCCGTCTTAACAGAAGGGCTACCGTTTGTTTAACCCCAGCAACACAGAACACATAGATCCAATATTTTATGAATTGCATGAACCATTTTTGAAACAATTTATCATTGGTTTCCTCTTCTGCCAGGCTGGTGGCTACGCCACAACCCTGCACGTCCAGTGCCTGGTACTCAGTAAGTGCTCAATGAATAAATAAGCAACACGATGAATGTCTCCAGACTTCCCTTTATTCGTTTCCTAGGGCCACACACTTTGGAGTCTCTGCCCCACCCCTGCCCTCCGAAGACCACACTCTGGGTGGGGGAGGTTGGTGTAGCAAACGGTCTACTGATTAGTCTCTCTCCAGCCGCTCCAGAGAGGCCCCAGGCCTGGCAGCAGCTCCTGTGAGAAGTTGGTTGAGGATATCCTAATGAAAGGGCAGGCCCCAGGGCATCCCTCTTCACCCCATGAGGGCGAAGTGGTCATGGGTGCTGGGTTACATCAGAACTGCTTCCCGAGTGCTGCAGGGAATCTCCTTATTTTCACTATCCCTCACCCCATCATGGGGCTAGAGCCAGTTCCCATCTCAGAGCTGATTTATCCCTATCTATCTATCTGGTGTTTAATAGGCCTCTCAGAGTTAATACATCCCCAAAGGAATTCTCACTTTTCCTGTTTTATCAGCTCCCATCTGAGTAAAGGCAACTCCTTCCTTCCAATGCTCTGGCTGCCCTTGGTTTCATCCTTGACCCTTTACTCTCTCCAAACCCATGTCCATTCCATGAGCAAATCCCATCAGATCTATCTTCAAAATAGACCCAGGAAAACAGGATCCCAGGAAACTCTGGCCTTGTCCTCCACATGCTCCACCTTCACACAGCTCCGGCCTTGCACACAGTCAGACCTGCTCCAGCCTCAGGGCCTTTGCACTTGCTGCTCCCTCTGCCTGTGGTGCTCTTGCCCCAGATCTCAGCGTGTCTCCCTCCCTCACCTGTAGGTCTTCCCTCGAAGTACCTTCCCAGGGGCCCTTCCTTGACTATCTTATTTAAAAATAAAGCCAAGTCCTAGCCCAGCACTCTCTGTCCCTCTTGCCTAATCTAGTCTTTGTCATCACTTACCACCTTCTGCCATCAACTGGTATTAGTTATGTGGGTGGTCTCACCCCATTTGAACATGAGCTTTCCAAGGTCAAAGATTTTTTGGTCTGCTCTTTTCACTGCTGTATCTCCAGCACCTAGAACTCGTTAGCTGGACTAGGAACATTTTAGAAGCAGGGTCTTTGTTCCCTTTATAGATACAGTGAGGCTTTGATGCCCTGGGTAGAAATGAGCCATCTATACCCATCAAGAACTGGCTGTCTCATTGGGCAAAAGTGATACAGTTTAGCAGGCTTCCCAGGTGGCTCCAGAGGTAAAGACCCTGACTGCCAATAAGGAGAAGTAAGAGATGAAGGTTTGATCCCTAGGTCAGGAAGATGGTGTGGAGGAGGGCATGGTGCCCCAATCCAGTATTCTTGCCAGGAGAATCCCATGGACAGTGGAGCCTGGCAGGCTACAGTCGAAATGGTCACAAAGAGTTGGACATGACTGAAGCAACTGAGCATGAACGCATAGTACAGGTTAGCATTCAGGAGCCACAAGTTACAGACGTGGGCTGAATACAGCCACTGCTTGCAAGCTAAGAATGGTTTTTACATTTTTAAATTGTAAAAAAGAAAAAAAAAAAACTGTTAGTCTTTCAGTGAGGGGAGTTGCTCAATTTTGCTTCTTAGATAACAAAGCTTAAAATATTTACTATCCCACCCTTTATAGATGATCTGACAAGCGTGATTAACGGCCCAAAGTGAAGTCTTCTTGTACCTTATACAGGAGTGGGGGGCAGCCATGGACCCATGACTACTCTCTAATCACTTATAATCTAAAAGGAGACAGAGAGTTGGGCTCATGGCTTTAAAAGGCAGGCAGGGGCTTCCCTGGTGGTCCATTCCAAATGCAGGGGGCCCACGGTTTGATCCCTGGTCAGGGAACTAGATCCCACATGCTGCAACTAAGACTTTTCATGCCACAATTAAAGATCCCAAAGGCCGCATCGAGGATCTCACATGCCACAGCTAAGACCTGGTGCAGCCAAATAATAAATATTAAATATTAAAAATTAAAAAAAGAATAGAAGGCAGGCCAAACCTGTTTAAGAGACACTGGCCAATTCAGTGCCCGGTGGCCACTCTCCTAGACATGCTCTGGACATGAGGGTCCCTACAGCCACTTCGAGGCTTCCAAGTCTGACTTTGCACAAGGGTTACCTGGTACTTATTAGCAATGCAATTCCCAGGCCTTTGGCAGCCTTCCTGATATCTGAGCGCTGCTGGGATGAATGTGCGTGCTAAGTCGCTTCAGTCGTGTCCAACTCTTTGAGACCCCATGAACTGTAGTCCACCAGGCGTCTCCATCCATGGGATTCTCCAGGCAAGAATACAGCAGTGGGTTGCCATGCCCTTCTCCAGGAGATCTTCCCAACCCAGGGATGGAACCGGTGTCTCCTGTGACTCGTGTATTGTAGGTGAATTCTTTACCCACTGAGCCACCCAATGGGATGAACACCTTTCACCAACCCGAGAGAGTCTCTAGCTCCAGAGACAACCTTGATGGAAAGGCACACATTTTGATCCCAGGGAGACCTCGCCTCACACTGGCCCCCTGCCTCTCCCTGGCTGTGGGTGAGTCACAAACCTTCTGGGCCTCAGTTACTTCATTTGGAAAATTAGAGCAATTACTCTCCCCATAAACTCCTCCCCATTGGAAGGATTAAACATAATCTTGGTTATTAATTTCTTCAACAGGGAAGTTGAGGTGGAGGAGACCCATATAGGGGAGAGGTATTCAGACTTGGTTATCTTCATCCAGAATATTCTGATTTTTTTCAAAATTGCAAAATTAAAATAATAATATAATGACAACCTTGCGCCCTTCCTTCGTCCCAGATGATATTAGACTTGAAACAAGAAGCTTTTTTCTTTCAGCCCTGAGGGTCCGGCTGTGAAATCCACAGTGGAGGGAAGGAGAGGGGACCCCAGATGTGCAGCCCCCCCTGGGGTTATCTGACGGCGGACACCAGCACCGATTCATCTTCCAGCCAAGACAGCGATGACCTGTTATTATACATTATTCATTATTAACTCTGACTCTGCTGTTTAATTTCCTACCTATATGATTAGGCCACCGAAGCACTTGGCAAGGCTTCTCCATAAGACTCACTCATAAATATCTATTTTACGGCCTCACTTACATCACTTGGATAGTAAATGGGCTGCTCAGGCCAGCACCTCACTGACATGCCTTGATGTGAAGCCAGCACCTCAATTCCCAAACCAATTTTATATGAAACACTTTACTGCCATTTCTTCTCGGCCGGCTTCCCAGCGGGAAGCCAGCATCCCCTGGGCTGGTTGTAACAAGGGACATTTCTAGAAACCAGTGTGGTGGTTTTAGAAATGAGCTGGACCAGCAGGGCATTCTCCCCCAACACCTGGGAGTCCCTGGGGAGACTGTTCCCCCTGATTAGCTTTTTCCATTTGGACTTTCACTCTGAAGAGCAGTCAGGGTTCCCCACTTGCACCAGCTGCACCCCCACCCCAGGAGCTTCACTCTTTCCTGGGGACTCTCTCAAGACACATGTGCTTCCAGGGGACCCTGCCTCCCCTGAAGGGATCACCCACCTACGTGGACCTGACATGTCATCAATGTTAATAAAAATAGACTCCAATTATGGACCAGCTGCTAAAAGAGAACCGAGACAGATGAGCAAGATTCTTTAGATGGCAGACAAAAAATCTGATGTTTCACAATAAGCCGTACATTTGGATATTTCATTTTAGAGAGTGAAAGCTCCCCGTTTTTAAAGCCCGGCCAATTCAAGTTTTGAATAAATATTTTACAAGATAAGGAAAACATCTCCTGGGCTAGATTTGGCTATGGTTTACTGGATTGTAACCCCTGTTCCAGTTGGGGAGAGAAGACTGTGCCTTGCTCATTTCTGGAATGTCCCAAAGCCGACACACACAATAGCTTCTTGTTAAATGTAGGTAAGGTGACAACCCTCTGAGAACCAGGAGCCCTTGACTCATCACATGGAGATAGTAGGACTCAGAAAACCCATGACAATAAAAATCACTGCCTCTCAAACAGCTTCTCCAGTCTGAAGCGGGTCCCAGGGACATGTCCCAATTTGCATGGGGTGGCAAGAAGGGGACAGAGACAGTGAAAATTTCAACACAATGGTTCTGGACCTGAGGTAATGACATCTCTCCTGCACTAGGGACACTTTGAGATGTTTGGAGACTTTTTTATTTATTTATTTTTTATGCGGACCATTGTTTTAAAGTCTTTACTGAATTTGTTACAACATTGCCTCTGTTTTATGTTTTGGTTTTTTGGCTGAGAGGCACATGGGATCCTAGCTCACCAACCAGGAATCGAACCTGCACCCTTGCATTGGAGGGTGAAATCTCAATCACATTGGACCACCAGGGAAGTCCCTGGAGACATTTTTGGTTGTCACAACTTGGTGGTACTGGCATCCGGTGGGTAGAGACCAGAGATGCAGCTAAGCATCCTAGGATGCACAGGACAGCCCCCACAAGAAAGGATGCCCAGACCCAAAGGTAGAGTGTGAGATCAAGCAGCCCCGGATCAATCTTCAGTCTTGGCTTTGCTTCTGCTTACTGTGTGACCTTGAACTTCTTGTCAATAAGCTTTGCTAGCCCTTAATTTTCTCACCTGCAAATTGGGGTTGCTGCTGCTGCTAAGTCGCTTCAGTTGTGTCCAACTCTGTGCGACCCCAGAGACGGCAGCCTACCAGGCTCCCCCATCCCTGAGATGCTCCAGGCAAGAACACTGGAGTGGGTTGCCATTTCCTTCTTCAATGCATGAAAGTGAAAAGTGAAAGTGAAATCGCTCAGTCGTGTCCGACTCTTAGCTACCCCATGGACTGCAGCCTACGAGGCTCCTCCGTCCATGGGATTTTCCAGGCAAGAGTACTGGAGTGGGGTGCCATTGCCTTCTCCAGCAAATTGGGGTTAGCAGGAGTCAAATTCTTTCCAGGATGGCCTTGAGGTTCCATGAGATATTTTCGAATGCACTCAGCCATGTCCAATTCTTTGCAACCCCATGTACTATAGCCCACCAGGCTCCTCTGTCCATGGTGTTTTCCAGGCAGGAACACTAGAGTAGGTTGCCATATCCTCCTCCAGGGTATCTTCCCCACCCAGGGATTGAATGTGCATCTCTTGCTTCTCCTGCTTTGGCAGGTGGACACTTTACCACTGAACCACCTGGGAAGCCCTTCCATAAGATGATTCACATCAAAGGTTAGCAAATATCTAACACATAGTATGTCCCTAAATCTTGGCTGTTTACTCTCTGTGTGAATGTCTGTCTCTCTCTTCATGTAGTAAAAGAAAAGCAGCCTTTGCAAATATTGGCTTAGGGCCCGAATTCACCATCAGCAGGACCCTGACACTATGAACTTCCAAGCCTGTGAATCAACATTTAGGATAACTGGTGCAAATCACTCTTCTTTTTACAAGTGTGCCTCTCAGTGCCTCAAACCTCATTTAATAATTATTCCATCAAATGTAACTTGTTGTGCCTCCCCAGACCTCGGAGTGAACGTGAGAAGAGCTGTTAGAACCAGCAGTTATCAAACAAGCACACGTCGCTCTCTCCCTCCTTCCTTCCTCTCCAACCTCACTTTGATGTGAGTCTGTAACTGGCTATTCAATGGAGAAAAGCAGGGCTGTTTGGGGCTCCCACGAACACGCCAGGGACTAGAGGAAGCCCTGCTGTCACCACACAGGATGGGACATCTCCACCTGGGACACCAGACTTTGATGGGACAATGCCACCCAGGTGATGAGAATCTGACAGGTGGCTGCCAAGCGTGGTGGTAAACCAGAAGAGGTGGGTGGAGAGTGAGGGCAGGAGAGGCAAAAAATATTAACAGATGGTGTTGAAACTTACTCAGAGGGCATTTGGCTTCCAAAGGTTCTGTCTGGGCCCATTACAACATGGAGGAGGGGATTTCCCAATGAGAGAACTGAGGGACTGCCCCTACAGGACTGGCATTGGATCCAGAACCAGAGGGAGACAAATGTCTGTCAAGTTCCAAGACGTGAACTAAATGGAGTCCACAGTGTGAGTCAAGGCAGGTGGGGCTGTAGCGGGAGGATGAGGAAGGAACCTTTCTGGGGAAGGGAACCAGCCAAGTCTAATTTGGAATTCACTGTTGGAGTTACCAGAAAGGTGCCTGAGTTGATACACAGAGGACAGAGGAGGCCAGGGTCAGTTCTCTGGGTGTGAACCTTTGAAAAAGTGTCTGCAGGCACAGAGAACAAATGTATGGATACCAAGGTGGGAAGGGATGAGGAACTGGGAAATTGGGATTGACAGTATGTATAAAATAGACAACTGATGTGAACATAGTGTATAGCACAGGGAACTCTACTTAATATACTGTGGTGACCTAAATGGGAGAGAAACCCAAAAGGGAGGGGTTATATGTATACATATGGCTGATTCATTAATTGATTAAAAAAGAAATAAAAGAAAAAGTGTCTGACCCACTGCGAGACTCCAATACTGGAGCTTCACTCCTTTGAGAGATAGATTGCAGTGGAAGCCTAGTGAAAGTGTTAGCGGCTCAGTCATGCCCAACTCCTTGCAACCCCATGGACTGTAGCCCCCCAGGCTCCTCTGTCCATGGGATCCTCCAGGCAAGAATACTGGAGTTGGTTGCCATGCCCTCCTCCCCAGGATCTTTCCAACCCAGGGATCAAACCTGGGTCTCCTGCAATGCAGGCAGATTCTTTACCATCGGAGCCATCAGGGAAGCCCAGTGGAAGCCAAAGGAGTCATTTTCTCCAGGGAGTCTGAGTCCCATCCATGAGTTTCACTGCCTTGGGGCCAGGAGACCAAGTACAAACACTGGAGTTTGGACGTGGCCGGCGGTGCTACAGCCTGTGTGGTAAGTTGGCTGGTGGGTGACTCCAGGAGCCTGGGACATGTGCCCAGGGAAGGGACGCAGGGTGTTCACAGGCCACTGGGAGCAGAGGCCACGGGGCAGGAGAGCCGGAAGATCTCACACAACAACCTCACTTTATAAAGATAGAAACTAAAGCCCAGAGGGGCCCCTATCATGATGAGTCACCATGATCACAGCAGAGGCTGAAATGTGTACAAGACCGAGGACATGCCTGGCCCAGTCTGAGCCCTGGAGGACTGTTGTCTTATTTAATCTTCACAACAATCAGTTCAGTTCAGTCACTCAGTCATGTCTGACTCTTTGCAACCCCATGGATTGCAGCACACCGGGCTTCCTGGTCCTTCACCATCTCCTGGAGCTTGCTCAAACTCATATCCATTGGGTCAGTGATGCCATCCTATCATCTCATCCTCTGTCGCCCCCTTCTTCTCCTTCGATCTTTCCCCACAATCTTTCACAACAATAATAATGCTATTATGAGCTCCAGTTCACAGAGGAGGAAATGGAGGCAAGGAAAATCAGAACATCTTGCCCAAAGCCATGGTAAGCATCATGGCTGTGAGGTGGGTGTCCCCACTGTGTCCCACCAGAGACAAACCCTGTGGTTCCTCTTGGCAGTTCAGTTTTGGAAAGCGTGATCTTTTCTTTGATATAATCTGAAAGTTTAACCTATTTTATTTAGCAACAAATCCTTACCTCAAACAAAATCAGTTGCAGAAACCCAATGTGGGAAATGGGTAAAGATAGAGCAGATATATTTAGAAGAAAAAAGCAAGTGAAAGATAAAATACTTTTCGCCATCAGATTGGCAAACAGTGTAAAGGTTGGCAATGCTCTGTGCTGGAGAGGCTGTGGGAAAACCCAGGCTCTCAGAGGTGATGGTGAGGTGGGCGTGGATGATGTTGCAACATTCTTGGAGGGCAGTTGAGCAATTTCTGTGCAACATCAACAGCCGCGTTCCCTCTGACCCAGTAAGTCCACTTCTAGGAATTTACCTTATGGATATACCTACAGAAGAATTCCAAGATTCATGTAGGAATGCTGACCATAGCTTTGCCTGTAATAGTAAAAAATGCTGAGAACAACCTAAAAGCCCCCACACAGAAAAGTGGATAAAATGATGGAGACTTTACCCAGTAGAATTCTCTCCAGATGTGAATCAGATGGGAGTAATTCTAAGTGTGCTGATCTTCAAAGATAACCTTTTAATCAGTAAAGTGTGCTGATCTTAAGTGGGTAGCTTGATGTTCCCTCTGTGTACACCTGTGTAACTGCCACCCAGATTAAGACACAGAACATGTCCAGCACCTCAGAAGGTTCCCTGCCAGTCCATCATCCCCACCCTCAGCAGAGATAAACTGTTTCTGACCTTGGGGACCATATTGTGGATCCGCCTACTCTTGAAGTCCTATAAAGGGAATCACTTGCTATGCACTCTCGTATCTATTTCTATTACTTTAAGTTTTTGAAATTCACCCAGTTTATGCATATATCAGTAGTTTCTTCCTTTTCAATGCCAAGCAGTATTCCCTGGTGGCTCCGATGGTAAAGAATCCACTTGCAATACAGGAGACCTAGGTTCCATCCCTGAGTCTGGAAGATCCCCTGGAGAAGGAAATGACAACTCACTCCAGTATTCTTGCCTGGAGAATTCCTTGGACAGAGGAGCCTGGCAGGCTACAGCCCATGGTGTCACAAAGAGTCAGCCATGACTGAGTAAGCGCACACACACACACAATCAAGTTTCAGAGCAGGAGATGGAAATCATTCTATGGTTTAGTACAGGGTAAGGTGCTGGAAAAACCACTGGGACCTTGGGGCAGTGGTCTTAAGGCCATGCTTCCAGGAAAGGTTTCTGTGGCCTACAGAACTGACCCTCCCTGGAGCCACATTCTCTGAGGATGCTGGCAGAATCGTAGAATCTGATAGCATACGACGGTACCTGTTTCTCAACGCTGAAGAAGCTGGAAAAATGGACAGGGGTGTAGCCATGGTGAACCCCCCTCACACATCCCAAACAGGACAGAACAATGGCCTCTGCCTCACCTCCCCCTTCCAAACCCTATCCTGGTGCATCTAATAGCAAATTGAATTTGTGTCCAGAATTCTAGCTGTAAAGGAGTCTGGGAAATAGAGTCTTCAGCTTTACAGTCTCTGACTTACAGGAAAGAACACCAGAGGGAGGGGGGACTGGAGGCTGAACAAATCCATCAGAACATCTCAAGCCTTCAGATGCTCTCCACGTGGGCCCCTCCTCAGAGCTGCTTGAGCGTCCTCATGACATGGCAGCCAGTGTCTCCCAAGCAACCATCTATGGGCCAACACAGAAGCAGCAGCACCTTTTATGACCCAGACCTGGAAGTCACACACTATAATTTCTGCCACAGACACACACGTTAGTCCTGACTCACTATGGAAGGAATAACACAAGAGAGTATGAACCTGGTGGTGAGGAACACAGAGGGTACCTGGGGAGTTGGCCACCACACTAGGAATCTCAGGAATAAAAGTTGTTTTGGAAATGGACGTGGAAGTGCTGTTTTCAGAGAGACAACACAGCAATCTTTCTAGGAAAGAACTATCAGAAATGGAATTCTCTCCCCCCATGAGCTTACCTCTTCTGTACACAGAACATGTATAAATCAAGCGTGTGCACAGAGGTTTAACCTGTGGCTCCACTTAGTAGATTAGTGGCCTTTGGCAAGTGACTACTGGGCCTCAGTCACCTCATCTATAAAGTGAGGTTAATTATAGAACTCACACCGTATAGAGTCATTGAAAGAGTAAACAGCAACATGCATGTAAAGCATTTCCAGAAGTGCTTTGTTGTTCAGTCGCTCAATCGTGTCTGATTCTTTGCAACCCCATAAACTGCAGCCTGCCAGGTTCCTCTGTCCTTCACTATCTCCTGGAGTTTGCTCAAATTCATGTCCCTTGAGTCGGTGACACTATCTAACCATCTCATCCTCTACCGCCCCCATCTCCTTTCACTTTCAATCTTTCCCAGCATCAGGGGCTTTTTCAATGAGTCGGCTTTTCACATCAGGTGGCCAGAATCCTGAAGCTTCAGCTTCAGCATCAGTCCTTCTAATGAATATTCAGGGTTCATTTCCTTTAGGATGGACTGGCTTGATCTCCTTGCAGTCCAAGGGACTCTCAAGAGTCTTCTCCAGCACCATAATCTGAAAGCATCAATTCTTTAGCACACAGCCTTCTTTATGGTCCAACTCTCATATCTGTACATGACTACTGGAAAAACCAAGTTCTTGCTACAGAGTAAAAATTCAACAGGTGTTCTCTGGCAACACTGTCATCTGCAAATACTCACAGAGCTCACAAAATACACAACATCAGCATTAGGGTTCTGACTCCCTTGAGGTGTACTTTGAATTTCATATGAAAACATCAACCAAATGAAATGTTAGTCTGTTCATTCTCCCTTCAAGATGATATCTGTGGTTCAGTAGTTTTAAATAACTTGATTTAGCTCTGGTGTAAGCTTCCTCCTTGGAGAAGGCAATGGCACCCCACTCCAGTACTCTTGCCTGGAAAATCCCAAGGATGGAGGAGCCTGGTGGGCTGCAGTCCATGGGGTTGCTAAGAGCCAGACATGACTGAGTGACTTCACTTTCACTTTCATACATTGGAGAAGGAAATGGCAACCCACTCCGGTTTTCTTGCCTGGAGAGTCCCAGGGACGGGGGAGCCCGGTGGGCTGCCATCTGTGGGGTCACACAGAGTCGGACACGACTAAAGCGACTTAGCAGCAGCAGCAGCAAGCTTCCTCCTAAGAGATTTTCAAAATTGATTCAGGGACTTTCCTGGTGGTCCAGTGGTTGGGACTCTGCACTTCCAGTGCAGGGGGCTTGGGTTCAATCCCTGGTTGGGAACTAGGATCCTCATGCCTCATGGTTCAGCCAAAAAAAAAATTTTTTTTTTTAAAAGTCAATGCATTCATCAGGCAGTAAGATGTTCAGAGTACAGTTGTTTTTGCTACCCCCTAAAGAGTTTGACATTCTTGTAACTATCACAACTATTTTAAAAAATATTTATTTTATTAAAATAAGTAGATTAAAGAAGTGGACCCTTGGTGTCATTGAGGAGGAAGTATAGACCTTAGTGGAGGTTTCTGAGGTCCTCTCTGAATTGTCTTAAGACCCACCAGTAAGAATCCGCCTGCTACCCACACTGCCTACAGTTTTGCGCTATGATGTAGAAGAGGAGAAGGTCGCTTGGCTGCCCTTGGGAGCTTCCTGTGGACTGGCCACAGCAGTCAGCTGTAAAGGCATCGAGCAGTGGACAGTCCTGAAGGGCCAGTAGTAAGATTACCAACTTGAAACCCAGCAGGACAACTGGGAAGACCCATCCAATAGCACAACAAGGACCACGTAGGACAGAGAGTGCCAGCTCTGGGTCTGCACTGCCTGGGTGCAGAGCTCAGCTCCAACAATGACCTGTGTGGATGGCCTTGAGCAGATTTCATGACACCCTGGGCCTCGGTTTTCCTAATCTATAAAATGAGGGTGACTGAAATCAATAATAGCCACTTCACAGCTTTGTAAATAAGATTATACATACTATTAGAAGTAAAATTTTTTAAAGATAAAATCATGACTCCTATAAATCTAAAATAAGTATGTATCAAAAATGGCATTTAACTCCTGAATTAATAACTCAAGAAGCTGTTACAAATGGTTCAAGGGATAATTCAGAGGCATACCTAAATACGCAGGCAATCAGAAATGCTGAAACGAATTTACAAATAGATGCAAAACTGGTCAGTAGTCATAGGACAATAATCAATTGTATTCCTAGGGACAAGCTCATTTGCATTTCTATGGACAAAATCATTTGCATGACTATCAGTAATGACAATGAAAGACACAAACCCTTACAGAATCAGAAAACTGAAGGTGCATTCAGCAACCTCTTTTTGTCCATTTTGCAATTTCTTCAGACTATGTAAGCCATTGAGCACATGTCAAGTTCTCAATGACCATCAGCTTTGTTTGTGTTTATTAATTCTTTCAATGCAAGAGCCATTCTCACCCGTCCTGCATTTTAGAGAAGGAAAGGAGGCAGGGAGGGAAGGAAAAAAAACGACAAGCCAAGCTCACATTATTTGGGGGGCTGAGTGTGATACGGTTTGAGGTTCAGCTAAACTCAGGGCTTTGGCCTGGAGTTCTCTTCAATTCCCTGGTTTGTGTGTCTCCTGGGCCCTTGTCACTGGTGTGGGGGGATCTGAGTCCACACTGTGACTCAGTCCTGTTGTCTGGCACATCCACACACAAACTCTCCCCGAGCCCTGACCTGTGGTCACTGAGCTAACTTTCCCAGGCTCCACACACCTGCCAAGACCTCACTGGCCTAACTCTGGGAGGCAGAAGAGAGCAGCTTGAGTCACAGGATGGTTCAGGGCATCTGTTGGATGTGTGAATGTGAATGTCTGGATCCTAGGGGGTCACATCTTTGTGGCAAGTCTCATTTGAATGGGGCTCAGACATTTCCAGAGAACTTACGTCACATCCACAGACCTAGAGGCTCTATCTCCTGCAGCTGTTTCTCCAATGCTCAGAACGTGCTCTTGCCTCAGGCCCTTTGCACGTGCTCTTTCCCCCGGGGAAGGGACCTGAGTAGATCAGTGCCAGAACAAAACAAATGTGAACCATTGTTTTCCCTCTTCTGTTGCTTGACAAGTCATGGCCCTCAAGAGACCTAATGGGTTATTCATTCAGCCCTGAGAGTTGAGAATGTTTCTGGCAGTTGTAAAGTGTTACACTTTAAATGGTTATAGAAATACTGTGTAACAGCCTCAGTTTTGACCCTTGGTGCACACCTGTGAAACTATTCGCTCTCTGGCCTTTTAAGATGTCTGCTGACTCCTGGCAAGAGTGGAGGCTCCAGAGGTGGGCGAGTTTTATGGACAAAGACGTCTCTCTTTTCTCCATTTCTCAAGGAAGTAAAAGGGCACCTCCTTGAGCTCCCTGAAGCTTTCCTGAGCCATTGGCCTGGTCCTTCCACACCCAGCCCTCGCTCTGGCTCTCTGCTTCCCAAGCTCTGAAGAAATGAAGAGATGGCTCTGATTGCTGAGGAGGACATGTGTTTAAGTAAATAAACACAGCCATGACACCCACTATACAGTGGACACATCCCTGCCTTTGAGGGAGCGAGGAAGATACATGCTTGAAATGAACAACATCAGCATACATGAGAGTCATGTGTTTTACAGTTTTGTATGTTTTCATGTGATCTCATAGGTAAGAGGTGGGTGCCCCATGGCCACTGCTGCTAAGTCACTTCAGTCATGTCCGACTCTCTGTGACCCCATAGACGGCAGCCCACTAGGCTCCTCTGTCCCTGGGATTCTCCAGGCAAGAACACTGGAGTGGGTTGCCATTTCCTTCTCCAATGCATGGAAGTGAAAAGTGAAAGTGAAGTCTCTCAGTCGTGTCTGAGTCTTAGCCACCCCATGGACTGCAGTCTACCAGGCTCCTCCCTCCATGGGATTTTCCAGGCAAGAGTACTGGAGTGGGCTGCCATTGCCTTCTCCATGGCCACTGGAGGCTTACAACAAAGGCAGACCTCGGAGATACTGCAGGCTTGATTCCAAACCCCTGCAATAAAGAGAGTCAGATGAATTTTTTGGTTTCCCAGTGCATATAAAAGCTATGTCTGCAATACACTGTAGTCCATGAAGTGTGAAATAATATTATGTCAAAAAAAAAAAAAACAATTTACATGCCTTAATTAAAATATTTTGTTGTTTAGTCGCCAAGTCGTGTCCAGCTCTTTTGCGACTCCAAGGACTGTAGCCCACCAATATCCTCTGTTCATGGGATTTCCCAGGCAAGAATGCTGGAGCTGGTTGCCATTTATTCCTCCAGAGGATCTTCCTGACCCAGGGATCGAACCCGAGTCTCCTGCATTGGCAAGAGGATCACCATTATACCAAAAGGGAAGTCCTAATTAAAATATAGGCTATTGCTAAAAAAAAAAAAAAAAAAAAAAGGCTAGCAATCATCTGAGCCTTCATCAAGACATAATTTTTTTGCAATAGCCACATCAAAGATCATTGATTGCAAGTCACAATAACAAAAATACCAATGATGAACAACTTTGAAATATTGTGATAATTAGCAAAATATGACACAGGGATAGACATGGGCAAATGCTACTGGAAAAGTAGTGCAGATAGACTTGCTCAACACAGGGTTGCCACAGACCCTCAATTTGTAAAAAAGAAAAAAAAAAACAAACGCAACATCTTTGACCTGCAGTAAAATAAGGTCCACATTATCCTCTGGGGTCAGATCACAGCTGTCCCTCCGACCACAGTAGCTGCTGTGCGAGATAGTGGGTGTTTGGCGTCCGGAAGGCCTCTGCAAACTTCCCAGGGCTTCAGGGCAGGGTTGTAATTACGGACACAGCGAAAGTCCCAGCAGATCCGTGGGCCGCTGGGTGGCCAAGAGAAGCCATAACCTCAGGCCAAGCACCTGACCCACTTTCGCCTCAGTTTCCTCCTTAGGAAGAGAAAAGAGGGTGAAGACACATAATTAAAATTTGTTGATTGTGAGCTTTGAGCTGCTGGGATGAAAGCCTTCCTGTTCCAGGTCTGCTTTATTATAATCACTGCAGACTCTGGAGAAAATTCAAAGAGATGTTTTATAACCCAAATTAGAGAAGTTTCTTGGTCCAGGAGGGAAGATCCCAGTGTAATTAGTGAGGTAACAGCCCGGCCGAGAGACTCCTGGCCACAGAGGGCCAGTGAGCCTTTCACCTGGAAGGCAGGAGAGTGGGGACCAGCAGCCCAGCTGCACGGGAGTCCCCCCAGCCCCCCAACTTCCAGGAGCCCCCTGGGGGCGGGTCCTGCCCACAGAGCAGAGGAGATGCCAGGCACACAGGGTGGACTTAGACCATGAGCTGGCCCCCGCAGCCTTCCCCTGCCCTCTGTCGGTCCTGGGATTCAGGGCTCACCTGGACGTTCCTGGGGGTAATATTTTCTCCAAGGATTACTCCAACTCTGGTGGAAGTAAGGGGTCCTCGGAGAGGGGTGAAGGGCTCCTGCTCTGTGGCAGGAAGTCAAGGGAAAGGGGAGATTGTTTTTGAATGTGAACCCACTTTGTGCTGACAGGTGCCCTCTGCCTACATCCCCAAGCCCGGCTAGTTAGGAAGGCAGCTGGCTTTTTTTGCTCTGTTTCAGATAGGATGCCTGGAGCTGCAAGGAACAAAAATTGCTGATTCTTGTGTGATGAGAACCTGGAAGAATGTAGTAACAGGGATCAGCGCTGATCAGAACCACTGGTTCCTGAGGCCTTTCTCCTGGGTTGTGAGATGACCACTGGCCTCTTGGGCATCATTTCTGTTTTCGTGGCAGCGGGGTGGGGGTTGGGAAATTGGTGGTGCTGGCTGTATCCATCCCTGAGGGCAGAAAAGCAAATGTGGGACTTCCCTGGTGGACCAGTGGTTAAGATTTCGCCTTTCAGTGCAGGGGGTGTGGGTTCCATCGCTGGTCGGAGAACTAAGATCCCACATGCCTCGAGGCCAAAAACCCAAAACACAAAACAGAAGCAATATTATAACAAATTCAATAAAGACTTTAAAAAATGGTCCACATTGGGCTTCCCCTGGTGGCTCAGTGGTGAAGAGTCCGCCTGCCACCGGGGACATGGGTTTGCTCTCTGGTCAGGGAAGATCCCACATGCCGCGGAGCAACTAAGCCGTGAGCCGCAACTGCTGAACTTGTGCTCTAGAAGCCTGGGAGCTGCAACTTCTGAAGCCCTAGAGCCTGTGTTCCACAACAAGAGAAGCCATTTCAATGCTTCTGCCCGCTCCCCACAACTAGAGAAAAGCCAGTGCAGCCATGAAGACCCAGAGCAGCCGTACAAATAGTACTTTTTAAAAAAAATGGTCCACATTAAAAAAAAAAAAAAAAAAAATCTTTAAAAAGAAAGAAAGAAAAGCAAATGCCCCAGAGACAACCTCGGGGCCCTCGCCCATGCTTTTCCTTCCCTGAGAATGCTCTTTCCTCTCCTCAAGGCCTGGTTACCTCTACTCACACTGTGCCCCTAGTTCCCATAGGATCCCCAGATGGTCTCCCTAAGGGACTCTTTTGACAACTGTTAACTCATGATTTTATCAATCTTGCCTTAACCTCGGTCTCCCCCAGAAGACCGTGAGACCCTCAGGGGGAGGGGCTTCGCACAAGCTGGCCCTACAGCACCGCAGAGAAGTTTTGAACGTGCAGCCGGCAGGTGTCTATCCTGCCACAGAGAAAACCCTGTCCATTTCCCTCATTTCTGAAGGTGGCCATTGAGGCCCAGTTTGGGGAAGGGATGGGGTGTCCTCTCCCAACTGGAGGCCACGGTCCAGCATTCATCCAGCCACGGCAGGGGTGCTGAGCCCTGGCTATGCGCCATGCGCTGGGGAGACGCTGATAAAGGACAAAGTTCCAGCCCACGGAGAGTTCAGCCTGTGAGATAAATGCAGACTTAAAAGGAGAGGGGCATGCAAAAGGTTGTCCACACTCAGACCAGTATGCCAGCTTCCGGAGCCAAAATTAGAACCAGAACAAAATTAGTACTAGGAGAGCATGTCAATCATACCTCAAAACCCTGCACCCCCAACCAAAAAAAAAAAGTTATGGGGGAAAAAAATGAACCAAAAGAGCAAAGAAGACCCCCATGCTTCTCCCCATCTGAACCCCATGTTTTCCTCTAGGATCTTTTTCTTCATAATTTTATTTATTTATTTTTGGCTATGCTGAGTCTTTGTTGCAGTGAGTGGGAGCTACTCTCTAGCTCTGGTGCGCAGGCTTCTCATGGCAGTGGCTTCTCTTGTTGCAGAGCACAGGCTCTAGGGTACATGGGCTCAGTAGTTGTGGCTCCCGGGCTTAGTGGCACCATGGCATGTGGGATCTTCCCAGACCAGGGATGGAAGCCCTGCCTTGGCAGGTGGATTCTTTACCACTGAGCCTCCAGGGAAGCCTCTGTCAAGTCTTTAGCATGTTCACCAGGCATCACCTGGTCCTTCAGAGGTGAAATCTGGAGATACTTTTCTTGCATCACTTTCTGGCTTTTAGCTCCTTGAGAAGAAAATTAGTGTCATGAGTCACAGAAAAGTCTTAAGACACTATCTACTCCTTTACTCCCTCTACCCCACCCTTCAGACGATGCATAGGTGGCCACTCAGAGAGCAGAAGGGGCTCTCTTTTCTAAGTGGGGAGGGGAAGGAAAAAGTCTGGAGAGTCTTTCAAAACTCACTTCTCACTGACATTGTCCCTTGAAATGGGCAGCTTCTGTGCTAGTTGTGAAATCTCCAGCAACACCTGCTTTTCTTGTTGGACTGATTTACGTGCAGAAAAACACAGGTGCATAAGGTGTTGAAACTGGACAAAGGAGCACAGAACCCACACAGAGGCCTGCCTGCTTCACCCTCCAACCCAAGAACTTCTCTGTGCTTCAGGGACTTCCTGCCTTGGCCCCACCTTTAGGAAGAGGCTCACTTCTGGAGGCCATGTTATCTGTCGGCGTTACCCCTCTCCTGACCCCAGAGATGCTCTGAGCATCTCCCTTGTACACTACAGTCTGTGCCCAACAGCATCCTGCGGTGATGCTTTGTTGCCCCAAAGGGACTGTGTGCATTTCATGAAGTGAAGAGGGTATCTTAAACTCTTCATTTCACCCCATGGCATTGTCTTACCCAGCTTCGTTCTCCCTAGTTTATTCTCTGGTCTTCGGTGAACCTCTTGCTGAGATTTAATGAAATTCACATTGTTCTGAACCCTTGGGTCAGCTGCGCTGGTCCCTCTAAGCCAGGAGGGGGCAGCGTTTTCCTGTGGAGCAAAGGGCTCCAAAAACAGGGGATTGGGGTGGGGGCAGGGGTATGGACTATCTTAAACATCCACACTACCCTAGTGTGATGAAATGGTTTTGCGAACCCATTGGAACCTTCCCCTGACATACTCTCAATTGAGGGGGAGGCAGGCAGGTGCTGGAGGGATAACTACAAAGTCAGGGCTTCCCTGATGGCTCAGACAGTAGAGAATCCGCCTACAATGCAGGAGACCCAGATTCGATCCCTGGGTTTGGAAGATCTCCTGGAGAAGGAAATGGCTACTCACTCCAAAATTCTTGCCTAGAGAATTCCAGGGACAGAGGAGCCTGGTGAGTTAGAGTCCATGAGGTCAGAAAGAGTCGGACACGACTGAGCAAGTTAACAGCACAAGGGCCCCATCGCTCCCCCAGGGCCTCAGGAGACACACCTCGCCCAGGGTTCTCAGCCTTGTGACCTTAGCCTCCTGGGACTTGGCCTCTTGCAATGAGTATCCCATTTCCAAACAGCTCCTTTTCTGAAGATGTTGGAGAGTTTCTTTGTGTCCCACCAGTCACCAGCAAACCAAGAAAGGTGCAAACTGGAGACAGTGATCGAAGGCACCACATTGACAGCTGTGTCCCCCTCCCTCTGCCCCCACCTTCCCATTTGTCTTTTTGTTCATGCTAGAGGCTTTCCCAGAACTAGTTTCCACTGGACTCCACCAGCCCTTTGAGGAAGATAGCAGAGGATTCAAGGAGCCCATGTCCTCAACCCACGGCCACCAGTCTGGGGAGGGACACAGGTGTCATCTGGCGCCACCCCTCCCTCAGCGTAAGGATGGGGTCTCCAGGTTCGGTAGGCCCTGTGGCAGTCTGTCTGTGGGTGTCCACCAGTTCCACCTTCCAGCAGAGGATGCCAATGAGCAGTCCTGACTCTGACTGGGGAGGGGTGGGGGACTGGAAGATTCGAGGATGAGCCCCTAATCGTTTGCTTGAAATTCAGGACAATGTTTCCAGCATTATAAAGACCAGCACCCTTCTTCAAACCAGACTCAGAATGGGCCCAGGATGGCTCTGCCCTCTGGGCGCACAAATAAAGGCTGGACTCTGAGGTATGGGCCTGGGGGAGAATGATGGTACAAGAAGGAGTGCTCCAGGCAGGGTCTGATGCGCTCCAGGGGCTGCTGAGGGCGAGAGACCTCAGCCTCTGCTTTAGAGCAGCCCCGGGGCAGGGAGTGCATGGCTGTGCGCTGGGATCTTGCCTCCAGCACTGCTCCCTGGATCTATTCACCTGTGTGGGCAATGGGGGCCACATGCCACCCGCTGCATGGCACGGTTGTCCTGTACGTCAATCACCCAGCTCAGAGCTTGGCCTTGGATGTGAACTGTCAGCTTCATTATCTTTAAAATAGAACCTTTACAAGTGCCTGCCATATAGACTGAGGGTGCATGTGTGGGTGTGTATGTGCGTGTGTGTGATGTGAAACGAGTTAAGCCGCTGGCAAAGAGGACACCTCTGCAGTGATTAGACAGGAGAAGGAAATGGCTACCTGACTCTGGTATTCTTGCCTGGAGAATTCCATGGACAGAGGAGCCTGGCAGGGCTACAAAGAGTCTGACACAACTGAGCAGCTAACACTTGCACAGTTGTTAGCTGCAATTCAGTGAATGCTACGGTTGTAGTGTTGAAGAAAACGGGACAGAAACACGAAAGAAGCCGGAGATTAGTGAGGATTTGCAAAGCTGTATCCCCGGGTTGGTACTGAAGAGTATGCTCCACAAAGGACCACCACAAGGGTCATAAGGATAACTATCAGGAGGTTTCGTAGAGGGCTGGAGGAAGGGTAACACCAGCTGCATGGAAGAATAGCGACAATTCAGCCACAGAGGTGAGGACAAGCACAGGTGAGAGAGCTCTACGCTGCCCCCACTTCCCATCTCTGGCCCTGCCCTGGGGAAGAGACCAAGTTTTGCACCTTCGGAGTCTGCCGCCTCTAACCACAGCCCCCAGCCCCACCCCGAATCACGACCCCAACTAACCATCCCCTTCCCAGAGCTGCTCAGACCAGCGCCAAGTGCAAACCAGGTTCTCCCCCTGAGAAGAAGAACCCGCAGATAGGGGTGGAGGCAGACACTGGAAGGATGTTCTGGGGTTGGTCAGGGGCCCTGGGCAACAGAGCCAGTGTTCAGCCTGAGATTCTGAGGATGCAGGCACCATGAGGAACCCAAGAGAGTCATTTTATAACCCTCAGATTCTACTGGGTAGAAATAATAATACTTAACATTTATAAACTGAGACAGAAATTTTATAGCAAAAAGGGAGAGGTGGATGCAGATTCCTGTGGCAATTATAATAGCCTAAGATTTACTGAGCACTCTGTGCTAGTTGCCAAGTTGCCAAGGTTCTCACTCAGTGTCCTGTAACCCTAGCCCTTAGGTACCATTAGCATCCCCACGTAGACTCCACGCAGGTAACTAATTTGTTCAAGATTCACGACGGAAATAGCAGGATTGGGATTCTAGCCCAGGCACAGTGACTCCCAGAGTAGCCCGCCCCCACGCAGCTCTGTGTAATAATACACTCCCATTATGTGCGCTGGCTGTGGTGACTGTTTCTTACAACCAAAAGATGCAAAATTAAGTGAACAGCAACATAGGTATGCCTATGGCTGAATCATGTTGATATACGGCAGAAACCAACACAATAATCTTCCAATTGTGTTGGAAAACAAGATAAAACAATTATCTTCCAATTAAAAAATTAATGAATAAAAAATTAGCGTGAACAGCAGACATTGCCTTAAGAATTGAGAAAAGAGTCCATAAAAAAGAGAGAAACACCTTGGCTGCAGGTCTACTACTCCTCTACACCCGATCTTCAGTGCTCAACCCGGGGGAAAGGGGACTGAAACAGGATTGATGCCTATGCTCACCTGCCCTGTGCCAGCCACTGTGGGCCACCTGGGGCTGGACCGGACCCTAGAGTGACTAACCATCTGGTTGGGGAGACTGAACGATTGGTTTTTAGCCAGGTTTTTCTCCAGGACTGATTGATCACGGTTATGCGCTAAATCCTAGGAAGCCCACTGGTGGTCCAGTGGCTAAAACTCTGCATTCCCAATGCAGGGGGTCTGGATTTGATCCCTGGTCAGGGAACTATATCCCACATGTAACAACTAAAAGAACTTGCATGCTACAATGAAGACCTGACACAGACAAATAATTTATATATATATATATATATATATTTTTTTTTTTTTTTAAAGGATCCCAGAAAAGGCTCTGATTGGCCAGACTCATGACATATGCCTCATTCCCAGGGTTGGTCACTGCATAGGGAAGGGGGCAGTAAGTTTGGCCTGACCTGGGTCGTGAGCCTCCCTGGGGCACAGAGTGAGGAGTGGGATCTGTGATTGGCAATGCCTATCAGAACCACACCAGGAGAAAACTCCTGAAGGAAGAGGGGGAAGGGGTTCCCTTACCAGAAATGAGAAAATAATGCAAGGCAGACAAAAACAATGAACATCCACTTCATTACCTCATAGAGCTGTTGCAGAAACCAGGTGAGATAACGTGTATGAACACGCTCTCCGAGCATCAGGACTGTGACATGTTGCTGCGGATGGCTGCGATCTCAGCCAGCCTGGCTCCACCCACTCTTGCCCAAGACCTCAGTTTCAGCGCCATCGTGTACCTCTTCTTCCTCCTTCCTGTCGACCCACAGATCTGGCCTGAGGCTGCCTGGACTTAAACAGGATAAAGGGAAGACTGAGCTGCATAAAGGGAAATGTGTTCAGGCTCTGGGAGGGCTTAGAAGCCCCAGGAGCCCAACATTAACCAAAAAGAAAGAAGGGAACCATGGAAGAGTACTGAGGAGGAGACATCACATTTAAGAAGCAGGAAGGAATCAGAAACTCCCTAAATATAATTCATGCAGTCACTTAATAAAAAATCCTTTGGCTGAGTCACTGCCTTGGTCCCAGGTGATGCTGCTGAGAAATGCTTTGTTATCATTTGTCTTCTTCCCATTGCTGGTTTTCTATGCAGACCATGCAGTTGAGTAGTTGCCCAGGATTTTAAGAGTTGATCCAAAGCAGCAGAGCTCCATCACCGGTCAACTTCCAGCATGGGAATCACTGTGTTTAGAAATTCAGAGTCTCTTCCTTTCCATTGCCCATGTGAAGAGCAACATGAAGTCATCCTATTTTGCCACAATATTATGAGTCTAGCCTTGGGTCACAATTAAGCTAAGACTGCAGCCACTAGTCACATGTGGCTCTTGAAATGTGGCTGGTCTGAATTGATGCACTGTAGTGTAAAACACACACCAGAGTTCAAACACCTTGTAACTCAAAAATGTAAAATATCAAGTCTTTTTATTGATTACATGTTGAAATGGTAATACCTTGAGTTAAATAAATTATATTATTAAAATTAAAGTCACCTGTTTCTTTTTATGTTTTGGATATGGCTATTAGGAATGTTATTAGGAAGTTATCGGGACTTCCCTAGTGGCTCAGACGGTAAAAGCATCTGCCTATAATGCAGGGGACCCAGGTTCGATCCCTGGGTCAGGAAGATCCCCTGGAGAAGGCAATGGCACCCCACTCCAGTACTCTTGCCTGGAAAATCCCATGGACGGAGGAGCCTGGTAGGCTTCAGTCCACAGGGTCACAAAGAATCAGACACGACTGAGCGACTTCACTTATTAGGAAAGTTAAAATTATGTGTGTGGTTTGCATTTTATTTCTATTGGACAGTGCTGTGCTAGAGGATTCTAGAAAATGTACTTCTTTTATTGATGGTCAAAGCAACCCTTTGGGAACTTTTCTGGTGGTCCAATGCTTCCCAGGTAGCTCAGACAATAAAGAATCTGCATGCAATGGAGGAGACCTGAGTTCGATCCCTGGGTCAGGAAGATCCTCTGAAGAAGGGAATGGCTACCCACTCCAGTATTTTTGCCTGGAGAATTCCACAGACAGAAGAGGGGTACAGTCCATGGGGTCGCCAAGAGTCAGACACAACTGAGCGACTATCACTTTCACTCATGGTCCAGTGGTTAAGAATCCACCTTCCAATGCAGGGGACCCAGGTTTGATTCCTGGTTGGGGAATTAAGATCCTACACGCCTTGGGGCAGCTAAATCCGCGAAGTCTGTGTACTGCAACAAAGACCCAGCACAGCAAAAAAGAAAAAAGTCCAACCACCTTTGTATAGACAAGGAAACTGAAGCTTGGTGAAGTTGATCAGTGCCACTAGGGGGCAGCGATAAGTAGCCAGAATGGTGGAGTTCCACAGTTGCTCTTTTTTGTTCTACACCATCCTGTCCAATTATAGCATCAGTCATGATGCTCCGGGCTGCAAGTAAAAGACTCCCAAACTTAATTTGGCTTTAAAAAAGAAGCCATCATTTACTGTCCCATACGAGCCATTCTGGGGTTGTTGAGGAGCTTTGCAATGTCACCCGAAGCCCAGCACCCAAAGTGTTGCAAACTTTCCTCTTTCCCCCTCTCTCCTTGTGCTGGTTTTGTCCCAAGTGGCCCACTGTGGCCAATCACAGTTGCTGCAGCAGCTTCCAAAAGCGTGTGCCTGCATAACAACAGAAAAGACAGCTTCTCTTTGTGGGTCTCTTTCTTTTTTTTGGCCACACTGCAGTATGTGGGATCTTAGTTCCCGGACCAGGAATCAAACCCATGCCCACTGCAGTGGAAGCACAGAGTCTTAACCATTGGACCACCAGGGAAGTCCCTGTGGGTCTCTTTCTATTGGGAGTTAAACTCTTCCCAGAAACTCCTTAGGATCTTATGACTCAAGGTGTGGTCCAGAGACTACAGCATCCACATCCCTGGAGAACTCAATAGATGTGCAGGGTCTGGTGCCCCACCCCAGACCAGGGCTGAACCAGAGTCCACATCTTAAGCATCCTCACTTCACATCCTGGGCCAGGCCAGAGGGACACCACCCTCTCTGAGCACAAAATGGGTAGCTCTGTCTCCCTAGGAAGGGAGAGTCATGCATGGGTGTCTGGGTACGGTGTGGGGTAATGAGGTGATCATGAGGCCAACAGTTCCTTGAAAGTCGGATGTGAAGATTAAGCGAGATCAAGAATATATAGTGACTAATACACTCATTCATTATTTCACCCAACACTTTTTTTTTCAGTACTGGACACAATTTGCCCCTGAGGTTACAGTGGTGCCCAAGACACAATCCCTACCTCATGGGTGGAACCTACATTCTAATGGGGAACATGGTGGGGGAATTACAGTTGTGAACAGTGCCATAAACGCACTTCCCTGGTGGTCTAGTGACTAAGACTCTGCTCAGGTAACTAGATCGCGCATGCTGAAACTGAAACCTGGTACAGCCAAAGAAATACATATATAAAGAAAAAACAGAAAAGAGCTATGAAGGAAACAAACGGTGCTGAACAGAGAATGCAGGGAAAGAGGTGCAGCCCCTGGAGGGAGGCCTTTGAACAGAGACCTGAAGGGAGACTAGGAGCTCATCACTGCTTGAACTGGGAGAAGGGGGTGAGGTGGGAGTGATCTTGCAGAGGATAAGCATCACATACAAAGGTCCTGGGACAGAAAGGAACATGGCAAGTTCCAAGAGTGAATGGACCTCTATGACTCGGGCTGTATACAGTGCATGTGTCCAAACAGGTTGCCAGAACATCTGTTTTATTATTTATATATTTATGACTGTGCTGGGTCTTCATTGCTACGTGTGGAGTTTACTCTAGTTGCAGCCCATGGGCTTCTCATTGCAGTGGCTTCTCTTGTTGCAGAGCACAGGCTCTAGGCTCTCGGCACGGGGCTTCAGTAGTTTTGACACATGAGTTCTGTAGTTGCAGCTCCCAGGCTGAGGGCACAGGCTCAGTAGCTGTCGCACATGGGCTTGGTTGCTCCTCAGATCCTCTCGGACCAGGGATTGAATTCATGTCTCCTGCATTGGCAGGCAGATTCTTTACCACTGAGCCACCAGAGAGGCCCAGGATATCTGTTTTAACAACCTGCGCCTTTCTGAATCCAATTCTACCCTTTGTTGGGAAGCAGAAACCCAGCACACTGTGCCTGATGCTGTGGTCCCTGAGCAGCAGGTGCACATGGCCCACTCGGGAGTCTCTCGTGTGTGTCTCTGCATCTCCACAGCCCTGTCACATCCCCAAGATATCATGTGGTACCTGTCAGTCTGTCCATCTGTCTCTTCCACTGGCTGTGCTTCCCTTGACCCTAGTGATGTTGATTTGTTCTCATTCGTATCCCTGGCCCCTTGCATGGTACCTGAGACACGGTAGGTATATAACACAAGTTTGCTGAGTGGATGGATGCATGCATGGAGGATGAGTGAGTTACGGTTTGTAGACACCTGGGGCTCAATGCTTGAAGGGACTTCCGGAGACTCTCTGGGCCCACTCTATGTCTTTGGTTATCAACCCATTTTGCAAATGAAACAGTTGAGGATGAGTGAGGTTACAGTATGGGCTTCTCTAATAGCTCAGTGGGTAAAGAATCCACCTGCAATACAGAGACACCGGTTTGATTCCTGGGTCAGGAAGATCTGCTGGAGAAGAGATAGGCTACCCACTCCAGTATTCTTGGGTTTCACTTATGGCTCAGCTGGTGAAGAATCTGCCTGCAATGTGAGAGACCTAAGTTCAACCCCTGGGTTGGGAGGTTACAGAATATCCTCTGGACCTACGGTGGAAGGTTACTGGGGAAGGTGGGGAGTACATCATACTGAATGTTGTTGATTTGTAACTGGCCACTTTGCCTCTGTGTTAACCTCATGGAAGATTTAAGAATCTCTCTGTACCATTCATCATGGTTTGAAGAGGTCTTCTGCCACCTTGCAGGGATGGGAGACACGAAGCAGAGAAGAGAAAAAAGATGCAGGTAAACGGGGCTCTTCACAGAATTGACCATCCTGGGAACAGACATTCATTACCTACTTGGGTTTTATCTCATTATCTGAAACTGTGTTAGTCACTCAGTTGCATCTGACTTTTTGTGACCCCAGGCTCCTCTGTCCATAGAGTTCTCCAGGCAAGAATACTGGAGTGGGTTGCCATTTCCTTCTCCAGGTGATCTTCCTGATCCAGGGATGGAACCCAGATTTCCTGCACTGTAGGCAGATTCTTTATCATCTGAGCCTCCAGTCAAAAAGATGGTCAAAGCAGTACCATCCAAAGCCTTGAGTGGGGCTGGGGATCTGGTTTCAAGGTGGCTCCCTCCTATGGCTGACAAGTTGGTGCTGGTGGTTGGTGAGTAGTCTCCACTCCTGCCCATGAGGGCTCTCTACAGGCTGCTTGAGCGTCCTCCAAACACGGCAGCTGGTCTCCCCCAGAGCAGGCAACCCAGGAGGAAGAGAGCTGGGGATGTGACTTTGCATGAGTCTTGGAAGACACAAACCATCATTTCACCACTGAGGTCAGCCCACATTCAAGTGGAGGGAATCAGACTTCTCCTTCCGCACAGAGAATGTCAAAGAATTTAAGATTTTTTTTTTTTTTTTTTTTTTTTTGGTCACACCGTGCAGCACGAGGGAATCTTAGCTCCTCAACTAGGGATCAAACACATACTCCTTGCAGTTGACACCCAGAGTCCTAAACAGGGAAGTCCAAGAACAAAATTTAAACTTGCCAAACGGATTCCCAAGACCAGCCACTGGGCTGTCCATCCCTAGCCTAGTAGTGATGACCAAATGGTGTGCCATCCTGGTAGACAAGCACCCCTTCCTGATGCTCAAGCCACCTTATGATGGTCAATTGGTGACACAAACTTTTGTCAACAACCTCAGATATGCAGATGATACCACTCGAATTGCAGCAAGTGAAGAGGAACCAAAAAGCCTCTTAATGAAGGTGAAAGAGGAGAGTAAAAATATTGGCTTAAACTTAATATTAAAAAATCAAGATCATGGCATCTGGTCCCATCACTTCATGGCAGACTGAAGGGGGGAAAGTAGAAGTAGTGACAGATTTTCTTTTCTTGGGCTCCAAAATCACTGTGGATGGTGACTGCAGCCATGAAATTAAAAGGCACTTGCTTCTGGGAAGAAAAGCTTCAACAAACCTTGACAGCATATTAAAAAGCAGAGATATCACTTTGCCAACAAAGGTCCGTATAGTCAAAGCTACAGTTTTTCAAGTAATCATGTACAAATGTGAGAGTTGGACCATAAAGAAGGGTGAGCACCAAAGAATTAATGCTTTCGAACTGTGGTGCTAGAGAAGTCTCTTTAGAGTCCCTTTAACTGCAAGGAGATCAAACCAGTCAATCATAAAGGAAACCAATCCTGAATATTTATTGGAATGACTGATGACAAAGCTGAAGCTCCAATACTTTGACCAACTGATGTGAAAAGCCGACTTATTGGAAAAGACCCTGATGCTGAGAAAGATTGAGGGCAGGAGGAGAACGGGGTGACAGAGGATGAGATGGTTGGCATCTCCGACTCAATGGACATGAGTTAGAGCAAGCTCTGGGAGTTGGTGATAGGGAAGCCTGGCGTGCTGCAGTCCATGGGATCACACAGAGTCGGAGAGGACTTAGCAACTGAACAACAGCACTTTTGTTACACCTGTGTCAACGATGTCTTCTACCTAATGCTTTGTGAAGGGGGCCTGAGGCCGAATGCTCCTCGCCTCCCAACCCCTAGCTAGTCTCTTGGGTCGGGAGCAGGCAAAGCTGGAGAGAAGGGAAGCGGTTCCATTTCAGCAAATGGAGCTCCTTCTCCCCCTCTTCCACCCACCACCTTCCAGGCTGGGAGGCTGCTTGCAGAGAAGGGGACTGCTCTGTCCTTATCTGTTTCTTTGGAGGAGATACAGCTGGATCTGGCATCTCATCAAGAGCATCTGCATCTCCCAGACTGCCCCTGGCATCATCCCTCCTGCCTGAGCCATGGTGAACACTCACTGCTCTGTGGGCTTGAAAATCAGGCACGGTGTCAAATTGGACCCCTGTCAGGCTACTTGGGGTATGAACTGATGCAGCTTCTATGGAGGACAATTAGGCAATAGATTTCTTAATTAAAAAGACACACATCCTTTGGCACAGCCATCCCACCCCGAATAATTTATCCTACAAATACACCCCTACTTGTGAGACAGAATGTGTGCACAAGGGTAGATTTGGCAGCATTGTTCCCGGTGGCAAGAGACTGGAAACAATCTAATTGTATTATTGTGGGGGCTGGTTAAACATATAAGGAAATACCCACTCAACAGAATACTCTGTGGCTGTTAAAAAGAGAGCAAGACTCTCTCTTTTTTTTTTTAATATAGGGAAAGGGTATCTTCAAGATACATTGCTGAGTGAAATAAATGCATATAACATGCTATCATTTATATAAAAAAAGAAATAGGAAGAGTCTACTTATGTGCATATTTATATATGCACAGTGTCTCCGAATATGAAACTTGGAATTACATGTTGAATCATATGAAATTCCCGTTTTTTTGCTGGTGAGAAACAAATAAATATGAACAATCTCTTTGGGGTCCACCCACCAGTAATAGTGGTTGCCTCTGGGGTGGGGCCCATTGCATGACTGGAGGACAGGGATGAGACGAAATTAACTGTTCCCAGCGTCACTTTTTTGCACTTTTAGAATTTGTACCATTTGCATAATTTAGCTATTTTAACATTTGAATGTTGGAAATGAAACGTCCAGATGCCACTATGCCGTGCTAAGGAGAAGACCAAGCAAAGAACCACGCAGCCACATCTATCTAGACCAGAGGTTTTCATCAGGGTGCTTTCCGCCCCAAGGGGATGTGTGACAATGCCTGGAGACATTTTTGGTTATGATTACTAGGGGCTGGATGGTATTGGCCATCCATCCCCTAAGCCAAGGATATGCTAAACACCATAGACCCCACAACAGAGAATTATTCAGCCCCAAATGTCAGCAGTGCCAAGGTTGAAAACCCCTGCTCTACACCCTTGTGGCTCAGCTGGTAAAAAATCTGCCTGCAATGCGGGGGACCTGGGTTTGATCCCTGGGCTGGGAAGATCCCCTGAAGAAGGGAAAGGCTACCCACTCCTGTATTCTGGCCTGGAGAATTCCATGGACAGTATAGTCCATAGGGTCACAAAGAGTCAGGTTCGACTGAGTGACTTTCACTTTCTCTACACCCTTAACATAATCCCTGACATGTCCTGAATGCTCAATGAATGTTTGTTGAACGAATAAAAGATGTATTACTGGACTTCCCTGGTGGTTCAGTGGTTGAGAACCCTCCTACCCATGCAGGAGGGTTCAATCCCTAAAATTCGAGAAGATCCCATATGCCACGGGGCAACTAAGCCTGTGCACCGCACCTGCTGGGGCCACACACTCTAGAGCCTGTGCTCTGCAACAAGAGAAGCCTCCACAATGAGAAGCCTGGGTGCCGCAGCTAGAAGGTAGCCCCGGTTCACTGCAACTAGAGAAAGCCCGAGTGCAGCGATGAAGACCCAGCACAACCAAAGATAAATCAATGAATATTAAAAAAAAAAAAAAAAGATGTGCTACTGAAAATTCCGCTTGCACACGATAGTCACCACATGGTCAGTGGCATGAGGGCAGGAACAAGTCACAGGCTTGGGGAACTTTTAAGTCTTATCTGCCTCACTTTTGTATTGTTAGCTTTTCTAAGAGGCCCCTTTTATCTTTTAAAGGAAAAGAGGAAGGAACCTTGGCTAAAGCAACCTTATTTTTGCTATTTGGGTTGTTATTTCTGCCCCCATTTCCCAGCTCTGCCGTGGGCGTAGTAGCAGTGCTGAATTCACTGGGCAGTACAGAGGATGAAAACAGCTTGTCCTTGTGAGACACTCTGCACGGCACTAGGCCACAGACGGAGCTCAGGGAAGGCTCTCGTCTTCATTATTATTGAAAAGGAACTCTGGATACCATTTTTTTAAATTTCTTTCTTTCTTTCTTTTTTATTTTAAAATATTTATTTATTTGGCTGTACCAGGACCTAGTTGCAACATGTGGAATCTAGTTCCCTGACCAGGGATCAAACCTGGTTCCCCTGCATTGGGAGTGCAGTGTCTTAGCCACTGGACCATCAGTGAAATCCCATTAAGATTTTCTTTTTAATTTATTCTATTCGGCTGTGCCAGCACGTGAGATCTAGCTCCCCAACCAGGAATGGAACCTGGGCCCCCTGCACTGACAGCGTGGAGTCCTAGCCCCTGGACCAGCAGGGAAGTCCACCTGAATGCCATTTTGATTTACGTCTGGAATATTCTCCAGGCCCTTGGCTGATTGCTCAGGTTCCAGGCAGGGCTTGGCCGTTCTCCCTGGTGGTTTCTGGAGCCGAGTTTGTGCAGGTGCATTTCATGGGCCGGGCAGGCTGTAGGGCCCCAGTAGGTGAGTGGCAGCCCTCTTGTCCTTCCCTATGGGAGCTGGGCAGGTGAGAAAAGTCACAGCTCCCTGCCCCCTCTCCCTCCCTCTCTATCTCTCCTTCGCCTCCATCTGTCCCTGGGGCCTGGGCAGAGTTAATGGAGCATAAGTGCCTGGGCCAGCAAGCAGAGGCCCGTGGCTCCCCCCTGCCCCTGACACTCGGGCCACAGCACGGCTTTCCCCAGACGTCAGAAGACCTGAACCCCCATTTTCTCTGCTCCGGGCCCAGATGTTGACCTGGGTCCAGGAATCCCAGTGGCTGCAAAGGCGTTTTTTAAAAACGGAGCGTTGTCCTGGGAGACCAGAAACTTTCTAATCAATGCAAAACGCAGAGAACGGGGCTCCACAAGAAGCCCATTACCCACCCACCCCCACACGTAAGCCCTATTTAGCAGCAAATCCTTAAGCCAGAGCTTGTAAAAAGCAGCTTGTTTGGGACTGACCTTCCCATTCATGTAACGTGATATTGCACGCTTGGCCGACCTCGGCAAGCGGCTAAACATATGTCGTCAGCTGGGCGCTGCTGTCCTCTATTAAGATGGCTCTGGAAGCATATGTGGGAATAGGCCCGCCTGCCCCAGAGACTCGGGGGGGAAGGCAGGACACAAGCAATTAGAGGAAGCCCCCACCCCCACCCCGACCCTCAGGCTGGCCTACAAGAGGAAGTCCAGGGCTGCATCTCATGGGCATGGGAACAATTAGGGTCAACAAATAATTGTGGAAAAGGAAACTTTAAAAATAGGACTCTGGTTAAATGACCCAGGAAACCCTGCCCCTGCCCCCAGCCTGCCGGCACATTGCATCTGGGCTTCACGTGGACGCTCATCTCCTCCCCATTTTTGGATAATGACTTCCCTTTGCAATTTCCTGGAGGAAGTTGTTGAAATGATCTTCCAGCGATAAAATAAGCTGGGGTGATTCTGAATTTGGGGGCTGAAGTCTTTTTTTTTCTCCTTCCAGTCCAATTTCCTCACTAACCTGGGTCAGCAGCTTCATGCAGAAGCCACTCCTGGTGTGTGATGGGAAAAATTCAGAGCTGAGAGTGTTCTTCTTGTCCAGGGTGGGGTGGGTGGGCTGATGCTCTGGTGGGAACAGGAGCCATCAATCAGCTCTGAGGATGGGTGCAGTCATTGTCCTGGTCAAGGTCGAGAAACTTCCCATTTCCTCCCATCTGCTATTCCAAAGGGTAATAACGCTACTGCTTCCAAAGCACTGTCTTAGAAGCCCTTGACTGGCACTAGCCATACGTGGCTCTTGAGCAGCTGATGTGAGGCTCATATGATGGAGGAACTGGATTTTTAATGTTAATTCATTTCAGTCTGGAAACTGACAATTCCATCATTAGAAAACTTTTAAGTTTCCTTGGAACCACTTGCTTTTTCAACTGTAGATTTTACAAGGTCTAAATAGAGATCAGGTATTTCCATGGAAAATTTAGTGCCTAAATTGAGATGTGCTGTAAGTATAAAAAGATTTTATACACATCAGATTTTAAAGACTTAATTTAAAAACTTTTTAAAAATCTCATTAATAATTTTATATTGATTACATGTTGAAATGATAATACTTGTGATACATAAGCTTACATAAACTATAAGATTAAAATGAATGTCACCTCAATCTGTTTCACAATAATATATACTGATCACTACTGAACTATATGCTTAATAGGATTAAGGTGGTAAATTTATGTTATATATTTTTTGCCACTATTTAAAAATTTTAACTTTTTTTCACTTTTTATAATGTGGCTTCTAGAAATTGTAAAGTTACTTTGTGGCTTACCTTGTATTTCTATTGCACATGCTCTCCTTTAACTCATCTACACATGATCCCACAAGGTAGATCTGTAAACAACATCCCCTCCCCCAAAAGAAAGTGAAAGTGAAGTCGCTCAGTGTCTTTGCGACCTCATAGACTATAGCTCACCAAGCTCCTCTTTCCATGGGATTCTCCAGGCAAGAATACTGGAGTGGGTTGCCATTTCCTTCTCCAGGGGATCTTCCCAACCCAGGGATAGAACCCAGGTCTCCTGCATTGCAGGCAGACGTTTTATCCTCTGAGCCATCAGAGAAGCCTCCCCAAAAAGGAACCCCCAAACTGCTCAGGTGAGGGGAGGAAGAAGGCTCACTCCATATCAGTAGGCTTTAGACAACAAGAGCCAAGGAAATGTTTTGGACCAGAATCTGGAGGTCTGGGATGGTAACTTCCCGTTGCCTCTCCTACACCAAACCCTCTGCTTCCTTATCCCAGGGGAGGACATGTGGAGACAAAGACTGCTTAGCTTTGAGCTCAGGCAGAGTCAGTTAATAAAGCTGCCCAGTTAATAAAACTGCACTGTGGGGACTTCCCTGGTGGTCCAGTGGCTAAGACTCCGTGCTACCAAAGTAGGGGTCCTGGGTTCCATAGGCTTGGTCAAGGAACTAGCTCTCACATGCCACAGCTAAGAGTTCACGTGTCGCAACCAAAGATCCGGAATGCCGCAACTAAAATTGGGCACAGCCAAGAAAATAAAAAGAAAATAGTGCAGAAAAAAAGATGTCACTGTGCCCTCAAAGCCTGGAGTCTGAGGGTCTCTCCATCCACATTCACGCTCCCTGCCTCTTCTCCATTAGTTATGTTATTAATAAATAGGAAGCTTTGAAATAAGAAAATTCTTTCCTCTTGGCTGTGTTTTGCAAAGCCCTCTACAGATGTCAGAGGGGGGTTATTTCCCACAGCCCTAGAATTTCCCAGAGCTCAGAATCTGCCTACAATGCAGGAGACCTGGGTTCGATCCCTGGGTCGGGAAGATCCCTTGGATAAGGGAATGGCAACCCATTCCAGTATTCTTGCCTGGAGAACTCCATGGACAGAGGAGCCTGGCAGGCTATAGCCTACGGGGTCACAAAGAGTTGGACATGACTGAGCGACTAACACTTTCACATTCACTTTCAGAAAATGCAGAGCTGCAAGACCCAGACCAGCAGTTTCTAACCTGGACACAGGGAGCTGAATTTAAATCCTGTCCTCATGTCCTCTCTGCTTCCATCCATGTGAAGACTCTTGACCTCTGTAAGGCTCACTTCTTAATCTGTAAAGAGAGGAAATAAGAATAGCCCCTTCAATGGGGTGTGAATCAAAAAATAAACCAGCTGGTGCAAAATGCTTGGCACACTGTCTGGCACTGTGGCCCCCACCCCCAGACGGTGTGTGTCTGATGCTGCTCTGTTGGTTGCCTCGGGTAGTCAGTGTCAGTATCTGCCAGGATCTTGTGGCCAGTGTAGAGAGAGTCTCACTATTAGTCTAATAGCTGTGCTCAAGTGCTCTGCTCAGAATTTTCCAGTTCTTGGAAACCATTGGAGGAGCCCCTCTTAGTTCACTCCAGCTGTCATAAGTGGGCTGGGGAGTTGGGGGAGGGGGGGGCAGATAGGTAGCAGAGATGGTGACAGAGGTAACCCCAGCCAGCCCTTCTCCACCTGCCCTCCAGAAAGCTCCCAGCATGCAGAGATGGAGCTTCTGTGGCCAGCGGGCTCCAGGCTGAGGGTGGGGGCTGTTGGGGTTCTGTGTGGCCCAGGGTGAAGCCTGGCCCACGGTGACAGGAACACGCCGTGACAGCTGTCACAGCTCTTCCTAGGTCATTGTGCCGTGAATGTTCGAGGCAGGGAGTGTCGACTGGAGTTGGGAACAGAAGTGGCCAAGGGCACATGAGCATGTTTGATTTCAATATCCATTCATATCACTCCCCACGTGCCCACAGAGCTCATCCCCTGCACCAGGTGCCTCGCCAGGCTTCAGGGACCATCACGGTGAGAAAACCAAACGGGATCCCTGCCCACAGCGGGTGTGACTTCTTCCTGTGGGAGACAGTGGACAGGCAGATTTGACCAGGATCATTTCCGACTGTGCAGTGGAGGAAACCAGCAGGGTAGAGTGGGGGCAGGCCAGGGGGCAGGCCAACTTTAATCAGGAAATTCTCCAAGCACACTGAGAAAAGGGAGCTATCAAGTTGGACCTGAAGGATGGCAACAGAAAACGGCAAGGTCAAAAGCTAGCCCTGGAGCCAAGAGGGAAGAGTGCTAGAGTACCAAGAGTTTCCAAGGAGACGGTCATCCTGGCAACAGGATGGAGGGGATGGAGGATCTGGGTTTGGGGTTTCTCTGCCGCAGAAATAATTCTAGAAAGCACTAAAGATTAGGCTACTTGTACTATACAAAAATTAAAAAAAAAAAAAACTACTATAGACCACAACATAAACATGGGGAAGTCCAACAAAGTTCTGAAATTTCCCAGAATGACCATTTTGATACATTTGGGTTTCTTAACATCACTTGTCATTTCTTTTCTCCAGGGTCTTTGCTCAGTTTTCGGGTGTCCATGTTCAGCTGCTGTTTCAGGGAGTGCTCTGGCAGCTGGTGGGAGGCAGGGGCTGATGGTGGGGTGATGGTGATGGTGGTGCTGATGGTGGGGTAGGGGAGCTGCCCACCTGGGTGCCTGGCACACGGCCTCACTCCTGAGGGGCAGTTCAGCAGCAGGTGGGAGATGCACTGACCCCATGGGGCTGTGATGTCGTCAGTGCAGCAGGAGGTGTGCAGGAGCCGGTTCCCACCCTGGGCACCCCCACCCTGGGTAGACACGGCATCCCCAGGAGTGGGAGGGGGTGGAGGAGTGGCCGTGACTGACAATTGCTACATAGGACAGTGGCCCCTGTGCCAACTTATTCACAACACCTGTCACCACGTGCTGTCAGCAAAGCGCTCAGTTATGATTTAATTTATGCCTTAAATGTCATAAGCCAGCACAGACTGTTTTTAAGCCATCACTCGGACTCTGATATTGACGAGCAGAATCTTGCCTGACAGATGCGGGGGAGGGAGGGGGGGGCAGGGGTGTTGTACTGTTGGGGAAGTCCCTAAAAACTCCAAGCCCTTCTGTCCCAGGACAGAAAGCTAACCATAGATCAGTGAAGGGAAAGAGGAAGAGAAATGGCCATGCCAGGTGGGGATGCCCCAATATGGCCCTGCCACCGCTGTCACCGGGACGCCTGTGATAGACCCCAGCAGCCCAGAGAGCTTCCAGAACTCTTGCAGACTTTATTTCTCAGCCACCTGAATATGGATTTCTGTATTGTGCTCAGGGCCAGATTCTCACCACGTCTCAACCTCAAGTGGTGGCTGTAAATAATTCCACGACTATACTCGTGGAGATGTCAATGCATACTTGATTTTTTGAAAAATGCCAGGGATGGAAGTGCTTGATTTACCTCTGACAGCCTGTGCTCAAATTTGAAATGTAAAACAGTAGACTATGTACCCTCCTGTATGTACATTTCACAGATGTTGATGGCAGGAGCGTGTCGGAATATCGTGGTTTTACAGTTCTAAGTGAAGCTCAATCTTCCTTTGTTCAAATTCAATTTCTTTTTCCAGGGACCAACTTCCTGCTTTACATACAAGTTTTTTTGTTTGTTTGGTTTGTGTTTTTCTGTCCAATGTTCAAGTCAAAAGGGCCACTTTAGTGCCAACTAGCTGTCATGGCATGTTACGAGAGCTGTAAGTAGGTATGCTCAGTTTCCTCAGAATATACTAGGAATTAACAAATGAAAAGAGAAGTTATGGAAAATAATCAACTTGCCCAGTGCCCCTAAAGTTGCTGTATTCATGTACTCTGGCTACAGCCTTAAAAAAAAAAAACGAATTTATTATCTTCTAATTCTGGAAGCCAGAAATCTGAAGCCATGTCTTACTGGGCTATAATTAAAGTGTTGGCTGGAGGCTCTGGTGGAGAATCCATTTCATTGCCTTTCACATCTTCTAGAAGTCACCCACATGCCTTGGAGAGTTGTCCCTTTCTGCATCTTCACTATGTATTGTTTGTCAAAATGGCGTATAAGCTCTCAGGCCAGTTTCTTTAGGGTTTTCACTTCTTGCTCTGAAGCTTCCAGCCCATGTTAGAATGTTAATATCAACCAAAATGTATCTACTTTTTCCCCTGCTATCTATCTTTTGTCAGTTCAATTCACAGTCCCCAGTCACTTAACTTAAGAGGATAGAAGCAAAGTCTCTCCTCCCTGACAGCAGCCAGTGCCCAGTGAGAAGCACATGTCGGAGATGGACAATGAGGCGGGGAGGAGAGTTCACACGCCTGATGACACCACTGATGCTACTGGATGCAGCCAAACCTGAAACTGTCCCTGGGCTTCACAGTTCCTTGAATCGATAAGTCTCCTTTTCTTTAATGAAGCCAGTTTGCAACCAACAGAGTAGTGAGTATCGTCTTCCCCCATTTTATAGAGGAAGATACAGAGGTTGAGAAGCTAAGTCATTTTCCTTATGACCACAGTGTAACTGGCAAAACAGGGATTTAATATCAGATCCTTGTGACCCTAAAGCCAAAAAGATACCCATTACATGAGACCAAAGGCCAAAAAAACTTAACTGTACAGCAGATCTGCAAGCAGTGATCTTTGGAGAGAAATAAAGACTTAGAAGAAATAGTGTTTCTTTCAGCTCAGGTTGGCAAATCCCATTATGGTGACTACCTGGGAGGTGGGGGAATTGTGACTTAAGCTTTCATTTGACATGTAGCCAATCATTTTTCTAAGAGGAAAGCAGTGTTTCTAAAACAACAAAGTTGTTTTCTCATTTTCATGAGAAAACAGCAAAGTTTTCTCATTCAGAGGTCCTTTTCTTTAATACAACATAGACAAAGACAGATTTCTCAACTAGCCATTTTATGGGCTTCCCTGATAGCTCAGTTGGTAAAGAATCCATCTGCAATGCAGGAGACCCCAGTTCAATTCCTGGGTCGGGAAGATTTGCTGGAGAAGGGATAGGCTACCCAATCCAGTATTCATGGGCTTCCCTTGTGGCTCAGCTGGTAAAGAATCTGCCTGCTATGCAGGAGACCTGGGTTCGATCCCTGGGTTGGGAAGATGCCCTGGAGAAGGGAAAGGCTACCCACCCCAGAATTCTGGCCTGGAGAATTCCATGGACTATATAATCGATGGAGTTGCAAAGAGTCAGACATGAATTGTGACTAGAGCTTTCATTTGACACTTAGCTCATCATTTCTCTAAGAGGAAAGCAGCGTTTCTTAAAAAATGCAAAGTTTTCTCATTTGGAGGTCCTTTTCTTTAATACAACATAGACGAAGACTTAGATTTCTCAACTAGTCATTAATAATGGACATTTAAAACTGAGACAAGCCTTCCAAAGCCCAAACAGAATGGTAATATTCTGTATTTTAATCAGGTTTGCCTAATTGCTACATTCATGTGATTAGTCCCAATGGGCTGGTAGAGAAAACTTGGTTATGACTTTTGAAATCCTCCAGAACTTCTCAGTTCAGTTCAGTCGCTCAGTCGTGTCCGACTCTTTGCGACCCCATGAATCACAGCATGCCAGGCCTCCCTGTCCATCACCAACTCCCAGAGTTCACCCAGACTCACGTCCATCGAGTCAGTGATGCCATCCAGCCATCTCATCCTCTGTCGTCCCCTTCTCGTCCTGCCCCCAATCCCTCCCAGCATCAGAGTCTTTTCCAATGAGTCAACTCTTCACATGAGGTGGCCCAAAACTGCTAGATCAATCCAAAATCTGATTTTCCTCTCCAAAAAAAATTGCATTCCAAACATTAGCTGAGATTTTTTTAAATGCACGTAAATATTTGCAATCAGTATCGCTTGGGCTCTAAAGATAAACAGTCATAAAACAATATTGTGACCGCATTTTCCCCTCCTGCACAGCAGCTTCCTCAGAGGGGGAAAGGTTAGACTAATCAGAAGCAAATTAGCTGCAGCTGCACCAACCCGTTCTTTCCAGAGAAAACTGTCGCAGGATTGTGCCCTGTGTCCTCACTGCACGGGCTGCACAGTAACTCACCTTGTCCAATCTAGATCAGGACGAGGTGCAGGAGGCAGGCCTCATAACACACTGCTGTTCCTAGAACATTCTGGAACATTCTGAAAAGGCCCTCAGTGGTTTCACTGCAGCAGAAGAATGAGGGGCATGTATGGGGCAGGCAGCCAGTTTTTCTGTCTTCTGTTGACAATCTTGTGATGGGTGTTAATTTAAGTGAATGAATGTTTAGAAATGTTATTTCTTAATTAATTTTTATTGGAACATAGTTGCTTTACAATGTTATGTTAATTTCTACATACAGTAAAGTGAATCAGCTATCTTCACTTTATAGTCTATGCCTGCCTGCCTGCTCAGTCGCTGCAGTGGTGTCCAACTCTTTGTGACCTCATGGACTGTAGCGGACCAGGCTCCTCTGTCCATGAAATTTCCCAGGCAAGAATACTGGAGTGGGTTGCCATTCCTTCCTCCAGGGCATCTTCCTGACTCAGGGATCAAACCCAGGTCAACTGTGTCTCCTGCATGGCAGGCAGATTCGTTACCACTGATCCACCAGGGAAGCCTTATACATTCTTTTCCGTAGGTCATCACAGAGCCTTGAGTGGAGTTTCCTGAGTTATCTGGTAGGTTCTCACCAGTTATTTATTTTATACATAGTATTAATAGTGTATAGAGACTTCCCTGATGGCTCAGAGGGTAAAGCGTCTGTCTGCAATGCAGGAGACCCAGGTTCGACCCCTGGGTCGGGAAGATCCCCTGGAGAAGGAAATGGCAACCCACTCCAGTACACTATTAATAGTGTATATATGGCAATCCCAATCTCCCAATTCATCTCACCCCCTCATCCCCTCTTGGTGTCCATATATTTGTTGGATATGTCTGTATCTCTATTTCTGTTTTGCAAATAATATCTATACTGTTTTTCTAGATTCCACACATATGCGTTAATACGGTATTTGTTTTCTCTTTCTGACTGACTTCACTCTGTATGAGAGTCTCTAGGTCCATCCAAGAAATGTTCATCTCAAAAAGTAGTTTATTGTTTTAATATATGCAGCTAGGTGTGCCAACAGTCTTTTGCTCTGCCACCAAAAGAAATTTAGATTCCATGTTTATTAAGTCCTCATCCAGTTCTCAATAATTGCATGTGCTCGGTTGTTAAGAGAGGCAAGGCGGCACCGGCAGGCAGGATGTCCTCACAAACTTGCGTTTTCTTAGGATCACGCTGCCCAGCAGACTTCCCAACTCCCTTTGTCGACAACATCAGGCATCAGCAGCAGGCTATGGGGCTGCCCAGCCCATTCCACTGGCCTGGTTAGTGGCTGCATGCTTTCAGAGTTGAGGTTAAGGTGTTGAGTTCATTCATTCATTGAACACTTATCTGGTGTCTGCTGGGCACAATACACCATCCTTGGATAGTAGAGACACAAAACAGTGAAGACCTGCTGTTGAGACGTTTGTGTTCCAGTCATAGTGGAAGAAGACAAAGAATGAGCAATTGACAAATTGTGTGTGGGGGCGGTGAGTGTGTGTGTGTGTGTGTGTGTGTGTGTGTGGTGAGTACCAGGAAGAAAATGAAGGAAGGAAAAGAGTTTGGAGAACTGAAGGAGGGTGGTGTCATTTCATTTTTTATTTGTTATCTAACACTGGGTTATAATAGTCCCTTTTCTCACAGCTTCTTTGTCCAATGAGCCATATTTTTCTGGGCTAAGGGGTTCCAGTTAATCCCGCGCTTAATCATGCAGATTCCAGAAGCAGTTGGTGGGTTTAAACCCGACTTGCCACTCATGAACTGTAAAATCCTGGGTGATCTGCTCCCCCTAAAGAGTCTTCATTTTCTTGACTATAAAATTAGGGTAATAACCAAGTCTATTTCACAAGTTGTAGTAACTACAACTAGCATGCATAGAGGAGACGTTCATTGCCATGTTGAGTATACGGACAGTCGTTGATCAATATCAGCTGTTATTATTAAGACCTGTAGTTCCAATTATTCCTTTAAATAACTGCATAGCATTACAGACTGTGGATGGCCCAGGATCCATCCAACCAACTGCTAATGTTCAGGATGTTTCCAGGCTCCACTCTGTTGATGAGACAATGAACTACCTCCTCCATCCTTGCTGTTCACTGGCACGTGTTTCTGTTGACCAGCTCCCCAGAGGTGAGAATAAGCCCATGTTCAGGTGGGCTCCATGCCATTGTTTTGCTTTCACCCGTAACTATGAGGATGCCCCCATCCTCAAGCCCTCCCTGGCATCATCTGTTACCTGTCTTTAGATTTCTGCCACTCTGGTGGGTGAAACCTGACATTCTAGGGGAGAGGGTTTGGATAAGCATTTCACAGACCCCCAGTGGGACTGGACATCTTTTTATATAGAATGTTTTGACTCTTTGCATTTTCTGTGTGATGAATGACCTGTCATAGCCTTTAACTCCTCTTCTAGCACTTCCTCTTCCCCTTTTTAACTTAAGTATCTGTTTCCATGAAAAAAACCTAATGCATTAAGTCCACTTGTCATGTAAAGGAAGAAGCATGGACAGATAGCAAACATTTGTTAAGTACTGTTGATGTACCAGGTATCAGGCTAAGACCATTCCATAAACTCCCTTCATCATCACAGCATTCCTGTAAGATGGATCTAATTCCTGGCCCTGCATAAAGAAGTGGAAGCACAGAGAAGCTTAGACACTTGCCCAAGGTCACATAGCTACAAATCAGGAGCAAGACTCTGATGGAGCCTGTGGAGGTCTATGGAGCTGGCTCCACAAAGCCATCCCGGTGGCCCCTCAGCCTTTTGTTTTGGGCTCCTTATTACGAGCTGAGTGTATGAAAATAGCAAAAAAGGAGGACCAGTATTTTTTCCCCCATCATTTCCTTTTTTCTCCTTCTGCCTAAATGAATGCCTTCTTCAGCAACTGACATCACACAAGCATCACCCTCGGAGCGGATGCTGCTGCCTAAATGTATGTGGGGTGGGGGGTGGGGGGTCCTTGCTGGGTGGCATCGAGAAAATCTCTCAGGAAAAACAACATCTCACGGGTCCTTTTAGGTTGAGGATTTTGCTCTGTTTTGTCTCATTTTTAAACCACACCTCTGCTCCTGTTTGGCCCAATTGAGAAGCTCTGATGTTTCTCTGCTAGGAAAGAGATACTAGATGTTAACACAAATAATTGTTTATCTGTTGCAACTATTGAATTTGGAATGCAGGAGAGAGTTTTACTTCTGGGGGGGAAAAATGCGTGAGCAGTGAATGTATAATCAAACGCATTTTTGCAGGCTCACTGGGCACCATGCCTTGTGCCAGGAGCTTTTATTACTTTCTCCTGCTGATTCTTCACAAAAACCCTATGAAATGGGTACATTTATTATTGCTCCCATTTTACACAGCAGGAAACTGAGGCACACAGACTTTCAGATACTAGCCCAAGTTCTGGTCAGTCAGAGATGGAGCTAGGTTTGGACCCAGGTCTCTGGGTTTCCAAAGTCAAAGGCCAATTCTAGCCCCAGAAGAAGGCATTAGAAGGCACTGCTGGGAAGATTTTAAAATATTTAAATATCTTCATTGCGGTGACTGAGTGCCTGTTGGAAAAGCCTCCTATACCAAACAGCAACAACTTAACCAAATCACAGGCATTCAGTCCCTCTGGTGGGAGAACCAAGTCATTTACTGGTGAACTGACCACAGTTTCCTTGCTGCGGGTCAGAGATTGGGGGCTGGAATTCCCAGGTTACCTGATTGATAGATTAACCAGGGGTTTCTTGAGTTTCTTGACGATAATCGGGTCTGTGAGTTCTGAATTCAAGTTTCAGTGTGCAAAAGTTAGATAAAATGCAACTTAAAAAGGTCTGTAAAAAAATATTTATTTACTTAGCAGCGCCAGATCTTAGTTGCAACACGTGATCTAGTTCCCTGACCAAGGATTGGACCCTGGCCCCCTGCATTGGAGTGCAGAGTCTTAGTCACTGGACCATCAGGGAAGTTCCTTAAAAGGCATTTAAATTGCACTCAACTAACAAACCACAGGAATGGAAAAGGTCAGTTTTCATTCTAATCCCAAAGAAAGGCAATGCCAAAGAATGCTCAAACTACTGCACAATTGCACTCATCTCTCACGCTAGTAATGTTCAAAATTCTCCAAGCCAGGCTTCAACAGTACGTGAACCGTGAACTTCCAGATGTTCAAGCCAGATTTAGAAAATGCAAAGGAACCAGAGATCAAATTGCCAACATCCGTTGGATCATAGAAAAAGCAGGAGAGTTCCAGGAAAACACCTACTTCTGTTTTATTGACTATGCCAAAGCCTTTGACTGTGTGGATCACAGCAAACTGTGGAAAATTCTTCAAGAGATGGGACTACCAGATCACCCGACCTGCCTCTTGAGAAATCTGTATGCAGGTCAGGAAGCAACAGTTAGAACCAGACATGGAACAACAGACTGGTTCCAAATCAGGAAAGGAGTTCGACAAGGCTGTATATTGTCACCCTGCTTATTTAACTTCTATGCAGAGTGCATCATGAGAAACGCTAGGCTGGATGAAGCACAAGCTGGAATCAAGATTGCTGGGAGAAATATCAATAACCTCAGATATGCAGATGACAGCACCCTTGGGACAGAAGTGAAGAAGAACTAAAGAGCCTCTTGATGAAAGTGAAAGAGGAGAGTGAAAAAGTTGGCTTAAAACTCAACATTCAGAAAACAAAGATCATGGCATCTCGTCCCATCACTTCATGCAAATAGATGGGGAAACAGTGGAAACAGTGAGAGACTTTATTTTGGAGGGCTCCAAAATCACTGCAGATGGTGACTGCAGCCATGAAATTAAAAGACACTTACTCCTTGGAAGAAAAACTATGACCATCCTAGGCAGCATATTAAAAAGCAGAGACATTACCTTGCCAATAAAGGTCCCTCTAGTCAAAGCTATGGTTTTCCCAATAGTCATGTATGGATGTGAGAGTTAGACTATAAAGAAAGCTGAGCGCCAGAGAATTGATGCTTTTGACTGTGGTGTTAGAGAAGACTCTTGAGAGTCCCTTGGACTGCAAGGAGATCCAACCAGTCCATCCTGAAGGAAATCAGTTCTGAATATTCATTGGAAGGACTGATGCTGAAGCTGAAACTCCAATACTTTGGCCACCTGATGCGATGAACTGACTCATTTGAAAAGACCCTGATGCTGGGAAAGATTGAAGGCGGGAGGAGAAGGGGATGACAGAGGATGAGATGGTTGGATGGCATCACTGATTCAATGGACATGAGTTTGAGTAAACTCTGGGAATTGGTGATGGACAGGGAGGCCTGGTGTGCTGCAGCCCATGGGGTTGCAAAGAGTTGGACAGGACTGACCAACTGAACTGAACTGAACTAACCCACAAACCCAAAGCATCTCATCACCTCACGAGGATGATGACCAGAAAGAAAGAGTTAGACAAGAAAGGTCATAAGTATTTTCGATTGCTGGGGAACAGCTTCCCAGGTGGCGCAGTGGTAAAGAATCTGCCTCCCAATGCAGGAGTTGCAAGAGACACAGGTCCCATCTCTGGAAGATCCCCTGGAGGAGGAAATGGCAATCCATTCCAGTATTCGTTCCTGGGAAATCCCATGGACAGAGGACCCGGCGGGTTACAGTCCATGGGATCACAAAGAATTGGACACAATTGAGCACAGAAAACAGCAAAAAAAAAAAAAAAAAAATTGCTAAAATGCCCCTGAGATCTTTCAAGACAATTCCTTTTGAAGCTAAGAGGAGAACACAGGAGAAAAGTCTTTGTCAGTGGTGGGACTCAGAGAAAGCAAAACATTCAAAGTGCTATTTTTTAAAATTTCAAAACAAATTGCTTTAAATTTTCTCTGATTATGTCCATGCAGGGTTACATTGCATGTATCTCTGATGTATCCAAAAGATGCATCATTTTGTTAAAAAAAAAAAAAAGGACAAAACAGTAAGTTCATTTCCTTTGGGCTCTTTTAAGACATACCATTTCTTCCTTCAAAATACATCAAAGTAAAAAAAAAAAAAATACAGCAACGTGAACTGGAACAACTCCATGGAAATAAGATGCATGCCTGTGTCCTGACTACCTCATCCGTCCTCATAACTCCACTGCCCCTGAACAGGTGTCTCATAAGTTATTGGACTGGTCCCCTTCTGATGAGCATTACCTTCCCGTAGTTTCCTTAGAACACATTCCTTGAATACAGGGATCAGCAAATTACTTCTGTAAAAAGCCAGAGAGTAAATATTTTTGTGGGCCATATATTCTCTTTTGCAACTACTCAACTCTGCCCATGAAGCATGAAGAGGTAGTCATGGTTGTGTGCCAGTAAAACTTTAGATCAGATCAGATCAGATCAGTCGCTCAGTCGTATCTGACTCTTTGCGACCCCATGAATCGCAGCACGCCAGGCCTCCCTGTCCATCAACAACTCCCGGAGTTCACTCAGACTCACGTCCATCAAGTCAGTGATGCCATCCAGCCATCTCATCCTCTGTCGTCCACTTCTCCTCCTGCCCCCAATCCCTCCCAGCATCAGAGTCTTTTCCAATGAGTCAACTCTTCGCATGAGGTGGCCAAAGTACTGGAATTTCAGCTTTAGCATCACTCCTTCCAAAGAAATCCCAGGGATGATCTCCTTCAGAATGGACTGGTTGGATCTCCTTGCAGTCCAAGGGATTCTCAAGCGTCTTCTCCAACACGACAGTTCAAAAGCATCAATTCTTCGGTGCTCAGCCTTCTTCAATGTCCAACTCTCACATCCATACATGACCACAGGAAAAACCATAGCCTTGACTAGACGGACCTTTGTTGGCAAAGTAATGTCTCTGCTTTTGAATATGCTATCTAGGTTGGTCATAACTTTCCTTCCAAGGAGTAAGCGTCTTTTAATTTCATGGCTGCAGTCACCATCTGCAGTGATTTTGGAGCCCCCAAAAATAAAGTCTGACACTGTTTCCACTGTTTCCTCATCTATTTCCCATGAAGTGATGGGACCAGATGCCATGATCTTCGTTTTCTGAATGTTGAGCTTTAAGCCCACTTTTTCACTCTCCACTTTCACTTTCATCCAGAGGCTTTTTAGTTCCTCTTCACTTTCTGCCAGAAGGGTGGTGTCATCTGCATATCTGAGGTTATTGATATTTCTCCCGGCAATCTTGATTCCAGCTTGTGTTTCTTGCAGTCCAGCGTTTCTCATGATGTACTCTGCATATAAGTTAAATTAACAGGGTGACAATATTCAGCCTTGACAAACTCCTTTTCCTATTTGGAACCAGTCTGTTGTTCCATGTCCAGTTCTAACTGTTGCTTCCTGACCTGCATACAAATTTCTCAAGAGGCAGATCAGGTGGTCTGGTATTCCCATCTCTTTCAGAATTTTCCACAGTTTATTGTGATCCACACAGTCAAAGGCTTTGGCATAGTCAATAAAGCAGAAATAGATGCCTTTCTGGAATTCTCTTGCTTTTTCCATGATCCAGCGGATGTTGGCAATTTGATCTTTGGTTCCTCTGCCTTTTCTAAAACCAGCTTGAACATCAGGAAGTTCACGGTTCACATATTACTGAAGCCTGGCTTGGAGAATTTTGAGCATTAGTTTACTAGCATGTGAGATGAGTGCAATTGTGCGGTAGTTTGAGCATTCTTTGGCATTGCCTTTCTTTGGGATTAGAATGAAAACTGACCTTTTCCAGTCCTGTGGCCACTGCTGAGTTTTCCAAATTTGCTGGCATATTGAGTGCAGCACTTTCACAGCATCATCTTTCAGGATTTGAAATAGCTCAACTGGAATTCCATCACCTCCACTAGCTTTGTTCATAGTGATGCTTCCTAAGGCCCACTTGACTTCACATTCCAGGATGTCTGGCTCTAGGTCAGTGATCACACCATCGTGATTATCTGGGTCGTGAAGATCTTTTTTATACAGTTCTTCTGTGTATTCTTGGCATCTCTTCTTAATATCTTCTGCTTCTGTTAGGTCCATACCATTTCTGTCCTTTATCAAGCCCATCTTTGCATGAAATGTTCTTTTGGTATCTCAGATTTTCTTGAAGAGATCCCTAGTCTTTCCCATTCTGTTATTTTCCTCTGTTTCTTTGAATTGATCGCTGAAGAAGGCTTTCTTATCTCTTCTTGCTATTCTTTGGTACTTTGCATTCAGATGTTTATATCTTTGCTTTTCTCCTTTGCTTTTCGCTTCTCTTCTTTTCACAGCTATTGGTAAGGCCTCCCCAGACAGCCATTTGCTTTTTTGCATTTCTTTTCCATGGGGATGGTCTTGATCCCTGTCTCCTGTACAATGTCACGAACCTCATTCCATAGTTCATCAGGCACTCTATCTATCAGATCTAGGCCCTTAAATCTATTTCTCACTTCCACTGTATAATCATAAGGGATTTGATTTAGGTCATACCTGAATGGTCTAGTGGTTTTCCCTACTTTTTTCAATTTAAGTCTGAATTTGGCAATAAGGAGTTCATGGTCTGAGCCACAGTCAGCTCCCGGTCTTGTTTTTGCTGACTGTATAGAGCTTCTCCATCTTTGGCTGCAAAGGATATAATCAATCTGATTTTGGCGTTGACCATCTGGTGATGTCCATGTATAGAGTCTTCTCTTGTGTTGTTGGAAGAGGGTGTTTGTTATGACCAGTGCATTTTCTTGGCAAAACTCTATTAGTCTTTGCCCTGCTTCATTCTGTATTCCAAGGCCAAATTTGCCTGTTACTCCAGGTGTTTCTTGACTTCCTACTTTTGCATTCCAGTCCCCTATAATGAAAAGGACATCTTTTTTGGGTGTTAGTTCTAAAAGGTCTTGTAGGTCTTCATAGAACCATTCAACTTCAGCTTCTTCAGTGTTACTGGATGGGGCATAGACTTGAATTACTGTATATTGAATGGTTTGCCTTGGAAACGAACAGAGATCATTCTGTTGTTTTTGAGATTGCATCCAAGTACTGCATTTCAGACTCTTTTGTTGACCATGATGGCCACTCCATTTCTTCTGAGGGACAAACATTAAAATGTGCATTTCATGTGAATTTCACATACTGTTTATGTGTCATGAAATAGTCTTCTTATCATGTTCTCCCAATCATGTAAAAACGTTTGTGGCTATTCAAAAACAGGCTGTGGGATGTAGCTTTCTGACTCCCTGTTCTAAAGAGAATTGCTGGGTTGGATCTGTGTGTTTTATATCCTGATGAGTATCAGAAATCTCCCTCCAAAAAGGCTATACATTTGATGGCAATTCCAGTTTTTCCTCCCAGTCTAAAGGAGTGACACCTTCCTGTAAATTCTCACCAACCTGGGATAATTGCCCACAAATGTACCAAGTAATAAAATTCGTACTCCCACCCTCTTCTGTGAGACATTAGGTTTGGGGTGGTTCTGATATCAGAACATTAGGTTCTGATATTAAGCTTTTCAATCATAGTTAATAGAAGTGATTGTTTCAGAATTCTCTAGAATCTGCTAATGGGCCTATGATTAGGAGCCCGAAAAAAATGAGATGGAGGAGGAGGAGTTGTGGCTATCTTGGCTTTCAGAAAGTGACCGAGGGCTATCCATGTGCTTCCCTTAAAAATGAACTTTCTGAAGAAGAAATCTAACAAATGGATTGGGCCACCTTGGAGTAGGAAAGGCCAGGCTCCCAGCCTGGGGTCACCTGTCACCTTGTGGAAACCAGAAGTTAGCTGGTTCTTAACAACTACAGATCCTATTGTACTAAAACCAAACTCTTTTGCCTTTTAAAGAGTTGCTAAGAAGCAGTTAAAATCAGCTGATTTTAGATTGGATAAGGTTAACTAATAAATATTTTTGGCCAAAGGCAATTTTCACAGAGTGAAGAATGAATATGAAACCATCTTCAACAAAAGCAAAAGGTTTCAGAGGAGCAGAATGAGAATGAATTTCTGGGTTCACAAACACAGATTTAAAGGTGTTTTGGTTTTTTTTTTTTAATTTTTTAAAGAGAAAAGTTGCCAGACTAATGTCATCTCATGTTGATTTGACTGACTGATAGAAGTTTAAGTTTTTATTTTCAAAAGATTCAGGGAATCATTCCAGTGTTTCCTGTATATGTAGATTAGAGCACCTGACACTTGACAAACCCTGAATTCTCTTGAGTGAAAATGTGGAAATTCCAGAAAACGCTTTTGAAAAAATTCTAGATACCCAGGTTGGTCCAGACCTTTATCCCTGACATCCTGGAGATGGCAAACCCGGAAGATATTTCATTCTTTCATCCCCAGAGTGGGCAGTTGTTGTTTAGTTACGAAGTCATGTTCAACTCTTTCGTGACCCCATGGACTATATAGCCCACCAGGCTCTTCTGTCCACGGGATTTCCCAGACAAGAATACTGGAGTGGGTTGCCATTGCCTTCTCCAGGGGATCTTCCCAACCAGGGAATTGAACCTGAGTCTCCTGCATTGGCAGGTGGATTCTTCACCACTGAGCCACCCCTGCTAAATGGTAGAAGCTTGAGAAATATTGTTGAATGAATGATAGTGTGCATGGATGATTACATGAAGAATACCCCACACTGAAGTGCTTCTTCCAGGGATACCTGCTAGCCGTTGACCCCAGGATGGGAAGACAAAGGTATAAATAATCCTCAAATGGAAAGACTGACTCAGATTATCAGGAAATGTCAGTTTTATTTTTCACTCTGACCTTATGTCTATTTTGGGAAGAGTTTTGAGAAGCAGTCTCCTCCAACATGTCTGGACTTTTCTCTGAGAACGTGAAAAAAAAAAAGGCCAATGCATAAACTAAAAATTAGGAGGCAAAGACATTTCCGCAAATTCTATCGCTTCTGCTCTGGCTTGTGTTTGCGTTTTGGGCATTCAGAACCAGTTGCATCATTGGAATAAATGAACTTGATAGTCCTGAATGCAAAAAGGATGTGTCTCTGGGAGTAACAAAGCTGGCATTTCTTTCTTTTTTTTTTTTTTCTTTTTATTTTTAACTTCTATTTATAGATATGCTAAGGATGGATGGGAATTTTAGGAAAGGGGAAAATTGGGCCTCAAATAATGCATTGATTCTTTCAGCTCGTTCTAACATCATGATGATGGAGAGGCGGTGACGGGATAGCACTGAATGTTGGGTGCTCTCAGAAAACAGTCCATTCCTTGTCTGTTTGTCTTCAGAAAGTAAAACAAGCTGCCACTGCATGTTATTACTTCACCATCTAAGCATCAGACAGTGGATATGGGATGAATTCATTTCCCTACCCAAGTGAGAAAAGTCAGACTCTTACCACCAGAGACGTGGAATGAAGAGTCCCATCATCACCAAAAGTCTCCTCCTCCCTTCTCAACAGCAGGGAAGTTAATGGTCTATTCCAGGGGTCAGCATACTACAGACCGGGGAAGAATCTGACCCACCACCTGGTTATGCTCAGTCTGCAAGCTGAGAAAGGATTTTATATTTTTAAATGGCTGGAAAAAAATCCAAAAAAGAATATTTTGTGACACTTGAAAATTATAAGAGTCAAATTCCAGTGACCATGTACAGTCAATTCTCATTATTTGCAGATTCCATATTTACAAATTCATCTACTCACCAAAAGTTATTTGTAACCCCCAAAGCAATACTTGGGCTTCCCTGGTGCCTCAGACAGTAGAGTCTGCCTGCAATGCAGGAGACCTAGGTTCAATCCCTGGGTTGGGAAGATTCCCCTTAGAAGGAAATGGCAAACTCACTTCAGTATTCTTGTCTAGAAAATTCCATGGACAGAGGAGTCTAGCAGGCTACAGTCCATGGGGTTGCAAAGGGTCAGACACAACTGAGAGACTAACACTTTCACTTTCACTTAAAGCAATATTTATAATACTTTTTTCGGTTGTTCTCTGATCCATGCAAAAAGGCAAAAAATTTTCATCATCCAGTTGAAACGGAACAGACAACGCTACGCTGCCTAGTTTCAAACTGTAAACAAATGTCCTCTTCACAGTCTATTTAGTGCCATTTTAGTACCTATTTTCCCCATTTGGGGGCATTTTGTGGGAGGTTTCACTGTTTAAAAAGGTAAATAAATAAAATGCCCCCCAAACACAGTGCTCAAGTGCTATCTGGTATTTTCTAAGCATAAGAAGGCTGCCATGTGCCTTATGGAGAAATTACAGGTGTTAGCTGAGCTTTGTTCAACCATGAGTTACAGCACTCATGCGTTCAGTGTTAGTGAATCAACAATGTACATTATTGCGGTTACCAGGGGGAAGGTTAGAGGAGGGATAGCTGGGGAGTTTGGGACTGATATGTATACACTGCTATATTTAATATGGATAACCAACAAGGACTTACTGTATGGCACAGGGAACCCTGCTCAGGACTATGTAATAACCTAAATGGGAAAATAATTTGAAAAGGGATAGATCCATGTATATGTATAACTGAATCACTTTGTTGCACACCTGAAACTAATACAACATTGTTAATCAACTATGTTCCAATATGAAATATAATGTTTAAAAAATACGTTATTGCTGCTGCTGCTGCTACGTTGCTTCAGTCATGTCCGACTCTATGCGACTCCAGAGACGGCAGCCCACCAGGCTGCCCCGTCCCTGGGATTCTCCAGGCAAGAACACTGGAGTGGGTTGCCATTTCCTTCTCCAATGCACGAAAGTGAAAAGTGAAAAGTGAAAGTGAAGTCGCTCAGTCGTGTCCGACTCTTAGCAACCCCATGGACTGCAGCCTACCAGGCTCCTCCGTCCATGGGATTTTCCAGGCGAGAGTACTGGAGTGGGTTGCCTTCTCTGACTTTATTGCTAAAAAATGCTAAAAAAAAGCCGCACCAATGTATGTTAAATAAAGTGTCTTTAAACAGGTGTCAATACAGTATATCCCTTACATATGAACAATTTCTGTTTCAAGAGTGAGTTCTTAAAGTCCAATTTATTTTTGTAAGTCCAACAAAGTTAGCCTAGGTACCCAACTAACACAATCGGGTATACATTACTGTGCTATAATAGGTTTATAAAATTTTTCACGCAAATAATGCATTTAAAACAAACATACACAAAAAATAAATAAAACATTTTTGACCTTACAGTACAGTACTTTGAAAACCACACTGATACAGTACAACAGCTGGCACACAGGGGCTGGCATCGAGTGAAGAGGCAAGAAGAGTTGCTGACTGGAGTGGAAGAGGAGGTGGCAGATGGTGGAGCTGAAGGACCATCGCAATAGGAGATGGAGCGCAAGCTGCAGTTTCACTCACGCCTGATGTTGATGAAACACACATTCGCATTTTTGAAAGTTCGAAACTTGCAGGTCTATGTGTAGGGCACTTACTGTACACGGCTAGGTTATATGTCAATCGACTGACAAAATGCTATGACCAGAAGCTCCTGGGTACCTAACCCTGCATTTCCGCTGGGAACATTTACTCGGTGTTCCCTAATTCGGTGTTGGCAGCACCTTTATGGAACATTACTATGAATAATGGGAATTGACTGAATAAAGTTTTATTGGAGCAAAGCCACAGCCATTCAGCCATGTGTTGTCTATGGCTGTTTTCCTGCTACAAGAGCAGAGTTGAGCAGTCAAATGGCCCCCAGAGCCAGAAATATTTTCTCTCTGACCCTTTACAGAAGTTTTCCAACTCCTGCCCTAATACTCAAGGAAAGCAAGCTGAAAGTGAAGGGAAGGTGAACAAACATTCCAATCCAATCCAATTGTAACTTAAAATACCATTTTTATTTTGTCATAGGCTAGTTCTCTTATTGTCAGACAATTGAGCAGGAAAAATATTCATGGGCCAAAAGGTTGCTGTTGGGTTTTTGTCACTTCTTTAAACCCTATCTTGTGAGCAGAACTAATGATTTTTGACTGATTTGACTGATCAACTGATCTCAACTTTTCCAACGAAATCAATTCTTTTTTTAGATGGTTTCATGCATGTGGTATGACGCTCAGACTGTGTACCCTTGTCAATGAGGGAGACGAGTAGAGCTGTAAAAGCACCATCTTTAAAGACAGGTCTGTGGTTTCATATCCCTGCTCCACCACTTCCTAGCTGTGCAGCCTTGAAAAAGTTACTTCCCCTCTCTGAGCCTCAGTTTCCTCACCCACGCTATGGAGATATTCATTGCACCTTTCTTATTTGCTAATTAGTAAATGAATCTATTGGGCTTCCCAGGTGGTGCTAGTGGTAAAGAACCCACCTGCCAATGCAGGAGACACAAGAGACATGGGTTCAATCCCTGGGTGGGGAAGATCCCCTGAAGGAGGAAATGGCAATCCACTCCAGTATTCTTTTCTGGAGAATCCCATGGACAGAGGAGCCTGGTGGACTACAGTCCACGGGGTTGCAATGAGTCAGACACGACTGAAGGGACTTAGCACAGCACACAGCACAAATGAATCTATGGAGCAAAAACTGAAGGAATGGGCATTGTTTATTAAGATCAACATTATAAAACACCTGATCTGGTGCCTGGTCTGTGTAAAGTACTTAAAATAGAAATTCTACTTTTTAAAAATATTTGGTGGTTTATTAGGATCTTAGAACAGGAGCAAGTGCATATTAGGTGCACAATATTGCTATTAGATGAATGCCTTTAAATAAATGAAGGGAAAATTCTGTGGGTCTGTTTGAAATTTCTGCATTAGCCTCAATCTCAGGAGCATGGAGTTTCTGTTTCAGGTCAAAACTGCTCCCAAAACACAAACTGTGACTTGGGGTGCCATTTTTGACTATGCAGCTTTTAGGTGTACAGTATTGTAATTAGACATCTGTATACACTGCCAAGTGATCACCACCACCAGTCTAGTTTCCATCCTTCACCCACCCCTCAGCCCCTTCCCCTTGGTAACCACTAATCTGATCTCTGTAGCTATGAGATTGTATTCACTTTCTTTTGTTTGTTCACTTGTTTCAGTTTGTTTACATTTCACATTATGAGTGGAATCCTTCGATATTTGTCTTTCTCCATCTGACATTTTACACAGCACAATAAGGTCTATCCATATTTTTATATTAATAAATGGCAAGATTGCATTCTTTTTATGGCTGAATACTGTTCCTCTCCCTCTACTTCCTTCTTCAGGTATAATTGACATGCAGTGTGATATTAATCTCAGGCCATACACCATAATGACTCAGTAATTGTGTGTATATTCAGTATTTTTATTTGATAAATCTAATGATCCTAATTTCTGGCTACATGGGAATAGCTTCTCCATATTTGCCCTCTCCTCAAAAATAACATCTAAAAAAGTTAAAGTACTTTTTCCCTTTTAGACACTAAATTGAATTTAACCGGGCTTCCTGAGAGTAGGTCAGCACTCCCCACCCGCCCCACCCCACCCCACCCTGTCCCTTTATCCTTCAACCAGAGAGATTAGGGCTTCCGCAAATACTGTAAAAATCAGGGTATAAATGCCTTCCTGAACAATAGGCAATCAAAGCAAATGAACCCACCGCCCCTCATGTGGTTAGTTTTTCTTTCTGTTTACTGCATCCTCTACTTAAATAAAGGACATAATGATACACTTGCTATTCTTGTCATTTTTGTTCTGTTTGATGCTTCATGATGTGCTCCTTATAAATGGCATTAAAAACATTCCTTGTCTGTCATGAGCGCCCTGAGGCACAAGCAACCTTGCTCAGCTCTCAAAAGTAATTAAAGACAATCAACCAAAAATGCAAGGGGTTTGTGGGACCCCAGATTCCAAACTCCACCCACATGAGGCAGGAGCCAGCCGTCCTGCAAAGACAAGCTATTTACATTTAACTCTTTGATGTCCTGGCTTCGGGTGCTCAAATTCATCAGAACTCACTGAGGATGGAAACATCGGAGAACTCCATCAAAGAACTAGTGGACAACACTGTCCTTTTAGGAGGGAAAGGAAAAACCAAACCAAAGCCCCAGCCCTGAACAGCAGAACCCCTTTTCCCCCTTCGACTCTTTGCAGATTATTTCTAGCTCTCGATAAAGACTTAACAAGCAGCAAATAGAGAAGATAATGACAACATGAAAAATTTTCTTAAACCAACAACGGAAGGTATTTTTCTGAAACAACAGCCAGTAAAATTAGATCGAGGTACAGTTAGTTGCAGCAAAATCTTCATGCTTTAAAATCTTTTTTTCATGGCATGAAAGCCTTTAACCAATTTTCAAATACACAGAATACTGCTCCACATTTGTGTCATTCGGCAAAACTGTGGCAAGGGTTGTTTTCACTGGGGCAAAAGGAGCTGCAGATCCTGAGAAAGAAACTGAGAGAGAATCCTGTTTTCTCAGGAAATGCTGCTGGCTGGACAGGCAGAAAACTGGGTAGAAAACAGTTTAGAAGAGCAAAGCATCTCTCGCTCCCTGGGTGGGCACTTAAAAGGAAGCGGAAGGCAGAGAGGGCTCTAAGGAATTAAAAAAGGTTGAGTGGTCTTTTTTTAACAGGTTAAAGAGCTGAAATGCCCAGCGTTCCTCAGTCACACCTGAAATCACAGCTGAAAGAGAATATTTTAGGCCAGATCTTTACAGTGAGTTTCACAAGCCTCTGTGCAAAGACAAGGTATTGAGGGAGAGTCGTGTCCCGTGCCAGAGTCTTGCCCAGATCTCTTTGCTTATTCAGTAAAGGAATATGCAATTTTGTCTATTTCCAATGCAATCCATCCTGTTGGGCAGGGTGGAGGTGGGGCGGGGATGGGGATTTCCAGGTTTTGATGAAGACTCTGGTTGAGTGATAATTTGGAAATCTAACCCCCTTCCATGGTGAAATCTGCCTAACCAAGTGTATCATGCCTGGTACCTGGGTCCTGTCCTGGGTTTGACCTCCCAACACAGCCGGGGGGCATCTCTGATGCTGGGTTTCCCGCGGGGAGAGTGACTGAAGAGGCAGGGTAACGCCAGCCAAAGAGAGGGTCACACCTCCAAACAAGGGCATGGACCCTCCTCCATTCATGCAGGATAAACACAGCCGGGGCTGTCATTCTCCCTTATGGGAGGGGGAAATTCCATGGCGCCAACCCTCTCAGGAATTTTGAACTCCTGGCTCACGGCGGGATTGGAGCTCATCACTCCATCCTTCCTTTGAGAATAGGTTCCAATTCAAAGTCACGTAGGCTCCTTAGCCATCAAAAATACCATCCAGACACTTTCCCAGCTCTGACTGACAGAAAGAGTTGATGAGGCACTGACAGGGTGAAGGCTTAGGGAAGCTGGTCCTCTCAGACCTGACGTTGGGGAGGACAAATTGGAAGGATTTCTTCTGAGGACATTTTGGCAACAGCTGTTAAGTTTTGAATGCACTCATTTTTGAACCCATTTCCATTGTTGGGAATGTAACAACAGCTTTAGTTACCTGTGGGAGAAGAATATTGCTTGTAGTCACGAGACTGAGCCCAACCTAAAAGTGTCCATTAGCGGGAGACTGGTTAAACTGTGGTTTGTCTCACTGAGGATTACTGATCCAGAGCCTACACATGAAAAGAGCAAAATGCAGAACAAAGTGTAGAGTATATGAACTTTCACTGTAAAAAGGGGAGAAGCATATATCCAGCTGTGTGTATGTTTGCAAACATCAATGGAAGAAGATACAGGAAAATAGAGGAGTGGATGCCTCTGAGAAGAGAAATCTAGAAACGGGATGGTGGTGGTGAAGATGAAATGGGGGAGAAACTTTCCACTGTCATGTTTGGAAAAGGTGTTTCCTATATACATGCATTGTTTTATTAAAATTGGATTGAATTTTAAAAGGCTTGCATGCTCAGTCACTAGTCATGTCAGACTCTGCAACCCCCATGGACTGTAGCCCACCAGGCTCCCCTGTCCATGGGATTTCCTAGTCAAAAATACTGGAGTGGGCTGTCATTTCCTCGTCCAGGGGATCCTCCTGACCCAGGGATCAAACCCACATCTCCTGCATTGGCAGGCAGATTCTTTACCACTGAAGCTCCTTCCCTGGGAAACCCTTTAAATGCTTAAATACTTCTTAGTTCCAGCTTTGTTTTCTAACGATGACTTTATCCTGCAGCCCAGACGCAGCTTGGATATCATGTGAGCAGCAGTGATCCCAAAGCAAGGGCTGCTGCTTATTACTCTTGACAATTCCATTCCATCAGTTACTCGCTGTGATTTGCTGGGCTGAGTATTGTTTCTGAGTCTGACTTTGGGACCTCAGGGTAATTTGGTGCTCAGCTCAACTGTGAAAGGATTATGACTCCAGGGAAGGTATCAAAGATGAAATCATTTCTAACTATTGGCTCTAAGAAAAGGACTTCACCGAATGAAGAAAAGAGTGGATAATAAGATCTGAGACATCTTTTTTTCCTGGAATGACCCCAAATTGTCTGTTAAGAAAAAGAAAGTTTCTGGGTTGAAAAGGATGAGAAAATTTAAATGTTTGCAGTGAGGATGAGGACTGAACAGCTAAGTGCATTTTTATGCATTTTCATATGTGACGAAGCCTAGAGTGTCACCCAGGATTGGTCCCAGCTCTAAATATAAACTATTTAAGAGAAATGGCATCTTTTACCCTCCGTGAAACAAGTTATTCATCTTAAAGAGACAATTGGAAGAATGTACAAAAATAGAATGCACAAATATATTCATAACAATATTGCTTTAAAGAAGAAAAATGGAAACAATGTAAATGTCCATCAGTAGGGGGATTGCTTTAAGCAAACAAGGCTGCTCCCATATCACAGCAGTAGATAGCCATTTATAAGAGCATGTACATCAATATTTACTGATATGGAAAAATGTCAGTGAGGGTGGGTTATACCAGGTTGTGAAATACCATTCAGCCTATGGTCTTGCTGATCAAAAGCAGGGCTCTGTTTATGGCATGGGATGTATGATGTTACACACATAATCTTACAGAGAGAACACACAGAGAGGTCTGGAATGAGGCCATGAGGATTATTACTTTCTTTTTACCCAGCAAGTATGATTTCAGTTTTCTAGAAACAGAGTTTTTTGTTTGTTTGTTATTTTTAACTGCAAGAGAAAGGAGGAAAAAGCACGGTTTCAGGCTGTTGGAATGCTTGCCTAGAGGAGTTGGGGCCGCTGGTAGGAGGAGGATAAAGCAGAGAAGGACTTACTTTTTCTGTGTTCATTTATTCATTCATCCATTCCACCAATGTACATTGAGTGCCTATTATGTGCTTGAAAGACCAGCTCTGCAAAAATTCTAAGGGCTGAACAGATTAGAATCCCTGCGCTGCAAAATAATTCACAATGAACTCATGGACTCCAAGTCCTAAAGGAAGCAGGATACTGGTTAGGTTGAATGGCATGAAATTGCCAGCTTCTTAGGTCCAAAGCAGTGGGACACTGGCAGTCATGTGATTCAACAGCATCCAGTGAGCATTCTTTGGGGATATGGAACTCCCTGGCTCTTTCCCCCTTTTCCCTACCCTCACCCCCAAAGCATTGAGGGGGGGTTCTGCTTTGCTCTTGCTCTTGGCAAGGGCCAAGTCTGCTCCTGGGGGAGCGCACAAGTGCCTGGACATGAGCCAAGTGCTGGGCTGTAGGACTTGTTGAACATACTGCTCTTGTAATTAAGAGAGAACAGCTTTGGGGGGCAAACGGAATCTCGATCTTCCCTGGGCCGCACTGGGAGAGCCGAAGCTGGGAGGCCCTCAGGGGCGCGCGGTCCGAGTGGGCCGAGGAGACGGGCCTAGACGCCGGGCGGGGGTCCGCGCAGTGGCCGCGCGCGGTCCATCTGCGCCGCCAGCCCCTGACCTCCAATCTGTCACTCTCCCCGCTGAAAGGCGGCCGCGGAGAGGGGCGCCTCCCGTCCGCCTATTGAGAGCGTGAATGCAAAGTGGTCCAAGTTGACCCGCCGCCAGGCTCCGCGGCTCCAAGTCGGCGAGGCACCCTACAGTTTACACAGCCCGGCCTCAATGCCGCCTCCAGGCGCCCCATTCAGGGGGCCTGCATGCAAAAGAGCCGGCCATTAGATCATCGTAATTATCCCATTGACATCGCCCAGGGCCCCCGTGGGGGACGGGAGCCCATCAAACGCGTCTCTAATGAGGCGCTCCGGGCCCTTTGTGCGCCCGCGCCCCCCTCGCCCGCCGCCGCCCCGGCCGCAGACAGGCGGTCCCTTTCAGGCGCATTCACTCCCCGTGACCCCCGACCCCCAGGGTTATGACATCAGCAGCCCCGATTTGTGATCATTTTTATTGGCACACACTCAACGCTTGTTTCCTGTGTTTAACTCCGGCTCCCCCCGTCCCCACCGCACCCTCCTCCCCTTCTTGGGCTGCACTTATTGGAATCTAATAGGCGTCTGCGCAGCCCCACCAGTGAGCCCGCAGCGTTCTCACAGCGCGCCCTGGCCATTGTGCCAGCCTCCACTCATTATCTAAGCGGGGCTGCGCTAATCGCCCTGCGCTCGACAATCCCCAGCAGATGTCCACAACTTTATGAGTTTTAATTAAAATGTTCTACTTATTTTTTATCAATGCACTTTCCCCCCTAAAATTAAAAAGATGTTACTTCCTCGTAGTGTTTTGCAAATTACTCCTTCCTAAGGGTGATTAAGAGACGCTTATTTGGAACTAATCGGGTTTTTTCTTCTTTCCTTTTAGCGTGCTGCTGCTAAAGTTTTTTTTTTTTTTTTAAGAATTAATTAAACTCGAGGTTTAAAAAGATTCTGTTTTTCTTATGTCACAACAACTCCATATAGCAAGGGGGACTGTGTCCGTTTCTTCCTTCTGATGCAAAAGATGGCAATTTACACGCTCGCCTTCGTTTCAAACGTGGTTTGACAGAAAAACTCGACTTAGCGTTTTCAGTTCTCCCGTTTTCTTTCCAAACTGACTCAGTGAAGGACGTGATTGTCGCTTGGTGACTCCAAGTTTATGAAAGATCCACTTTAAACACAGCAGTTCGGGCTTTTTAAAGTACAAACTCGATACTCTCCCGCAAAACTTCTTCAGCACATATGGTTTTTAATGCAATTTTGTTTAACCACAATCATAATTTAATTTGCCATAAAACTGAAATGAAAGGACATTACAAACGAGCTTTTGACTTGAGTGTCAGTTAAAATAACCATTTGCCAAGAGGCCAGAACTTAGAGAAGACAGCATCATTTCATTGCAAGTTGGGCACCAGAGTTGGAATGGAAAAAGGAAAGAATTTGTTTGTTTGTTTTTTAAGGTAATTTGTTGTCTATGATTTTAAAATCTTAGAATTCATGTAAAATACACTGTTGTACGTGAATGAAAAGTAACTAACTTTCATGAAGAAGACACAATCAGAATAATATAAAGTGTGCTTTATACCTCATGGATAATAATTTCCAACTGATAAAAAATTGCTACCAGTAGTTGAGGAAGTGAAAAGTAAAGAAATAGGAGACTTTTCATTCCAATAAAACAATTTTCAAATAACCAGCTTTAGAAGATGTCTCCATTAACAAGATTCTTGGGATCTAACATGAAGAAAAAAAATTGGTAGCCATGCAAATTATTTTACCTTCTAATTATAATTTGCTTTAAGTCCTGCTAATGTTTCAGAGTCTTCATCTTATTTATGCCCCTGAGGCTTTGCGAGCAGTCTCACTAGAGAAGACTTTGAACACCAACTGCCTCTAAGTCATCTTGAAGCCCTCCCGATTTTCCCAAATGTTTCTCTCCTGTGACCCGTATCTCCATATACCTTCACTTCAAGGATGCAGAGAATCACCCCATTCTCAGGGCTTGGTAAAACAGAACTCACCGCTACAGCCCAACTGAATGCAACTAGATAGCTTTAACACACACGCACCATAAATCTACTTTGACCATTTCAACTGACAACAAATGCTAAGTTTTCTTGTCCTCCAACATCCAACCTAAATTTTCATTAGCAGCAATATTAAATCCTGAACTGAGTTCCACACCCCCTACACACACCCGGAGGGGAGAGCACAGGCATGACAAGTCTAGGCTTAGACTCTATAGAATTCCTGACTTTTCATTCCATGATCAGGTTGGGACAGTAATCGAATTTGACCACTAAAATCACCACTATTACTTCCAAATATACAACCACCGGGGAATGCTCCCTGTCAGCCCATTTGCAGACTTGAAATAGCACTTCAAGAGATGTCATCACATCTTTTTTATCCGGGGCTGGAGGATTAAAGGCAGTGGAAATGGAAACCGTGTGCCTTGCTAGGATTAGGTTTATACAAAATCCAAAGGCATATTGGAGCTGTTAGAAATGCAACCTCAGAACCGTAAATATTTAGCCATCTAGATCCCTCAGCGGGGTCTTCAGAGAACAGGTTTTCCCTGTTCGAGCCCAGTGGAGTCTGTCCAGCAGCTCACCTGCTTACTCTGCAAGAGACGTGCAGGACATCAGGACTCAGAAGATACTGTAGGGACAGCGCTGTCCAACAGACATATACCACGAGCCACAAGTGGGAGCCACGTGCGCCATTCTGAATTTTCTAGTAGACACATTTTTTTAAAAAAGGAAAAGAGCCAGGTGAAATTAATTTGAATAATATATCTACTTAACCCAGAATATACAAAATATTATCATTTCCATAACACCCATAAAAAAACTTATTAATGGGATATTTTACATTCCTCTTTTGGTATGAAACCTTTGAAATCAGTGTGTGTTTTACGCTCACAAGACATCTCAATTAAGACCAAACACACTTCATGTCCTTAAGGGCCATCACGGGGTGCTGATGGCTGTCAGAGTGGACAGCATCCTGTAGTCTAGCAAGAGAGAAACTGCCCACTCACCATCCCAACTACAGCGGCTTTCCCATTTCATGTGTCTGGCCCCTTACAGAAAGGTCTCACGCCCTCTGCTTTATTCCTTCTGCACTGTTTGAATAAGTTCTGTGGATGCGTTGGATTTTTCATTAGAAAAAAAAAGAGAGACACAAGAGAAAGATTTCAGTTTGCGTTTTGAGTTCACAATTGTTAACAAATCATCTGTCCCCATCTTGGTGGTCGAGGCACAGTGGCTGTGGAAGACTCTCTGGTCCCCTAAGCGCTTTCAGAAAGGTTGTTGATCTGAGGTCCCCTCCAGGAAAGATACGGATGCTATGAAGACCCCCAGCAAGAATTTCTTGGAGAACTTAAATTGATGGGGTTTGAGAGTGCCATTTTTTTTTTTTTTTTTTTTTTTTGCTTTCATCACATACCTTGTGGATCAAAAAGGTTGTGGGCTTCCCTCTCTGACTGCATGGTTATTTAGAGATAAGTTTACTCAGTTTTGGTCTCCAATAACGTAAGACACACGGGTTCAATCCCTGGGTCAGGAAGATTCCTTGGAGGAGGGCATGGCATCCTACTCCAGTATTCATGCCTGGAGAATTCCATGGACAGAGGAGCCTGGCACGCTATGGTCCACAGGGTCATGAAGAGTCAGACACAACTGAAGAGACTTAGCATACACACACAAATGAGATTCTATCATATGTTAATGAGTTTTCTATAATAAATTACTACAAACTGAATGGCTTTTTAAAAAATGCATTATCTTATAGTTCTGGAGGTCAGGAGTCCAAAACCCACATCAGTGGGCTAAAATCAAGGAGTTGGCAGGCTTGCACACCCTCCAGAGGCTCTGAGGAGAAACTGTCTCTTTCCTAGTGTCTGAGGCCACCTGCTTTTTTTGGCCTGTGGCCCCTTCTTTCAGCTTCAACGCCTGCAGCACACGTCTTCCAACCCCATCCCCTACTTCTCTCTGATCCTGGAATCATAAGCACCCTTGTGAGCCCACCCAGGTTATCCAGGATGATCCTCCCATCTCAAGATCCTTAACTTAATCGCATCTGCAAAGTCTTTTGCTACATCAGGTCACAAGGAAATGTAAAAATAAGTTGATAAATGTTTTCAAACCCAGCAGGTACTCACTAAATTGACATCCGAGCTTGATTCTAAGTTTGTAGACATCAGTTTGATAAATCAGACTACATTCTTGGGTCCAGGAAGTGAGGTGCTGCCGGGACACACCTGTCCATCAGCAGGTGTGACCTCTGGACTACTCCACAGGGTTGAAGCAGATAGGGAGCTGGAATCCTTCCTGGAGGAGGAGGGCTCAGCAGATTAGAGAAGGAAAAGCAGGCAGCCACATGAAGAACTAGCCTCCCTTCCTAGGCTGGAATAAAATCAATAAATCGATCATCAATGGCCGTTTCCTGAGCAGCTCCAATGTCCTCAGGAGAAACAGGCTGAAAGGTACATGTGAGATGCTCAAGGTAGATAAGGGAGGCTCTGAGAGTGACCAGCCTGGCTCCAGACCCACTCTGCCACCTACCTCCCTGCCGAGTGACCCAGGGACGAATCCCTCAGTCTCCTTGGCCTTCTGTTTCTTCTTGTAATAGACTGCAGATAATCACGATGATGCATGAAAAGCACTTGGAACTAAATCTGGCAAACAGAGCTCCAGGGTTGGCTCCAGGATTTGCAGGGCCCAGTGCAAAATGAAAATCTGGGCTCTTGTGCAAAACGTATCAAGATTTTTTTTTTTTCAAAGTATTGAGAATTTCAAAACCGCAATAGCAGAGCATTACACGTGGCCCTTTTCCGTTCAGGGCTCTGTGCCGCTGCCCAGGTCATGCACCCAAGAAGTCAGAAAAAAGAATCATCCACAAAGAGGTGCAAGTAGGAGTACCTCGGCAGGAGAGCCGGGATCGTCTGGGGCCGGGTGGGGGTTGGAGCCAAATCAGGAGATTCCATGGGGCATCTCTTTGAATGGCCTCAGCTAAAGCCATCCTGGCTTCTTGTCCTGCACACAGACACATGCTTCTGTAGCTGGAGGTCAGTGTCCAGAGAGGGCAAGTAACTTGCCCAAAGTGATGACTCTGGTGACAGAGAGAAGCCCAGGACCCGAGTTCTCCCCTTCCAGCAGCAATGACCTTGAGCAAACCACAATACGCCTTCTGAGCCCGTGTGCCTCATCCAGTTGTTCCACATTCATTTATACCACAAATCTCAGTGGCAAGCCATCCACTGGCTTAGCCTGACTCCAGCCCAGCAAGGAGCATGGCAGCCTGGCCTTATGGTCCTTACATTCTAAGGGGAACCAGACCACAGACCACTAAGTGAATGTACAGCCGAGATCATTCAGGATGGTGTGCAGTGCCAAAAAGACAATGAAACCACCGGATTGATGGTGAGTAAGTGGGGATGTGGGCAGGAGGGGAGTTCAGACATAGCTCCAGGGAAGCAGGGCCTAAGATGAGGATGCTGCTGCCCTGGAGTTATTGACGGGCCCTGCTGGAGCCAATACAGTCCGGGAGGCAGAACATAACCTCCCAGGCAGGGTGTTGCCCTCTGGTTGAGAAAAACCCTCTAGAGAAGGAGGCATGGGGGTTCCTAGACTCTGAGGAGGTGACAGCTGAGCAAAGACTTGGTTGAATATCTGAGGGAAGAGGGACTCATGCAAATGCAAGGGCCCTGAGGACAGAGTGAGACTGGCGCCTTAGAACAAGGGGTCAGGAACTCCTCTGGCTGGCCACTTGATTTTATGAATAAAGTTTTATTTGCAAACAGCCACACCCACTCATTTGCAGCCTTTCAAGGGCAGAGCTGAGCAGCTGCAACAGAGACCAGATAGCTTGTAAAGAGGGTTGACCAAACTGTCCGTTTTTGCCTAGGATCAAGGGGTTCCTGGGGCTTCGCTGGTGGCTCAGACAGTAAAGAATCCACCCGCGGTGCAAGAGACCTGGGTTCCATTCCTGGGTTGGGAAGATGGCCTGGAGGAGGCCATGGCAACCCACTCCAGTATTCTTGCCTGGAGAATCCCCATGGACAGAGGAACCTGGCAGACTACAGTCCATGGGGTTGCAAAGAGTCAGACAAGACTGAGTGACTAAGCACAAGGGGTTCCTGGGAACGCAGTTGTCAGTGGTAGCGCTAGGAGAGCAACCACAAACCACAACACGTAAAATATTTACCATCTGGTCCTTTACAGAAAGAACTTGCCACCCCACACCCCCCACCACACCACCCCCGCCTTGGAGCCACTGAAGGCAGCTCAGTGTGGCTGGAGCCGAGTGGTGGGAGGTGAGACAGCAAAGACAGGCAGGTGGTGTAGAGACAGGCGCTGGGGGTGTGTGCGCGGTAACTATGCTACCCGCCCCTTCCGGATGTTGGCGGCACTGTCACGTGGGCAGCGTCCACCAAGTGTCTGCCGGGCCTGGGCTCAGAGGAAGCCCCAGATAATAAAGTGGGCCTTGTTGGTACGATATTTATCACCTCCATGGTAGGTGTTGTCCCCCGTGTGCCTCGGCTCCGCCACTGCCTCGAGATCCCAGGGCTTGCTGTCAATTTGTACCCCATCTGGGAGATGCAGGGCGCCCGCCAGAAATCAACTTCAGGAACCAGAACTCCAGAATCTGCCACATTTCACTCAGACATCAAAACACCCAACCATGAAAACACAAGGGGAGGGGAGCACGTGTGCAAATGAGACACGGTCCTGCGCTGACCTTCACCAGGAGCCTTTCCTACGACATCCGCAAAGGTGCAGAGGTGCCCGAGATGTCGGCAGTGTGGAAGGAAATACTGACATTAATTCTAAAGAACAAAGTTCTGTTTTATTTACTTTTATCCAGAGCAGGACATTTTCAGCATAAGCTCGCTGTCCTGACCACCACAAAGCAGACAGTATTTTCCCACACGTGGCTGAGCTCTTTCCTCTAAAAAAGGAGGTTGGGGGGTGGGGGTGATGGGCATGTGTGGCTCTTCTGTGTGTTTCTGGAAGAACTGCCTTCAAATGGGGGCGCTGACAGCTGTGTACAATCCGGTTTGTGACTTTGGATGATTCTTTTTTTTTTTTTTCTAAGTCTGAAACACCTGGATGCATCAGGAAGGGGAAAGAAATGAACTTTGGAGTGACCTGAAAGATTAGGGGTTTGCATGTCAAATAAAAGTTAGGGGGTTAGGAAGGAGGGACACTCAGGATTGACATTATAAACTGTCAGATTCTTGTTTTTTAATTTTACTTTTGGCTGCGCTGAATCTTCATTGCTGTGCGCAGGCTTTCTCTAGTTGTGGCAAGCAGGGTCTATTCTCTAGTTGCGGTGTGCCGGCTTCCCATTGCGGTGGCCTCTCATTGCAGAGCATGGGCTGTAGGGCACACAGGCTTCAGTAATTGTGGTTTATTGGCTTTAGGGCTTGGGCTCAGTAGTTGTGGTACATGGGTTTAGTTGCCCCAAGGCTCGAGGAATCTTCCCAGACTAGGGATTGAACCCACATCTCCTGCATTGGCAGGAGGATTCTTAACTACCAGACCACCAGGGAAGTCCTAAACTGTCAGATTCTTTTATTTACTCATTCAACAAATGTTGAAATGTTCAATGGAAGGTTCCATAAACCAGGTCCTTTGGAAACGTGAGAATAAGTCTACCAATCCCATCCAGCATTTGGCAGTGGTCATAGACTACTGACTCTAAAGATGCAGACCAGGGCCTGGGATGGGCTTTTATCTGTCCCACATGGTATTGGCTGGTATTTTTTTTTAAGTGGGTTATTTGCCAATATTAAATATGAGAAGGAGTTTTAAGAGTTGGAAGATTCAGGAACATGGAGCCTGCATTCCCACTAGGCAGCTGCGGTGGGAGTTGAATGATGGCTGCTCCCTAAAGGCCAGTGTTTGTGAGTTGGGCAAGATTTTACCCTTCAGGGGATACTCAGTAACATCTGGAGACATTTTTCTTATTACAGATTGGGGGAGGGTGCTACTGGCATCCTGTGGGTGGAGGCCAGGGAAAGTCTTCTGTGAAGAAGACTGAATGTCCATAGGGCCTAAGGTGGGCAGCCCTGCAGTGGGCAGCATGCAGGGCGCAGTTTGCCGCAGTCCCCACCACTCCCTACTGCATCCCAGAGTGTGAACCCAAGAGTGAGTTGTCCTTTGTCATCTTACATGGGGTCCCTTCATTAGATCTCATTATTCTCTGGTCCTCCTATTGGAACAGATGTTTTTACTTTTGACTCTGTGGCCAGTTCCCACGCATGCCCACCCATGCCTCCCCCTGCAAGCCGGTCATCTTTCTATAACTTAAATCAGATCCTGTTACTCCACCATCCCTCAGACTAGACTATGGAATGTGGGTGTGTGCTCAGTTGTATCCAACTCTGCAACCCCACGGACTAGCTTGCCAGGCTCCTCTGTCCATGGAATTCTCCAGTCAAGAATACTGGAGTGGGTTACCATTGCCTTCTCTAGGGAATCTTCCTAACCGAGGGATCGAACCCAAGCCTTCTGCGTCTCCTGCATTGGCAGGCATATTCTTTACCACTGTGCCACCTGGGAAACCTCAGACAATGAAATGGATGCTTCCTATTGGAGATAAAAGAGAAAAAAGGTAGAAGGAGTCTGGACAACTGACAGTACAGTCTGAGCTACTACACTGAGATATAAAAGAGAAACCAGCCTCAGCCACTGTTAGTCAGATCTCTGTTACAACAGCTACTGTAGTAACCTAATAAGATAAGTTAGTGTCAGAGGCTCAAGGGTGTGACCCTGGCTCACTTAATGTGTGGCCTTAGGCAGGTCCTTTGATTGACATCTTTGACTTCATTTCAATTCAGTTCAGTTCAGTCGCTCAGTTGTGTCTGACTCTTTGCGACCCCATGAACTGCAGCATGCCAGGCCTCCCTGTCCATCACCAACTCCCGGAGTTCACTCAAACTTTGATGCCATCCAGCCATCTCATCCTCTCTCGTCCCCTTCTCCTGCCCCCAATCCCTCCCAGCATCAGAGTCTTTTCCAATGAGTCAACTCTTTGCATGAGGTGGCCAAAGTACTGGAGTTTCAGCTTCAGCATCAGTCCTTCCAATGAACACCCAGGACTGATCTCCTTTAGGATGGACTGGTTGGATCTCCTTGCAGTCCAAGGGACTCTCAAGCGTCTTCTCCAACACCACAGTTCAAAAGCATCAATTCTTCGGCACTCAGCTTTCTTCACAGTCCAACTCTCACATCCATACATGACCCCTGGAAAAACCATAGCCTTGACTAGATGGACCTTTCTTGGCAAAGTAATGTCTCTGCTTTTGAATATGCTATCTAGGTTGGTCATAACTTTCCTTCCAAGGAGCAAGCGTCTTTTAAGTTCATGGCTGCAATCACCATCTGCAGTGATTTTGGAGCCCCCAAAAATTAAGTCTGACACTGTTTCCACTGTTTCTCCATCTATTTCCCATGAAGTGATGGGACCGGATGCCATGATCTTAGTTTTCTAAATGTTGAGCTTTAAGCCAACTTTTTCACTCTCCTCTTTCACTTTCATCAAGAGGCTTTTTTTAGTTCCTCTTCACTTTCTGCCCTAAGGGTGGTGTCATCTGCATATCTGGATGCTTGTCATCAAATGCCAGCTGCCAGCAAGGGGTCGGGTTGCTCTCAGCTCCTGGAGGCCACTCCCAGGTCTTTAATGGGTGGCCCCTTCATCAGCAACAAAAGATGATCTTTCAATGAGTCCTTCTCACATATTGGATCTCTCTCACTTACTTCTCCTTCTGCTACTAGTCAGAGAAAACTCGGATTTCCAGGGACTCATATGATTAGAATGGGCCTGTCCAGGTAATCTCCCTTTTGATTAACCCAAAGTCGACTGATGAGCAGCCTTAATTACATCACAAAATCCCTTTTGCAAATTGCAACCACTCAGCCCTGATGGAAATGGTTCTTGGACAATCACACAGTTGGAACCAAGAATGCTCAAGTTCATTCTCCTAGGAAACATTTGATCCTGCTTCCAATCATCTCCATTCCACTCAAGTTTTCCATTTTGGGGGGAAACTCATTTTATGCCCAAAGTTTTCCTATCTCAACATTCTAAAGTCACTATTGTTGACAACTCACCCAAACTTCTCACGAAATGCAGCCACACTCATCTGTCAGAGAGAAGGCATCCTTTCAGACACCTTGACCACCTTTTCATCACAATCTGCAGGCATCTGTCAAAATGTACTGTACCTTATAAATATGTATAATGCCACTTCTCATATTTTGTGCTAGGAGAGGGTATCAATGCTACAATTAATTAGTCTAATTTGCATTCAAGACTATACATAATTAATTTCTTCATTAAAAGCTTTCAACATTTCTTTGAGGAAAGTGCAAAAGATCATTGATGAGGTTTGAAGAAGCAATTAGTAATAAAATATGTCAATGCTGGAATGGGAAAATAGTAACAGAAGAGCCCCACGCCATTCAAAGCTGGGATGATCCTGTGACTTAGAGATGTTTGTTTTTCACCAAATCTGTTCCAGGTTGTCATTTTCAGGTAAAGAGGATTCTTCTCATTTATTCTTCCTCCTCAAGCTGTTTTTCCCCTTCTGTGGTTGTCTATGAGCTGCTGGAGAAGAGCTTTAATCAGACATATCTGACAAACAGACGGTACTTGGCCTTTCCTTATAGTGTCCTTATGGGCAGACTACTGGACAAATCAAGTGTATTCCTCTTCATGTAACCAATGCCGCAATATTGATTGAGAAAATAATATTAATTACAGGGACTCCCACAGAAGTCCAGTGGTTAAGACTCCACCTTTCAGTGCAGGAGGTGTGGTTTTGATCCCTGGTTGGGGAGATAAGATCACACATGTCTTGTGGTCAAACAACCAAAACATTATATAGAAGCAATATTGTAACAAATTCAATAAAAATGTAAAAAAAGATCCACATAAAAAAATAAAATAATAATAAACTTTACTGGGTGCTTGCTATTTCTCAGGCACCACTAAAAGTTTTACATGCATTATTTCATTCCATGCTCACAATACAACATTCTACTGTTATCACTCCCCATTCAGTATGCTAGGACTGTGTGTGTTCCGTTGTGTGCGACTCTTTGCAACCCCATGGACCCCCGCATGCTATTCCCTCCAGGCTCCTCTGAAAAGTGTCGCCATATTGTGGCCCGGCCCAGGGTCCAAACTGGCTCCTGTGTTTACCATCAGTGACAGAGGTTGTGAAAAAGAACATACAACCTACAAAGCTGAAAATATGTATTATCCAACATTGTATTAATTTCCTGTTGCTGCTAAAACAAGTTGCCACAAACTTGGTGCCTTAACACAAATGTATTATCTTACAATCAAAAGTTGCAATGGGTCCCACTAGACTAAAAATCAAGGTCTTGACCCAACATTGTAAATCAACTATGCTCCAATATGAATTTTAAAAATTTTAAACTAAAATTGTTTAAAAATAAAATAGAATCTAGGTATTTACAGAGCCTTCTGGAGGCTCTGGGGAGAATCATTTCCTGGCCTTTTCCAGCTCCTAGAAGCTCCCACATTCTTTAGCTCATGTACCTACCCTGTGTTTTCACAGCCAACAATAGCCAGTGGAGCTGTTCTCTGCTGCATTCCGGCACTACACCTCCTGCCTCCCTTGTTCCCTTATAAGGATGCTTGGGATTCCATTAATCCCACTGGATAATCTAGGATAATCTCCCTATCTCAAGGTCCTTAACCCAATCACATCTGCAAAGTCCTTTTTGTAACAAAATAAAACATATTCCCAGGTTCCAAGGATTAGGTTACAGACACTGAAGGCCACTGTCCCCCTGAACAGAAGTCCTTTGCAGAAAAAAAAAAAAAAACTCTTCATAAGGAAGCTGTTTAGCTAGTTGATAGTCTTATCTTCCAGGAGCATATATGTCCTGCAGCAAGCAATTCTGTTTAGTTTGGTTTCTGTATGGTTTAACACAAACACAGGGATTTCGGTTGACTTCAGTTCTCAAATGTCTAGGGTGTAGTAGGTGTTCAAATATTTGTTGAGTGGATGGATGGATGGATGTATAGATAGATGGATGAATGGATGGATGGTTGGATGAATAAGTGGATGGATACATGGCAGCATGACTTGTCTAAGGTCCTGTTGCTATTAATAGCCAGTAGAAGAACCAGGATTTGAATTCAGGGCTGTTTGACTCCAACAGTTCACTCATTCCAACATCCTTACAACTGATGGTCTCTCAGGGTAGAGGAAAGGCAGTATCTCTTCCCAATTTACCTACTTACATTTTCTTAGCATTTACGTCAGAACTATTTTCTTAATTTAAACCTGCAGTGGACTGAAGTTTTGCTGTATAACTCACAGGCAATCAGAAAAGCAAAAAATCTTCTATCTATGCTAATTATTGTTGTTCTTAACTAACTTCTACATTAGTTAGGGCAGAGATGCCACCTAGCCTAAACTCAGTTCAATTCAGTTGCTCAATCGTGTATAACTCTTCGTGACTCTATGGACTGCAGCATGCCAGGCTTCCCTGTCCTTCACCAATTCCTGGAGCTTGCTCAAACTCATGTCCATCAAGTTGGTGATGCCATCCCACCATCTCATCCTCTGTCATCCCCCTTCTCCTGCCTTCAATCTTTCCCAGCATCAGGGTCTTTTCAAATGAATCAGTTCGTCGCATCAGATGGCCAAAGTATTGGAGTTTCAGCTTCAGCATCAGTCCTTCCAATGAATATTCAGGACGATTTCCTTTAGGATGGACTGGTTGGATCTCCTTGCAGTCCAAGGGACTCTCAAGAGTCTTCTCCAATACCACAGTTCAAAAGCATCAATTCTCTGGTGCTCAGCTTTCTTCATAGTCTAGCTCTCACATCCATACATGAAAAATAACCATAGCTTTGACTAGATGGACCTTTGTTGGCAGAGTAATGTCTCTGCTTTTTAATATGCTGTCTAGGATGTCATAGCTTTTCTTCCAAGGAACAAACATCTTTTAATTTCATGGCTGCAGTCACCATCTGCAGTGATTTGGGAGCCCAAAAAATAAAGTCTCTCATTGTTTCCCCATCTATTTGCCATGAAGTGATGGGACCAGATGCCATGATCTTAGTTTTCTGAATGTTGAGTTTTAAGCCAACTTTTTCCACTCTCCTCTTTCACTTTCACCAAGAGGCTCTTTAGTTCTTCTTCACTTTTTGCCATAAGGGTGGCAGAAACCTTACTGCCATAAGGGTGGAAGAAACATATCTGAGGTTATTGATATTTCTCCCGGCAATCTTGATTCCAGTTTGTGCTTCATCCAGCCCAGCATTTCTTATGATGTACTCTGCATAGAAGTTAAATAAGCAGAGTGACAATATACAGCCTTGATGTACTCCTTTCCCAATTTGGAACCATGTTGTTCCAAACTGTTGTTCCATGTCCAGTTCTAACTGTTGCTTCTTGACCTGCAAACAGATTTCTCAGGAAGCAGGTAAGGTGGTCTGGTGGTATTCCCATCCTTTTAAGGATTTTCCACCGTTTGTTGTGATCCACACAGTCAAAGGCTTTGGCATAGTCAATAAAGCAGAAGTAGATGTTTTTCTGGAGCTATCTTATTTTTCCTATGATCCAACAGATGTTGGCAATTTGATCTCTGGTTCCTCTGCCTTTTCTAAATCCAGCTTGAATATCTGGAAGTTCACGCGTCATGTACTGTTGAAGGCTTGCTTGGAGAATTTTAAGCATTACTTTACTAGCGTGTAAGATGAGTGCAATTGTGCAGTAGTTTGAGCATTCTTTGGCATTGCCTTTCTTTGGGATTGGCATGAGAACTGACCCTTCCCAGTCCTGTGGCCACTGCTAAGTTTTCCAAATTTTCTGGCATATTGAGTGCAGCACTTTCACAGCGTCATCTTTCAGGATTTGAACTAGCTCAACTGGAATTCATCACCTCCACTAGCTTTGTTCGTAGTGATGCTTTCTAAGGCCCACTTAACTTCACATTCCAGGATGTCTGGCTGTAGGTGAGTGATCACACCATCGTGATTATCTTGGTCATGAAGATATTTTTGTATAGTCTTCTGTGTATTCTGGCCACCTCTTCTTATATCTTCTGCTATGTTAGGTCAGTACCATTTCTGTCCTTTATCGAGCTCATCTTTGCATGAAATGTTCCCTTGGTATCTCTAATTTTCTTGAAGAGATCTCTAGTCTTTCCCGTTCTATTGTTTTCCTCTATTTCTTTGCACTGATCACTGAGGAAAGCTTTCTTATCTCTCCTTGCTATTCTTTGGAACTCTGCATTCAAATAGGTGTATTTTTCCTTGTCTCCTTTGCCTTAAGCGTCTCTTCTTTTCTCAGCTATTTCTAAGACTTCCTCAGACAACCATTTTTTCTTTTGGCATTTCTTTTTCTTGGGGTTGGTCTTGATCACTGCCTCCTGTATGATGTCATGAACCTCTGCCCATAGTTCATCATGGACTGTATCAGATCCAGTCTCTTGAATCTATTTGTCACTTCCACTGTATTGTTGTAAGGGATTTGATTTAGGTCATATCTGAATGGTCTAGTGGTTTTCCCTACTTTCTTCAATTTAAGTCTGAATTTGGCAGTAAGGAGTTCATGATCTGAGCCACAGTTAGCTCCCAGTCTTGTTTTTGCTGACTGTATAGAGCTTCTCCATCTTTGGCTGCAAAGAATATAATCAGTCTGATTTCGGTGTTGACCATCTGGTGATGTCCATGTGTAGAGTCTTCTCTTGTGTTGTTGGAAGAGGGTGTTTGCTATGACCAGTGCATTCTCTTGGCAAAATTCTATTAGCCTATGCCCTGCTTCATTCTGTACTCCAAGGGCAAATTTGCCTGCTACTCCAGGTATCTCTTGACTTCCTACTTTTGCATTCCAGTCCCCCATAATGAAAAGGACATCTTTTTTGGGTGTTAGTTCTAGAAGGTCTTGTAGGTCTTCATAGAACTGTTCAACTTCAGCTTCTTCAGCATTACTGGTTGGGGCACAGACTTGGATTACTGTGATATTGAATGGTTTGCCTAAGAAACAAACAGATCATTCTGTTGTTTTTGAGATTGCATCCAAGTACTGCAATCGTTTCAGACTTTATTGTTGACTATGAGGGCTACTCCATTTCTTCTAAGGGATTCTTGCCCACAGTAGTAGATATAATGGTTATCTGAGTTAAATTCACCCATTGCAGTCCATTTGAGTTCACTGATTCCTAAAATGTTGATGTTTACTCTTGCCATCTCCTGTTTGACCACTTCCAATTTACCTTGATTCATGTACCTAATATTCCAGGTTCCTATGCAATATTGTTCTTTACAGCATCAGACTTTACTTCCATCACCAGTCACATCCACAACTGGGTGTTGTTTTTGCTTTGGCTCTGTCTTTTCATTCTTTCTGGACTCATTTCTCCACTCTTGTCCAGTAGCATATTGGGCACCTACTGACCTAGTGAGTTCATCTTTTGGTGTCATATCTTTTTGCCTTTTCATACTGTTCATGGGGTTCTCAAGGCAAGAATACTGAAGTGGTTTGCCATTCCCTTCTCCAGTGGACTACGTTTTGTCAGAATTCTCCACCATGACCAGTCCATCTTGGGTGGCCCTACATGGCATGGCTCATAGTTTCATTGGTTTAGACAAGTCTGTGGTCCATGTGATCAGATTGATTAGTTTTCTGTGATTGTGGTTTTCAGTCTGTCTGCCCTCTGATAGAGAAGGATATGAGGCTTATGGAAGCTTCCTGATGGGAGAGACTTAGTGGGGGAAACTGGGTCCTGTTCTTATGGGCGGGCCATGCTCAGTAAATCTTTAATCCAATTTTCTGTTGATGGGTGGGGCTGTGTTCCCTCCCTGTTGTTTAACCTGAAACCAAACTATGGTGAAGGTAATGAAGAAAATGGCGACCTCCTTCAAAAGGTCCCATGCATGCACTGCTGCACTCAGTGCCTCTGACCCTGCAGCAGGCCATCGCTGACCTGGAGACTCCTGGACACTCACAGGCAAATCTGGATCAGTCTCTTGTGGGGTCACTGTGAGCGCAGTTTCTCCTGGGTCCTGGTGTACACGAGGTTTTGTTTGTGCCCTCCAAGAGTCTGTTTCCCCAGTCCTGTGTAAGTTCTGGCGGTTCTATAGTAGGGTTAATGGTGACCTCCTCCAAGAGGGTTTATGCCACACTCAGGTCTGCTGCACCTAGAGCCCCTGCCCCTGTGGCAGGCCACTGCTGACCTGTACCTTCACACTCAAACACTCAAAGGCAGGTCTGGCTCAGCCTAAGGGAGACCATAAAATTAGAAATCAAGATCTGATCTTGCTTCTCTTTCTTTCTGCACATCTTCCTTCCCTCCTCCCCATTCTTTCACCTACAATGTGTTACAGCAGAAGCTCCAAAGGGAAGATGTTGGCTTTGTCTCCTCTTTAGTCATTCAACAAACACTTGCTCAGTCAACAAATTACCTGGATATTCAAGTGTCTTCTTTGTCTCTTGATGGCATCCACAATACACCTTCCTTTCCCAGGGCCCACTTATAGGAGGGAGGAGAAAAGGTGACAGTCCTGAGCTCTCCTAGAATGAGGTCACCTGCTGCTTGTTGATTAAGAGAAGATAAACTAAGCCACTTTACCCCTCTCTGACCTTCCTTTCCTCCTCATTTAAACAACAATAACCGTATCTCATAGAGTGGACATGAAGACACTCTACTCCTACTCCATTTTAAGTAAATGTTTGATTGAAGCATAGCATCCAGTAAGTCTGCACAACATTTTGAATGAAAGACCTGGACTGACTTATAAGCCATTGGGCACAGGGTTATTTGTTCATTCATACATACACACATACATACAGCAAATATTGACTAACCACCTGCCAGTGTCTAGCACATGTTTCGGAGCCAGGCTTACATTAGAAAACAAAACCTGGTCATGCAATCTCATCCTTCTGGGGCTTACAATGAAACAAAATTTTAAAATAAAACATAGGGGGTAAATTGCCTGGAGAAAAATAAAGCGGGGTGAGAGGGACTAAACCTGAGCATAGAGGGGTGGTCAGGATGACATTAATGGGAAACTTTGGAGGTGAGCAATGCAGCCTGTGGCTCTTTGGGACCTGCAGGCAGAGGGGACAGCAGCCATTGTTGAGAGCAGGACTGATGGGTTCCAGAAACACGAGGGGGCCAGTGTGGCTGAATGGAACAAGGAGAGGGCAGGTGGGATGTAAGGGGGGCCGGATCTAGGGTCCTGGGGCTGCTGTAAGAGCCTTGGTTTGACTCTGTGTGAAAGAGGAGTTGCAGGAGCAGGGATGAGATGATACCTGGGTTGACAGGGTTCCTCCAGCTGCCAAATGGACAGCCAGTGAGGAGCCCAGTGGAGGCTACTCTGAAACTGTTATGCTCTCTATGGACTCTTGGACTTCCCAGGCGGCACTAGTGGTAAAGAACCCTCCTACCAATTCAGGAACATAAGAGACATAGATTCATTCAATCCCTGGAGGAGGGTATGGCAACCTACTCCAATATTCTTGCCTCCCCATGGAGAGAGGAGGCTGGCTGGTTACAATCCATGGGGTCACAAAGAGTCAGACACGACTGAAGTGACTTAGCACACACACTATGGACTCTTTCTGCTGTAAGAGAAAACCTTGAGAAAGAACTCTGCATATTTATTCTTTGCAGCACATATCATATGTCCACATACCTTACACACTGATATACACACATTACCCTATAGGATTGGGTGCGCAAACCTACACTCTACGGAGATCTCATGGATTTCCTAGGTTAAGTTTTGCCATAGAAGATGTTTGCCCTCCTCACCAGCTTTAGCATCTCACCCTAGCATTATGCCACTCAACTCGATACACCTTGTTATTATTATTCAGTCACTAAATCATGTCTGACTCTGTGCGACCACAGTGGACTGCAACCCGCCAGGTTCCTCTGTCCATGGGATTCTCCAGGCAAGAGTACTGAAGTGGGTTGCCATTTCTTCCTCCAGAAGATCTTCCTGACCCAGGGACTGAACTCACATCTCTTGTGCCTCCTGCATTGGCAGGCGGATTCTTTACCACTGAGCCACCAGGCAACATGAGAACAGGGAAACTAAAGATGATTAAGAGACAATCCCTTCCCTGGGGGTTCAGGGACAATTTAGAAATGTTTGACTGTTTATTTACATGCATGGCATTCATTTCTGAAGTTTTGCCAGGTTAAATAATCAACACATAAAGGATTTAAAAAATAAACAGAAACATCATGATGAGTGGCGGTGAGCTGGGGCCAGGAGGGGGTGATTGTCCAATGAAGTCTAGAGTCCAATGAAATCCCAAACAGCAGTCACACCACGCCTCCAGCCAGCCTTAAGTAAAACAACCAATAACCACAAACCACACAAAATTGAGAAGCATTGAGCTCGAGTCTCAGCTCCAACAAAACCCTCCAGAAATCATCCTCTGGCTGTAGCTTCTCCGCTGGGGAGAGAGATTATTGGGTGGGAACTGAAGATCAGCTCCAAAAACCCCATTATCCCGGGGGTCCCTGCAGCCCCCAACCCTTACACCTTACTCTCTGCCCTTGGAAGCCGTGGGAAAGTAGCCCCAAAGACCTTATTGCTCAGACCTTATTGGCCATTAAATTGCACCCCAAACCCAAAAGAGAGTGAGTTCAGAATTGGGGGATCAGGTGAAGATCAGAGAAGATGGGGAATCCTTCTGCATAGTTAATCATGATGCTTCAATTTTCCAAAGTTCCCACTCAAACAATAAAGGGATTTATACATCGGCTCAGAATCAAAGAAGTCAAGAACAGTGTTAGTTTCAGGCAAGGCTCAGCCCAACACTCATGCATACCCTCAAGGGCTTGATTCCTCTCCACCTCTCCTTTCTTCCTTCTGCAGTGGGTTTGTCCCCAGGCTGTACTGAGCAATTGCCAGCAGCTCATCTTTCCGTCTTTGGTAGCAAAATAGTGCACTCAGTTTTTAAACACCAAATCCTCACATTCCACACATGACGCAGCCCAAAAGAGCTTTATTTTCCCAGAACCCCTATAAATATCACTTCCTATCAGATTTTTAAAATGATATTTAAAGTTTTTTTCAGAACCGTTTTAGATTTACAGAAGAAATTTTCAAACATAGTACTGGAGTTCCCATATACCCCCCAAACTGTTTCTTCTATATTTAACATCTTAGATGAGTATGTGTCACAATTAATAGCCAGTATTGATACATGATTATTAATTAAAGTCTAAACTATATTCAGGCTTCCCTGGTGGCTCAGATGATAAAGACTGCCTGCAATACAGGAGATGTGAGTTCGATCCCTGGGTTGAGGAGGTCCCCTGGACAAGGGCATGGCAACACACTCCAATATTCTTGCCTGGAGAATCCCATGGACAGAGGAGCCTGGCAGGCTATAATCCATGCGGTTGCAAAGAGTCAGACATGACTGAGTGACCAACACTCCCTTAACTTTTCCCTAATGTTCTTTTTCTGGTCCAGGATCCCACCCAGGACACTATATGACATGTAGTCATAGTGTCTCTTTAGGCTGTGCTTGGCTATGAGAGATTCTCATTTTCCTTGTTTTTGATGATGGTTTTAAGGAGGACTGCTCTGCTATTCCCTACACTGTCCCTCAATTCAGATTCAGATTTGTCTCGTGTTTTCTCATGTGTATCCTGGAATGGTAAGTTTGAAGGAGGAAGACCCCCCCCCAGGTAAAGTGCCCTTCTCATCACATCCTAAGGAATGTCCACATTATCTCTGTTGACCTATATCACCTGCCTGAGGTCATATCTGGCAGGTTTCTCTAACAGTAAAGTTACTCTTTTTTCACTCTTTCCATCCTGTGCTCTTTGAAGGGCTATTGCTAGGAGCAACTCACACTTAAGGATGGGAGGGTTATGCTCCATCTCCCTGGGGGTGAAGTATCTACATAAATTATTTGGAGTTTTTCTGCATGGGAGATTTGTCTATTTTAATGTATTTATTTATTCATTGCTCAATCATTTACTTATATCACTGTGGATTTTACGTCCTCTCATTTTATACTCTGGATTATAGTCCAACATTACTTCACTTTTCTGCTCAAATTGTTCAAGCTTTGACCATTGGGAGGTTTCAGTTAGCTCTCGTGTCCCTTCGATATACAACCCCCCCCTTTTTTTTTTAACAAATCCTTACATCCTGGCATTGTACAATGCTTCAGGCTCATCTTGTATATTTCCCACTGGGGTCCTGGGATCAGCAATTTTTCAAGGAACCCTGGTTCCTTTTAGTTGAGAATGGCACTGGAAACCAAGGTCTAGACTCTAGTTTGGCTTGTTGTTACTGGGGAATCATTGCTTCTAGGCCCTCTCAGCTGACAGAGCCAAGAAAATATATGTACCCTTCACATCTTCTTAATGTTGACTTGGTGATGTGCGCATCCACTGAGCCAGTCCCTGTGCCCAGGAGGCCAAACTTGATGACTGATTTTATCCAATCAGGGCCCACACTAAGGCAGGTGATATGAACCTCTTGACTCAAAAATTTAGGGTTAAGAACAGAGGAGGTATGGTTTCTCTGAAAACAGGCAAGATTCTCCTAAGGAAGGGTAGAAATTGGTGTTCAAGGTAAGAACAGATGACCATTGTCCTAGGGGGAAATCCATACCAGAGACCAGAAAGAAATACAAAGTCTCTTGAGCCTAACAGTCTGTGAACCCCTCTTCTTCGGAGAAAGTGCTGGGCAGTCAGTGACTCGAGAAAATGATGAATTCTTTGAGTATCTATTCCCATAGTCACATGTGCATTAATGAAATATTTTTAATCTTGTCCTTCAAACCAGCTGGCTTGTCTCCTAATAGGTTCCAATTAAATTCTTTTTTCAAATTACATTGTTGTTAAAGACTTTGCTGTCTTCACATGGTTTTACCCCCACTCCTTCTGGCCCCAACCCTCTCAAAATTGCCTTGCCATCCCCTTTCCTATTAAAAAATGGAAAATTGCACAATTCACCTAATTAGTCAAATTTGAATTGTATGTGGCTATCACAGCCCAATGGTTGAATTTCACACACCATTTGAAAAGATATGGTAGAAATGTCGTTGTTGATTTCTTCATATACTCCAGTGATACTATTCAATTACAAAAGGAATTATTTGACTTTCTGTCATTGCGATGCTCTTGCAATATGCTATTAACCTTTATTGATTTTTGCTTAAATATATTCAAGATGGGTACATTTTTGCAAATCTAATGTGCTGGTATTTAAACAGAAATATTTCATTAAATGGATTTTCTTTTTAAATGAAACTTGCCAAATGATTATAAATGACAGGAGATGAGTTTTGAACTTGAACGAGATGTGCAAAGATTCTAGGGAGATGGTTTTCTGTGCTACCAAGTGGCTTGGGAAGTCAGAGATTTTGACAGGAATGTGTGCAGCATGAAAGGAAAGTTCTTGCCCTGACATGCATTGAGGGCGAGGAATGTAAAAACAGGTCCCTTGCACGTTGTTGTGTGTCTTGGAGCCAACACAGGCAAGAAGTGTGGAAGGCTAGTTGGCAAAAGATGGCCATTGAAGCTGATGATGCTGAATATTGGCATCCATCAAGTATGGATCACTTGTGTCTATTGTAGACTCGCCAATGTAGGAGATGCAGGTTCGATCCCTGGGTCAGGAGGAGCCCCTGGAGGAGGGCATTGTTGCCCACTCCAGTATTCTTAGCTGGAGAATTCCATGGACAAAGGAGCCTGGCGGGCTATATATAGTCTATGGGCTCGCAAAGAGTTGGACACGATTGAGCGACTAAACAACTATCATAGACTCTTTCAAGTCATGGTTTTAGAAGAAATGTCTACAATTTGGGGGGAAGCTCACGGAAGCTCAATCTGCTGTATTATATTAACTGAAAACACCATGAGAGTAGTCTCTTGGGGAAAAAGACCCCCTTTCCACTTTTCCACCTCCCCTGTGACTTCAACTTACATTTACAAAGATTTTTCTCCCTTTGGAAAGAAGGTGTGTGTGTGTTACTCTTTATGGTGTTACCCTTCTGTGCTCTGCCCCCACTTAGGTAACCGGCTCTCTTTCACCTGGTTAGACCAAAATCTTAGAGTTGCCATTGACCTCTGGCTTTCATAGGCTCTATTCCATCCGTCAGTAACTCCTATTGGCTGTATCTTCTGAACGGATACACGATCTAACCACCTTTCTTGTGTGTGTATGTGTGTGTGCATGCATGCGTGTGCATGCCTGAGTGTGTGTGTGTGTGATGTGGTCAGTGATGTTGTGCTGCTCTCCTGTGGTTTAGGAAATGTTCACCAAAGAGACCTCGCTTAACCAACCCGGGTGTGGAGAGGACACAGTAAAAACACTCTGATGAATCTCCATGCACCTGTAAATACACCTCTGTGCATCTGAAATACACGCAATTCCTGATTAGCACCATCCAGAGTAGGGGGCATTGACGGTGAAAATTCCAAACATCAAATGACCCACCCCTTGGCTTTGTCCTCAGTATGTATTAGGTGTGAACGGGGCTGGAGAAGGAGCTGCTTTCTAAATTGCTCTAGAATATGCACAACTTGAGGAAATACTAAAATGGGTATTTACAAAGTGGGAAGGCCCATGGACAGTCTTGGACAACTGACAACTTTCATTCAATGTCAAGAAAGTAAAGTTTTCCATAGGTATGGGCACAAGGTGATTCCCTTCTATAGAGGGCGAACCAAACCGTACTTACCCTTGTGAGAGGTTTCTTATTCAGACTAAAACCCTTCGCCTTTGTGGGGACTGACTTAACCTAAACAGTGTGCTTAGGGCTTGAAGGAGCATGGGCCAAATATTGGCTGCTCTCCTACAACTCTTATAATAAAATAATGCAATGATAATGACCACTGACGGTGTTACTCTTCTGTGCTCTACCCCCACTTAGGTAACCGGCTCTCTTTCACCTGGTTAGACCAAAATCTTATAGTCACCATTGACCCCTGATTTTCATAGGCTCTATCCCATGTCAGTAGCTCCTATTGGCCACATCTTCTGAACGGAGGCCCGATCTGACCACTTCTCATCACTTTCTTCATCCAGACTCCTTTCCAAGTCGCCATCACTTCTCATCTGGACCCCATGGCCTCCAAGCTAGTTCCTTGCTTCTGTTCTGACCCCCACACACCTCATTCACGTAGCAACCAACACAACCTGTCATCCTCCTGCTCAGAAACTCCAGTGGCTCCCAGGCAGCATGGAACAATAGGCAAGGCCAGCAGTGACCCGCATCAACGGCATGTCCTTCTTCAGCCTCATCCCTTGATCTTGCCTTGATATCTAAGCTCTAGCCTCAGTGGCCTTGAACTTGCCCCTGACAACAGTGATCTCACTCAGGGCTTCTGATGAGTTGTTTCTTCTGCCATCAGAGCCGTCTCCTCTTGAACATCCAAGGAAGGCTCTGCCTTCCCTCTTGTCACCTCCAACAAGATTTTCCCATCCTCTCTCCCTGAAATAGCACACACGATATCCTCTCCTTCTGTTCAATTGTGTTTCACTGCTTTGTTTGCCCTGATAATAATAGTTCACCCTCACATACCACACACCTATTAACTCATCTAACATTCACAATGATCCCATGAAGCAGAAATTCCTGGTTGCAGGTCCCCTTGGCAGCAGCTATGCCTCCTGCTCAACTTTGTTTCATTCCTAAGCCTCATTGCTCCTCCCTTCTGCCACTGGGATTACGGCCCCAAACCCTTCATGATGCTGGTTTCATCTTGTCACCTGTCAAAAGGCATTTTATCTCCTGCTCCATTCCCCTGAGCAAGAAATGTTACAATGAGACAGGGAGAGCCAGAAAGCCAGAGAGAGGAACACAAGGATAGAGCAACTTAGATAGGAAAATCAGATCTCAGCTTGTGAAACACCAAACGAAACAAAACAAGGACGATTTAAAAAAAAAAATAAAAATTCTGCTGCCTTAAAGCTACAGACCTTGCATCCAGAAGTAGATTTTGGGATGCTCTCTTGGAAAATAGTTCACTTTGTTTGGGTACTGACAGGATGTCCTACTTTAAAATCATTTGGGGAAGGGTCTTGGAAGCTTGCCGTGGCTACAGTTCCTGCATCTACTATTGAAACCAATTCACCATGGAGAAGTCTGGCAAGGAGAAAGTCCCTACAGGCCTGAGCTTCCTCTTCTGCCTCCAGATTCCCTCCTTTGTACTAATCCCAGATGAAACACCAAAAGCCGGTTAAACTGGAATTTTCAGATAAACAACGGATAAAAACCTTTAAGCATAAGTATGTCCCAGGAAATATTCGGCAGATTCTTTACCATCTGAGCCACCAGGGAAGCCCATTTGGAACACACTTACACTAAAATTTTGGCATAATAAATATGGAACTTAGTATAATAACTTCATAATTTTAGTAGAAGAATTTGTTTAGTAAAGTATGTTCCATACATAATTTTGGGAACATGCTTTTTACTAAAGATTTTAGTGTAATAATTTAGAATTTGGTCCAATAATTTTAGAAATTTAGCATAATAATTTTAGAATATTTTTGGCATAAGTATATCCCATGCAATATTTGGGACATACTTATCCTAAGATTTTGTCATAATAAATTTGGAATTTAATATAAAACTCCAGAATTTTCAGTGTAATAATTTTAGAATATATTTTTAGCATATGTATATTCCACGTAATATTGGGTACATTTTATGCTAAAGATTTTAGCATAATAAATTTGGAAGTTAGTATAGCAAAGTGAAAATTTTAGCATAATAATGTTAGACTAACTTTTTAGTGCAAGTTTTTATGCTAAAAACTTTGTTGCTGTTTATCTGAAATTCAAATTTAACTGGCTGTCTTGTACTTTTATTTGTAAGTCTGGCAACTGCTAGCAGCATATGCAGTAGAGGTTTTTACCTGCACATCCCCTCTGAGAGAGAGGGGGCCCATGGCCAGGGTTATGGCATCTCCTTGCAGGAAGGAACATTTGTTCAAGGCCTTGGAAGAATTTGTTGTTCAGTCGCTAAGTGCCAAGTGTCCGACTCTTTGCAACCCCATGGACTATAGCCCTCCAGGCTCCTCTGCCCATGGAATTTCCCAGGCAAGAATACTGGAGCTGGTTGCCATTTCCTTCTCCAAGGGATCTTCCCAGACCAGGGATCAAACCTGCCTTTCCTGCACTGGCAGGCAGATCCTTAACCTACAGCTGAGCCACCAGGGAAGCCCCAGGGAAGAATTAATCACCTGCTTTAAGGGCCTACTTTGTGCTGCACCCTGGGCTGGGCACTGTGTACTCAGGGTGTCTTTCAGAGTCATGCTCCTTCAGTCTGAGCAGACTGAGCAGAAGCTGAGCAGGTGCCCATGTACCAGGGTCTGCAGCCCTTTTCTGTAAAGGGCCAGTCAGTCGATATTTTAGGTGTTGAGGGCCATATGGTCCCAGCAGCAGCTACTGGGTTCCATGTTTGAGCAGGAAATCACCCAACGGCAATCTGTGAACGAAGGGGTGTGGTTTTGCTCTGTAATGTGTATTTCCGCAGACAGGCAAAGGGCAGGCAGGATTGGGTCCTCCGGCCATGGTCTGAGCCCAGGGCCAGGGTTTGTGCTGTGGCTCCTTGAAGGCATAGCAAAAACATAAAGTTGAGCGGAATAGAAACCTCACATGCATTTTTAAGGTAATAAGTGTATAAGCTTGGACTTAGGAGTGTTTAGGATACACAGGGTCCTGTCTTCTGAGCCAGGGAAGGGTAGTGGTAAAATCAGTCTGGGGTCAAATTCCAGTTCTTCCATTTTCTAGCTGTGTGATGCTGGACAAGTCACTTAACCTCTCTGAGTCAGTTTCCTTACTTGTTAAATAGGACTGGTGACAATATCATAATAATAATGATGATGACAGTCTTCCCTGGTGGCTCAGTGATAAAGAATCTTCCCTGCCAGTGCAAGAGATGAAAGAGGCACGGGTTTGATCCCTGGGATGGGAAGATCCCCTGGAGAAGGAAATGGCAACCCACTCCAGTATTCTTGCCCCGGAAATCCCATGGACAGAGGAGCCTGCTGGGCTACAGTCCATGGGGTCACAAAGACTAAGCAACTAAAGAACGATGATGATGATGATGAAGACGGGAAGGAACTCAGAGACTCCAGCCATCAGATTCCATGAGCTTTGAAATGTGCATTCAGATGCTGCAAAAGTGGTCCTTGGAGTTGGGGTGCAGCTGTGGAAGGAGTGGGGGGCAGGGCGAGGGTGAGCTCTGAGGAGCTGACCAAGACAGGGTCATGCAGCCCTGCCCTCTCCCTGCTCACCCAGCTCCTGCCACGCTGGCTTCCTGTGTTCCATGAGCACGAGCCAGGCTTGCTCCCTCCTCCACCTCTACCTTGGCTCTTGTTCTGCACAGAGACCTTTGCCCTAGAAATCCACCAGCTCCTGCCCTCAGCCCATTCTTGCTTCTTCTCCAACTTCACCTGTCCAGACCACCAAACCAGAGCAGTCCCCGCTTCATCACTCTCTTTCCCAGTGTCTTGTCTCATTTTCTTTGGTGCATCTGTCGCCACCCACAACTATCCTATATAGGGAGTTGTTTGCTTGTTTATTGTCCTATTTTGCTGATATTGAATTTAAGGCTTAGAATGTAAGGGCTTCCCATTTGGCCCTAATGGAAAAGAACCCACCTGCCAATGCAGGAGACATAAGAGACGCAGGTTCAATTCCTGGGTCTGGAAGATCCGCAGGAGAAGGGCATGGCAACCCACTCCAGTATTCTTGAGTGAAGAATCCCATGAACAGAGGAGCCTGGTGAGCTACAGTCCAAGGGGTCGCAAAGACTCAGACACTGCTGAAGTGACTTAGCACACACATGCACAGAATGTGAGCCTTTGAGCACAGGGACTTCATCAAAGTCGTTCATGGCTGTGACACCAGAATCAGTATAGGGCCTGGTGCAACACTGGCAGCCAGTAAGTATTCCCACAGTGAACAGATAAATGTGAGGGGATGGAGAAGAAGCAGGAAACTGGAGTCAGATTCTAAGCCCACTTGCAAGCTCCAGCAAATTGTCACTAGGGAGTGGTAGGGAAACTGCTTCACCTCTCTGAGCTTCATGGAGGATTGGTAGCGTGGGAAACCAGACGGTGTGGACTTCTGGCTTCTGGCAATGATGGTAGATGCTGGACCAATATAAGCAACAGTTAGTTACCTGGAAGCACTGGACAGGGAACAAAAGCAGGCAGTGCCGGAGGGAAATAGGGTACGTTTTCCATCTTTTTAGTTCAGGGTAGACCCTGCTCTTTGACTTATGAGGAATGGAAAGTTGGGATTGAGCACCCATAGTCTCACGATTGTAGAAATTAACTGAGGTCTTGATACACAGTAGGCACTTTCCATGCATTAGTGCAATTCTTACAAAACCTCTACAAGGATGAGCCTGTTTTATCCACAGGCGAGGGGTGAGCGGTTTGCCCCGGGCATCCCGCCGGTCGTGATGGACTGGGATCCGAGCCCAGGCAGCCAGCTCGTGTCTGCAGGCTGCTCCCCAGGTGTCTTCTCTCTGTACCTTGCAGTTTGTGGCAGGGGATTGGGGGGGAGGGGGGACCTGTTTGATCAGTGCATTTCTCGCACTGATTTAAACACCCTCTCTTTCCCCACCACTCCCAGGAAAGCCAGGCATCACAAAGGCATGCAGGCAGCAGCCCAGGACTGCTTATTTTGCAAAATCAGCAAACCAGGAGGCTGGCAATCTGTGAGTCAGAGCGGTGACTGCAGCACCTGCCTGGCGGCACGCGGGGATCGCAGCCAGAGAACTGCAGGCCCCGCCCTGTCTGCAACCCCCGGGTGGGGCCCCTGGCCAGACCAGCTGCCCTGCCAGCTGCCTTCCTGGCCAGTGCCACCCCTGGAGACAAAGGCCAGGCAGACTCCTATGGAAATGTCAAGGTGCTTAGAGATGTCGCCTCGCCCACCATCGAACCCCTCCTGCATCGAGGGCAGCAGGATTATACAGCAGTGACACGTGGGCCTCCCGAGTCAGTTATGCTTATGTTCAAACTCCTGCTCTGCCATGTCCGACATCTGGGTCCTACTCTTTCTATAAGCTCCAATGTGTGCGTGTGTGAGTGCGTCCATGCGTGCTTAGTTGCGTCAGTCATGTTCGACTCTTTGTGACCCCATGGACTGTGGCCCACCAGGCTCCTCTATCCATGAGATTTCCCAGGCAAGAATACTGGAGTGGGTTGTCATTTCTTTCTCCACCCATCTGTAAAACGGAACAGTAGCAATGAGACAGCCTACTTCCTGGGGCTGTTGTAGGGGTCACATGACAGAGCGTGCTGATGCCTGGCTACCGCCCACCACCTCATCCTGAATTCTCTGCCCCTGTCCCCACAGCCGACCCCAGCTGCTCCTGGGGTTTTATTTCCCTGCCCAGAAGCCCAGCTGTGAGTCCTGTGGCTGCTGGCTCCATAAGCAATGCTCTTGGAGAATGATCCTGGCTGATGGATGCTGCCTTGCCTGGAGAGGCCCAAGAATAGACATCCCCCACCCACTCACTCCCCCTGACCCCCACCAAGGACCAGTAAGTGACTGATGGGGCAGCAAAAGCCGGGCTCCCTTGCTTCAAGTCCGGAAGACTGATACTCCTTATACTCCAGAGCTCCCCGTGGGTCCAGCTGAGGCCGAACCCCAGCTTTGCTTGGTCTGTCCCTGTTCCTGTCCTGCCTGTCTCTCTCATTTACAGGCTTTTCTTCTGGAAGCACTTGCTCCTCCATAACCCACTTGCTCTGTTTCTAGGGAACCTGACCTGAAATAGTTCCTCATATTTCTGTCTTTAAAAAGGGACTTTCACTCACAGACTTAGAGAACAAACTTGTGGTTGCTGGGGGTGAGGGAAGGATAGGGGTAAGGGATAGTTAGTGTTTGGGATGGACATGTACACACTGCTATATTTTCCTTTTCTTTTTCCTTTTTTAAATTATGGAAGTATGATAACACATTTACAGAAGATTTGGAAAAGACAGAACAAAGTTACATATAGTTCCACTACATATTACAATTATTTTTTAACTAGATAAATTAAGATTTTTAGTTGGAGTCTCAAAATCAAACTCTCAAAAATTAATAGAATCAATAGACAGAAAAATAGGATATAGTAGACCTGAAAAGCACTATGAACCAAACCAACATAATTAATATTGATACAGTTTTCACATAATAGCCACATTGCTATATTTAAAATGGATAACAAACAAGGACCTACTGTAGAGCACAGGGAGCTCTGCTCAGTGTTATGGGGCAGGCTGGACGGGAGGGGAGTTTGGGGGAGAATGGGTACATGTATATGTGTTCCCTTCACTGTTCACCTGAAATTACCACAACATTGTTAATTGGTTATATGCCAGTACAAAATAAAAAGTTAAAAAAAAATAGAGAGAGACTTTCACACCTTAACAAACAGTTAATTCCCTAGTGGAAAAAGGATAAACAGGAACCCATTACATGCTGAAGGGGCCTAAGGTTTCCAGAAGTAACTGGGGGTTCCACAGTGGCCTGTGCCCCCCAACAGCCCCTCCAGGAACCTGTACACACAGCCGTACTCCAGTCTGCCCAGTGTAACCTGTCCAGTTCTGTTCGGGCAGGAAGAGGGGTCGGGGAACCCACAGACATTGGATCATTGGCACAGAGGCCTGGGCTGCTGCCTGGGTCACAGGCAGGCAGATTGTTACCTTCTGTGATGGATTGGTTAGGGCAGAACAACCTGTTGCCATGCACAGAACCCCTACCCCAACCCACCCTGGGGCACGATGGCGTAGATGCAGGAACAGTTTATTTCTTGCCCAGGTAACAGCCATGGTAGATATTCTGGATGGCCGATCACTCTATGACTCCAGGCCCCAGCTCCGCCTTGTGGCCGTGAAATCCACTAGGACACTGCTGCACCAGCGGAGAGAGGCCAGGAGGAGCTACCCTTCTCAGAAGCTTCACCCCAAAGTGGCCCTTCGTGCTTCTGCTCCCATTTCCCTGGGAAGAGTTCATCACCTAATTGCTGAGTTCATCACCCAGTTGGTTGTGAAGCAGGTTGGGTGGTGCATGACAGTAATAACCTACATCACAGAACAGGAAGGTTAACTGGTAGGCAGCTAACTCTTCACCGGACCTTCCTTCCTCTCCTCTTTCCCTCCCTCCATCCCTTAAATAATTATTTATTGACCTTCTACAAAGTACCAATTATATAATACGAATTGTGGTGCTGGACAAGGCTCTTGAGAGTCCCTTGGACTGCAAAGACATCAAACTAGTCAATTCTAAAGGAAATCAACCCAAATAATCATTGGAAGGACTGATGGTAAAGCTCCAATACTTTAGCCACCTGATGCGAAGGGCTGACTCATTGGGAAAGACCCTGATGCTGGGAAAGAGTGAGGGCAGGAGGAGAAGGGGAGGAGAGAAGATGAGATGGTTGGATGGCATCACTGACTCAATGGACATGAGTTTGATCAAACTCCGGGAGATGGTGAAGGACAGGGAAGCTGCAGTTCATGAGGTCGCAAAGAGTCAGACACGACTTAGTGACTGAACAACAGCAACAACAATCAAGTACCACATACTGGGGTAGCTGCCAGGACTCAGCATGGCCCAAAACCAGACTGGGTCCCTGCCCTGGAGATCTTATGGTCTTTTTAATTGGTGGTGGCTGCCTAGAATCTTCCATTGAGGTTGTACTGAGGCTGCATCTGTGCTGAGAGAGAAGCATCTGTAGACCCATGCACGATGTCTCCTGAGTGCAGGATTGGTGGGGCTGGGGTGGCCCAAGAGGCCAAAATTTAAACCCTGACTCTGTTCTTGATTCAGCCCTCATCTGTGGAACTTTGGTCAAGTTCTCCACTTTCTTTGATGTTGGTTTCCAGATGGCAAATGTTGATTTTATGCAACCTACTTCTTATGATTATTTCATAGATACCTGGGTGGAATGTATGTAAAGCTCTCAGCCCACTGCCTGACCTCTGGAATTACCACTGAGTCTTCAAAGATAGACTGCAGAGAGTAGCAGTGAAATAGATACACTACCATATGTAAAATAGATTGTTGTTTAGTGGCTCAGTCGAGGCTGACTTTTCAACCCCATGGACTGCAGCACAACAGGCTTCCCTGTCCCTCACTGTCTCCCAGAGTGTGCTCAAACTCATGCCCATTGAGTTGATGATGTCATCCAACCATCTCATCCTCTGTCACCCTCTTCTCCCTCCCTCAATCTTTTCCAGCATCAGGGCCTTCCTCATTGAGTTGGCTCTTCACCCAGGTGGCCAAAGTCAGTAGCCAGTGGGAATATGCTATATGAGGCAGGGAACCCAAAGCTGGTGCTCTGTGACAACCGAGAGGGGTGGGATGGGGTGAGAGGTAGGAGGGAGGGGACATATGTATACCTGTGGCTGATTCATGTTGATGTATAGCAGAAACCATCACAATATTGTAAAGGAATTATCCTCCAATTAAAAATAAAATTAAAATACAGCAACAGCAACAACAAAACACGTGGAGCAGACCTGATCCAACCACATTCTGGCCAAAGCTCGCTGTCAGCAGGCTGAAGCAGAGCTTCCCAGCCCAGGTTTGCCTGAATCAGCTGAAGCAGAGCAAATGTGAGAATAAATGCTTGTTGTTGAAAGAAATAAATCAGGAAGAATCAGGCCAAGTAACACAGAGCTCAGTGAGGCAGGGAAGGGCCAGAGGTCTGGTGTCTCAACAGTAAGCGAATTCCTGGAGGGCGGGAGTTCTCTGTTCCACTCTGCATCCCCATGAGAACAGGGTCCCCTCCGGACACACCTGTTGGGGCCTCGTCTTTCCTGGAAGTGATGCTTTTGCACATTTATCCAAACATCTCCCAGGAGAGCAGGAAAGCTGGCGAGGGGGAGGGTCGACTGCAAAGGACTCGAGCTGGCAGCCCAGGGGCAGGCCGCAGGGAATGTTAGAGATCATCCCAAATCAGGGTGTCAAGCCAGGTGACCAGGCCCTGCTCACCCTCTCCACGGACCATGCTTGGCTGGAAGGGCGGCGCCAGCAGGGATGCTCTCTAATGACTGTGGACACCAGTGTGTCGGGAATCGTAATTACAGTGAACGCTGACCCTCCCCAGAGGCACCTTGGGGTCACGGAGGGGCTCTGTGGAGCAGCACTGGCCAGGCTGGCAGCCTCTGAGGACAGGACACACGTGCCGGGCCACCCTCGGAAGGGGCTTTGGAGTGAAGCCAGACACTTAATGTGAACGGAAGCAGGTGCCCCTCCAGAAATGGGGGATAGTGAACCCCACACCAGTGCTCACATCATGCTCTGAGAAGGAATATTTCCCCCTAAGTGTTTAAAGACGCATCTCTCAAAGACCCTGAGCTGTTTCTGTTATCTTTTCTTGATACATATGTCCGTTAACTGTATACATCTTGTTGTGTTGTTGTTCAGTCACTGTGTCCAACTCTTTGTGACCCCATCTCTAACCCCCAGATATCTCAGGCAAGAATAGGAGAGCAGGTTGCCATTTCCTCCTCCAGGGGATCTTCCTGACCCAGGGATTGAACCCGAGTCTCCTGCACTGGGAGGCAAATTCTTTACCACTGAGCCACCAGGGAAGTCAATAGTATAGACACACACAGCAAAATCTCAAATGTCACGCCAAAGGTTGTGCAGAGACATGGAAGCCTCTCTCCCACCCCTAAACCACCAATTTCTCTGCTCCTTTCCCCAGAGACAAATAAATACCTGTTACTGAGTTCTTGGATGACCATCTGGAGATCGCGTACGTTCCTGACAAACCTGCACATCTGCCTTCTGTTTTCCCAGGCGCAACAGACTGGGCATCATACACAATGCTGTGCATCTTGCTTTGCTACTTCACTATCTCAACAGACTTTCTCAATCAATACAGAGAGAACATCCCTGCTCTTTTCAGAGCAGTCCAGCACCACATCACAGCATGCAGGCGTCCATCACTGGCGTGACCTCATTTAAGCGCATGGAAGGACATTTGTGTTGTACCCACAGCCTTGCTATCCAAAGTCACGCTGCTGTGAATAGCCTTGCACATAGAGCACTGTCAGGCCTAAGTCCAAGGGCATCTGAAGGGCACTATTCCTGGGTCCAGGGAAGAGCATTCATTAGGCATCTACAGAGATCTGCAGATACAGAAACACACAATGCCCAATACACACCAGAGACGTTGACTGGTGCACCCACCAAACAACTGCAGGTGCCCCTTTAGAGGAGTTTTATTTGGGCAGCCATGCTAAGTAAGGCCTTGGCAGGATCCAGCAGAGAGATGGACTGACATGGGGCAGAGGCTGTGTATCCGCACCATCAAACCCACTTCTCAAACTAGCTGCCTCGGCTCTGCCACATGCTGCTGATGCAACTTCAGGTCAGTTACTTAGCCTTTCTGGGCCTCAGTTTCCTCATCTGTAAAATGGGAAAGTGATACCACATGGAGAGGAGGAAATGAGCCAGTCCAGTGAGGCACTGAATTCTGGTGCTTGGCAGAGCTAGGGCTCCAATGCTGGATGTTTATATGAATGTTGTTGTTGTTGTTGTTAAGATTATGTGCATAATCATAGGATTATGTGCCAGGTACTAGGCATGCCACAGTATCACTTATAACTTGAATTTGTTTCCTGACGTACATGCACAGTTAGTAAGTGAATCCGACTTGACAGGGGAGTACTGTCATCCAGGGAAGACTGGAATCACACCTCAAGGGAAGAACTGGAAGTGGTTCCGTGTCCGTTTCTTCCACCCTATAGAGAAGAGAATAAGCCTTGTCCCCCTCCCCTGCGAACGCTGCTCATTCTTCGTGTTTTGCTTAAACAACAGTTCTTTGGGAGGCCTCCCCATTCCCCACTTCTGGCCTCAGTCAAGGTCCTCTTCTAAAACTCTGACCACCCCTCACCTCCTCCTTCAAAGTCAGATGGAGAGTTACCTCTTAAGAGAGGTTAACAATGATAAAGATTCTAAGTTTAGCTCCTATTTCATCATCTTTATCACTTCTTACTGCACATGCTCCTGAGATTAATGCGTTTCCTTCTTCTTATGATCGTGCAGAACAAATATGATACATTCATGGGGACTTCCCTGATGGTCCAGCGATTAATAGTCTGCCTTACAATGCAGGGACGCAGGTTTGATCCCTGGTCGGGGAACTAAGAAGCCACATGCCAAGGAGCAACTCAGCCCCAGAGTCACAACTTCTGAGTCTGTGTGCTGCGAGGAAAGATCCTGCAAGACGCAACGAGGATCCTGAATGCCCAAATAAGACCCAATGCACCCAAATAAATAATTTTTTTAAAAAAAGATACACTCAGAGACATTGCCTTCTATACTGCAGCGTTGACCCATCTTCATTTCCCCCAGCATGTTTGCCAATAGTAAAATTTCTTTAATTCATATGATGCTGTTTACTTCCTTTATCTTCAGACCTAAAGTCCAAACCACTTCTCCTCTGCAGGCCGCTGCAAAGGTGCTGAAACAATGATGATCATGCCATCGACTGAACCAGGTCAAGTTCACATGCGGGACCTCATATCACAAAGAAGCGTCGGGTCAGGGGACTCCAAGTTCTCCGAGCTCCAGGGATGGCCTTCCATGCCCATCAGTTGGGAATCTGTTGCCTGATCCCCAAACATGACTCCAGTGATCACCCCTTGGTTTTGTCTATGTCTTTACCTGCAGATCAGGCTTCCCAGGTGGCTGAGTGGTGAAGAATCTGCCTGCCAGGGCAGGAGATGCAGGAGTCACAGGCTCAATCCCTGGGTCAGGAAGAGCCCCCTGGAGGAGGGCATTACAACCCACTCCCAAATCCCATGGACAGAGGAGCCTGGCGGGCTACAGTCCATGGAGTTGCAGAGTCAGACATGATTGAGCAACTGAGCACACATGCGTGCACACACACATTTGCAAGCACATGCACGCACACACACACGTGCACATGCACACACACACTCACACACGCAGTAGGGACTGACAGGAAGCCTCATGCTCCCATCCCTCGTTTTGGCATTCTGTACAGCCTTGATTAAAAAAAAAAAAAAGTTTTAGGAAACCACTTAAATAGCTACAAGTTGTCTTTCCTGAGCCCTTTTGGCATTCATTATATTTACATAATATTCCCATCTGTTTCCCATGGCAGATTCTGTGCCTGGCAGTAGAATTATTTTATAGCCTTTTGCCAGACAAATTCATTGCCTTTGCTTCCCACTTCAACTATAAATTTCTACCTCATTTTCTCAGGGACTAAATCAGCTTGGGTTGGTCTCTCAGGTCATCTATGACAGAGGGTGAAATAAAAGGGCTCTCACCATGCAAGGGAAGAATAAAATGTGTGCCGTGATTAAGGTAAAAATGATCAAGACCAAAAGACAAGCCACAACCTTCTTGACTGGGAACCACACCCTGGGTTTCACTGAGCAGAGTTATTCTGACCCAAGCAGGGAGCAAATGGACTCAACCCATCTATCTGATGGGGCAACACATCCAGGATGGCTCCCACGGTCCTTGCCTCTCATCTTTGTGTCGTCCCCTCACCGTGAGCTGGCCCATGTGACCGTAGATACATGGAAGCTTGTGAACTCTGAGATGAGTACATAAAAGGCATCAGGGTGACCCCCTTGTTCTCAGATCACTCACTCTGGGAGAAACCAGCCGCCATGTCGTGAGGACACCCAAGCATCTCTGTGGAGACTCCCACCTGGGGAAGAACCAAGGCCTCCTGCCAACAGCCAGCACCAACTCGGCAGCCATGTGAGTGCACCACTTAGAAAAAGATCCACCAGCCCTAACCAAACCCTCAGATAACTGCAGCCTGGACTGACATCTTGACCACAGCCCTAAGAGAAACTGAGCTAGAGCCACCCAGCTGAGATGCTACCAAATCCTTGACCCAGAAAAACTACATGATATCATATGTATTTATTGTGACTTGAAGACACCTAGCTTGGGGATAATTTGCTGCACAGCAATAGGTACCTAATACAGAGCATCACTTATGAAGTGAGACTTCTTATGAAGCACATTTAAGTAAGATCACCCATAAATCTCAGTGGATATGAGGAACCTGTAAGGATCAGAGAAAAGAGGGGGTAAAATGAGAGAAAATAAATACTTCTGCTCTGCTTCTATCTTAATAATAATGATGATTGTTAACAGCTAGCCTTTTTCAAACTTCCACTGGTGGTCCAGTGGTTAAGAATCTGCCTTGCAATGCAGGGGACACTGGTTCAAGCCCTGGTCCAGGAAAATCCCACATGCCGCGGAGCAACTAAGCCCTCATGCCACAACTATTGAGCCCCACACTCTAGAACCCAGAAGCCCCAACTACTGAAACCCAAGTGCTCTAGGGCCTGTGCTCTGCAACAAGAGAAGCCACCGCAATGAGAAGCCCATGCCCTGCAACTAGAGAGTAGTCCCCGCTCGCTGCAACTAAAGAAAAGCCCGTGCAGCAACAAAGACCCAGTGCAGCCAAAACTAAAATAAATAAATAATTATTAATTTAATTAATTAATAATTATTAATTAAAAACAAAACAAACTTTTTTCAGTACTTTGGGATCCATCAGCTTCTTTGCTATTTCTTTCAGCCTGATCCCACTTCACAGACTTTGCTTTTGATGTTCCTATGCCTGGAACAGTCTCCCCAGGTCTTCATACAGTTCCCTTCACCCCCATCATTCAGGTTCAGTTCATATGACACGTTCTTCCCCGACTGCCCTTGCTGAAGTGGCTGCCTCCTCCCACACTGGTCATCCTCTGCCTCTGGGCTGTACATGTTAGCTTGGCATACCTGTCCTCAGCGAGGATGCGACCTCCCCGCGGGCAGGGTCCTCACCTCTGTCACTCGCTGTTGTGAACCCCACCTGGCCCAGAAGGGGACAGAGTTATTTACTGTGTGCTGTGGGTATGCCCCTCAGTCAAACATCAGCTCAGGCACTTTACATGTATTATCGCATTTAATCCTCCAAGAGCCGGAGGGCCAGGCCCATAAAGATCTCATTTTACAGATTAAAAAAAAAAAAAAACAACCCACCGAGGTTGGTTGTACAGCCAGTAAACAGAGTCAGGACTCCAACTGTGGCCTGTCTACCTTGAAGGACTGATGCTTAACCTGCAGGCCAGGTGTCGGGCGGGGGGACATGACAGCAGATGGGGTGTGCAGAGGAAGTCATGGCGCTGTGGGGAGGCTGTCTCTAAGGTTCACAGGGCAGAGTGTGGGAGGAGGGGTCAAAATGGGCCAGAACGATGGAGATTCGGAATTTGTGCTTGTTTTGTTAGTCCTACAAATTCCATAAATCCTAACTCTGCACCTTAGAACACTGGCAGCTTAAAAGTGGTAAAATGGGTTTTATTCCTTACCCTGAAAATGAAAGTCGCTTAGATGTGTCCGACTCTGCAATCCCGTGGACCATAGCACACCAGGCTCCTCTATCCACCGAATTCTCCAGGCAAGAATACTGGAGTGGGTCGCCATCCCACTCTCCAGGGGATCTTCCCAACCTAGGGATCGAACCCAGGTCTCCCATATTACAGATTTCTTATCCTGAACTCCAACAAATACAGTAGGTATCAGTAAATGCACAGACATTTATTGAATGCCTACTGTATGCCAAACACAGCTGGAGGTATCAATCGCCAAACAGACCAAACTCCCTTCCTTCATTTGCGTCTTCTGACTTACAGTTGAAGGACGGAGGATGCGAACTAAGTAACCAAAAGAAAGAAATAACCATAAACACAAAATAGCAGCAGCTGTCCAGAGCTGCCAACAGGGAAGCAAGAAAGGCTCAGCGGCAGAAATTTCTAACAGAAATCTCTTAGTTGGTGAGCTTAGGGAGGATTTTTGGCTTAAAGCTTTGACTTTGGAAATGGGAGAAACCAGCGACAGGAGGAGGCAGAAGACCCAGCACATGCAAATGTCCTGAGGCCTGGTGGAGGGACTAATGCAGGTCAGTGTGACTAAAGAAAAGCCAGCAAGGATGACGGGGGAGGAAGGGGTCAGACAGGTGGACAGGTACAAACCACATCAGCCTTTCCATGGACAAGGCAAGGATTGGGGGACTTTATTCCAAACGTCAAGGGGTGCCATTGATATACTTGGAGATGCATTTTAAAAATCATAAATTAATAGACTTTATTTTTAAAAATAGTGGTTTTAATTTTACAAAAAACTGAGCAAAAAGTACAGAGAGGTTCTATATACCCTCTCTTCCCCCAACTCTAGGTTAACCTATTATTAGCATCTTGTAATAATGTGGTGCATTTGTTTTTGATGAACCAGTGCTGATACATCATTATTGACACGGTCATAGTCTACAGTAGGGTTCATTATTGGTGTTGTACAATACATACGTGTAATGTATAATGTACCACGTTCAATGACATGTACCCACTGTTACAATGTCACGCAGACTAGTTGCATCCTCCTAAACATTCCCTCTGTTCCAGCCACTCATCCCTCCCTGCCTCCCCCTGCCCCTAAACTCCCGCAGCTGCTGATTTTTGTATTGGCTCTATAGATTTGCCTTTTCCAAAATCTCCATAACTGGCATCACAGAGCATGTAACCTTTTTATACTGACTTCTTTCACTTTGCAAGACACATCAGGTCACTGTTTTTGTGGCTGTGGAGCGCCTTTCTTTTTATTGCTGAATCATATTCCATTGTCTGGCTATGTCATGGTTTGTTCGCCCATTTGATTTTTTTAATAAAGAGCCCATGGTGCTATGTGATCATCAGGTAATTGAGCCAGTGGGTGATTGTCCAGTCCTGTGAAGAAGGGAAGGAAGCGGATTGAGCAGAGAAGTCTAACAGTGAAGCCACTCTGTCCTCCTTTGAGCAGCAGGGCATCCTCTTCACCCCCACCCCGTCCCTCCCAAAGCTGTCCACTCGCTGGATGTGGCCACCAACAGGCGATGGGAATCAGCCTGGAAGCCCTGGGTTCTCACAGCCTCAACTGAGGATGTTGAAAGCCTGACTTCACATGGCCTCTCAGGGAATGACAAGACAATGAAAAATAAAAATACGACAGGGACGCCTCTTGATGAAATCATCCTCAAAACCATTGCCACATTTGAAAATAGCATCCAGTCAGTTCTTCCACGCTGGTTCCCAGGCCATAGTCATGTCTCACTGGAAACCCAGCCGCCGGGACTTTGAAGATGCTCCTGCAAATCCAGAGGCTGATTCAGAGCTGGGCTTGTTGACTGTGTGTGAGCATGTTTCCAGACAGGCCACCAGAAGCCCGCATTGTCTGAGGATCCCTTCAAACGTAGGCAATAAATCAAACTTCTCCAGCGCACACTGGCCAAAGGCGCAGCCTGTTTTGCTCTTGGTGTTAAGTAGCTCTGTTTAGATCAAGGGCAGCTTAAAGAGGGCGGGAGCAGAGGCAGGCTTTTCTGTGGCTCAATCCATTTTTTTCAGCTCAGGGTTTGCCACCCAGGCTGGCAAGCAGGGCAGGAACCATTGATTTGCAGATGACAGACAGACTCAGAAGATAGGGAACGGGGAGAGACAGACCAGTTTGTCAGTGCTTCCATCTTGCAGACCTCACTTGGGGTGATAGCGCATCACAGCTTAGTGGGGGCTGACTCCAAGGCAGGGAGTAGATCAGGCTAGTGACGGCCCCTCTCCGAGCCTTGGTTCTCTAGTCTGTGAAGTGTGAAAGATTCTTCAACCGTTCACACTGCAGCCTGTAGGTTTGTGCACTGCACAGCCTGCACAACTGTCCGTGACTTGCTCATTTGTGTGTCTCACTCACCATCAGTGACTTCTCCCTAAAAATCGGATTTCCTGGAGGAAATGCTCAGGTTACAACAGAAAGTGAAATGGAACTGAAAACTAAAAAAGCTTACGTGCGAGCGTGCTAAGTCACCTCAGTTGTGTTAGATTCTTTGTGACTCCGTGGACCGTAGCCCACCAGGCTCCTCTGTCCGTGGTATTCTCCAAGCAAGAATACTGGAATGGGTTTCCATGCCTTCCTCCCTGATCTTCCCGACCCAGGGATTGAACCTGTGTCTCTTATGTCTCCTGCACTGGCAGGCAGGTTCTTTACTGCAAGCGCCACCTGGGAAGCCCAGAAAAGTCTTAACTTATTTTAAAATGTATGTATACACATGCACTGGAAAAATAAGACTGGAAGGAAAGATATCAACCTTTTTATAGTAATAACCTTGAAATGACAAATTTAGTTATGATATTGGTTTTGGTTTTTTTTTTCATTTTTTTCAAAATCACATCTTTGGGGTATAGCCAACTGACAACAGCAAAGGGACTCAGCCAAATATATACATCAGCAGATTTTCTATAAGATACATGCAGTGTTTATAATGAAATAACATATTTGGTTGGAAAATGGAGATAATACATTTGTCTTTTCTTTTTTCAAAACCAGTGGGTTGATTCCCATGGCATTTTTCAATACCAATGAGTTGACAAAAAACCCTTTAGGATCTTCATATTAATTTTGCTTCTCAAGGACAGTGCTCATGATCAGTCACTTCAGTCGTGTCTGCACAGTGAGAAATAATAAAATAGCCCACGCCTCTGTTTCTCACATGTAAGAACACACACAAACACGCACACACACACACACACACACACACACACTGTACTAAATAAGCCTTCTTCACAAGATGATTTATGGAGCTTGGTCAAATGAGATTCTGCAAGACAAATCTGATTTGTCCAGTAGTGTTAAACATCCTTTCATGTATGGATTCTCAAGGCAAATTTAAGAACAAAAAGCCTCCTGGTTCTTCAGAGGAGATCACCTCTCCATTTGTAGAGAATTAGAAATTCTCCTATTAAAAATTCCATGTAAATGGTTCAACTTTCCTAAAATTCAATTGGCCATTGAATGAATAAAATACCCATGTTTGGACTATCTCAAAACCAGTTGCTATTTCCTGTAGGGTGTCCCCCGTCTGTAATGTTCTGGGGCAATTCTTCTTAAAGAGCTATTATCTGTTCATCAACAACCACTTTTCAAGTCTGTTGGAAAAGCTCTCTTTATATCTTATATGTAATAGTATCCTTCAGTCAGGAAGCTGGTCATTGGAAAAAAAGAAAGAAAAAGCTTAAATTTCCCGAAAGCCCCCTTTTCTTGGTTAAGTGAAATTAGTAACGTAATATTAAGTGTAATGTAACACTAATTGTAATTAAGTGTAATTGATATTAAAACGTTAAGTACTCACACACACAAATGCCAACCACATGGAATATAACGTTAGCTATATTATTAATGCTCATCCTCTTGCTTAATGAGCTGTTTTCTGAAGTAGGATCCCTTAAAAAGCATCATCACATATAGACCAATATCATAAAGTAGAGCTTCAGCTCTGTTTATGCTTGGGAGACATAAGGATACTCCTCCTGGAACTTTCTAGAATAGCAGCGATTTTGTCCCCCAGGGACATCTGTCTGCAGACAATTTGGGTTGTCATGGGTTTGGGGGCGGGGGGAGGTAAGGATTGGTTTCCACTGGCATCTAGTAGCTAGTGGCCAGGGATGCTGCTAAACATCCAAAAATGCTCAAGACAGCCTCATAACAAAGAACTATCTGGTCCATATGTCAGTCTTGCTGAGGATGAGAAATCATGTCCTAGAACAAATGAAAATTAACATTGCAAAAGCCATTAAAATATTCACAATTTGACTGCCAGCATGTCAAATTTCCTGCAAAAATAGTCAAATACGCTTGAAAAACATCAGAAATGACAACTAATCTGTTTTGTGGGTGGTCAAGTGAGCACTGAAGAGTTGATGCTTTTGAACTGTGGTGTTGGAGAAGACAAGTCTTGAGAGTCCCTTGGACTGCAAGGAGATCCAACTAGTCCATTCTGAAGGAGATCAGCCCTGGGATTTCTTTGGAAGGAATGATGCTAAAGCTGAAATTCCAGTACTTTGGCCACCTCATGCGAAGAGTTGACTCATTGGAAAAGACTCTGATGCTGGGAGGGATTGGGGGCAGGAGGAGAAGGGGACGACAGAGGATGAGATGGCTGGATGGCATCACTGACTCAATGGATGTGAGTTTGAGTGAACTCCGGGAGTTAGTGATGGACAGGGCCTGGCGTGCTGCGATTCATGGGGTCACAAAGAGTCAGACACGACTGAGCGACTGAACTGAACTGAACTGAACTGAAGTGTGCTTTGGGAACTCCTTTTAGCATTGCTTGTTTGTGTGCTTAGTCACTTAGGCCCGTCCAAATCTTTGTAATCCAACGGACTGTAGCCCACCAGGCTCCTCTGTCCATAGGATTTCCCAGGCAAGAATACTGGAGAGGTTTACCATTTCCTCCTCCAGGGGATCTTCCTGACCCAGGGATCGAACTGTGTCTCTTGCAGCTCCTCCACTGGAGGAGAATCCCATGGACCGAGGAGCCTGGCAGGCTACAGTCCAAGGGTTCACAAAGAGTCAGACATGACTGAGCAACTCAGCACACGACAAGAACACTCTGTCAAGTCAGAGCATCTTATGCAGCCCCGGTCCCAGAGGTACCACCTGAATCAGAGCCCCCAGGGTGGGCTGAAATCCCACAAAAGTTAACAAGCCCTGCAGGTGATTCAGACATGGGCTAAAAGCCTGAGACCCCCTGGTCTACAATACCTCTAAGTGTCTTTTATTTTTCAGCCCAGATTTCATGGACTAGTGACATACCTATGCCTCAGTTTCCTTGCCTGTAAAGCAGAATTAACAGCATCCACCTAGGAGAGTTATTAAGAAAATACAGTAAATGTTCATGTATCAAGCCCTTCCACAGGGCATGGCTCATAGTAAGTGCTCAATCAACATGGAGGCTTTAATAAATATCATCCCAAGAGCCTTTGACAGAAAATCAACTACCAGCTTCAGAAGGGGCTGATTTGCAAATAGTGCTCTCAGCCCCTCTCCTTTCATCGCATCCCTCTCCTCTCCTCCAGCATGTGTTCATCCTCTTATTATCTTTCAGCCAGGACTCAGGCCATCCCTCGAAGTCCAGCCCCCAGGGTACATCCCACTCCTGTCATTTCCTTTCTATTCCTCCTTAAAGTAAATCTTCAAAACAAAACATCCTCACAGTGGAAACAACCCAAAGGCCCATGAAGGGATGAGTGGATAAACAGAATAGGGTCCATCCACACAATGGAATATTAGTCATTCCTTGAAAAGTAGGAAATTCCAACACCTGCGGCTACAACAGGGATGAACCTTGAGGACATTATGCTACATGAGATAGGCCAGTCGCAGAGAGACACTTATTGTTCAATTCCACTCATATGAGATTCCAAGAGTAGTCAAATTTACAGATACAGAAAGTACAGCAGTAGGGTACCAGTGTCTGGGTTGGATGGGGTGGGGGACTGTTGTTTAATGAAGGCAGAGTTTCAGTTCTGCAAGATGAAAAGAGTTCTGGAGATTGGTTGCCCAACAATTTGACTGTATTTGACACTGCAGAACTCAACACTTAAAAATAGCTCAGATGGTCAATTTTATATGTTGTGTATTTAACCACAAATAAAAATAAAGTTAAAAACAACCTTCCCACCAAATGCAAGCCCGTGGCCAGCAGCACACTGGCCGGGTAGCTTTATGTGGGTGCAGGTGGGGTCCTGGGATGAATCCTGATTTCCCCACCAGTCTCTGGCCTCCTATGGGCAGCCTGGGGCCCCCAAAGGGAAATAGGACATAGTAAGGTCTAGAGATGAGGCTGAAGCCTGCCCCCCCAAAAAGGGAGAGGAGCTTGCAGGTGGAGACAGAGGACCTTAGTAAAAGGCAGGCACTTAGGGAGCAGCTCGGGGAAGAAGCTTCTCTGGGCTCCTTTGAGAGTTTGCCTGGGACTAATGGGGTTCCCAGGACATGGACTTTCAATCCAAAACCTGGCAGAAAAGTCCCAGGAACACTGCGACAGCATGTCACCCTACTTGCTCAAGGTCACACTTTTTTCTGGGGAAAGACTTGAGCCCAGTCTCCACCCTGCCTCCCTCCACCCTCCACCCCATAGGACTTTCAGCCCCCAGATGGAAGGCAATTCCAAAGAGAGGAACTGTGGTGGAGGCAGTTAACATGTGTTACCCAATCTCCACTATCATTATCCTGAGAAACATCTCTGTGATCCTTGCTCAGCCTTGGGCCCTTGTTCCCTTCATTTGCTGATACAGTTCTTTTAAACCCACTTCTCAACATTAATAGGGGCTTCCCAGGTGGCACTGGTGATAAAGAACCTGCCCGCCAATGCGTGAGACACAGAGACACATGTTCAACCCCTGGGTTGGGAAGATCCCCTGGAGAAGGGCATGGCAACCTGCTCCAGTATTCTTGCCTGGAGAATCCCATGGACAGAGAAGCCTGGCAGGCTACAGTTCATGGGGTCTCAAAGAATCAGACATGACTGAAGTGACTTAGCACGCACACATGTACAACAATAAGAAATTCAGCCTTGCCCATTAAAATAGACGACTGATGAAAAAGTGAGCATCTGTGTAGCCTCTCCCCAGGATGAGGATGGCCATCCCTCATTGTGTGGACACTACGGACAGCTCCCATCACCATCAGGCCCCAGTAAAAAGTCCAGAGAAGGAGTAACGTGAAGCTATGATCTCAGAAACATCCTGGAAATTGATCTGATAAGAGAGAGTCCTAGGGACTTCCCTGGTGGTCAGGAGGTTAAAAATCCACGCTTCTACTGCTGGGGGTGCAGTTTTGATCCCTGATGGAGGAACTAAGATCCTGCATACTGCATGGTGTGGATAAAAGAAAGAAAAAAAATTGTTTTAAAAAAGGAACGAGTCCTAGAGGGTCCTGGGAGCAGTGATACTAGACAGGCAGAGGGAGGGTTGGGTGGGGATGAGTGGAGGAGTGGGGAGGCCTGACCTCAGGGCAGGGGGCTGGCGGACACGAGAGAGCTGGAGAGGGGTAATAGGAGGGAGATGAGGGCGGAGGGCCCTGGGTAGTTGCTGAGCAGTGGGGTTCCAAGGGTCAGGGGTGCACCCTGGTGGGGGCAGGGACCTTTTCCTTGGGGATAAACAGTGCGTTTCATTGCCAAGACAAGGGCTTCTGTGTGTGTGTGTGCATGTGTGTGCGCGTGTGTATGTGTGTGTGTCACACACTCAGCCTGCATCAGCAACAAGCACAACATCCCCCGCCCTCCTGTCGCACTGCGGGACCAACCAGGCGATTCCAAATAGTGCCAAAAGGGGAACAAGAAGGGAGGGGCGGCCCTGGGGGCGCCTCCATCTGAGATCCAGGACAGAAGAAAGCCCCTGAGTAGCTGACTTTTGAGCTGAGACCTGAAGGATGATGAATGGGTCCAATTAGAGCAAGAAGGGATAGCAATGCTCCAGGCAAGGGTTCAGCAGCACAGAGGCTGAGCCGGGACCCTGGGGGCAGAGGCCTGACATAGAGGAGGGAAGCGGCAGGGTCCTACAGAAGGCGAGGCTGGGGTTCAAGCAGGACTGGCAACAGGATTCAAGTCATCCAGAGCAAAATGAAAATGAGGGCCCTTTGGGCAAAACTTATTAAGAATTTAAGTCAGAGGTGAGGAAGCATGAGAATTAGGCTCCTCGTCCACGTGAGCACTGGCCAGAGCACTGTCCAGGTTGCTTGTCCGTGAAGCCAGCTCTAGGTACAGATCCTCAGGGTCTTGCCCGCTCAGGAGCGTGGACTTGACCTGGCTTTTAAACCAGGAGGGCTTCCTGGAGGCTGCAGCTTTTGTAGGGTGAGAGGCAGTGGTAACCTTGACTTTGACCTCAAGCCTGCTGCACAGGTGGTATCATTGGACAAGTCAGTGAGTCTCTGACCCCACTCTTATCCACACGGCATCCTGAGGACCAGGGTTCCATGGGGCCCACTTTGAGAAACCCGAGTTCGGCACATCAGTGCTATGAAATCCCTTAAAGAGTAACACTCTCTCATGTCAGACAGGGGGAAACTGAGGCCCAGAGAGGGGCCAACGGCCCACTGAGGGCACACAAGCTGTGACAGAGGTGGGAGCAGAGGGATGGCCTTCTGGGCCTCCAGGTGGGGTTCTTTACTGAGTCCAAAGCCAGTGCCCATAGAGCATGGGCAGTCACAGGGCCCAGAAACCAGCCAGGTGGCCTCAGATGTCACACTGGGTGGACCGAGAGTTCAGTGTGGGGGAGGAGAGGCAGTGGGCGAATGTCTGAGCTTCGGGACTTTTGAGAACAGACAGATGCATGCGTTCCATTCAGACAGCGGCTCCAGCCCGCTGCTTCCGAATGAGCCTGGGTGTGTAATTTAAATCTTATTAAATCATGAATCTGGGTCAGTGGTAATTTATAGATTACCTTCATTAACTGGATAAAAATAATCACCAACTCAACAGTGAGTCATAACAGCAATTAAAAAAAAAAAAAAGCTACAGCTTAGCGCCGGTTGGGGTGTGGGGGACATGTCTCCAATTATTTCCCGAAGATTCTGGAGACTGGCAAAAATCAACACACGTTTGGCCTGAGACAACTCCCCTTTTTTCTCCCCTTAATTTTTAAGCCTTTGGGAGAAATTTAATCCACATGTTTCGGATTTGTTTACATTTAAACCATCAAAACAGTGTTTGTAAGAAGCATTTGATGTCCAAGAGCTGTTTTTTCCCCTTCTTTTTTTTAAAGGCCTTTGGTCTTTGAACCAGGAAGCTGTCTTCTGCTGAGATTAAATGAGGCCATGTCTATAGGAATGCTGAGAGTAGGATGGGCCCCCTCCCACCTCCCTACCTGCCCTTCTGCCCTGGGGGTCTGCCAGTGTCCCAGGGAATCCTCCTCAACCCTCGGGAAGCTCTGAGGGTGGTAAGGAAGCCTCAGAGGAGTGGGTCTCCATCAGGCTCGGGTCCTGCATGTAAGAACAGCAGCTTGAGTTTAGTAAGCATCTGCTAAGTGCCATTGTACAGGAGACAGGGATCAAGACCATCCCCATGGAAAAGAAATGCAAAAAAGCAAAATGGCTGTCTGGGGAGGCCTTACAAATAACTGTGAAAAGAAGAGAAGCGAAAAGCAAGGAGAAAAGGAAAGATATAAGCATCTGAATGCAGAGTTCCAAAGAATAGCAAGAAGAGATAAGAAAGCCTTCCTCAGCGATCAATGCAAAGAAATAGAGGAAAACAACAGAATGGGAAAGACTAGAGATCTCTTCAAGAAAATTAGAGATACCAAGGGAACATTTCATGCAAAGATGGGCTCGATAAAGGACAGAAATGGTATGGACCTAACAGAAGCAGAAGATATTAAGAAGAGGTGGCAAGAATGCACAGAAGAACTGTACAAAAAATATCTTCATGACCAAGATAATCACGATGGTGTGATCACTCACCTAGAGCCCGATATCCTAGAATGTGAAGTCAAGTGCGCCTTTAGAAAGCATCACTATGAACAAAGCTAGTGGAGGTGATGGAATTCCAGTTGAGCTATTTCAAATCCTGAAAGATGATGCTGTGAAAGTGCTGCACTCAATATGCCAGCAAATTTGGAAAACTCAGCAGTGGCCACAGGACTGGAAAAGGTCAGTTTTCATTCCAATCCCAAAGAAAGGCAATGCCAAAGAATGCTCAAACTACCGCACAATTGCACTCATCTCACACACTAGTAAAGTAATGCTCAAAATTCTCCAAGCCAGGCTTCAGCAATACGCAAACCGTGAACTTCCAGATGTTCAAGCTGGTTTTAGAAAAGGCAGAGGAACCAGAGATCAAATTGCCAACATCCAATGGATCATGGAAAAAGCAAGAGAGTTCCAGAAAAACATCTATTTCTGCTTTATTGACTATGCCAAAGCCTTTGACTGTGTGGATCACAATAAACTGTGAAAAATTCTGAAAGAGATGGGAATACCAGACCACCTGACCTGCCTCTTGAGAAACCTGTATGCAGGTCAGGAAGCAACAGTTAGAACTGGACATGGAACAACAGACTGGTTCCATATAGGAAAAGGAGTACGTCAAGGCTGTATATTGTCACCCTGCTTATTTAACTTATATGCAGAGTACATCATGAGAAACACTGGACTGGAAGAAGCACAAGCTGGAATCAAGATTGCCGGGAGAAATATCAATAACCTCAGATATGCAGATGACACCACCCTTATGGCAGAAAGTGAAGAGGAACTAAAAGGCCTCTTGATGAAAGTGAAAGAGGAGAGTGAAAAAGTTGGCTTAAAACTCAACATTCAGAAAATGAAGATCATGGCATCTGGTCCCATCACTTCATGGGAAATAGATGGGGAAACAGTGGAAACAGTGTCAGACTTTAATTTTTTGGGCTCCAAAATCACTGTAGACGGTGATTGCAGCCATGAAATTAAAAGACACTTACTCCTTGGAAGGAAAGTTATGACCAACCTAGATAGCATATTCAAAAGCAGAAACATTACTTTGCCAACAAAGGTCCATCTAGTCAAGGCTATGGTTTTTCCAGTAGTCATGTATGGATGTGAGAGTTGGACTGTGAAGAAAGCTGAGCGCCGAAGAATTGATGCTTTTGAACTGTGGGGTTGGAGAAGACTCTTGAGAGTCCCTTGGACTGCAAAGAGATCCAACCAGCCCATTCTAAAGGAGATCAGTCCTGGGATTTCTTTGGAAGGACTGATGCTGAAGCTGAAACTCCAGTACTTTGGCCACCTCATGCAAAGAGTTGACTCATTGGAAAAGACTCTGAGGCTGGGAGGGATTGGGGGCAGGAGGAGAAGGGGACGACAGAGGATGAGATGACTGGATGGTATCACCGACTTGATGGATGTGAGTTTGAGTGAACTCCGGGAGTTGGTGATGGACAGGGAGGCCTGGCATGCTGCAATTCATGGGGTCGAAAAGAGTCGGACATGACTGAGCAGCTGAACTGAACTGAACTAAGTGCCAGGCTCAATACTGATCCAATACTTTGGCCACCTGATACAAAGAGCCGACTCACTGGAAAAGACCCTGATGCTGGAAAATATTGAGGTCGGGAGGAGAAAGGGGCAACAGAGAATGAGATTGTTGGATGGCATCACCGACCCAATGGAGATAAGTTTCACTGAGGCTCTGGGAAGGACAGGGAAACCTGGTGTATTGCAGTCCAGAGGGTCAAAAAGACTCAGAATATGACTGATTGACTGAACAACAAAATCAGCTCAATGAGATAGCTTCCCTTACCATGCCCATTTTAGAGATGGGAAACTGAGTTCATTAGGGACTAAGCCCTTGAACACAAAGCTAGAGAGGATGGGGACTTCACTGGTCCAGTGGTTAAGGATCCACCTTCCAAAGCAGGGGATGTGGATTTGATCCCTGGTTGGGGAACTTAGATCCCATATGCCTCTGGGCAACTAAGCCCATGCACTGCAACTATCTGAGCCCACTCAGTCTAGAGTCCATGCTCCAGGAGAAGCCTGGGCCGCACAACAAAGACTAGCATGACCAACCAACAAAACAAACAAAGCTAGAGGGTGGCCAGAACAGGAGGTAGAGATCTCAAGTGTATCTGGAGCTCAGAATACGTTAAAGGTGACACAAGGGTTGGGATAAAGGATGTAAAGTGTTTCAAAGGTATCACCTGCTCTACACACAATGATGGGTTAACATCACCCCAGTGAATGGCCTTCCCAGGTGGCTCAGTGGTAAAGAATCCGCTTGCAATTTAGGAAACGCAAGAGATTCGGGTTCTATCCCTGGGTCAGGAAGATCCCCTGGAGGAGGGCATGGCAACCCACTCCAGTATTCTTCCCTGGGAAATCCCATGGACAGAGAAGCCTGGCAGGCTACAGTCCATGGGGCCACAAAGAGCTGGACACATCTGAGCACCGTCAGCACCGCAGTGAAGCGCTGGCCATGCCCCCTCCTGTCCTGTTCCTGCTCCCTCCCTCCCACTCATCCTTCTCCCTCTCTTTTTTTTTTCTTCTTGGCTGCATTTATGGATTCAGATGGCTTTCCTCTGACCTTTTTTGGTGTCCCACCCTTTTCCTCCATTTATTTCTACATAATTGTAGTCACTCTGCATGTACAATTTTACATGCTTCTTTCAGCCACTTAACCTTATCACTCAGGATCTTTCCACACCATCAAAAATGTTTCCTAAGTGTCCTTTTAGTGGCTGCACATCATTCCTTCTCCCCACAGTCCCTCCTGACATATCTTACACTACTCTGCCCTTTGGGTGAATGTTGGTTTGTTTCCCTATTTTTGTTCTTTTGCTGTGACTAACACCCCATGGACATCTTTGTGCACAGAATCTGAAGAACGTGTTTGGCTTCAGTTTTTATTCTAATGCAGGACCTCTGCGGACACTTTCCAGACTGATAAAAGAGTAAAAATAATTAACACTTACTGAGCATTTGCCAGGTGCCAGGCACCGAGCTGAGGTCTCACATTTATTACTTTATTTAATCTTCATGTAAATGTGGCCAGAAGCCCCGTTTCATGGATGAGAAAGCAGAGGCTCAGGGGCAGAAGTAACCTACCAGGATGCAAACCACATTGCCCGCAGCCACCAACTGTTTCCTGATGCGGCCATAACAAATTACTGCAATCTTGGTGGTTTTAAGGGCTTCCCTCTTGTGCAGCTGGTAAAGAATCTGCCTGCAATGCAGTAGACAGGGTTCAATTCCTGCGTCGGAAAGATCCCCTGGAGAAGGAACTGGCAACCCACTCCAGTATTCTTGCCTAGAGAATCCCCTTTGAGAGAGGAGCCTGGCAGTCTACAGTCCATGGGGTCACAAGAGTCAGGACACGACTTAGCGACTAAACCACCACCGCAAAAACCAGTGTAGTAGTGGTTTTAAAGCAACGGAAGATTTAGTCTCTCTCAGTTTTGGAGGCCAGAAGTTCAACATTAAGGTGTCGGCAGGATCGGTTCCTCCCAGAGTCCCTAAGAGAGAACGCATCCCTTGCCCCTTTCTCGCTGCTGATGGTTCTGGCTTCCCAGACTTAGAGATACATCACTCCAATCTCTGACTCCATCATCACATGCCTTTCACTCAGTGTCTCTCTGCTTTTTCTTCTTTTCTCTCTCTGATGGGGACACCTGTCACTGGATTCAGGACCACTCCAGTTCAGGATGATCTCACTTTGAGGTTTTTAAACATGATTACAACTACAAAGACCTCTATTCCAATCAAGGTCCCAATCTGAGGTCCTGGGTACCAATTTTGTGAGGTACCTTTGAATACACAGAAGCTATATGGTTCCAAAGGGGGTCTCTTGGAGGAGGGGACAGTTTGGCCAAGACCTGAAGAATGAGGGGGTCCTGGCTGCAGGACCAGCTTAGCCTGTATGTTCCTGCTATCCAGGATATGCAAATAGTGTAACAGAATTCACTGATTTTCCACTGATGGACTTTTAGGTTATTTACAACTTCTCAAGGTTCAAAACCACTCCTATCCCAAATCTGTTTGCCCATCTGTAATTCTTTCCTTGCAACCAATTTCCTCGGGTGGATAAATAAGCATCCCTCAAAGACTTCTGCTGTAAACTTTTCTGCAAGGCGGCAGTGGGGATAAGCAGGTGGTCTGGTTCACACTTACAGGATGCTTGACCTTAGCCAAAACCAAAGCATAGTGACTGGTCCCCAGCACTGGGGTGACACCAAGGTGACATCAGGACAACTGTATGCTCCGTGTTAACCAACTTCAGAAACTGGAAAGCTCTTTCATCTTTGCCAGTTGAATCGCAAGACTGACAATGATTTTAATTGGTATGTATCAATGGATCTCTCAGGCTTCCCAGGTGGCACTAGTGGTAAGGAACCCTCCTATCAATGCAGGAGACATAAGAGACACAGGTTTGATCCCTGTGTTGTGAAGATCCTCTGGAGGAGGTCATGGCAACTCATTTCAGTATTCTTGCCTGGAGAATCCCATGGACAAAGGAGCCTGGAGGGCTACAGTCCATGGGGTCACAAAGAGTCAGACATGACTGAAGCGACTTAGCAGGCATCAAGGGATCTCTATCAGTCATGTGGTAAATCAATAATTTGCTGGCTGGGAAGGTGGGGGTCTCATGTAAGCTGTGAATCAGCAAGTGACAGAGGCTGGCGTAACTGTATCCCCAGGAAGCAAAAGTTCAAAAATCTCATCTTAAAAAAATCCAGACTGTTACACTGCCACATTCACTGACTGAACGGTGAATATATAGACATATAAGACATATCTACATCTTTATAGACATAGGTATGCAAGGTGTATCTATATCTTAGGCAACCGAAAGACGACTGGTTTACAGGCTGAGCTGCCCAAATGGATACTGTGAGGATTTGCTGCCTGGTTCAGTCAAAGTGCTCTCAAGGAGTTTTTCATAAGAATGTAGTAGACTTAATGAACAAAAACAATGTCAGCTTCCTGCCTCACACGATGTGCTAAAATTTATTCCTAGTGAACCAAAGATTAATGTTAAGTAAGGTATGAATATATGAAATAATGAATCTAAAAGAACTGAAGAGGGAACTTCCCTGGTGGTCCAGTGATTAGGAATCTGCCTTACAATGCAAGGGACATGGGTTTGATCTCTGGTTTGGGAACTAAGATCCCACATGTCCAGAGTAACTAAGTCTGAGTGCCACAACAAGAGAGTCTGAGCTCGCCAACGAAAGATCCCACACGCTGCAACTAAGACACAACACAGCCAAATAAATATATTAATTAATTAAAGAGCTGGAGAAATAAGTATGAATTAATGTTTTATAATCTTGGAAGTGGAAAGAATCTTTTGAGGCATGGCATGTAAAGTGAAATGATAAAAAAACTATTTTAACTACCTAAAAATTAAAATAAAAACTCTGAACAGCAAATGAAACATTATAAACAGGTTGGAAAATAACAAAATTGGCTTCCTTGGTGGCTCAGACAGTAAACAATCTGCCTGCAATGTGGGAGACCCAGGTTCAATCCTTGGGTCAGGAAGATCCCCTGGAGAAGGGAATGGCTCCCCACTCCAGTATTCTTGCCTGGAGAATTCCATGGACAGAGGGGCCTGGCGGGCTACAGTCCATGGTGTCTCAAAGAGTCAGAATGACTGAGTGACTAACACTTTCACTTTCAAGGAAAATATGCAAAATGTGACAAATATATATGGCGTATGACCTTAGTATATAAAGAATAATTGCTAATCAATAAGAAAAAATGTCAAATACACCAGTACCATATTTACAGGCAAATACCTAAACGATAAATACAAATGACAAATATGAAATTCTAACCACTTCATTTAGTGTGGTGCCTGCCACATCATAGATGTTTGGTATAATGATTGTTTGATGCCTGAACCTGCCCTGGGTCGCATAACAATAGCTCACTAAGCCCTTAATGGGGGATGCAAAGAGTTGGAACAAGCACAGAACTCAGCTGTCTCCAGCCACTGAGGAAGTTCCTGCTACTTATGAGCTGTGTGACTTTAGCCGAGTGGTTCAGCTTCTCTTTGCCTGAGAAGTTGAGAAAATGGGATAAGTGAGGACAGGATTAATGCCAACTTCATGGGACTGTTGCAAGCGCGAAACAAGTTAATACACGTAAAGTACTAAGAGCAGCGCCTGGCTCATCATGAAGGCTCAACAACATGCTCCAAACTTCAGAAATAATGTTAGGAACGGAAGCTAGGAAACGCCCACCGTTCATGGATCTGTTCATTCAACACCTACGTAGTCAGTGCCTAGTACGTGTCAGGCCTTAGCAGAGTCCTGATGGATGCTCATTTACTGTTAAAACAGACGCTGAAGCCATCACAGTAAAGGACAGATGATCCATTAGAAGGGGAAACACCTGGCTGGTGGAGGGATCCCAGACTCAGGGCCTGACACAGGCTCAGCAGCCACAGGCAGCTTCCCGGAGGAGGCAGTTTTCAAGCTCAGCCTGGAGAGATGAGTGGGGGTTTTCCAAGAGAGCATTATTCCAGACAGAAGAAGCAGTCAATTCAAACTCAAATGTGCAGGAGATGTAAAGTCATTTCAGTCCATATTTTCTTACAGTGTTGCTCTGTCACTAAGACGGTGGGCTTGGGAGCAAGTCTGCCCTGAGTTACACTGGCGGGGGTGGTCTGCCAAACTTGTGTGTGTGTATGTGTGTGCGTGTGTGTGACTCTGCATCTACAGAATGAGGATAAATGTGGCGTGGGAGTTCGGTAATTTCAGGTGTGTGAGACACAACCTGAAGCCTGCTGTGTCGGGAAGGCACTAGGCAGGCCCTTCAGCCAGAAATCCAACTCTTGGATGGGATTTTCAACTGGTCACACAACTGATGCTTAAAGGCCGCTGCTCAAGAGTTACGACTTCGGGCAGCTAGAAGCCAGCCCTCCCAGATCATCTTCAGGATGATTCTCGTTCAGATTTCTCAATGTTGGCATTTGGAGCCAGACAATTCTTTACTATGGTTGGGGGGGGAGGTCTGTCTTGTGCACTGTAGGTGTTCAACAGCATGCCTGACCTCTACCCACCAGCTGCCAACAACAATCGCCCTCTGGAACAGGCCATTGCCTCCCACCACCCTGTCTTGATCATGGAAAATGTCCCCAGACATTTCCAAATGTCCCTTAGAGGACAAGCTCACTCCATTGAGAATGACTGTTCCAGGTCAATGAGGATCTTCTGGGAACAGCCCAACCGGGCAGAGTAGTCCCTTCCCCAATGGGAAAAACAGCTACACTCCACTGGGGTCCACAGGCCAAATTCCAGCCTTGAGTGTGTTTTGTTTGAGCCAGGGAATATTGTAAATCTTGATGAGCTGACAATGATCTTAAAAATCAGGAAATTTCATAGACACATGCTATGCATGCCTACTGGAGAAGGCAATGGCAACCCACTCCAGTACTCTTGCCTGGAAAATCCCATGGATGGAGGAGCCTGGTAGACTGCAGTCCATGGGGTCGCTAAGAGTCGGACACGACTGAGCGACTTCACTTTTCACTTTCCTGCATTGGAGAAGGAAATGGCAACCCACTCCAGTGTTCTTGCCTGGAGAATCCCAGGGACGGGGGAGCCTGGTGGACTGCCGTCTATAGGGTCGCACAGAGTCGGACACGACTGAAGTGACTTAGCAACAGCATGCATGCCTACATGCTAAATCACTTCAGTCATGTCTGACTCTTTGCTACCCTATGGACTGTAGCCCGCCAGGCTTCTGTGTCCCTTGAATTCTCCAGGCAAGAATATTGGAGTGGGTTGTCACACCCTCCTCCAGGGGATCTTCCCGACCCAGGGATTGAACCCATGTCTCTTATGTCTCCTGCATTGGCAAGGGAATTCTTTACCACTAGCGCCACCTGGAAAGCCCACACACTGCTATATATATTAATACAATAGATAACCAAGATTCAGCAGGCAGCAGGCAGCAAGTGTGGAGAACTGAGTTGTATCTTCCTCTTTCAGCTGGACACAGGCTTCCTGTTTGCCACGTTCCCACTACTCTCTATTGCACCCTGAATTCTGAGGACCAAAGTCAGTTTCCATCTATCCCATTCCATTTTCACAACCCTGCTGGACCCTGATGCTGTTGGAATTTGGGGCTCTTGATCTAATGTGTTTGCATGTACACACACACACATGCACACACATACACGCACCAACACACACATATACACGAATGTGTACGCATGTATACACGTGCACAAATGTGCAGGTATATATGCATGTACACACATATACACACATGTGTACACCACACAGATACATACAAACATGCAGGCAGGCACGCAGACACACAGACCCCTGTCACTCACCTACTCTCACGGGCTGCAGCCCAGGGCACCCCGCGTGCCTGGTGTGCACACCTGGTTGTGAACCTCTGCACTTTGAAGTGCTGCCTTCCTCCCCACGGGGACTCTTGGGGTGTCACTCGGATTGATGGATGGCATAGCCCAGCTCTCAAAAACTGCCACATGTGTTTATTACGGCGATGAGTGTGGGCCAGCCCGCTTCTGGCTTGTGTAAGTGTCAACTGGTGACAACATGTGCTTCGCAGAAGGCAGATGTCAAAGCAGCCGGGGAAGCTGAGCGCGTGCATGGGGACCACCCAGGGGCAGCGCGCACACAGCCCAGCTCTGGTCACACACTGCTTCCCTGGCCTTTGGCGAGAGAATTAAAGGACATGAAGAGTGACACTGGCCACCAGGACAGGTCTGATGTGAAGACTGAAGCCACTCAGGACAGTGCCATCAGTTGCCAGACGTTGCCCTGGGGCCCGCTTCACCTGGGAGTGTCCACAGGCCACAGAGCCAGTTTCATTCGGTTCTCTCCCAAAGACCTCCACCCCCTGGAGATCACAAGCTCAGTCACCACCAGTGGGGCAGCACGATTTCTTCACCTCTGAATAGTGATCCTTCCACACTGAGTTCCGATGCGGTACCGAGCACTCTGTAGTCACTTCAAAGACATGAGTTTCTCATCCCCATTTTGTTGATGCTCTGAAGGCTGCATCAGCTGCTAAGACGTGTCTGACACTGAGTCTGCACTGAGCATAATTTCACAGACATCCTATCATTCCAGCTCTTCCACAGTCTGATGAAAGAGGTTTTAGTATTGTTCCCATTTTATAACTAAAGAAACTTGAGGCTCACAATCTTTCTTCTCCTTATTTTCCTGTCTCTCTTCTCCTTCTCCTCTTCTTCCTCGTCACTTCAGGCTAAGGTCTACCAAGCCCTCATATATGCCAGGCACAGAGTCAGGCACTTGACCATCTCAATTCATCCCCCAACAGCTCTGGGAGGGTTGTCCTACATTAGCCTTTGTCACTAATCCCCCGAGGAAGGAACCAGGACTCAGCGTCACACTTGGAAACCGCAAACCCAGCTGGGACTCAGGAACCAGTGGAGACTGTCCACCCTGATGGCCTCAGAAGATGTGCAGTTCTCAACAAGGACCAGCCAGAGCTGACCCCAGAAGCCCCCCACACCCCACACCAGCAGCTGGAGCATCAGCAGAGGATCACCATGTCCAAGCAGGCACTGGGCTCCAAGAAGAATCTCCACCGTGACTTAGTCTAGTATTTGGGGAGCCTTCACCTGGGAAGTCACTCCAGTCTCTTTATAAGGTGCAAAACCTGCCTTGCAACTTCTAATCTGTGAAATTGGCCCTAGAAAACCGGGTGGTAGCTGGATGCCAAGCCATCTCAAGAAATAAGCAGAAATAATTGAAAAGAATACAGTGGCATTTGTTATCTTAAAAACATGGGGCATTTTTAAGCACCCAGTGTGCTGGGAAACATAAATTGTCAAGACTTACAAATTGCTTTCTTTCCTTCAACTTTAAGGATGCTGCTAGAGTGAAAAAGCTGGCTTAAAACTCAACATTCAAAAAACTAAGATCATGGCATCCAGTCCCACCATTTCATGGCAAATAGATGGGGGGAAAGTGGAAAAGGTGACATTTTATTTTCTTGCTTTCCAAAATCATTGTAGATGGTGACTGCAGCCACGAAATTAAAAGACAACTGCTCCTTGGAAGAAAAGCTATCACAAACCTAGACAGGATATTAAAAAGCAGAACCATCGCTTTGCTGACTAAAGTCTGTATAGTCAAAGCTATGATTTTTCCAGCAGTCACGTATGGATGTGAGAGTTGGACCAGTTCGAAAGCATCAGTTCTCAGCACTGAAGAACTGATGCTTTTGAATTGTGGTGCTGGAGAAGACTCTTGATAGTCCCTTGGACAGCAAGGAGATCAAACCAGTCAATCCTAAAGGAAATCAACCTTGAATATGCATTGGAAGAACTTATGCTGAAGCTGAAGCTCCAATACTTTGGCCACCTGATGTGAAGAACTGATTGACTGAAAAAGACCCTGATGCCGGGAAAGACTGAGGGCAGGAAGAGAAGGGAGCAGTAGAGAGATAGTTGGATGGCATCACAACCATCTCAATGAACATGAATTTGAGCAAACTCCAGGAGATGGTGAAGGACAGGGAAGCTTGGCATGCTGCAGTCCCTGGGGTTGCAAAGAGTCAGACACACGACTTAGCAACTGAACAACAACAAGTCATATCTGGGTGCAGTCAGACATTCTTCTTTTTTTTTTCCCTACAAACCTATGTATTAATAATAGCTTGACTAAAACCAGCTCTTTCCAAGAGACAGCATATATTAACCAGACTCTGGAATCAGCCAGATGTGGGTGCCAACCCTATATCACCACCCATTTGTTAGCTGTGTGGACTTAGTGAATGATTTGGTCTCCGAAAGCTGCAGTTTCTCTAACTGCAAAACGGAGAAGAGAAGAACATGAGGATGCAACAAGCTGAAGGTATAATTTAGCCCAGCACCTAACATCGGAAGTGGCTGATGAGTGTTTGCTGGCAGTCTTTTAATGCTGGTCATGGTTTCTCCCTGGCCACCCCCTTTCATAAGCTAAGAAGCCCCTGGCAGTGTTCATGCTCAATTATAAGAAATGCCTGTTATCCTGAAGACGGGTGTTTTCCATTTCCCACTCCTACATCTTTCCTCCAGATCTGGAGATTTTGCCAAGCTCAATATCATATCTTTTTAGCGAGCATTGAAAACTAGAGTTTAAGTATTAAAAAAAAAAAAAAATCTGAACTTGGAAAAAGGAGGGAATTTTTTTCCCTGAAAGAGAGAAGTGTGCAGAGAAAATCTGGAAGCCTAGTTTTATTCCTAATTGAAGCAGAGTTTTCTCAGCCACCTAGATATGTATCAAATAATTACAGCTCAACTGTTCTAATTCAGCACCTGGGCTATGGTGAAATTATTTTTTAATGTATCACCCGGGCTGTTTTTATGTTTGATTTATGCCTGGATGTCAAGGTATTAGACAAATACCCAACACTGTGTTCCTAGGGCAGCTGCTATTGTTGAATTGAGGAAGGTAGGTGTGTCAGAGACTGGAGGTTTCTTACCAATATGGGGACAAATCATCTTGGTGACATCCAGGGCTTCCTGGAACGTAGGACTTTCAGTACTAAAACTGAGAAAGTTCTGGGCAAAGCTGGGAGTTGGCCAACTCAGTTATCAAAGACATATTCTTACTTTCTTCCAAACAAGCAAAACCACATTTTATTAGGGCAACAAGGCACACACTAAAAAGCTATATTTCCCTTGCAGTTAGGGATGGTCATGTGGCACAGTTCTGGCCAATGAAATGTGAATCAGATCAGATCAGTCGCTCAGTCGTGTCCGACTCTTTGCGACCCCATGAATCGCAGCACGCCAGGCCTCCCTGTCCATCACCAACTCCCAGAGTTCACTCAGACTTATGTCCATCGAGTCAGTGATGCCATCCAGCCATCTCATCCTCTGTCGTCCACTTCTCCTCTTGCCCCCAATCCCTCCCAGCATCAGAGTCTTTTCCAATGAGTCAGCTCTTCGCATGAGGTGGCCAAAGTACTGGAGTTTCATTTTTAGCATCATTCCTTCCAAAGAAATCCCAGGGCTGATCTCCTTTAGAAAGGACTAGTTGGATCTCCTTGCAGTCCAAGGGACTCTCAAGAGTCTTCTCCAACACCACAGTTCAAAAGCATCAATTCTTCGGTGCTCAGCCTTCTTCACAGTCCAACTCTCACATCCATACATGACCACAGGAAAAACCATAGCCTTGACTAGACGAAATTTTGTTGGCAAAGTAACGTCTCTGCTTTTGAATATGGTATCTAGGTTGGTCATAACTTTCCTTCCAAGGAGTAAGCGTCTTTTAATTTCATGTGAATAGAAGTCCCAAATAGGGCTTCTGTGGGAAGCTCTTTATAGGGACTAATTCAATAAGTACTTGCCCTTTTAAATCTTCTACCTTCCTGCATCTCCATGCCTGGGATATAGATGTGATGACTGAAGATGCAACTGCCATCTTGGGACCATGAGGCAACCTGGAGGCTAAAAGCTAGGCTTTTAGGATGGCAGGACAGAAAGCAAGGAGCTTGAGTCCCTGATAACCTTATGGAGCCATCATCCAGCCCTGGGCTTTTTCTTTTATATAAGAAATAAATAAACCCTGTGTTTCTTTAAGTCCCTCTAACAGGCTTCTTTTTGTAGCAGCCAAATCAGTAAAGGGACCGAGTGCCCTGGTTTCCCTGAATTTGCTCTGCTTTAGCTCTGAAACCCCTCAGAGCCAAGCAAACCAGGATAGTTGGTTACTCCAGAATGAGAATCCTAATGGAGATGACTGGGGACTTTGGAGTAGGTAGGGGTGGAGAGTCTTCATTTAGGGGGAGGCATCTGAAAAAAAGATGATCCTGGATGAGATTCTTGGGTGTAACAGGATGGAACACAGCATCCTCTGCTCTTAGCAAAGGGACTGAGGGATAAACCAGAGAGAACACACCTCAGCCTGTGCTGGCGTGAAAACAGTAATTATAAATGAGGGCTTTTCTGGTGGCTCAATGGTAAAGAATCCACCTACTAATGCGGGAGACACGGGTTTGATCCCAGGGTTGGGAAGACCCCTGGAATAGGAAATAGCAATTTGCTCCAGTATTCTTGCCTGGGAAATCCCATGGACATAGGAGCCTGGCAGGCTACAGTCCATGGGGTCACAAAAGAGCCAAACACGACTGAGCAGGCACACAAACAACACACCATTAGTGTCAAAGCCCAAGGGGGAACAGTTTCCACAGATGATCGTGACTGAATCAATGATACAGGTGAATAAAAAGACCTGGTTCTGAACGCAACTGGAGCAAGAGTGCTGCACAGAAACCTCCACAAACATTGAGCTCATCTTCTCAGTGCTGAAAAGTCTCCCCTGCTCCTTCCACCCTGCTCTACCTAAGTCGTGGGAGGCAACACCTGAATAGGTAATTATAGCTCTGAAGACAAAGGAAGGACTTTGTCTTGTTCCTGGAGTATTTCCCCCACCCCCTCATCACTCACCTCTGGGGCAGCAAATGAGTGGATTCTCCATCAGTCACTAAACAGACACGGGGCAAGGCCAGGATGCCATCCATCGAAAGCTCTGACATCCCTTATGCCCAGCCCAGCACTGTCCCCACACAGGACCCTCTGGTTTTCCTGGACACAACCGGAGGCCACCCCGCCTCCCTGTAGGAGCAGGAAGTCACAGCTGTGCCCCGGCGGCTTTCCTGTCATTTTTCCTGCTGGGCTGTGTGCAGCCAAGAGAAATCTCTGAAATACATTATAAGCCAAAAGCCTCTATAGGAAACTCTATTAACTTTCTCCATAGCAGGAGAGATTATAAACACCTCATACAGGGCCCGTCTGCTTTAGTATCTCATTTGATTTCCGGAGGAGGGGAAATTTCTGAGTGTCCTAGAGGGAGACCTTTTAGAAAGTTACTCCTCTGACTCTCAGAACTTAACTACAGTAGCCCCCTTCATAGGAACCCAGTTCCATTCCTAGAGTGCATTCCTAAGTCAAATTTGTTAGTAAGTCCAAAAGTTAGCCTAGGTACTTAACTAACACAATTGGCTATATAGTACTGCACTGATTATACATTTCACATACATAACACATTTAGAAAAAACAGAAAAAATAAAGAAATAATTTTTAATTTTGCAGTACCTCAAAAAGTATGCCAGACACAAGAAGTAAGTTACGTGCCTGGACACATGAACACACATTCTGTATCTTTGAAAGTCTGAAACTTAAAGGTTTGTATATAGGGGACTTACTGTATTCTGACTCCAGATGCCTTCAAGCTCTGTCTCCGGGAACATGGACTTGGTCACAGACCCCCCCCCCCCACACACACACACCTGTTTCACATCCCTCTTGGAATTTCAGAAAATGGCATGTGTCTTAGGTCAGCTATCCCAGAGGTACAGCCTGATTCGAGGATTCATGGACACATGATTCATTATTAAGAGGAGACAAAAAGGACTTGGGGCAGCTGCCTGGGACAGGTGGAGCCGAGGAAGGTGTGATTGCAAGGGAGTCCGGGAGGGTGGTTCCACCTGGTCCTGTGGGGACCTCTGGAGGCTAAGTTACCCCCTGAGTTTTCCTGGCCTGGAGGTAAGATGCCAGACTTTCATAACCCCCACCTGCCTGCCTCTGGTGGGGTGTTACCTGGACTTGCAAACTCCAAGTATCTCTGGATCTCTGGGCCTGCCCGGTGCCGCGCCGCTAGTCCCCAGGCGAGTTTCCAAAGACTTGTCACTGGAAACAGATGGCCCAAGGAGAGCAGCACACAGATCCTAGGAGACCCGGAAGGACCACCTCTGTCAATCACAGACTTTTCTTCTGCTTGGATGTTTCATGAGTGAATATATCTCGAGTCAGTCACAGGCCTGGAATGCAGAGCTTACATCAGACATTGTCTCTCTGCATCCTAGAACCTAGCTGGCCTTCAGTATCCAGTGACTGAGTAAATGAATTAATCAACAGGAGACTGACTCTGTGATGGTCTGGGTTCAGGGACACCCCCGCCAGCTGGCCCAGACAGGCCCTGCTGTGGGATGCCCTCGTCCCCAGCCTCCCTTTCCCCACTGTTCCTCTGCTGGATGGTGAGGCCCTTGGGTGACAGCAGGTCTTATAACCAACCCCCTTGTGCCATGACTGCTAGGTGGGGTCCCCAGCCCAGCAGCATCACATCACCCAGGAACTTGTTACAAATGGAAAATCTCAGTCCAGAAACTATGGGTGTGGGCCCTGAAGTCTAGCCCACAACCCACCCCTCAAGAATAACAAGGACCTCGGATCCTGAACATTTGTCGGAGCCCCGCACAGGACCAAGGACTCCAAGGGCACCATTGAGCCTCTTACGGCTGAGGCATTATTGCTACAGTGGTTGTTTATGTGGGAGCCTCTCTTTTCCCCGGCTGACTTCTTGACCTCTTATCTTATCTGCTTCAAAAGCTGGAGTCAGTCTGCCTCAGGCCTCTGGGTGGCTTTGTTCATGGGTGCGGAGCAAAGATGCTTCCTGACAGATGTGCCCAGACCTGTGTTTGCATCTTGGCTCACCTACGAGCCTGGCTGAGATGCTCAGTCTGGAAGGCTGGTTGGGTCCAGCTTCTCCACACCTCTGGGCTGTTTGTTCCCCTTACATGATCACCTCTGGATGTCCTTTACCCAGGGTCTGGCCCCCAGGCCTGGTCAGCCAGGTGACAATCGCAGACTCTGAAATTCACTACCCGTAGCAACCAGGTAGGACCAGTTTCTATGAAGCAACACAGGGCAAAGGTGAGAACTCCTCTCGGCAGAGCAAAGGGCAGCTGGGTAGTCCCGACTATGGTCCACCTTTCACAAGAAGACAGGAATTGCCCATCTCAGGGTCTTCCCAAGATGAGGCAATGGCTTTCATTCCTCACTTCTCTCTCTGCTGCCCAAACTTGGAAATTGACAAAGGACAGACATTGTACTGCCTCCAGAGGCCTGGCCTGAATAGGAAGATGCAAGACTTATAAACATGGTCCCAAACCCTAGGAACACCTGGAGGAGGTCCCTCTGACCTCAGTGCCCAAGCCCACACTGGGAGTCTTTCCATGTGTTTAGAATAGAAGTGAAATGGGATGAGGAGGCGTGGGTGACTCAAGATTGAACCAGAGCAAAGCCCAGGGCTTTGGCTCTATGAGACCGTGGGCTCATGGCTTCAACTTCCTGGGTCTGTTTTCTTATCTGCAAGGGCTGGATCAGAGCAGAGATGGCAGACAGAGTCCACCTCTCTTGGTAGTTCAGCCTGAGCCATAGTACCTGTGTGCTGTACTGGGTGGAGAAGGACTCCTGCAGCTGAATCAAGCCCTGGCTGTGTTGCTGCTACTGCTGCCAGCTAGCATTCAGGGAGCATTATGATACCCCAGACAACGTTAAGTGCTTTGGGTAAATCTCATTTTATTCTCACAGCAACTCTGTGAAGTGGTACTATTTATGTCTATTTTGCAGATAAGGAAATAGAAGCTCAGCGAGGTTACATCACTTGCCCCAGGACACACAGCTAGAAAGTGAAAGATCCTGGATTCAAAGCTAGCCAGTCTGGTTTTGGAGCAGAAGCTTCTTAACCTCTGTACCTTTCGCAGTGCCACAATCGATTAGTGAAGTCTGCCTCGGGTGCCTACGTGGCAATGATGCTACATGGAGTAGGAATCCAACTCAAATTCCTCAAAAAGAAAACAAAAAGGGGGTGGGGGCAGAAACGGAGGGAGCCAACAAGTTAGTTAGTGTTGACTCAAATAGCTAAAATGTCCAGGGGTTGTTGCTCTGACTTCAGGTAAAGCACAGTCCCAGGGTTCTTCTGCCCTCCTGAGACACGGCCTCTCCCCATGGCGTCCCTGCGCCGCCCCCTCCCCGAGTCACTTTATTCATCCTCAGTTTTCCCCCCTGTGGAGGCCACTGGCAATTCCAGGCTTAATTTGTACTATTTCCCAAATATCCATTTCCCCAACTTCCCTGTAAACAGATCTCTGATTTTATGTTTGGGTTAGCATTCCCCCGACTGAAAATACTCACCTTCCCAGTTAGGTCACCCAGTTTTGATCGATAAGATATAGGGCACGATTATAAAGTGGAGCCAGAAGAAAGCTCTCGTCTGTTTTTGTTTTTTTTTTTTTTTGACTGTGAGGCATGTGGAACATTAGCTGCACTGCATGCTGGATCCTAGTTCCCCAACCAGGCATCAAACCCATGTCCCTTGCTTTGGAAGCACAAAGTGTTAACCACTGGACCACCAGGGAAGTCCCTGGAAAGCTCTCCTCTTGATATAGACGAGCCAGGACAGCACAGTGGTCAAAGTGGAAAGCTTGAGAACCAGACGTTGTTATTATTGTTGTTGTTCAGTCACTAAGTCCTGTACGACTCTGCAACCCCACAGACTGCAGCACTCCAGGCTTCTCTGTCCTTCACTATCTCCTGAAGTTTGCTCAAATTCATGTCTTTTGGTTCGATGATGCTATCGAACCATCTCATCTGCTGCCACCCTCTTCTCCTTTTGCCTTCAATCTTTCCAGCATCAGGGTCTTTTCCAATGAGTCAGCTCTTCACATCAAACAGCTAGGTGATCTCAGTCTTAATTCTGACGCCCTGCATGATCTTGGAAGTGTTGCCAGGTTTGGCAAACAAGAACACAGAACATCCAGTTAAATGTCAGTTTCAGATAAACAATGAATGATTTTTTAATATAAGTGTGCCCCAAACAACAGGTGTCCTGTATTTCACTGGGCAACCCTAGCAGGTGTCTCAGCCTCTTTCCCTGGATCTAGAAAGGTAACCTTATTGAGGGAATTCCTAATTTGGCCAAGAGTAAGTGACAGGATGTCACGGTCCTAGGCATATAGTCAGCGCCCATACATTATTTACTTTGATTATGTTGCCACACCCAGAATAAGTCTTGGAGGTTATGAGTAAGTTTTAGCTCCCTTCCAGGTACAGGAAGATGTTTACTCAGCATTTATTGACTGACTCACTGAGTGATTTTTCACAGAGAATGGAGACCGTAGCCTCTGTTCAACTAGACCTCAGGAGATAATAATGAAATTGTGGTTGAAGGGTTACCAGCCCATTTTTCTAGCTACCAGTGTAGAAAAACCAGACCTTATCTGACCCTGCCAATGGCAACAGAACTCAGATTATTGCTTCATTGGGCAGGAGGAGGCAGGAGAGGAGGTTGTGGGAACAAGCAGAGCTGAGATACAAGTCCACCGATAATTAGCTCCCTGGCCTTGAGTAAATCATTTTAACTTCTGTGAGCTTCAATTTTCTCATCTGTCAAATGGGGATAAATGAGGGTTGCTCAGCATGCCACAAAGCTCAGACAGGCATCATGAAGACAGCCCCAGAGGGAGGAAGTGAAAGCATTTTGGAAAATAAATGTGCCAACAAATATCCTTTATTATTGGTCATCTTTGAGAGAGGTGAGCAAAACCATGTGGCTGCAGAGGGTTTATCACTCTCATAAGCTTTGTGAATATCTGTCCTTCTACGTATAAGACACAAGAACTTAATGAGGGTCATGGCTATTTGTTCCAGAGCCCAGCACTGTGCCTGGCATCACTGAAAGAATCAAATTAAATATAACAGTAAGGATTTGGGGTCAAAGCAGTGAAACCCCCCCAGAGCCTTCAAGGTCCTCTGTTCAGATTCTCTGATTCCTCTCTGGGAGAAACTGAAGCCTGGAGCAGGTTACATGCTTACTCAGGATGATCCAACTTGATAACAGAGCTCTATTGCCAGCAGCATTCTGGCATCCAGAAGGGGTACAGTTTTAGAATCAGAATAATAGTAATGATGAGAGCAACAGCCAGCTTTGATCTAGGGTGGATCAGGTGACCAGCGTGCTGTGCAGAGTTGTAACAGTTTTCAACCCTCAAATCCCACGAAGAGGCAAGAACTCTTGTCCTCACTTTACAGGGGAGGAAACTGAGGCACAGAGAGGAGAAGTCATTTGCCCGAGGTCATCCTGCTGGAAAGCAGCATCAAAGGCTGGCGACCGGATGGCCCAGAGCACATGTTCTCCACCATCTTTGGCACCTCCTTCTTCCTGGAGCCAGAGGCCACTGTGCGTCAGGGCCCTGCCCCTTTTCTCAGGGCAACCTCCTGCTAGGATGGAGCCCTCCGGAGTCTCAGTGCCCTCACCTGTACAGCTGGGCAGTGATCATGCTCCTGCAGTCAGACTGGCCAGCACTGCAGCCCAAAGTATGAGCACCAGAGCTCAACATACTGGGATCCAGTCCTGGGACCACCATTTCCCTGCTATGTGATGTTGGGCACAGGACTTAACCTCTCTGAGCCTCTCCTTCCTCCTCCACAGAGTTGGAAGCAACGATAAGAGTGTCCACCTCAGGGTCCACGGTGAGGATTCCATAAGGTACTCCCACACCTGGCACAGTAGCCTCGCTGCTAAGCACAGGCTGAGTTGTGCGATCAGTGCATAGTAGGCTTTCAAGATAGCAAGGTTCAGGGAAGCCTGCTCTCACCTTTCCAGGCTTCTCAGGTAAAGCACTCTCATTCAAACACCCTGCCCTCCTCCAAAAGGAGAAACCGCACCCACCTCTTCTATTCAGTCTGTTGACATAGACTGTGCATTTCTGCCAATCAAAAACACACTGGCCCACATGGCAAACTCGATCACCATCTTCATTATAAATACTACAGAAAAAGCTAATACTCAGAATATGGAAAAATGTTTGATGTGTCAATGCTATTCAATTGACCGGGTAATTTTGATTTATTTAAGAGCAAAACAAAATATTTTGTTTGAAATATAATGTCTGGGAATCAGAAGACGTTTAATCTGAATTCGTTTTCATTCCAATGGAAACAATAAGCGCCTCGTGGGGAACTGTTTCCCATCCCAGTGCTCGGCTTTCTTCTAATTAGCACCGAATAACAAAAGTATAACAGTAGCACCTCTCCTCCCAACTTTTCTAACAGCCTGTCAGAGACAGAACAGTGTGAAAAACAGCTCGGGTTTCTGAGCGACTTTGTCATTTTTCTTTCTTTTTTTTTTTTTTTTTTTTCTATTGAGAATAAAAGGCGCCCACCCAAGGAAAAGGCCCTGAGGATCTCATTGCAGGAAAAGGGGCTCAGGGTGGAAGCTGGGAGGTATAGGGGTGAAAAGGGAGGCAAGAGCCTAGATGGAGCGGGTAGGGGGAGGGTTGCACTTCACAATTCAATCAGAAAATTCTGACTTGCTGTGTGATCTTGTAGGCAAGTTCCCTTCTCTGGAGTGATGATGGATGTAGGATACTCAGACCAATAGAAACAAATATATCAATACTCTGTGCTAGCACGACTGGATACTTCTAGGTCACATGCTCAGCCTCAATTAATACTCAAAGTTGTATGGTGACTGGGATGCTGGTGTTCTCCCCACTTTACAGACGAGTGTCTGATGCCCAGGATCACAGCGTCAGGAAACAGCAGATCCAAGGCCCCAGTTCTGCCTTCTCTGGCTTCATGGTGTCTCCACCCCTCGAGTCCTGCTGGGGAGGCTGAGAGTTTGAGCCCGCAGAGAGCTTTCAAGTGCCCTGGCTCCCTCAGAAACTAGCATGGTATTAGAAATCCTTCATTCATTAAATACTCAGGTCTCATTAATGGACCCTGGGGGTTCAGAATGAATAAGATATGGGACTTCCCTGGTGGGCCAGTGGTTAGGACTCTGCACTGCAGGGACATGGGATTGATCCCTGGTTGGGGAACTAAGACCCCATATGCCGCTCCACATAACCCCCAAAACAAACAAACAAAAATAAATAAATAAAATAAAATTAATAAAACAGGTTCACACTCTGCAGAGAAAGCCAGACACATAAATAGCTCATTTATTCATTCAACAGATATTTATTGAGCATCTATTATGTGTCCCATCACTTCATGGCAAGTAGATGGGGAAAAAATGGAAATAGTGGCAGATTTTATTTTCTTGGGCTCCAAAATCACTGCAGACAGTGACTGCAGCCATGAAATTAAAAGACATGTGCTCCTTGGAAGAAAAACTATGACGGACCTAGACAGTGTATTAAAAAGCAGAGACATCACTTTTCTGACAAAGGTCCATATAGTCAAAGCTATGGTTTTTCCAGTAGTCACGTACAGATGTGAGAGTTGGACCATAAGGAAAGCTGAAAACCAAAGAATTGATGCTTTTAAATTATGTTACCGGAAAAAGACCCTTGAGAGTCCCTTGGACAGCAAGGAGATCAAATCGGTCAATCCTAAAGGAAATCAACCCTGATTATTCATTGGAAGGACTGATGCTGCAGCTGAAGCTCCAATACTTTGGCCATCTGATGCGAAGAGCTGACTCATTAGAAAATATTCTGATGATGGGAAAGACTCAGGGCAGGAGAAGAAAGAGGCGACAGAGGATGAGATGGTTGGATGGCATCACTGACTCAATGGACATGAATTTGAGCAAACTCTGGGAGATGGTGAAGGACAGGGAAACCTGGCATGCAGTAGTCCATTGGGCTCCAAAGAGTCAGACACAACTGAGTGACCAGTGGCCATGGATGAGATAAAGCTGACAGGAAGCGGGGCTGCCAGGGATGATGAGGGAAGGCCTCCCAGAGGAGGCAGCACTGGAGTGAAGACATTGAGTTGTAAGGAGTGAGCCACGAGAAGATATTGGAAAGGGCAATCCAGGCAGAGGGACCAGCAAGACCAACGGCCTGAGCTGCTGGGGACTGCACTTGGTGGGAACTGTGTTAATCAGCAAGCATCCAAGGGTTCAGTGCTGAGGGGCAGGGCAGGAGCGTGGAGGCAGGAAAGGGGGAACCTACATGATCATCCAGTAAAAGCTTCTCTGGTGGAGTTAGGACAGTGTTTATTTCCCTTGCTTCCCACCATGAACCCTGCCTGTTCATTTATACACCTTCATCTATCCTTCACTTCTGTCCATTCTGATTCAAGGCCCCCAGGGCCTGGTACACCCACCTGAAAGCCAATGGGAGAGAAGAGATGGCCTCTGAACTTGAAGACACACTATAGGCTAGTTGAGGAAACCCACAGCAACAACAGCAGCATTCTACTGAACGCTTAGAATGAAGGAGAGGGTGGAGAAGCCCTTCACACAGGAGTCAGCTGGTCCTCTTTTGCTGGGTTGGGCAGAAACTTCAACTCTAATTCAGGTGAAGAGGGGATTTATTTAGGTTTAAGCTCAGGTTTCCCTGATGGCTCAGCAGGTAAAGAAACTGCATGCAGTGCAGGAGACACATGAGATGCCACTTTGATCCCTGAGTCAGGAATATCCCCTGGAGAAGGGAATGGCAACCCACTCCAGTATTCTTGCCTTGAGAACCCCATGGACAGAGGAGCCTGATGGGCTACAATCCATGGGGTCACAAAGTATCAGACACAACTGTGCAACTAACACTTTCTTTTCAAAGAAAAGTCCAGAGGCTTTGGGGGTGGCTCCATCAGTCATCATCTTTTTCTTCCCATCCCTCAGCTATGCCTTGCTCTGCGTCAGCTCTTCCTCAGGAAAGCCCCCCAGCAGTTCCCATCTTACAGCTTCCAAGACCAGGTTCACAGATAAGAGCATCTTTCGCTGAAATCCCCCAGCAAAACCACCTTATTCCCCATTGGCTCTGCTCCGGTCACATGGTGTCCTATGAGCCAATTGCTGCACCTGGATAAATATGAACATCTGATTGGTCAAGACTAGAATCAGGGCTAGCTCCGCCCCACTCCTGGGAAATGGACTGTTATTATTCCCTGGGAAAGGAGGGGTTTCGTGACAGGACAGCAGTAGGTGAGGCTTGTTTCTCACTGAAGTTTTGTCTCTCGAACTCTCTCAACATGAGATGGGAGCAGACATCATGACCGCTTTTTACACCGAAGAGAGAAAGGCTCCAGGAATTTAAGTGGCTTTTCTGAGATAATATGGCCAAGAATGGGGCAAACCAGGGACTAGAAGCAGTTATTCTCACTTGCTTTTTCCCCCTTAGTCAGTGGGTCTCAAAATAGGGTAGAGGGCAGGGACTGGTGGAGAATATATTGCCTTCCAGGTAGGATGGCTATATTTAGCAAGCAAAACTATAGGCTGCTCGGTTGACTTTGAATTTCAGGTAAACAAAAAATAATTCCTAAGCACATTCCAAATACTGCTTAAGATATGCTGTAGATAAAAGCATTCATTGTTTATCTGAAATTCAAATTTAATCCTGCATTTTATGGAACAACTCAACCCCTAGGGGATATTTGGCAGTGTCTGGAAATACTTTCTATTGTCCTGCCTTGGGAGGAGGGGTTCTGTGCTTTGACATCTGCTGGATATAAGCCAGAGATGCGGGCTACTCATCCTGTAATGCCCAGGGCGGCCCTCACAGCAAAGATTTATCCTGCCCCCATTTTTGATGATGCTGAGGCTGAGACCCAGCGCTCTATGTGGCTGCCCTCCATCTCCAGTGATGGAGATATCAGGGAAGCAGACAAAGCAGCCGGACCACCTCAGCGGATCCACATGGGCATTAGTGCGAACACTCTGCCTACGGTCAGCAATTAACGAGGCTGAGGAATGAAGGAGTCACCGCCACAGCCATTAGCCTCCTCCTAAATGGGGACCTTTAGTTTCACTATTTGGGATCCAATTTGGAAATGACGGAGGAAATTAAGAGAATCTTGGAACTGGGTTTTGGCATCCATACCCAGGCAGGCTGAGATAAATATGATCTGCTGATACTCACTGGAGAAAGGAGAGAATGAAGAGGAAGTGAAAAAGTTGTGCTTTTCTATTTGTTGTCAGAATCTCCAAGAGACGGCTCTGAAAATGAATCACCGTTTGCTAAGAAACGTGCCCCGGCCGCTCCCTCCTGAGTTCATCACAAGCCCCTGTTGTCAGGATGGATGTGCTGTGCCTTGTTCCAGGGCTGGGCTGGACGGGGGAGGCGGCGGGTGAGGACAGTCGGTCCTCCCTTTCTACCCAACCCACCTGGCCAGCTCTGTTTGGGGAGGAACAAGGGAGCCGACCTTTTAGGTTAGATTGGCGTCACTCTCTCGGGGACTGGAGAAATATTTATCACGCCTCCAATCAGACCTACTAATTTTGCCCCATGTTTCACAACAGCACAAAAGCCTGGTGTTGTAACTCTGCCTGCGACATCAGTGGATTGTGGCCACAATGTTTCAAATCTGTGTCCAGAGCCATCCCGGGGTTGCTAAATGAACTTGTATCAGTTGGGTTTTGTTTTGTTTTGTGTTGTGTGTTGTGTTGTGTTTGAGGAAGGAGGAGATGGAGGGACATATTGGTTTTGTATGTGTATGTGCTGGATGGATGTAGCTTTTGTCTTTGAAGTTTAAGACCAGTTGTAAATTCCTTGAAGTTCGTCCTATTTCCTTTTATATTAGCATGTTAACAAGCTTTGGAAAACTGACAGAGCTTACAGGAAAGCACAGCTGGGTTGATCCTTCAGCCTGGGCTTTAATTCAAACCAGAACCCTGCCATAGCACCATGGTCGGGCTGGTGTTTACAAATGCAGCAGGAAGAGCCCTCTGCACGGTGATGAAGCCATCAACCGCGGATGCTTGCTCTAGACGAAGCCCCAGTTGGGATTAATTAAGAAAGGAAATGCCACGATGCTCTAAATTACTTCTCTAGAGGAAACCTTAGCACCAGATGAAGTTCAACAATAAAAATGGAATAAGAAAGAAAAAAGAAACACCTCCCAGAATCGTGTTTAATATGAATTTTAGTCTTCATCAGGGAGGGTGACCAAGGGGGTAAGCTTCCGATTCCTTGTATGGAATCACATGACACACATGCCCAGAAAGGAGAAGGCACTAAATACGTGGCAAAGCTTTTCCCTAGGAGTTTGAAGCTGACCTCTTTGTCCATGAATGTTATACATGTTGAGGTCTACTCCTCAAAGGCACTTTGGTGGGAGGGAATCAAGGTAAGACATCTTCTCACCTGGTACCAAGAACAAAGGAAGGATCTTCTTCCCTAAAGACCACAGTGCCCTCTGAAGTAGCAGGGGGACTCTCAAGAAAAACATGACCCTATTTGCTATTTTTCTATCTGTATATGACAGGTCTGATGGGGTTTGAGGAGAGATGTGTAAAAATGAAGTAGGTCCCATGGCCGCAGAAGTTAAAGGTCAAAATTTAAGTGATACCGGAAATACATTTTTCAAAAGAGTTAGTCTAGCTCTGTTTAACGTTAAGTTGGCTCCTATCAGCCACCCGGTACAGACATTCTCCTCTCCAAAGGGCATGCATGCCTGCTCAGTCGCTCAGCCATGTCCAATTCTTTGTGACCCCAAGGACTGCAGCCCGCCAGGCTCCTCTGTCCATGGAATTCTCCAGGCAAGAATACTGGAACGGGTTGCCACGTACTCCTCCAGGGGATCTTCTGGACCCAGGAATCGAACCCATATCTCCTGTGTCTCCTGCATTGGCAGAAGGATTCTTTACCACTCAGCCATCTGGGAAGCCCTCTTCAAAGGGCATCTGAGTTAAGAGAAAAGATCTCTCTTCCTCCCAGCACTGGCCTGTGCACACCATCCACCCTGCTTCGTATCTCCATTTTGCTGCTTTCTGTCCCCCTAACAGAAAATTATGTCCAGGGCACCTCCCACATATCAGAAAGGGCTTCAGAGCAACATGGTTGAATTTTATTTTGATGAGATATCAGGAAAAATAAATAAGTAAAACGTAAACACTGAAGACGAACATACACTTTCCATACAGCCCAAGCTTAGTAAACATGTGCTGGGTTTTCATGCACCCTTGGACTTTCTGATTGTTACCAAACTCCATGTGTACCTGGTTATGGGACCAAAATATTCTGCCAGAAAGATAAACAATGGCTTTGGAGACTCAAGCTCATTAGAACCATCTTGCTGAACAGGCACCTCCTTATAAGAGGGGACCAAGAGGGGAATTCGTGTTGAGGCGAGTAGCCTCCTTTCTTATAGCCTCTGCCTTCAAGGAGTTGGGAGCGAGTGGTTAAGCTGGGGGTCTCGAATCAGAGAGCTCTGAAATAGACTTGCACCTTCTTTTACTGTTTGGGTGACAAGTGACTTTCTCTGCCCTGGCCTCATATTTAAAAGACTGACATAATTGACCTCGAAGGGTTCTTTTCAGGACCAAATGAGGGCATGTGTGGAAGTCCTTCCCAGGGCCAGCTCCAAGGGCATAGTCCATGGGCCCTGGAGATAAGATCAGACTCTCTGGGAACAAGGCCATTTCAGTATGCCCAGAAACCTAGATGGAGTTCTAATTTTTCCATACTGTTGAGCCTAAATTATGAATCAAGGGGGGGTTAATTTGGAGTCTATTTGTGTGAAATGAGATTGGAGCAGGCTATTCACACTTCCCTTGCCTTTTTCTGCCCATCATGGAGTTATTTTTCACTGTGTGTATGTGTTTCAAGTACCTTTACTCGACTTTGCTTGTGAAAGTCTCACAATGTGCATAATAATTTCAAAGCATTGTAGAAATGTAAAAGATTTGCTCCCACTAAGCAGTTTAACCCTAAAGCCTCAAGATAACCGCTCAGACTCTATTGGTACTTCCAATAAACACACACATGTGACTGTGCTTTTTTAAGGGAGAAGGCAATGGCACCCCACTCCAGTACTCTTGCCTGGAAAATCCCATGGGTGGAGGAGCCTGGTAGGCTGCAATCCATGGGGTCACAAAGAGTTGGACACGACTGAGCGACTTCACTTTGACTTTTCACTTTCATGCACTGGAGAAGGAAATGGCAACCCACTCCAGTGTTCTTGCGTGGAGAATCCCAGGGACTGGGGAGCCTGATGGGCTGCCGTCTATGGGGTTGCACAGAGTCGGACACGACTGAAGCGACTTAGCAGCAACAGTGCTTTTTAAAAATGGAGTCACTGTTTTCATTCAGTCATACGTCTTAAACAACTTTCATATCCATCTATAACTTTCTGTTTTTCAATATTTGGCTGCACTGGGTCTTGGTTGCAGCACATGGGCTCTTCCACCTTCATTGCAGCATGCAAACTCTTAATTGCAGCATCTGGGATCTAGTTCCCTGATTGGGATCGAACCTAGGCCCTCTGCATTGGGAACACGGAGTCTTACCTCCTGAGCCACCAGGGAAATCCCTACCCATAAATTTCTGTCTCTCTCTTCTTTTTTTTTTTTTTTTTTTTGCGGTAGCTTTTGTTTTTTAGAACAATTTTAGATTTACAGGAAAATTGTAGGGATAGTACAAATTGTCCCCACATACCCCACATTGTATTAATAATAGTTTATCCTATTATTAGTATCTTAGGTTAGTATTGGAGAAGGCAATGGCACCGCACTCCGGTACTCTTGCCTGAAAAATCCCATGGACGGAGGAGCCTGGTAGGTGCAGTCCATGGGGTTGCTAAGAGTCGGACACGACTGAGCGACTTACACTTTGACTTTTCACTTTCATGCATTGGAGAAGGAAATGGCAACCCACTCCAGTATTCTTGCCTAGAGAATCCCAGGGATGGGGGAGCCTGGTGGGCTGCCGTCTATGGGGTTGCACAGAGTCCGACACGACTGAAGCAACTCAGCAGCAGCAGCAGGTTAGTATTGTACATTTGCCATAATTAATGGACCAACATTGATACATTATTATTGACTAAAGTCATACCTGATTCAGATTTCCCTAGTTATTCCCTAATATCCATTTCCTGGTCCAGGATCCCATCCAGGACACCATATGTCATTTACTTGTCATGTTTCCTTAGGCTCTCCTTGGCTGTGGCCATTTCTCAGACTTTCCTTATTTTTGGTGACCTGGGAAGTTTGGAGGAATATTGGTCAGGTATTTTGTAAAATGCCCTGGTGTTAGAGTTTGGTATTTTTCTTGTCGTTAGACTGGCATGATGGGCTTGGGGACGATGAACCACAGAGATGATGTGCTCTTTTCATCACATCCTATCAAGGATGCAAGTTATCAACGTGACCTATCACCATCACTGCTGACCTTGATCACCTAACTGAGGCTGACTTCATTTTTCAGTTCAGTTCAGTCGCTCAGTCGTGTCCGATTCTTTGCGACCCCATGAATCGCAGCACGCCAGGCCTCCCTGTCCATCAGCAACTCCCAGAGTTCACTCAGACTCACATCCATCAAGTCGATAATGCCATCCAGCCATCTCATCCTCTGTCGTCCCCTTTTCCTCCTGCCCCCAATCCCTCCCAGCATCATTTTTAGGCAGCTGTAAAATGTTCTGTTGTTGGGAAGTATAATCATGATTTTAAACCAGTTGGGGGTTAATGATAATGTGTGTGTATCTCACACATACACCTGTGTGAAACCATGCCACAGGGCCGATCCTTGTTACCATCATCTTGGCTAGTATTTCAGATGTTTCCAAGATATGCTTCCTGGAAATCAGTTTCTTGGTTTTGAAAGATAAGCTACTTTAAAATTTTTGTTATCCTGCCAAACTGCCAACAGAAAACACGGTTCCCATGTATCCACCCACTGACAGGTGTGAGTTCCCATCATCTTCCCCAGGAACACTCCTTTCCTCTCTTTTATCTTCGCTAGTGTCATGGGGCAGCTGGGGATAAATACCTGACGTGCTGAGTCTGTTGGCTTCCCAGGAATCTGACTACTTAGGTTGGTACCCAAAAATCTAATTTCAGAAACGAGTTGAGTTGTTGGAGCCTATCCCCAAAGAAAATCCCCTTAACGCTAAATATCTGAAAACATAGGAGAAACATAAGAAATAATATCAAATTGTAGGGGCTTCCCTGGTGACTCAGTGGTAAAGAATTTGCCTGCCAATGCAGGAGATACGGGTTCGACCCCTGATCCCAGAAGATCCCACACCACGTGGAGCAACTAATCCCATGCACCACAACTATTGAGCCTGTGCTCTAGAGCCCAAGGGCCACAGCTACTGACGCCCAAGTGCCCAAGAGCCCCATGCTCCACAATAAGAGAAGCCACCACAAGGAGAAGTCTGCACGCCACAACTGGAGAAAAGCCCCTGCAGCAACGAAGAGCCAGCATAACCAAAAATAAATAAAATTATTTTTAAAAAATCAGATTGTATTTATAAGCTGAAAATCATCACATTTCTAAGCATTTCTACTTTTCTAAATGGAAGCTGTGCCTGTCGGATGCGGGACACATTTGAATCTATGTTATCCTCCTTCTTAACTCTAGCCCATCTCCATCTCTAAAATGAGTTCATATCTCAAAGGTTTGCATCTTTGAAACTCGGGATGTGTCCCTGGGGTAGAGAGACCTGGTTTTCCGTGTGTGCGGCCTCTACTCTGGTCCAAAATTTATACAAATCTCAGGGAAGCAGTGCTTTCAAAACTGAAGATTTGACAACTATTTACATGCTGAATGAGAGCCAAGCTACATCCACTTTTAAATGTTTATATCGGCTCGACAGCTGCTCCAAAGCAAAGGCAATGTGGGCACCCTGGAGGTGGGGGGAGCCCAGAGACGGCCAGCCCGACACCCCCCATCCGCTGTGTGACACGTGCCGCACAGGGCACACACCATGAAGGTCCCTGTGCGCCCCCCACCCCCATCCCAGGCCTCCCTCGTCTCTCTCCTGGATTATGACTTAGGCTAAAAAAGCAATCTGTTTATAGGGCATATATTAACTTTAAAAATGTAGTCCAATATACAGTGTGTGCTAAGTTGCTTCAGTCACGTCCGACTCTTGGCGATCCTGTGTCCATGGGATTCTCCAGGCAAGAATACTGGAGTGGGTTGCTATTTCCTTTTCCAGGGGATCTTCCCGCCCCAGGGATTAAACCTGCGACTCCTGCATCTCCTGTATTAGCAGGCGGGTTCTTTACCACAGCACCACCTGAGAAGCCCCTAATATACAGTAGCACAGACAAGTACTGTTTGAGTCCATTTATATGAGGTACCTGCTGCTGCTGCTAAGTCACTTCAGTCATGTCCGACTCTATGCAACCCCATAGACGGCAGCCCACCAGGCTCCCCCATCCCTGGGATTCTCCAGGCAAGAACACTGGAGTGGGTTGCCATTTCCTTCTCCAATGCATGAAAGTGAAAAGTCAAAGTGAAGTCACTCAGTTGTGTCCGACTCTTTAAGGCCCCATGGACTGCAGCCTACCAGGCTCCTCTGTCCATGGGATTTTCCAGGCAAGAGTACTGGAGTGGGGTGCCATCGCCTTCTCCAATACGAGGTACCTAGAATAATCAAATTCATAGAATCAGAAAGGCTCATCGAGAGATCCAGGGGCCAGGTAGTGGGGGGGACATGGTGTTGGGGAGAGGAGATGGGGAGTTAGTGGTTAATGGGGACAGAGTTTCAGTTAAGGAAGGTGAAAAATTCGGGAGATGGATGATGGGGAGAGTTGCACAACAAGCTGAATGTACTTAGTGCCGCTGAACCTTACAGTTAAATATGGTTAAAATAGCATGTTTTATATGATGTGACTTTCACCACAATTAAGTAAAAAAAATTTTTTTAAGAAAGAAAAAACACCTATCACCATCAGCCTCTCTGCTCCCCAGGACATTTTTCTGTATAGCCCTAACTGAATGAGGGGCATTATGCTGAGCGTATTTACCTGTTGATTTGATTTCTATGTCCTTACTGGACTTTGGGGGAACTGGGACTTCATCTTGTGCACTTTTGATTCCCCCTCGCCTGGCACACCATCAGTGCTCAATAGACACACACCCGCCTGCAAACTATTCCTCACTCGGCCGCCAGCAACATCTTCCTGAAATGCAAGTGGACCCAGAAGCTCTCGCATTCAGCTCACATCCTCTGTGTCCCCCTCTTGCTTGGAGGGTTAAATCCTGGCCCCTGAGAGTCTCTGGGTCCCCAGGGGTCTGACCCTCACTACATAAATCCTCCTTCCTGTGTCATCTTCATCCTTAAAATAGGCAATAATGTTAAATTCTAATGTGATTCTGCAAAGGTTCCTAGACAGGTTCTGGGAATACATTGTACCCTGTCTACATGGGTTCATTTAAAACTGGTATTAATTTATTATTTTTTATGATGAGATTTTTTTTAATGCTGCTGCTAAGTCACTTCAGCTGTGTCCGACTCTGTGCGACTCCATAGACGGCAGCCCACCAGGCTCCCCCGTCCCTGGGATTCTCCAGGCAAGAACACTGGAGTGGGTTGCCATTTCCTTCTCCAATGCGTGAAAGTGAAGTCGCTCAGTCTTGTCCAACTCTTAGTGACCCCATGGACTACAGCCCACCAAGCTCTGCCATCCATGGGATTTTCCAGGCAAGAGTACTGGAGTGGGTTGCCATTGCCTTCAATGATGAGATCTTAAAAAGCCTAGAGTGTGATTTTCAAGACCTGTTTTGTTGAATCAAAGGGAACAAAAGACAGTCATATTTTTCTTCTTCATGAACAATTTAATGGCACTGGAATGCTTTGGAAACCTCTGCTTCTTAGGTTCAACTGAAACATGGGTTGTCTTTTTGTTTGTACCCCAAAATACCTTTGACTGGAAGTCCTTAAGAAGATAAGAGCTCCCTCATGGCTGCCACCTGATGGATGAGTAATTTACTGAAAGTCGGGGAAAAGTCGGGGGACAATTGGCTAGCTTCACCCACAGCCACATCCCAACTCCTTAACACAGTGAGTTTTTAATTACATCGAACAGTGCTTCTCAATCAGGACAATTTTGTCCCCCAGGAGATATCCCACAATATCCAGAAACATTTTTGGTTGTCATACCAGAAGCACGCTACTAGCATCTAGCTGATGGAGGCCAGGGATGCTGCTAAACATGCTCCAGCACACAGGACTGCCCCCACCACAAAGAATTATCCAGTCCCAACTATCACTAGTCTCATGATTGAGAAACCCCAGTGTAGGCTAGTTAACCTGGCAGCCAAATGTTCTACTTAGCCTTAAAACACTGGCCATCAGTCAATGAATCACAACAGAAAGGATCAGAATAATTCCTGTAGGTGTAGTGGTAAGTGGGGGAAAGTTCTTATGCCGAGACATCCTTGGATCTGAAAGCAAGTATAAGCTACAGGCAGAAAAATCAAGCCAAACAAAGAATAAAGTCTTGGGCATCTGACATTTCCAATATGGCAGATTTTCTCATTCAGCAAAGCTCCCTTACTAAGTAAGTTTAATGGTACCAGCAAAGACTGGACCTTGAGGGACTCCCCTGGTGGTCCAGCGGTTAAGACTCGGCCATTCCAGTACAGGGGGTGCAGGTTAAGATCGTACATGCCTCATGCCCCAAAAACAAAAGAACAGAAGCAATATTGTAACAAATTTAATAAAGACTTAAAAAAATGGTCCACATCAAAAGACTAGACTTTCAAAACTTGGGGTTCATTTCAACAGATATAAATGAGAACCTGCTGTGAGCCAAGCTAAGTTTCAGGAATTGAGAGTCTTGCAGTGAAAATACTGAGAAAAGTTTCCCAGCCCTCATTTTTGTTGGTAGTAGGCATTTGCGGGAGTGGGTCACTGAAGGAATGAAATGCATAGTGGGGGTGGAGGGGGTGGTCAGCAAAGTCTTCTCTGGGGAGGTAACAGGAACAGAGACCTGAAGACGGGCCAGATGCAAGCCATGAAGATGTTTGGAGGAAGAGTTTTCCAGGCAACTAGAGCAGCCAGTGCAAAGGCCCTGAGCCAGGGCTATGACTGAAGACTCAAAAGAGACAGCGGGCCTGCAGTGAAGAGGGCAATGGGTGGAGAAGAGGGTGGCAGAGGATGAGATGGTTAGACAGCATCACCAACTGAATGGACATGAATTTGAGCAAACTTCAGGAGACAGTGGAGGGCAGAGGAATCTGGCGTGCTGCAGTCCACAGGGTCTCAAAGAGTCAGACACGACTTGGTGACTGAACAACAAAAGAAGAGAGAGTACCCATGCTGGGAGTGGAGAGGTGGTGCAGGAGACACGGGGCTGCTCTGAGGTTTTAGCTTTTCCTCTCATGAGATGGGAGACATGGGAGGGCTGTAGAAACAATATGCCAGAGATAACTTGCATTGTTTTTAAAAGGCCTCTCTGGGGACTTCCCTGGTGGTCCAGTGGCTAAGACTCAGCTTTCCCAAGGCAGGGGGCCAAGGTTTGACCCCTGGTCAGGGAACCAGATCCCACTCACCACAACTAAGATTCTACATGCCACAACGAAAGACCCCACGTGTGTGCATGCTAAATCGCTTCAGTCATGTCAGACTCCTTGTGACCCCATGGACTGTAGCCCATCATGCTCCTCTGTCCAGGGGATTCTCCAGGCAAGAATTCTAGGATGGGTTGCCATGCCCTCCTTCAGGGGATCTTCCCAACCCAGGGATGGACCCTGCATCTCTTTACATCTCCTGCACTGGTAGGTGGGTTCTTAACCACTAGCATCACCTGGGAAATCCCTGAAGCTCCCACATGCCGCAATAAAGACCCGAAGCAGTCAAATAAATAAAAGACCTCTCTGGCTGCTGTGTGGAAAACAGTGCAGGGCATGGCTGGGTGAGGGTACAGCTGGGAGGCTAGTTGGAAGTACTGTGGTGGCCCGGCTGAGGGGAGAGTGGCTTTGCCCAGGCACGGGAGGTGGTGACAAGGAGTCGGGGTCTGGAATGGATCTCAGTAGAGCTGGAAGGATTTGCCAGATGATCAGAAGAGGGATAGGGAGAGACTGAAAGGCAGAAAGACTTCTGCCAAAACTGAACTCTAGCAAGACTTTATGTTATTGATGACTAAAGGAACAAATAGTGTCTATTTTGTTCACTCTTGTACTCCTAACTCCTAGCATATTTAACACATTAAAATGAATAAAATGTTTTATGAAAGCCCCTTTACGGTATCTTCTCTCGCCTTTCTGTTTCCTGGAATGTGGATGTGATGGCTGGAGCTCCAGCATCTACTTTGGATCATCAGGTGACGTAGTGTAGGTCACAACTGAGGATTAGGGGAGTGCTGCTGGCATCCGGTGTGCAGAAGTCAGGAATACCTCTGCACATCTATAATGCGCAAGACAGCCCTCACGACAAGGAAGCACCCAGAGTCAGAAGTCAATAGTGCCAAGGTTGAGAAACCCCGAGGGGGACAAGTGAAAGCATAAACACAATAAAGTGATATGTCTATAATCAGAAAACCCCAGAATACTTGGGGAGCATAGAGGAGAGGCTCTTAGCCCAGTGATGTCTATGTTGAAACCAAAAGAATACACAGTATTGGTGGGCAAAAACAGAACAAAAAGCATTCATCAGGCAGATGGGATGCTGCGTGCAAGACCGAGAGACAGGAGAGGGTTGGTCTCCTTGAAGGAACCAGAAATGAGTCAGTACTGCTAGGGCAGAGACTGCAAGGGCAATGGTGAGCCATCGAAGGTTCTGAAGCAAGGAGGTGATGCAGTCCGATTTCCCTTCTAGAGAAACAGGCAAGGAGACCCTTGGGGAGACAGCTGTGGTCATTCAGCAGTATTTAAAGATCTCAAAGTAAGCTGTGGGGATCACAAACCCACAGTCTCTGACCCATTTGTCTGTTCCGCTGCTGCTCTTGTTTTGGGTCTAGGCACCATTCTGTTTTTGTGTTTTGATGTCTATTTGATACATCTGACAAGACGTTAGGCCTCACTTCCCCAAGCCTCCTAGCATCTGATCATGGCCCCTGAGGCTTCTTGGTTGGCCTCAGGAGGCAGGTTTGCCTCCTGGACACAGGAACCCGGCCTGCCCCCTGCCCTCTGTGCCCCTCTGCAGTCTGGCTGGGCTTGCCACTAAGCCCATCCCTCACGAGGCCCCAGCCTCAAGAACAAAAGCCCCAAACCATTTCCAGTAATGTAATTTCATGCTCAGAAGTCTTTCACCACCCTCAGAGCCTTTTGATTCCAAAAAGAGCATGTTCTTGGGAAAGACAAAACAAAGTTCAGCATTTCTGTTTAGTTCCAGTAAGCGCTTTGAAAAGTCCCAGCCCTCCTTTTGACAACTCTGCTTCCTTTGTAAGTGCTGCCACCAGACCTAATTGGGTTTTTTTCCCTCTTAAAAATGAGTTTCCGTTGCTGAAAAACTTAAAAAAAAAAAACTATTAATTCTCTCTCCCTCTCTTTTTCTTTATCACTTCTATTCTTATGTGACCCTGCTCTTGCTACTTTCTGAAGCCAAATAACTGGGGTTGGGAAGGACAGGAGGGGACAAAGGGAATACCGGCCTGGGTGTCACATGGCCTGTAAAACTGAAAGTGGGCACACTCTTGGCTTAAAGGGCATTTGCCCTGGAAACAAGCCAAGTGTCCATCAACAGATGCCTAAGCAAAATACGGTATATATGTACAAAGGAATATTATTCAGGCTTTGTTGTTGTTCAATCGCTAAGTCGTGTCTGACTCTTTGCGACCCATGGACTGCAGCACGCCAGTCTTCCCTGTCCTTTACTATCTCCCATAGTTTGCTCAAACTCATGTCCATCGAGTCAGCGATGCCATATAACCATCTCATCCTCTGTTGCCTCCTTCTCCTCCTGCCCTCAGTCTTTCCAGAATCAGGGTCTTTTCCAGTGAGTTGACTTTTTGCATCAGGTGGCCAAAGTATTCAGCCTTAAAAGGAATGAAATTCCTTTTAAATGAAATTTGGACTTCGCTGGTGGTGCCAGTGCAGAGGACACAGGTTTGATCCCTGGTCCGAGAAGATCTCAAGTGCCATGGAGCAACAAAAGCCCATGTACCACAACTACTGAAGCCCATGTGCCTAGAGCCTGTGCTCCTCAAACAGAGAAGCCATCGCAATGAGAAGCCATACACTGCAATGAAGAGTAGCCCCCACTCACCGCAACTAGAGAAAATCTGAGCAATATAATGAAGAACCACCACAGCCATAAAAAAATTTTAATTCAATGAAAAATAGATTTTTTAAAAATAATGAAATTTGGACACATGTTGCAACATGGATAGAAGTTGAGGAAGTTAAGTGAAATAAGCCAGACACAAGAAAGACCAATACTATATCGTTCCACCTAAATGAGGGACATGGGATAGACAGGTTCATAGAGAAAAGAAAGTAGAAGAGTGTTTGCCCAGGGCTGGGGGAAGCAGGGTGGCGAGATGTTGTTCAATGAGGGCATAGTTTCAGCGTGGGAAGATGAACAAGTTCTGGCAATGGATGGTGGTAATGGTTGTACAACAATGTGAAAGTATTTAATGCCACGGAAATGTACCCTTAAAAGGGGGTCAAATGGTAAATTTAATGTTATGTGTATTTTACTGAACATCACATTTTTTAAAAAGTCATTTGCCCTTGACACATTCTCACCGTGGAGTCAAGTGTGTCTCAGGGCTTGTCTTCTGTGTAATTGCTTCTCCTAGGGGTAAGCACAAGGCAGTGAAGGTGAGGGCTGTCCAAGTCCTTACTGTAGACACTGCTGTGTAGTCTGACCAGTAGTCACCATCTCTCCTTCCAGTGGCAGAGCCCCAGTTTTCCTCGCAGCCACTCCCACTCGACCCCACCCCTGACACATACCCTGCACCAGCCCACCGAGGGGAGTACAGCTGGCCCTGTCTCCATGTCCAGAGCTGATGACACCTGAGTCAGGGCTGGCCAATTAGCATAATCCATCTCCTTGGTTCTGATCTGATCTGATCTCCTCGGTTATACAAGAGGTACAGGAATAGGTACAGCAGACCCACCAGACCAGCTGATCAGACCAGCAACAAAGTACTGACTCCTTCGAGCCTGCATAGAAAATGCAGCCGTAAAGAGAAAACTTAGTTGAGTGCAATGCCAACGGGAGAGAAAGAGACAGAAGATATATACAGATCAAATCCTGATGATGTTGTTTGAGCCCCTGGATCAAGCCATGCCTGAAGCCTATCACTTCTTCATCTATGAGGGACAGGTGCCAAAGGAATCACGCTTTTGTTTAAGCTAGTCTGACTTGAGCTTCTGAACTGACAACTAGTAGAGTCCTGTCTAAATTCCTTTTAGCAACTTCCTTTTAGCAACCCTTTGAGATGGGTTTTATTACCATATTTATTCTACAAATTAGGAAACAGTTTCAATTTGCTTGGGCTTCCCTGGTAGCTCAGCTGGTGAAGAATCCACTTGTAATGCAGGAGACCTGGGTTCAATCCCTGGGTTGGGAAGATCCCCTGGAGAAGGGAACGGCTACCCACTCTGGTATTCTGGCCTGGAGAATTCCACGGACTGTATAGCCCATGGGGTTGCAAAGAGTCAGATACAACTGAGTGAATTTCACTTTCACTTTTCAATTTGCTTAAGTAATTTGCCCAGTATCACCCAGTAGAGAGTAGTGGGTCAGAATTCTCAGTCCAGAGCTTGCGTGTTTAATCCCTGTTCTTTGTGGCTTTGCAGGATGATGTGAAGAAGATGGTTCTAGAATCAAAGAGTGGTACCAAAAAAGTCTTGTAGCCTTGAACTCTTTACCACTTCCTCCCAGGTCTTCTTTGCCCCGTTTCTTTTTTCCTAGTTCCCTTGTTCTTAGGGCATAATCTTTATTTTTTCCCTCTCTGGTCTTTCCTCTTGATTTGTTTTCTTCCTTTCTTGACCTCTTTCCTCCATCATCAGACTCCTTGGGAATTCCCATTCTGAGTCCCTCTTTCTCTGGGTTTAGAGGATAAACTGGCAAAAATCCTTCACTGTGTATCAGAGCTTCTTAAGCTTTCTCTGCTCCAAACTCAGAGATGAACTAGGACAGGGGAAAGGAGGGTTGTGAAGGGAAAGAAGGCGTATCACTCAGAAAGTAAGTGACAGTCATACACAAAATGCTTCAAACAATAGGGGGGGGGGCTATTATTTCACAAGAATAGGGTGGGCTTAAGACTGGATAAGCAGCATCTCATAACTTACAGACCAAGGATCTGTCTCTCTTTCCATTCTGCCATCATTGGACCACTCCCTCATAGTCACAAAATGGCTGCCATTACCCAGGCATTACTTCCTCACAAAGCTTCATCTGGAGGTAGGAAAAAAACCTGCATCTTCTTGATAACTTTATTTCAAAATCAGGAAACCTTCTCCAGAAATTCCCTCAGTAGACATCTCTTCTCATCTCATTAGCCAGGGCTGGATCCCAAACCAACCCCCAAACCAATCCCTGGAGAAAGGAATGAGCTATCAAATAAGACATGACTGGGATTTCTTTGGAAGGAATGATACTAAAGCTGAAACTCCAGTACTTTGGCCACCTCATGCAAAGAGTTGACTCATTGGAAAAGACTCTGATGCTGGGAGGGATTGGGGGCAGGAGGAGAAGGGGACGACAGAGGATGAGATGGCTGGATGGCATCACTGACTCGATGGACGTGAGTCTGAGTGAACTCCGGGAGTTGGTGATGGACAGGGAGGCCTGGCATGCTGCGATTCATGGGGTCGCAAAGAGTGGGACACGACTGAGCGACTGAACTGAACTGAACCATAGAAACCAGACCCAAAAATTTGGTGGTACAAAAACATTTATCATAATCTAATAGATTTTGTGTCAAGAATTTGGACAGCGTACAGGAGACTGAAGGTCTCAAAAGCTGGGGGCTGGAATCAGCTGAAGTCTCATTTACTCTCGTGTGTGGTGGAGATGCTGGCTGTTGACTCAAGGCCTCAGTTTTTCTCCATGTGTAACCTACCCTCACAGGCTTGGTTGGGCTTCCTCACAGGATGGTGGCTGGGTTCCAAGGGTAAGTGCCCTACATGAGAGAGATTGCTCACCAGCCATGTCACCTTTTCTGACCCAGCCTCAGAAATCATATGGCATCACTTTCACTCTATTGTCTTCATTGCAGCCATCAGAAAATCACCCAGATTCAAAGGACTGAGAAATAGACTCTCCCTCTTCACGGATCAGTGGGGCAAGATTCTGGATGAGCATGTAGGATATAGTCACAGCCATTCTGAGAGAGTATCAGAGTTGGAGCCTGCTTCACATGAAGCACAGCCTCACCTGGGGTGCTGTGGGTCAGGTGGATGCCGGGTGGATGATCGTCCAGGAGGTAACCGCATCTGCTGTAAGAAGAGAGCTGACTCATGTGCTGGGCTCCAACCGTAGGGACCTTCTTGCACTCCTCCAGCCCACCACGTCCCTGCTGCCTCAGAGCTTTGGCACCTGCAGTTCCCTCTTCCTAGAACATACTTCTTCCCATTCTTTGCATGTCTAATACCTCACCATCTTCCCAAGAGCAGCATCAAGGGCATCTCCTTAGACAGTCTTTTTTTGTTTTTTAACTGGGACTTCCCTGGTGGTCTAGTGGTCAAAACTCCACACTTTCACTGCAGGGGGCACAGGTTCCATCCTGATCAGGGAACTAAGATCCCACACACTCTACGATGTGGCCAAAGGTAAATCAATTTTTTGAAGTATATTTGATTTGCAATGTTAATTTATTCTGTACAGCAAAGTCACTCAGTTATATATATAGATGAAAGTGTTAGTTATATATATGAAACTGAGTTATATATATGAAAGTGAATCACTCAGTCGTGTCCAACTCTTTGTAACCCCTTAGATTATAGCCTGCCAGGCTTCTCTCTCCATGGGATTCTCCAGGCAAGGATACTGGAGTTTGTATCCATTCCCTTCTCCAGGGGATCTTCCCGACCCAGGGATTGAACCCAGGTCTCCTGCATAGCAGGCAGATTCTTTACCACCTAAGCCACCAGGGAAGCTCAGTTTTATATATATATGTATGTGTGTGTATATATATATATATATATATTCTTTTTCATATTCTTTTCCATTATGGCTTGTCACAGAATATTGACTATAGTTCCCTGTACTATACAGTATTGACCTTGTTGTTTATCTATCCTATATATAATAGTTTGCCTCTGCTAAATTCCTTTCCTCCCTAACCTCCTTCCCCTTGGCAACCACAAGTCTGTTTTCCTTAGACACTCTGGTGACTTCCAGACTCAATCAGGTCCCTTTCTAGAATTACCCAGAATGACCTAGATTACTCAGCCCTCCTCATGGTGAGTAAGACCTTATCTTTGAGGTGTACAAGGTCATGATTATAGGTGTGGCTTCTGGAGTTGGGGAACCTGGGTTCAAATCCAGGTCCTGCCACTCACCAGCCATGTGATCTCAGGCAAGTCCCTCTAGCCTTCCCAGCCTCAGTTTCCTAAATGGGGATAAGAGTGACCAACCTACCAACTGGGTTTCTATGAAGATTGAAGGTAGAGAAAGAGGTAAAGCACTTGATGCCTGGCAGGCAGTGGGTGCCCCATTCACTCCTGCCCTGTGTCATATAAAACTTCTCATCTACAAGCTGAGTGCGTGTCTGATCTATTCACTTCCTTCTTCTTGATCTTAGGCTTGACCCAGTGGCCCACACACTATGGGCAGTAAATCAATATTCATTGAATGAATTAATAAGTAAGTGATTCTACAGCAAGAGTGTATCTTCTTCACCAGAAATGACCTTGGACTTGACTTTAAGGAGCAGCCCAGGTGAATGTGTATGGTCAGACGATGCATTTTTGCCCATGAACACACGAGAATACATGAGGCTGGTGGGGAGGGACAGGGATATGTAGGGGAGCAGGGACTGGAGCAGGGGTACCCCGCTTTTCTTGCAGAAGGGACAGTGGTGGGTGGAGCCCAGTCTGAAAGGTGACCTCACTTCAAAAGGCAGAAGCTGACAGTGGCAGGTAGAGACACGTCCTGCTCCTTCACCTGGTGGCCCTCCCAGCTCCCAGCTCTCATCTCAGACTCACTAAAGTGGGGGATGGTGGAGGCGGCTGGGGACCCCAGGGTGAGGGGATCTTGGTAACCCACCCCTGCGGCAGATCAGCACTCAGAAGCAATTGTCCGATGACACCTCCCAGTCATAAAATGAGGAAAGGAAGCCTTTTTCACCAAACAAGTTATTCCACAGAAGGAAGGTTTGTGAAATGGGCAGATAAGCATCTGAAAAGAACCACAGACTCTTACTCATACCGGGTTCTCGCCTCCCATCCTCCCCACACCCCTCCCTGTGCCAGCCTGTGATGCATGCAGATCCCAGGAGATAAAGGTCCTAAGAAGAAGCCCCAAGAACACTAGGGGTTCCTGGGGGGCAGGTTAACCTGGTGCAGGCCTGGGAGGCTGCAGTCCCCAACAATGGGGTGGGGACCACACGTTCCTTCTCTGATTCAATGACTAAGTGCCAGCACCAGGGACAGACAGGACCGGTACACGAGGTGGGAGAGAATGAAAGGTCCCACTCCCATGGCCTGTGAAATCTCAGCAGGTGGGCGGGTAAGAATTAGGAGAGATAAGCACCAGCCTGTTATCAGCACCCTGAGAGCCTGGCCAGGAAGAGCTGTCCTCACCTTCACCCCAGCCCCTGCCTGCCCCAGATGCCTCTCCTTCTGTCCTGGACAAAACTACTTGGGGATTTGAACCCTTCACGCTGAACCTTCCCTCCTCCCCAGTCACCCCTCTGAACAATATGATAATCCTTTCCCAAGCATTGCGTGTATGCTAAGTTGCTTCAGTCATGTCCAACTGTTTGTGACCCTGTGGACTGTAGCCTGCCAGGCTCCTCCGTCCATGGGATTCCCCAGGCAAGAATACTGGAGTGGGTTGCCATGCCCTCCTCCAGGGGATCTTCCTGACCCAGGGATCAAACCCATGTCTCTTAAGTCTCCTGCTTTGGCATGTGGGTTATTATTATTTTTTTTTTAAATCACTACCACTACCTGGGAAGTCCAATCTTTTCCTAAGAAAGATTGGGAAACTTAAGAGCACAGTTTTGTTTTTGCTTTTTAGAAGCAACTGGAAAAAACAAGCAGAAGCCCAGAAAGGCTGCTGCAGACAAATCAGTGCCACCTTGGCCACCCCTTTTCCACCCCTCTCCCCCCAAGGAGGATCCCACCCATTAGCACGGGTCAGGGGAGGTATCCTGTGGGCAGATGAATCAGTGGAGGCTCAGCCAGGTTAGGAAGGGGTTTGCCTAAAGATGCAGGAAAGTTTTGTGACCAGGGGTGGTAGAAGAGGTAGCCACCAGGCAGAAGTTGGTCCAGAAGGGTTTGTGAGTCCCTAGGAGAAGGCAATGGCACCCCACTCCACTACTCTTGCCTGGAAAATCCATGGGTGGAGGAGCCTGGTAGGCTGCAGTCCATAGGGTCGCTAAGAGTCAGACACGACTCAGCGACTTCACTTTCACTTTTTACTTTCATGCATTGGAAAAGGAAATGGCAACCCACTCCAGTATTCTTGCCTGGAGAATCCCAGGGACAGAGGAGCCTAATGGGCTGCTGTCTATGGGGTCGCACAGAGTTGGACACGATTGAAGCGACTTAGCAGCAGCAGCAGGGACACTGGCATGGTGCTGGAGAGACTCTTGAGAGTCCTTGGACTGTAAGGAGATCCAACCAGTCAATTCTAAAGGAAATCAGTCTTGAGTATTCATTGGAAGGACTGATGCTGAAGCTGAAACTCCAATACTTTGGCCACCTGATGTGAAGAGCTGACTCATTTGAAAAGACCCTGATGCTGGGAAAGATTGAAGGCAGGAGGAGAAGGGGACGACAGAGGATGAGATGGTTGGATGGCATCACCAACTCAATGGACCTGAGTTTGAGCAAGCTCCAGGAGATAGCGGAGGACAGGGAAGCCTGGCATGCTTCAGTCCTGGGTTTGCAAAGAGGCAGACACGATTGAGCGACTGAACAACAAGGGAATTGGCAAGTGAGCAAGAGGGATGGAGGAGAGTCAGGGCTCCTGAGGGCCAATCTAGCCAAAGGGAGTTCAGAATTTCGTCAGAGGAGCGGCTCAGGGAGAAGTCAGATGGAAGCGGGGCTGGATTGTCTTGGCATCACAAAATGGAAAGAGGCGAAGGGATGGCATCATTACAAATGGGGAAACAAAGGCTCAAAGAACATGGGGAGATGTGGGTCCTGGTCCACCTGTCAGTCTGTGTCCCCTTGCCTCACAGGCTGCTCCTCTCCTGCTTTGGTCCTCTCAGGGCCCCATGCAGAGCCTGGTACCTGGTAGCAGTTTCTGGACAACTTCAGCTGGACTCAGGTGAGCCAAGGACTGACTGCTGCTGAAACACACCCCTGCTCCACCTGCAGTCCCTCGAGGGTTTCCTCAGCTTTGACCCTGAGTTCCAAGTGCACATATGTGGTCACCACTTTGAGTGCATCTGTGTGAGTCCATGAGCATGTGCGTGCATGGGTGGGTGAGTGTGTCAAAGATCACAAGTGAGTGTAAGAGTGGGTGTGCATGTGTGTGTGCCCATATGCATGAGGGTGTTGTGAGAAAGATGGTAAATGTGTGTGTGAGGTGAGAACATGTGTGAGGATTGTGCATGTGTGTGTGTGTTACACAGCCTGTTTTCTAGGGCTACTTACACAGGTCTTCGGTGTGATTGGGCCAAATGCCGATTCCAAAGGAAGAGGAGGCTTCCCTGGTGGCTCAGATGGTGAAGAATCCACCTGCAATGCAGGAGACCCAGATTCAATCCCTTGGTTGGGAAGATCCCCTGGAGAAGGAAATGGCAACCCACTCCAGTATTTTTGCCTAGAGAATTCCATGGACAGAGGAATCTGGTGGGCTACAGTCCATGGAGTGACAAAGAGCTGGACATGACAGACCAAATAACACACACACACACACACACACACACACACACACATACACACACACATACACACACACACACATACACACACACACATACACACACACACATACACACACACACATACACACACATACACACACACACACACACACACACGAAGGAAGAGGAAAAGAGCCTTCTGTCCTGTGGAGTCTGAGCGCTGGGAGCTGAGACACTAAGCGTTTGGACTGGAAGGGACTCCGTCTCTCACTGCACATGTCTTGTCTGAGGTTTCATACCTTCGTGAGAGTGTGGTGGCTTTAGAATGGACCCCACAGAAGGTAAAGTGTTGTTTTCTCAACCACGATTGATCAAACTGCCTGTATTTTACCTCCATCATTATTTCCTAAATGTAGAAAAGCAGGCTTTTCCGGAAGAGGGACCGTGAGGTCGGCTCTAGTGTAGAAACCAGTACAGTTTTGATGAGCAGGGTTTAAATAAGCAAAATCATAGAACGGGTCCAAGAAAAGGGACTGAGAAAACACAAGAGTCATGAGTTGACAGAGTGATTAATCAACAGGTGTCCTCTAAGCACCTCCAGGGATGATATTTCTGGGAGAAAGAAGCAGGGTTTATTATCACTGGGTTACAAAAATCAACCACTGGGCTGAGGACAGTTGAGTAACAGGTTTAAGCTCTTTGGCATTGGTATTCCTCATCTGTAACGTGAGGATGCTGATAAACTTTTACGGGGCTCTTTCAAGTCTTAAAAGGAATATATAGAGATAGATGTGTGACTGTGTGTTGTTTAAGTCTCTCGTGTCCAACTCTTTTGCGACCCCATGGACTGTACACCACCAGGCTCCACTGTCCATGGGATTTCCCACGCAAGAATACTGCGCCTGGTTGCCATTTCCTTCTCCAGGGGATCTTCTCGACCCAGGGATGAAGCCCACATCTCCTGCATTGGCAGGCAGGTTCTTTACCACTGAGCTACTGTGTGTGGACATAAATCCATACAAGCATACATGCCAACAATCACTTAGCAACATGCCTGGCTTGCGACAAAGCCTTCACAATTAGAGACCTGATTTTCTTTCCATTTTTTTTATTGCAGTAAAAGTCACATAACATAAAACATACTGTTTTAACCATTTTAACTATAGCTCAGTGGCACTACGTACATTCACATTGTCATGCAACTTTCACCATAATCCATCCCTGAATTTTTCAGCTTCCTAAACTGAAACTCTGTCCCCGTTAAACACGAAGTCCCCATCTCCCCTCCCATACCCCGCCCCCACCCCTAGCCCCTGACATCTCCCTAGGTACTTTCTCAATCAATGAAAACATATCACCAGCACCTGAAATCATGAGCTCAGAGTGTTAAGTGGTGTTTTCACTAATATGCATTTTTCTAAATGAAAAATGTTCAGGGAAGGACCACCCAGATTATACTGCAGTTACCAGCCTCAGCTGAAAGCCCACCCCCCACTCCCGGGGTCGTGCCTCTCTTAGGACCAGGGAGCCTGGGGAGGCAGGTGCTGGCTCCCAGGAGGATGCACCACCCTCTCGGGCCTCACCTGAATCCACCTGACGTGCCCTCATCAGACCCTGTCCTGTTCCGTGCTCCCCCATCCTGTGCAGCAGCCCCGGCCCCGAGCTGTCTGCTCCCATTAGCTTTCCTGCTTTCCTGCTGTGACTCCAGCGTGGGCTCAAAGCCCTGTCAGGCCCTTTCTCGTTACACTGAGCAGGCGGATGGATCATTTCTGATCTCTCCCCGCCTCGATGGCAAATCGGAGCTGCCAGCACTCAACTTGGAAAGCTGCCAAGGGGGCCGTCCATGGGGAGGCAGACTCTGTCAGGGCAAAGGGAACCCCAGTCCCCAAACTCACCTACCGGTGGGGTCCAGCCCCGACCCCCAGCAAAAGGTCTGGCCAATGGGGTCTTTTCCTTTGGGAAAAAATGATGGGGATATGAAGTTTTCAGGCAAAACGTGTTGCAGGTGGATGAGCCTCATCCTGGCAGAAAATTCTTCCCCATCATTGGAGCTGAGTTTCCTAAATCACTCCTCCTTCGTCAAACAAATCTCTTCATGTGTCTTTATGTCTAAAAATCACATTTAAATATTTGATCCGCTGCCATGAGCTGAGGAGAAAAACTCCTACTGATGGATGCTATTCTGATGAGCTATTCGGAGAATGTGTCCTCGCTATTCACCCGGCACAATTACGGACCTGCCTCTCCCCACTCGCGCACTTTCAAGAAAGCAAAACAAATAAATGCCAAAGAGCTCAGAGTGCACGGCCTGCTGGCAGGGATTAAGGGGCACAGTTCGCAAGGAAGTCGCTGAATGATCTATTTTATCCAGATTGTGTCTGTTGATTTTACTCGGGGACTTTTTTCTCAGTAAACATCATTACATGGCACTCTGTGTTTTCATTGCTTTCAGGAGAAATGAAAGACGTTTGTAACCAAAGAGATAAAATGACCAGGCTTTTTAAAAAAAAAAAAAATTGTTTTTGGTACCAGGAACACAAGCAGAAAGAAACAAAACCCACAGCTCCTAACCTCTCCCTACCCCCAGACCCCCAGTGTCCCATTCACCATGGCAAAAAGAAAACTCTCAAGCGGCAGCCACGTAATCAACTTGACCACACTAAGACCCCGGGATGAGGTTCCGCACTGGGACATCCATTGGCGTCTCTTCATTTAATTCTGATGGCCAAATGTGAACTTTTCTTCCTGCTCCTAAAGGGTCAGCCCAAAGTATGCGGCAATACTAAAATTCACAGCTGACCAGAACATCCAAAGAGAAAGCAAATCTTTATTTTTCCTATATTGGATGTGGCGGAAAGTATTTGTCCTTTTCCTTTTTTTTTTTCTAATTTGATCGTTTGGATGTTGAATAAACTTAGAACTCACCCTCCCTGGGAATCTGTTGGCCTGCTCCTGGTCGGAAGAGCCCCAGGGTGCATCAGTTAAGTTCTTTGCCCATGGCCAACACCCGAAGTACCCAGCAGACTGAGTTGTCTGCCTAGAAACAGCTTTGAGTCTGGAAAAGGGCAGCCTTCCTTATTGTCATCAGTCAGGTACAGCCATCTCTTCTGACCATTTGAGTAAAGTTATGGATGCGAGGAACATTTTGCTCATCTGGGGAGCCCTGTGCACAGCACCAGGGTGGGGGCATTGTAGGTTCCCCAAACACAATGAGCAAGTGAGCTCCTGTGTTTATGTGTCTGCCGGAGTTCAACCCTGGATGTTTACTGTAAAGTCAAAGTGAAGTCGCTCAGTCGTGTCCGACTCTTTGTGACCCCATGGACTGTAGCCTATCAGGCTCCTCCGTCCATGGGATTTTCCAGGCGAGAGTGCTGGAGTGGATTGCCATTTCCTTCTCCAGGGGATCTTCCCGACCCAGGAATCGAACCCAGGTCTCCCGCATTGCAGGCAGACGCTTTACCGTCTGAGCCACTAGGGAAGCCCTTACTGTAAAGGGCAACCCATATGTATGTCTCTGGCTGATTCACGTTCATGTTTGACAGAAAACAACAAAATTCTGTAAAGCAATTATCCTTCAATTAAAAAAAGAAAGAAAGAAACAACCACTCAGCCTGCTGTGTGGCCCCTCAGGGCTGTTGCCAGGAGCTCCCGCTGCCCGGAACACATCCTCCCAGCCCCCTCCCCTGCTGGAGTCCTGTTGCTCTTCCTCCCTGAACTTGGTCATCAGAACTTCAGAGAGAAGCCTCTTTTAACCTTCCTGGGGGATGTTCGGCTAGTGCTCCAGCACCACTGCCTCTCTCTAGCAGGACTTGCGGTAAGCGTGGTTTTATATTTATGTAAGACTTTGACTAACGCCTGTCTGTCTCCCAAACCAGACTGCAGCCCCCACAGGAGCAAGGACTGTCTCCATTTTCTGTCTCCCCACCCACCCATATTTGCAGCATCACAGGTTACCAGGCACTCAACACAGATGCATAGTGTGAATATACGATGCTACTTTGTCTTATAGAAAAAACTATAAAACCCATGGTAAAGCAACCAGATCCAATAAAAAGAGCAACATAAGGAATCCCAGGAGTCCCACCTGGCAGGTAGGCACAAGGGGATGAGGAGGTGGGGCCCAGCCCTCTCTCTGTCCCAGGAAACCCAGAACCTCGGTCCTCCCAGAGCCCGGGGCTGCCCCATCAAGAGCAGCCTCGTGGTATCTAAGAACTGATCTGCATACAAGTGTCCTCTGCTGATCAGCAGTGGCCAACAGAGGTGCAACTGAAACTCAGGGGGACCCATTCCAGAAACTGAGGCTGATAGAAAACGTGCCAAAACAGAGGCTGGCCACTGCTGGGAAGGCAGATGACTAAAGGAGACTGTTCCCCATTCAGAGGCAAGAAAAGTCCTGGGCCGGACAGGATCATGAATTATTTGGCAGCAAGAAGTCAAGAAATAGTCACTGAAGTTCTACTGTGTACCAGCCACCGTGCTTGGGCTGGAGAAACAGGAATGAACTTCACTAAACTCACAGCCCAGGGGGAAAAAAACCAGACATCCATTAATCAAATACACAAGTAAATGAATAAATTATAGTTGTGATTAGGGTATGAGGAGAGGTACAGGGTGCTAGGAGAGCATATAATAGGAGTAACTGAACTTGTCTGGGCAATCAGGGGAGGCTTCTAGGAGAAGGTGACATTTAAGCCAACACTTGGATAGTGGATAGTTTTAGTTGCTCAGTCACGTCCAACTCTTTACGACCCCATGGACTATAGCCCACCAGGCTCCTCTGTCCATGGAATTTCCCAGACAAGAATATTGGAGTGGGTTGCCATTCCCCTTCTCCAGGGTATCTTTCTGACCCAGCAATTGAACCTGCATTTCCTGCATTTCAGGCAGATTCTTTACCATGTGAGCCACCAGGGAAGCCCTCTGTTTAAATGTTGGTATTTAAGATGAAAATTGGACCTGTGCTGGAAAGGTGGGAGACCAGAGAGAAAAGACCCAGGACCAGGCCTGGGGGTGCTTTAATCCTGGTAAGAACCCACATGAGGCTGAAACCCAGGGCTGAGGTCTCAAGGACTGAATCGCTCTCCTGGAGACTGAGAAGTCAGATGTCCACCTAGAAGGCACCCATGGCTGGGATTGCAGAGAATGGGACATAGCTGGGAATATTCTAGGTCATGCTGGAGCATATGTTCAGCCCCTGGACCTCGCAGAGGGGCCCCCACCACCATATTTGTAGTCTGTGACCTTGCCCCTGGCCAGAGCTGACTCAGGAGGAGGGGTCAAGTCACCCCAAGCGTGGCCTCTGGTTTTACTTCAGGGAACTTCCATTCTAGTCAGGCAGCCAGTTAAGCTGACCCAAACTCAGTCAGACCCTCTCCTAGGAACGTGAATTTTGAGCAGCCTTAAACAAAGATGGGAAATGCTGATTTTATCCCAGTTCAGGTGCCTGAGGGACCATCCTAAGGGATTTAGATTTGCATCTAAAATCCTAGAATCCTCTCTTACAAGGGTCTGTCCTGAGTTTCTCTTATCAGTTGCAGCAGTTGTTGTTCAGTCGCTAAGTCATGTCCGACTCTGTGACCCCATGGACTGCAGCACACCAGGCTCCTCTATCTTCTTACTATCTCCCAGCGTTTGCTCGAATTCATGTCCATTGAGTCAGTGATGCTATCTAACCACCTCATCCTCTGCCACCCCCTTTTATTCCTGGTCTCAATCTTTCCCAGCATCAGCATCTTTTCCAGTGAGTTGGCTCTTCATATCAGGTGGACAAAGTATTGGAGATTCAGCTTCAGCATCAGTCCTTCCAGGGCTTCCCACATGGCTCAGTGGTACAGAATCCACCTGTCAATGCAGGAGACGTGAGTTCGATCCCTGGGTCAGGAATATCCCCTGGAGAAAGAAATGGCGAACAGCTCCAGTATTCTTGCCTGGAACATCCCATGGACAGAAGAGCCTGGTGGGCAGGGTCCCAAAGAGTCGGACACAACTGAGCACAGCACATGGAGTTGGAGTTGGAGGCTGCTAAAAGCCCTTTCAATGAATTCTGTTTTTTTTTTTTTAATAGTGGATGAGTTTCCTGTAGCTGCTGTAATAAATTACTATCGACTCCATGACTTAAAACAACCCACATTTATGATCTTTCAGTTCTGAAACTCTGAAACCCAAAATCAGTCACTGAACTAAAATCAAATGATGGCAGGGCTGCATTTCTGTCTGAAAGTGGTGAGGAAAATCTTTTTCCTTGCCTTTTCCAGCTTCTAGAGGTCATCCTCATTCCTTGATTGATGGCTGCTTCCCTGCATCACCCAGCCTCTGCTTCCATCTTCACGTCTCTGACTACTGACTCTGACCTCCCTGCTTCCCTTGTGATGACATGAGCCTCACCTGGGTAATCCAGAATAATCATCCTATCTCAAAATTCTTAATCACATCTGTAAAGTCCCCTTCACCATGTCCATAGTCACAAACTCTGGGAATTAGGGCATGGACATCTTCAGAGACCATTATTCAGACTACTAGAAGAGTCAGTTTCTGTTGCTTGCAACCAAAGAATTCTGGTTGAAACAGCAAAAGTCACAAATCCAAGGTCTAAAAATATTCTATTTTGTTTTTAATTTGAATTAGAACGCTTTAGGAATGGCTAGGACCCCACAGTTCACTGAAGCCCTGGGACATTTTTTTTTTTTTTTTGCTTTTAATTATTTAAGTTACTTGCCTAACCTTTGAAGGCACCAAGTTTGCCACCCCTGTAGTAGATTTAAGCCTATGGTTCCAAAGACTTAACTCCATCTCATTATTTGAATATGACTGGAGTTGGAAGATGGATACAATGGGATTAGTCACTCTTGGCAACACCAGCCAAGGACAGAAGGATGTATCAAGACAAAGGAATGGGTGAATGGGTGGACGGATGAATGGACAGTGGGATGTATGGATGGATGAATGGATAGCGGGATGGGGGGATGGATGGATAGATCAATGGATAGATAGTGGGATGGGTGAATGGACAGATAAGTAGAAAAATTAAGATTATCAGGCATTTACCAGGACGAAGCCCAGAAGCAGGAAAGATGTGGAAGAAAACACTTGTGGTATACACACAAAGAAAAGGAGATGGCAACTTTGCTGTTTTGGTTCATGGTGGAAATAAAAATCCTCTTAAACATAAACCTCCAGTCGGTTTTGTTTCTGCAAAACAAATGACAGACCGCTGCTTACAAGCTCATTACAGAGAGAATCCACGCCACCCACTCTCAGCCTCTCCAGCCCATTTGGAAGATTCGGTCCAATGAACCAAGAACCCAGAAAGGAGACGGGGAGTGGGAAGAGGACAGAATCAGATGCTCTCAAATAGCTATAAAAAGAACTCGAGGTTCAGAGGAGAAGAAGTAATCATCCTATAATTGACTGCTTACTAATGGAATCTATTAATTTATGGCCACAAAAGAATCAGCTAATTTGTGGTTAATGGTGTTTAAAAGATAAACAACATAGATTAACTCTAGGGAGCACCACCCCAGTTTTCAGGAATCTGCCTGCACAGATAGCTTTCAACGTGGGAGAGGGAAGACGGAGGGGTTGGTGGTCAGCTGGCAGCGAGCAGTGAGTGCAAACCCCCAAAGGAGTCTTCTTCACCCTCTAGAGTTTCCTCTCAAATGTCCTTCTCTCTGGACACAACATCACCCTGGCTGTTCTTACACAAGATCCCACCTGCACAGCAGCCCCCAACCTGCCATGTCCATGCCCACCTCCGGGCCTTTGCTGCCATGCCTGCTACCTAGGCTGCCTTCCCTCCCTGCTTCCAGTGAAAAATAACACAGATGATTAACAGCTAACTGAATGACTCTTCACTTGCATCGGACACCACGCTAAGCGTTGCACACACATTATCTAGATGAAGGATTCCTTGAAAGCCCCCATGAAGCTGGTCCCAGTCTCAGCCCCATCTTATCGGTAAGAAGACTGAGGGCTGGAAAGGCAAATCCATGTGTCCAAAATTTTGGCACAGATGCACACAGGTCTGAAGCTGAAATCCAAGTCTGGTCCCAGAATCCACACTCTACACCAGCATTTCCCAAACCTGACTCATTCTCATACAATATATCCCGCACTTTCTGCAAACCATTTAGCATCTCTTGCCCTTTCTTTCTTTTTTTTTTTTATTGTCCCAGATTTTGTTTAATGAAGATCTGTCATCAAATCAAGTACGGTATTTCACAACTATAAGAATGATAATCACTAACAAAAGGATAACAGCAACCAAAGCCATGATGGCTTTTATTTTGCATCTGCGCCACCACATTTGCCTTAGAAGTTGTTTGGATCTGTTGCTAAAAGCAGTTGCATTATCCGATAATAGAGGATCCGAACATAGAGGATGGAGAGAAGGATTAAACGACATAACAGGATTCTTTTATCTGATTTGTCCTGTAGTTCATCTAGTCTCTCCCCTCTTTCTATTACCTTTGTAATATTTTCTTGCATGACATCAATGACTTCATCCACCTGATTCTGAACATGCTTAATTTTATCATTTCTAGGTCCAAATCTTGGTCCAGATGGTCCTCTTAGAAAAAAGTCCTCTTCTTCATCTGAATCATCTTCTAAAAGATTTCTCCTTTCACTTTTCACAGAACCTGTAACATCATCATCATTTAGGTGGCGTTTGAACTTGGGAGGCATCTTTTTTAATGAGGTACTCTTCTACTTCCCAGCAGGATAAATCTTTACCACCTGAGTCTCCCGGGGAGCTCCCGGCAACTCTCCCGGTCTGGCGGCGCTGGACGGGCCGCGCCCTTTCTTTTTATATTTATTTATTTACTTAGCTGCACCAGATTTTTTGCTGAGGCATGTGGGATCTAGTTCCCTATCTAGGGATCAAACCTGGACTCTCTGCATTGGAAATGCAGAGTCTTAGCCACTGGACCACCAGGGAAGTCCCTAGGATCTTTCTTTAAATCAACTCCTCCCTCTTCTTTTTCCTATTTTTTTCTTCTTCTTTTTAAATTTTCACTTCATCCCTGGCCGTATCATCCAGGACTGATAATGTAATAATATATTTGTTTTAAAGACAAATTTGGAATAAATACCTGACTACTAAAATACACATTTGCCTGGTTCGCATCTTATAATCTTGTAAACTACCAGTGGTACAAGAACTACACAAATTCTAACCATATATCCTGACAAACCATAATCAAGTGGCTATGTGTGCAGTTGACCATAGCTAGCATCCTGCGTGCACTATCGAATTTTACCCTCTGCCAATCCTTGCCCAATGCAACCCACCCTTTGAAATGCACTGGAAGCCTCCCTTGCCCGCCTTGACTCCTCCAGCCCACAGACATCCTTCCCTTTGTGGACAGAAAATTCATGTCATTAGCAAACCACAAAAAGACAGGATGAAAACAAGGATATAGGATTTGTTTCCTCAAGTAAATTGTAAGATCCTGGAGGAGGATTGGAAAAAAAAAAAAAAAAAGTGTCTCCTATATCTTGAGGGCTGAGCTTGGGGAAACAGAAATGGAAGAACACAGCCAGCATCCGATACAGCCTGGGGAAGCGGCTGGAAAGGATGCAGGAGGATGATGTCACTGTCATGGTTGGGTTTGGGCTGGCCTGAATCCATCCTCCTCCATTTGCCAACAGTGCTCAGAATTCACCTGGGAGCACATCCTCCCTTTTCTCAGCCTGGTGCTCCAGGGTGGGCCTGTGATCCAGGCATGGGCAATTGGTGCTAAATGTCCCCTAAGCCACTGCAAGTGGTTCCGAAACAGGGCTGTGACCCAAACTGGGTGGAGGGAGTCAGGCCCAGGACTTTGGTTCAAACGGCTGGGGTAGGAGAAGCAACCTGTCCTGCTGAGGCTGACTCTCAAGATGCTGGAGTCATCTTGCTCCCACAAGAAGCCTCCTGGGAATTAAAATCCCCATGGAAGGTACTTCCCTGGTGGTCCAGTGGTTAGTGCCTTGCAATGCAGGGAACGACGGTTTGATTCTCGGTTGGGGAACTAAAATCTCACGTACAGTGGAACAACTAAGCCCATGTGCTTCCACTAGAGAGTCTATGCGCCACATTGAAAGATTCCACATAACACAACAAAGATCTGACACAGCCAAATAAATTAATTAATTAAAAAAACATGGAAGATGCAGACATACTGAGAGAGGGCAGGGCTTGGGACATTGTTTGAGAACCTGGATCAAGACATGCCTGAAACCAAGATCTACCCCCAGATTTTTCAGTCCACCAATGTCCTCTGGGCATAAGCGTTTTTTGAATTGAGTTTTCTGTCACCTGCAACCAAAACACCCTGGCGAAGCTAGAGGAGCCATTGACTAAGACTCAGGAAGCCAGACTCTGACTGCATCTCCTTGTGACCCTGGTGAGTCACTTCATCTTGCGTCACCGTGACCACTCCTTTAAGGATGCTTTCCACCCCTCCTCCCCATTCCTTCCTGTCCCAGTCCAGCCCCATCACTCCCCAGTGTTAATTCTGTGTTCCTGTCCTCGTTTGCCAGTCATCTGTCTCACTCACTGCTACACCCCTAGTGCTCAGAACAGTCCCGGCATGCGGAGGTCCTTGGTAAATGTTTATTGCACAGTCCTACCTTGATTTCTCCACCTGTGAAATGGGAAGGAGGTACTGCGTTTTTTTCTCAGGATCCTCCGGCAGGGCTGTGCTTTGTCTCCATTGCTGCTTTCCAGAGTTCTGGGAATGTGGGGAGAGGGTCTCACCCACAGGCACTGCCTCTGAGTCTCCTATTCATGAGGAAGAAGGTGGTGACTTTCCTCCTTCGCTCCTTCCTTGACCTACACACCTCATTGACCAGGAAGTCCCTCTTGACATCTGACCCAACCTTTCATGCTGCAACTCAAGTCCTTTCTCAGGCCTGGAGTTCACAGACTTTCCAGGCCACACAAGAGCAGAAAAGAACCAGTTGAAAAGAAACCTTGTGAAAAAAATAAAAATTCCTTTGCCTCAAAGATGCCCCCGTTTTCTTCTCACAACCAGTTTCTGACTTTGCAGAAAGTTCCTTTCTTGTCTACACCTATGAACAAAGCCCTTCTGGAGATGTGGGTGCAAAAGATGAGAATAAAATAAATAAACTATCTGTTTAATCGTTCCTATTGTCAAAACAATGACTGAGCCAAAATACCTTTGCTCTGATTCATCCAACTGACATCCCTTGGGAAGGAGGAGGCTGGACTGAGAGTAAACAGTTCTAAACCCATTTTCCAGATGAGCTCAGAGGTTCTGCAGTGAACCCTGCAGTAAACAATAGAAGAGAAACCACTTCCTTCCCCAGCTCAGGCAGTCCATCTCCCTTTAATTTAAAGGAAGGCACACACTCCACCAAGGATGCTGGCTTCATCATTGATTCAATCATTCCTTCGGGAGAATAAAAAGCCTGCACTGAGCCCTTCCTCTGTGCTGGGTTCGTTCACCCTCCCCCACCCTCCGAAGGAGGAGCAGGAATTATCTGTCCATTACAAGTCTAACGACTTAATGGTTGAAAATATTTTTCCTAGCTTGTTCTTTGTCTTTTCACTGTATTTGTGGTCTGTCTTGACGTCCAGGAATTTTGAATGTTTATATGATGGGATCTTTCTGCCTTTCTTTGGGTGGTCTGGCTTTCTGTGCCTAGAACAGGCTTCACTGGGGAGTGACTTTTAGGACCTTGTTTAAGGTCACCCTGTGATCAGTTAGGGGGAGGAAAGGAAAAGATCCTGATCATTGCTTCTCTCTACATATGAGAGGATGGAGGCTCCACAGTGAGTAGGCAGCATGGCCCAAGGTTCTTGGCCTTGACTCTCTCTGCTCAGGGCTTCTTCTGCTACGTAATTAGTTAGGAACAAATTCTTAATAAAAAATTAAGAATAGACAGAGGGGAAAAAAAAAGAAAAGAATAGACAGAGGGTTCTTGACTACCTGGGCTGCACTGCCAAGCGATCGTATCAGCTCCTCCAAAGTCAAAGGCCATTTTATTCACACACATGACATCACATAGTTCAGTCTGGGTATCTGTCCAATGGTCCCCTGTGGCAATGAGCCCTACACATCATTCCCCTGGCAGACTTTTCCAGTCTCCTGATGGCAGACACCACAAAGGAAAAGACAAAATGATGCAACACAAACATTAAAAATTCCAGGACATCAAAAGCCACCACTAATAAAATTTTAAAAACACATAACATCTAAGAAGAATAGTTACAACATATATGCCAAAGTATTAAGCCTCTCAAAATAAACAAAGCTCTGACAGATCAATCAAAATGGCTAAAGACAGATCAGAGACAAATCTCAAAAGCAGAAATGTACACGGAGGATACATTTATGAAAAACGTTTAAATTCATTAGCAACCAAAGCAATTGAAATGAAAACTATTATAATGAGATAAATGTGCATGCTATTCGGATAGCAATATTAAAATAGAAAATAAAAACACACAATGATGCAAGGCTCAGACTACTGGAGGGAAGATATCCTTGGTCTTTCCGAGTTTTGTTATGCATATTAAAATCTTTACAATCTGCATTCTTTTTTGTTCTATTTTTTCTTTCCTTGGCTGGGCCATCCAGCATGTCAGATCTTAGTTCCCTGACCAGGGATCAAACCTGGTTTCCCTGCATTGGAAACAAAGTTTTAATCACTGGGCCACCAGAGAAGTCTCTGTTCTAGCATTTTCTGTTTGTAAGGAATTATTTAGAAACCACAGATAGGAAAGGAAATTTATTTCCATACCATATAAAGGGAATAGTCAAAAGCAGCCTGCCTATTGACCAGCATTAAGAGACTGGACACATGCTGCGGCAGTACCGATGCCCAGTGTAATACAACGGAATCAAGGAAAAGGAGGCTGCTTCAGAAAAGATGAAGACAGTATACTGGACTCAAAAATCAAAGTACTAATGGGACTTCTCTAGTAGTCCAGTGGCTAAGACTCCACTCGTCCAATGCAGAGAGGCCAAGTTCGATCCCTGGTCAGGGAACTAGATCCCACATGCCACGATTAAAAGGTCCCACATGCCTCTACAGTGTGGTAGATCCTGCATGCCGCAACTAAGGCAGTGCAGCCAAATAAATAAATAATTCTAAAAACAAAAATAGAACAAAAATCGGGGTATAAAACACTATGCACACATCATTCCAGACCTGAAAAATACACACATGTATGCACAGAAGATAATCTGGAAAAAGTACTCACCAAATTGTTACACTGGTTTTCTCAAGAAGGCAGAATTACTTCTTTATATTTTTTTCTCTGTTTCAATTGGTATCATATCCACCAGAATAAGCAAGGATGAAGAAAGAGCATGAGAGAAATACTCCATTGCTACTGGAAATGTGATTTATCATAAGCTTTCTCGACTAACATGACAGTACTTAACAAAAAGTCTTACTAAGTATGAACCATTTCACCAGTAATTCTACTTCTAGGAATTTACCCTAAGGAAATAATCAGAGATGTGTGCAAAGATTTATGTACAAGGATGTGCACTGTAGAGTTATTTACAATAGAAAAAAGTTGGAATCCGCCTAAATATCCAACAATGGGGAATTGTTTAAATCAGTGTTGATTTCCTTTCATAGTAAAGGGCTGTGCAGTCGCTCAGATCGATGTCAACTATTCCATGAGATGACGAAATGTTCTTGATACGAAGCAAAAAAAAGTTCAAACTGGCACAAGATGTATAATAGCAATATTATAACACACTATACACAATCAATTATAAGTATTTATGTACAAGTGAAAGTCGCTCAGCTGTGTCCAACTCTTTGCAACCCCTGTTCTATACAGTCCATGGGATTCTCCAGGTTAGAATACTGGAGTGAATAGCTATTCCCTTCTCCAGGGATCATCCCAACCCAGGGATTCAACCCAGGTCTCGCACATTGCAGGTGGCTTCTTTACCAGCTGAGCCACCAGGGAAACTCAAGAATACTGGAGTAGGTAGCCTATCCCTTCGCCAGTGGATCTTCCTGACCCAGGAATCGAACTGGGGTCTTCTACATTGCAGGCGGATTCTTTACCAGCTGAGCTAACAAGAGAAGGCTGAAAGATATCATGTTTCAGTGATAATCACTGGGTGATAGAGTTTGGGGTAAGTTTTATTTTTTCTTTTTCCATTTGCTATTTTGCCATTTCATGTTCATGTTATCACAGTCAGATTTTTTAAGAGTAATATATGTATATATATTGCATATACATGTATATTTATATCTATAATCTATAATTTTATAATATTTATAATTACATGATATATTATAATATTTATATACATATTTTTTTACATGTACACGTATCCATTCTCCCCCGAACTCACCTCTCATCCAGGCTGCCACAGAGCATTAAGCAGAGTTCCCTGTGATACACGGTAGATCCTTGTTGGTTATCTACTCTAAATATAGCAGGGTATACATGTCCATTCCAAACTCCCTAACTATCCCTTCCCCAACCCTTTCTCCCTGGAACCATAAGTTGGTTCTCTAAGTCTGTGAGTCTCTTTCTGTTCTGTAAGTTCATTTGTATCATTTCTTTTTAGATTCTGCATATAAGGGATGTCATATGATAGTTCCCTTTATCTGACTTACATTCCTCAATACGACAATCTCTAGGTCCATCCACGTTGCTGCAGATGGCATTATTTCATTCTTCTTAATGACTGAGTAATAATCCATTGTATATATGTACCACATCTTCCTTATCCATTCTTCCATTGATGGACATTTAGGTTGCTTCCATGTCTTGGCTGTTGTAAACAGTGCTGCAATGAACTTTGAGGTGCATATAACATTTCAGACAGACTTTTTTTAAGGGAAAAAAAATCCTAGGAACATTTAGATGAAAATAGACATCATTTTTGTCTATAAATTCCAATTTCCAGGCCAGGCTACTAAGTGTTGAGAATGGCAAAGCTTCTTGGGGAATTAAAAGGCCAGGTTCATGATTAAAAAAGCTCCCTTCTAGACATCCTCTCTTTATGTCACTTAGAGTCAGTCCTCTCCTCCAAGCCATGCCCAGTCCATCTGTAAATCTTTAGAGCTCTGAGAAGAAAACTGACCTGTTTTTAATATTCAGGGACAGAATCTGGTCAAGTCCAGCTGTGGTTCACTGTGGCTGACACTTGCTCAATCACCTCTGTGTTGTGAAATGATGAAGAATTAGCCATATTCTCAGAGAGCTCATTGTCGGGACAGGACAGACATTTCCAAATACGTGTTATGGAGCTCATCCTTCTTCCTGTAGGGACAATCAACCCGTTTGCTAAAGACAAAGTCACGGAAAGCCTGCAATGGCACCCCCGTTGTCTGGATGTCTAACCCAGATGATCCGAGCTCAGACAGATCTAAAAATATAAGTGAACCTCATGCTGATAGGGACCAGAAGGAGGGCAGGTTGCAAGCTCCAGCGTGCTGCAACTAAGTCCTGGTGCAATCAAATAAACAAAAATAAATATTCTTTAGAATAAAATTCTTAAAAAGTAACAGAGCAAAAGAAAGCCCCTGGGAGGTTCTCCTGCCCTTGGTGTCTCTCCCAAAGCAGGCAGAGCCTCTGATTTCCAGACGTGTGCAAGCTGGTGGTGGATGAGGCTGGCATTCCAGACCCTCCCTCCATGCCTCCCTGCACCTGAGCTGGCTGCCTGGCAGAGGTCACACCCAGGTGACTGCACAGCACCACACCCTCAAGGCCGACAGAATGAAGACAAAAAGAAAGAATCTGTGTCTGCAACCAGGCTTGAGAACCCAGGATCTTCAGCCTCTGTATTCTAAAAGGCAAGTGCGTTGGAGTCAGCCAGCTGGGTTCAAACCCAGAAGCTCCTGTCCCCAGAACAGAAAATCAGGGCCAAGAAAACCAACAAGACTTCTGACCTGGCCTTTGAAGGCCTGAGTCCTAGGGGATTCCCTGGTGGTCCAGTGGTTAAGAATCCACCTTGCAATGCAGGATTCACAGGTTCAATCCCTGGCTCTAGAGACAAAATGCCTGGACCCTGGTCTTAGCCTTGCTGCTCTCTAGCTGTGTGATCTTGGCCAAGTTAAACCACCTCTCCTGACTTTCTCCAAAAAGTGGAGGGAATCCCAATACATCCCTCAATAGGTTGTCATAGAATTGTTGATGTTGTTGTTGTTGTTCAGTCGCTCAGTCGTGGTCAACTCTTTTGCAACCCCATAGACTGTAGCCTGCCAGGCTCCTCTGGCCATGCAATTTCCCAGGCAAGAATACTGGAATGGTTGCCATGCCTTCCTCCAAGGGATCTTCCTGGACCAGGGATCAAACTCGCATCCTTGCATTGGCAGGCAGATTCTTTACTACTGAGCCACCAGGGGAAAAAAAAAAAGAAGCTAAACCAAGGAGAACAGCAGCAGTGGTACCTGGTTGTAGTAACTGCTCAATAAAAGATCCTGCTAGATCAGTACCAACATGAGTTCACATTTCAGCACTAGGTCCAGGGGTCCCAGAGGTGTCCTTACTTAAGGAACAAATGGGTAACTTGGCTCATTAATCAATGTTTTCTGAATGAAGTGGCTTGTTAAATCTATTTAAAAGCACGTTCAATGCCAGTGCTTGGTTGAAAAGTGAAGTTGCTCAGTTGTGTCCAACTCTTTGCAACCCCATGGACTGTAGCCTACCAGGCTCCTCTGTCCACGGGATTTTCCAGGCAATAGTACTGGAGTGGATTGTCATTTCCAGTGCTTGGTTAGATACAAGAAATCATCCTTTCCAAGATCTGAATCTTTGGGAACAGCTTAAGTTTCTCTAGTTTGCCCTCAAACTAAAACACAGGGTGTCAGAAAGACCTTAGGATTACTAATTATGATCGGCAGAATTCTAAGCTGGCCCCAAGGTTTGCTTCCCTTGAGGTAAGTCTTGTGTAAACACCTTGTCTTGAGTGTGGGCAGGACCTGTGAATATGATGGATGTCACCCCCTCCTCCCCCCCACCCAGATTATGTTATAAGGCAAAGATGAGGGGATTTTGCAGATGTAATTAAGGTCTGGGGACACTGGACTTTGAGTTCATCAAAAGGAGATTATCTTGAGTAGTAGTAGTTGTTCAGTTGCAAAGTCATGTCCAACTCTTTGTGACCCCATGGACTGCAGCACACCAGGCTTCCCTGTCCTTCATCATCTCCTGGAGTTTGATCAAACTCATGTCCATTGAGTCAGTGATGCCATCCAACCATCTCATCTTCTGTCGCCCCCTTCTCCTCCTGCCCTCAATCTTTCCCAGCATCAGGGTCTTTACTAATGAGTCTTATCCTGATGGGCCTGACCTAATTAGGTGAGCCTTTTAAAAGAGGGTCAAGAGTTGAGAGATGAAGAAGACAGACTCTTAGTAGCCCCAGGGTACTCCTACTGCCCTGGAAAAAGCCAGACACCATGAGTTCTATGGCTGCCAGGAAATGAATTTTGCCAACAACCACATGACTTAAGGATGGGACCCCAGGCGCTGAAAGAAACCCCAGCCCCAGGCAACATGTTGATGGCAGCCTTGAGAGACTCTGGGCAGAGGACCCAGCTATACTATGCCTAGAATCCTGATCCTCAAAAAACAGTGAGATAATAAGTGGGTGTTGTTTTAAGTCACCAGGTCTGTGGAGTAATCTCTCCTGCACTGGAGATGCACACATTAATCATTGTTGCCATTTTTCAGGGTGTGATTGCTAAGAGCCTTCTGTAGTGCATCTCCTGGGATGTTCTCAACTGGAGTAAGTTCCAACGATCTCCCCATTTTGTAAATAGTGAAACTGAGGACCAGAGTAGTTCTATAAATTGGCCACGGCTAGTTGGCAGTGGAGGCAAAGTTTAAATTTAAAATTTAAATCCAGGTCTGCCCCCAACACCTGCTGTCGGTTACTAAGTCTTGCACTATTTTAACATATGTATGAAAATATACGTGTTTAAAGTTCTGAAAGAGTGGACATTCGCGTTGGTAATCTGGATGGTGAGATAAGAAGGGATGGTTTACTCTTGTATTCTTTCTACAATTTCTAGTTTCTTTTATGGTGAATATTATTTTTAACAGAAAATGTCAATAAGAATTTTTTAACAAAAAAAGAAAGATAAAAGTGCTCAGCCTCCACAGTGACCATCTCTTGAGTAGTGGGGTTAGAGTTCACTTTTTAAATGTCCTTTTGTTTTATTATCTCAATTCTATACAACAGTTTCAACCATCCACAAGAAATATGTGACTGGTACAGCTTTGAAAAGGCACCAACCAGAAAGGACAAGTGAACACACCGCAGGATGTGGGGAAAAAAAAGCAGAAAAGGGGACAGACACTGCCGGTGCCTGGCCCCAGACACTCGGCGAGGAGAGGGCCAGAGTCTGAAGCCTGAGCGAAAACATGGTCTTGTTCTAACAAGAGCAAATTCTCCGGCCAACTAGAAATGAGGCTTCAGGTCTTCCGAAAGAGGTAGCTGTCTTGCTCTCCCAGCAACTGGGTTTTTATTAAACATTTGCAACTTTTTCTGCAAATGCTGTCACCCGAAACTTTGTTATTTTAATTGGTAGCTATTCCTGTGGGCTCTTTCAGGGAGAACAAAAGCTGCTAAGAAATCAGGGCTCCTGGCAACTTTTCTTCAACATGGGGAAAGGTAAGGAAGGTGTGTTCACCAGCCCTCAGCACACAGGCTTTGGATGGAGCTCACATTTTGGTTTGACACTAACCATTTATTCATTACTAGCTCTGTGCCAAACCTTCTCAGTGCAGTCTGCCATTTTACCCTTCCACATCTGTATGAGGTGAGTGATAGAATTGTTCCTATTTTACAGATGGGGAAGTAGAGATTTAGGAGATCAAGTAATAATACAAATACCACATTTCCTAAAATCGAAGACATTCTGTAATTTTATGTTCCGCTAATCTGCTGTCTATGGGGTCGCACAGAGTCGGACACGACTGAAGCGACTTAGCAGCAGCAGCAGCAAGAAAACAAAAACCCAGCTTTCATTGTAGGACAATATTGATGATAAGATGAATCTTGATTCTAGAAACATCAAAACATGCCTCTAGAAAACCCATGGCTGGGTCTTCCCTGGCAGTCCAGTGGTTATGACTCAGGCTTCCTGGAGGGCGAGGGTTCAATCCTGGTCAGGGAACTAAGATGCTGCAAGTCACATGGTATGGCGAAAAAAGAAAACCCATGGCTATATGCAGTGTTGGTATCCTGGGTTGGATCCCAGAACAGGAAGAAAGAAAATTAATGGAAAAACTGATGAGATCCAAGTCATTTAGTTCATAGTATTGTGCCAACGTTAATGTGCTCATTTTGACAAATGTACAAATGGGAGTGTATAAGATGTTTGTATTAGGAGAAGCTGGGTGAAAGGTAGAGGCGGATTCCCCCTGCTGTCTTTGCAACTACACTGTAAATCTAAAATTATTCTAAAATAAATTTTATTTTTAAAAAGTTAATAAAATATGGTAAGTGCTAGCTCTGATGCAGGACTCTTGCCTGGGCACTAGTGTGGCATTGATAAAAGACAACACACAGACCAATGGAACAGAATACAGACTCCAAAAGAGGTCCACACATACAGAGTCAACGGACTTTCAACAACATTGTCAAAGCAATTCAAAGAAGAGGGGAAAGTCTTTCAATAAATGGTGCTGGAACAATCACATATTCATGTGCAGAAAATGAACCTCATACCTCACACTATACACAAAAAACAAGTTGAGTGGATCATAGGAACCCCACTACTGGGCATATGCCCTGAGAAAACCATAACTGAGAAAGACACATGTACCCCAATATTTACTGCAGCTCTATTTACAATTAGCCAGGACATGGACGCAACCTAGATGTCCATTGATAGATGAATGGATAAAGAAGTTTGGTACATATATACAATGGAATATGACTCAGCCATAAAAGGGAATGAATTTGAGTCACTTCTAATGAGGTAGATGAACCTAGAGCCTGTTACACAGAGTGAAGTAAGTCAGAAAGAGAAACAAGTATTGTATATTAATGCATATGTATGGAATCTAGAAAAATGGTACTGATGAACCTATTTTTAGGGCAGGAATAGAGACTCAGACATAGAAACAGATTTATGGACACAGTGGGGGCAGGAGAGGAGTGGGACAAGCTGCAAGAGTCTACTGAAATATAGACATTATCATATTTAAAATAGATAGCTAGTGGGAAGCTGTTGTATAGCATAGGGACCGCAGCCTAGCACTCTGTGATGACCTAGAGGGGTGGGGTGGAGTGGGAGGTCGGGGGGAGATTCTAGAGGGAGGGGACATATGTACACCTGGGGCTGATTCATGTTGATGTGTGGCAGAAACCAACACAATATTGTAAAGCAATTATCCTCCAACTAAAAGTAAACAAATTTAAAAATTTTAAAAAAAGTCCCAGAACTTCTTGCCTGGTACATAAGCTTTAATAAACTGAATTCAAGTTTGAAATAAATAAATGGATCATAGGTCTAAATGTAAAACCTAAAACTATAAATCCTCTAGAAGAAAACCCTGGAAGAAAACCTCTGTGACTTTGGAGTATGCACAGGTTTTTTTAGATAGAACACAAAAGCCATAAACCTTAAATGATAAAATCGATAAACTGGATTTTATAAAGCTTCTGATCCTCAAAAGGAACTGCTACAAAAATAAAAAGACAAACCACAGGCTGGGACACTATAGTTGCAAAAGATACATCTTATAAAGGACTGGCATCCAGAATATATAAATAAGTCTCACAATAGAACACTGAGAAAACACGTGACTCTATTAAAAATGGGCAACATGTGTGAACTGACACTTCACCCAAGGATACATGTGAACACTAAAATTAGCAAATGAAAGATGCTCCATATCACTAGGTGGCTAAACAAAATGAAACAACCCACTTGACAATACCAAGTGCTGGTGAGGTTGTGCAACAACCAGGACCCATTCACAATGCTGGAGGGAGGGCAAGACTATACAGCCACCTTAGAAACCATCCTAGGACTTCTCTGGTGGCCCACTGGATAGGAATCCACCTGTCAGTGCAGGAGATGCAGGTTCAATCCCTGGTCCGGGAAGATCCCACATGCTGCAGAGCAACTTAGCCCATGAGTCACAACCACTGAGCCCGAACTCTGGAGCCTGGGAGCTGCAACCACTGAGCCCATGAGTTGCAGCTACTGAAGCCCTGGCACCTAGAGCCCGTGCTGCAACAGGAGAAAACCCATACACAGCAGCCAAGACGTAGAGCAGCCAAAAATAAAAATAAATAAATAAATAAAATTTTTAAAAAAGAAACCATCCTAGATCTATCTCTATATAAATAAAAACATACATTTACACAAAACTCTGTACATGAATGCTTATAATGGCTTAACTCATAATCACTCCAAACTGGAAACAAACCAAATGTCCATCAAAAGTGAAAGCATAAACTAACTTGTATATCTATACAATGGGAAACTGACTACTGTACACACAGGAGCATGGATGAATTTCAGCTGCGTTGCGCAAAGTGAAAGAAGCCAGACTCAGAAGCTAGGTACCATATGATTCCATTTCCATGACCTGCTGGAGAAGGCAAAACTATGGAAGAGATTCTCTAAGATTAGTAGTTGCCACAGGCTGAGGGTAGGGGTGTGTTAGTGTTAGTCACTCAGTCGTGTCCCACTCTCTGAGACCCTATGGACAGTAGTCTGTCAGGCTCCTCTGTCCATGGAATTCTCTAGGCAAGAATACTGGAGTGGGTTGCCATTCCCTTCTCCAGGGGATCTTCCTGACCCAGGGATTCAACCCGGGTCTCCTGCATTGAAAGCAGATCCTTTACCATCTGAGCCACCAGGGAAGGATAGAGGCAATGGCTGACTAAAAACTGACACAGGGAAATTTTAGGGACAATGGAAATGTTGTATAGTTCGGTTGTGATGATGGTTACACGTCTGCAATATGCTGCAAATTAATTCGTAGGCCTGTATACCTGAAAAGGGTGGGCATTATTGTTTGTAAATTATGCCTCAATAAACCTGACTTTTAAAAAAAAAAAAGTAAGATCCAGATCATAACTGTGTGTTATTTGACCCATGTAACTGGGGGGCAGAGGGGAGCCAGGGCGGGAGAGGGTAAATTTGAATTTATTATTATAATTTAAGAACCAGCAGATTTTGACTTCCTTGCTGGTCTAGAGGATTAAGACTTCATACTTCCAATGTAGGGAGTGAAGGTTTGATCCCTGGTCAAGAAACTAAGATCCTAAGATCCCACATGCCTCGTGGTAAGGTATAGCCAAAAAATTAAAAAAGAAAAAAATAACTCACAAAAATCAGCAGATTTCATCTAAAACTGTGTATATCCACTTTTTCTTTGATAAAGTTGAGGCTCTAGCAACACTGAGCCCCTCTTTCTCACACAGCAAGTATCAGCTAGATCCACTGGAGACAGAACATGAGTTCTTCCATTTGCCCCAATACCCACCACCGCTGATTACCTCTCTGCCTCCAAAGCCTACCTCATTCATTTAAGGACACTTGCTCATGGGCATGTCAGTGTGTGACTCTTGCTGTAAACCCCATATGCATGATGGCTTCAGAAAAAGAAAAACAAGGGACTTCCCCAGTGGTTCAGTCAGGACTCGGTGCTTTCACTGCCAGGGCCTGGGTTCAGTCCCTGGTTGGGGAACTAAGATTTGCAAGTCTGGTAGCACAGCCCTTTAAAAAAAAATAAGGCAAAACAAAAACTCTCTAGCATAGACTGCTGGATGTCTTCCCATTATCCAGTCTCCTTCCTCCTCTCTAAGAGAAATCCTGAATCATCAAAGCCTAAGATGAGTTTGGCTAAAGGATCACATTTTGATGCCTCCTTTGTAAAGTGTGTGGCCAATGTTATATAAGCAGAAGTCAGTAGGTGTGGCATCCATGAGAGTTATTTAAGGGGCTGACTCAGTTGGAAGAGAGCCCTTTTGCCACTCCTCATTCCTCATTATTCCTGACTAGAAAATGGATATGATGGTTGGAGCACCAGCAGCCATCTTGGGACTAAAGGGAGAAGCCAAAGGAAGCACAGCCACCTCGGCTCTGGCACCAGAGAGCCTGAATGCCAGCAACTACCCATCCCTGGGCGTTAAGTGGGAAAATAAGCCCTAGCCACAGTTGACTCTAATTGCTACTTGATACAATAGTAAACGTTAATGATATTTTCTGTGTCCTCAGGGTAATTCTACGACTATTCATATAGCAACTCACTTAAGCTCTACCACAGTCTTACTAGGTAGGTGCCATTGCTTACCCATTTTACACATGAGGCAACCAAGGTACAGAACCCAAGTTCAGACAACTAATAAGTGGCTTAAGCCAGCAGCCCTCTGACTCTAGAACTCACGTTCAGGACACCTAAGTCCGTGGTGAAATAGGAAAAGCTGGTACAGTTAATGGTCAGGAGACCAGGTGCCCACTTGGGCATCCTAATAACCTACACGGTCACCATGTTGTGTGCTCACTCAGTGTCTGCCCATGACAATGGGCTGATTGCCCAGGCTTTTCTGGGGCTGTTATGTGGTTTTTCTGAGTTCCCAGATTTCAACAGTTTCAAAAATACCATGTGCTGTGCAACTAGGAAGCATTATTCTCTTTAAAGGTCATCATAGCAGAAATGCAAAGCCCTTTTCCTGCCACACCTGTGCCAGTGTCCTTAGAGGGACAGTCCACACTCGCTTTCAAACAATTTGCTCCTAGAAATCCCAGTTCCACCAAATCCACGAGAATACTGGCCATGTAGAATTTTCTGCCTAAGGCTCCTACTGGACACTTGATGAATCACTGTGGCCGACAGCGTAAGGGTCCTGACTGCCAACCTGCATCTCCGCGTCAGGCACATCACAGCTTCCCCGGCTCCTAAAGGAAAGGATCAGGGTCTGGCCAGTTGTGTGCTCTCCTCCCTTGAGTGACATCTATGGTCTCAGGTGATCAGTGTCCCCCTCTTCATGGTCCACAATGCATCTATCCAGGTGGGAATCATCCCCTGCTCCAGGGCTGGCCAATCAGCTTAGCTCCCAGCAAACCACAGGATTCATCAGGGAGGGGCATAGGACCCAAGTCAGTCCAATGAACATCAGCTCTGTGATTTTTTTTTTTTTTTTTGCTATTTAGGAAAAGATAGGTTTCTTTCCACAGAGGTTGCTAAACCATTAGTTGTAAATCTGGAGTTGCTGAAGAACACCATGAAAAAAAGCCTGCCTGAAACATCCCTGGTGGGTCAGTGGTTTAGAATTCTCCTTCCAATGCAGGGGACATGGGTTCCATCCCTGGTTGGGGAACTAAGACTCCACATGCTGTGGAGCAACTAAACCAGCTACAGAAGCCTGTGAGCCCCAACTACCGAGCCCAGGTGCCCTAGAACCCATGCTCCACAAGAGAAGTCCGTGCTGCAACTAGAGAAAGCCACACATGCGGCAACCAGAGCCCGAACACCTCAACAAAGACCAAGAGCAGCCAAAAGAAAAGAAAAGAAAAAAGCCTGCCTGAGAAATAAACCAACCAATGGAAAGCATAGAGGAGAAATGAAGAGTCGGCGGAAAACCAAGTGCTACTAACATTTTTTTTTTTGCCTCCCTAGATCCATCCATTCCTGAACCCCCAAATTAAAAACACGGGTCCCAAATTAGACCTAGACTCAAAACCAGTACCTGGCACTTATCAGCTGTGTTCTGTGGTGTGATGGTCTTTTGCTTTTTCCTGCCCAACAGCCATTCCCCTTTTTTGTAATAATAGTGTCTGACTTGCTTTGGAAAACTTACTCCTCTTCTATATTTGGTCCTCGTGGACTACAGATTTGACCTTATCCCCTGGAACCAGGGCAGACCGATGAGTCACAACGGTTGGGTCACAAATGGGCACTTGACCAAGCGGGACCAATAGGAGTCAGCCGTAAGTTCTGCTTTCGCACTCCGTCTGCTGAACTTGCCAGGCTAGAAATTGCATCAAGAGCTGCAGGTGGCTAAGAAGGGAGCATCCTGGAAATCAGGGTCAAGGGACAGAGAGAGAGAGAGATTCTTTCCATGTCCCAGGGGCTGACCTTTCAGTGTCATAAGCCAATTTATTCCTTCTTTTTTTTTTTTCCCTTTCTGTTTAACTGAAATACAATTGACATATCATTGAATAAGTTTAAGGTGTACAACATAATGACCTGACATATGTAAACACTGCAAAATGATTACCACAATAAGTTTATAAGTTTAGTTAATGTCCATCCCCTCATTAGTTACATTTTTTTTTTCTTTGTGATGAGAACTTTTAGGATCTATTCTCTTCGTGCTTATAACTGTCATGCTCAGTCACTAAGTTGTGTCCAACTCTTTTGTGATCCCATGGACTGTAACCTGCCAGGCTCCTCTGTCTATGGGATTTCCCAGACAAAAATATTGGAGTGGGTTGCAATTTCCTCCTCCAGGGGATCTTCCCGACCCAGGGATACAATCCATGTCTCCTGTGTCTCCTGCATTGGCAGGCGAGTCCCTTTTAACACTGTGCCTCTTTTGCTCCCTTAGCAACTTTGAAATACACCATCCAGCAGTGTTAACTAAAGTCAACCCGTTGAACATGACATCCCCAGGGTTTATTTATCTTACAGCTGGAATTTTGTACCTTTTGTCCACCTCCATCCATTTTATCCACCCACCACCCCACCCCTCCCCATCTCTGGCAACTACCAATCTGAGCTTGGGTTTTTTGGTTTTCGGGGTTTTTTTTTTTGGATTCATATACAGGTGAGAGCATACAATATTTGTCTTCTTCTGTCTGACTTATCTCATTTAGCACAATGCCCTCCAGGTCCACCAAGTTGTCACCTTCTTTTGTTTATTTAACCCAGTGAGAGTTCACTTTGTGTCACTTAAACTTGGGTGAGTTTCCAAGTTTGTTTAACCCAGTGAGAGTCCACTTTCTGTCGCCTAGACTTGGGTGACTTTCTACAACTCTGCTAGACACCAACCACCTCCTCAGTGCCATGTGACTTCACAAGCTCACTGACACATTGGCTGCAGACTCTCCTTGGGGGCTGAGCGCCAGCTTTCCTCACTGGAGGCAAGGATGACCCAACTGTGCCCAGGAGGTCCCTTTTCATAATCCCCAGAAGAAGGTTAAGGACCTCGGTCTCCAGCATCAAAGCGGAGACTGCAGGTAAATGTGTCGGGTGTTGCCCGAGGAGATTCCTCCATGGGCAGAGACACCGAAGTTTCATGAAGCAAACCTCCCTTCTGGAAGAGGTCACAGCACACACAGACCTGCCTGAACAGGCTGCCACTCACTGAAAACATGGGTCTTTTCAGGTGCTGAATAGGAGTCCTTCATTCAAGGCCTTTTAAGGAAGACACACCCTTTTCCTCCTGGCTGTGCCCCTACTGGGATTAAGTCCCTCCGCCAGCTGCATAGATAGCGAAGCAAAGGACTTTTCCTGTGACTTGGGGACAGACCAAGAGGTAACAATGGGTGTGCCTCAGAATAGTCCATGATGACCAAATCCAGCATTGGAACCGGTGGCCCCAGCCCACATTCCCTGTTCAGTCTGCAAATTCTCTCTTCAGTCTCTACATTTGAAGCCAGCATCATTCACACCACAATCTGTATTCCAGCTCTCTCGTAAAGTGAAGACCTGGCATTATCAAGCCCACGTGCGCAGGTGGCCGCCAGCCTTCCAGTGAGTGGATATACCCCAGACGGCCACATCCCCTCTCAGCCTGCCTCGTCTTCCTGCTGGGCACCCATAGGAATTTGGACCTGTGGTCTGGATATTGCCAATGGCAAACTCATCTCATCCATCTCATTCAGACCCAAACCCACCAGGCTCAATCATGGCTCTCTTGGCTGTTCCTTAAACAGCTCCAGGGCCTTTGCACATGCTCCCCGACTGCACAACTCAGCCCCTGAAGACTCCTATGGCCCAAACAAGTTTCTGCTTAAATGTCACCTCCTTAGAGAATTCTCTGGCGCCCTGTTCTTTTCTTCTTTCTCTTCTTTTTCTCATTTTCTTTTGGTCTTTTTTATTCCTCCCTTCTTTCTCTCCTTCTTTTTTCTCCCTCCTTCCCACCCTTCCATCCTTCCTTCCTCTGTTTTTTCTCCTCATCATTATCTGAGGCACTAAAAAGTATACGTTCCCATTCATGTCAGCCCACTACGGAAACACTCAATTCTCCCCACCCACACTCGTCTAATAAAACAACAAATTCCACGTTTGTAAGGAAAATAGAATTTCAAAGAAATCCCCGGCTTTTCTCTGAACCCCCCTCCAGCTTCCAAGGGCACCCAGAGCCTCTGTGCTCCCCAGATCCTAGGGTCAGGACCCCAATGGAGGGGAGGACGTCCCAAAGACTCCCAACTCCACAAACAAGATGAAGAACATCAGTATGTACAGTCACCCTCATGCCACCCCCTCCTACCAAACACACAGCCCCCTCCTGAACCAAACACATTTGAGAAAAATGGCCTCAAACACCACCACCCCCCTCCCCCGAACCTGGGTATTGCTTTCTCTCAAAAAAATAAATAAATAAATAAAATAGAAGGGTTCTCAGGTGTTTTCTTGCCAACTCAGGGATGTAGGCATGGTTGAAGGGCACTCCAAATTGAAATGGTGGGGAACAGGGGTCCCCTTCCAACAGAGCTCTGTTTATATCACTCTTAAGAAAGGCGAGCTGTGCCCTCATGATCTAACCTCTCTCCCACTTCTCTCTCGGCCACACTGTTCCCTCCTGACACACAGAATAAACTTCAGAGGCCGTGTCCGCCTCGGAGCAGTCTTGCTGGTCCAGGGGACATCACTGTATCCGGCTGAATCCTCCCGGCACTGCCAGGGAGCCCACATACCGCCCGAGCTGCCTCCACGGGTTGCAGCCTGCCCACAAGGGTAGCAAATTCCAAATTCCTGCAATTTCCTTTACCAACGTTTTATTTGAAAGAAGGAAAGCCAGGTAAATGTGGCCAGAGCCCAGCCCAGCCCCCAACACGCAGCCTCCAAGGTCACATGACCCCCAGAGAGGGGTTGCTGGGCCTCACTGGGAGCTCCCATTCCTTGGGGGCCACTGGACCTCCAGGGCTGGGTGCACCCATGAGCTCCCTGGGCCGGCACACGCCAGGATGACTCCTGGGTGAGTCATCGTCCTTGAGGCTCAAAGAGGTGCCCTGGACAAATCCACTGGAATTTCCACAGCACTAACAGCAGCCACTGTGACAGCTGCCTGGTGAGCAATGCCTGGGGGCACGACAGGTCCCCCTCAGTTTCTTGGAACCCTGCTGACCTACCCCAGTGAATGGCTTAAATTGCATGCCTGCCCCCTAACTTATATTCACCTGGGACCTCAGAATGAGACCTTATTTGGAAATAGAGTCTTTGCAGATTTAATTCAGGTAAGGATAGAAATAAGGCTTTCCAGGTGGCGCTAATGATAAAGAAACCATCTGCCAATGCAGGAGACACAAGAGATGAGGGTTCAATCCCTGGATTGGGAAGATCCCCTGGAGAGCATGGCAACCAACTCCAGTATTCTTGCCTGGAGAATCCCCATGGACAGAGGAGCCTGGCAGGCTGCAGTCCATGGAGTAGCAAACAGCTGGACAAGACTAAAGCAACTTAGCACGCACACACACAAGGTTAGAAATAAGATCACCCTTGATTAAGATAGACCCTAAATCAAACAAGAGTGTCTTTATAAGAGATAGAAAAGGACACCCAGAGACACCCAGAGGGAAAGGCCAAGAGAAGACGAGGCTGAGA